>NC_134842.1:71776783-73170116 GCF_965363235.1 Mytilus galloprovincialis | reverse complement strand
CCTGTCTCCATGTACCTAATAGTATATGACTTTTGATATAATCCAGACATAAAATACTTTCAACCAAGCTTAAAATGTCTGCAATTTCGCTTTTAAATGTAAATCAAACAGAACTTCCCGTTTTAAACTTGCACATAAATTTCATAAGAGTACTCGAGTACAGGACAATAATTATTGCGTTGATAGAGACTCTCCAAATCATATAGCAGTGGTCGTCTAGGAGAAACAACGTATAGTTAATAGCAAATACACTTTATTTATAGTAAAGGTAACTATGTTCATAGTATACAGAAACGCCAAAATAATGAAATTTAACAGAAAAAAATAGCGGACTTTGGAAACAAGGGAGAGGACATGAACTGTTTCCAAGTACCTATGAATCTTGATACCTTTTTTGAAATTCTCCAGATATGAAATCTTTTACTGAAATCATCTCCAGACACAAAATCTCACAAGCTCTTATGCCCATGATTTCGTGGGTGTGTTCTAGTAGACACTTGAAATTAGTAAACAAGGTTAAACAACGTATGTAAGTATTTGATTATATATTAATCCGAATTTTTTTTTCGTTAAAAAGTTAAAATTCGCATTAAAATGCTTTTATTCCAAAATAAAGAATAAAACCATATTTATACACACACCAATGCAAATGTAGAAGGAAATACCTACATGGAATCTATATATCCTTAGACATACAGACACTTTACACAAATTCTTGTTATTGCATTGAAAACATTAGTTTGTGTTCGGGCTTTACCGAGATCAGACCGGCCTCTTTTTAGTACCGCCGTGTTTTTTTGAGTGATTTTACAAATTTCCTATAACTCAAAATGTTATGTGTCAGTGTATTTATGTTTAAAATCAATAAACAATAATCAAAGGATCAAATTAAGGTGTTACCCAACACTTTTACTGAAATTAATTTGACTCGTTTTATTTTCATAAAATTTTCTACGACGCTTTGACAAAAATATTGAAATTACAAAAAAATTGAATCAGACACTTTATCGGAAAAAATGGCTGGATACATGGCAGTTTGTTTTAAGAACACTTATTTTGATCATTGAGACGCTTCATATTTTCTAAACGATAGAACGTGATTAAAACGTTCAGCTGGTTTCACTTTCACAGAGTTATCTCCCTGTAGTAGTATGTACCACCTTCATTCAAGGTCTGAAACAAATGCATTGACAATATTATGAGTCTCCTGCAGTATGTTCTAAAGACCGTTTTATACAGGATAAAATATCATTTATTTTAACTATGCAGAGTAGATGTACGTTGTCCGAACATAGTAGTTATTAAAGGTACCAGGATTATAATTTAATACGCCAGACGCGCGTTTTGTCTACACAAGACTCGTCAGTGACGCTCATATCAAAATATTTATAAAACCAAACAAGTACAAAGTTGAAGAGCATTGAGGACCCAAAATTCCAAAAGATTGTGCAAAATACGGCTAAGGTAATATTTTCCTGGGATAAGAAAATCCTTAGTTTTTCGAAAACATTCAAAGTTTTGTAACAGGAAATTTATAAAATTTACCATATAATTGATAATCATGTCAACACCAAAGCATTCGAAGTGCTGACTACTGGGCTGGTGATACCCTCGGAGAGTAAACGTCTACCGACATCGATCCGGTGGTGTAAATAGTTATCAAAGGTACCAGGATTATAATCTAATACGCCAGACGCGTGTTTCGACTACAAAATACGCATCAGTGTTGCTCAGATAAAAAAAAAAGCTATAAAACCAAACAAGAACAAAGTTGAAGAGAATTAAGGATAACAAATTTCAAAAAGTTTTGTCAAATACGGCTAAGGTAATCTATGTCAGGGGTAGGAAAATTCTTAGCTTTTCGAAAATTTCAAAGTTTTGTAAACAGGAAATTTATAAAAATGACCACAGTATTGATATTTATGTCAACACCGAACAAACTGATTAAATTAAAGGCTCATTTTCCAAAGAAAATGTTGAAAGTTGGCGTCAATGTGGTTTTATAGCTCGCTACCGAACCCCTTCCCCCTAAATTCTTTTATATTGATAATGTTGCTTGGGCGATCCACACATACGAAATTGGTTGACGGGACAATAATTGGGATCCAGCAGCATATATTGTATACAGACATCATATATATATATTACTGGGTTCTTTTTGGATGATGAAAAACAAACAGTTACAACTAGCAAAGACGTCAACACACAACAAGTGTCTGTAGATGATAGTTTATAGTACATCATAATCAAACATAAAACAACGTGACAAACAGTTTGATTAAAGTAAAATAAGAATACGAAGGACAAACATCAAATGCCGTTATACTACAATAAAAGGTTTACAATGTTCATATTATCATACAGACGTGTAATACAAACTATGTCATACAAATGATTAAAGTACAAAAAAAAACATTGGCTAACAATTTAAGAATGATGAATTTCAAAATAGTTTTTCTTAATCGCTTTTTTTTCTGAGACTGTTAATGAACTGTGTATTCGAATTGCATTTAATATAACATAAAGCAAAACAAAGCGAAGCCAACTCTTTCAATTTGTCTTTTAGTTTGGAATGGGGAGTACTTGTGTAAAGTGTAGAAAAGTCAAATGTGTTTTATGTATTGCAAGATAAAAAAAGTAGTCTAAGATTGTACGTACTCCAAAAGATCTTTTGCATTTTTCAGTATCCCCATCCGATTCACACCACCTCTAAAATCGGAAGTTTCATTATAATATCGAAACCCGGATTTGATGGCTGATAAAATAGATGTTTATAATTTTTAAAGAGGCTTCGTGTTTTGCAAAATTTTGGTCTTTAAGATTGACGTAGCATGGGTATTGATAGACCCTTTAAGTTTCTTAATACTGATTTGCATCAAATACCTCACAACCTTAATCTATTCGGAAAGAATATTTACGTCTTCGTTTTTGTGTTTAGCCATTTTTCATGGCAAAATCCACGACTGAATCCATCAGAATGTTGAAGGTTTCTTTCCAATTGATGTATTTAGGCTAAAGAAATTAAGGACATTTGGATAACACATTTCGCAGGTTATTGACAATGTTGAGGTCAACGGTAATAACGTTGCCAGCCGGATTTAATGTGAATTGTTAACTAGCACAGATGCAGTCAGGAGGTTAAGATTTGTTGTCAATATTAAAATTTTACAAAACGTGTTTGTAATTCGACATTTTGGTTGCAATTGGTTTGGTAAAGGTATAAGACATGATTGGTACAGACTGGTTTTTGGTGGGGTTTTTGTTGTTTATTCTTTAGTTTGTCTTTTTTATTTATTAGCCATGGTGTTATCAGTTTATTTTAGATTTATGAGTTTGACTGTCCCTTTGCTATCCTTCGTCACTCTTTTATTAATAACTTATGCACATAAAGATTTAGTTAATAACTCCTGTACATAAGGACTAAGTTAATATCTTTTGTACACTCAGCATGCTCATGGTGACATGTATTCGAATCCCTTTGCAATTGATAAAGATTGCTAGTTGTCCAGAAAGTCGGTTGTTCTGTCTATTTCCTACAGGTTCATCCACCAACATTGTAAAACAATCTGACAATAGAAACTATTAATAACCGAAGATGTGTAAAGTATTGATTAAACCAAATACGTAAAAATAGAAATAATATATCCACAAACCTACACCATTACTAGACTTAACAAACAAATAAAGACATATGTCTGAATGAATTGTTCCTTGGAGTATAGTAAATAGGCACTCCTTTGCAAAAAACAATACAGATAATTGAGATCTTTAATGTCCATGAAATCATGTTTCATGATTGTTAGATACAATAATGTACTAACGCAAATATCGTACTCAAGGTAAAATAAAAACAGATGAAATCTGTAAAAACTGACAAAACCAATGGAAAGACCGGACAGCAACTGATATATTCTTGACTTGGTATCGGCAATTTTAAAAGAAAATGTTGGTGTTAATGTGGTTTATAGCTCGATCAAACTCCCATTTACATGACAATGATATATAGTTCCAGTATATGGATAGTGTTGCTTGATCAATCAACAATCTAAATTGTTTGACGTGACAATAATTGGGATCTAGCAGCATATATAGTATACATACATTATATCAACTATTTGTTTTAGATCATGACAATCACACAGTCACAACTAGCAATGATATCGGCACAAAACAAGCGTCTGGTGAGGATACTTAGTATAATTTCATAATCACACCTTAAAAAATACAGTTTGATTTCAGTAAGCTACATGTATTGCTACGAGGCACACAAATTAAAGCCCGCTATACAAATAGCGTCCGAGTCAAACCTTTAGATTCAGAACAATCGGGAAGCCACAAAAACTAAAACACGGAAGCCGTATCATCATATACATAGTCGTGTCAGGCGTCATTCGACCATAAGGGAAATAATAGTAAGAATACAAATATACGGAAAACTGCAAAAGCAATGATATGATACAGTGTCAAAAACTGAAATTATTAACTCAATACCATCCTGTATTATTATAAACTGTCAATTTTTGCCACGGTAGAATTAATAAACCATTGACAGTTGGGTGCAGACCAAGCATTACATAAAGTAAACGCAAGTTAACGCCACGTGCACATATTTCGTTAGTTAACTTAAAATTTCCCGTTTACTAGTAAACGCGCTTTTACTATAATTACGTTAACGCGGTCAAAATGGAAATTTTTAATGTCTACCCGAGTAAACGGGTGTTTACTCTGTGTCCGTTTAGTCAGTAGTAATCGGGCGTTTACTTAGGAATTTTTCATTTTTTTTACGTGCACTTAAAAGTAAACGGGCGTTTACTACGGATTTTGCAAGTGTATTTTTACGCGCACTTGAAAGTAAACGCGCGTTTACTTTTCGCGTTAACTGATTGTGTAAATTTAGAAATAAACTTCAAGTTCATTTATACATTTATTTTATAAAAGAGACTTTTAGTCTTTATATTTTACGTATATGTGTTTCAAATCAGAACAATTCAACAAATATTTAAATTCGAAATATTATTTTCAATAAATACACAAAAACAGTTCCAATAACTTTGCTAATAGCAGATTTTCTATATTTTCTTTTCAAAAGTTACATGTACAAATATCGAGGCGGAAAGGAAGGTTATCCAAAACATTGAAAAATATTTTTATATGATAGGATATAAACATCAAGGTTTCCGTAGCTTCGTTTCCTATTTTTAACAGTCTTTTCTAATTCCTAGCTATAACTGGTTGCATTTAACACATAATTTTTAATCGTAATTCACCTTGTTTGCCTTGGATTTACATGATTTAAACTTCTGTTTTGACAAACGATGAAATAACAAATCCATCGATTTATAGCTAGGAATTAGAAGAGACTGATAAAAATTGGAAACGAAGCTACGGAAACCTTGATGTTTATATCCTATCATATAAATGATTAAAGTGTAAAACTTACGTTTCATATTTTTGTTTATAAGATACACATATGCATTAACTAGTAACTAGAAAATAATAGAGTCAAACTGTAGAGGAATATATGATTTGCAAGTGTCTCTGTAATATAGACATGTTCTTTTATTTATATGACTGTAATTGTCGCGAAAGAATATAATTAACATATGTACATTTCCGTGTCCTTCATTCGTTTATGTTAGAGATAAAAATTTGAACATGCAATATAGAGTCAATGCGTATAATCAGATTCTTTACTTTTTAGAAGCCGTAGATAAATCTAGCAACTGATTCAGAATAATTATTTGAAAAAGAGTGTCTACTTTCTTCTACACAAAATACAACTTACGAAGATTTTTCATGTTGGTGTATCTTGAAAAAAGGTTGAGATGAATTCAATGATTCAGAAAAAAATCTTTGTCCCGTTACCTTTTTCACGATTTTGACCTACCGAATTAGATTATTTACTGTTTTTGTAATAATACGAGCAATGTCAGATGTGGAATAGGTTCTGCTTACACTTCTGGAGCACCCCAATATTTTGGTGGTATTCGTGTTGCTGTTGTATTCCAGTTGTGTCTTTGTTTTGTTTACGCATCGTTGTCAATATAATTAAATTTTATGCGACTGTCGTACAAGTGAGAGGTTCAGTACTATAAAACCAGGTTCAGACCAACATTTTCTACATTTGAGTGTGCCTTAACCAAGCCAAAAATATGACAGTTGTTGACCATTCGTCTAATGGGTTTTAATATTTGATTTTTTTTCATTTGAATAGGGACTTTCCGTTTACAATTTTCCACGGAGTTTAGTATTTTGTTATTTTACTTTTTATAGATATGTTGCAATTAAACAACATGTAAAAATTGGTATATGAAATTGTCGACAACAATGAATATCGCTTAATAACATTTTGAATAATATTGAGAATGGAAACGTGGATTTGATTGTGTCAAAAAGACAAAACAAAAACAAGCAGAAAATAGCCCAAGCTACCAACGGGTCTTATACACAGCGATATACATCCCTTACCTTGTGGTTAGCTTTAGCTGGTCCAAAACAATAATGATAACTATTTCAGCGAAAATGGACGTCACACTAAACTCCAAAACAGATAAATGAAACAGAATTTGAAAAAGAGCCAAACAAGATTAACACAGGCCAGAGAAACCTGATTTAGAATAGGCAGAACACTCTCCGAGTTCGATGTTTGAATAAGTAACAGAGGAAAAATCCGCATATACTGTAAATCTAGAAATTATTGCTATGTTTTCATTAATGCGAAAAAAGATGACAGGGTTATAATCGCAATGATTTAAACTCGCATTTTATTTTATATAAATTTTAATTATGAATTTTGCCAAAAACCCAAAAATCAAAATTGTATTTCAGTCTAAAACGATAAAATTGCAATAACAAATACACGCAATAATTTCTGAGTTTCCAGCATCAAAGAAAAAAATGTATTAGAAACGAATTGTGAAGAGAACACTTGAAGGTTTTACCACCACAAAATGCACATATTTTGATCGAAAATGTTTACTTCCCGTTTAAAAATGTCAATGTTATAATAAAAAAATACAGCTAAATGTACGTTGTTTGTTGTGAAACAAATATGGTTTCTATATACTTTTGATAAAAAATAAGGGAGAATGGTAGGTACTTCTGATTTTACATTACGTAAAAGTTAAACTTTAGATAACACTGATTTTAAAAATATAACGTTTTTGTAATTTAAAAATAATAAAAAAAAAAACGGCTTCCTGGTTACAAAAGGTAATTTCCGGTTATTTTTTTTAAGTCAAAGTCTGCTTACCAATGGTAAATAAACTATATAGATATTGGGAGATGTGGTATGAGTGCCAATGATTCAACTTTCCATCCAAATAAAAATTTATAAAAGTTAGTCATTATAGGTCAATGTACGGCCTTCAACACAGAGCCTTGGCTCACAACGATCAGCAAGCTATAAAGGGCCCCACAAATTAGTCATGTAAAACAATTCAAAAATGAAAAACGAGACACACGTATGAACTACATCATCAAACGACAACTACTGTACATCAGATTCCTAACTTAAGACAGGTTTGACTTTATCATGTATCAATTATGATATACATTAAAGAATGAAATGTAGATTGTGACTTTAATTTTAACCTCAATTTCAAGGTCTTAACGCAAGGACCTAAATCAAAAGACCTGAATTCTCCACTGTATGATTTATTTGTTATAACAAATAAAGGCGACATTAGTATACCACTGTTCAAAATTCAATAATCGATAGAGAAAAAAAGACAACCGGGTTACAAAACTAAAACTGAGGGAAACGTATCAAATATAAGAAAACTACGACACAACAGAGACACAACACCGAAATGTAAAACACACAGAAACGAACTATAATGTAACAATGGCCATTTTCCAGACTGGGTACAGTGCATTTTATGAAAAAAATGGTGCGTTGAACCTGTTTGTGTGACGTGCCAAACCTCCCGCTTTATTTGCAGTGTTAATTATAACATTAAAATGAAAACATTACACGATAGGGCTACAATAAATAAATGGGAGAAAATATAGGACAGAGAAACAAACAAAGAATAGCCATCAAAAGGTAACATGTTACGTTCGGAGGACGTGTTTTTCAACAGACTGTCGGCATTTCAATGGGAACAAACTGTGCCTCTCTACTTGCCGACTTGTTTCTTTATTATTATGAGGCTGACTTCATGCAGGAATTTCGTAGGAAGAAAGATAAGAAGTTGGCAATATCCTTTAACTCTACTTTTCGCTATATAGTGGGAGATATTATGGATATAATTGTGCAAATCGTGATACAAGCATGAAATTTGGCATAAAGGTTAACTAAATGATTATTAGAAAAAATCAGGTGCTGGCCATCAAAAATTTCCATTTTTTCAAGATGGCCACCGATCATTTTTGAAATGGCGTCATATCCAATTGGCTACATTTCGAAAATCCTTGAAAGCTGTGTTATATGTATAATCCAATGTAAGTTTTGGTAAAACGTAAATAACAGTTCCTAAACTACGACAAAACAACACATAAATGACAAACAAAGTGACTTCCGGTTCCAAAATGGCGGCCAAAATTTTGAAAATGTATTTGTTTTTTTATAATTTCCATCAACTTAACAAGTGATATCACATTATTTGTTGATTTAACATGCCTAGTTATGTTAGATAGATAGGTTGGTTATCTTATAATTATCTGACAGTAGCCAATACCAAAACCCGTACAAGGAAGGACAGAACGGTAACATTTACAGTTGTCAACACAGCTGTATTTTTTGCCTTCGCATTTCATAAGTTCCTGACAGGATGATGCAACGGCAGCCGAAGAAGTCCTTTTTGGTTTCCAATTGTCATCGATTTTTTTTCTTTCATCCAACCACAGTGTTAATGACTTGGTACATGTACCTGTCGAATACATAAATCAGGCTGAGCCCAAACTTGTCCTCCTTGATATGCTTTTCTTTGAATGTGCTCCGAGAAAAAAACTCTTGTAGGCGGAACTGCATCACAATGCCGCTGCTTCCTTGGTAACAATTTACATCGAGCCTCGTTAACAGCAAATGTTGATGTTGTTCTGTCATACATGATGCAGACAAATGCTTCTATGATGTCCATGTATGTGTCTTTATACTTCAGCAAAGAAAAGAAAAAAACGTCCCTTACATCTAGAAATACTTCCCATGTCATCCAAACTGACCTATTCCCTTTCCCACGAAAATCCAATAAAGTATCACATCCACTGAATGCATGAACGAAAGGAAGAGAAGCTACACGAGGACCAAACGCATTTGATATGTCACGTACAGGAAGCAAGCCGAACATGGACAAACATTCGTGTATCTCCTTCTCCATGATTACAAGGGGTAGTTGGAAAGTATCCTTATTAGTCTCTAAAGGAGCAATTCTGTCGGTAAGAAACTTGAAAAACTTCGTTTCGTTGTCATCTTCATAGAGAAAACTACTCCAGTCCCCTTGTGTTCTACTAGAACCAACACCTTTCCGTCTAGCACAAAAACCTTGCTTTTGTCTTGTCACATCTAGCCTTTAATTTATTCATTTAGTAAACATCAAATACAATGTCTACTCTTGAATACTTATCATGTAAGATTTTATGTAAAGCAGTATGACATCATTTGCAACATCATCAAGTATTGTTGCCCAACAAGGTGGCCTGGAATAAACCATTGTTGCCCCACCAACGATAAATGCGTCAGAATTTTGATCATGCAGCTAATCGCAAAATGTTTCAAGTATACCCATTTGCACCGATTTAATACCACTGTTTAAAGTGACATCCTGAGAAAAAACAGAGGAGCAGTTTGTTTTTAATGGATAAAGAAATATTCCAAGTCAATTTGTCTACTGTGACAAGAAATACAAGTCTAGAAAAGATATCGCAATCATTTTTAAGGTTCTCTAGCTTTGTTTTTGACAAAGACGTTTACGTCCTCAATAATCTTCAACTTCGTACTTTATTTGGCCTTTTTAACTGTTTTGGATTCGAGCGTCACTGATGAGTCTTTTGGAGACGAAACGCGCGTCTGGCGTATATACTAAATTTAGTCCTGCATGGTATCTATGATGAGTTTATTTACAGTTTTATTTTACGGACATAATAGGAAGTTGTTCTTGTTGATCTGGTTATAAGAAACAGGTTCTCCTTCGTTTTGTATTTGCTTCAAACGATCTTCGTATTGTTTGCCTCTGATCTTTTTAAAGAAATCCTTTTGTGTTTTTGTAGAGTGTTCATTAATTGGTTTATCTGTTATTGAATGCCACTAGATCTTTCAAATTCATCTGATAGTCTACTGACTTCTGGTCCAGCTACCTTCCATATGTCTAAAAGAGATCTTCGGTTAACCCTATGACAACAACATCGCCTTTCACAATTGCATTATTCTGTTTTTTTGCCTGATCAATTGTGCTATAAGAAAAATATTTACTGGTCTTACGTACAATGAAATTATCATTTTCAAAATCAATTGCCACCTGTGGGTGATGTTAGAGAAGGGAAGCCACATCTCGGAGAAGGTCGGTAACGATCGAGAATAATTAATACGATCAAGACCTAGATAAATACGGCATCATGCTTTATATGGACTGTTAGTACAAAATCTGACTTATAAAATGAGCATACTACCTAATTCACAAGAAGTTCTTATTTTATAATTAAACGCCAGGAATTAAACTGTGGTCTAGATGACTATATTTCCTTACACAAGTATATCAAATCATCATGATCATTGAACGTCACAGAGTCATGGCATGATTATAATTTCTGTGTTTAGCTTTCTTAAGCCGATATATACAATTCAAGCAAAACACATACAGTTATCTGATGCGAGTGTCTAGTCCTAGGTACATTTGAACATACATACAAAGAATCTGCCGTTCTAGGTGTTGCAATATTGCTTTTAGTGAGGACACATGTCCATCCACTATTACGTAATATATCACCCAGAATTTTATAACAAGTCATTTCAATGTACAATCCACCTCACATGACGGTAAACTTATCTTCTCCGTAAAAATCAGGTAATTCCCACTGAATAGCCATTACCAAAAGTGGCTGATCTGTCGTTACTATTTATGTTTCTCCCGTATTAACCACAATTTTCACCTTATCCATCGAATACCTGATCATTACAATTGAATGGGATTGTTTTTAAACAGTGGTATCATAGATGTTACACTTACTTGAACCGCTCTACAAGAGCCTCGATTTTTAGATTAATGAGATGAACTACGATTTATACCAAGTGTACCCTGGTAGTGCATAAAAATCGCACTTTCTGTCTATAAATAGTTTGCGCATGCGCTAAATTGTTAAATCATGTGTATCATAACCTTGAAAAATGTTATGAAACCAAATCATAAGATTATTGAAAATCCCAAAACACTAATTTTATAGTAAATAGTTCAAATGTTTTTTAATGAATTTTGATACATTTTCGCGCACGCGCAAACCCTGGATATGTCAAATATTAATTTCTAGTAAATTTTTCACATCTAAGGAAGGTAGCTACCAAATTGTATAGCTGTTTTCACTAAAAGAAGGTGAAATTAAAGTTTTCCAGAAAAAAATAGTATTTTCAAACTGTAAAAACAGCCATTTTAGAAAAAGGCCGTGGCCATCTTGAAAAAATGATTTTTTTTAATGGCCAGCAGTTGTTTCTTAAAAAGTATATAATAATGATGTTTTGTGGTAATTTTCATGCTTGTATCATCATCTGCACAATTCCCTCAATTTTGCCTGTTAATATCTCCCACTAATATAGATGATGTTCTTTCACTAAATAATTCAAAATTTGGTGACTATGTAGAACGCATCTCTCCAATCGAGCTAGAGATAAAGGATACTACAGATACAGTTAAGTCGGCCTCATATCTTGACTTACATCTAGAAATTGACAATTAGGGTCGGTTGAAAACAAAACTTTACGACAAAAGAGTAAAAACAGCAGAAGGTCACCAACAGGTCTTCAATGTAGCGAGAAATTCCCGCACCCGGAGGTGTCCTTCAACTGGCCCCTAAACAAATATATACTCGTTCAGTGATAATGAACGCCATACTAATTTCCAAATTGTACACAAGAAACTAAAATTAAAATAATACAAGACTAACAAAGGCCAGAGGCTCCTGACTTGGGACAGGCGCAAAAATGCGGCGGGGTTAAACATGTTTGTGAGATCTCAACCCTCCCCCTATACCTCTAGCCAATGTAGAAAAGTTAACGCATAACAATACGCACATTAAAATTCAGTTCAAGAGAAGTCCGAGTCTGATGTCAGAAGATGTAACCAAAGAAAATAAACAAAATGACAATAATATATAAATAACAACAGACTACTAGAAGTTAACTGACATGCCAGCTCCAGACTTCAATTTAGCTGACTGAAAGATTATGATTTCATCATATGAACATCAGGCACAATCCTTCCCGTTAGGGGTTTAGTATCATACCATCATAACATATATGAGGAGAACATAACCCGTGTCATGCCAACAACTGTTTTTTGAATAAATGTGTTTAGTTCCGATGCAAAGACCCTACAGGTTGCACTTTGTAAATACAGCTGTTTCTCAAAACACGCCTCTTTTGGGGAGTAATTGAATATTCATAGAAAATTGATTTTGTTTACATACTGGTTCCCAGTTATGCTCTCTGTGTTCCATATCGCAGAGACAGAACTTGGGAATGTTACCAGTAAATAAACACGTGCATATTGTTTACATTGAAATCTGTGGTAACCTTTCATTCGAGGTAGGGGTCGTTAAGAAAATTAGTGTAAATTTAAACTCTGAGAAGTTCAGGGCATATAAACGTTGAAAATATGCCGCACAGCCCTATATTTTGACCTTTGAAAAAAATTGTGGTGCATATGAACTTTCAATTCTAGGATAAGATTTTTTTCAAAACTTCATAGTAAAAGTGGTACAGTTTTAGCCGTAAAAGGAGTTCCTATGGGAAATTGCATTGTCAATATTTACAGAAATGCAACCTATATAGGGTGAAAAGGGGGAACATTCAGAATTTAACCAAATTTGCTTTATTTCACAGATTTTAAAGAAATTAACTGAAATAAGAAGTTTTATAAATATCTAATGAAGATTGATAGACTCCTGGGCCTTAAATATGATGACTCAGCATAATTTCACAGTTTACAGTATGCATAGTTTACTGAAAGTCCTGGATACAAAATTAAATCATAACATTTGCATATTTGTAAGTCTGATTGTTAAGAAGTGCTTATATTTACTCTTCGCAGTCATTGAAACTCATAGATCCTTCCTGAATATTATTTATGGGGTATTTGTGTCCTTTCGATAACCAAAAAGTAAGCCGCAACACCTAAGTCTGCTTTTTTGTCACCACGGCATAATAAATACAAGCTAGAAAAACAAAAATATCTCAAGAAAACTTACAATAGTGTGTTCTATCCTGAATATGTACTAAATATTCCAAATTGCTAGAAACAGCAGAATGATTTAGGAAATTTGAGGCCCCAGGGGCAAAAAAAAATAGAAAATTGCCTACCCCCTGGGTCATAAAAACAAATAATTTAACTTGTAAATGCTATGATTTTATGATTTTAAAGTTCTTGATATAGAAAACAATAACTATGCTTAGAAGTTATGAAAAAATCAGATGTTAGCAGTCATCTCTACAACATTTTAAGTGAATTTATATCTCAGACTGGTATCTGCATACATACAACTATTGCAAATATGGCTTTGTTTGAACACTTCTAGTATATATAGTAGCTAAATTGTGTCAGATATATGGGTACAGATGATACTGTTGTGACAAGAATTCTAAATTGACCATTTGAGGCAGAAAATGTGTTCTTTAATTGACAAATAGGCATACAGTAAGATGTGGACTGGAGATAGAGGCTGGATTGGATACTTTATGTAATCTTGAATGTTTTAATGATTGAGTGCTAAATATGGAACGCCGATCTGTCTTATAGTGTAAATATTTAATGTGTTCTGTCACTTTGTCTTTACGTCCTGTCGTTTCTTCTTTATGTTATGTGCAAATGTCTGTATTTCTTGACGCGGCATCTCTGTGTTATGTCAAATTAGTTATTTGTTTGGTCAAACAGTAGTATTATATGTCATTGCTCAAGTCTGTTGTGTACAATAGGCATTACATCATGCTTTTACTACTATATATTCTGTGAATACTTCGAAACTTTATGATCAACCACCTTTAAATTCTTTCATATTTTATCTATGTTCTGTCTATTCTTCTTTTACGTAAGTCAGTTAAAAATTGCAACCTGCCTCAAGTGTTATTGTTATGCCGAATGTTCTAAAGGTTTTGTTTTGATACACCTTTGTTCCATGTAAATCTCATGATATTATAGTCTTTTGGCGTTATGTTGTGTTAATACATATGTATCTCCAGTGAAAAACACAACACATCATGGTATAGTTCCTTTGCGTTTTGCCGAACAATTGATACTCTCTGTGAGCATTCATTACGTCATGTGCAAATGCCATTTACATTATGTGCAAGCAACTTATACGTTTTGTGCAATTCTCGTTTACCTTATGTGCAAACATCGTTCCCCTTATGTGCAAACATCGTTTACCCTATGTGCAAACATAGTTTACCTTATGTGCAGAGACCTATTGCGTTATGTGCAAATACCTATTAAGTTATGTATAACAACTACATCATTATGTGCAAACACTATTACGTTATGTGCAAATATCGCTTACATTATGTGCAAACACCATGTAAGTTATGTGCAAACACCATGTAAGTTATGTGCAAATGCCTATTACATTATGTCCAAACATCTATTACGTTATGTGCAAACACCTATTACGTTATGTGCAAACACCAATTACGTTATGTGCAAACACCTATTACGTTCTGATAAACGCTTTTTTGACATAGATTAAAACAAAACGCATCAGTGATATACACTTTGAAAATTAAGAAAATTATAAGTTTTAGCTTTCTAAATGCTCTGAATTACTTCGTTGTTTTCTTTTCAAGGTAATATCCATTGGATGCTGAATGTGAACTGAAGGTTATATATATGTGCATCGGGATGTTGATTTAGTATTGGAAATGTAGTAGTTTTATATATTGATTGATATAAAAATGTTATATAAATATTTAGTTTTTTGTTCTATTTAAAGAGTGTTCGTTATACATCCATTTTTTTTATATTTTGTTCACTTTACTTGTTGAAAATTAAAATATTTACAAATCTATAGACATGATTCTCGAGGTGTGTCTCTCTGGAGGTTTGCCTAGATTGACAAAAGTCATCAAATACATTTAATAAAAATGAGAATGGAAATGGGGAATGTGTCAAAGAGACAACAACCCGACCAAATAAAAAACAACAGCAGAGGGTCACCAACAGGTCTTCAATGTAGCGAGAAATTCCCGCACCCGGAGGCGTCCTTCAGCTGGCCCCTAAACAAATATATACTAGTCCAGTGATAATGAACGCCATACTAATTTCCAAATTGTACACAAGAAACTAAAATTAAAATAATGCAAGACTAACAAAGGCCAGAGGCTCCTGACTTGGGACAGGCGCAAAAATGCGGCGGGGTTAAACATGTTTGTGAGATCTCAACCCTCCCCCTATACCTCTAACCAATGTAGTAAAGTAAACGCATAACAATACGCACATTAAAATTCAGTTCAAGAGTTCAATGCATTTTTTAAAACATTGTACAGGAACATTTTTAGCAAACAAATCGTGCATATTGCAGATTAGCAATGCAAATAAACACTTATTATTGATTGATATTTAAATTTTCAATTTCAGTGTGTAATATATATGCATAATAAAACGACCATGAATTAATAACATTTGATCTGAAATATAATACACATAGTTAAATTTCCGGCATTTGATGACTTAATATCCTCAGAAGAGAACAGTTTGTAATTATTTATCGCATTTAAGCCACTAGTTGTTGCTAAATATCAGCCACATCATAAAGCAAACAAACAGAATTTATATGTGACAATTTATTATTTCGAGATGGCGTGTATATAGACTGAAACTAAAAGCTCTGTCCTGTTATTCGAAGCAAAAAAAGCTACATGTAAAAAACAAAATGCAACCTCATTTCTTTACGGAAAATGTGAACGGAAAATAAGTTGATTTAAAAAAGAAGACGTGGTATTATTGCCAATGAGACAACTCTCCACAAGAGACCAAAATGACACAGAAATTAACAACTTTAAGTCACCGTACGGCCTTCAACAAGGAGCAAAGCCCATACCGCATAGTCAACAATAAAAGGCCCCGAAAATATTATGTAAAACAATTCAAACGAGAGCACTAACGGCCTTATTTATGTAATGTTCTCTTTCATCTGCACCAAGCGGGTCATTTCATAGGTCGCCATATCTTGCATACATATTCATAACATATGGTTTTAGAAGACGACGAATTACACTTATGAATTATAGACTTTTGACAAGGTCAACACATTATATATGTGTCTATTCAGATGTTATTGACCGAGGACGAAGACATTTTTCCGCCACCTCTTATCTTGTATTTGTTTTTTTAAATTAGCAGGGAGTTGTGGCAAAACTGAGCCCAGAGCCCCCTCTTAATCAAACTGCTTATAGAACCAACAAACGCAGATCCATTCTTTTCAAAATTCTGGTTCCGCCACTGGTCATTGAATAAGAAATCAAAAAAGAAAAAAAAAATAGGTCCGTGTGTTTGTTTATCTAATGATATCTTAATGAACAACTTCTCTATTCATTTTACATCGGATGACCGTGAGGGCATTAATGTGTATTGCTGTCGCATAAAATTTCCATTACGTAGCCTTCGTTTTGAGATTGTAACCGATCTATAAACATTATAATAATAAATACGCGGACGTTATCGAGTGCAAAATTACATTCCTTATCACTTGTTCTTAATGCATTTCAAATGAATACTCCTAAAAATATATTGTTTTGAACATAAATTAATGATATGAAAATGTCGTTAAACTCGTTAGAAACATAAATAAAGTAAAAAATCTTTAATATTTATAAAAACGTTTGCAATCTCCCATGCAGAGTTATCTGTCTTTGCTCCCTCTCTCTGCGTGGGACATTGAATGTTTTGCTGGAAAATATGCATGCCCACTCAAATGCAATCTATCAGAAAAATCGAATTATTACAGCAGAGTGTCCACCATGCACTTGTACAGCACTATAATTAATATAGTGCAATAGAATGTTATACAAATGGATAAAAATTATATATACCTGTAACTGTAATTTACAAATATTAAAATAATGTATAACAAAAAAAAACAGAGTTTACTGATTTGTATCACTTCTACGATGAGGTTGAATTTATCATCCACGTACAGAAAAAATATATATCTGTACTTTAACGTCACTTTCAGGTAAAGAGATGTGATTTGGTTTTCTTAGACAAGTGCTTGTGACCGTCCACTAGAACTTGCGGTCATCCGATGTTCAGTACTTCAGTACTTTGATTAATATCTTCAACCTAAAGATGTTCTCAAAAATTGATAAAACATAACAAGGGTTTTATATCTTTTATAAATGTCTTGTTATTTTTATTTTATCTTGATTCATTTTGAGAACTCAAACCGTATCAATGACATACTGCACATTTAAAGATTTTTGAAAACTGGGAGTTAGCTGGCAATTGTTTCATGGTGCTTTAAACGTATGAATAAGAGGGTTCTTTTCGTTATATAGGTGATTTTATTTTAAGAATTTCGACTAAATATGTTACGTCGATTTCAAGGCGAACACGATTGCATCAATTCAAGATTGTTACCGCACTTTGAGGATAATTTGGATTGAATCATATGAACTTCATGCCTCGCAACCTATTAATAAAAAAACCGTTTCGCTTTAACAGTAGCCGAGAAAAGGGGGACCGATATATCTAAAAATGGCAATATTTAACGGCAACTGTCAAAACATATTTTAGAATGATAACATTTAGATCCAAAAGAATATATTTGTATGAAATTTTATATTTTTTAACAGAAAATTTCTTAAATAATGATGTACAGTAAATCCCTTTTATGAACATTTGGCTTAATTGTGTATTTAGCTATATTTATCGAACCATTCACGTTCATAACTAAACGCATCGAAGCTTACCGTTTATACCGTATATCCCGCAATAATATTCATTGAATTTATGACTCTCCGTTCGGAAAATAGGTTGATGTTTCTAGTTTATACGACGATATTCGTTGAAATATTGAACAAAAAGATAAATGTATATCAACAGGCCGTACGGTGACCTAAAGTTGTTTTAATGTCTGTGTCATTTTGGTCTTTTGTGGATAGTTGTCTCATTGGCAATCATACCACATCTTCTTTTATATATATCAACAACTGTGGAATAATGTATTGATTATAAATGTACTTTGTCGGTAAACGTGAAATTCATTTGTACGAGCTTTAGAAACAGGACGAAAAGCGAGGCTTACCGAATTTTCTCCTTTCGCAGCGAGAACTAATACATTTTATATTTCTGACAATGTACATATATGTTTTACAATTTACACCTGGTATTTGAGCATAAGTTGTTTAAATCTTAACCACTGTCTTTATTTTTTACAATTATTGAAACGCGGACTCGAAGAAAACCCCAAAATGAAGATTACCCAGAGAGAAATATATTACCGATTGATCAACATGGAAACGGGTAGCAGGAAAATTTATTTGTACATGTACAAACAAAGCAAACAAAGATTTGGTTTATCTGCTATTTGTATACAATAACTAGCTAATTGCAGGATAAAAGCGAATTACTTAACTGTAACCATTTTTTTTTAAACTGGTGAATAATTAAATGGGGTAGAAAAATAAATAGATTAGATGACTATGCGGTATGGGTGTTTTGTTAAAGGCCATACGAAGATCTATATATTGTTATTTATTTCTTTGTCATTTGATCTCTCGTGGAGAATTGTCTCATTGGCATTCATACCACATCTTTGTTTTATAGATAGTCAGGTTTTTTTTCTGAAATTCAAAAGGAAAATTATGTTAAGATGACCATTTTAGCAACGACATTATTTATTTATTTTTATAGACAACAAAATAAACGATATGCATATCACTTATAAATAAAAATAATAGAAGAAAACATTTCAATTTACTATATTTATTTTTTTGTATCGTTCTTGATGACACGGTTCGAGAAGTTACCGGACCAAATACGGATAAATGAAAGTCAATATCTGGAGTTTCAAGTTGCGGGATTTAATTTCGAGTATTGCCAGTGAACAATGTGTATCATCGCCACCGGAAATTGGGTACTAACGAAGCGGAGAGAAATAGAAAAAAAAGGAAACAAGTTAAGAATTCATTCAATTTAAAGCATTTCCACTCATTTGATGAGGGTGCCAATTAAGAAATGATTTTCTGATATATAATTCTTTAAATTATTAGGCCGATAAGTACAAAATTAATACAAGATTTTGTGTAATACTCCAAAACTTGCCACTTAGTACCGGAAAATTTCGAGGTCGATCGTCCTCTGTCGCCCCATTTTCAAGATATTTAACTGTTTTTCATTATTTTTCCAGACACGTTTTTAGATTATCATAGTGTGGCATCATATTTACTGAAATTTGTTGTCAAAAACATGTATTTAAAGAATATGGACAAAAACATTGTTTGTTTGTTGTACGGCGAATTGCAGGACGTTGTACGGCGAATTGCAAAATAAGAACTTTTGTCTGTACGACGTCATGCAATATATTATCATTCTAAGAGGAAATTAATCACTGTTTAGATAATATCAAGTGACGATATTTTGCTGATATCAAAGCTTTACAGGCTTACATATATACAAATTGTCTTACTTATCAAATATTATTAAATATATGCCATTAATTCAGTTCAGATGACCTCTTTGCGTACCGCTTTACGATTTTGTACAAAAAGTTTTTTTTCAACCATATTATCCTAAATACATCCATAGACCGTTATACTACTAACGACTGTTGTCTCATTTGTTGTTAGGGTGAAATTTTGTAAGTTCAATAAAATAAACCGTCCAATCATCTTTTGTTGGTGCTAGCTGTTTTTAAATAAAAACAGAGGAGATGTGGTATGATAGCAAATAAGATAACTATCCATCAGGATCAAATAAAGTGTATGTAAGCAATTATATGCTATCGTACGGCCTTCAACAACGAAAATTCGTACCTTATAGTCGGCTATACAAAGCACCGACCGAAAACTGTGAAAGGATTCCACAAGAAAACTAACGGCCTAACTCATAACAAAACAATTTATGAAAACAACAAATAAGATAGAGATGAAGGAACGACAACCACAGGATCGAAAATTCGGACAGACACATAAAATTGTTTAATTAATTATAATTTCTGAAATGATTCATTTGTAAAAAGAAAAATTAAGATTCACCGAAAGTAAGGAGAAACAAATCGTGAATTGCATTTCGATTTAATTTTCTTGTCAGTTTCTTTTTGAAAATATATAATTTGTATACATCTTAAATGCTGTCAAGCAAATGGTATTTCTATCTAATGCATTTTATTTAATGCATAATTAGAAGGGGGTGGGGTCCGTTAACATGTTAACAACACCTCGATTTTGGCAAAAACAGTTAACAACAAATTTTAAATGCTGATAAGAGTTAACAACAACTTTAATTTACCCCTTTTTTCCAAACGAATCCGAAAGCAATGAAAAGGGGAAGTGTATATCTTCAATGTATTCAAAAATTTGAAATCCACTGTACAAAGTCGCAGAAATGCCAAACTCCATAAGGAATCTTTTGTAAAGCTGACTAATTTTCAGAATACACACGCAAGTACCATATTTCAAACAGCAAAAGGGAGGCTTCTTCTGGTTATGTATATTGTTGAGTAAATGTTTTATGTCAATCAAGCACTCTTTCATCTCCAAGTCCCAATTAAGAACTCTGAGCTGATATAAAAAAAAGCCTTGGTCCTTCTTTACATTTCTGAAGTCTTAGACTAGTAAATTTGACATCAATTTGAGAACCAAGTCCTCATTTTTCGGCCTCTTCTACCAGGCCACACTGTTCAGTTATTTTACGCATTGCAAATTGCAAATTGAAAAGGTACTTTATTTTTGAAAATTCCGTCCAGGTACTTTTGGTCAATATAACTTATCAAACATTCCATATACATCTGAATTATTTTCATCATAGGACTGACCAGGGTTTTATCTGGATAAGAAGTGGCCTTTCACGTTTTGGATACATTACAAATAGAAGCCAGAAATAACTTGGTTAGACGAATAAAGAGGGGCATGAGATATCCCTTAACATGTTTAACACTGCCGCATTTGTTGCACCTGTATGACCCAACTTGAGTCCTTTCCCTTGCTATATAGTCTTGTATTTATTTCATTTTTTAAATTTTTGTTCATTTATATGTTTCAAGAAACAAACATTGAACTTCTACCCCCTTTTTGTAGTTAAATGATTGCTCACTTAGGAGACAGTTTCAGGTATACCAATACACAGTTACAAGTTTAGTTTCTCATTATAGCCATGATGAATTTTCTAAATATGAAAGTTTTTGTACAATTGAATTGATTTTTAGATAGTTGAATAATAATATAGCCTTCCTAGTGGGTTTATATGAACATCTAGATTGTTTTTAGCATGTTTTATAAGCCATTTTTTAGTTTAACCGTCCATACGTTCCTATCCGTACCGCCATAGAGTTAGAAATTTTGTATTGTTTTTCAACAAAGATTTGAGGCTCGATCTTTTCAATTCAATTTTATGGAAAAACAGCAGTAATGCATATTATTTTTTTTACCTCTTGATAGATATATGTCTATGGTTTCAGGAAAGGTATCACTCTTATTGATTGTTGAATTTTCCTTTACCCCAAATTTTTGAGATCTTTGTGACATGTTCAACCCCCTATTTTGCAATATTTGGTATCAAATAAATGCTGATTGTTGCCGGCATTGTCACACAAAAATCAGAGATTATATTTCACCAATATTACTATTGGAAATCAAATCTATGGACGATTCTCTTTCCATAAATATACACATGCATAACTCAAATATTTAGCCTTATTTATTAGGAAGGAAGGGAAAGAGGGTGTTTAAAAGTTATGAGTGTCAATTCTAAGTTTTTTCCTATCTGTGAATTGACACCCCACCCTAGTGCATAATTTTCTCGCTGCGTTGGGTTGTTTCTTCTATTTGGACGGCTTTCTGTTTCTTTGACAATTTTCTCATTTCCATTCTCAATTTTATCAAGGATTTACTATACTCAAAGATTTTTTAAAGACATGTACAGTTACATATATGATGTTTATGTTACTCCTTTGCGGAAGCAACGTAAAGAAAGAGGTGGACAGCAAATTGTAATGTGATTCTTGTAAATAACTGTTAAGATCAGTGAACAGAGAAAATAATGTCAAAAACAGTGAACACTTTAAGTATTAAGTAACAGATAACAGAAATCTCAATTTCAAAAATAAACAGTTAACAACATTGCAAATTTTAACAAAACAGATTTATTACAGAAAGTGGATCGAAAACAGTTAACAGTTTTTAAAATTTATCAGTCAAATAACAGTTTTAAACAAATTTAAACCTTGAAAAGGACAAAAACAGTTTAACATAAAAAGGTACCCCACCCCCCAAAAAAAAACCTTAGACATTTGAACTTAATACTTTATTTTCTTTAAAAGGACGGTAAATAACTAATCTATAATTAGCAAGTTGCCATACAGTTGAAAACAAGTTGCCATACAGTAAATTTGTCAACACGAGCAAGTTGCCGTACCCTAGACTTTATTTTTTATGGTCTATATTCTTTAAAAAACATGTTTTTGACAACAAATTTCAGTAAATATGATGCCACACTATAATAATCTAAAAACGTGCCTGGAAAAATAATGCAAAGCAGTTCAATATCTTGAGAATGGGGCGACAGAGGACGATAGACCTCAAAATTTTCCGGTACTAAGTGGTAAGTTTTGGAGATTTACACAAAATCTTGTATTAATTTTGTACTTATCGGCCTAATAATTTAAAGAATTATATATCAGTAAATCATTTCTTAAGCGGCACCCTCATCAAATGAGTGGAAATGCTTTAAATTGAATGAATTCTTAACTTGTTTACTTTTTTTTCTATTTCTCTCCGCTTCGTTAGTACCCAATTTCCGGTGGCGATGATACACAGTGGTGAAGGTGAAACAAGGCTGATAACCCTTTCATTAAAAAAAAAATATGTGTATGCGTCATTTTTGTAGATTACAGGATAATGCAGTTTTTAATATGAAAAAAAAAAATCTTAAACATTTGTAGGATTCCTTAGCTGCTACATGAATCGTTGGAGACGTCATTAAATTTGTAGCATTAATCTAGTACACGTTTCTCGCTAGATGAAAACCCTACTTGGAGGGTAATAACAAATCATCCTGGTCTCTTGTGAAGAGTTGTCACACTAGCATTCGTACCACATCTTCCTTTTTATATCGTATTGTTCCTTTCGGTTGCACCTCTTGAAAACTAAAATCGTGTCTGTATATTTGTTATAATTTTCAACAAGTAAAGTAAACAAATTTTCAAAGCATGGATGCATAACGCAAACTCTTGCGTAGAGCAAAATAATTTCCCATAAAACTAGATACATTGTATGTATATAGCATTTTTAAACCAATCAATATAATTAATATAAAAATCCACAGTTTGTTAGAAAGGTCAAACTTTTAATTTTCTTCATTTTCAAAATGCATATCATTGATGCGTTTTGTTTTAATCTGTGTCAAAAAAGCGTTTACCAGAACGTAATGGGTGTTTGGACATAACGTAATAGGTGTTTGCACATAATGTAATAGATGTTTGGACATAATGTAATAGGCATTTGCACATAATTTACATGGTGTTTGCACATAATGTAAGCGGTATTTGCACATAACGTAATAGAGTTTGCACATAATGATGTAGTTTCTATACATAACTTAATAGGTATTTGCACATAACGTAATAGGTGTTTGCACATAAGGTAAACGATGTTTGCACACAGGGTAAACGATGTTTGCACACAGAGTGAACGATGTTTGCACATAAGGTAAACGAGGTTTGCACAAAACGTATTAGTTGTTTGCACATAATGTAAAAGGCATTTGCACATGACGTAATGAATGCTCACAGAGAGTATCATTTGTTCGGCAAAACGCATATGAATTATACCATGATGTATTGGGTTTTTCACTGGAGATACATATGTATAAACAAAACATAATGCCAAAATACTATAATATCATGAGATTTACATAGAACAAAGGTGTATCAAAACAAAAGCTTTAGAACATTTGACATAACAATAACACTTGAGACAGGACGCAATTATTAACTGACTTACGTTAAAGAAGAATAGACACAGCAAAGATAAAATATAAGAGAATGAAAAGGTGGTTGATCATAAAGTTTCGAACTATTCACAGAATATATAGTAGTTACAGCATAATGTAATGCATATTTTACACAACAAAGTTTAGCAATGACATATCATACAATTGTTTGACCAAACAAATTACTAATTTTACATAACAAAGAGATGCCGTGTCAGGAAATAAAGGCATCTGCACATAACATAAAGAAGAAATGACAGGACGTAAAGGCAAATCGACAAAACACAGTAAATATTTACACTATAAGACAGTTCCGGCGTTCCATAGCTAAACATTACATTGATGATATTCTGATATGCTTTCGATATGTTATCAAAACAGTTTTTAACAGGTTCTAGGCATTTTTTATCAGAAAATATGCAAATAGGGTAAGCTGGCAATAATTAAAGTCTTGTTTTCAAATTCTTTAAAAAATTGAAACAGGGGAGGGGGTATAAAATGTATAGTAAAGAAAAACTTAGAGTATACACAGTGATTTCGTTAAGACTTTAATTCTGATAAATGAGTATTAATGTGTGAAAAACTGATTTTAGAGAGTTTTTTATTTGAATAAATGTCTGTACAGGTTGCACTTTGTAAATACAGCTGTTTCTCAAAACACGCCTCTTTTGGGGAGTAATTGAATATTCATAGAAAATTGATTTTGTTTACATACTGGTTCCCAGTTATGCTCTCTGTGTTCCATCTCGCAGAGACAGAACTTGGGAATGTTACCAGTAAATAAACACGTGCATATTGTTTACATTGAAATCTGTGGTAATCTTTCATTCGAGGTAGGGGTCGTTAAGAAAATCAGTGTAAGTTTAAACTCTGAAAAGTTCAGGGCATATAAACGTTGAAAATATGACGCACAGCCCTATACTTTGACCTTTGAAAACAATTGTGGTGCATATGAACTTTCAATTCTAGGATAAGATTTTTTTCAAAACTTCATAGTAAAAGTGGTACAGTTTTAGCCGTAAAAGGAGTTCCTATGGGAAATTGCATTGTCAATATTTACAGAAATGCAACCTATAAGTGAATCAATATTAACGCCATAATATGCAATCTTTATTGACCTGAGAACAGTATCGTAATTATTTCTCTTCTTAATAAGTCTATTCAAAGGTTTTGTTAGTTTTTGAGGTGAATACTGACACCTTTGTGCTTTATAAAGAATATTTCCATAAAAAATTGGATGTGAAATACCTGAACGTATAAGAAATCTGTTTGTTGAGCTATATTTACGAATGATGTCCTTATACCGATGATAAAATTTAGTAAATGTTTTGACTAGTTTGTGATATCGAAAACCCTGGTGTAATAATTTTTCAGTAATACATCAATTTCTCTCGCTAAAATCTAAAACATTGTTACATACACGAGCGAATCGTACAAGTTGAGATATATAAACACCGTAAGATGGTGAAAAGGAAACGTCACCATCTAAAAATGGATAATTAACGATAGGAAATGAAAAATCATCTCTTTTATCATAAATTTTAGTATTCAGCTTTCCGTTAGTGATATAAATATCAAGATCGAGGAAAGGGCAGTGGTCATTGTTAGTATTAGCTTTATTTAAAGTAAGTTCAACAGGATAAATTTCTTAAATATACATACTGAAGTCGTCATTATTGAGAGCCAAAATATCATCCAAATATCTAAAAGTATTATTAAATTTGTTTATCAGATGTTGTTTCGATGGGTCTTTGCTTATTTTTGTCATCAATTGTAACTCATAGCAATACAAAAACAGGTCCGCAATAAGTGGTGCACAGTTAGTTCCCATTGGAATTCCGATAATCTGACGATATACGGAATCTCAAAGCGAACAAAAATGTTATCTAGTAAAAATTCAAGGGCATATATAGTATCAAATCATGTCCAATTGACATAGTTTTTTTGTTTATTGCTACTAAAAAATGACCTAAAAGAGTTTGAACATATATATTCACATTCTGACTTTTTAAATGCCCATTTAATTAGGTGTGTGAATTTTTTCTTAATGAGAATGTGAGGCAATGTGGTATACAGGGTAGAAAAATCAAAACTTTGAACAGATTTAAAATCACCAATATAAGCATGCAATTTATCAAGTACTTCCAACGAGTTCTTGACACTCCAAAAGTAATTAATTCCACTATTTTCGAAGGTCTTGTTTGAACAATTTATTATCAGGTTTTCAATTGTACCAAGTGTGCTGGTAAGAAGAATAGACAATTTAGTAGTGGAACAATGGCTTGAAGACGAAATAAATCTATATTTGTAAGGTGTTTTGTGTAGCTTCGGAAGCCAGTACATAGCTGGGACTTTCATTGTATTTGGCTCTACTTGTAAAGCGGTAGCTAAAAGTTTATGTTTGTTACAGATGTCGTTTTCTGAAAATGGAGTCAGTTGGAATGTTGGTGAATTGGTGATTTCTTTTTTCAGAACCTCAATGTAAAATTTACGTCAAACAATAATAATATTATTAGCAGCTTTATCGGCCGGGACAAAAACAAATTTCTTGGCTAGTTCTTTTAGTTTATGTTTGATACGAAAAATAGGTTTTTTGTGGTTATTGTTAATAGTAAAATGTTCTTTAAAATGTTGAATACGTATATCAACTATCTTCATTACTGAATTAAAAAAAGAATCCAAAGATTTTTTGTCATCTTTTTCCCGTTTTATCCATTTCACACAGTAAGTATGGAGTGAGTCGTGGATGATATTACGACACTCATTCCAATTAACAATTGACGGGGGACGATATTTAGGTCCTTTACTGAGGAATGATTTTAACTCTCGGTCTTGAACGATGTTAAGATCTCCTGTTATAACATGGGAAATGGGTCCATAAATATATTTTCACTGATATTAACATCTTTACACAGTTGACTATAATCAAACACAAATTTCTGGGTAGATTTCTTGTAAATATAACAAATAAGAGGTAGCTCAGTATTGTCAAAATATCCAGGAATTTGTTCTTTAACATAATGGTCGTTAAATATACCGGCAATATTTACAAAATCAAAACCTTTATTGACATACTTTGTTTTAATGAAATGTTTATTATGATCTTCAGGGCGATCAATTTTGGGAAATAGTTTAGAATAACAATATGCCATAATAATTTGAACAATTTCATACTTAGGACTGCTATATAAAATTGTGTTGCGAACAGAGTTTTGTTAACAGATAATGTCTGCCGTTGTTTTTTGAAATAGAAATTAGGTCCGAAATATTGGTATGATTGGTCCGAAATTTTCTTTGCGATTTGTCCTACGATCGTGAGAACGGTTTTTACGAACAGTTTTAGAAACTATATTCAAAATGTTAACGGAATCGGTTCTAGATATATTACCAATTCACATGATATTATCATTAAGACCGAGAGGGTAGACTG
This sequence comes from Mytilus galloprovincialis, assembly GCF_965363235.1. Taxonomy (NCBI): domain Eukaryota; kingdom Metazoa; phylum Mollusca; class Bivalvia; order Mytilida; family Mytilidae; genus Mytilus; species Mytilus galloprovincialis. The sequence continues at coordinate 73,142,342 of NC_134842.1, read as the reverse complement.
TCTGTACTTTTTTAATCCAATTTAATTCAATTATTTTCCGTGATCGAACAAACTTTGAATGAGATTCACCAGGCTGCTTTTTTACTACTTCTAAAGGTGGAACTGCTAAATATTTAAAAGGATGGTTGTGCTTCTTAAGGTGTTGGTAAATGATACTTTTGAATTTATTGGGTCTTTTAAAACGATACAGATGTTCTAGATAACCGTTTCACAAATGATATCGGATATGTTCCTTACGTCGTAACTACAATCCCCTTCCCTTTCATGAATGTGACCTACCGAATTAGACTATTTACCGGATTTGTTATCCCATAAGCAACACGACGGGTACTGCATGTGGAACAGGATCTGCTTACCCGTCCGGAGCACCTGAGATCACCCCTAGTTTTTTGGTGGGGTTCGTGTTGTTTATTCTTTAGTTTTCTATGTTGTGTCGTGTGTGCTGTTGTTTGTTTGTCTTTTTCATTTTAGCCATGGCGTTGTCAGTTTGTTTTAGATTTATGAGTTTGACTGTCCTTTTGGTATCTTTCGTCCCACTTTTAAAACATATTTGTATACGTCATACGTCAGACGCTCGCTACGTCCACACAAAACTATACTCAGATGATAAAAAGTAAAATCACAAAAATCCTCAACTTAGAGGAAAATCAATACAAAAGTCCATAACCACATGTCAAAATCAAATAATAAAACGCATCAAAATCGAAAGGACCAGAACTGTCATATTCCTGACTTGGTACAGGCATTCTACAATGTAGAAAATGGTGGATTAAACCTGGTTTTATAGCGCTAACCCTCTCACTTTGATGACAGTCTCCTCAAATTCCGTTATATTTACATTGATGCGTTAACTAAACAGACACAATAAATACAATAGTCAAAATATGGGTACATCAGTCATCATCGTATAACAATTTTAAAAGGAACAATTTAACAGAACACAAAAAACAAAATCTACAAACACATTCATTGATTTGTGTGTGACATCAGAAAATTTTATACATCACATAAGTTTGTCGTTCAATGTGCATAGAAACAATTTAAAAATTGACATAGGCAATGTTAGCATATACATGATATAGGGTTGAAAAATCAAATGTAGGTAAGATTAAATTTCAGAAATAGACCGAGATTAAAAATAGTCCAAAAGTTTTATATAGAATTTATAAGAATCCACAAATAGTTAATTCCGCTATCAGTCATGATCGTATAACAATTTTAAAAGGAACAATTTAACAGAAGACAGAAACATCTATCTACAAACACATTCATTGATTTGTGTGTCTGACGTCAGAAAATTGTATACGTCACATAAATTTGTCGTTCAATGTGCATACAAACAATTTTAAAATTTACATAGGCAATGTTAGTATATAGGGTTAAAAAATCAAAAGTATGTAAGAATAAATTTCAGAAATAGACCGAGATTGAAAATAGTCCAAAAGTTATATATAGAATTTATAAGAATCCATAAATAGTTAATTCCACTACGCGATTGAATGATTTTGACGTAAAAGTTTGAAAACCATAACAACTACAAAATTAAAGATCGCTGAGGATCAAAAGTGTCAAAAAGTTGTGAGGCCAGGGTTATCCGCCTGAGCACTTCTGTTTTCTAATGTATATCTAATTAATATTTAATTGTAGTAAGTAGTAATTAGATAATTGATTGTATTATCTAGCTTTGTCGGTGTTTCTTCTGATCGAAGTGCTAACCAACTATATCGTGTAAATTACGTTGATCCAAAATGAAATCTACCAAATGAACTGGATGAGTAGTTATCCCCAACACAACACACGAATACAACAGAAAAATAAATACGATTAACCACTACAAACGTTCAAACATTTGACAAAATCCGACAACAACAAACACAACATCAAAACCCAACAAATTGATTTTGGATGGAAAAGTACCGTGCACAGTCTTATAGAAATACAAATTCACACTCAGCAAAACAGTCAAATTCGGGAATAAGTCACGTTCGGTAATAAATAGATCAGACGACGTAATGACAAACCACAATCTAACTCGCGATAAAAATGTCCATAGTTAGTTTGGACAAAGATACATCGTCTGGATCAACCAATTCGTGATGTTAGGAGTACACTCCTGTATTTGAAGTCCATATAGTGTAAACACGTACGAGAATAACTCATCAATTGAGATATGTTAACACCATACGAAGGTGCAAAGGGTATGTTACTGCTGAGAAAAGGAAAATTGATAATTGGGAATTTGAAATCGTCCAGTTTATCATAGATTTTCGTGTGAAGGCGTCCATCTGTGTTAATATTAAGGAAGAGATGAAGGTATGAAGCAGTCCTTCTCTTTAATTTCAAGTTCACTGGAATATATGACATGCAAGTACTGACTAAAATATGGATTATTCAATGATCGATTGGACTTCCCCAATATATAGGAAAGTGAAATTACAGAATTTAGCAAGGTGCTTTATCTGTTTGTCTGTTAGAAGGATTTGAATGAATTCTGCTTCATACGAATACAAAACAAATCGGCTAGTAGGGGTGCACCATTAGTACCCATTGGAATACCGATTGACTGTTGAAATATTAATCCTCCAAACTCAACAAATATATTGTCGTTCAAAATGTCCAGCATTTTGATAATATCATCTTCACTTTTCTATACTTTCTGGTAGATTCATTGTGGTTCTTCACAAAATATTATTGTAACCCAAAACAATTCCAATTTTTATAGAAATAGCTTTCTTTATTGAGATGGTGGAGTCGATCTTTTAACTGAGCATGGGGGATAGCAGTATAAAGCGTAGAAAAATCGAAAGTCTTTATGTTTCTGCAAAATTGCAAAGACTGTGTTTGATCGAAGATTAAGCAGCAACACTCAGCTAGATAAAAAGGGGGAGACAACTCCAATTAAATGTCAGCGTACCCTTTGTACATATTTATCGATATGTCAAAAATTTATAATTTAGTAAACATAATTTGTCGCTATCTTGTATGGTGCCATATGATAAGTGATGATAAGCCAAAATTGCTAAAAAAAAACATGACATTGACCTTTGACTACGAACCTATTTTCATTTTGGTGAAAGAAAGACCTCAAATCAAAGAACCTTTTACTCATGGTTAACGGGTTACAAATGCATATCACTTAAATCCAATGTATATAGGTAAATAACTCTCATATGGAGTCTCCGGATATTTTCCAGCAAAATGCGTTGGATCGATATAACGAGCAATTTGGTAAAATAAATGTGTCGCTATCTTTTACGGTGACAACAGAGTAGTCTGCACAAAACAATCAGTGTTCAGAGAAATAAGTCTCACAAAGTAAAGTTCTCAGTTAAACAGTGTCATTTTTAAAAGCGTTTAAACTGGTCGACATCATACCAATATTTAAGTGATCAATTTTGAAACAATAATGCTGAAGAAAAAAATAGGCGAAAGAAAATAAATATAATTTAAAATCCATTTTTTCAGAGAACAATTGCACGCCACTGTACATATTTTGGTAGGACAATATTCACTTCAAATTTAAAATGTCAATTATGCTGCCAGATTGTAGTTAAATGTAAACTGATTCCAAAAATATGTAGTTTTTATATACTTTTGCTAAAAAAAAGGGAGATGAGTAAATACTTCCGATTCCTAAAATTTTCACTACCGGTAAACGATACATGTATGTGTTACTAGAAATATCAACATCAAACATTTGTAATATAAGAGGGATCAAACTACCATGGATTTCCAATGTATTCTTTCAACTAAAATTGACATTAACATTTTGAATGAACCAAGGACCTTAAATCTTAGACTCTAGGACTCTATCACTTTTTGATTACCAGTTACAAATGCATGTTCCTCATACATAGGGAAATAACTCATATATTGAGTCTGTGTTTTGCTTTGAACTAATGAGAACAACATCTTGAAGATATAACGAGCAATAAGAAATAATATTTTTTCTCTGGTTCTTTAACGTTTGCAAAAAACGTTAGAGTAACAAGTAAAACCATGTTCGGAAGATAACTCGTATAATGAAAACTTTTTGATCATTCAGGGAAAAAACAAAAACTACAATAACTGTTCGATATCAGATGTAAAATATTTAATCGACATATTTCGAAACAAAAGAACTCTGCAGGAAAAAAATATGGCGACAGAAGAAAAATAACAATGAGAACAAATCTCAACGAAAAGGGACTTTTATCCAATTAAAAACAATTGTTAAGAGAACAATTGAATGTGTTTACACCCCAAAACATATCTAGACAAGAAACTAAACAAAAAATGTGGTACTTTAGATGATGAATAACGTCAGTACCTATTGTTTTTACCTTATGACTATCACGTATCATTTGAGCATTTGCTACGGAATATCTATCAATAAGGTTTTGTAGCTGCCGATGGAATTTTTTTTTACAAAAAAACAAGCGACGTTCTTTGCCATAACCCTAGTTTATCAACTTTCTGTTAAGACACTACTAAAATTAAGAAAAGTCTGTGGTATAAGACTAAAAATCGAAATATATTGAGCATAAAACTTTAGCAACATTTCTTATTTTCTTTTCAACTTTGTACGTATAATCGGTGTTTTACCTTGTTTACCAGTACTTTTAAAACGATATTTGAAATGTATTTGTTTTAAAAATATTGCATGGGGCGTCAACCAGTCCTTCCCAAAAAATGACCGCCAGAGAACTTCTTGAATGATTGATGCCGAAATGAGTGTTGCCGACGTCGCGGGTCTTTAAATTTGATTAGGTCAACAGTTTTGAGGGTAATACATAGATACAGACAAACTCGAACTGCAAACGATTGACAAAGTTGATACCAAGACCTCAATCCGATCAAACATGTATGGAATCTGTTGAACCGACACATCCATAAAAATCCCGGTGATTTTCACACACAATTAAAAAGAATTTGAAAACGCACTGATTAGGAAATTTAAAAATGGCAAAATCTAAAGATACTAAATGGAATGCGAAATCAGTAACAATCTGTCATCCCTGCACATGAAGCATGAACGAGATATTGATTTTGAATAATACTATACCCATGTCCACACTGGGATGCTACATTCTTAGTGAATGTGCGTGATAAACATTCATGTTGCTTCTGACTTTTCATACTTCCATTTTGTTATTTTTATAATCAAATGTTGTTCAGTTTTTGAAATAAACTAAAATTCATGTTGGGCTCAATAATATCATCAAATCTAATCTCATCAGGTTTACCAAAGCATTGGATTTTAAGTTAAATAAGGACAACTAGGTAATATAAATGGCATTTTGAAGATATAAAATATGTCATATGGTTTTGTTAGACCTAAGGTTGGACATTCGATAGATAACACAAAATATATATATATATCATTGGTTAACAAGTTAAATCGTTTTTATTTGAAAATGAATTTAGCACAATTCCTTTGTTTTATTCAAACTGGGACACTAAAAACACAAAATTAATCTATGCAGCTTTAAATGATACAAAGAAAAACGACATTTGTTTCCATCGGGTCGAAAACAGTTGATTATTCATCAGGTAATGTATTACGATCGGAATCATATATTAAGTTGATAGTGCATTTAATTAAAACCATTTTTTTCAAAAATTCTACATCTTCTGTCGTCGATCCGCGAAGATTCCCATCTTCAGACTTTATTAAAAAAAAAGTAGTAGCTGTATCAACATGCGTTCAGTTATGATAAAGCCTTGTTTTAATGTGTCTGTGCATTTGGAATAACAAATAGACTTAAACTAAGACAACGATTCTAAAATGATTATTTATCTTTGATTCCTATAAAATCTCAATGATTTGGGTATACGTATGTTTTGGCATTTTGAATATTTTAGATACATAACGTTTTTTTCTCAATCTTAAGATTAAAGTACTTTGCTGAGATGAGCATAGCAACATTATGTTAACATTGATTTTGATGAAAGATTCAACAAAGATTCACAATGTGTACAAAACGTCATCACGTACCCTAATTTCTTTATTTGGATCTATATCTGCCCTTTCTAATAACAATTGTACTATGTCGAGATGTCCATGACTAGCAGCTGAATGTAAGGGAGTATCACCAGTATACTAAAATAAAAAGATTGCAAGGTTCATGGCATCATATGAAAGTTAACAAAAACCAATGAATTTCAAACTGTTTTTTGTGAATCGTAATTTTGTTAAAACTGTAAATGAGGTTTATGTTAATTACTTGTTTACATGAAACATGTTCATAGTGATCTGTATTCAAATTAAAATATCAGTGACAAAGAAGTTCAATCGTTCTGTGTGTTTTTTTCCCATCCCCCACAAACAAAAACCTGATTGCCTTGGTATGGTCATTATTGTCCGTGGCGTCAAACTCAACAAACAAATACATAACATAATCATTGTAAGTTGTATCGCACTTGTAGTATAACAGTTGGTATCATAACGGGCAGATTTGAAGAAAGAGGTTACAATAAAGGCAATCAAAATAGGACAGGAAATAGTTAAAATTGTCAAAATTATATAACAGAAACAGACAAGCTGCTTACATTTACGTCATTTGTGACGGAGTTGAAAGTTGTTTCGTAAGAAATTATATCACATTTACTTGTTTTAATATGTATTTCTAATTTAATCATTTTTCGTTCTTTTTATTGGATGTCTCAAACGATTTAGCAATTGTACTAATTGACTAATGTATTCATATTTTTTGGGGTTTGTATATTTTAATAAAACATTTTCAGTATTATTCTTGTTTGGTTTGATGACAGATTTTACTAAGTTGGACTATCCTGTAAAAAATGTCATCACATACCCAATTTTGTTTATTTGGATCTATATCTGCTCTTTCAAATAACAATTTAACTACGTTGATGAATCGACTGTTAACAGTTATGTGTAAGGGAGTATAACCATGCTGAGGTTAAAAGCTTTCAATGATCGTTTTATCATACAGAGGTATAAAAACACTTTGTCACACGAAATATTATAGTACTAACGAACGACACTGGTAAAAAAATTCGAGATTAAAGAACTGCAAAATTATGTTTATCAATCGCATTTTTTCTGAAATTGTATTTATGGATTAAATGTATAACATGTATAACGTGTGTAGAAAAAAAAAACAAATTCCTTTTAAATTGACAAAGATTGCGTTATCTAGACAGTCGATTGTTCCGTTTGTTTACTCTAGCTACCACCACCAACAAAACTAGTCGCCATGGTATAACCCTTATCATTTATCGAAGCTCCATAATCCAACAAACAAATACACGAACAATATCATGGGGAGTTGTATCACACTCTTATTAGAACAGTTGGTATCATTACGGTCAGTTTTCTACAAAGAGGTCTCCGTCAAGGCAATCTAGATATGATCATATATCATTAGCTGTCAACACAATACCACAAAAACAAACAATCTGCTTACATCTACGACATTTGTAACGTTGTAGAAAGTTGTCTCAGTGGCAATCATATCACATCATATATATATATATATAAAGGATGTGTTTACATAACCTAATTTTTCTTTTTAACTTTTCTACAAACCTTCAGAACAGTAAGAAGAAAGAAAACTGATACTTTCAAAATGTCCATTTGTCTCAAGCATATTTCTTGCTTTTCCTTTATCAAAAACGCTCAAAACGCATATTTGAAAGCTGATTATGAAACTTGTGTATCCTTGTAATAATTGGACTATTATCATTATTATTAGTGTCTGATGTAAAAAAAAAGATATTGATTTAACTAATTACGTAAGAATAGGAACAATATATCAAATAACGTACTAGCCAGTCAACACAAATTGACTAGGATTGTCAGTTGTCTTATCGAAGATCGGGGGTTTTCTCCGGGCACTCCGGCTTCCTTCACCAATAAAAACTGACCGCCACGAAATAGCATGAATGTGGTCTCTAAAAGTGGCGTTAAATAAACTCATCATAGATACCAGGACCAGACGCGTGCTTCGTCCACAAACGACTCAGCAGTGACGCTCGAATCCAAAAAAAGTTAAAAGCCAAATAAAGTACGAAGATGAAGAGCACCAAAATTCAAAAAACTTTTGCAAATCCAGCTAAGGAAATCTATGCCTAAGGTAGAAAAGCCTTAGTATTTCAAAAATTCAAAATTGTGTTAACAGTTAATTTATAAATATAACCATATCAATGATAATTCATGTCAGCACTTTGTGTGCTGACCACTGGGCTGGTGATACCCTCAGGGAAATAAATCTTAACCAGCAGTTGGATCGACCTAGTGGTTGTAAATAAACTCATCATAGATACCAGGACTAAATTTTGTATATACGCCAGACGTGCGCTCCGTCCACAAAAGACTCATCAGTGACGCTCGAATCAAGAAAAGTAAAAAAGGCAAAATAAAATACGAAGTTCAAGAGCATTGAGGACCAAAATTCCCAAAGTTTTGCCATATCCAGCTAAGGTAATATAAGCCTGAGGTAGAAAAAACTTAGTATTTCAAAAATTCAAAATTTTGTAAAACACCACAAATCAAATCAAACCCACTAACCATTACCATTACCAGACATTAACAAACAAATACAGACCTACAGTCCCTGTAACGTAAAATTAAACACTTTTTTCGTTCGGGAATCGTCCGTACAACGTTCGGTCAGCGTTCGTTCATCGTTCGTTCATCGTATGGTAAATGTCACCGTTGAGGGTTTTGTATAACGTATGCTTCATGGTATCGTTAATCGTTTTATTTGTCGTATGGTTTATGGTATCGTTTAGCGTTTAGCGTTTCGTTTATCGTATGGTATGTACATGTAATATCGTTTAGCGTTTCATCAATCGTACGGTTTATCGTTTTGTTAAGCGTCTGATATACAAGTATGTTAGGGTTTTATTTCAGAAAGTTATTTCAATTATTATAGTTTTGAGTTAAAACGATTTAATATCAAAAGATGCGAGATATAAAAAAAACAATTCTAATTTGGATTGGATTAAATCTCTAACTAATATCATTATGGAATATATATAAAATGAAGGGGAAACGTTTCCTCTCATCACATTTTGACATGAACAACAAGAGACTAAATACCGCGATATAAGCCTATATGTCTCTCTCTCTCCTCCGCCAAATATTTCTCTGATCCAAATATTTCCTGGACACAATAAATTATATATAATGTTATATAAATGAGGCTTTATATGAAGTAAACGTTTTATATCTAAATGTATTAGAAAAAAAGACAACACATCCATGGTATTTGTTCTCCTCAATGTCAGAGTCTACCAGCGTCGCTTGTGATTCCTTCTGTCGGTGTTAAAACTGTTTTTTTTTTACTGTTAAAAGTGCTTAAGTCCATGTATGAGTAAAATACAGAATTAAAAAAATAACTCTACCTTTTTTATATTTCTGTATCATAGAGGTAAGCTTCTTGTCAAGTTTCATTTATTCTGTCGCAAATCATTTACCTTAAATAACCAATCAATTGTATTCTAAAAAAAGTTGATTTGTTCTTTGTACGAATACATGAAATATTTGTCACTGGGCGTTATGTTTGCAATCGATGATCAAATACAAATCTACAGTATTTACATGAAAGAGACTAAATAATATATTTTTAACCAGATTTTTGTGACAAAAATGTCGGTTATTGATTTGGGGAGGTATGGCGGGCGGCCGGGCGGGCGGTCGGGCAGGAGGGCGGGTGTAGCGGCAATCAAATTTTGTCCGTGGATTAACTCGTGAACCGTTCAACCAAAGCTTTTAACATTTTAATATGTTATTACTGACAACTAAACGAAGGTCAAGTTCAATAATGTCGATTTTGACTTTTACCGTTCAGGAGTTATGGTTCTTGAAAGATCGTAAAATGGTGTTTCCATTCACTTTGTTGCATTTACTCATGAACCATTCAATCTAAGCTTTTCAAATTTTAATATGTTGATACTGATGACAAAATGGAGGTCAAATTTGATATTGACGATTTTCACTTTCACCATTCATCAGTAATGGTTCTTGTGATATTGCCAGGACACAAATAAATGTTAATAAATCCGGTTTGCTGTCGTTGTGACAGCCTCTTGTTTTATTATTATTTTACACATATCTGAAGGATCGAAATAATAAGTTCTACAAATGTATGTTATTTAACGACTTGAAATTTTACAATTATTACATGCATCTATGAAATATTTTATCGACGCACCAAATTTTTCCCTTTCATCGTGCATAGCTGATTTTCCGATTCGCTTAAGGTTTCTAACGATCTTCTTACTTGTTCATTATATTCTAAAATTGAAATCCTACACAAATTGCAAAAAACTTTTATTCTCCGGCTAGACTGCGTAAAAGATGAATACTCTTTCGTTTGTGTACACACAATGTTTTGAAAGTCGATATCCAGTTCCAGTTAAAAAAAGAATTAATTTGCGCCACAACTTAATTACGCCAATTCTTTTTTTGCGTCACTTTATTGTGAAAACTCGGCATTCATTTGCGCCAATACAACAATCATTTAATTGCGCAAATATTATAGACTTGTTTTCAAATGTTTGTTCTTAGTGCACCGAGGAGGTCCTTTTCGGTATTTAAAGGTACAAGAAGAAATACCGCAAAGCGCCTCCTTAGTGCATGCACTTAGAACAAAATAGTGCGTTAAGGACCTGATGGAATGATAGATTTGACACAAAAAACATGGCATACAGAAGGAGACTTTCGTAAAGTACATAATTTCAAATTTTAGTAATTATAAAGTTATTTAACAGTTGAAGTCAGTATTCTAATGTTACATGAAGGTGTAAATAGGTTAATCGTTTCGAGGTTATTATAACACAATTAATAAAATAGAGAATGGAAATGGGGAATGTATCAAATTCCATTTATTGGCGCAACTCATGTTATAAAAAAAGAAGAGACGAGCGCGATTCAAACCTTTACAATATGACAAATTACACTTAAAAGTTTTGACACACCAGTAAATTCTTCGTCCGGGGATATACACCTGACATTAATCTTCCTTCAGTAACTTTACAATACCCAGTCGTGTCATTTCCGTATATTGTACATGTAGATAGCACGTGTGATGCATGTATATACACCAGAAATACCCATTCAAATGATTTTTATTTTTAGAAGAACTCCATATTGGGTAACATTAAATATACATAAACATAAAATTACAATTGAAAAAAAATGGTAATAATAAGTTCAAATGTTGTTTTATGAAATGCTACTAGGTACATATGTATATGTAAACTTATGTTATTACGTTATTTCATGTACCTTTTTTTTTTGGCTTCAATTACTTTTTTATCTTATTGACTTATTCGTAAATCGAAAAACGCACAAATCTGAATAGAATCATATGGCATTGAATGATTTCTCTAACTCCAAACTAGTTATACATGTGCATGTAGATGCCTCTTAAATTTTATTTTTCTCGTTGGGTTGCTTGTCCATTAATTGACGTTTACGCTATATTCTTTTGTTCGGTAGTTGTAAAAAAACGCTCATCTATCAATTTCACGAGAAATATAATACTCGTAAGTCATGAACATTGACACAAACATAAAATAAAATCAAACACTTTAAAGCTGTATAAATTATGCAGTGCATTTTGAAAATATAGTTTTGAAAAACCGGTTATTTTTGTTAAATACTTTTTCTGTCCCTTTTCTTAAAAATTAGGACACGTGTCACTGGTTAATATAAAACTAGTCAACCATGAATAATCCAAAATAACAAATTTGTGATTGGTTTGTCACACTTGCTTATATTATCAATATTACGTATTGTTTTCGGCTGAGACTACTACATCTGTCTGTGCTATCGCTCTGTGTGGGTTAATTATTTTAAGCATAACGTTTATAAATCGATCTCTGAAACAAATTACACATAAAAAATTATATCATGAGAATTAAGTCAAAGTAAAGATTAAACTTATGCATGGCGGAAAAGAAATATATGAAAACGATAGTTCAATGTACATGCAGCCTTGCAAATGATATTTAAAAAAATATATTTACTTTATAAAACTTAGGACTTTAATTTACGTATTGTTGATGGGATGTTGAAGTTTTCAGAACATAGAAAATACACAAGAAAATCTATCAGTACACTATTCTATCAAAATGTGTTTGGTGTCCATTTAACAATATATTGTTTAAGAATTTAGTGTTTTCTTATTCATTCTGACATCTGTGTCCATGGATCTGAACAAGAAATTGCGAAGACGTTATGCTTATCTGTTTACCTTTAATTTCAAAAATGATTTTTCAACAGACTATTATATATATAGAACCGTTTAATTTTTGTTTTTCTTTGCGAAAACAAAATGGCCCTAAAGCTAAATGTCATCGTCAGCATGTATAATGGAAAGCGATAAACACTTTAGAATATACACCACCTGCTTGATCTTTTTACCTGGGCAAATATCTTATTACGTAACAAGTATGAATGTGAAATTATAGATATGGTATATTCAGGCGAATATACATGGTATCTCTGGACTGGAGAATTTAAGATATTTTGATCTCATAATGTAACATGTAAATTTATTTGTGCTTTATGTAAAAAAAAATGCATTTAGCCATTTTATTTTCAAAACTTCTTTAAAATGAGTTGACCTTGAGCATATGTTTATTTTCAAAACCAGGGACAAATCACTGATTTCTCAATTTTAGACCAATCTCATTATTTTCAGCAGTGGGCAAAGTATTTGAAAAATTGTATTTGAAAATGTATTTAATCACTTAATTAGTTATATTTCAAATATACAAAATGCGTTTCTGTTTCATATTTGCCTTTTGAGAATACTAATGCAGGAGTTCCACAAGGCTCTGTATTAGGCTCCCTACTATTCCTTATTCATGTATATGACATAGCTGGTAATTTGATAAGTCTTACTCGAGTGTGTGCTGATGAAACATCCCTTTCTTATTCAAGAACTAGTCCTAACACAATAGCGAATGTCTTAAATAGCGATTTAGAACAAATTTTAGCATGGTCTAAGGATTGGTTTATTGATTTTAATCGGAAGAAGACAATTACTACGCTATTCTCCTGTAATTCTTCTCCAGATGATATTAAAATAAGAACTTCAAAATCAAGTAGTAGAATTGGGGTCCGTAGAAATACCGCAAAGGACCTCCTTAGTGCACTAAGAACAAAAATGTGCATTAAGGAACTGATGGAATGATACAACTGTCACAAGGGACATGGCATCAAGAAATAGACTTTGTAAAAATTTCATAATTATATCTTTTTTTATTCGAGAGTTATTTAAGGTTTTCTCGACACGTGCCTCAATCAGTTGATTGTCACCTGTGTAATCGGTAGAAGTTCATGTTCGCCCAACCTTGACTCGTTTATAATCCGCTTGTATACTGATTAAACATGTATATGGTATTTCAAATTGTTCTGGTTTTTTTCCGTTTGTTTGTTCCTGCCGTGTTTATTCTGTATTTCTGTCTGTCATATTTGTTTACTTCTAATGTAATGGCGTATTTTCAACTGATATATTTTTTTTATTCTTTTAATTTTAAAAAGACAAATAATTGTGAACTCTTCACGGAAAGGTGAAGATGATATTTGGTTGCTTAAGGTCTAGTGGCCAATATTTCATTCCTTTTTCTGATGTCAACCAAACCTCACAGCAAGGATTTTAATAGGATAGAATACTGGCAAATGCAAAAAGATTATTTTGACTATCTTTGCTGCCTTGGTCTCTATATGATGATTTATTATGTTTTAAGGGAGACTAAACTCATGTTCTACAAAAACAAATATATTCAGTTTTAATGAGGTTTTAGTCTAATCTCATTTCTGATGTGATTTACTGAGGATGTATCATTTCTGTTGATAAGAGGCAGCACCAAAACATGTTTATCTTTAACATGTTGTCAGGTTAAATACATATAGGGTTAAACATGTTTAAATTTAAACACTTTCCTTCACGTGTTTAGGAGAGGAACATATTGAGGATAAGAACTTTTTTACAACTGCATTACAAGTTAAAATATGTATAGCTTGATGTTTAGGCCCTAAACACATTTTAAGAGTGTAAATATGACTTATTTATTTCCATCTACTTCATTTTAACTTTTGTGGAAAACCATACCACATCTCCTTTCTCTTATTTTTGTTGTATATTTTCATATATTCATACACCACTTTCATTTATTTCCAAATCTTAAAATCATTTATTTCCACAATTGTCCAGTTCTTTAGCGTCTCTTAAATTAATAATCATGACAGAACGGGCTCTAGAGTCATATGATTAAGTTAACTAAATTATTAAGTTCTCCCACATTGTGCATTATATTTCTTACATCACTATGCTTATTACATTATAAATGAAAATGGTATTCATCTTCAATTGTTAAAATAAAGATGATTTTTTTTTTATTCAGTAATAAATGTATCGTTCATAGAAGACACTTATGATTTATATTCTCTTTTTAAAACATAAAATAGTATTTACCGCTTGAAGTTTTAAAATTTCTATAATACTTTTGTAATCGGGTTTTGAAGAACCCTACGGATGCCACATACTTTCATATGTCTTTCAAGGTATAATGAAAGTATGTATAGGAAATGGAAGCTCAGAAGCATTTTTTTTCTCAATTTGTATCTCAAAATTGGCCTCTTTAAAAAAAAAAAGAAGCTTACATATTTAGTTTCCTTAAAAACAAATTTTAACAAAGGCAAAGTAAACACAAAATTCAATTTTTTCTTTCGTCAACTTGAAATTATGGGCGATATCTTTTTGCGCCACAACTTAATTGCGCCAATACCTCTTTTGGGCCACCTAATTTTCAAAACTATAATAGGTATCATTTTCGCCAATAAAATAATTATCTAATTGCGCCAATTTTATATATTTTTATTTATACATAACAACTTAATGATTGACTAGGTACCAACAGCAAAAAATTCCTCTGACATTGTACACTGAAATTTCAAATTAGCCTCGCATCCTAATAAAATTATACCGCTTTCTGGATCGTTACACAATACAAAGTCATCATCTTTGTTTGTAACAACACCTATATCATCCAATATTCTGTGAAATTCTGTCTGCTCGATTTTTAGATTCAGCCGGACTTAGTTTCTTTTCTCCCTATACATAGACTGACACACATATTTTAAATCTTTCTTTTCTAAATGTTCTTCTTCAATTTTGAAAATTTAATAATGCGAAAATGTATTTTATACTCGTGACTTGTATTTGCATTATAATTTTAAGAAAAATTGTTTTATAGTCTCTCAAAACTCTTTATAGAGTGGCTCTTGTTGTTAACTTGTGTTTTAAAAAGCTGTATATTTCATATGTAACAAGTGGCGAGACTTTAATAAAGTATTAGTCTTGTCTTGATATAGGTAAATCATGTACAGGTATGATATAGGTAAAACATATTAACAGTAAAATGTGGCGCAATTTCATTTCATTTATTGGCGCAATTAATACCATCAAAATAAAAGAGAGTGGCGCAATTAATTCCTTTTCAAAACTGCAATTGGCGCAAATTGCACGAAATTATACCATGCTAAACCGTTAGGTGCATTCAACAACAACCATTAATTAATCAATTAGTAAACGATCAAAAGACAATTTTTTATTGGATAAGGTTGATTGAACATGATGATTGGTGGGTGGCAAGACAATTGTTTATTGGATAAGGTTTATTGAACATGATGATTGCCGAGTGGCACGCGCCGATTAAAAAGCATTTTACTTCAAAATTACGATATCTTTTGATACCAAACTTTATAAATATGAGTTATATACTCATATCCTCTTATATCCATGTTCTTTGGGGTCTCAAAACATCGTTTTAATGTCCTTATAGTGCAAAAGCTTTCTTCTTAGTGCACTAAGAAGTCCTTTGCGGCATTTATACACACCGGTAGAATTGTCTCCTGTCATAAACATTTAAGTATTACTTTTGATTCCAATGGTAAATTCTATACAATATAGAAAACATAACCACAAGATTAAATTTCTAAAAAAATTGAAATATGTATTGACTAGGAATTATCTTATTCGCATAAACTTATAAGATCAATTATGTTATATGCACGTGAGTTATGGAATGACTGTACTAAACAAGATTCCAACAATCTGGAACATGTCGTTCAGTTGGAAGCAGGAAGATTAGTAACTGGGTTGCCTGTGTTTGCTAGTTCGGAAGTTATATATATAATCAGTGGTACAGGCAGACATTTGCTAGTGAACAAAGAAAATCCAAAAAAAGCTCAATATGCTCTATTCTTCACATAAAGTGGGACTGCCTCTACGATTGAATGCCATTTTTTTCAGTTATAGATAGAATATCAGAAAATCCTTTTTTTTTTTCATATACTACTATCGAATGAAATAGCCTAAACCCTGACATATGTACGTCCAGAAATATGAATATATTTCTCTAACTTGACACAGACACAATTGCACGTCAATCTTTATTATTAAAGACAGTTGATTGGATTAAAGTGATGGATTGCCACGCCTATATTAAAAATGAGATCCTATGAACAGACTTCAGATAGCTCCCAGCATTTGAATTTGATAAAAAAAAATATTTATATCTTGTATTGTTTCAAAATTAAAAGTGTTGGGTAACGTAGTTGAATTTTAGATTAAATTTGGGAAGTCGTATTTACATGTATCCCCATTTGTTAGGTTATTCAACATGATAAATAAAAAATTATCAGCTGGTTTTAAGAGTTGCAATTATTAACAAATTAAATTTATGATACAGAATTATTCTTTTATTTGTGTTCCTCAACAGTGTTTGCTAAATTTGTTTTCCTCGAATCCCGAAAAGTGAAGAGTTTTTCATACGTGTAAATCCAGAATTCACACAAACGACGTTCATGAATGGTCTGTTCAAGAGTTTAGTTTAACTTTTCAAAATATTTCAGACACGTAAATAATATAGGTTATTAGTGCTAGCTTTACAAAGAAAATATCCACTGACGTGCATAATATATAATGCCATGGGTCACGCATGGACTGTCTTATTTTATAGTGATGCCCATGTGGCACATCAAAGTTAAGATTGATTTAACCATGATTGTACTTTAGAATTGCAACCGATCTTAAATTAACTTGAATACAGTAATCTGTTATCTTGTCGACTTTACATCTAATTTCCCAATGCTTGTAGAGTAAAGCTTTGATAGGCTTGCTTGCTCTGTTTGTATAAACATGAATTCAAGCTTTGTAAATAACATTGACATCTTCAAACAATATAGAGGCATATTTTAATCTGTATATATTATATTTAAATTTGATTGGAAATTATCCAAATTACAATTGTAAATGATACAAACTAAGAAATCAAGCTAGCCAAAGTCTCGCTTTACATGCATTAGGAAATTAGCTGTAAAGCCAACATAAAGATAGCCGCTATATCCTGAGAAGAGACCACGATGAAATTTGAAAGTTAAATAAATCTTAGTTTTCACGGGAACGAATATTTTGTTGAAATGTTGTAGTGATCAGATCATCAATGACGTAATTTAAAAAATAAGACGACAAGGTCGGAAATAGTTCTAGAGGTCTAATAGCAAGAAAGTCTCCTCACTCAGCTTGTGGTTATGTGTTGGTGGTGGATAGAGTCACACCGACTTACAATTGACTATTTCTCTGCGGTTACAATTAAAGATCGTTGTCGAAATCAACACTAGGGAGATACCATTAAATTTTTACAGGGTAGGGGTGGGGGAGTTGTGGCCAGGATAAAAAATGTTGTCCTGCATTTTTCTTTCAATGTAATTTCAATGCAAATATAGTCCTGTTTTTTTTATTTTACACTCTATTCTGTCCTGCCTTTCTTAGTTAGTAATGTATCCTGACTTGTTTTTCATAAGTTCATCATGACTTCTCTTTTTGGCAAGATGGCCATACTGCCTTTTTTCTCTTAACTCCTGTCATGCCTTTTTTTTCTTTTCAATTTTCATACGTCAGAAAAACTTCTTCGTGCATGTGACTTCATATATATATATTTTAAAAGGGATAAGAAATGTCTTAATTGATAAGTTCTACATTGCATTTAAAACATCCATTGAAAGAACATTGTATAATTAGAAATCATTGTCCGCTGTTGGAAGTTCAGTTCCGCCATTGTTCGTGCTTGTCATAAGACGAAATTTCCGGGGTTTCAATTGTTAAACTCGTTAAATCAAATAACGAACATATTCCATCTCAACCTGAGAAAGAGTGGCTCATTTACATTAATCTTATCAATGATTATCGTTTTCGAGCTGTTGTACTTTCAATGCTATGTATAAACGCCGAGTAAAATTTTACATGTTTGGTAAACAAATTTTTAATTATTTATCTTTAAAAATAATCACAGGACAATGGGACGTCATATTGAAGAATCTTTGAGTTCTGACGAAAATTATAGTGTTTTTCTATCTTTCCACAAAGTATATAAAAGTGCTTAGACAATTCCAGTGCACCGTTACGATTCAAATATGATGTAATGGTCTAGAAAAACTTTGCAGTTTTGTAACTGTTGACAAAAACATGTTACATTTTAGAAAAATGGCTGTTAAGATTTTACCTATATCTGCCGTCGCCATATTGGGATAGCCGTAATTCCAGTTACGGTTATCAGTTTAATACCAGTGCAGTTGAGAAATATGGTGCAGTTATTCAAATGCAGATGTAAACCTTATCAATATTAAACTCAATCCCGCAAGCAGCTCATTCTGTTGAGGATAGTATTCACTATTTTTAAGTGCCCTTTTATCAACGAGGCAAGAGAAATATTGTTTTCAAAATTAGAAAGATCTACTATATCCATTTTGCTTTTATTGGCTGGTGACGGTGACCTTTCATTTCAGAAAAACAAAGACATTTTTGAGTCTGTACAATCATATATTATTAATTCGTATATTTTAACAAATTTGATTCGTTTAGGAATAGTCACATGTTAAACTATATTTTCGAAGAGAAAACGGCGGATACACAGGCACTTGTCCCAGAATTTTTTTCCCTATATACCTTAATATAACACAAGGTGGTGTTATATTCAGGTATATATGAAAAAAAATTTCTGAGACAAGTGCATGTGGGCGGATAGCAAAAAGCATATTGCACAGAGCATATTGCACGGTTATTTTTTGAATATCTAAAAACCGATTTACTTTGTGACGTCATGTAATGAATTTCATGATATCGTTAAACGTTTTGAAACAAAAGATATCTGTGATCGATTATTTGACGAAAAAAGTCTTAAAATATCTAAGATGTCAAACAACCAAACAAAAAAATTAAATAACAACTAATATGTTGTTATTGTCAAGGAGACAATATGCTGTATAAAATTCAAACAAAATCAAATGACGATTTTGATACAAATATACATAATGGTCTGAAATTAATAATATAACAAATATAGCCTTTGTATGAGGTCAATACAGGATATATCGACCCAAAGAAGTATATCGACCTCGGACTTCGTCCTCAGTCAATATACTTCTTTCAGGTCAATATATCCTTGTATCGACCTCATACAAAGGCTATGTTTGTATAATATCAGAAATACACTAAGATTTAGAACATTCAATTAAAATTCGGAATTCCTACTTCCCAACTCTTCACTCTAGTTCAGTTTTATATATTACTCTTATACGTTTTGTTTTTGAAACAAGGCTATATTTTGTCCAAAGACAAGCACAATAGCTCCAAAGAGAATTGCGAGAAGTGGTTTCGTATTTCGTTTTGGTTAAAGAAAAAAAATACTAATAGTTTATGTAAAATAACGACTCTCGTACGGTTTCGCGTTTATATCTTTTTAATGCATTGGTGCAATTAGATGCAAACAATAATAACCATAAAATGTCAGGTTTGCGAGATCAGACAGTTACCTAACAACTAAACAATTGAAAACCTAGATATCAATGTTTAACATTCGCCAGCAATGAGCAATTTTCATAAATAAAACATGATTGAGGTGAATACTTTGCTAGTAAAGAAAAAGACACTACCATAGATTTGTTATTAACCCCAGATGCTTGATGGGTTCAAATCAGTATTCAGGAATTACCTCTTTTCATTACACCACATTACAACAGAAATAAGAAAATACATGAAGAGCCTCGAAGTATTTCTCAGACATTGTTATGTTCCTGTTGGCTTTTATAAATATTCAGTTCAATTTGAGCGTCACTGATGAGCCTTATGTATAGACGAAACGCGCGTCTGACGTACTAAATTATAATCCTGGTACTTTTTGATAACTACTAATTAGCTTTTTTTCTGACAAACACGGTTTTATATATGCTGACAGGCACCGACCATTGAAAAACAATCGATCTGTTTAAAATAAGAAATGAAAATATTTTTTTTTATGGCAAATAAGAAAAATGACCGTTTGATTTAAAATTGTTTAAAATTATTTAGAATAGATTGAAATAGATGGAAATAACGTATTTTAATGTGAAAAGGCTAGACTTTATTTTTGCCGTAGGGATGTGACTGAGTGGTTTTGTTTACAATTATTTCCCATTATTTCCCTAGTGAAAATCTGCAATAACTATTGTATCATCATGTTGTTTGATTTTCACATTATAACAAAACTGAGAATATAACGGATGAATTTATACTTAGCTGTTTAATGTCCAGTGGCAACTATTATATGTATCATTAGGAGGACATTTACAATGTTAATATAATAAAAGTAGATGTATGTTTCATTATAATACGTTATTCTGATTGGCTACACTGCAATATTGCCTTATTCCTTAATCAATTTCATTTCACAATAAAATCGACCATTCATGACGACACGAGGTCCCACAATATAGTGCAGAGGTAAATAAAACTTGGTAGAAATCGTGTTTTCATGATCCTAGCTTAACAATGTATTTGTAACTTCACAGGGTTGTAAAAGCGTTGACCGTGCGCAATTTTTTAGAATGAAGCGCTTTCGCGCTTCATACAAAATGTACTTCGGTCAACGCTTTTACATCCCAATGAAGTTACAAAGAGAAGCATTCAATAAATAAATATAAACAAGGACATCCTGTGTTAAGCAAACATGTGTATCACGGCACAAGAGATCACCTATAGACCGTGTATATCATATGTATATTTAGGGTGGGTTGCTCCGAATAAAGGAGATAAAAATACAGGAAAATAAAGAAAGCAATTAAAAATTTAGAATAGCGTATAACGGGCAAAATAAAGATCAGAGGAAAATGGTATAAGAAAATTAAAGAAAAGAGGGAGTGGTCTAGTTTTTGGCTGGACAAATGATGATGATTATTTAAAGTCAAGTGCATTGATAGGATAAATATTACACAATCGTTTGTACATTGGTAGGGATTTATGTTTAGAGTTGATAAGGCACATATGAGAAATGGTTTTCATTTGAAATTTTTCGAATAATTGGTTTTTTTTTCTCGTCTGATTTTAAAATGAATAACAAATTTCTATAATCTAAAAACATATGGTTTAATTACGACATATAACTATTCAGTCGATTTTAAAATACATGCTATAAAAGAGAATACATAAAAATACTTAACAAATTTAAACAAAAAGTCAATCTTAAGACCCCGAATATACTTTTGTAAGAACATTAGATTAATTCCGAATTCCATCTAAAATACATTGTTCATTTAAAGAAAAAAATGGTGATTCCTTAGGCTATTTTCAAAAAAAAATGACTGAATTCTCTGCAGACTGTAGTTTACTCGCACATTCATCAAATACGTATTTCTAAAACAAATCATAATTGTATCTTTTAATTTGGTTAAATTTATTTCAGTGTTTATTTTTTAAACTTTTTATGTAAATAATGTTTGATCAAGATCGAGTCGGATTAAATTATTATCTATTAAATTATTAATTAAAAACTAAAACATGTATCCAATCTAATTTTTACACCTTATTATCACCTATATCAAAAGATTAAACAGAACACAATTTTTGTTTTATATTTTAAAAAACCATGTACGCTTAAACTATGCACGCCAAGAAACGATGTACGCTAAAACGATACGATATACGCTAAACGAAACGATGTACGCTAAAAGATACACTATACGCTAAATGAAACGATGTATGCAAAATCATACGATGTACGACAGAAGGGCGCTTATGTTATCGTTTATGGTATGGTTTATGGTACATGGTTTCGTTCGTACATCATTCGTTCAGCGTCCGTACAACGTTCGATCAGCGTTTCCTTTGCATTCGTACATCGTTCGGGAAGCGTACGTACATCGTTTGGGCATCGTCCATACATGGTTCGGGCATCGTTCGTATTGTTAACTTTTACGTTACACGTATGAGTGAATTGTTCCATTGAGTATTGTAAATAGGCAGTTTTCTGCAAATACCTAAATTATAGTACCGATATCTGAGATTTGAAGTGTCTATGAAATCATGCTTTATGATTTTTAGATACAAAGAATGTACAAACACAAATATCGAACTCAGCGGTAAAATCATAAAGGTGAAGTCCGTATTCACGCCACCTCCAGAATAGGAAGTTTCATAATAATTTGAAACCCGGATTTGATGGCAGATAAAATAGATGTTAATAATTTAAAAGATGTTTCGTGTTTTGCAAAATTTGGGTCTTTAAGATTGACATAGCATGGGTATTGATAGATCTTTTCAGTTTCTTAATACTGATTTGTATCAACGACCTGAAAGCCTTAATCTTTACGGAAGAATATCTACGTCTTCGTTTTTGTATTTAGCCATTTTTCCTGGCAAAATCCGCGACTGAATCAATTAATGTATTTAGGCTCACGATATTAAGGGCCTTTGGATAACACATTTCGCAGGGAAGTGTTATTGACAATGTTGAGGTCAACGGTAATAACGTTGCCAGTCGGATTTTATGGGAATTGCGAACTAGCACAGGTGCAATCAGGAGGTTTAGATTTGTTATCAATATTGAAATTTTGTAAAACGTGTTTGTAATTCGACATTTTGGGTTGCTATTGGTTTGGTTTAGGTATAAGAAATGATTGGTACAGACTGATCTTTAAAATAAGGAGGTATTTTTGACAGAACGTATTTTGATTACAGTTATTGCATAAGTTAACGCCATCGAGACCTTCGTTGGCAAAGGAAAGTTTATAAATTGTATTTAAAATCAACCTGTGCATAAGGATTACATAAATAACTCCTGTACATAAGGACTAATAGTACTGCAACTGACATCGAAAAAGACGCTTAGTTAACGAGTTTAATGGTCCGGAATAACACACGGCTGCAACTTGTTTTAAATGATAGAATAATATCTATATTTTAATTTCCGTCTGGTCGTAAAAAGTTTCTATGGTCACATTTTTGTATTTTATCCCTTTAATGGGGGTATCCCTCAATTTACGGTTTTGGGTAGTTACCTTTAAATCCAAAAATATATTTTTTGGTTAAATTTCCCGCTATTTTCGTTAATATTTTCTATGCACATATGATCAGGGATCATCGGAATGATGAAGACATATATATAATACCATCTCCAAGTAAAACTTTCAAACTTAAAGTTAGCTGTTTTTTAGGTAGAAATTTAACGCGTTTTCTTTGAAAACGAGAAAACATATGATTCAAAAATAGTATTTGACATTTGAGAGGACAAAACATATTATGCGATACTGCATGCAAATTTTGTTGGGCAAATTCCAAACAATTTTGTCAAAACTCAAAAATAAAAACATCATTTGTACCTTTTTTTATTACGGAAATTTCCTATCCGTCAATCAGCTCCACCATTTATTTTTTCCTTCACCATCAATTTGATAGTTTCGATGTGATTATGTAGATTTTGAGTGATTTGAATATATATATATATATACAGTAGTTCTTTCGTGTATTTTCTGTAAATAAGTTATATTTTTGTTAATAAAATTTTGACTTTATATAAAAGTTAACCAAATCCTTCGGATAAGAGGTTTTTCCGGATAATGTCTATAGTTGACACTGTGTGAAAATACATCGTATGTCAATGTTTAACCTCAGAGCAATTAATATGCATGCAAGTGGTAGGGGAGAAAGTTCTATTGAAGATTCGCAGAAATTTGGTGTGTGACAAGGTGATGCTAAAACCAACTTCTCTTAATATTCTGCTTTCCGTGGGCGAATCATCAGTGATGTTATGAGACTTGCACCAGAAGGCAAAATTGGTGCGTCTTTAAATTAGATTGATTGATTGATTGTTGGTTGCTTAACGTCCAATGACAAATATTTCATGCATGTTCAGGACGAGAACAAGTTAACAATAAAAACAATAGGTAGGTTTTGTCATAATAGAGGCCATTCGGGATGATGATCGGGAAAATTTAGACTGCCACTGGAAAATGATGGTATATTGGATTGGGACAGAAATTTTCCATTCCAACAGGCCACCTTCGGACTCCTCAAAGAGTTGATGCAAGGGTTTTAACATGCAAAGAACGTGATACTCCCTTTACACGAGGCATCGGACTTAACGTCCCCATTCTGACCGGACGTGACTGCGAACTTGATACATTCCGCACAGCCAAACGGACGCCCCACTTCGTTTTACTGCCGGTCGGGAGAAGACCAAGTGACCATATTTCGTTTCCCCAGTCACCCTTGGGGAACTTTAAATTAGAAACAACAGAAATCCATACATGTGATCAAACTGATCGACATGTATCCTCACAACCTGACACTTTTATACGATCTCGCGCTCAGTTTCTTACTTGTAGTTTGGATATGAAAACAGGGTTTTTGTGTAAAAGACAAACCTTCAAAAAAAAACCCAGAAAACTACGCAAAACTGAGTCCTCTAAACGTGTTGACAGTCTTTTAAGTTGTGCTTATTAATGTGAGTAATCATTTATCCATACATAACCAAGTACTGATTGAAGTCAACACCTGTGCAATTAAGTAAAACAGTTACTGAAAAATTAGAATTTGAACTTGCTGTCAGTTCATTAATAACGATTGTTAGTGATGTGATTTGTTCTTCCATAAAAAAAAAGCCTTTCTCATGTAGCACATCCTCTATATATACCGATCAATTTTACCCAAGATTGTCTCTGTTGCTTACCAAACTGCCAAACTCCAGAACTAACTAGATATTGTGACACCTTACAATTCAGACACAGTGGGGCCAAGGGATATGAAATAAAGAGTTTAGCTCTGAACTCAATTTAGGGGATGCCATATCTGCTGCAGGTAAATTGAAGTCTATGTTAAGACTTTCAGAATTACACCAAGGTGTGTCTGAAAATATTAAGGATACATTAAAAGAAGAACAATTACTTCACCCTGCCACCAGTGCTCTTATGAGCTATGTCCTCGTTTTGGTATTTCTATGGAAATGCATAGCTTATTAATAGATATAGGAAGATGTGGTATGAGTGCCAACGATACAACACACCATCCAAGTCACAATTTATAAAAGTAAACCATTATAGGTCACGGTCCGGTCTTCAACACGGAGCCTAGGCTCAAAAGTTCATTTGTTAGTTAATTGATAAAAATAACACAAAGGCGCTTCTGAACCGTATATTGTCCCTAAAGATAACAAAAATTCGCAAATGGATGCCTATTACAAAATCAATCGTTTCTGTAGCAACATTCGCCCCATTACATTTTGGATTGGCAGTGCAGATACATCATGCATATGCATATGGGAATATGGGTCACTAACATTTATCGAAACTGTGTACTCACATTTCTTTTGTGTTTCCTATGCAAAGGTAAGACTATAACTGGCGAGTTTGACCGAATCATGACGGTATTTACGCTCCAGATAGCATTTGTACTCAAAAACTGTGTTTGCTTTGAACAAACTCTGTCCTACGCCGAACTTGTTCTTATGAAAAAGGGAAG
The DNA here is from genome assembly GCF_965363235.1 of Mytilus galloprovincialis. Lineage (NCBI taxonomy): Eukaryota > Metazoa > Mollusca > Bivalvia > Mytilida > Mytilidae > Mytilus > Mytilus galloprovincialis. The sequence continues at coordinate 73,116,549 of NC_134842.1, read as the reverse complement.
TGTCTTGTAATGTTAATACGCGTACTGAATCCGCATATGATGACTAAGAGATTGATTCATGTCCCTATTTTATGAATACTTGAGCTATTGTGTGTCACTTTTAAAAGTTATATAAGGATCATGACTGATTTTGAATTACAACATTAGAAAATTAGCATTGCATTGTATAATTTTTCATCCTTCCCGTAAAAAATTAATGAGTTAACTTTTTTACCAGGATTATCCCACTAACAAAATGTTCATGCACCAAACTGACTTTGTTTTACACTCCTTTTTTTTAAACCTCGCATTCGCCTCGTTTGACTATAGTATATTTTGTGTTATAACTGCCCTGTCTAGACTTTGCAAATACACAATATGTATTTATCTATAACTAGATACTAATTTTCACAAAATACACAACCTTTAAGATGCAAAATTGAAAACACTGTTTCAGCGCTTGAATTTTTTTTTTTTTTTTCAAAGATAGAAAAAATATTGAAATAATTAAATAAACTGGTGTTTTATACTTTAGAAAATAATTCTGTAATATACTATAGTGAAATACTATACACAATATGAAAGTTTATGGATGTGAAAAGGTCAAGGCCACTTCTTCTTTTGCTATGTCTTAAATGGAAAAAAATCAGAAGGTTCCAAATCAACGCCATTTTTTAATGGCAGCTTTTCATATAAGTAGTAAAATTTGTCGTTTTAACATCGTTTATACCATATGCTTATGATTGAATCGTTTTTGTAGCATTCTATTGAATAAATATCAGAATATTTCTCCTTTTTGTCCTTGTGGTTGAAATGTTGATATTTTTAGGTCTGACCTTTGACCTCAATTTCACAAAATTGTGACCACTCTGCATTTTTACGACCCAACTTTTCTTATTATACACGTTTTCCTTTTTCCATCGATATATAATTTAGGTGTGTGTTCTTCCGGACCATTAAAGTTTTAAAAAATGAACTCTGGTTGCAGTACTATAAGTCAATAACTTGTGAGCATACAGATTAAGTTAATAACTTCTGTGCATAAGGACTAAGTTAATAACTTTTGTACACACAACATGCGCTTAGTGATATATATTCGAATCCCTTTTCAATTGATAATCTATTTCCTCCAGGTTCATCCACCAACATTGTAAACAAACTGACAATAGAAACTATTAATAACCGCAGATGTGTAAAGTATTGATAAAATCAAATATGTAAAAATAGGAACAATATATCCGACAACCTATACCATTACCAGACATTAGCACACAAATACAGACCTATTTCTGAATAAATTGTTCCATTGAGTATTCTAATAGGCAGTATATATTTGTACATACCAATACAGATTACTGAGATTTTCATTGTTCATGGAGTATTGTAAATAGACAGTATTTTGCAAATACCAATACAGATAACTTAGATCTTTAGTGTCCATGAAATCATGCTTCATGGTTGTTAGATAGAAATAATGTACTTAGGCAGATATCGAACTCAACGGTAAAATCAAAAGGGTAAATCTGTAAAAATTGATAAAACCAATGAAAACCTTGACAGGACCTGACATATTCTTGACTTGGTTTATGCATTTTTTAAAGAAAATGTTGGCGTTAATGTGGTTTATAGCTCGCACAACCTCCCATTTATATGACAATTATGTATAGCTCCATTATATTGATAATGTTGCTTGATCAATCAAAACAATCAAAATTGTTTGACGTGATAACAATTGGGGTCTAGCAGCATATATAGTATACATACATTATATCAACTATTTTTTTAGATAATGACAAACACACAGTCACAACTAGCAATAATATCAACACAAACAAGCGTCTGGAGATGATACTTAATAGAACTTCATAATCAAACCTTAAAAAAATCAGTTTGATTGAAGTAAACTATCCCTACGAGGCACACAAATCAAAGTCCGCTATACAAATGGCATGCGTCCAAGTCAAACCTTTAGATTCAGGACAATCTGGGAGCCACAAAATCTAAAACACAAAAGCCGTATCATCATTTATATAGTCGTCTCAGGAGTCATACGACCATAAGGGAAATAATAGTAAGAATACAAATCTACGGAAAAATGTAAAAGTAATGCTATGATACAGTGTCAAAAACTGAAATCATTAACTCAAGACCATCCTGTATTATTATAAACTGTATATTCGAGCTAGTCAATTTTGCCACTGTAGAATAATGACCCATTGACAGGTACATGATACATTTAATGAACTTTTGAAATAACCAATCCATCAAGGCCCTCTCACCTTTGATTATAGTGTAAAACTCACATTTCACATGTTTGTTTATAAGATAAACATATGCATAAACTACTAACTAGAAAACATTAGAGTCCAACTATTGAAAAATATAGGATTTGCAAGGGTCTCTGTAATATAGACATGTTTTTTTATTGATATAACTGTAATTGTCGCGAAAGAATATAATTAACATATGTACATTCCCGTGTCCTTCGTTCATTTATGTTAGAGATCAATATTTTAACGTGCAATATTGAGTCAATGCGTATGATCTTTATTATTTAAATAAACGAGCAATAAGAAATGATAATTTTCTCGGTTTCTTTTACGGTTGCAAAAAAGTAGTAATAACAAGGAAACCCGTGTTCGGGAAGATAACTCTTATAAAGTAAACTTTTTGGTCATTCAGGGAGAAAACAAAACTACAATAACTGTTCGATATCATATGTAAAATATCTAAACGACATGGTTCCAAACAAAAACAAAAATCTGCAGGAAACAAATATGGCGGAAGAAGAAATAAATAACAATGAGAACAAATCTCAACGAAAAGGGACTCTCAACCAATTAAAACCAATTGTTAAGAGAACAATTGAATGTGTTTAATCAACTATGCAAACATTTGCAGCGGGATTAAACGTTTAAATAGTACCAAACCTCCTTACTTTTTCGGAAACAATAGTATAACATCACAACATAGAAAAGCACACGATAAAATATAAATTGGAAGGCTTGACTCAATCAAAAAAAAACCAAAATAAACACACTATGAACGAATAAATTTGATCTGCGATACTTGAATGCAAAAACATAGTTAATGCAATATTTGGACACACATTCAAGGCCAAAAAGCAAACAAACAAGTCCAAACAAAGCCATGGCAAGACAAGAAATATTTAGCAATGCTTGACTTGGTATTGGTATTTTCCAAAATAAATATTGGCGTTAAAGGGGAAATTCGCGAATTTTTACCTATCATGTGATTATGTTCATTATACCAAAAACATCATATTCACCAAGTTTTATCTGGATATGAAAACTAATAATTTAAAAGAAGAAAATTGGGAATTGTTAATTTTATTTATTCGAACTTCCTGACTGCTGTGACGTAGATTAAGTCGTTTTGCCTGCCGGGAGTGGACTACTCTCATTTTAAGTCTTGTTCGTTAATCATATAATAGCGCGATTTAAAGCGCATTGACAACATTTGGTGTAGCTATTAACCAACTAATAATTCAAAACAAAAAGTGATCAGCCGTGCATTTTTTAAAAATAAAAATGTACGATTTTTTTTTTAAGGTTATAGTAATAAAAGTATACCATACAATAGAATTGTTTTATGATTTTTTTTCCGACTGATATGTTGAACACACATATATAACTGATAGTGCATGTTTTTATTCTCCTCTATTACCTCAGGCGAGGATTTTTTTACCATACAAATCCTTGCTTCAGTCTAGTACTGTGTAAATACAATGCATGTGTATTAAACTGACACCACCTGGTAAATGCGTGGTTAAATTTGCGGTAATTAAAAGATATTAGCATTATGTAATTTTAATCTTTTGATCTTCACTAGAGTGTTGTTTGGTTTCAAAGGTTCACCATTGCAGGTATGAAAATTTGAAGAAAAAAAATAAAACTGAAGTGCCGTTTGAGGCAGATTTTTTTTAAATATTTGGACAGTAATACGGTAGAAAAATACCTTAATACAGGTGCCACATGTGGAGCTGGATCTGCTTTCCCTTCCGGAGCACCTGAGATCACCCCTAGTTTTTGGTTGGGTTTGTGTTGCTTATTCTTTAGTTTTCTATGTTGTGTCATGTGTTTTATTGTTTGTCTGTTTGTTTTCTTTCATTTTTAGCCAGACGTTGTCAGTTTATTTTCGATTTATGAGTTTGACTGTCCCTTTGGTATGCTCGTCCCTCTTTTAATCGCCGTAAAAAAAAAAATTAAATATTTGGCGTTTTCTCAGTTGTAGATAAATAGGTGATTATTTTGTTGAAACATGAAAATTCTGAATTACTTTCAATAAAATTGTTTTAAAAATAAAAGTGTCCCACGAAGACAAGCGTATAAATCAAACAGTACTATTTTAAATTATCATCTGTAACCTTGAATATTTAAATGTGCATAGAAAATTATCAGTTACAGTAATTAAGTTTGTTCTGTCCAAAGCAATCTACATTAACCTAATCGGGAACGCCCTTATTAAAATATTCTCAATCTCACAACGTATTAATTCTAAAGGTAATAGACCAACAATGTTTAAAAAAATTAACGGAATCGATGTAACGTCAACTTTCCTTTTTTGAATGGAGACAGAACGGCAGAATCAATTTACATTGTGCTTTATATCTTGTATACCTTTGTAAGACTTATCATTCATTCATAAACCCATTCTAAACCAGAGACATATATACGTCTGTTAAAACTGACAAAAACACTCCAGGGTCATGACAAACAAACAGTTACAAGTAGCAAAGACGTCAACACACAACAAGTGTCTGTAGATGATAGTTAACAGTACATCAAAATCAAACATAAAACAACGTGACAAACAGTTTGATTAAAATAAAATAAGAATACGAAGGACAAACATCAAATGCCGTTATACAAATGTTATGTTTTCTGAGACTGTTAATGAACTGTGTATTCGAATTGCATTTAATATAACATAAAGCAAAACAAAGCGAAGCCAACTCTTTCAATTTGTCTTTTAGTTTGGAATGGGGAGTACTTGTGTAAAGTGTAGAAAAGTCAATTGTGTTTTATGTATTGCAAGATAAAAAAAGTAGTCTAAGATTGTACGTATTCCAAAAGATCATTTGCATTTTTCAGTATCCCCATCCGATTCACACGACCTCTAAAATCGGAAGTTTCATTATAATTTCGAAACCCGGATTTGATGTGATTTGAGCTGATAAAATAGATGTTAATAATTTTTAAGAGGTTTCGTGTTTTGCAAAATTTTGGTCTTTAAGATTGACGTAGCATGGGTATTGATAGACCCTTTCAGTTTCTTAATACTGGTTTGCATCAAATACCTCACAGCCTTAATCTATTCGGAAAGAATATTTACGTTTTTGTGTTTAGCCAATTTTCATGGCAAAATCCACGACTGAATCCATCAGAATGTTGAAGGTTTCTTTCCAATTGATGTGTTTAGGCTCACGAAATTAAGGACATTTGGATAACACATTTCGCAGGTTATTGACAATGTTGAGATCAACGGTAATAACGTTGCCAGCCGGATTTAATGTGAATTGTTAACTAGCACAGATGCAGTCAGGAGGTTTAGATTTGTTGTCAATATTGAAATTTTACAAAACGTGTTTGTAATTCGACATTTTGGTTGCAATTGGTTTGGTAAAGGTATAAGACATGATTGGTACAGACTGGTTTTTGGTGGGGTTCGTGTTGTTTATTCTTTAGTTTTCTATGTTGTGTCATGTGTACTATTATTTGTCTGTTTGTCTTTTTTATTTATTAGCCATGGTGCTATCAGTTTATTTTAGATTTATGAGTTTGACTGTCCCTTTGCTATCCTTCGTCCCTCTTTTATTAATAACTTATGCACATAAAGATTTAGTTAATAACTCCTGTACATAAGGACTAAGTTAATATCTTTTGTACACTCAGCATGCTCATGGTGACATGTATTCGAATCCTTTTGCAATTGATAAAGAATGCTTGTTGTCCAGAAAGTCGGTTGTTCTGTCTATTTCCTACAGGTTCATCTACCAACATTGTAAAACAATCTGACAATAGAAACTATTAATAACCGAAGATGTGTAAAGTATTGATTAAACCAAATACGTAAAAATAGAAATAATATATCCACAAACCTACACCATTACTAGACTTAACAAACAAATACAGACATATGTATGAATGAATTGTTCCTTGGAGTATAGTAAATAGGCACTCTTTTGCAAAAAACAATACAGATAATTGAGATCTTTAATGTCCATGAAATCATGTTACATGATTGTTAGATACAATAATGTACTAACGCAAATATCGTACTCAAGGTAAAATAAAAACAGATGAAATCTGTAAAAACTGACAAAACCAATGGAAAGACCGGACAGCAACTGATATATTCTTGACTTGGTATCGGCAATTTTAAAAGAAAATGTTGGTGTTAATGTGGTTTATAGCTCGATCAAACTCCCGTTTACATGACAATGATATATAGTTCCAGTATATGGATAGTGTTGCTTGATCAATCAACAATCTAAATTGTTTGACGTGACAATAATTGGGATCTAGCAGCATATATAGTATACATACATTATCTCAACTATTTGTTTTAGATCAACTAGCAATGATATCAATACAAAACAAGCGTCTGGAGATGATACTTAATAGAACTTCATAATCACCCCTTAAAAAATACAGTTTGATTTAAGTAAACTATTGCTACAAGGCACACAAATCAAAGCCCGCTATACAAATAGCATGCGTCCGAGTCAAACCTTTAGATTCAGCACCATCGGGAAGAAACAAAATATAAAACACGAAAGCCGTATCATCATATACATAGTCATGTCAGGAGTCTTACGACCATAAGGGAAATAATAGTAAGAATACAAATATACGGAAAACTGCAAAAGCAATAATATGATACATTGTCAAATACTGAAATCTGTGATATGTACATGTTATTTTATTGATATAACTGTAATTGTCGCGAAAGATTATAATTAACATATGCGCATTCCCGTGTCCTTCATTCGTTTATGTTAGAGATCAAAATTTGAACATGCAATATTGAGTCAATGCGTATGATAAGTTTTTTTTTATTATTTAAATGCCATAGATAAATCTAGCAATTGATTCAGAATAAATAATTGAAAACGAATGTCTACTTTCTTCTACAAAAAATACAACTTAAGAAGATTTTTCATGTTGGTTTATGTTGAAATGGTTGAGATGAATTTAATGATTCAGAAAGAAAAAAAACTTTGTCCCGTTACCAAAATTAGACCTACCAAATTAGATTATTTACTGTCTTTGTTATAACATGAACAACACGTCGGGTGTCAGATGTGGAGTAGGTTCTGCTTGCACTTCTGAGCACCCCAAGATTTTGGTGGTATTCGCGTTGCTGCTGTACCCCAAGTGTGTCTTTGTTTTGTTCGTGCATCGATAATATAATGGAATGTTATGCGACTGTCGTACAAGAGAGAGATCAAGTACTATATTATTGATATGTTGCAACTAAACAACATGTAAAAATGGGTATATGAAATGTCGACAACAATGAATATCGCTTAATAACATTTTGAATAAAATTGAGAGTGGAAACATGGATTGTGTCAAAAAGACAAAAGAAACAAGCAGAAAATATTCCAAGCTACCGACGGGTCTTATACACAGCGATAAAAATCCCTGACCTGGTGGTTAGCTTTAGCTGGTCCTGAACAATAATGATAACTAGTTCAGCGCGAAAATGGACGTCACACTAAACTCCAAAACAGATAAATGACCCAGAATTTGAAAAAGAACCATACAAAATTAACAAAGACCAGAGGAACATGATTTGGAATAGGCAGAACAATGTCCAGGTTCGATGTTTGAATAAGTAAACATCCATATATACTGTAAATTCAGAAATTATTGCTATGTTTTAATTAATGCGAAAAAGGTGACAGGCTTATAATCGCAATGATTTAAACTCGCATTTCTTTTTTACATAAATTTGAATTATGAAATTTGTGAAAATCGAAAAAAAATCATAATTGTATTTCTGTCTAAACCGATAAAATCGCAATGATAAATACTCGCGATAATTTCTGAATTTCTAGTATAAAAAAACAAATGTATTAATAACGAATTCTGCAGAGAACAATTGAAGGTCTAACCACCACAAAATGCACATATTTTGATCGAAAATATTTACTTTCCGTTTAAAATGTCAATTCTGGTGTCAAAAAATACAGCTAAATGTACATTGGTTTTTTTAAAACAAATATGGTTTCTATATACGTTTGATACAGAATAAGAGAGAATGGTAGGTACTTTTGATTTTAGATTTGGTAAAATTTAAACATTACTTTACACTGATTTTAAAAATATAACGTTCTTGTAACTTAAAAATAATGAATAAAATAACAGCTTCCTGTTTACAAAAGGTTATTGCTGGTTAATTTCTTTTTAGGTCAAAGTCTGATGACCAATGGTAAATAATATATATATATATATAGGAATTTGTGGTATGAGTGCCAATGAGACAACTCTCAATCCAAATAACAATTTATAAAAGTAAACGATTATAGGTGAAGGTACGACCTTCAACACGGAGCCTTGGCTCACATCGATCAGCAAGCTATAAAGGGCTCCAAAAATTAGTCATGTAAAACCATTCAAACGGAAAAACCATGAGTCTTACCTATATAATAATGAGAAATGAGAAACACGTATGAACTACATCAACTAACGACAACTACTGTACATCAAATCCCTGACTAAGGACAGGTTTGACTTTTTCATTTACCAATAATGATATACAACAAACAATGAAATGTAGAACGTTGATTTTAATTTTAACCTTGTCCTCTATTTCAAGGTCTTAAAGCAAGGACCTAAATCAAAAGACCTATATTCTCTACTGTGTATGATTTATCTGTTACAATAAATAAAGGCAACAGATTTACACCGTTGTTTAATTCATTAGTCGATAGAGCAAAAACACACTGAGGGAAACGTATCAAATATAAGAAAACCAGACACAACAGAGACACAACACCGAAATGAAAAAAAAAACACATAGAAACGAACTATAATGTAACAATAGCCATTTCCTGACTTGGTACAGGGTATTTTATGAAAAATGGTGGGTTGAACCTGTTTTTCTGACATGCCAAACATCCCGCTTTAATGGCAGTGCTAATTATAACATTAAAATGACAACATTACACGACAGGGCTACAATATATAAATGGGAGAAAATGTAGGGCAGAGAAACAAACGAATAATAGCCATCAACAAGGTAACAGGTAAAAAATATGTGTTCACGCCAGACGCTCGCTACGTCCACACAAAACTATGGTCATATGAAAAAAGTTTGTAAACCATAACAACTATAAAGTTAAAGATTGCATGCAGAGGATCAAAAGTTTCAAAAAGTTGTGAGGCCAGGGTTATCCGCCTTGGACAAAAATATCATTATTATCGAGAATAATACATAGTTTTGCAAACAGTAAACTTTATAAAATGACTATATAATAGATATACATGATTAAAATGAAGTGGTGACTTGCTAAAGAATAAAAACGAATACATGACAATCACAGCCGTGTTATCTATAGTTATTGCAACGCCTAAAGTGACGTAACGTCATATATAAATTTCTAAAACGTGTTCCGAAAATCAAAAAGAAAGAATTTGGATGAAATGCAAGATCAAATGTGTAGACTTATCTAATTTATATTAATAACAGTGAAAATAATAATACTACTTAATTTTAATTGTAGTAAGTAGTAATTAGATAATTAATTGTATTATCGTCTAACATAAATACGAATTCACACACAGCAAAACAGTCACATTCGGGAATAAGTCACGTTCGGTAATAAAAGATCAGACGACGTAATCACAAACCACTATCTAACATGCGATAAACATGTCCATATTTAGTCTGGAAAAAGATACATCGTATAGATCAACCAATTCGTGATGGTGTCCGTAAAGTTTATGGAGTGTCATTTTTAATCTGTCCTCCTCATAACTTTGTTGGAGCAGTTCCTGCGTTAGAAACACATTCTGTATATGAAGTCCGTATAGTGTGAACATGCACAAGAATAACGGATCAATTGAGATATGAAAAAAAAACATACAAAGGGGCAGAGGATATGTTACTGCTGAGAAATGGGAAATTGATAATTGGGAAGTTGAAATCGTCCCGTTTATCATAGATTTTCGTGTGAAGTCGACCATCTGTGTTTATATTGAGGAAAATATCAAGGTATGAAGCAGTCCTTCTAGTATCAGTAGTATCCTTAATTTCAAATTAACTGGTATATATGAGATGCAAGTACTGGCTGAAATATGGGCTATTCAATGATAGGACATCATCAATATATCGGAAAGTGAAATTAAAGATATTAGCAAGGTGCTTTTTGTGTTTGTCCTTTAGAAGGTTCTGAATGAATTCTGCTTCATAGGAGTACAAAAACAAATCGGCTAGTACCCATTGGAATACCGATTGTCTCTTGAAATATGAATCCTTCAAACTCATCAAATATATTGTTGATCAAAAAGTCCAGCATTTTGATAATATCATGTTTAGTATATTTTCTTGTAGATTCCGTGTGGTTCTTCACAAAATATGAATTATTGTAACCCAAAACAAGAAATTTGTATCTACGATTCCTATTTTTATAGAAATAGCTTTATTTAATGAGATGGTGGAGTCGATCTTTTAACTGAGCATTGGGAATAGAAGTGTCAAGCAAAGAAAAATCAAAAGTCTTGATGTTGCTGCAAATTGCAAAGATTGTGATCGAAGATTAAGCAGCAACATTCAGCTAAATAAAAAGGGGGAGACAACTCCAATTAAATGTCAATGTATCCTTTGTATATATCTGACGATATGTCCAAACGTCCAATTTATTAAACATAATTTGTCGCTATCTTGTATGGTGTCTTATGATAAGTGATGATGAGCCAAAATTGATAAAAAAAAAAAAAAAAAAAAAAAAAAACCATGACATTGACCTTTGACTTCGAACTTTTTTCATTTTGGTGAAACAAGAACCTCAAATTAAAGACCATATTACCCATGGTTGAAACGGGTTACAAATGCATATCACTTATATCCAATGCATTTAGGGAAATAACTCTCATATGGAGTCTCCGGATATCTTCCGGCAAAATGCGTTGGATCGATATAACGAGCAATTTGGTAAAATAAATTTGTCGTAATCTGTTACGGTTACAAAAGAGTAGTCTGCACAAAACAATTAGTGTTCGGAGAAATAAGTTTCACAAAGTAAAGTGTTCGGTTCAACAGTGTCATTTTGAAAAGTGTAAAAACTGGTCGATATCATAGCAAAATATTTAAGTGATCAATTTTGAAACAATACTGCTGAAGAAAAAATTAGGAGAAAGAAAATAATTATAATTAAAAACCAATTGTTCAGAGAACCATTGATGGTCTTTCCACCACTTACAACATATTTTGATGTGAAAATATTAAAAATTCAGTTGATATGTCAGTTCCTATGACTTTATGATGTCTAAATATGAATTTGGAGCAAAGGTCAAAATCTAGAACGTCCAATTAACCTATGACCTTGACCTCAATTTCAAGGTCATAGACTAAGGATCTCAAACCTAAAGACACTAGTTCCTTAATATGTATGGTTCATGAGTAATATCACTTTACGCATAATTCTAAACATAAGAGGGGCGAAAACTCCCATTTATTGTCTACGCACCCTTTCAACCAAAATTTATAAGTTACGACATGTCGCAACTAACAATTTAGTAAAAATAATTTGTCGTTAAGTTATACGGCTTTTGAAAATAAGTGAAAATGAGCCAAAATAAAATATGACCTTGACCTTTGACCTTGACCTTATTTTCATTTTTTTGGACCAAGGATCTCAAATCAAAAGACCCTAGGTCTCTATCACTTATGGTTTACCAGTTAGAAATGCATATTCTTATATCAAACATAAAAGGGGGGATAACTCTCATATGGAATCTATATACGGCTTCGGTCAAAATAAAACAGCACATCCTGAGGATATAACGAGCAATTTCGAAAAATAAATTTGTCGGTTTCTTATACGGTTGCGAAGTCTTAGAGATAACAAGGAAAACAGTGTTCCGGGAGATAACTCTTACAAGGGAAAGTATTCCGTTAAGTAGAGTTGGTTTCAAAAGCGTATAAACTGTTCGATATCATATTCCAAAAATCTAAGCGACATCTTGCGAAACAAAAAAACAGCGAAGGAAATGAATTAGGCGGAAGAAAAAAAAAATAATAATAATCAGAAGAAATCCAATAGGTCTTTCCACGGAAAAGTGGAAAGACCTAATTAAAAACCATTTGTTCAGAAGACAATTGCCGTCTTTTCACCCAACTGTACATATTTTGGTAGGACAATATTCACTTCAAGTTTAAAATGTCAACTATGCTGCCAGATGGTAGTTAAATGTACACTGATTCCAAAAATATATAGTTACTATATACTTTTGCTTCAAAAAGGGAGATGAGTAGGTACTTCTGATTCCTAAAATCTCCACTACCGGTTTACGGTCATAAAGCATAGACCTTAATTTAAAAGACCTTTACTATATGCATGATATGTGTTACTAGAAATAAAAACAGCAAACATTTGGAATATAGGAGGTATCAAACTACCATGGATTATCAATGTACTCTTTCAACTAAAATTGACACTAACATATTTTGAATGAACCAAGGACCTTAAATCAAAAGACCCTCGGACTCTATCACTTGTTTCTTACCAGTTACAAATGCATGTTCCTCATACAAAGTACAGCATGGGATTAACTCATAAATTGAGTCTGTGTTTTGCTTTGAACCAATAAGAACAACATCTTGAAGATATAACGAGCAATAAGCATGATAAGAAATAATATTTTTCTCGGTTTCTTTTACGGTTGCATGGAAAACTGAGTTCGGGAAGATAACTTTTAAAAAGAAATCTTTTTGGTCATTCAGGGAGAAAACAAAAACTACAATAAACAAATATGGCGGAAGAAGAACTAAATAACAATGAGAACAAATCTCAACGAAAAGAGACTCTCAACCAATTAAAACCAATTGTCAAGAGAACAATTGAATGTGTTTACACCCCAAAACATATCTAGACAGGAAACTAAACAATTAACAAAATATGTGGTACTTTAGATGATGAATAACGTCAGCACCTTTTTTGTTTACCTCATGACCATCACGATTCATTTGTGAAGTTGATACGGAATATCTATCAAGAAGGTTTGGTAGCTACCGATTGATTTTTTTTTTAGAAAAAAAAACCACACGACGTTCTTTGTCATAACCATAGTTTATCAACTTTCTGTTAAAACACTACTAAAATTAAAACAAGTCTGTGTTATAAGACTAAAACTCGAATTATAGTGAGCATAGAAGTTTAGCAACACTTCTTTTCTTTTAAGCTTTGTACGTATAATCGATGTTTTACCTTGTTCACATGTACTTTTAAAACGATATTTGAAATTTATTTGTTTTAAAAATATTGCATGGGGCTTCGACCAACCCTTCCCAAAAATGACCGCAGAGAACTACTAGGATGGTTGATGCCGAAATGAGTGTTGCCGACGTCATTAAATTTTATTAGGTCAACAGTTTGGAGGGTAATAAATAGATACAGACAAACTCGAACTGCAAAGGATTGACAAAGTTGATACCAAGACCTCAATCCGATCAAACATGTATGAGATCTGTTGAACTGACACATTCATAAAAAATCCCGGTGATTTTCACACAAAATTTTGAAAAAAAGAATTTGAAAATGCACTGATTAGGAAATGAAATGCAATTCCAAACGGCAAAATCAAAATATACTAAATGGAATGCAAAATCAATAACTATCCGTCATCAATCAACGTGGAGCATGGACGAGATATTAATTGTGGATAATGCTATACCAATTTCCACACTGGGACCCTACAGCGATCCATACAAAGACATTCCTAGTGAATATGAGTGGTTAACATGTTGCTTCTTACATTTCATAATTCAAACTAGTTATTTGTGAAATCATATGTTATTCCTTTTTTGTAATAAAATAAAATTCTTTTTGGGCTCAGTATTAATCATAAAATCTAATCTAATTAGGTTTAAACAGCATTGGATTCTACATCATAGGATGGATTCTAATTGTTATCTAAAAATAATGGATGTAAAATTGACTTTCAGAAAATCCCTTCCTGATTTAATGATATCAATTAGCAATAGTTTAAAAAAATGAAAAGCATGCACTGTTCATGGCATCATATGGAAGTCAACAAATACCATCCATACAAATAATACCGTACAAAAAATATACATTTGACACCATATCATTGAATTTCAAAATGCTTTTGTGAATCGTAATTTTGTTGAAACTTAGAATATGGTTTATGTATGTTACTTTTCTGAATGAAACATGTTCAATATAAAAAAGAAGATGTGGTATTATTGCCAATGAGACAACTATCCACAAAAGACCAAAATGACACAAACATTTAAAACAACTATAGGTAACCGTACGGCCTTCAAAAATTAGCAAAGCCCATACCACATAGTCAGCTATAAAAGGCTCCGATAAGACAATGTTAAACATTTCAAACGAGAAAACTAACGGCCTTATTTATGTAAAAAGAAAAAAAAATCAAGGTGATCTGTATTCAAATACTATTATCAGTGACAAAGGTTGCCTTTTTTCCGGAAGTTCAGTAGTTTTGTGTAGTTTTTTTCCAACCCCCTACCAACAAAAACCTGTTCGCCTTGGTATGGCAATTTTTGTACATGTTGTACGTGGCGTCAAATTAAAAAAAAAAACAATACACAACAATATCATGGTAAGTTGAATCAAACTCATAGTATAACAGTTGGTATAATTAGGGTAAGAGTTCCAGAAAGATATATACATAGTTAAAATATTAAAATTATGCTGCTAAAACAAATAATCTGCTGACATCTACAACATCCGTAACTTAGTCGAAAATTGTCTCAATGGCAATCACAACTTATATTCATATAGGTAAGACCATGTATTTACCTTAACATTATCATTTTTTTTTCGAACCTTATTACGGTCGGTAGTGTCCGGCTAGGATCGCGGTTTTTCGAGTGATTTTATCGTTTTTTTTCGAGTGTGATCTTTTTTTTTTGAGTGAATATGAACAAAAATGTAAATTAACATAATTCCTTTCTAACAAGACGTGATATCTATACTATTAAACGAGAAGACCTCATTTTGTGTGTCGCTTCTCTTCCTCCCACAATTAATTAATCATCATGCCTCTGTGTCCTATAGGTACCATGCATAGTCGCATTTGTCATCTATTCTTATGACTATTCAATTTGGGTTATTTGGGGAGAAAAACGAAAATTAAGGCGTCCGAATATTGTTCCGTCATCAAACCGACTTTGATGTCACACATGACTTCCGGTTTTAACATTGAGAACCAATCGCATGATAGATAACAGAAAATGAAAAATCACAAGCCAATCAAAGCGTTGTCCACATCGGGGTTTTTATATCGAAAGAGCCACTACTATTATACTTCGGTTTTAACTTAAACATAATTTTCATAAGTTCTCGGACGGGGAAAGGACAATTCTTTTTTCGTTTATCTGCATGTACACTATAATTACTATACTATTATAATATATAGAGACTCTCTATGCAATATAGCAGTGAGTTTCTGTCATCAAACCGACTTTTAATAGTTATCAAAGGTACCAGGATTATAATTTTGTACGCCAGACGCGTCATAACTGCCGGTTAAACATTGATAACCAATCGTATAATAGATTAAAAAAAAAAAAAACCTGTTTGATATAGCAGTGATCGCCATGGAGAAGAAACTTCATAGAGTTAATAGTTAATAGAAAATTAAAAACACTTTAATATTATAAAATAGATACGTATGTTCAAAGTATGCAGACATGCGAAAATAATGGAATATAACACAAAACAAAATAATAACGGGCTTAGAAACATTGTCCTGTCTCCATGTACCTAATAGTATATGACTTTTGATATAATCCAGACATAAAATACTTTCAACCAAGCTTAAAATGTCTGCAATTTCGCTTTTAAATGTAAATCAAACAGAACTTCCCGTTTTAAACTTGCACATAAAGAGTACTCGAGTACAGGACAATAATTATTGCGTTGATAGAGACTCTCCAAATCATATAGCAGTGGTCGTCTAGGAGAAACATTTTATAGTTAATAGCAAATACACTTTATTTATAGTAAACGTAACTATGTTCATAGTATACAGAAACGCCAAAATAATGAAATTTAACAGAAAAAAATAGCGGACTTTGGAAACAAAGGAGAGGACATGAACTGTTTCCAAGTACCTATGAATTTTGATACCTTTTTTGAAATTCTCCAGATATGAAATCTTTTACTGAAATCATCTCCAGACACAAAGTCTCACAAGCTCTTATGCCCACGATTTCGCGGGTGTGTTCTAGTAGACACTTGAACTCAGTAAACTAGGTTAAACAACGTATGTAAGTATTTGATTATATATTAATCCGAATTTTTTTCCGTTAAAAAGTTAAAATTCGCATTAAAATGCCTTTATTCCAAAATAAAGAATAAAACCATTTTTATACACACACCAATGCAAATGTAGAAGGAAATACCTACATGGAATCTATATATCCTTAGACATACAGACACTTTACACAAATTCTTGTTATTGCATTGAAAACATTAGTTTGTGTTCGGGCTTTATCGAGATCAGACCGGCCTTTTTTGAGTACCGCCGTGTTTTTTTGAGTGATTTTACAAATTTCCTATAACTCAAAATGTTATGTGTCAGGGTATTTATGTTTAAAATCAATAAACAATAATCAAAGGATCAAATTACTGAAATTAATTTGACTCGTTTTATTTTCATAAAATTTTGACAAAATATTTTCTACGACGCTTTGACAAAAATATTGAAATTACAAAAAAAATGAATCAGACACTTTATCGGAAAAAATGGCTGGATACATGGCAGTTTGTTTTAAGAACACTTATTTTGATCATTGAGACGCTTCATATTTTCTAAACGATAGAACGTGATTAAAACGTTCAGCTGGTTTCACAGAGTTATCTCCCTGTAGTAGTATGTACCACCTTCATTCAAGGTCTGAAACAAATGCATTGACAATATTATGAGTCTCCTGCAGTATGTTCTAAAGACCGTTTTATACAGGATAAAATATCATTTATTTTAACTATGCAGAGTAGATGTACGTTGTCCGAACATAGTAGTTATTAAAGGTACCAGGATTATAATTTAATACGCCAGACGCGCGTTTTGTCTACACAAGACTCATCAGTGACGCTCATATCAAAATATTTATAAAACCAAACAAGTATTAAGTTGAAGAGCATTGAGGACCCAAAATTCCAAAAGATTGTGCAAAATACGGCTAAGATAATATATTCCTGGGATAAGAAAATCCTTAGTTTTTCGAAAACATTCAAAGTTTTGTAACAGGAAATTTATAAAATTTACCATATAATTGATAATCATGTCAACACCAAAGCATTCGAAGTGCTGACTACTGGGCTGGTGATACCCTCGGAGAGTAAACGTCTACCGACATCGATCCGGTGGTGTAAATAGTTATCAAAGGTACCAGGATTATAATCGAATACGCCAGACGCGTGTTTCGACTACAAAATAGTCATTAGTGTTGCTCAGATAAAAAAAAGCTATAAAACCAAACAAGTACAAAGTTGAAGAGTATTAAGGATAACAAATTTCAAAAAGTTTTGTCAAATACGGCTAAGGTAATCTATGTCAGGGGTAGGAAAATTCTTAGCTTTTCGAAAAATTCAAAGTTTTGTAAACAGGAAATTTATAAAAATGACCACAGTATTGATATTTATGTCAACACCGAACAAACTGATTAAATTAAAGGCTCATTTTCCTAAGAAAATGTTGAAAGTTGGCGTCAAAGTGGTTTTATAGCTCACTACCGAACCCCTCCCCCACCCAAATTCTTTTATATTGATAATGTTGCTTGGGCGATCCACACATACGAAATTGGTTGACGGGACAATAATTGGGATCCAGCAGCATATATTGTATACAGACATCATATATATATAACTGGGTTCTTTTTGGATGATGAAAAACAAACAGTTACAACTAGCAAAGACGTCAACACACAACAAGTGTATGTAGATGATACTAGTAGTTAACAGAACATCAAAATCTAACATAAAACAACGTGACAAACAGTTTGATTAAAATAAAATAAGAATACGAAGGACAAACATCAAATGCCGTTATACAAATGTTATGCGTCAGAGTCATTCCTGAAGATCCAGCACAATCAGGAAAACCACAAAGTCAAATACATGAAAGCCGTATCATCATATACATAGTCGCATCAGGAGTTATACCACCATAAGGGCAGGAGTTATACTACCATAAGGGACATTAAAGTTAAAAGAAAACGGAACCCTGCAAAAACAATGAAATGATACTCAACGTCATTCCCTGTAATCAATAACTCAAGACCATATACAAGATATATAATATATTATTTGTGAGGTTGACACTGACGATATATTTCGCGGTACGTTTCCCGGAATCTTTTGAGACCATGGCTCATTAATGTTTTACTAATACACCAATGACGTTAAACATAGTCTGAATAGCAGGTGAACACTTTTGAAAACCGTATTAGTTAAGAAATGTATACGACATACGCCGTTAATGTGATATATTTCCTGATAAGCATGCTGAAGAAAATATATGATTTTAAAATCGAAATATTCTTGTTTTCCATTGGCTTTGGTACTCAGATGACCAGCGTAGTCACTTTCGACTTTTATGTCAAAATATGAGGTACAGGAAGCTGAATCTGTTTTTTTTTTAATCTCTAATTCAGAACTATAAATGTTCTATATAAACTAATAAACTCCGACTCATATTAAATTTTAAAAAGGTAAAGAAGGAGAGACACACAGTTGGTTCTCATAGAAACACCGACAAACTCGTAGAAA
The DNA here is from genome assembly GCF_965363235.1 of Mytilus galloprovincialis. Taxonomy (NCBI): domain Eukaryota; kingdom Metazoa; phylum Mollusca; class Bivalvia; order Mytilida; family Mytilidae; genus Mytilus; species Mytilus galloprovincialis. The sequence goes on along the minus strand of NC_134842.1, from coordinate 73,097,555 downwards.
ATCTTAGCATTTATTCCACCTACACATTATTTACAATTGTCATGTGGGTAGATCCGTCTTCACTGCTGTTTATCTATCAAACGCACATTTTCTCTTCTTATAGTTAATGTGTTTCCAGACAATTTAGTTTGTAAACCGGATTCGGTTTTGCTTAATCGATATATGACTATTGAATATCGGTATACTCCTGTTGCCTTTATTTGGCATTCAAAGCAAGATTTAACTTCATTTTTTAGAAGATACTCTAGTGTTAGGCTTGTATTGCATATAGGAATAATACACTGATCTTGCTACATATAAACAAAAGTTATGCAGGCATTTTTATATATACTTCCGTGTTTAAGTCTTAAGTTATCTAAACATTTTTATTCCAATTATGATGTTATACCCATTCGTTATGATATTTCACATGTTGCATTCCATATCTAGTTAAAGTATAGTAGTTAAAGTGCATTTCTATATACAAGTACGAGTAATGATAATTCATTTAAAATAGAGTTCCAATAGAGTCTACGTTTCGAATTTAATACTACTCTTTTTTTGCAAACGACTGTTTCGCTTTGATAGTATTACCTATAGGCCAACTATATCAATTGTGTTGGAACATTATAAGATGTATATGTGAGTGCAGTAGTGTGGATTGGACCATGAACTCAATACCAATGATCACTGCTTATGATACCCGTGGAAACACTTTGCCTATACTTTGAAATTTAATCGGGATGATAACCACAGCTTTACATTTAAGGACGTGCACTCATGATTGTTGGTTTCTGATTTATTTGGCTTGTCGTTATAGAGTTATTGATTTTACATATCACTTATCACTACGTAGAGTATGCTCTGATCGATTAACTTTGATGTCAACAAGTAACTAGGAATGGTTACGGTACCTTTATATAAGACAAACAGCACAGCAAGCATAATTTTTAAAGAATTGAAAACAAATTAACAACATATATCAACTTTTCTAAACAGACTTTACCATGTATTTTCTAGCAATTCAAATTAAGTTCGTATACTAAAATATATCTATCTATGAAATGGAAAAAGAGTATCAACGTCGGATAAAATATGTTAAATTAAATTATTCAAAATAAAATAAACACAAACATTTGTAGCCCTCATTACCGCCAAACAAGGAAGCTACATTTCTGCATCTTTCAACAAATTGGTTAAAACTTAAGCAATACGCATTAAAACATCGGTTTGAATAATATTGTTAATATGTATAAAAAAAAAGTAAAGAATCAATACCGAACATAAAGGTATTTATAATAAGCAGAAAGTACACAAAAATGAAAAAAAAATAAAACGCAATCAACCAACGGAACGAGTGAAAAAAGCAAGTATCCTATTCCTGACTTGGTACAGGCATCTTGTTATCTTGTAATATAATTTATTTGGTTCAATTGATTCATTCTTCTGTCTATAATATTATGCTCACCCCGTATTCATAGTTTATATTTGCACCTTTGGCCAGATAATGCCTGACCTTTTCTAAATCTCCGGTTCTTGCTGCGTCATATAGAGCCTATTAGAAAAAAAACAGGTATGTTTTATTTAAACAGTATTCTTAATTTACAATATTTGTTTAAGTACAACAGTATCAAATACATTTTTTTCTCTATCTGTACAAATGCAAAATGTTTGCCGATATTTTCACTGTGTCAAAATTAAAAGTATAATATAAATTTAATAATACTTTTAGATATTTGGATGATAATTTGTCTCTAAATAATGATGACTTCAGTTTGTATACTAAAGAAATTTATCCTGTTGAGCTTACTTTGAATAAAGCTAATACAAACAATGACCACTGTCCTTTTCTCCATCTTAATATCTATATTATTAACGGAAAGCTAAATACTAAAATTTATGATAAAAGATATGGTTTCTCATTTCCTATCGTTAATTATCCATTTTAAGATGGTGACGTTCCCTTGTCATCATCTTACGGTGTTTATATATCTCAACTTGTACGATTCGCTCGTGTATGTAACAATGTTTTAGATTTTAACGAGAGAAATTTATGTATTACTGAAAAATTATTATACCAGGGTTATCGATATCACAAACTGGTCAAAACTTTTACTAAATTTTATCATCGGTATATAGACATCATGCGTAAATATAGTTCAACATGCAGACTTCTTATACGGTCAGGTATTTCACATCCAATATTTTATTGAAACATTCTTTATAAAGCACAAAAATGTCAGTATTTACCTCAGAAGCTAACAAAACCTTTAAATGGACTTATTAAGAAGGGATATAGTTACGATACTTTTGTCAGGTCATTAAAGATTGCATATTTTGGCGTAAATATTGATTCCTTTTTAGGTTCTTTGCATCGGAACTAAACACATTTATCTAAAACCTAGTTGTTCGCATGACACGGGTTATGTTCTTCTCATATATGTTATGATGGTATGATACTAAACCCCTCACGGGGAGGATTGTGCCTGATATTCATATGATGAAGACACAATTTTTCAATCAGTTTAATTGAAATTTGGAGCTGGCATGTCAGTTTACTGCTAGTAGTCTGATGTTATTTATGTATTATTGTCATTTTGTTTATTTTCTTTGGTTACATCTTCTGACATTAGACTCGGACTTCTCTTGAACTGAATTTTAATGTGCGTATTGTTATGCGTTTACCTTTCTGCATTGGCTAGAGTTATTAGGGCAGAGTTGAGATCTGACAAACATGTCTAACCCCGCCGCATTTTTGCGCCTGTCCGATGTCAGGAGCCTCTGGCCTTTGTTAGTCTTGTATTATTTTAACTTTTAGTTTCTTGTGTACAATTTGGAGTTTAGTATGGCGTTCATTATCACTGAACTAGTCTAAATATTTGTTAAGGGGCCAGCTGAAGGACGCCTACGGGTGCGGGAATTTCTCGCTGCATTGAAAACCTGTTGGTGACCTTCTGCTGTTGTTTTCTATATAGTCGGATTGTTATCTCTTTGACACATTCCCCATTTCCATTCTCAATTTTAAATGACAGCAATTTTGGAACACAATGAATGCAAAATCTTTTCTCATTAAGTTAGAGTGTCAGAATGTCATCTCTGTATTTACATTGAACAGTCACCTAAGTAAGTAGTTCCTGATGGTGTGTATACCAAAACTATTTGACCACATCATCCAAGTTCCAACAGTGAGTTGTCTGATATTAGTTCTCTTCTGGGAATAGTATACTGTTAATATATTATGTCGGTTGAATTATTTTGTTTGTAGCTAAACGTCAAGTGGCAAATATTTCTTTCATGTGGACAACGAGTATATTTTTGGGACGTCTCATATATCAATTATAAACGGCAAGGCAAATCTCTCGACAAATCTGATAAAAATTGACGAGATTGTTGATAAACACCTTATGTATCATGACACTATATAGTTTCCATTTGAATATTTTGTAAAAAACAGAATCGTAACACAATGAAAACAAGGTTAATTAGGATGAAATATCCATGCATAGAGTAGAATTCAAGAAGAGACTAAAAATTAGGAATGCTGATATCCGATGATATAAGAATACTGTTCCGATGCGATGGATAACCTTTCTATCCGTCATCCATTTAAAAAAAACTAACTTTCATTTCTTTAATGAAAGCTCTATGTGATTGTATAGCCAGTGTTTAATGTATATAAGAGTATATGAAGTGAAAACAAAAGGATTTTGTAAATGAGTATAATATCTATAGAGTCTAGCGAGCGAAAACAAATGCTATATAGACCTTCTGGGGAAAAAGAACAATGCTAATATTGTTAACAATTTTAAAGCTCAAGTCTGATATTAAAAGTTTTAAACACGGGAAACGGTCATAAGCAGACCTGTCCTCAGGTCTGGTATAAAGCAAACTTGTCCACAGGTCTGGTATAAAGCAAACTTGTCCACAGGTCAGGTCAGGAGCAGACCTGTCTACAGGTCTGGTCTGGGGTAGACATGTCCTCAGGACTGGTCAAAAGCAGACTTTATGTCTGGGTTAGAGCAGACCTGTCAATAGGTCTGCAGCAGTCCTTAAAACGCAGACAGTATGTCTGCTTTATCAACGACGAAGCTTCAAAATTCGCATTTTAACTTAGAAAGCAGTCAACAAGTCTGCTCCAAGTTAACTTTTTTCATTGAAATTGAATTCTTATTCTTCGTAACTGCTACTGGTACGTGACCTGACAAAAAATATCCGAATTTAGAACATACAGCAGTGGGACCATTTTCCACGTTTTAATTTATCTTGCACTTTATTTCAATAAAAGTCTGCTCCAATTAGAAGAGAAAGCTGCGTCTGTAACAGAGTGTCCTAGAGGTAATTATCCACGTAGATACTGTAGTCCAAGCGTGATTTTTCTACTCTGGCTCTGAAACGGCCGGTCATAACATGGTGGGTACTATCAGTACTTTAATTGGTATACTTTCTACTTTTTAACTGTCAACTGTACCATGGTTTTGTCTAGATTTCTAATGCCGCTAGTTTTATTCTCAGAAAGAAACTATATTCACTTTTTCGAATCCCTCATACCATAACAGTTAATACATAATTTCTTCTCCTTAATAATGGCTATTCTTCTTTCATGTTCTGCGACATCCGTGCAGTCATTTGAAAAGTGCCCCCCCCCCCCCCCCCTCACAGAATATGCGTGCTTTTATTTGAATGGATTTTATTGTATTTTTCATACCTTGATATTTCGATGAATTTCCTTATTAACGATTGTTGTTAAAATCACTCTTAACACTTGCTTCACAATTTGCAGTTTGATTACCTCTCGGGGGTTGATACATGTATACATTATGTCCTGATTCCTGAATTGAAAGCTCTCTGTAAATAGCGTCTCGTAGTTTATGTTTATTCCAATCATCACTTCCGTTTTCCCGTGTAATTTTTGTTCAGAAGTCTGGCGTCAATTTACCGAGAATAACTGGAATCAGTAATGAACCAAACATTTCTTGGCATTGTCCTAATGATTCTAGACCTCTGATATATGCCTTGAACTTATCGTAAAAAGCTCTAAAACTCTATAAACGTTCATCAGACCCACGCACATCCAAAAGTGATCTCATGTATGCTTTGATTATCTTGTGGTTTTGACCATAACGATTCTTTAAAAGTTCAAAACCTTGTAATAATTTGGGTTGGTTATGATGAGGCCTGAGCCTACGTATGCGGCATCTGACTGCAATGAAAACTTTAAATATGAGAATTTCTGTATGTCGGATAGTGTGTTGTTATGATGAATTGTCGATTCAAGTGAATCTCTGAAATATTTCCATTCTAATATATCTCTGCTAAAATTTGGTAGCGTTAACATGGGTAGGCGATGATTTTGTCTTGAGGTCGAACTTGTGTGTGATAATTCCCGACTAGAATGCGTAAATTAAGTTTAATTTGGAATAAAATCTTGAGCGTTGCTATTGAGTACTGAAGATGCAGGCTGTATTTAAAATCTGTTCGTCAATATTGCCTAGAGTTTTCTTTTCTTTTCAACTGCTTCAAGCAATGCTGAGATTTCCGCCGGGTCAAAAAGCGTATCAACGATGGCGTCCTCCAGTTTGTTTAACACTTTCGTCACCGCTGCTCTGCTCCCCTCTCTCAAAGATTTCAATCTGATTTTATCCATTTTCTCCGTTAGTCACGGCACAAATGTTAGTTTTTTTTAGGTATATACTTCGCGTTGTGTTAGACCATTATGTCTGACTCTCAAGACAAAGCAAGTTTACAGTTAAGCATATACTCATAGTCACAATATTACATAGATACGCGACGTCCCATCGTTAGTTTTGACGACACATATAGAAATGCATTACGTTCACGTAATGCTCGACAAGCCTTGTGATAAGTCACACTCGGTTTTAATCATTACCTGTGAAAATCGCCAGAAAATATTATAATTAACATAATTGGTTTGATTCCAGTTTTAAACAATACTTGCTGAGCTGTGAGAGATGTGGATGTTTAAAATCAAATTAGAACCAAGAACTACCCCAATACAATAATTAGGATTGTACTTTTGAGACGGACTGTTCACAAAATGCTTTAAAGTAGCATTGTGAAAATGGGATGGCTCTGCAACCTAATTCTGAATTTACCCTCATCAGGAAAGCTCAAATCCAAATATCGTAAATGCAAGGAAGTATAACTACTTAATAATTGACATCAATCACAAAAGTTAGAGAACGAAATAGATATGTGTTCATAATAGTTTTCAACCAATATTTCCTATATATATATAGGAAATATTAGTTGGAAACTATTATATAGGAAATATTGTTTTGAAACTATTATGAACACATATCTATTTCGTTCCCTAACTTTTACGTAATCCATCAACCATCAAAAAGATAAAAGATAGAGAGTGATTATATATGGATACCTGCAGAACCAAACCCCTGCGGTTAATATGTAAGTTCTCGAAGCAAAAAGAGAAGCTGCAGCCGCAGAAGCCGAGGCTCGTATCCTGGAATATGACGGAAGCCTAGCAGTTAGCGATCTTCCTGACGAAAAGTAAGACCCGCTCGAGTGTGTGCAAGATTTCATCAATAAACTTCCTGTATCAAGTGCTGTAAAGGAAGTAACAGGAACTCACAAGAAAAGAAAAAGTCCTGGTAAGATTGAGCTGAGTCATGAAGCACCAGCGTTCGTGCTATCTGTGGCACTGAACATGCCGTCACAGACATCTGCTGTCTTGCCTTCTGATAGTAAGTCATCGGAAGTTACCTTTATCTCAGATCCGGAAATAGTAACTGGCATACAAAAAGTAAGCCTGTCAGATGAGATCCCTGCTGAACACCAAAAAACAGGGTGTTAAAGAAGCGATCCCTGTCTTACGCATAAAAAAGACGTTATAGAAGAGATCCCTGCTTCAAACCAAAAACAAGGTGTAATAGTAGAGACCCCTGTTGCATACCTTCAACAAATTAATCCTACGTCGGAGATAACTAGATTTCTTCTACGCAAAGACCTATTGTTCTTCCGGCTAACAAACTTTAATGACCAGGCAGAAACCTTCCATACATGGAAATCTAGCTTTAAAAATGTCATAAACGAATTACAAGTTTCGGACTCGGAACACATAGACTTATTGATAAAGTGGCTAGGGCCGGATCTGGTAAACATGCCATGATTATAAGGGCATCCAATGCCAACAACCCTACAAGAGGCCTACAGAGGTTATGACAAAGACTGGATGAGCGATATGGTGCTCCAGAAATGTTGGAAACCTCTATCACGAGTAAACTAATCAATTTTCCAACCTTGACAAATAAGGACAACGCACGTCTCTATGAACTGTCTTATATTCTATCAGAAATAGAATATCACAAGGAAAATCCCAAGCTGGGATGTTTGCTTGCTTATTTCGACTATTCGTCCGGGATAAATCCTATTGTGGAAAAACTGCCATACGGACTCCAGGAAAAGTGGATAACCAGGGCTTCAAGATACATGTCCAAATATGAAGTTGCCTTTCCACCTTTCACAGAATTCTCTGCCTTCATCAGGGAAATTAGTAAAATTACCAACGATCCTGGGTTCATTTTTGGGTCAAGAGTCACCAAGTTCAAAAGGTGCTGCGCCTAGGTTCACACCTCAGCCTGGAACAAAAATTAACGTTCACAAAACAGCGGTCGAACAACGATCTGGAGAGACTGCACAGCAGCAAAATCTTTGCATAATACACAATAGCGAACATTCGCTAAATGAATGTCGTGGGTTCAGGGCCATCTCAATAGAGGAACGCAAGGAACTGTTGAGGCAAAACAATCTGTGTTACAAATGCTGTGATTCGACTATGCACAGAAGTCGTGATTGCAACGCAAGTAACAGTTGCAATGAATGCGGCACCCTCACCTTCACCGCTTAGATCAGTCGACGGCGGGGAGCAACTTGAGTTAGCTGAAACCAAGCTAACCTTTGTTAGTTCAACTTGCACATATATCTCCAAAGATGGCAACAGTAATAAATCTTGTGCCAAGATACTTCCTGTGAATGTCGTTCACAAAAATAATAAGGACAAAGTAATTCGCATGTATGCAATAATTGACGACCAAAGCAACCGGTCTCTCGTGGCTTCTGAATTCTTCAGCCTATTCAACGTACAGTCAGAAACAAAAGACTATTTGTTATCCACATGCTCCGGCAGCAAGGTTACTTCCGGTAAACGAGGAAACGGCTTTGTCGTGAAGTCTGTACACGACAATATTAGATTCAATCTGCCTGAACTGATTGAATGTGATAACCTTCCCAATAATCGGAACGAAATTGCTACACCTGAGGATATATTGCAATATCAACACTTTCAAGAACTACAAAAACATATTCTCCCGATTGATGAAAAATGCAAAATCATATTGCTCATTGGAAGAGACCTTATAGAGGCACATCATGTCCTTGATCAACGTCTATGACCACCAAAGGCTCCATTTGCGCAAAAGTTAAACCTGGGTTGGATTATCGTTGGAGAAATACGCTCCGATCAGCAACATGTTCACCTTGAACTCACTGCAAAGGAAACAACTCCAACTTGCAGTGTTGTGAAACCACATACAAAGAAATTACATGAGTGTAATAAAACCAACACCTTGTCAAATGGAATTCAAACTGATTCGTTTAAACCTTATCTCCGTTTACACGGGCAACCGAAAACGAAATCAGTGACTTCAATCGTCAGATTAGCAGAAGCCAAAAAGTTCACTTCGGAAGCAACGCCACCAAAAGTGAATGCCGACAATAAAAAGTACATCCGGAAACATTCAATTCCCAAGGAAAGCTTCAATTCGCCTATTGATACGCAAGGACAAGAGGGAAGTAGAACAGACAATTCCAACTTAAGTCTCAGAGAAGAAACATGGCACCGGATGGTCCACTGTATGCCGTAAACGTAAAAGAAAGCGTCCGTCTCGCAAGACGTCCTCGTTGGATCGCATATCCGTGTCGAAAGGAGATTCTTCCATCAGAACTACAGCTTTGAAGTTGGATCTTAGATCGCCGCGATCTCGTCGGAAACACCGCCTTGTCTAGCATAGAAGCTGTGAAATACCCAGCCTCCCGTTGGACTACTTTGTGGAACTTTGGACTGTTGTAATATTTTTGACATTGTATTTATTTTTGATAATGGAATAGTGAATCCGTCTTACTTTCCCCTCTCTTCTGAATGACGAAAACTGCTCAGCAGGCCATGTGCACAACTGCAAGGAACATTCAACGGACTCGTTGTCCAAAGGAACAATTCGTGGCTAACCACAGAGTGAGTTACGTTTAAAACATTACAAATCATGTCGTCACAAGAGTAGAAGCCACAAAACACATTCTAGACATAGTGTATCAAGCAGACATGTTTTACCTGTGGATGAGGAGGTTACTGATCACTCATCGCCACACCACAAAAGTTCAAGCAAGAAGCACGAAAAAAGGAAGTCAGACAGACATGGTCAGTCAGATACGGATGGTCACCATTCCTCAAGAAACTGTCATAGAGCGAAGCCAGTTCCAATGAAACAGGATAAGAAATTTTTTTTTCAGTGCCCAAGTACCTTAAGTACACAGGAATATGCAACTGGAAGGCATTTTACACAAAGTTCACCGGGTACGCTGAGGCTGCAGGTTGGACGGACAAACAAAAACGAGAACAGCTTTGTTGGTGCTTGGAGGACAAAGCTAGTGATTTTTATAAAGTCCTGCTGGAATCTAACAGACATTGCTTTTAGTGCAGTAGTGACTAAAATGGTGAAACGCTTTGGATTCCAAGAACCACAAGAAACTTCACAGATACAGTTTCAGACTATATCATAAAAGAAAGAGGAATTCCTGGAGGATTTGGCGGATCGTGTATTATCTCTGGCAACACACTCCTTCAAAGACCTCTCTGAAGAGTACATGACAAAACAAGCAGTAATGAAATTTTATCAAGGTTGCAACGATCCAGAAGCTGGACAACATGCATGTGGATTTTAACCAGTATCGGTTGCAAATGAAATTGATATAATAAAGTGGTTTCAACATTCAAGAAAGACTGTGCAAGCCCACATTGCTCAAGGAAAAACACCTGAAGTAAAACAGGCGTCAGTTCCAACACCAACAGCACAAGTTGGTGACACACCATCAGTGCACGGGGTAGGCTCGTCCAAATCAGCCATAGACACACGAGTATCTCTAATGGAGCAGCAGCTTTGTCAACAACGAGAAGAGCAACAACAGAGCACGCAACAGATGCAAAGCCTACTATCCTCAATGACTACACTTATGGAGGAAATGCGACAATCAAACAGATCTATTGGTACTTCGCCCAGTCGGGACTATAGATCAGATAATACCTCTCGTGGACGTAGTCAAGGTAGAAGAGGTAGTTATTAATAATAGTGCTGGTAACCGCAGGACACAGAATCCAGATGGGGCATGTTTTTATTGTCATGAACAGGGACATTATAAAAAGAGATTGCCCAAAGTTAAATAATTCACCTGGCAGGCAACCGTCCACACAGAACAATCAAACAGCACGCAAATCAGTTACAATTAATGTGCCAGAGGACAAAGTTACTGAGGGACCATCTAATGGGTTTACAGTGATAGGAACAATTCGGACTGCTCAACTCTTGAGAGTGAAGGTACAAGTCTAGGATAAGCTAGTGACTGCATTGATTGATACAGACTCAGAGGTTACCATTATGCAGGACAAAGTTTTTGATTACCTGAAAGAACAACCTTATGTAATTAAAGAGACACTTATGCACGGTGCAGGCCGAGACATGCAGATGACCTGTAGAATTACTAATCCTACTTTTTTTAGGATAGATGACTAACTTTTCAGTCACCACTTATATATTGCTCCAATTAACTGTGAGATGCTTCTGGGCCATGACTTCTTAGCTAGTAGTAATGTCATACTCAACATTGGTCACGGATACATGTCTATCAACGACAAGACGGTTAAGCTAGGAGTTAAGTTAAGGAGGAGAGACACCATCTGCTCAACCCTCAGTCAGCAGAATTACAATACCAAACTCGGAAGTAGTCCCACCTTATTCAGTAATGCGAATGGATTGTACAGTACCAGAACAGGACAATGATTTTGTGATAGAACCAAACTCGAAGACTACACTCTTAATTCCCAGATCAGTTTGTGCTAAAGGACAAAGTCCAACTGTTTGAGGTTTTTGTGACGGACAACCCTGCCTGACTACAGGGTGGAATAGAAGTAGCAGAGGCACATGCTGTGACAGTAATTGAAACTATGGATGATCCTCAAGAGCTAAGTGTTGGTACTTGCTCAACCCGTAAACAGGGTACCAGTCAAAAAGGTACGCGACCCAAACAGGAGGATCTACCAGATCACCTACAAGAACTATTTACTTCATCCAGTCAGGATTTGACAATAGATCAGAAATCAAAACTGAGAACCTTGCTTTACACGTACAGTGCTCTCTTGCAGACAGAGTTTGACCTTGGTAATATTAGTCATATAGAACATGAGATTGACACTGGCGATAACAGGTCTATTCAGCTCCGTGTGCGGAGAACACCAGCTTGTTTTGTTCAAGAGGAGGAGGCGCACCTCAGGAAAATGTTAGATGCTGGAGTTATACCTTCAACATCAGAATGGGCTTCAGCACCAGTGCTTATCAGGAAGAAAGATGGCGGGGTACTCTGGTGCATAGATTTTAGAAGGCTCAACTCAGTCACATCACGTGATTTATCTCCTTTGCCCCTGATAGGCGAATGTCTGGATACTTTGGCTGGTAACATATGGTACTCCAAACTGGATGCTAATAGCGCGTATTGGCAAACTAAGATCAAGCCAGAGGACCGTAAGAAGACAGCATTTGTTACCAAATATGAATAGTTTGAGTGCGTCAAGATGACTTTTGGACTTTGCAACGCACCAGGTACCTATACTAGAGTGATGAACCTTGTTCTCAGAGTTTAACGTGGATAACTGTTTTGGCTTTCCTTGATGATATATTGGTTTAAGGGCCATCTTTCGATGAACATCTCACTAATCTACAGAATGTATTTGCCTCCTTGTAGAATTTTTAGCCAGGAGTGTCAGTAACCAGGGCCTCCAAATAGGAGCAACATTTGTAACCAGTTAGTGGTTGTGTGGTGCCTACTTGCACAAAGGAAGTTGAACAATTCCTGGGATTTGTGAATTACCACCGTTCATTTATCAAGAACTATGCTAAAATATCTGCTCCACTATATGAAGTAACAGGAAAAGAATTGTTTTCATGGAACCATGTACGTCAACTTGAATTCCAAACGTTAAAAGACAACTTGTTATCTGCACCAGTACTGACTTTGCCTAACAACAAGGATTATTTCATCCTGGATACAGACGCCTCCCAAAATGCAAAAGGCGCAGAACTCATTCAGGTGCAAGATGGAGATGAACGGACCATAGCATATGGTAGTTTTGTACTTACAGCCGAACAAAAACGTTATTGTACAACTAGAAAGGAGTTGTTAGCAGTAATTAGATTTACTAGACAGTTCAGACACTACCTTCTTGGAAGACAATTCACGGTGAGGGCAGACCATAGAGGTTTGACATGGCTTGTCAATTTAAAAGAGCCCAAGGGGCAACTAGCTAGATGGTTGGAAGAGCTCAGCCAATATGACCTGGTCATAACGCATAAGCAAGGTAAACAACACATTGACGCAGATGTCTTGTCCCGTATTCCGGATAGGTTAAAAGAATGTCCACATTATACTGCAGACACCATACTGGCAAGTTTACCTTGCAAGGGCTGTACTTACTGCCAGCGAGCACATCAAAGTTGGGCACAGTTTTTATGTGATGTAGTTGAAGCAGTCCCACTGGCTATAAAAAGGAGGCAAAAGACAAGATTACTTAAAAGGGTAGCAACAGCAATGATGATGTTATTTGAAACACCAGAAAAGGTTTCAACCTTGGAACAACCTGCAGTACCAGTTGAATCTGCAGTACCAGTTGAATCTGCAGTAATTGAAGCTTGCTGCCACACCAGCAGCTTGAACTCAATTGAGCAAATAACAAGCCAACCGACTGAGGAATGTGATTTACCCCCATTCAGTACAGGTATGGTATTGATTTTTACTCCATCAACAGCAAAAATTGTAATGGACGACTCTTCTGATTTTGTCGTGGCAGCAATCGCAGAAGAAGAGGGCATAACTATCTAAGCTTTCAGTGAAGAGGATATCAAAACAGGACAAGAGGGTGATCCAGACTTGATGTTTATCTTCCCTTATTTAAAATATGGCAGTTAACCACTACCAAAAGATTTCTTCTTGGCACCACCACCAGCCAAGAGTCACTGGATAAATTAAGAAAGATTTTTCTTAGACGACAATGGTATTTTAAAGAGTCAACCCAAAACAGAGGGATCCAATACAAGGCTGGTTGTACCCGCTTCTTTTAGACTGACAGTAATGGAGCTCTGTCATGAACTGCCTAGTGCAGGACACCAAGGTGTATCAAGGACCATATCCAAGATCAAGGACAAATATCACTGGTATAACATGACCAAAGACATTAACTTATTGTACTTAGTTGTGATACTGGCAACAAGAACAATAAAGCATGCAGACATGGTAAATGTCCTCTGACCAAGTACCATGCTGGGTACCCTATGGAAAGAGTCCACATAGACTTTATGGGCCCTTTGCCAAAGACGAAACAAAACAACGAATATATATTGATGATGACAGACCAATTTACCAAGTGGACAGAATGTATACCACTACTGTCACAAATGGCTGAAGTGACCACTAAGGCTGCCATTAATGAGTTTTTACAAGATTTGGTAATCCGTTCCAGCTGTTCTCAGATCAGGAACGAAACTTTGAGAGCGCACTCTTTAAAGCAGTATGTGATTTGCTGCAAATTCATAAGGCTAGAACGACTCCATACCGTCCTCAGTCCAATGGACAAGTTGAGAGACAGAACCGCCGCAGTCTCATGGATGCAGTGAGATGCTTTGTTGATTCACAACAAGTTAATTGGGATCAACACATTGCTCAACTAGGGGGAGCCATGAGATATAGTGTCAACACGAGTACAGGGTACACACCAAAAAAGCTCATGTTAGGCAGAGAAACCAATCAGCCAGCAGACCTTATGTTCGGCAGTCAAAGCGAAAAGAAGTACGAGGGTGCTGATAGCTATATTATAGACCTAGAAAAAACTATCAAAAGTGTACATACCATTGCTCGTGATAAGCTTAAGACCTCCCAAGGGAAAATGAAAAGAGACTATGACCTTAGGGTATTAGAAAAATCATACCAGCCGGGGGATCTTGTCTATGTTTTAGACACTGCTCAGATTAAGGGTAAATGTAAGAAATTGGGGTCACCATGGAAAGGGCCGGGTATCATCATTAGAAAGGTAACCGGGTATGTGTACAAGGTAAAACTCCAACGGGTGATTTTCTATACTAGCCATGACAGACTCAAGCCATGTGGAGATAGGAAAATTCCTGCTTGGTTAGAAACATGTAGGGACCAAAAAAAAAGTGCTGATGTCTTGTCAGGCAATAAGACCAAGCCTACTTTCCCTCAGTACTGTGTGTGTCGGGGCCCAGACACGTGTTAGACAATGGTCCAATGTGATAACTGTAGGGAATGGTTTGACCTAAGCTGTATAGGTATGTCATTCCAAGAGGCAAATGAAATAGATCCCTACATATGTCCAAACTGTCAACTTGTACGTCCTACTCCACCCTCAAAAGATAAAAGAGGGGGAGAAAACGAGTAGGTTACCACATTATGTACTGTAAATTTAGAAATTATTGCGTGCATTTATTATTGCGATTTTCTTATTTTAAACTAAAATGCGATTTTAATTTTAACGCTTTTAAGAAAATTACTGTTTAATTCATATAAAATATTTGGAAATGCAAGATTAAATTATTGCGATTACAACTCTGTCGCATTATTCGCAATAATTTCTGAATTTACAGTAAATAGTCAGGTTAATTATTGTGTATTATTGTGTATTAGATAGGTAAATTGTCAGGTTAACTAATGTTGTTTCTTTTTTCATATTTTTCAGAATGTCTGATTCTGAATCATTCCGGTTGTACTCCAGCGAGGGCAGTGATGAGGAGAAAATTTCTCATGTTGACTTCCAGCCAGGTGTGGGCATTCAGCCATTTGACATTTCAGTATTGGACCAAGCCACCCACAGGAGAAAGGTCAGGATGGAAGAACCTGTTCAGGAAGGACCTGTGTATTATACAGTATTGCTGGAGGTACCAGCGATACCAGAAGTAAGTGTCTCAGGGAGACAGAAGGTACCTGTTCGGGTACAGTGTACTCCAGATGAGACATTTTCTACTCCAAGGGAGACAGTAGTGGCTAGGAGGGAGCCTGTGATATAAGAGGTGCCACAGGAACGAGTGGTCGAGGCTGTGGAGCAGTCGGCTCCAGTAGCAGCCAGCTCTGCAGAAGAGGTAAGTGTCTCAGGAGAACAGGAGGTATCTGGTTTGGTTGATGGCATGGAGACACTTGCCATTACAGAAGAGACACTGGTTACTCCAGAGGAGACAGAAGTGCCAGCGGCTCAGTAGGAAGTGCCTGTAGCTCACATGGAGTGGAGGAGCAGTCAGCTCCAGTGCCTGCCAGAACAGACTCCTTGGCATTCAAGAGTGAGATACCTGCCGCATGGAAGGGCATGGAGTCTCAGCTATGGACGGGCCCATACAGCGGCTTCAAGGAGAGGACCTGGAGGGTGAGCGACAGGGATGTAGCCTGTCCATTGCCGGAATGTCCTGTCATCACCAGGCACCTACGTGAACATGCATTGGCGGGCCATTTATCCCCAATGTTTGAATTAAATTTCAGCAGGAAAGTGATGACGAACCAAGGATTCCACCGGTTCCGGGGCCACATGGTGATACTGTTAGCCAGATGGCTCACCGGACGAGAAGATGTCACCTCTACCGAGTTCGTCTCCTGGCTACAGCAGAGAGCGGTCATCCCCAGGGAATGCAAGATTCAAGGCCTTGACATGCCATCCCTGTGTGCAGTTTGCCTAGAGCTAAATTGCAAGAGGTTGAGTATGTATTCATTACACCCAATCGCCAGCCCTGTAGTCATCTTGTATTTGAGGGTCATACTTGCTGTACTGCGTTCGTTTCCTAAGTTCGACACATAGAGCCTGCGTCGCTCTGGACGAGTACCAGGGGAACAATGGTCCCTCGTATGACATCTTATGTCAGACAAACTAAAGATTATGCCAGCTGGCAGAGCCCGTCGTGGCTCAGTCCACACCCAGTGTTCCAATCGAGGAGCCTACTGTTCAGGCCAGTTCTGAGGTAATAGCTGTCGCTGTCCCACCAGTTACAACAGAAGTGCAGTCAGCAACCCAGGAGGAGGAAAAGAGGGTCACCCACCAGTGGAGGAGCCAGTGGCATTGGCAACCACGTCCAGTGAATCATTGGTGGTTCTAGTGTTTCAAAACACTAGGAAGCTAGTCGCGGTGACGTCGGTCACTAACGCTGTGACTCAGGCAAGGGAGTTGTTTGACTTTGAAGACCAGGAGGTCGTGCTGACCTACCTGGGAGCAGAACTCACCAGGTCCGTGAAGATGGAGTTGCTGCGATGGCAGAACTCAGTGTCACCTTAAAATTACCCACCAGGAGAAAGTGACTAGGACGGATTTTAGGTTTTGGCCTTAGCCTCCGCTTCCTGTCTGGAAGTTGTACTCCAAAGGACTTGAAAAACGAGGACAGTGTATAAATTGTAAAATAGTAGATTAGTGTTGAACAATTTTACATATCGCCATATTGAAGAACGATATTGGTGTATACTTTGTTTTTTGTGGTCACGGTTTTCACTTTTATATATGTATGATATATATATGCAATCAAGAATTAGGACCATTTTGGGTTGTAGCTCAGAGTACAGGAAGTTGAGTAAAAGAAAATTTTTAGTTGTCCAAGGCCAATAGTTCAGTGATTTGTTTTTTATATGCCATGTTTTTTAGGGAAATGACAAAATTTATTTAGAGACCTCATAGCCAGGGAACAGGGGGGATTTTAAACAGCAAGTTTTAGTATATCTGCTGGGTTAGATAACCCATTGTTGGTTATGTCAATTAACTTAGGAGTTTGTCTTTAATGGAAGAGGGGCGTCTTCAGTTGTAAGGCCTTTGTCGGAACTTACAGTTCCTCCTTTTTAGGAAGGAGGGAGTGTTGTTTCTTTACCCTTAGCCCCGGGTTCTCCTGCTAGGAGTACACAACTGACACCAACAGGCCTCTGAATGGATACAGCGGATGTCGGAGCCTGCGCACGCCTGCAGCGCCCTCTTTAGCTAATGGTCATCAATAGCAATAGACGTGACTAGAAGACACAGTTATATACCACGTCCGAGTAAGAGGTAATTACGGTTATTAAGCCTTAAGTTCTTCTAACATATAAGTCCAGATCGGGTACTTTCAGGGGAAATAGTCTTTCCCGAGACGAACACCACATTAAACATTTAAAAAACATTCTAATTAAATATTTCGTGGAAGGGCAGACTAAAACATTTTATAAACCCTAGTCATCACACACACAAAATTATATTTTTTCGAAGATATGCATTTTCTCCATCCAACTTTTAAGACTGTCGTCAAGTACTTTTGGTAAAAAATAGTTATTCGAACACACCTACTCTGTTTTTGTAATTCATTAGATAGATATTTCACTTGACCCATATGTTTCATCTTTTCGTACTGTTATTTTTTTATGTTATAAAGTCAACCTGCAGCTTAAATATATAAAAATGATTGAATCTGAAGCGAGATGATATATCAAATACTCTAGCTTTGTACGTTTTAAGGACAAAATAAACACCTCAAACACGCCCTAACATAAAAATGTTCACTCGATTTTCTCTTTTCGATAAAATTTTTACCCAATTTTTGGAATTTTTTCTTGAGTCACATAATGGAAGGGCAGACACAACAATTACTGAACTAATAGATTGACATGTTCTCCGTCCGTGGTAATTTTTTTTTTTTTAAATCGGAGGTGATGCATTTTCTACATCCAATTTGATAGATACCCATGTCGTCGACTTGATATCTAATTGTTCTGCATTTCTATGTGATAGATAAATTGAAAACTTATGCAAATGATTGAGAAGAAAACTGTCGTTTTATTTGTTTCTATTAACTTTTAAAATTCATGTTTTTATAGTAAACATTACAGTAAGCATTTATCGCCTTCTCTAACAAAGAGCTTCGATTCTTTTGTTCTATTTCAACTGGGTTTCTGCCTGATTATAATTGTCGATGACACTCTGTTTAATATTATGTAAAATATAATAACGATAATAGGAAGCAGAGTACAAAATGTTATGGAATGAAAATGACACTTTTTAAATAAAATATAAATTTAATCCAATCTTTAAACTAAAAAAGAGATATATTGAACAGATGTATAAACTCTAGTAATTGAAATAAACTGATGTTACGTCAAAACCTGAAATCGAAATACGATATAACTGATTTCTCTTATTTGAGTAAAACTTACATAATTAAGCTCCCAATTTTCCATCTCTTATCTGTAAAATAAACATATACTTAACTAACTGTGTTAAATCTTTTCAAAAAACCTTTTTGATAGCAACAACAAACATTTTTTTGTGTGTCATTCTATGCCTCTCGAGAAGCAGACCATTTACAGTTTAATATAAATACAAAGTATACAAATAATCGTGATGTTTTATTTCTGAACCCTTTTAGTTGTATGCGACGGACATCGAAGAAGTCTTGAATTTCATCCTCCACGGTGTCATTATAACGTAATTTAGAAAATATTCCGTTGTGTTTTCCCTTTACTATTTCAAGTTCATGAGCACTCATTCTAAATTTGGTTAACTAATTTATTCTTTTAACAAAACTTTTTAATAGAAAATAATTTTCAAGAACAATATCATTTTAAAGAGGGGCGAAAGATACCAGAGGGACAGTCAAACTCATAAATCGAAAATAAACTAACAACGCCATGGCAAAAAATGAAAAACACTCTTTAACATAAACAAGTTCTTAATTCATTTCCTTGCTTCTTAGGAGAATACTATAAATTGTCAAATATCCCAAGGGTTATTTCCACGAGGGTTTTCTGCCAACAAATAGAGCAGTTTTATTATACCGAACAAATATTTACCTCATCAGAGTGTACAATTTGGAGAGGATATTCACAGCCCTGTCGCTTTAAACAAAAATATCAGAAAGGTTTCACCACGTGGTATTTTATTAGACAATAAATTATTCAATTATTCTGTGAGGTGAAATGACATTGACGAATCCACAGAATATGACGTTTGACAGATAGCTCATATGACACAAGGGGAGACTACTGAGCTGTTTTCACACAAGAATGGAACGTCAACCAACAGTTGCATTGATCATTATATGGAAAGCGGGGGGACAAAGTTTATTCGAAAAGTTATACAATGAGGTAGCTGGATTTTTTACCAGCATATTTGTTATGTCGGGTTATGGGTTTTTGATTAATAACCGAATTTCTTATTGGAACTAACCAAGCTCCTCTTCTTGTCAACATTTTTTTATGCAGATTTCATACAAGAGCTTTCAAAAAGTATTGTCACATTTAAGGGTACATTTAATTACATCCAAAGTACAAAGTCCAGCGTTAATGTTTTATTATACCGAACAAATATTGACCTAATCGGCGTCGAATACTAGCGTTACTCCCCGGAGTGTACAATTTGGAGAGGTTATTCACAGCCCTGTCGCTTTGGACAAAAATATCAGAAAGGATTCACACCACGTGGTATTTTATTAGACAATAAATTATTTAATTATTCTGTGAGGTGAAATGACATTGACGAATCCACAGAATATGACGTTTGACAGATAGCTCATGTGACACAAGGAGAGACTACTGAGCTGTTGATCTACACAAGAATGAAACTTCAACCAGCAGTTGCATTGATTATTAGATGAGGGGGTAGGAGGGGTCCTGATCCCGATATCCCGGGCTTAAAAACAAGAAATCCCGATGTCCCGAAATTCGAATGAAGAAATCCCGGATCCCGAAATCCCGAGCTTAAAAACACCCGAACCAGGAGTCTCCATAAAGGTTATATCCCCCTTCTTAGATAAAAAGTGTGGAAAAAAATATTCATCGAAAAGTTCTGTATAAAACTGTTCTAGTAAAGAAACTTGATTTTTATCGACATTTTTGTTTGTATTGATGCAGATTTCATACAGGAGCTTCGAAAATATATTTTTTCCTATTTCGAAAACTGTTAAAAGGAAGTAAATATAGATGACTGGCACCTTCTAGATTTTACATCCAAGATAATAGGTAGAAGTAAATTTATTTTCTGCTGCCCTTGTAATTAGAAGTCATAATTGAAATAGTGAGAAATGAGTGTTGGGTATAGGTGTAGAAATAGCGAGAAATTTAGAGAAAACTCTCTGTGTCGAGCAACATTTTCTGTGCCAAATTACGCAAGGGGTGTTCCTCATTTATACTATTCCGAAAATTCCGGAACCGTTGAGTACCCTTAAAAAATGCAATTTTTCTATCAAAAAACCTGCGGCACCATATGTGTTTTGCAGTTTCAAATACACCCAAAGGTGTTGATAATTCAGAATTCGACATTTTTTTCACACTTATTTTTTATGTTCCTATAATGGTTTTTGGTTAAATAATGTGTTATGTTGTTTGTTGTCCAAATAATTATAAAATTGCCTCTTATAGCTACTAACCATTTCAGGGTACCTTACAGTTAAAGCTGTAGCGGTAAGGTTATTGTTAACAGCTTTAGTGCAATAAATTTATATTCAAGTGTAAAAAAAAATAAAAATAAAAATAACAGTTTAAAGTAGAAACACATGATTATAAATTTTAAGATGCTGAAAAAAAAATTGACTCTCAGTACCATCATTGTCATATTCCCGAATATGACTGTTGTGCCGAGTGTAAGGTTGTTTGCCGCAAGCTTATCATCTTTCGAGTTTGTTGCCGAAGTTTTATACCAGATTATGACATTGACAAACAATAAAAACAGAGCGCGTGTAAAGCGTGGCAGATACTTGAATTGAAAAAGCCATGACATTTTTTATATATTTTTAACGCGTACCATTTGTTAATCAACTTTTCCTTAACACTTGTGAAACGATTTTTGTATTTCATTTGTTCTTTGAGAATCTCTTGTTTCTTTTTACCTTCAGGAGCACGTGTGATTACATGCTTTAACCATAGTTTTCCCCTTGTACTTGTGCTGTTGGGAGGCCGAAGTTATAACGAGACGTATCGTAGTTAAGGTCACTGCATACGAAAGAATATGACTGAATTAGAATCTGGCTGAATTCAATAATTCAATATCGGTACATTTATGAAGATTTTGAAAGTATAAAAAAAATCTTTTAGAGTAAAACTTGGCCAAAAGGATTTAAAATCTACAATTTTAAAGCCCGTTATCCATTGAGTACAAACTCGAATATTTTAATTTGGGCAGGTGGTGGTTCACTGTTGGGCATTTCACATTTGTGTTGATTAGTTTGATCCAAACCTCGCTTTGGTCTTTTCGAAATACGACGGCAAGGTTGCAGAAGCGAAAATTGGACGAGAAAATAATCTTCTTAAAAAGTTGAAATAACACCTGAAATAGGTTTGATAAAGGGCTATAAGTGTATATTGATATACGATAAAGACGGATTGATATCGATTTAATCCCGATGTCTTGAAATTTTAGTTAAAAGCGACATTTAAAAACATACAAAAAATTTAATGTGCAAATGAATTTCGAATTTAAGTAAACGGTCACAGCCAAAATAAATCAAACCAAGATTGTGTTAGACATTAAATGTTTATGCAATTTGAAAGTGTGAAGGAATCTATAACTGTTATTGCCATACTTTAGTGATATAAAGGGTTTCCAAATCAACCAAATGTTTTCACGAGGAATTTTTGGAAATAGTTTATGGTCAGCATATAAGTTGATGCAGTCAATAACTTAGTTCATCTAAATACAGGACAAAAATGAGCAAAAAGTTGAGTGTTTTGACTCTATTTATTGACAAACTTGTAATGACAAAACTTCCGGTTAACGGTGGGCATAAAAACCGGAACCGGCTTTGATAAACTCGTATGTTCCGGATTTGCACAAATGATAAAACAATCATTTTAGTAAGTAGTAATTGATTCTTAGTTTATATATCCTGAGAATAACACGAAAGAGCAAACTATAGGCATATAATCGGAGAGAGATTTGTGAAATGCGTATGTTGTTCGATATTCACTTTTAATATTTTATATATATATAAGGTAAAGCACATGTATTTATTTGAATGAAGATAACACATACACTTTAAGTTTCAGATCATGTATAGGAGGTCCGGCAGAAAAAGGGTGCCGACAAGCAGGGCAAATAATGGAGGCGCAGCGGCGGCTGCAAAGAAGTCGAAACAGCAACAAGAAGAGGCGACTGCTAATATTGCAGATAGATTAGCAAGGAATTTACCTAGAACAAGTGGAACACCACCTGTACAGCTCGGCTCGAACACTGTGACAACTAATGTACTACCACACATTCCAATAATGATCCCAGCATCACTGCCAGCAGAAACAATTTACCCTGCTCCAGGTAATACAACATTACACCAACCCCTAACTAACACAGGTTATGCCTTACCCATTGAAACGGTTAAGGCGTCAGATGACATAGCGCGAAACGTATCGCAAAATGTCAAACAAAAAGTGATAAATGGGGAATATGTAGATATGGGCAGTTTGTTAAATAATTCATCAAACATAACAGGAGTGAATCAAACACTTACATTTAATCAGGGACAGATTATATTACAACCTGAGCAACAGGATACAAGAATTAACACTATAGGTATATGGACGGATGCCTTTTTAATATATATCAGTATTTATTGTTCTATACATACATCTCAGTTCCAAGAACTGTTGAAGTATATGCAAACTGTCAGGTTAGGGGCTAAACGTTATGCAGGTTTAGGATGGAAATTGTATGATGAACAGTTTAGACTACGTAGATCACAGTAGCCTGCTGGATCCTGGTCTGTCATAGACACTGAGCTATGGTTATTGTATATGCAACCAGCAGGTCCAATTAATGGGCCAGAGTTCAATATTGCACAAAACCAACAAACAATTTTCTTAAATGCTATGCATATAATTATAATGGGACGTGCACCCAACAATATTGCACATATATCACCAAGGAAAAATGAGGTATTTTTCCTTGGCAATAATTTTGAATAGTCTTATATAAATAAATCTATATTTTCTTTATTACTTTAAGATTGAATTAAATTGTTAGAATATCAACATGTCAAAACTGAGTAAGGGCTTATTGCAAATATTTCACATCTTAAAGAGAATATAATTAGACTGTCTTTCTTAATTCTGGATTAAGGATTAAGGTAAACTTGAGGTAAAGCTATTAGCACCTTCAAAAAATTACAATAAGACTGTAATTAGCTATTTCCTATTTAAGATAAAATACAATAGAAGTGTTATATTTTAGTTACATAATTTATACTTTAACTATAGATTATAATTGATAAAAAGGTATCTAAGGGACCATATGTTCAATAGTAAGGTTTAAAATAATTACCCTCCCCTTTTCGGGAGTTATGTATTTTGATTGGTCAAGTAACTTTGATATATATGAAATGATTATTGAGATTTGGGGAGATGCGTTTTAGAAAGTGACTTGAATATATTAACTTTGTGTAATTTAGAGGATTGGATAGTTATAGGCTTTGTCACATCATGGTGACTTAGTCCCATATTCGTATACATGTATGACTTGTGTTGTAAATATTAATGCTTATCTATTCGAGAATAATTAATATACAATCATCGAACTTAGTGTTTTATTGACTTCTTGTGCGTTATACAAAGAAAACCAGACAATGCGTTACCTATGCTCTACCTATATCACCAAGGAAAAATGAGGTATTTTTCCTTTGCAATAATTTTGAATAGTCTTATATAAATAAATCTATATTTTCTTTATTACTTTAAGATTGAATTAAATTGTTAGAATATCAACATGTCAAAACTGAGTAAGGGCTTATTGCAAATATTTCACATCTTAAAGAGAATATAATTAGACTGTCTTTCTTAATTCTGGATTAAGGATTAAGGTAAACTTGAGGTAAAGCTATTAGCACCTTCAAAAAATTACAATAAGACTGTAATTAGCTATTTCCTATTTAAGATAAAATACAATAGAAGTGTTATATTTTAGTTACATAATTTATACTTTAACTATAGATTATAATTGATAAAAAGGTATCTAAGGGACCATATGTTCAATAGTAAGGTTTAAAATAATTACCCTCCCCTTTTCGGGAGTTATGTATTTTGATTGGTCAAGTAACTTTGATATACATGAAATGATTATTGAGATTTGGGGAGATGCGTCTTAGAAAGGGACTTGAATATATTAACTTTGTGTAATTTAGAGGATTGGATAGTTATAGGCTTTGTCACATCATGGTGACTTAGTCCCATATTCGTATACATGTATGACTTGTGTTGTAAATATTAATGCTTATCTATTCGAGAATAATTAATATACAATCATCGAACTTAGTGTTTTATTGACTTCTTGTGCGTTATACAAAGAAAACCAGACAATGCGTTACCTATGCTCTACCATCATTATTCAGAGTTAGTTCCCCTACAAAATAATATGATCAGAACTGGGTCGCAGAATGTCAGCTAGTTCCCCCACTTATTGACATGCGATCCAGTCCGGTCA
Source organism: Mytilus galloprovincialis (assembly GCF_965363235.1). Classification (NCBI taxonomy): domain Eukaryota; kingdom Metazoa; phylum Mollusca; class Bivalvia; order Mytilida; family Mytilidae; genus Mytilus; species Mytilus galloprovincialis. The sequence continues at coordinate 73,072,813 of NC_134842.1, read as the reverse complement.
TAGAGTGGTTCGAGGACCCGGCTTCGTTTCGCGTGAAGAAGATGTTTTCTGAACTTTAAAGACTAGTGCCATAATATAGAAGACCTTCAGGACAGAAAACCGTATAGGAATTTAGCTATTTACTTATTCCTTGGTAACTGCAGAGGGTGAGTACAGCCTGCTATTTAATCACCTGTGACATTTTATATAATAATAATTATTAAATTTATTGAAAATATAATTAGGTCAAATAAGTGATAGGGCTTATATTTCTCATTCCTCCTGAAGTCTAATATAATATTATATTATTAAAATGGCAAAGTCTTTTGAGTTCAAAAACAACTTCATGGCTAATGTAGAAACAGCCATTGTAAATAGTAATAAAATAAGGGTTAAGTTAGGTAATATTTATATTAATGCTCTTGTAGACTCTGGTGCTACAATTTCTGTTATTAATGAGCAATTGCTTAGAAGAGCATTTTATAAGAAAGAATTACCAGTCATAAGTACTACAGATTTACATTCGTGGAGTATGCAATACTGTACATAATGTTCAAGGGAAAATTGATTTGGACATAGATGTCAATGAATTAGTTATGCCCTTTTCTTTTTATATTTTAAGAGATGTTGGATTTCACTTAATCCTTGGTCAAGATTTTTTGACTACTCATAAGGCAAACATTAATTTTTCAAATGGTTGTGTTTCATTTCATAATGATTTTACTATTGCTGCCTTACAGTCTGGAAAGAATTTAGAAAGATATTTCATAGCAAACACAAACAAAACGCTCACTTTAAAAGCATATACAGAGAATGATATACAACTTTCTATCAATAAATTCCCAACAAATACAACGGTGCTGTTAGAGCCACACGATAATTTGATAAACAGACAAATATTAGGTTCAAATTGTCTCAGTGTAGTTAAAAATGCAAAAGTTTACTTCAGAGTGCTAAATCCAACAAATGAAGACATTGTTATAAAGGCAAATTCACCAATTTCAAAAGTTTGGAAATCACCCACAAAACCAATCTGTGCCTTAGATAACAATTCAAAATCTGATGTTCAATTTCAAAACCCCATTAAAGAGGCATTAAATCTTAATGTTACAATTGATTCCGATAACATTACTAAAGAACAACACCAAAAACTTCTAAAGTTAATAGGATCAAATAGGAATGTTTTCGCAAAAGATGCGTCTGAATTAGGCAAAACAGACTTGCATTATCACAATATTGAAACGACAAATGAAGCACCAGTAAGGTCTAAACGGTTTCAATATTCACCGAAAATGCAAGAAGTTATGGAGACACAAATCAAAAATCTCAAAGAAAATGACATCATAGAAGAATCAATGTCTCCTTACCATAGCAGTGTAATCTTAGTGAAAAAAACCAAACAATACATACAGATTCGTTTTAGACTTTCGAAAATTGAATGAGGTCACTAAAAAAGTTTCTTTCTCAATTCCTAAAATAGAAGAGGTTGTTGATACAGTTGGATATTCAAGAGCTAAAATTTTCAGTTCGCTTGATCTTGCTAGTGGATTTCAACAGGTGCCACTTGATGAACAGTCAAAACACAAAACAGCATTCATGACACCACAAGGTCAATACCAATTTAAAAGATTGTGTTTTGGTTTAACAAATGCACCTGCAACATTTCAAATGTTAATGACTAAAGTCTTACAAGAACTAAATTGGAAGGTTGCACTTATATACATAGATGACATATTAGTTTTTTCCAAAAACTTTGATGAACATCTTGAACATTTAAATCTGGTATTTCAAAAATTAAAACAAGCAAAATTAACTTTACAACCCTCCAAATGTCATTTTGCGGCAAAACAAGTAAAATATTTAGGACACATTATCTCTGAACATGGAATACAGGTTGACAAATCTAAAACAGTTGCAGTTTCTGAATATCCCATACCAAAATCAGTCAAACAATTACGTAGCTTTCTGGGTATGTGCAACTATTACAGAAAATTTATTCAAAACTACAGTAAAATTTGTTCCTCACTTACATCACTATTAAAGAAAGATGTAAAATTTGATTGGACAACAAAACAAGATGATGCATTCAATACATTAAAACAAAAACTGACAACTGCACCAATTCTTGCATTTCCTGACTTTGAAAAAGAGTTTTTCCTGTCAATAGATGCGTCAGATTCAGCAATTGGTTATGTATTAGGTCAAAAAGATCATGAAGGACTAGAAAAAGTAATTGCATATGGAGGTAGAGGTTTAAGGGATCAGGAAAAACGTTGGCATATCAATCACAAAGAAGGGTTAGCTCTGATTGAGGCTATAAAAACTTTCAAATCGTATATAGCAAACAATCAGTTTACAGTTTACACTGATAGTATAACCGTGCGATGGCTAAATAATTCAAAAGACGCTACTGGACGACTTGGGAGGTGGTCATTGTTTTTACAGCAGTACACTTTCGACATTGTTCATAGACCAGGTACCCAGAACCAAAATGCTGATGCATTGTCACGAAGAGATTATCCGGTAGATAGCCAAGATAAAGAATATCAATCTGATGATGACCTTCCAGAGATTGGTTCATTACATGCTGAAAGGAAGGAACATATAGCAGTCACCTTTGAATTTGGCTGGGAAAACAGCATCCAGATTCCTGAAGTTCTAGCTATTGATGAGGCCCAAGTAAGAGATCCTGATGAGATGTTACCAACACGTCAAACCTTGTACCAGCTACAAAGAAACTGTCCAGACTTCAAACCAATTTTTGACTACAAACTTAAAGGACTTGTTCCAGATGAGGTTCAGAAGGCAAGATCTCTTGTTGCAAAGGCCTATCATTATGAAATTATTGAAGGCATTTTGTACCATATGGTTTCCGAGAATTCAAGAAAACTTCCTCCAGGCCACAATTTCGTAAAACAACTTTGTGTTCCAGCTGTCCTGCGCCGTGACGTGATGTTATGTTACCATGATAGTAAAATGGCAGCTCACCCAGGTGTTGAGAGAAACCATGCATCCTTACGGTTAAAGTACTATTGGCCAAATATGTATTCCGACATAGACAAGTACGTAAGAACATGTGAGCAGTGCCAGAAATCAAAGAACTCTAAACATCAGAGACCAGTACCCCTTACTCCCTTGCCAATTGAAAATGTGTTTGAAATAATGCATATGGATTTTTTAGAACTATCAACAACACCTGACAAACACAGATACTTGCTACTAGTGGTTGACAGTTACTCGAAATGGTGTAAAGCGTTTCCTTTAAAATCAATGGAAGCTAAGGTGGTAGCGAAAGTACTATTTAATGAAATAATATGCCGCTGGGGAAGTCCACGTTGTATCATATCTGATAGAGGTGCCAATTTCATGTCCAAGCTTGTTCAAGCTCTTTGCGAGCTATGTGATGTTACTAGACATTATACCAGTAGTTACCATCCGCAAACCAATGCTGCCTGTGAAAGAATGAATTCTTATATCATTCAATCCCTTCGTTCATATTGTAACAAAGAACAGACAGATTGGCCAGATTTTATACCTCCAATCATGATGGCTTACAGGTCCACACCTGCAACACAGTCAACTCAATTTTCACCATTTGAAATACTGTTTGGACAACCAATGAGGCTGCCTATTGATGTGTTTTAATACCAAAACAAAACATGCCAAGGGAAACTAAACAACATGTAAATGAATTGGTAAACAGATTAAAACTCTACCGTGAAGTTGCAGCTAAAAACCAGAAAGAAAAACAGGACAAATATACCTTTCAACACGACAAAAAAGCAGTTCAACCAACTTTCGTTGCTGGGGCAAAAGTTTGGCTATATTGTAGCAGAACACCAAAAGGCAAGAATCACAAATTAGTTCAAAGATGGACAGGTCCTTATCGAATTCTGTACAAAGGGCCAAATAATACCTTTAAGATTAAAAATACTGAAACACAAAAAGAGGTTAAGGCATTAGTACATGCTAAGAGACTGAAAGACTACCATAATCCCCTAGACCGGCCAAATTATTTGCTGCCTGAATATGAATACATTTTACTTGATGCAGAGGAGCAAGATGATGACGAAGCCACACATGTTGAGCGTAATAATGACCTTACTGATTCACAAAACATGCAAAATGAAAACGATAATCAGACACAAAATGAAGTTCAGACTCAAAGTTCAGTTCAAAATGATACAAGTATTCCTGACAAACATAATTCACAGGTCAAAATTTCACAAAAATCAAACCAAGGGACATCACAAAATCAAACAAGATTACAGAACCCTCAAAATATTGCATTTCAGTCCAATGATATTGAAAAACTTGTTGAGTATAGTCTTTATCAGGGTAAACCTATATACAAAGTCAAATTCACTAGTAAGCCAGGAACTAGTTGGCAAGATGGTTCACGTATTCCAGAAAGTTTAAAACAAGATTACCATAGACAATACAATGCAAAAGGACGAAAACGAAAACGTCCAGGAAAACACAAGTTTTTTGAGTCAACTAAAAATCCTTCAGTTCAAGTCATACAAACTTATAAGGCATTTCCAAAAACAAAACCAAATTCATTTCAAAACAAGGGAAATTGTCAACAATTCAGTCAAGTACCTAATCAAAGAATTTTAAGCGTTCGATTAGACAAAGATCAAAAGGAGTCCAGATATTTAGTAAAGTATTCAAATGGTAATGTCTGTCAAGGTCCAAGAAGTACTCTATTTATGAGTGATGATTTAAGACCTGATGTGTTCAGGCAGTTCTTAAAAGTTCTCAAACAAAAAGAAAATATGTGTGCAAATTCTCAAAATCCAGTACAACCAAATGATTTTGTGCCAGTATCCCAGTTTGATATTGAAACAATGAAGTTTTTGCATCACTTTACACCTACAACACGAAGAGCAATACCCACTCAATATTCATCTTGTCATGGCATTAACAGGTTCAGATTAAAACTAATTGAACATTTTGCAAGGGTTAATGGCAATGATCCAAGTCTGTACTAGTCCCTTACCAAAACTGGATAGGTTATAGGTTCTGCTTTAATCGAGCTTTTGTTCTTAAAAAGACATGCTCGTATAAGTTTTTAAGAATCTATTTACTTATCTCAGCATTCTTCATGCTCTTGTCCTAGACAAAGACCATGAAATTCATTTTTTTTTTTCAACAGTATTGCAAATCGTTTGTTGTTGTTTATATCATTCAACACGAAAATACAAGTAATAAGAGATAAATTAGAAATAACAATGATTGTTAGAAGTGATAACAAATATTTAGGAACAGTTATATACTGTAGAGTAAGGGTTGGTCTCGTCAACCAAACCTTACTTTTTACAGGCAGTTCAGTATGGAAGTGACGACTCCATGCTGAATTCATATCAAATTCAGAAAATTCATTTTCATTTGATTTTTTTTAATATTATGATACATCATTGTTATTTTTGGTTTTGAAGTACTATTATAAATATCTTCTCAGGCAGTTATTGAAGTTGAAAAATTATTTTTACCCTCTATTACTTAAGTAAGGTGTTAGTACTTTATAGTGTTCAATTTATTCAAGTCTCAACTCAAGAATAATATTAATGCTATGTACATGCAGATACTAAACGTTACTCCATTAATGAACACTCTGTTCATTGCTTTTCAAAGGGCTAAGAAAATAAATAATATTTCCAGTTAAGATATTAATATTTCAAGTATTAAGGCCAAAATATATTGTCACAAGGTGATTTAAGTAAGCTGTGTCTCATAATACTCAGTAGTATGGAAGAAGATTCAATAACATTTGTGAACTAATACAGTTTAGACTATTTCAGAGGATTCTAGTACAGAAAAGAACCAGAATATACAAGACATTTTCAAAGTTAATTGCAGTTCAGCAATCAAGTTTCTGTGCTTTGCTCGTGGGAAAAAGAGATTATAGTGAGCCTCATTCTAGTGTCGGTTCATCATGATTGTCAAATATTATAAAAGAAAAATCCATTAGGTTATGGATTTCATGTTACATTTCGAATATGTAAGCAATCATTGTGTGTCTTTTTGAAACTTCCATGTGGATATGGAGTTCAAAGTTTTACATTCGTTGATGTAAAACATCAGTGGGTCAGGTGAATCTACATGTGGATATGGAATTCACAGTTTACATCCGTCATATGTAAACTTCATTAGTTTCATGCGGATTGAAACTTTAAAGGTCAGGAAAACCATTTATCAGCTAGGAATGCCCATGCAAATATGGGATTCACAATTTACATAGATCTAGCATATGTAAATTCAGAAGTTTCATGCGGATTGAAACTTCACCAGGTGACTGGTTGGTGTGGAGCAAAATATTTTTGGGTATGAATCGCCATGCAGAAATGGGATTCAGAAGTTTCATGTGGATTGAGACTTCAAATCAGGCCACTGGTTAAATATGCCGATAAAACATCCTTCAGGTACCACTCTCTTCTGAGAGGAAGGTTTGTTTATGTTTCCAGAAGATTTTTCGTGTTTCGAGCGACAGAGTAGATATGTACCAGAAGAAATCAAACCAATAGACAATTATCAAAAGATTCGTATCAAAAGATTCATTTCAAAAGAAGCAAATCATAAGACTGTGTTAAAATAACTATTCATTATGTTCAAAATGAGATTTATGTCAAAGGATTGTATCAATAGAAGCAAAACCAAAAGACTGTGTTCAAATGACTATACAATGACATTCATAATGATATTCATGTGCATAATTCAGGATGTGTTTACTTTTACAAATGATGTTATTTCAACTATTGAAATAGTTTGCTTTGCCATGCAATGATATAATGTTAATTTAAATAATGTGTGTTGCCATGTATAGTCTATATATTATGTACATATATATATGAAAAGATTTTTTTTATTATTATTTCTCTTCTTCAAGAAAAAAAATAAAAAATCTTTTTTGGAAGAAGGGAGAGTATATCACCAAGGAAAAATGAGGTATTTTTCCTTGGCAATAATTTTGAATAGTCTTATATAAATAAATCTATATTTTCTTTATTACTTTAAGATTGAATTAAATTGTTAGAATATCAATATGTCAAAACTGAGTAAGGGCTTATTGCAAATATTTCACATCTTAAAGAGAATATAATTAGACTGTCTTTCTTAATTCTGGATTAAGGATTAAGGTAAACTTGAGGTAAAGCTATTAGCACCTTCAAAAAATTACAATAAGACTGTAATTAGCTATTTCCTATTTAAGATAAAATACAATAGAAGTGTTATATTTTAGTTACATAATTTATACTTTAACTATAGATTATAATTGATAAAAAGGTATCTAAGGGACCATATGTTCAATAGTAAGGTTTAAAATAATTACCCTCCCCTTTTCGGGAGTTATGTATTTTGATTGGTCAAGTAACTTTGATATACATGAAATGATTATTGAGATTTGGGGAGATGCGTCTTAGAAAGGGACTTGAATATATTAACTTTGTGTAATTTAGAGGATTGGATAGTTATAGGCTTTGTCACATCATGGTGACTTAGTCCCATATTCGTATACATGTATGACTTGTGTTGTAAATATTAATGCTTATCTATTCGAGAATAATTAATATACAATCATCGAACTTAGTGTTTTATTGACTTCTTGTGCGTTATACAAAGAAAACCAGACAATGCGTTACCTATGCTCTACCATCATTATTCAGAGTTAGTTCCCCTACAAAATAATATGATCAGAACTGGGTCGCAGAATGTCAGCTAGTTCCCCCACTTATTGACATGCGATCCAGTCCGGTCATACATACAAACATGCTTGTTTAAAATGCAGTGGGGTACATCCGATTATATATTGCACTAATAGCAAAGTGACTAACTCTAATAATCATCAGTCACCTGGGATTGTTCAGAGATTCAGATCAGCTCGGCCTCAAGCACCACAAAAAACAGCATCTTATTTTCAACCCTTTGCACCTATGCAAATGCAAAATAACACAAGATTCCGTTCTCCTGGAGCATTTATGGGACAAAGGCAAAACCCCAGTCAAAATTAAATCTTTAAGAGAATTACTGTCAAATTACGAAAACAAAACTGATGCGTCAATGTTATTATTGGGATTTATAGAGGGGTTTAGATTAAACTATACTGGTCAAAGGATCTCGAGTTTTGCAAGCAATTTCATTTCGGCAAAAGTTCACAAAACTGAAACGAATTTAAAATTACAAAAAGAAGTGCATCTTGGTAGAATGTTGTGCCCCTTTTCAAAAATACCAATTTCAACTTTAAGAATATCTCCTATTGGGGTAGTTGCAAAAAATGACGGGGGATGGCGTCTTATAACTCACTTGTCACATCCTCCAAACTGGAGTGTGAATGATTTCATTGATCCAGAAATTTGTAACGTAAAATATTCTTCTTTTGATAAAGTGGTTGGGATGATCTCTGAATTAGGAAATAACGTGCTTTGCGCAAAAATGGACATTAGTCAGGCCTATAGAATTTTATTGGTTCACCCAGCTGATTTTGACCTTCTGGGAATTTTCTTTGATGGGAAATATTATATTAATAAAAGTCTGCCTGAAGGCTGTTCTATATCATGTGCTCTCTTTGAAAAAATTGCCACTTTTTGCATAAAACAGTTGCATTGAAAGCTGGCATTGAGACTTTAGACCACTATTTGGATGATTTTTTCTTTGCTTGTGAAAAGTAAAATCACAAAAATACTGAACTTAGAGGAAGATCAATTGGGAAGGTCCATAATCACATGGCAAAATCAAATAACAAAACGCATCAAAAACGAATGGACAAGAACTGTCATATTCCTGACTTGGTACAGGCATTTTCAAATGTAGAAAATGGTGGATTAAACCTGGTTCTATAGCGCTAACCCTCTCACTTTTGTAATGACAGTCTCATCAATTTCCGATATTTTTACATTGATGTGAAAGTTCAACGGATAATTGTACCATTTTGATGGACACTTTTAATGAAGTATGTAGGCAGTTAGGTGTTCCACTAGCAGAGAATAAAACAGTAGGTCCTACCACATGTATCACATTTTTAGGCCTTGAAATTGACACAGAACTTATTTTGGTTAGAATCACCCCTGAAAAACTGGATAAACTTAAATTTATGCTTGATCAGGTCTTGTCGAAAAAGAAAATGGCACTGAAGGAACTTGAATCAATTACTGGTTTACTGGCATTTTGTTCAAGGGCTATTATATCAGCCCGTGCATTCATTCGTCGTTTTTACGATTTGATAGCTTCAGTTAAGAATGGAAAGCCTTATTATACTGTCATATTGAATTCAGAGGTCAAAGCAGATGCTAGAGTTTGGTTAAATTTTCTAGATCAATTCAATGGTCAGTGTTATTTTCCTGATAGATTTTGGTCGACTAATGAAAGTCTGGAATTATTCACTGATAGTGCAGGTAATGTTTTATTAGGTTGTGGAGCTTATTTTCAAGGTCACTGGGTACAATACCAGTGGCCAAGTAGTTGGGCTGATACTAGCATTTTATTGGATATAACATGTTTGGAACTTATTTCCATCGTGCTGTATTTCATGATATGGGGTCCTTCATTTAGAAATAAAAAGATTTTGTTGAGAATATATAATCAGGCATTAGTAAGCATTGTGAACAAAAGAACATCAAAATCAAAGAGAGTTATGATATGGATAAGACAACTAGTTTTTCTCACTATGAACAATAACATACAATTTAGGGCACAACATATTGAGGGTGAGCATAATGCAATCGCAGATGCTCTTTCTCGATTTCAGGAACAACGTTTTATGGACTTGGTCCCGAATGCAGACATTTCTCCAGCAGCAATCCCACAAGAATTCCTGTCGATGATTTCAGAACTGAAATAAATCATTTACATATAAATTCATTAGCACCCAGTAAACAGAAAGCATATTTGCATAGCATGGACATATTTGTTAAATTCAGAGAAAATCATGGTTTTTCTGATGTCTGGCCTATTCCGCTTGATGACTTGACATCATTCATTGTTTATATGTTTAGAAAGAATTTGTCCAACTCAACAGTATCTGGCTATATTTCAGGCTTAAGTTACTTTAATAAAATCAACAATTTAGAAGACAATACACAGAAATTTGTAGTCAGAAACTTGATTGAAGGAATAAAAAGGTTGGGGGCCCAAATCAAAAGGACACTAGATTACCTATAACGAGAGATATATTGGAAAAAATATTGAGGTCACTGGCGGTGATTTGCAAAAACGGGTATGAGACAAAACTGTTTATTACTTCATTTTCACTAGCCTTTCATGGTTTTATGAGAGTAGGTGAAATAACAGTTGATTGCAAAAATAAGCAGATGCATACTGTAAAATTTGAAAATATAAAGCTTTGTGATGCAAGATTAGAGGTTTTAATGACGTCATCTAAAACTGATCAGTTTGGTTCTGGAACAACAATCGTTATTTCTAAGCAGAAAAACAAAAATGCATGTCCAGTACAAATAATGGCTAATTTTATTAAAGTTCGCCCACCTTATCTGGGACCTTTATTTTGTCATTTTGATGGATCCCCCCTTTACAAAATACCAGTTTTCAGCATTATTAAAAAGGTCTCTGTCAGTAATTGGTATAGAAAACAATGGATTTAAGTCCCATTCCTTAAGAATTGACATGGCAACTACATGCGCATTAGAGGGTATTTCTGATGAACAAATTAAAGAAATGGGACGTTGGAAATCACATGCCTTTTTGCGTTACATTAGGATTTAAATGTTCCTGAACATTATACATGTACATTTATTTGTGTAAATATGTTTCTATATTTGAATAAATATTGTATTTGAATAAAAATGGTATGTCCTGCATCAATATAAGCAAGTGTTAATTGCTTTCTAAGAATTGCAGGACATGCTACAGTTTGGATCGTTGGGTCCTCGATTATTAAGCATGCCTTTGGGGAAGCCAGAGGAAGACCGGGAGGGGTAAAATTGGGGTTGCAGAGGATGGGAGTAAATATTTGGTGGCAGGAAAAAAGTGGAGGTAAAGTGCTGGAAATGACGTCTTTGGGAAATAACATTTTTTTGAATATCCTCCAGGGAGGATTAGAAATGATCATCAGAAATCTTGGCATTGATTTAACCTTCCCCGACTGTAATTAGATACAACTGTTATGTTAACATTTTATATCTGACGTTTCAAGTAAGTTACTAGGAAGTAACTTGAAAGTTAATATATTAAATTGTATTTGGCACAGCTTCGCGCAGCTACACCCCCTCTTTTCAGTGGCGGTTGTCCAATCAGATCAAGTTGTTACTCTAATCTTATCGGACAATTTGGCACATTTCGCTGCGCTGGATTTAATATTCATATATTCAGTGAACAGTAATGATAGCCTCTGATTACCAGGGCTCATCAGTCAACTTCTCGTACCAGACATATTACTTAAAAATATTTATATTAGTGGTCTGCCATAATTTGCGGTAGCCACATTATAATTTACATATATATTAAATACAGACATTGATAAATATATTTCAAAGCAAGATTGCCAATTTAAATACATATTATATCATATATGTTATATTTTATTCAAGATAAAGCTGTGGCCAAATACTGCCAAAACCTTATTATCTATTTGTTATGTTTTGGGCCTCGAGGATAATAAAGTACATAAAACATGTCACTTTTTTGTGATTGACGTTTCATATGACTGTAAGAACGTAAAGTTTGACAACTCGGGATGCTATAACTTTTATGTTATCTCTCAACAAACAAAAAGATAAAAGATTGAGAGTGATTATACATGCATTTCGGCAATACAAAACCCCTGCAGATATTACGTAAGTTCTAATTAGTAGCTATAAAATAGAACAGACACATGTAATATGAATGATACACAATGAGAGATGTAACGAATTCTAAAGTAATACTTCGATAAAGTGGGTGAGATTCAGAGCCAAAACTATTTTGGAAGATGTAGGAAATTGATAACAAAATCAATCCAAATAAATTGAGCGACTGTTTTTGCCATTGTTCTACTGGTCTCTCTATGATTTTATCGAATCCATTTACATAAAGTAAAGCTAATTCTAACAATGACCACTGCCCTTTCCTCGATCTTGATATCTATATCATTAACGGAAAGCTTAATACTAAAACTTATGATAAAAGAGATGATTTTTCATTTCATATCGTTAACTATCCATTTTTAGATGGTGACGTTCCCTTGTCACCATCTTACGGTGTTTATATATCTCAACTTGTACGATTCGCTCGTGTATGTAGCAATGTTTTAGATTTCAACGAGATAGATTTATGTATAACTAAAAAATTATTACACCAGGGGTTTCGATATCACAAACTAGTCAAAACATTTACTTAATTTGATCATCGGTATAAGGGTCCGTGTATATCTGCGTCCATTCGTTTTTCGTTTTGAAATATCAAAAACAAAAAACAAAAAACGAAAGTGTTTTCATTTTTCGTTTTTGATTTCATAAAAACCAAAATGAAAAACGAAAGTGTTTTCATTTTTCGTTTTTGATTTCTTAAAAACCAAAACGAAAAACGAAAGTGTTTTCATTTTTCGTTTTTGATTTCTTAAAAACCAAAATGAAAAACAAAAGTGTTTTCGTTTTTCGTTTTTGATTTCACAAACAAAAAACAAAAAACAAAAGTATTTTCATTTTTCAATTTTGATTTCTCAAAAACTAAAATCGAAAAATGAAAGTGTTTTCATTTTTCATTTTTGATTTCACAAAAACAAAAAACGAAAAACGAAAGTGTATTTATGTTATCTTTCCAACACAGTTTAATTGTCATTCAAAAAATGACAATGTTGTCATTTGTCATTCATTTAAAGGTCGTTAAAGTATACATGCACAGCGGTTGTCAGATCAATACTACTTTAATCGAAGATAATATCGACGGATGCAAAAGTCTTTAGCAATCGGAACAATATGGATGCGTGAACTTTATTACTTTTAAGTTTATAAAGGTCATCCAAGATTATTAGAATTGATGACCAAGATCCATCTGCCAGTATTTTACAAACTACGAGGACGATAATGTATTTTGCTTGATTTAATTTTCAAAATTTCCGCAATTTCACAATTCAAACTGGGATATTAAATTGGTTTGTCATTAGGAGCCTATAAGGTATTAATTTTGCTTATTTGTGAAGACTATAAAGTGACATTAACTAGAGGTCGTTGATGGGGGATTATTGAATTGAGAATAGTGGACAAAAAATATAAATAATAGAGACAATGGACCAAGAAATAAATAAAATAGCTAGAATAATGGTGTTAAAATGTAATGATAAGAGAATAATTGTCAAAAAGTATAAAGAATAGAGAAATATGGCATAAAATATCAAAGAATACAGAAATTAAGAACCCCGAATCCAGACCATCATACTAGTTGCCTTAATGAACGTTAGTTTGTCTCTGGGAGATTGCTATTGGTTATCATACATGTATGGTTTCTCTTTATTTATATGTCTATTAATTCAGAAGCATGCTTTCATTATTTACCAACATTTTACATATCACATTATAAAAAAAGACTATTATTTTGCAAACTACCATAGATTTCCGGTAATTGTTCTGCATAGACCACACCACATTGGAGTCCCTGTAAATTTTTTCAAGTGGACCGCAGTTACCCACCCTACCCCATCATTACATAAAAGGTAATAAACAAATGTCTACGGAAATACTTCTGTCCGAACAATGTGTAAAGGGGAGCTTGCTAGCTGATGTCTGCTGGAGAAAAAAATCAAGGTTGCTGTTTAGCTTATTTTTTTTTCAAAGATAGGTCCAAAGTTGGAGTCGAACACCGAACCCCATCCTTACCGAAAATGTAATAAAAATTGTCCTCACTAGGTGCAAAGGGAAGCTGGGTAGCTGGGGTCTACAGTAGAAAAATCCAGGGTGTTGTTCTGCTTAGTTTTTTTTTTTTCTAAAGTAGGTCTTAAGTTGAGGTCGTATACCCTATAAAAACCCTTACCAGACAGTTAATAAAAAAATTCTGCGACAATACTTTTATCTGCTCTAGGTGAGAACGTAAGCTAGAGATCTAGGGCCTACTTGATCAAAATTACAAGTTAATTTATAGCACGGATCAATCTTTCTTAAGCTTATAAATAATTTACTTGCCCACCATACTTTGAATACAAAAATAAACCTTTTGTCCAGTCATATTTAAGCGAAATCCACTAGTTCAGAGGTAGAATGTTTTGTAAAAACAGTTTTGTGTGGCAAAAAAAAAGTTAAAGCACGAGTGCAACTTTCTTTTCTTTTAATGCAGAATTATTATTACTTTTCATGAACTATTTGACAGGATGCCGACAATAAGGAAAGCTATTTCACCCAATAGTGCAATTTTGTCATCATTAAAAAAAAATCATAATTATTTACGATTCTATAAACACTCCAAGTGTTGACTATTTAAAATGTAAAGCGGACAGTACGCTGTGTAATATATCGAAAGCGATTGATTTTGGCTTTATATAACTAATAATAACATAAGATGTATGTTTCATTATAATTCGTTATTCTGATTGGCTAACTGCACATCTCATGTTACATTACACAACGAAAATCATTATTCATGATGACACGAGGTCCCACAATAAAGTGCAAAGGTGAATTTAATAAAAACTTGATAAAAATCGTGTTTTCATGATCCTAGCTAAAACATGTAATTATAAATATTGAATGCTTCTTTTTGTAACTTCATAGTGTTGTAAAAGCGTTGACCGTGCGTACATTTTCAGAATGAAGCGCTTCCGCTTTTCATACAAAATGTATTTCGGTAATCGCTTTACACCTCAATGAAGTAACAAAAAAATAAGCATTCAATTCTTAAATAAACCAGAAATGAAATTTTAAATTTCATTGAAAAGTGTCTTTGACTGCTTAATTATATTTTAAAAACTGATGATATAGTGGTTATATATTAATAAAAACATTTTAAGTACGTTTGAGTCTTATGCAATATTTGTTTTTATATATTTGAAAACTGACTGATACCGACTGGTTGCTTGAGCCTGGTCTCACAAACTCCGCATTTTCATTACAGCCGATTACATTGAGTGTGTAGACAAAGGTAATATCTTTGGATCGCTTGTTTGTAGCTGAACTATGAATTAACTAGGTAAGGTATACCACCCTCCTGTAGAAGGAGCCTAGTCCTACAGACAGATTGATTGGTTATTTGTCGAACTAGTCTACTCTTAAAGGAGAGTAGTTTACCTAACCTAATAATACAAGCAAGCTAACCAAGGATAGGCTACCTTTGCCTACACACTCAGTGCAATCGGCTGTAACTTTTTTGCATTACAGGTTGCAACACCTTGCCAAATCATTAGGTTCCAATAAACGTTTGGAAAATTTAGTTAATGTGCTTTCCCATAGGGTTTTATGCAGAACAATTACCGGAAATCTATTATGGAAACTTGCAAAAACAATATCAAAATCGAAATCTAAGTGAATAATGAAGTTACTCACATTAAAAAAGGTTGAGACATTGAAGGCCAAATATTTTTTTTTATTCTTGCGTGTCTTATTATAATCAGACGGTAATTTTAGAGTTTACAAAGAAATTTAATATTAAGACAAACATTAATGTCGAGTTTCATTGGTGAAATTAACATTACAATACAAATAAAGGATTCTCAAATGATCATGACTTTTGCTTGTAGTAAAATGATCAATCAATCAATCAATCAATCAATCAATCAATCAATCAATCAATCAATCAATTGATCAATCAATAAAATTGAGAATGGAAATAAAAAATGTGTCAAAGAAACAACAGTCAGCCTAACCAAAGAGCACAGCCGAGGGCCACCAATGAGTCTTCAACACAACGAGAAAATCCGGGCTTCAGCTGGTCTCTAAATAAAAATATATACTAGTAATGTGAAAATGGACGTCACACTTAACTTAGACAAAAAAAACATAAAAAAACTAACAAAGATCAGAGTCTACTGTCTTGGGACAGGCGCAAAAATACGGCGGGGCTAAACATGCTTTGTTAGATCTCAACCCTCCCGCTATACAACTATATCTAGCTCATGTAGAATAAACAAACACACAACAATATGCACAGAGAAACTCAGTTTAAAAGAAATCCGAGTCCGATGACAAAATAGTAAACAAAAGAAACTACACAAAACGAATAGGATTCATAAATTAACAAAGAACTACTAGCAGTAACTGACATGCCAGCTCCAGACCCCAATCAAAAATATCGAAAGAATATAAAGATATAAGAAGATGTGCATGGTATGAGTGCCAATGAGACAACTCTCCATCCAAGTCACAGTGTGTAGAAGGAAACTATTATAGGTTAAAGTACCCTTTTCACCACGAATCCTTGTCTCACACCGAATAGCAAGTTATAAGGATCCTCCAAAATGACTAGTGTAAAACCATTCAAACGGAAAAACCAAAGGTCTAAACTCTATATATAACTAGAGGCTCTGAAGAGCCTGTGTCGCTCACCTTGGTCTATGTGTTCGTAGATCTTACTCTACAAAACATTGTTGATGCTTACAATTATCTCTATCTATAATGAACTTAGCCTAGTAGTTTCAGTGGAAAATATTTTGTAAAAATGTACAAATTTATGAAAATTGTTAAAAATTAACTATAAAGGGCAATTACTCCTTAAGGGGTCAATTGACCATTTTCGTCATGTTGACTTATTTGTAGGTCTTACTTTGCTGTACATTATTGATGTTTACAGTTTATCTCTATCTATAATAATATTCAAGAAAATAACCAAAAGCTGCAAAATTTTCTTAAAATTACCAATTCAGGGGCAGCAACATAATAACAGGTTGTCTGATTCATCTGAAAATTTCAGGGCAGATAGATAATGACCTAATAAACAATTTTACCCATGTCAGATTTGCTCTTAATGCTTTGATTTCTGAGATATAAGCCAAAATTTTCATTTTACTCCTATGTTCTATTTTTATCCATGGCGACCATGTTGGTTAGTTGGCAAGGTCACCGGACACATTTGTTATACAAGATATCCCAATGATTATGGTGGCTAAGTTTGGTTGAATTTGGCTCAGTAGTTTCAGAGGAGAAGATTTTTGTAAAAGTTACGACGACGGACGACGGACGCCAAGATATAAGAAAAGCTCACTTGACACTTCGGGCCAGGTGAGCTAAAAAACGAGAAGCGAGAACGACATCAACAAACGACAACTACTGTTTTTTGTGTGATTTTTTTATTACTAGACCAAATATTTCATGATTTTTTATTATCTAGTACTGTATTTTTGATTAACAATTGATAACCAAGTTTAATAAAATCATATGTGTGTATAGCAAACATATTAACTTTGGCTTGAAAGACGTCTATTTAATTGTTTTCGACTCGCTCTGCTCGGTCGGAAAAAAATGACAAGAATTAAATCCTAAGATTGAACGCGTTCGTTCAATAATCTTATTAAAATTAATATATATTAATTTTCTCATACACATAAGTATTACGAAATCAGAGATATACATTTTGATTAGATTAGTTCGTCTAATTTACAAATGTAATGTTATCTGTAGTAAATTTACTGACTTCTTTAATAAAGAATTTGAATAATAATGTGTCCATACCAAATAAATGCCCCACTCGCACTATCATTTTCCATGTCTAGTGGACCGTGGAATTGAGGGTCAGAACTCTATATTTGGCATTGAAATTAAAAAGATCATATGATATAGAATATGTGTACTGAGTTTCAAAAAAAATATATCTGTACATTTACTTCACTTTCAAGTATAGAGATGTGATTTTTTTTCTGAGACAAGTGCTTGTGACAATCCAAAAGAACTTGCAGTCATTCGATGTTCAGTACTTCAGTACTTTGATTGTTTGAAAACGAGGTAAAAATACCCTGCCACATTCGGTATGTGTTTTTGTTAGACCTTTTTTTTCCTTCTGTTTTGTATCGATCTCATACGTTAAGCCCTTTTCCACTGATTTGTATAGTTTGTTCTTATGCTGTGCTGTAACAAAACTGTCCCGGCTGTTTACAAGAATGTTAAACGCCACAATATATTGCATGTGCCTGCTCCAACTCAGGAGCATGTAGTTCAATGGTTTTCGTTTGTTGATGTCTTTTATATGTGTTTTTCGTAATTCATGTTGTTTTAAAATAGGCTGTTATTTTTCTCAATTGAACTGTTTCTTATTTTTCAATTCATGGACTATTGTAGCCGAAAATACCGTATGCTTTTTCTCATTGTTGAAGATTATATGGTTGCCTATATATAATTGCCTACATCCATTACATTTGAACTTTGTTGGATAGTTGACTCATTTGCATTAATACCAAATCTCCTTATTAAAAGTTGAGGGGTGTGTGTGTGTTTCTTTGGAAAATTTCAATGTTTTTCTCCCAGGTCACCCAGTTTGAATAGAATATTTTGACATTTTGCTGTGCTCTTGGATTTGAGTTAAGAGCCAACCAAAGCTCACGGCCTGTTGGTGGGTAGTTGATGACTATATGGTAAGCTCTGGATGTCTTTTTGTGTATTGCATACGGTGATTTGGTGATGTCTCCATGCCATGCATTGTCCCATTACTTTATATAGACAGCTTATCAGTCAACCTGATCTATCAAGTAGCTTTCCTCGCCTTTTGTATAGTCAGACGAAAAACAAGATATAAACTGACTTAGCTTGGTATATACATGTTTATTTAATATGGTATGATTGTCAATGAGACAACTCTCCACAAGAGACCAACATAACACAGAAATTATCAACTATAGGTCATCGTACGGCCTTCAACAATGAGCAAAGCCCATACCGCATAGTCAGATATAAAAGGCCCCGAAATGACAATGTAAAACAATTCAAACAAGAAAACTAACTCATTTATGCACAAAAATTGAACGAAAAACCAAAAATGTAACACATAAACAAACGACAACCACTGAATTACAGGCTCCTGACTTGGGACAAGCACATACATTTTGAATGTGGCGGGGTTAAACATGTTAGCGGGATCCCAAATTCAAGTCAAATTGATATTTCAAAACAACAAAAAAGTTAAAAAGTGTAGAAAAAAAAATATTTTAATAAATGTTGAAAATATTATTGTGTTTGTGAGTGGAAAACTACTTAAAATTGTAGAAATATTCAAAAGTAGCTCTCGCGTTTTTTGTTCTGCGGCTACGTTAACGGAACATCAATCAAGTAATCGATCTTCATGACTATGGCTTCAATATTTAATGGTATAAAATATCATATTCTGCTTGTCGTAGACTAAAAAAGACTTCAAGTTGGAATAGATCTACGAAGACTAAAGAACGTTCATGTGTGGTTTAGCAATTGTACATGCCCACGAAACCGACGTCCAGATAATGTTCGGAAGATGTTTTCAGAAGTTCCGATGCGACCGGACAAGTAAAATTAAACTGTTACAGTATATTAAAGAACACAAAACTGGCTATCTTTGCTGTAAATACAAGTTAAAAACCTGACATGGTTTACATTAAAGCTAAAAATCCCAATCCCACGGCATCAAATAATTCAAAAAAAAACATATGACCTTTAACATTGGAGGTCTAAACTAGCATTGAGCCGTGTTTAGGTCCGAAATAGAAAATAAAGAGATGTGGAGTAAATGTACACGGGACAAAATCGCACACAATAAATAGAAAAAATACAAATTATTAATGAACAGGGCTTTTATACCTGTTCTTCATCTTGAAAGGAGCTGGAGGGTCTTCAACGAGGAACTAGACCATTGATCCTCATTATACAAAAGTAACATAGGTTAGTGCATCGGACTATACAAAAACATAAGTTCCTGGTTCGATCACCGTTCCGGTGAGAAAATTTCCAATCCACCATTAATAAATATGTTTAAACTAACAATACATGCAATAGCCACACACTTGACTTTGTGGATTACATTATTTTTTTCATCATCCTACATATGTCTTTTGATATTGTTCATACATGTAAATACTAAAAGTCTTACACTGTATCTATATAGTTTGCTCCGAGACCAGAACATAATGATAAATTAAAACTTGCGCTTTAGATTAAGAAAGGGTGTGAAAGATTTTGTATCATTTTTTCCAGTTCTTCTGGAGTCCTTGAGCCCTTCCATCGCCAACAATATATAGTTTGCTTTATTTGTAAAATAGGCTAGTTACGCTACAATATTATCATCTAAGATTAACCTATCCAAAATAAAAGTAAAGATCACGCACCTTTATTGTTTAGATTGATAAAGACTTTGTATCCGTCGACATTATCTTCGATTAAAGTAGTATTGATCTGACAACCGCTGTGCATGTATACTTTAACGACCTTTAAATGAATGACAAATGACAACATTGTCATTTTTTGAATGACAGTTAAACTGTGTTGGAAAGATAACATAAATACACTTTCGTTTTTCGTTTTTTGTTTTTGTGAAATCAAAAATGAAAAATGAAAACACTTTCATTTTTCGATTTTAGTTTTTGAGAAATCAAAATTGAAAAATGAAAATACTTTTGTTTTTTGTTTTTTGTTTGTGAAATCAAAAACGAAAAACGAAAACACTTTTGTTTTTCATTTTGATTTTAAGAAATCAAAAACGAAAAATGAAAACACTTTCGTTTTTCGTTTTGGTTTTTAAGAAATCAAAAACGAAAAATGAAAACACTTTCGTTTTTCATTTTGGTTTTTATGAAATCAAAAACGAAAAATGAAAACACTTTCGTTTTTTGTTTTTTGTTTTTGATATTTCAAAACGAAAAACGAATGGACGCAGATATACACGGACCTATAAGGACATCATTCGTAAATATAGCTCAACATGCAGACTTCTTATGCGTTCAGGTATTTCACATCCAATATTTTATGGAAATATTTTTTATAAAGCACAAAAATGTCAGTATTCACCTCAAAAGCTAACAAACCCTTTAAATATACTTATTAAGAAGGATATGGTTACGATACTGTTGTCAGGTCATTAAAGATTGCATATTTTGGCGTTAATATTGATTCACTTATAGGGTCTTTGCATCGGAACTAAACACATTTATTTAAAAACCAGTTGTTGGCATGACACGGGTTATATTCTTCTCATATATTTTATGATGGTATGATACTAAACTCTCACGGGGAGGATTGTGCCTGATATTCATATGATGAACACATAATTTTTCAATCAGTTTAATTAAAGTCTGGAGCTGGCATGTCCGTTAACTGCTAGTAGTCTGATGTTATTTATGTGTTATTGTCATTTTGTTTATATTCTTTGGTTACATCTTCTGACATCAGACTCGGACTTCTCTTGAACTGAATTTTAATGTGCGTATTGTTAATATGCGTTTACTTTTCTGCATTGGCTAGAGGTATAGGAGGAGGGTTGAGATCTCACAAACATGTTGAACCTCGCCTCTTTTTTGCGCCTGTCCCAAGTCAGGAGCCTCTGGCCCTTGTTAGTCTTGTATTATTTTAACTTTTAGTTTCTTGTGTACAATTTGGAGTTTAGTATGGCGTTCATTATCACTGAACTAGTACATATTTGTTTAGGGACCAGCTGATGGACGCCTCCGGGTGCAGGAATTTCTCGTTGCATTGAGGACCTGTTGGTGACCTTCTGCTGTTGTCTGCTCTATGATCGGGTTGTTGTCTCTTTGGCACATTCATCATTTCCATTCTCAATTTTACATAAGAGCATGAGTTTGCAATCAATATCTTCATGTGTTCAACATTCTATCAAAGGTTTTGACAATGTGTTATATACTTATATGAAGCGGAATCAAATAGAACTTCTCATAAACAACATACTGAACTCCGGAAAGTCTCTTATCAAATGACAAAATCAAATGCACATCAAACGTATGGAAAACAACTGTCATATTCCTGACTTTGTACCTGAATGAGTGCTTATATTTTGAAATTTATTTTACATCTCAGTAAATATGAAATTAGAAATAAGTAGAAGGTCTGTTTCATATCTTGATATTTTTACCTGATATTGACACAGATAGACGAATTGATATTAAAATCTATGATAAACGTGATGACTCCATTTTTTTGTCATTTTTCCATCTTTCAGCAACAGTGTACCATCTGCTCAGTCGTATGGTGTTTGCATATCTAGGTTAATACGTCACGCTCGTGTATTCTCAAACTGTACTTACTTCGATAACGATAATTTTGTACCATGCAGTGTAAGACCAGGATTTAAAAGTCCTAACGTTTCGAATCAACCTTCACGAAAATGTTCGATTTGAATATTTTATAGTATTAGTAAGCGAAAGAAAATTAAAAAATACCAAATTGAATAAAAATTGCATCGAGAAGGAAGTTATGTTTCGCATTTAAAAACTTGTCTACGACCTTTAGCTACTGAATCGTAAGCTTTGCAATGTCATAATACATAAAATATGATATTTCTAACTATCATAATAAATGTGTTATAGACAGTTTCATATCTTTTAAATGTCCAAGGTAAATTATCGTATTCAGAAATGAAAGCCATGGTGTAGTGGTTGGCATATCGGACTACTAATACAAAGGTTATTGGTTCGATTGGGGACTGAATTTTCGGCTCTCCCTCGACACCATTTGCGAGTATGCTCTTGAGAAACGATGATAGTCCGTCGAAAGGGGACGATAAATGGATGACCCATGTTAAGAGAGAGCCACATCTCTTTCACGTAAAAGACACCCTTGTAGAAAAAGAGTAGTCTAATGCCGCTTCAAGGCAGCAGTCAAACCCGCAAAGTGGAAAGGGATTAATATAAGTTGCAATAGCTTGTTTCCCAATCCACTATTAACAAAAATGTTTAAACGAAGAAATGTTAGTGTCCCATAACATATTATTTCATATTGCAGATATTGTTCTGTATTTCAATTATCTTTTATTTATTAATAATAGTTCTAAGAAACGATTAGATTTTCAGTGATGAACCTGATTATCACAAGACTTATATTATACTGGTGGGTACTTTATATCCTGGTAAATTATGATATTATATAAAATTTAAAAAAAAGCTATCTCTAAATTATGATATAATATAAATGAAACTTATTTCTCAATTGTGTTTTCTAGTTTTATTTCTTTACATTAATTTCTTTTAAACAGGAAACAACAATTCACATTTCCAAAATATATCTTTAAAACTAAATGATTTAAAAAAAAATTAAGATTGTATGCATACATTTGAAGGCAAAATTATGTGCATACAATCCCAAAAAGAGAGTTAGCCTGAATATTAAGTTTGTGTGGTTAAATTTTCTTTCTCGTACAATTTTAACAATTATGTATACTTTTCCATTCTCAATTTTATTTTGATAAGTAAGTGTCCATCTCTTTGGTTTGATACGAGCAAAAGGAGGAAGATGAGATTTTGAAAATGTCTCTTTTTTATCGTAATTTTCTATATCTGAGTTTCACATTTAAGAAATGGAAGAAGTTGTTTTTTCGGAAAATTAATTCAAACTTCCTATATTATCATATTATAATCAAGTGAATTATGGGAAAAAGTATATGTTTTCAGTAAATAAATACATAAATACATATATGAAATACCAGTCCTTTAACTTAAGCTATAAATGCTTGATACTAAGAACTGGTATATATAAACCTCACCCGATGAATATTCAAAGTTGTTTTTACATATTTGAAGTGTCTACAACTTAACGCGTAAAAGAGAGGCTAAAAATACTAGAAGGACATTCAAATTCCTTAGACAAAAAATAAATGACAACGTTTTGAATAAAAATGAAGAAGACAAAAAACTTTAGACACAGAATCACGAAGCCCATCAAAAACTGAAGTTGATCTCAAATGCTTGTAACTGATATGATCAGTGAATGATTTGTAACCGATGAATGAATGATCGCTAATCAATGACCAATAGCAAATTTGAAGTAATGTCTGAGTGAACGGCAAAGACAGAGATGTTGTGTACTCAATAATGTGCTCATTTAAAACATTTTGAACTTTGTTTTAGGGCATTCGATACAGTTTCAACGATAAGCGTTCGATATATCCTCAAACGTCATTTTCGACGTGACTTCGTGCGTGTAATTGTAAATATCAAGCTTTAATCTTAGGCAAAAAGCTTACGCCAAGACAGTTAGTCTGTTGCTTAAATAATGATAGCCGTTATTCTTAAATCCTAGGATTTAAGATTCAATCCAGAAAAATGTGTCCTGCCATTTAACGCTTTGCCGAAAATGTAAATGCAAGTAAATAAAAAGTAGAGATGTCAACGAGTACTCGAGTACTCGAGTACTCGAGTATTGCTCGGTAGTACCGAGTATAGAGTACCAAAATGATACTTGACTTATCGGTTTCTTGTTAGAATGTTTTTGCTTTCAGGCTTAGGTTTATAAACAAAACAAAATTTCATTGTGAGTGCCTCCCGGAAAATTATTATACATTAATCAAAATTAATTTTTAAAAAATACGATTCCAATGATGGCGTTTAACTGTTATTTTGAAGTACCTTCTAGCAGATGTTCATGTGGAATATATGAACAAGAGTATTTCCCCCAATGCTTAAGTTTTTAGCTAAATAATCTTATACACTCTTCCGACTCTGTACCAGAGCATTTCATCAGCAGGACTGTTAGTTTCCTTGCAAATTTGAGAAATCGTTACGTCCCAGAAAAAAAATGACGAGATAATACTGTTAAATAAGAACAAATTCGCTGCACACTGTGTCGACCCTCAAAAAATTATTAATGGTAACAGTAAGTTCCAATCATCACCTCTTTGATGATCATTAAATGTGTTTTTCTACGGTTCCCAAATACTGTTATTTGAGTAATAATTTTTCTTTAGATATTATTTAATTACTTGATTAGATTATTTAACAAATTAGTACATTTAGTAAATGAGCTATTAATTATGGTATAAAATTCCTTGGACTATTATTTAATAATAGGTAATAATGTTGAGAGTTTTACGATTATAAGACAACGACACACAATACATGTACACGAAAGGGTATAATTTTGTGTTTCCACTTTTGAAAATATTTTATCGAGAGCTCAGTACTCGAGTATCGCTCGGTAAATCCAACGAGTAATCGATTAGTAAGTCTTCCACCGAGTTGACATTCCTAATAAAAGACATGTATTTCAAAGTCAAAAATAAATTTGGTGCATAAGAACTGAACTTTAAAATGTCAATTAACTGAATAATGTTAAAAGTGACCTATATTTAACAAACTTTTCTTAAGTGATTGTGTGATACCATACGAAATTCATAGATTTCCCAAGGTGGAATCACGAGCAATATTTGCAGAGCTATTATTAAATAGTTTAAATCACACGGTCTCTGTCACCATGTACAATACTCCAACTGGTATGACAAAGTTAAAAATGCCGCAAAAATTACAACAATACGCGACAAGAATATAGTACAAATAAAACGGCAAAACACTCAGGACAGAGAACGTCATGAATAAATAATAGTAAAGTACATTACAACACGTAAACCCCAGAATAACAACGATCACCTCAAATTAATTTACGACAGCACAATAGAATTATGCACTGTGCGTCACACGAATGTTTCAACACGTTGACATTAGTTCGCGTCAGTTCAAGAGCAATTCTATGCAACCAAGTAAGGTATATGAGAAGGAGAGACAACAAAATACGATAATTATACATAAAATTATGCCACCACTGGGTGGATGCCACTGCTGGTGGACGTTTCGTTCCCGAGAGTATCATCAACCCAGTAGTCATCATTTGGTGTTGACATGAATAGCAATTATATGGTCATTCTTTATATTTATATTTTACCTTTGATAACTATTTATAAAAATTCCTGTTTTTAAAGGTATGAATTTTTCGAAATTGTCATGTTTCCGGAAATGAAACGGAGTTCACGTCTTCGTTTTTTATCTACTTATACACTTATTTTTATATCCTGCACGTTTGAGAGAACATGGCGGTATCGCAATCTAATACAGAAAATCGATGTCTTCAATGTTTTCTCAACTTCAAGACGGAAACAACAGAGTTCGAGCTAATGAAATACCTACAACCGGAAATCCTACTTGCCTTATTAACGTATATCTTCCTTCTAGAGGTACTGATAGTGGACACCATGCTTATAGAGCAGCCTTAGACACTCTTAAAAAAATTATCCTCAAGTATCAAGAAACACACTCAATTATTATAGCAGGGGACTTTAACGCCTCATTTATTAGACATTACAAGGACTCTCAAGATGAACTCTTCAAACAATTTTGTAAAGAGAATTGAATGGAACTTCCAGCAAAGTACCCAACTGATCACACATATTTTCAAGGAACATCTACACAAATTGACTACATATTGGTAAATTTAATTGAGAACAATATACGATTAAAAGAACTTATTCAGGTTAAAATCCTACGTGAAGTTCACAACACCTGTGACCATTATCCTGTGTCTGCCGATCTCTGTATAGAACTAAGTGGCAGTCAGAAACAGCACAGAGAAAATATCCGTACTAAAATTAACTGAGAAAAAATAAATAAGGATAACTATGCTCTTAAAGGTTAAGGAAGTATTAAAGGATAAAAAATACCTTAACATTAGAACACCATATGGAATTGACCAAGTTTCAAATTAATTACTTAATGTTTACATAACGCTTTGGATACATGCTATCCTCGATGAAAATCAAAATTTAATAGAAGGAAAAAGATAAGTTGGTCACCAAAACTTGCTAATGCCGTGAGTAAATCCGAAAAGGCATTCTTCCTCTGGAAAAAAGCAGGATCTCCTCCTTCTAAAGATACCATCTATAACATACATAGGCTTGATTCTAAACGAATAGTAAGATCAATACAAAGACAACAAAGTGTTGACAAAAGAAATCAGCTAAGTGAAGAAATTATGAATGCATCTGATAGAGACAATGAACTATTCCTTAGGTTAATCAAAACCCAAAGATCCTCCTCCTCCCAATTCAATCATACCCTGCAGACTCCAGATAAAGAAGCTTCTACGCCGGATGTAAATGAACTCTTTAAAGAACATTTTGCAAACTTCGCGAAAACAAATGAGAATCCATTTTTCGATAAAGAACATGACACTTTGGTCAAATTAGACGCAGAAACAATTGTAGAATTATGCGAAAATGAAGACCTGTTACCTCTTCTGAAATTACAAAACTCATCTTACAATTAAAAAAGCGAAAATCTGGAGATGTAGACGGTCTAACATCAGAACATCGTATACATGGATATGGAGGTATAGCTCTAATTGACTACCTGACAACTCTGATCAATAACATATTCTACACAAAACATGTACCTGCTGCTATAAAAAAATGGACTTTTAACTCAAGTTCATAAAAAAGACAAGGATCCAATAATTCCATCGAATTATAGAGAAATAACTGTCATCTCTATCATATGCAAAGTTTTAGAACTCTGCTTACGAGCTAGAATTGAAAATACCTTGAATAAGCATCAAAATAGACTACAGAAAGGTTTCACAAAAGGTGCTTCCTCAATAAACATTGCTCTTTTAATCACTGAAGCAAAGGATAATACTGAAAAATTAATTTTAATCACCCTAGATGCAGAAAAAGCTTTCGATGTGGTAGATCACATACATCTATTTTGGAAACTTTATCACCAAGGAATTACAGGCCCTACCTGGTTACTGATCATAGAGTTGTATAAAAAATACATCAACCCAAGTAAAATCTCAAGGATGTATCTCGCAAGCTTTCACAAACGAGCAAGGAGTAAAGCAGGGAGGTATTTTATCTGCTAACTTCTATAAAGCATACAATAAGAATATCCTTGATACACTTGAAGCAACAAATATTGGATTTAAGATCGGAACCAATTACTTAGGTTGTCCAACGTGTGCAGACGATATTATGCTATGTGCAACTTCTGTACAGGATGCATCAACTCAACTCCGTATCATTGAAAGCTGTACAAAAAATGATAAAGTTAAAATCAATAGTAATAAAAAGACCGAAATATTATTGATCAATAAAAAGAACAAAGAACCAAACCTTGAACTTTTCAACGAGAAGATTAGTGAAAAACAGACCATAAAGTATCTTGGTATTGAAATACAAGACCGAAATACCCCAAATGTAGTCAACAGAATATCCACTGCTAGAGCTACCATATATTCTCTCATGGGAGCGGACTTACATGGAATTAATGGAGTAAATCCGATAATTTCATATTAACAGTGGAGAACATATATCCGGCACGTTTGGTAAATTTGTCAAAGCAAAATGTTGTACAATTTCTCATGAAATTTGTAACTTCACGACACCAAAACGTAAGTTAACTTGTAGCATAATTTTCTTTATATATGTATAAACCTTTTTTGAGAAGTATAATATTTTTAAGTCTTCCTAATCAGTTGACAAACATTCTTTTTGGTCTTTTTACATGAATTGTTTATCATACTTTTTTTACATTAATTCTTAAATCCAGAGTGCTGATTTGTATTTCCTTTGCTTCGATTAAGATGTTTTCTCTTGAAAAGTATTTAATTTGCGGTTTTTGTTATTGTAAATTACTCACTTCGATTCGTGAAAAAAGGCGACTATGTTCTACTGTAAACCTACAAGCACGTGTGCTACTGTTTTTTACTGTAACTAAATTATTTGATTACATCTATCATGTCTATTATGAACTTTGAATTTGCTTAGACTGTTATGACAATCATTGTATGACACAAGATGAATATTGAACATTTCATTTAACAAAAAGAAAAAAGATGATTTAAAAACAAATATTGTGTTTTTAGTATTGATACTTTATTATGCACTGTTATGCTAAATTTTTGTAATGCTAATTGATAGTAAGAATTGCTTATTTTTGTATTTTTCAGTTTTCCACCCTCTCCGGAGGTTTGTTTTTCAAGTAAAGAATTTGAAGTCTTATTAGTCTTTCTTGTGAGCCATAAATGAAATACTTAGGATTTTCTTATTCCAGGCATAGATAACCTTAGCCGTATTTGGCACAATTTTTTGGAATGTTGGGTCCTCAATGCTCTTCAAACTTGTATTTGATTTGCTTTATAACTATTTTGATCTTAGCGTCACTGATGAGATTTATGTTGACGAAACGCGCGTCTGGAGTATTAAATTATGCGCCAGGTACATTTGATAACAAATTACACAACTGGGTCGATGCCACTTGTGGTGGACGTTTCGTCCTCGAGGGTATCACCAACCTAGTTGTCAGCACTTTGGTGTTGACAAGAATATCAATTGTATGGTAATATCATATTTTGATCTGAGCGTCAATGATGTAGACGAAACGCGGGTCTGGCGTATTAAATTATGAGCCTGGTACATTTGACTAATGACCGCCTTTTCTATAAGTGGGTGTTAAATAGTTGAGATCGACTTGGTCACAGAGGGAAACTCTGTCCTAATTACACATCCGAATGAGAACGAAAAGTGTTTTAGACCGACCGAGATTTTACAAAATAAACTGGAGCATGAAATAATCTGCATCTGCAAGACGAACGACGTAGGCTAGCCGACGCGACATGCTTTGTAAAAAATGTATATGCAGCGAAATAAAATTTAAAAAATGTGCGGGAATAGGCACGCCTTCCTTTCAACTTATTTTTATTGAAAAATTTATGTGCTTTCTATTTTTTTTAAATAAATGTTACAACCGTGCATAGCCTGAATAGAGTATTTATTTAAAAGAAATCTACCCATACAATGTGCATTGTCCGGGTATACACATTAAGAGAGGTACCAATCTACATGACTGGCAGCCCTACCTGTATTATGTACAAAATGCATGTGTTAATTTTCGGATATTTTACTGTTTTATGTAAGTAAAAGAGGGACGAAAGATACCAGAGGGGTAGTCATAGATTGAAAGTAAACTGACAACGGCAAGGCCAAAAAAAAGGACAAACAGAAAAAGAATAGCACAGATGACACCACATAGAAAACTAAAGACTAAGCAACATGAACCCCACCAAAAACTGGGGTGATCTCAGATGCTCCAGTCTATCTCAGATTTGAATGCTGTAGACATCAGGACATGACAGTTTTTTTTCTCATTAAAATCGCTTTTGTGCAAAATTAAATACTTTGACAGGATATCAGGTAATCAGCCACCTTGCTTCAAATTTGGCAACCGTCGTGATGCTCATTTATATATAAACAGATCTGTGAAATAGATCTTCAATAACCCATTTTCTAGATTCTATCGAATTATTAACACTCATTTGGAAGTTGTTGTTCATTTAAAAATCATTTTGTGATGAAATTGGGTTTAAACATATGTTTAAATGAATTATTCGGTATTTTCAAAACGTTAACAAACGCAATTTTCCAATCATCCTTTATTCTACAACATTATCGCGTATGACTTTGAAAATGAACTACCTTAATAAACAAATTTATTCTAAAACCAGTTATTGGAATTCCAATGGGGACTGACTGTGCACCACTTATTGCGGACCTGTTTTTGTATTGTTATGAGTTACAACTTATGACTAAAATCAGCAAAGGCCCTCCGAAACAACATTGGATACAAAAATTAAACAATACTTTTAGATATTTGAAAGATATATTGGCTCTCAATAATGACGACTTCAGTATGTAAATAAAGGCAACAGTAGTATACCGCTGTTCAAAAATCGTAAATCCATGGAAAAAAACAAAATCGGGGTAACAAACTAAAACTGAGGGAAACGCATTAAATATATGAGAAGAACAACGACACAGAAGAAAATTATCCGGTTGAACTTACTTTAAATAAAGCTAATACTAACAATGACCACTGCCCTTTCCTCGATCTTGATAACTATATCATTAACGGGAAGTTTAATACAAAAATTTATGTTAAAAGAGATGATTTTTCATTTCGTATCGTTAATTATCCATTTTTAGATGGTGACGTTCCCTTGTCACCATCTTATGGTGTTTATATATCTCAACTTGTACGATTCGCTCGTGTATGTAACAACGTATTAGATTCTAGCGAGAGAAATTTATGTATTACTGAAAAAATATAACCAGGGATTTCGATATCACAAACTAGTCAAAACATTTACTAAATTTGATCATCGGTATAAGGAAATAATTCGTAAATATAACTCAACATGCAGACATCTTAGGCCGTGTTCACACCCAACGCCGTGTACAGTAAACATGTTTACATTTGGTTTAATGTAATTTACACTAGTTTCATATTAAATTTGTTCACATCTATACACCTTGTTTTGCTACCTGTACATAAGATTTGTTCACACTTGTAAACTATATGTCATTTGAATGTTCATTACGTAGAACTGAATTCAAATTTTCGAACAACTTTTCTATCAGTTAAGGAACGATCATTTGACTTTAAAAAAAAAGGGCGATTGATTTTTCCACAATTTGATTAAAAGAAAATAGGGTCATTCAGATGATAAGAATTAACAAATATTCTGAATCCAAACTTTCCCCATACATTATAGTGTTAAATATTGAATTGATACCAAAACAAAAAATCTAATTATAAACTTTCGCACGAGTAAAATACTGACTCAGACCCCATGTTTTTGAAGCAAGGTGGTTACTCCTTTAAGTAAGTCATTTTGGATGATTTGTAGTAGTTTAAAGATGTCTCAATTACACATTTAAAACGAAGGCTCGCCATCAGCGTGCTAACAGACGAAGAAAACGAATTGCGATGTTTAGGATCACTACATTTCTATCTTTTCTGTTTATTTCAAATGGATTTTTTTCTCCAAGGGAGGGGTAATTTTTTGTTTATTTCTAATTGTATTTTAACGGATCTGAGGTACTACACAAACAAACAATTAACCGCACCCTTTTTTCAGTAATACATTTATGAATGAATCGTTGTTTGAGTATAAAGACCAGTGGCTAATATTTCTGTCAGTGTGTACGTCCAATCGATTCGGGAAGACCTTTTCAAATGAATTATGTGTTCGGCAATGATGATTGATGAATCTTGATTAGGGGTAAATAGGGCTACGTAAAGTGTTTTTATAACAAATAAATATATCAAGTTGAGACAAATATTTCTGTAAAGAACTTTATTAATAAGTGTTATAAGTATCAATTTTATATAAAAATTGTTTCTTTTTTAAATATTCATGGGAAAATTGGCATGAAAATACGGATTTTTTTAGTTATTAAAATTTGCTGTTACAAAATGATAGAAATTGTTATAAATTAAGGAATGTATCTCCCTCATGCAAAGCTCTGATTCCTTTCATGGATTTGGCTTTACTATTTGGAACTTGTGGATTATAGCTCTTCATCTTTTATATCAGATTAGGATTTCAAATATTTTGGCCACGAGCATCACTGAAGAGACATGTATTGTCGAAATGCGCATCTAGTGCAAGAAAATTGGTACCGTTAATTTTATTACTACCACTGGGTAGATGCCTCTGCTGGTGGATTATAAGTCCCCGAGGGTATCACCAGCCCAGTAGCCATAATTCGGTACTGGCTTGAAAATACGGATTTTTTGTGTAATTAAAATTTGCTGTTACAAAATGATAGAAATTGTTATAAATTAAGGAATGTATCTCCCTCATGCAAAGCTCTGATTCCTTTCATGGATTTGGCTTTACTATTTGGAACTTGTGGATTATAGCTCTTCATCTTTTATATCTGATTAGGATTTCAAATATTTTGGCCACGAGCATCACTGAAGAGACATGTATTGTCGAAATGCGCATCTAGTGCAAGAAAATTGGTACCGTTAATTTTATTACTACCACTGGGTAGATGCCTCTGCTGGTGGATTATAAGTCCCCGAGGGTATCACCAGCCCAGTAGCCAGTACTTCGGTACTGGCATGAAAATACGGATTTTTTGTGTAATTAAAATTTGCTGTTACAAAATGATAGAAATTATTATAAATTAAGGAATGTATCTCCCTCATGCAAAGCTCTGATTCCTTTCATGGATTTGGCTTTACTTTTTGGAACTTTTGGATTATAGCTCTTCATCTTTTATATCAGATTTGGATTTCAAATATTTTGGCTACGAGCATCACTGAAGAGACATGTATTGTCGAAATACGCATCTGGTGCAAGAAAATTGGTACCGTTAATTTTATTACTAACACTGGGTAGATGCCTCTGCTGGTGGACTATAAGTCCCCGAGGGTATCACCAGCCCAGTAGCCAGTACTTCGGTACTGGCATGAAAATACGGATTTTTTTGTGTTATTAAAATTTGCTGTTATAAATGATAGAAATTATTATAAATTAAGGAATGTATCTCCCTCATGCAAAGCTCTGATTCCTTTCATGGATTTGGCTTTACTTTTTGGAACTTTTGGATTATAGCTCTTCATCTTTTATATCAGATTTGGATTTCAAATATTTTGGCTACGAGCATCACTGAAGAGACATGTATTGTCGAAATACGCATCTGGTGCAAGAAAATTGGTACCGTTAATTTTATTACTACCACTGGGTAGATGCCTCTGCTGGTGGACTATAAGTCCCCGAGGGTATCACCAGCCCAGTAGCCAGTACTTCGGTACTGGCATGAAAATACGGATTTTTTTGTGTTATTAAAATTTGCTGTTACAAAATGATAGAAATTATTATAAATTAAGGAATGTATCTCCCTCATGCAAAGCTCTGATTCCTTTCATGGATTTGGCTTTACTTTTTGGAACTTTTGGATTATAGCTCTTCATCTTTTATATCAGATTTGGATTTCAAATATTTTGGCCACGAGCATCACTGAAGAGACATGTATTGTCGAAATGCGCATCTGGTGCAAAGAAATTGGTACCGTTTATTTTATTACTACCACTGGGTAGATGCCTCTGCTGGTGGACTATAAGTCCCCGAGGGTATCACCAGCCCAGTAGCCAGTACTTCGGTACTGGCATGAAAATACGGATTTTTTGTGTAATTAAAATTTGCTGTTACAAAATGATAGAAATTATTATAAGTTAAGGAATGTATCTCCCTCATGCAAAGCTCTGATTCCTTTCATGGATTTGGCTTTACTTTTTGGAACTTTTGGATTATAGCTCTTCATCTTTTATATCAGATTTGGATTTCAAATATTTTGGCCACGAGCATCACTGAAGAGACATGTATTGTCGAAATGCGCATCTGGTGCAAGAAAATTGGTACCGTTAATTTTATTACTACCACTGGGTAGATGCCTCTGCTGGTGGACTATAAGTCCCCGAGGGTATCACCAGCCCAGTAGTCAGTACTTCGGTACTGGCATAAAAATACGGATTTTTTGTGTAATTAAAATTTGCTGTTACAAAATGATAGAAATTATTATAAATTAAGGAATGTATCTCCCTCATGCAAAGCTCTGATTCCTTTCATGGATTTGGCTTTACTTTTTGGAACTTTTGGATTATAGCTCTTCATCTTTTATATCAGATTTGGATTTCAAATATTTTGGCCACGAGTATCACTAAAGAGACATGTATTGTCGAAATGCGCATCTGGTGCAAGAAAATTGGTACCGTTAATTTTATTACTACCACTGGGTAGATGCCTCTGCTGGTGGACTATAAGTCCCCGAGGGTATCACCAGCCCAATAGCCAGTACTTCGGTACTGGCATGAAAATACGGATTTTTTGTGTTATTAAAATTTGCTGATACAAAATGATAGAAATTATTATAAATTAAGGAATGTTTCTCCCTCATGCAAAGCTCTGATTCCTTTCATGGATTTGGCTTTACCTTTTTGAACTTTTGGATTATAGCTCATCATCTTTTATATCAGATTTGGATTTCAAATATTTTGGCCACGACCATCACTGAAGAGACATGTATTGTCGAAATGCGCATCTGATGCAAAAAAAATTGTACCGTTAATTTTATTAATGTTCTGAATGCCTATTTTTGTGTACACTTAACCTACACAAGGCCTACATCGACTATCGACTGCACGTAGACAAAACATGATTTAAACTACATGTTAACATTGAGTTTTATCAATGGGAACGTAATTATGTTTATTTTATGTGTGAGTTACACTAACACAACACCGAGATTAGAGCAATGTGAACACGACCATTTACGTTTATGTATTTCACATCCAATCTTTTATGGTAATATTCTTTACAAAGCACAAAAATGTCAGTATTCACATCAAAAGCTTACAAAACCATTAAACAGGCTTATTAAGAATGAATATAATTACGATACTGTTGTCAGATCATTAAAGATTGCATATTTTGGCCTTAGTATTTATTCACTTATAGGGTCTTTGCATCGGAAATAAACACATTTATTCTAAAACCAGTTGTTGACATGACACGAGTCATGTTCTTCTCATATATTACATGATGGAATAATACTAAATCGAAAGGGTTGTGTCTGATATTTATATAATGAAGACATAATCTTTCAATCAGTTTAATTGAGGTCTGGAGCTGGCATGTCAGTAACGGCTAGTAGTCTGTTGTTATTTATGTATTATTGTTATTTTCTTTTGTTTCATAATCTGACATAGGACTCGGACTTCTCTTGAACTGAGTTTTATTGTGCTTATTGTTTTTCTACATTGGCTAGAGGTATAGGGGGAGGGTTGAGATCTCAAAAAACATGTTTAACCCCGCCGCAATTTTGCGCCTGTCCCAAGTCAGGAGCCTCTGGCCTTTGTTAGTCTGGTATGATTTTTAATTTTAGTTTCTTGTGTATAATTCGGAGTTTAGGATGACGTCCAATATCACTTAACTAGTATGCATTTTTGTTTTGGGGCCAGCTGAAGGACGCCTCCGGGTGTAGGAGTTTCTCGCTGCTTTGAAGACCCATTGGTGGCCTTCGGCTGTTTTCTGCTCTATGATCGGGTTGTTGTTGCTTTGACACATTCCCCATTTCCATTCTCAATTTTATGATACTGGGTTATGTTCTTCTCATATATTTTATGATGGTATAATGCGAAATCCCTAACGGGAGGGATTGTACTTGAATTTCATATGATAAAGACAATCTGTCAACCAGTTTAATTGAGGTATGGAGCTGTCAGGTCAGTAACTGATAGTAGTCCTTTGTTAATTTATGGATCATTCTCACTTTGCTTAGTTTCTTTTGTTACCTATTCTGAAATCGGACTCGGACTTCTTTTTAACTGAGTTTTATTGTGTGTACTGCTATGTGTTTCTTCATTCTACATTGGCTAGAGGTATAAGGGGATGGTTGAGATATCACAAAACATGTTTTAACCCCGCCGCATTTTTGCGCCTGTCCCAAATAAGGAGTCTCTGGCCTGTTAGTCTTGTATGGTTTTTTTCAATTTAAGTTCATTTATATCTTTAGGAGTTTAGTGTGACTTTTAATTTCACTGAACCAGTACACAATTTTTACTTAGGGGTCAGCTGAGGACGACCTCTGGTTGTGGTATTCTCTCGCTGATTTGAAGACACATTAGTGGACTCTTTGGTTGCTGTTTCTTTTTGAGATATTCCTCATTTCCATTCTCAATTTTACCTTGATCTACACATTGTTTACACTGATATGTATTCAGTCTATGAGTTGCTATTTTGAAATTGAATATCTTAATGGAGGCGATTTTAGGAGATAATCTTTCTGAAATGTTCAGAATTAACCGTTGAAATAGAGCTGTTAGAATGTTGATTTCCTTCTACTTCACGAAAAGATTATTAAAACAATAACATGCGTGCATGCCATTGATGAATAGCTGCGAATAAACATGAATACGTAACGTTGCAACACTGATGTTCCAGGAGTCATTACTTAATATTTTGGAGTTTCATGTCCTTTAAAGGATCTTATAAATTTTGATGAATAAAATCAACGGGAAAATGTACAAATTGCCAATATAACTGCATACCAAAAAGTATTTATATAAGTCAGTAGACTATGACATAAGGGGCATGGTAAAAACATCTCAGTGGAAATAGTTATAAGCGCGGATGCAACAGCAAATGAAATACATTGAATGATCCCTCGCCATGCTCGTCCGAATTTAAAACATTTCTTTACTAAAATCTTTAGTATAATAAATAAAACAAAACTCTAGGTATAGGTTTAGTTGCTCGCAGTAACTTTTCTCTTTTCTGGCAAGCAATGTTTAATAACATTATAAACCAACATATTTTTCAACAATATTCAAGGTATAACACACTTGTCCAATACATTTAAATAACTTGAAATCAAACTTTATGTTGTACTCATACAGTATTACAAACAAACTGTCGTAATTACTGTTAGTTGCTCGCAATAACTTCGACATATCAAACATGTCAAAGGAATAAATTAAATACGAATTAAATGCCAAGATTCAAAGAAACTGCCATTGGTGATTGAATGTTATCTTTAATGAAACCATCTTTAGATCTATCGGATTCCAAACGACCGTGAGCTTTCAGTAATCTACCTGAAATACCACAATTAGCTGCCGCAGAAGATCCACCACTTCTTCAACTATGCAAAACAAATTTGCTTTTATCTAATCCTACAGATTCAAAAGCTTCAAGCTAAATCTTGTGTGCCCCTGTATATGAAGACAATAACAATCAAAACCAAGGAGTAAACAAAGACTCAAAAAACCAAAGGACTTTTACATCAACAGTTATAAATGGTAAATAAGAAACAAAACACGAACTCAACTAAAAACCGGGAGTGAAATCAGGTACTCCGGAATGGTAAGTATTTCCTGCACCGTATGAGCCACCCGTCGTGTTATTCATTTGTTCAGTTCGGTAATGGTGGAAGGTTATTATGACTGAGGAAGAGTATCAGATATGATTTCTGACACACTTTTGTCATAATGGCCAATCAGCTTATGATGGCGACCGTAAAATTTCTTGAGTGATGACCTTAATTTGATTGATGCATGGCCCTGTCTTAGCAACTTTTGAGAAAGCAGTATTCCTCGTTCAACAAAATCAACGTACTTTGAGCTATCTCTAGAGTAACGTTTCAATTGAGACACATTTACTCCATATGCTGGTGCCGCTGGGATGTTGCTACACAGAAATGGAAAGATGACTATAGGAAAATTAAAATCATGGCGTTTGTCATAAATTCTGGTAGTCAACCTACCATCAGTAGTCATTTCGAGAAAAAGGTCTAAATATGAAGCAGATTTATCTTTAATTTCAAGTTTACTTGGATATATTAAATGTAAGTGATCACTGAATCTATTATCATGAAGAGACAGTACAGCATCAATATACCGAAAGGTGAAATTAAAAGACTGGGCTAATTTCTTTCCTCCTTTCTGTACAAGCCCTTTGATAAAATTTGCTTCATAGGAATACAAAAACAAATCTGCAAGAAGAGGAGCGTAATTGGTACCCATTGGGATTCCAATAGTCTGTTAGTTTAAACATATCTATTTATAGTGGATTGGGAAACAAGTTTTGCAACTTATATCAAACACTTTCCACTTTGTGGGTGTTGGAAGACCAAACATCCAAATTCAACAAATATGTTTTCAACTAAAAAGTCCAGCATGGCAATGATATCCTCTTTGGTGTATTTTTTCCTTGACTCTGTATAATTTTCACAAAGTAAGCTGAATTTCTGCCCAAAACTAGATATTTAAAACGTCTAGTGCCCTTTTTGTTAAAGAAACATAAGCTGACGAGTTCTTTCAGTCGAGATTTAAGTTTAGTATGTGGACTAGTGGTATAAAGAGTTGAAAAATCAAAGGTTTTAATGTTGGTACAATGTTTTAATGATTGAGATTGTAAATCCACCAATAACTCTTTTGAATTTTTCAGTATCCACATCTGATTAACACCACTTCTTGAATATGCCATTTCGGAATATTTCTGAAGTCCTTCTTTGACTGCAGTAAGTATGCCAGTAGGAACTTTAGAAAGGGGTTTAGTGGAACACTTGGAAGAACCTGCAATATATGAAAGTGGAGAATTTTTACTGCATAAAGTAACGTGCGTCTTGCGTATTAAGTACCGGTCTTTGTAAGAATCATGCAGGTTCCTGTTGATAGGCGATTCATGACCCCTCTTCAAATGCCTTTATGTTTTGTTTATGAAGAAGGTAAGGTATGAAAACAAGTTTTATGTATTATTTTTTTTTTTTTTAACCTTATTTGCCATGGAAACCATTCTTACAAAATTTTGCCTAAATACGTAAATAAGAAGCCTTTGAAAAATGAAATATAAGGGATTTTAAAGAACCATAGAAATAAAGTGAATCAATACAAACAATATGTATATTTACAGTATTGACAAACAAAACCCCTAACTATACAAAAACGTTAAAATTTTGAATTTACTAAATAGTTTGTTTCCATAGCAACCATTTAAAAATGTGTTAAAATTCGAAAATGAAAATTTTTAAAAACTCTTAAATTTTAAATCTGTTTATCTCCCAAGACCAACAATACTATGACATGTCATTGACAAATTTTGAAAGACCACATTCTATATATTAATAAAATAAAAAGAAAGTCGTGTGTTTTTTTTTTTTTTTTTTCTTTAAAAAAATAATTTTAGTCAAAAATTGTCAATTTTCACCAAAATTCAGATTACCAAACAGATGAATACTGAAACATTTTGAACTTAAAAAGCTAAATCATTCCATTTATACGTGCATATCTGACACAAATTTGGTAATAAATATATGAAAATATATGATTGATATAGATATTTTGGTAGAGAAGGAAAAATTTTCTCTCTGGGCATGTTGCCCCCCCCCCTTTTTTTTGAAAAAAAATCATTTTTTATTAAAAATTTAAAAGATGGAATTCAATTGTGAACATTTTGAGCA
Organism: Mytilus galloprovincialis; assembly: GCF_965363235.1. Lineage (NCBI taxonomy): Eukaryota > Metazoa > Mollusca > Bivalvia > Mytilida > Mytilidae > Mytilus > Mytilus galloprovincialis. The sequence continues at coordinate 73,033,171 of NC_134842.1, read as the reverse complement.
TTGAAACATGAAATTTCTTCAAAAGGTGAGGGCAACAATAGAACCCCCTACACCATTTTTATATATTAAGATTTTTTTTTAGAAATTGGGAATGTGTCAAAGAGACAACAACCCAAACAAACAACAGAAAATAGCTGAAAAGCTGATGACTGAATGAAGGATAGCTGCGTCCCGAAATACACTTGTTTTGTGCAAATTGAAATTAAAAACCTTTAGATGCTATTTCATGGTTTTTAAAATAAGACTCTGTCCAAGTTTCATTTCAATCTATGTAAAAAAAAAAACTAAGTCTCAGACTGTCTTTAAATTTTAATCCTAAACAACAGGCTCTAAAGAGCCTGAATCGATCACCTGTAATTTTCTGGTTAAATCTTGCATCAATGATTATCTGTGCTTTTCAATATATATCAATGAGTGGCTTAAAAATTCCATTTAAATGTTCTGTGTATCTGTTGTTTTTTCTTCAAAAGCAAAAAAAGCATTTAACCCTGATGTTCCATTTTATCCATAGTGGCTAAGTTTCTTGAAGTACAAGGAAATAAAATACAAAATTTATACAAGATACTCCCAAGTTGGGCTGAAATTGATTTAGCATATTCAGATTAAGAATATATTTTTTTTTTAAAGTAAGCAAACTAGATGAACAAATTGTGAAAAATGTCTTTAAAGGGCAATAACTCCCTATGGATTCAATTGACAATTTTGGTCATATAAACTTATTTGTAGATATTACTATGACACGTATTCGTCACAAATTTTTGGAATTTTGGATCCTCAACTTTGTACTTGTTTGGCTTTATGAATATTTTGATATAAGCGTCACTGATGAGTCTTATGTAGACGAAATGTGCGTCTGGCGTACTAAATTATAATCCTGGTACCTTTGATAACTATTTACTTTGCTGAATAATAAAGGCAACAGTAGTATACCGCTGTTCAAAATTCATAAATTGATAGAGAAAAAACAAATCCGGGTTACAAACTAAAACTGAGGGAAGCATATCAAATATAAGAGAACTACGATATAACAGAGACACAATACCGAAATGTAACACACACAAACACGAACAATAATGTAACAATGGCCATTATCCTGACTTGGTACAGGGCATTTTGTGAAAAAAATAGTGGTTTGAATCTGGTTTTGTGGCATGCCAAACCTCCCGCTTTAATGTCAGAGAATGATTTTTTTGCTGTTTACAGTTTATCTTTGTCATTAATAATATTCAAGATAATAACCAAAAACTGCTAAATTTCCGTACAATTAACAATTTAATGACAGCAACCCAACAATAGGTTGTTAGATTCATCTGAAAATTTGCTCTTAAGGCTTTAGTGTTTGAGATATAAGCCACACACATCATTTTACCCCTATGTTCTATTTTTACCCATGGCGGCCATGTTTTTTTTACAAAATAGAAAATAAAACACACACTTTATTCTAAATATCCTAAGGATCATTCAGTTTAAGTTTTATTGGAATTGGTTCAGTGATTTCAGGGGAGATGTTTCAAATATTTAACACCGTACAGACGACAACGGACGCCAAGTAATGGCAAAATTCACAGTTGTTTTGAAACGGTGAGCTAAACAAAACTACGTCCGTTCTATCAGAAATAAACTGAAAATAGAAAATAAAAAACTTGTACCATTGAGAGCGCTAACAAGGCAACTTTCCATAAATTTAAATATTTTTAAGGATCATAACTCTTTTAAAAAAGTCCATTGTCCATCATTATAGATCTTATCCGAGATATTGTTGATGTTAAACTAGTTTATAAGTTTGTGATGATTTTGAATCTACGGTTAGATTGTTTACGTTGGTTACAGTTCGGTAGAAGCCTTATTTTATTCATTGTATATATACTTTAATAAAACATAGTAAAGAATTGGATGTTTCGCGGGTAAACTTTGGGTCAGGTCAAACGTGAAAGGGTGTTCTAAAGGAAACTGTCAATACGAGTAATGAGACACTTTGGAAGAACATCCCTCCTATAATAATGGTACGACTACCATTGGGGTATAAAAGCAGGAGAGATTCCTAGCTCAGTCAAGGTCGTTAAAAACTTCCATTTGTTGTGCTCAGGGTCGATTGTCATAAGTCTTCGGAGACACAAGACCAAGGTACGGTACGCGGATATTCGAGATCGCAGTCTCGTTTATATTAGATTTATTAGATAATATTACTAAGTGTAATAAAGAACAGGTTGGTTCCTGTTAGAAATACGGACGTGTACGTTAACAAGCTGAACCGTATTGTACCGTATAGGACAAGTGTGAGTCTGTGTGACCACCTTGTAAAGTACATTGTACATAATTGTACCAACGGAACAAAGACAAATGTGTAAACTTGTAGGGTATATTATTGTACCAGGAGGACAAGTTTGTTCCTGACCCAAGGACAGATTTGTAATAGTACAAATTTGTACCAGTTGTATATATATATTAAAGTAGAATTGTTTATAGCTAGTTTATTAAAGATTACAAAGAGCAGTTGAGCATATTTTGGTTCATTGACGTTAATTTATAAATAAAGATTGTTTGTTATATATTTTGTAAATAGAACAATTTTGGATCCAGTATCAAACTGGTAACGAACACATTCTAAATAGAAATAGAAACGCTTACCCTGTGTACACGTTACAAGTTTTATTAAAAATCTGGCAAGAATTGTACATGTTGGAGCGCTAACGGGGCTATTTTCCATAAATTTAATATTTTCAAGGGTTATAACTGTTTTTATAAAAGTCGATTGGCCACCAATATATAACTTGTTTGAGATATTGCTTATACCTACAGTATTAGTTTCGTTAAATCAGTGGTTTTATTAAGAAAATAACACTCTGTAAAGATTAGACCAATGGGACAGTTTAAGTTTGGTACAGTGTATCCAATTTCATTATCTATGGAAAATGCATTGCCTTGTATCATTTCTTATGTTGACTAAAATTGAGAATGGAAATGGGGAATGTGTCAAAGAGACAACAACCCGACCAAATAAAAAACAACAGCAGAAGGTCACCAACAGGTCGTCAATGTAGCGAGAAATTCCCGATCCCGGAGGCGTCCTTCAGCTGGCCCCTAAACAAATATATACTAGTCCAGTGATAATGAACGCCATACTAATTTCCAAATTGTACACAAGAAACTAAAATTAAAATAATACAAGACTAACAAAGGCCAGAGGCTCCTGACTTGGGACAGGCGCAAAAATGCGGCGGAGTTAAACATGTTTGTGAGATCCTTACTATTCCGCAGAGTCAGATTATGTACCCATAATGGCTGTTACTATTTACCTCCCATGTATCGAAACTTTTATGCAAACACTTATTTGTCACTATGTCGATTTAACTGTGTTGAAATAGAAATTGAAGAAGAACTACAGAACCTTTCTTTCCATTATAATATATAACAATTTAACTTATTCAAAAGATTTGAAATAAATGCGGAATGTGTTAATTGGACACAGATAGTGCTCCCGCTTGCATATCATAAAAGTTATAAACGGACATAACTGAAGAACGGTAAAAGTTACACTTACCAATTGTGTACTAACTTTTATGGTGATAAGTATTGTATAAAAGTTTCTTAACATTTGGTTGAGGCAAACTAAAGAAATAAATGCAAAACAAGAAATTCAGCAACTTTTTCCCTTTATAAAGAGGCATGGCATAGAACAGTAAAAGTGACACCATCAAAATTCAAACTTGATCTGTATTTGGTGGTTTGAAGCATTGTGTATAATTTTAATAGCATTTGGTAAAGACAAACTAAAGTTAGAGAACAGAAACGGGAAATTCAGCAATATTTCCATTTGTAAAGGGGCATAACTCTTGGACTGTTTAAGTGACACTATCAAAATTCAAACTTAGTCTGTGTTTTATGGTAATAAGCAATGTGATTAAGTTTCATAACATTTGGTTGAGGCACGGTGACCTATAGTTGTTAATGTCTGTGTCAGTTGTCTCATTGGCAATCATACCACATCTTCTTTTTTAAAAAGATAGAGAACATAAACCAACTTTGGGACATACTGACGGACGGACAAGGATAAACCTTAATACCCCCTCCGCCACGGCGGGGGTATACAAATGTGTAAATATAACAATTGATTAAATTAGGCAAAATTCAATGAATTGTCATTGCACATGGTTGTCCTGAAGGTTATAGAATCAAAACAGTATATAATAGTTAGGACCATAAAAGATGCGATTATTCTGCCGTATACCAATAATAATTCAGATAGGTTTTTAAAAAAAATAATGGACAAGCTGTCCTTTTCCACCATATACAATAGAAACATTGACAAATTCTTGTACAATTTAATGTAAATTTTTGTTATATATTTCCTCAGATAGAACATAAAGAATGTGTATGCCCCCACCGTAGCAAAGGGGGCATTACGTTATACCTTTGTCCGTAAGTATGTCCGTTCCAGAGTTATACCCTTATACAAATGGAAAAAAATCCTGATTTGTTTATTTCCGTTCTCTAACTAAAGTTTGCCACAACCAAATGTTTTGAAACTTATAGACAATGCTTGTATCCATAAAATACAGAAAAGTCAGAATGTTATTGGTGGTACTTGTACTGTCAATAAGTTATGCCCCTTGATAAATGGAAAAGGTGCTGAATTTTCTGTTTCCGTTCTCTCTTTTTCATCTGTCAATCTTACCCTGACCTCATTTTCTTAGAACATTGATAATGTTAAGTTATTATGATACTTGTATTATAATCTTTACATAACACTTACAGAGTTGCAAAAGTAATTCAATGATAAGTAAAACCAACCAGACATTTCAGGGTGAGCCTTCTTGTTTAGCAGATCTTAGCCTAGGGTCAAAGTTTTTAAAGAATCAATCTGTTTCAAAAACCAACAATGAGTTGCATTAAATTGTTACTGTAACTTCTTTATAACCATTTTGAAAGAGAAAGTATCCTGAGCTATTTTTTTCAAAATGTTCATTAAGATTTGTTTTATAGATTATCATGTTATGCTCATTGTTGAAAGCTATACGGTGACCTGTGGTTGCTTATTTCTATGTCTTTGCTCTCTGGAGGAGAGTTAATTGTCTCCTCTTATTTTTATACATAGACTTACCAGTAATTAAGATTTGGATTCAACATTATTCTTTTTCACTGACAGCATCAGTCTAAGGCACGACAACGGGTTTTGTGTATTACCATTTTTAAAAAACTTATGACAGATCTGACATATATAAGATTGAAGGGAGGGTACATATGCTGCCCTCAACTTTAGAAGTTGTGTTATGCTTAAATTCTTAAAATACTTAGTTCACAAGTAAACACAATGAGATACCACATTTTTTCAACAAATTTTATAATTTTGAAGAAGAAAAAAATGAAAAAAGGGGGGTGCACCATACCCAGAGTGATGATTTTTCATTTTGCTCAAGTATATCTTCATTTTTCAAATATTCTCGTTTAAAATTACCAAATTTGTGTCAGAAATTCACGTATAAATGGAAAGTTTAAGCTTTAGTTTTAGTTTTAGTTTAAAATGTTTCAGTATTCATCTGTTTGGTAATCTAAATTTTGGTGAAAATTGACCATTTTTGACTAAAATTATTTTTTTAAAGAAGAAAAAAAACACACGACTTTCTTTTTATTTTATTATTATATAGAATGTGGCTTTTCAAAATTTGTCAATGACATGTCATAATATTGTTGGTCTCGGGAGATAAACAGATTTAAAATTTATGTGTTTTTGAAATTTTTCATTTTCGAATTTTAACACATTTTTTAAATGGTTGCTATGGAAACAAACTATTTAGTAAATTCAAAATTTTAACGTTTTTGTATAGTTTGGGGTTTTGTTTGTCAATACTGTAAATATTTATATTGTTTGAATTGATTGACTTTATTTCTATGGGACTTTAAATACCCCTATTTTATATTTTCAAAAGGGTCTTTTTTCACATATTCAGGCAAAATGTTGATTTGATGGTTACCATGGCAACGGGCATAATACAGGAAAAATAAAAACAGAATTTTACTCATCTACCAAAGTTCTTATGATATAGGGCAAAAACAATTACTTCTGTGACATGTCATGAATCACCTTCTGCATGATTTTTACATAGACCGGTCCTTAAATTTTAAACCTGACACCTTTTGTTAGCTATTATTCGTGTGACTCTGTCCTATATTTTCTCCAATTTATTTGTATTGTAGTTCTATCATGTAATGTTGTCATTTTAATGTGGGAGGTTTGGCATGCCACAAAACCATGTTCAACCCACCTTTTTTTTATTAGAATGTCCTGTACCAAGTCAGGAAAATAACCATTGTTATATTATATTTCGTGTCTGTGTCTTGTTGTGTTTCTGTTGTGTTGTTGTTCTCCTCTCATATTTGATGTCTTTCCCTCAGTTTTAGTTTGTAACCCGGATTTGTTGTTTTTTTCTCAATCGATTTATGAATTTTGAACAGCGGTATACTACTGTTGCCTTTATGTATGAATACCTCGTGTTTTTAAATAACACAATGCGCGGAAAATGTACTGATCATAATCTAGCTCAATATTAATTCACTGTAAATATTTTAACAACCACTGAACGGGATAAAGATTTCCGCCCATTTTAGAAATAATAATATTGATAGCACCTAAGTCACTGTATCTTAAGAAACATTGAAGCTAGTCTTGTCATTGTTTAAATTTACATAAAAAAAATTTATATCCATAAAAAGAGTAGTCTTTGATGTTAATGGCGTATGTTTTATTTATGACGTAACCGTTATATAGACATGTTTGACGAGGACGAAGAGTTCACTTTGTTTTGTGGGCAAGCCGAAAATAGTAAAAAAAAAAATATGGATACGGGAGAAGTTAAGAGTGATAATCAAAATAGATTATTCCGAAAATAGTATATCATTTCATTCCGTATATAAGAAGTTAACAAAATAAAAAGTTTGTTACAATATATTTAAAAGTATCGTGGCAGAATTTATAATTATTGGAAATTTGTATTTCTGTCACAAAACCCTAATCTCTCATTATATAAAGAGTTCTTAAAAATTCGAATGAATGTTGCAGACCCAAATCACAATTTACCTTTCCACCCTTTCTCTGTCAAAATTAAACAATACATATAAAATATTCTATGTCTTCTTTTAGTAAATATTGTTTAAATGATGTCCTAAATTGATATTTTATTAAGTCCGTTTAAATGTCAAACTTGCCGTTTTTGACGTTTCGGCGTATTTCTTAAGTGTCTTATGAAAAACAATAAGCATTTGCGGTCTTTTCTACGATCTGAAATTTTATTTAAACGTGTAAAGATGTTTTTCAAGTGAATGAAAATAAAATATGTAGAATTTCAAGGGAAAATATTAGAAAGAAAATAAACGTGATCTTTTTGTTTGTGTCTAGTCAAAATGTCTCAAAACGCCGTTTTTTTACATGTTTGTTACAAATATAGATATATAGAATAACCATACATTGTCTCGAAATATCAATGTTATTTGTACAAGGCTTAGAAACAGGTAGAAAGCGAGGCTGTGCCATGAAATAAGTACGACGTTATTTACGAAGTTTTTTTACATTTTTGTTACAAATATAGATATATAGAATAACCATACATTGTCTCGAAATATCAATATTATTTGTACCGTGCTTTGAAACGGGTAGAAAGCGAGGCTGTGAAATGAAATAAGTACGACGTTATTTATACAATGCATGAAAAATAACGTCAAATTAATGTTACCAAAACTAACACCAACACCGTACGCGACGTCAAAATGTTCTAAATGAAACATTTAAGGTAAAAACCATCATTTCCTAATTTTGAGCGGAAGAAGTAAATTTTCCGCGAACCTGTATGTTTTATTGTCGTCACAAATAAAACTCTACGGAAACACATTGTCAACCTCATAAACAAGGTGATATACGATCAGTGACTGTATATCACATATGAATATACGGTCAATGCAATTTAACTGCTCAAATAGCACAGCTGCAGTATATAGTCATATGCTACAGTTTTTGGTAAGGAAAATTTTTGAAATTAAAGTAGCACAAAAAATACTATACCGTTAACTCTCGTTGTCTCGAACTCGGTTGACTCGAAATTTCGGATGAGTCGAAGTTTTCACGTGGTCCCGAACTTTATTCCATACAAAAGTATGTAATTCGACTCCTGACGAGTCGAAATTGGATGAGTCGAAATTTCGGTTGAGTCGAACTAAATTTACGAACTGTATAACTTTAAAAAATACATTTCAGGGATTTATTTGAACCCATTCTCTACTATATGTAGAATGTATACATGACACAGTCAGCTGTTACTTTTTTCTAGTCATAATGTCACACCATGCTTTTTTTAATCGTTTAGACGTTACGTTCTCTATAATTTGACATGTAGGTCAAATATCTCATGCAAAACCATAACTTGTTTTAATGAATCTTTTTTATACAATTTCTCAACATATTTTCATCCAAACTAATTATGATTAATAACTGTATCGGTTTACTTGTTCATATACATCTCCCTTTGTGTACGCAGTTGGCAAATTAGATTAAATCATTTTTGTTGTTGTAAATTTTGAATTTGCTTTCAACAATTGATACTCAACCAACACAGGTATTGGAATAAACGCTTCAACTTAATAATATTCTTATCCAGAAACTATCAAAGTGGCTAAAAGAAAGCAGCAGAAAAGATAGAAGTTTATAAAAAAAAACAATGAAAATTTCCTGTTACAATCAAAAGAAAGTGAAAATATCTTTGCTCCAAAGGCATACTATATTAATAAATATTAATTATCTGAAATATTAAATATCTGAAATATTAATTATCTGATTTAATTTAACTGCTCTTTACGAAATATGTGCTTTTTTTGCTTTTCAGTTCTATACGTAACAAGTCAAGCACATCGCTCAACATTATGTTGTGAGCTGCACGAAATGTAATAAGTACGATGTTATTTATACAATGCATGAAAAATAATATCAAATTAATGTTACCAAAACAAACACCACGTCAAAATGTTTTTGGTGATCTTCATGTATATCAATATGATGATAAACCGACTTTAAATTGAATGTATACCCCTATTCAGCATTAACTCAATTTAACTGTATGATTAAAATCGTAATAAACACCCTCAAATTTCACCTTTTGTGTGTCAACATATTGATTATCATGGCGTAAATCGAGTACTTATCTCATTTTACCTGAACTTTGTACAGATATCGTTAAAGGATTTACAACAAACGGTGGACATGTGACTATTTTAATACAACGTATATCAAGTAACTCCGATATGGATTTTTCGACATAATCTGAATATTTAATTGCAGATATATACAGCAGCTGTGCTATTTGAAAAGTCAAATTGCACTGACTGTATATTCATATGTGATATACAGTCACTGACCGTATATCACCTTGTTTATGACGTTGACAATCGGTTTCCGTAGAGTTTTATTTATAATGTCAATAAAACATACAGGTTCGCGGAAATATAACGTCGTCCGCTCCAAATTAAAAATCGATGGTTTTTACCCTAAATAGTTCATTTAGAACAGTTTTAAGAGTTGCAGTATATAAATAATCGCTTTCTATCTGTTTCTTAGCCTTGTACAAATAACATTGATATTTCGAGACAATGTATGGTTATTCTATATATATTATTTCGTAAAAATGTCAAATTTGGTTCACTTACAAATGTTATTCTGTATTCTAAATTTATAATATTGGTAATAAAATCATTTATACATTAAACATTTTTCCAGAACTCAACATTTTTTCTTAAATTGCCTTTGACATTAATAGGTGTTTTTCTCGTTTTTGTTTCAAAATTGTTAATAATATCAAAACTATACTCAACTTCATTAATAATTGATGACTTTGAAGAATTCACCTCATGTTGATTTTGGAATATGTTCTTTATGTGAGAGGACGGTTGCAGTTTGGACTCCTTTAAGCGGGCAGGCTCTTGCGAGGTGAACGGGTTGAATACTGTAGAAACAGACTGCTAATTGGAAATCGCTGATTTATTTCCAACGGTTCCCGTCATTGACATTGAACTGCCTAAAGCCACGAAAAAAATTTGTATAGACGGCTATGCCATTTGATGATTTTTTTCCACCGGACGATCACATGGTTTTGAATTCCCATCTCCTAGAATAAGCTCTGATGATTACGGACCGTAAACTGATTATTAGGACGATGCCGACATATTCCTGATTCTAATATGACGACCTACTATCGTCAACCAGTATAATCGCAATATATCTACCTTAAGCGCAAACGCAATTATACACAAAAGCGGCTGTTCCGCGTTACGACCAACTTATGTATACTACCTATATCAAAACCCACTGTTTACGAGGCCAAGATTCAAATACAATATATTATCTCTATTCTACAGCAAAATAAACAAATCAGTCCCTTTCAATTATTTTTCATGGTAAAATGTCATTAAACCAAAATTCCGCGAAAAGATGTTATTGTCTTGGCATGGCAAATTAACGAAACAAGGTGACGTCACAAGTATGATCCGTAAACAAAAAATCAAATGTAAATACCGGGCGTTTTAAAGCTTTTTGTACTCATCAGAACGAAAGTTACATTGAAAGTAAATATATAAGTGAAAAAAGCGATTGAAAAAAAAAATAATTGAATTAGATAATTTTACTAATATTATCAAAATTGGGTAAAACGGAACAGCCAAAACAGTTTCGTATGTATAGGGCTCTCACGGTTAACACAATTACCGAAAGATTTGTTTTCATTTAACCCTCGCTAACGCTCAGGGTAAAATAATCGAATATAAATGCCCAACCCATGGTTAAATGAAAACAAATCTACGGCTGCAATGAATTATTTCTTAATTAAACGACAGATTGTTGACGCCACGGCTGCAGCCACAGCCAGAAACAGCATACCTAAGTTTAACTTTTTGATTTTGTCAACGCAATTACAAAAACGATGTGAATCGGTTTTCCTTCATATATAAGCTAAGTTCAATATTGCCAGAATCTTAGTTTCTTCGAAATATCTAAATTCATAACATGATCTAAACAAGACAGAAATTAAACCTACCTTGCACTTATGATTTTCTAACCCATCCTGAAAACTTATATGTGTACTTTGATATGTGTTGTTTAATTTCATTGTCATTGTTTACATAATTATATCAAATTGTACAGAAAATGATAACAACCTTGTGGGGGGTCAGAAAAGGGGTCGTGATTTTTGTATTCATTTTTGTTAAAGCCATTATTTCTTATCTTTTAAAAGGTTTTACTTTTATCATCTATACTTTTTTTAACCACTCCATTAATTATTCCATATTGTTTGGTCTATCTGTATTTATTTTTTTGTCCACAGTTCTCTTCTCTGTAAACCCAACAGAGACCTTAATAAAAGTTTGTTAAGTTGTTCGTTTTATCAATTCCTGTTCTATCAAATGCGTGGATTGATTAAACATTTTATGGATTCATAATCAAATGCGTGTGTTTTCTGTCATGCTAAGCGTTTGATAAAAAATTAGAATATTATAAAAAAAAAATTTAATTTTGGTTGCTTGATCATTTTAGAATACACCTTGTTATACACTTTATATATATATCTGTTATAACAAAACAAAAATATCTTCTTGAAATTTTATTAAGATGAATTTAGTTTTACGGAAATCATGATACAAAATTCTAGCATAACATGTATTGCAATTAGTATGTTAGCTGGGTAAAAGATATCAAGAATTTACAAGTATTTTACATCAAAATGTTTAAAATATAACTGCGTGTGTATGTGGCTGTTTGATACCTGTTCGTGAACTGTCCAAGAGTTTTTTATGAAGCTTTTTGACATTATCTTTTCATTTTATATTAATATCAATTCTTAAATTGAACAGTTGGCGTTCTTCTTATAATCATATGGTTTGCATTTAATGGTTGTCAGTAATAATAATATAAGTCTAAACTACATGCATGTCTTTGTCATTTCTTTTGATCTTGTTCATCTAAATAAAGAGGATTGTTCAATACTTTTCCTACATTTATAGCTTCTAGAAAATTTACCAAACAATATGAAGTTTGAATCCAAATATCCTCATTACAAATTTGCATTCATAATATTAAAAGTTGATGTGTATGTTCCAATTTCTAATAAATAATTCATTAAAGATACAAGGCTTATGGTTCGGTACGCCAAACGCGAATGTTGTTTACATAAGACTTATCAATAAAATTGAGAATGGAAATGGGGAATGTGCCAAAGAGACAACAACCCGACCATAGAAAAAACAACAGCAGAAGGTCACCAACAGGTCGTCAATGTAGCGAGAAATTCCCGCACCCGGAGGCGTCCTTCAACTGGCCCCTAAACAAATATATACTAGTTCAGTGATAATGAACGCCATACTAATTTCCAAATTGTACACAAGAAACTAAAATTAAAATAATACAAGACTAACAAAGGCCAGAGGCTCCTGACTTGGGACAGGCACAAAAATGCGGCGGGGTTAAACATGTTTGTGAGATCTCAACCCTCCCCCTATACCTCTAGCCAATGTAGAAAAGTAAACGCATAACAATACGCACATTAAAATTCAGTTCAAGAGAAGTCCGAGTCTGATGTCAGAAGATGTAACCAAAGAAAATAAACAAAATGACAATAATACATAAATAACAACAGACTACTAGCAGTTAACTGACATGCCAGCTCCAGACTTCAATTAAAATGACTGAAAGATTATGATTTCATCATATGAACATCAGGCACAATCCTTCCCGTTAGGGGTTTAGTATCATACCATCAAAACATATATGAGAAGAACATAACCCGTGTCATGCCAACAACTGGTTTTTGAATAAATGTGTTTAGTTCCGATGTAAAGACCCTATAAGTGAATCAATATTAACGCCAAAATAAGCAATCTTTAATGACCTGACAACAGTATCGTAACTATATCCCTTCTTAATAAGTCTATTCAAAGGTTTTGTTAGTTTTTGAGGTGAATACTGACACCTTTGTGCTTTATAAAGAATATTTCCATAAAAAATTGGATGTGAAATACCTGAACGTATAAGAAGTCTGCATGTTGAGCTATATTTACGAATGATGTCCTTATACCGATGATAAAATTTAGTAAATGTTTTGACTAGTTTGTGATATCGAAAACCCTGGTGTAATACTTTTTCAGTAATACATAAATTTCTCTCGTTAAAATCTAAAACATTGTTACATACACGAGCGAATCGTACAAGTTGAGATATATAAACACCGTAAGATGGTGACAAGGGAACGTCACCATCTAAAAATGGATAATTAATGATAGGAAATGAAAAATCATCTCTTTTATCATAAATTTTAGTATTCAGCTCTCCGTTAGTGATATAGATATCAAGATCGAGGAAAGGGCAGTGGTCATTGTTAGTATTAGCTTTATTTAAAGTAAGTTCAACAGGATAAATTTCTTTAATATACATACTGAAGTCGTCATTATTGAGAGCCAAAATATCCAAATATCTAAAAGTATTATTAAATTTGTTTATCAGATGTTGTTTCGATGGGTCTTTGCTTATTTTTGTCATAAATTGTAACTCATAGCAATGCTAAAACAGGTCCGCAATAAGTGGTGCACAGTTAGTCCCCATTGGAATTCCGATAATCTGACGATATACGGAATCCCCAAAGCGAACAAAAATGTTATCTAGTAAAAATTCAAGGGCATATATAGTATCAAAGCATGTCCAATTGACATAGTTTTTTTGTTTATTGCTACTAAAAAATGACCTAAAAGAGTTTGAACATATATATTCACATTCTAACTTTTTAAATGCCCATTTAATTAGGTGTGTGAATTTTTTCTTAATGAGAATGTGAGGCAATGTGGTATACAGGGTAGAAAAATCAAAACTTTGAACAGATTTAAAATCACCAATATAAGCATGCAATTTATCAAGTACTGCAAACGAGTTTTTGACACTCCAAAAGTAATTAATTCCACTATTTTCGAAGGCCTTATTTGAACAATTTATTATCAGGTTTTTAATTGTACCAAGTGTGCTGGTAAGAAGAATAGACAATTTAGTAGTGGAACAATGGCTTGAAGACGAAATAAATCTATATTTGTAAGGTGTTTTGTGTAGCTTCGGAAGCCAGTACATAGTTGGGACTCATTGTATTTGGCTCTGCTTGTAAAGCGGTAGCTAAAAGTTTATGTTTGTTACAGATGTCGTTTTCTGAAAATGGGGTCAGTTGGAATGTTGGTGAATTGGTGATTTCTTTTTTAAGAACCTCAATGTAAAATTTACGTCAAACAATAATAATATTATTAGCAGCTTTATCGGCCGGGACAAAAACAAATTTCTTGGCTAGTTCTTTTAGTTTATGTTTGATACGAGAAATAGGTTTTTTGTGGTTATTGTTAATAGTAAAATGTTCTTTAAAATGTTGAATACGTATATCAACTATCTTCATTACTGAATTAAAAAAAGAGTCCAAAGATTTTTTGTCAGCTTTTTCCCGTTTAATCCATTTCATACAGTAAGTATGGAGTGAGTCGTGGATGATATTACGACACTCATTCCAATTAATAATTGACGGGGGACGATATGTAGGTCCTTTACTGAGGAATGATTTTAACTCTCGGTCTTGAACGATGTTAAGATCTCCTGTTATAACATGGGAAATGGGTCCATAAATATATTCGGAGGTACTACAATTACATGAAGTAGGTGTATTTTCACTGATATTAACATCTTTACACAGTTGACTATAATTAAACACAAATTTCCGGGTAGATTTCTTGTAAATATAACAAATAAGAGGTAGCTCAGTATTGTCAAAATATCCAGGAATTTGTTCTTTAACAGAATGGTCGTTAAATATACCGGCAATATTTACAAAATCAAAACCTTTATTGACATACTTTATTTTAATAAAATGTTTTTATGATCTTCAGGGCGATCAATTTTGGGAAATAGTTTAGAATAACAATATGCCATAATAATTTGAACAATTTCATACTTAGGACTGCTATATGAAATTGTGTTGCAATCCTCCAAAATTTTATTTAACTTATTAACCGGTAATGAACAGAGTTTTGTTAACAGATAATGTCTGCCGTTGTTTTTTGAAATAGAAATTAGGTCCGAAATATTGGTATGATTGGTCCGAAATTTTCTTTGATTGCGATTTGTCCTACGACCGTGAAAACGGTTTTTGCGAACAGTTTTAGAAACTATATCCAAAATGTTAACGGAATCGGTTCTAGATATATTACCAATTCCCATGATATTATCATTAAGACCGAGAGGGTAGACTGTCTGTAATTTTTTAATCCAATTTAATTCAATTATTTTCCGTGATCGCACAAACTTTGAATGAGATTCACCAGGCTGCTTATTTACTACTTCTAAAGGTTGAACTGCTAAATATTTAAAAGGATGGTTGTGCTTCTTAAGGTGTTGGTAAATGATACTTTTGAATTTATTGGGTCTTTTAAAACGATACAGATGTTCTTGAGTGCGTTTAGATAAATATCGTCCAGTTTCTCCTACGTACTGAATACCACATCTCGGTATGTTTCATGTGAGTAAATAAATAATACTGTTTGTTTTTCAAGTTATATCAGTTTCAAAATTCAAAGAAAATGTGCGACCATTAAACGTGGACCTAACCGTATTGTTAGTGGAAAGACGGGGACATGTAAGTCATTTTTGGCATGACACTTATCGATAGAAGGGTAACCACGATTTTTATTGTTAAAAATGTTAGCGATGGTAGTATTTTTAGAGAACCGATTTTGAAGATTGAGACGTGTAGATACCCTTTGAACAAGTTTAGTATTTAATATTTTTCCATTTCTAAGCTTCATAATTGTTTTTTGTTAGTGAATTATATTATAAAGGAGCAAAGACTGGCGTCCAGAATATGAACCAGCATACAATAATTTAAGTTATGTAAAATTGATAAATCTGTTTGGCTAAAAATGTCAAACGCTATCAGTATTAATTACCCGAAAAAGATAGGGTATATCAGGGTAGGACTGATGGCTGACTAAATAGTAGAATGGGGCTGAATATTGAAATACTACTTTTTGATAAATATTCCTAAAATAATGAACTAGAGCAGTTCTCGCTCGGACACACACTCTATAATCTAGTATATTATAAGAGCATAAACCTGAAGCACGGGGAGGCACTCTACTGCCTCCACACGGCACTAAAGACAAACTCTGTAAAAAATAAAATTGAGAATGACGCTCGAATAAAAAAAAAGTTGGAAGGCCAACTCAAGTTGAATGACTGTTTTAATGACACTGGTGATGACTACTAGGCTGGTTTTACAAGCTATGGCTACGTTTAAAGAAACTTAACTTATAATTGCGTATGTCATACGCTCGGTTTTTTTTATATAAAGTTTGTCAGATGTGTTTGAATTAAAATAGATGGAATGCGAAATTAAGTGTCAAGTTGGAGAGTATAACAAAATGATGGCATTTTTCCAAATACGACTGAGGTCATATTTGCCGTTGGGGAGAAAGTCGTTTAGTATTCGAATAATTCAACATCTTATAAACAGTGAATTAATAAAATTACTATATCAAGCGTATTTTACGTCACCACAGAAGTGTTGACTCCTGGGCTTCTGACACCAAAGGTATGATACGTCTGTCAATAGCGAAATCCACCCATTGGTTGTAAAAACTCATCAAATGTACTAGATGTATGATGAAGGTAGAGAGTGGCGCATAATATATACTCGGGAAGACAAATCAAGTAAAAAGGTAAAATATGAAAACCTAGATAATAATCTTTAACCTCAGGCAAAAGTGTTAACAGCCAATTTTCAGAAATACTGTATTTGTAACCAAAAATCAAACATGTTCTTTTACATTAGTTGATCGGATTTCTTTTTTTGTCATGGCGTTTTCAGTTTGTTCCCGACCTTTTAGTTTGCATATCCCTTTGGTTTCATTCCCTCCTCTTTTTCTGTATAGCTCATATGATTAGTTTATTTTCCAAACTGTTAAACATCTCTCATGTGACGCAGTTTGGTCTTTGAATATTTTTATATTAGCCCACTCAACATTTCCAAGAAGCCTGTGTCATTCACTTGCAGGTATGGATATGTAAAATTTTATCATATTCCTGACCTCACAAATATGTTCAAAATGTCGTAACCACAAACATCTACGCTCTTTTTCTATTTTGATAATACCGGAATGTGTGCTTACCAGAAGTGATCATAAGTAATACAACGGATGCCATTGATGATTAGAATACAGTGCACCTGGAATCACGACTAGTTTTTGGTTTGGTTCTTTTTGCTCCGTCTTTAGTTTTCTATGTAGTGTTTTGTGAATTTTTTTGTCTTCTTTCATAATGTTTTCGATTTTCCCTTGGTATTATCGCTTCTTTTTTAGTTGTCTAATATCTTAAACACCTCAATAAATAAAGATTTTTTTTAAACAGGAAAAAAAAAGGAAAGGAAGAATAATCCCTTCACAAATGAGCTAATATATAAGGAACGGCCGTTGTTAACCGATGTTTGAATTTGATAAAATGATTTTTGTTTGCCCTGGAATCATCCTCTCTTATAAATTTATCTTAAAAACCTTAATAAATAGAGAAAAAAAACTGGGGGAAATCCCTTAACAAATTAGCTGATAGCCATATTAGATAAAGAACAACAGTGGTTAACCGATGTTCTAATTTTTGTAAATTTATTTTAAATATCCAAATCAATTAAAAACTGAGGTAATCACATAAAGAACAAAAAAAAACGAGACCGAGTGTGTCGTCGGGTATAAAGTCTCTCCTTATCTGCATTAATTAGTGCATATTTCAAACTCCTTTATTACGTGTATACTCGTTTGTTGTTTATAAAATTGAGAGAAGTTATATTAAATGTGGACTATGCTATATACATTTCAGAAAAGCAAATATAAATAAAAAAGACAATTTTTTAATAGTTACAATAAGATGCTAAAAAATCCTCTATGTATAAACTAAAATAACAAAAATACCGAACTCCAAGGGAAATTCAAAACGGAAAGTCATTCATAAAATGGCAAAATCAAAAGCTCAAACTAATTTAACGAATGGCAAACAACTGTCATATTCCTGACTTGCAAATGCTGGTATAGGCATATCCTTATGTAGAAAATGGTGGTTTCTACATAAGAAAATGCCTGTACCAAGTCAGGAATATGTTGTTATCCATTCGTTTGATGTGTTTGAACTTTTGATTTTGCCATTTGATTGGGGACTTTCTTTAAAGTTCAGTATTTTTGTGATTTTACTTTTTATAAACCTATTTATGTATATGTGGGTTTTCAAAAAGTATATAGATGTTGATTTGAATACAGCTATAAATTCTCCGTCGATAGATTAAGACTTTGTAAAGAAAATAATATCTCGACTCCCTCAATCAATTATTATCTTTTATAAAACTATTTGTTGTGGTCACTTTGGTCCTACATGTATATCTATTCACTTGTTTCAGTTCTATCCATTCTTGGTTTTCAAATGGTTTGGTTTGCACGTCCCTGATACAGGTTAATTTAGAAAAGCGCTTAATACGCACGCAATTTATATGGTGTTATTTTCATTTATAGATAATAAAAGAAAATCCACCGAAGATCAGAAAGATGAAGGAGAAAATGAAAACTATGTTTACTGCCCAAAACCGTCCGTCTATTCGTTTGTTCGTTCGCTCATCTGAAATACACCAATGATCAAAGACTTGGAATGATTGGTAGGATTAGTAGTCGTCATATTGATTTGTCTTATTGGTTTGACCATACTATATTGTCAGATTGATTTGACCATAATATATTATCATATTGGTTTGACCATACTTTAATGTCAGTTTGTTTTGACCATACTATGTTGTCATATTGGTTTGACCATACTATATTGTCAGTTTTGATTTGAATATGCTATATTGTCAGTTTGTTTTGACCATACTATATTGTCATATTGGTTAGACCATGCTATATTTTCAGTTTGATTTGACCATACTATATTGTCATATTGGTTTGACCATACTATATTGTCATATTAGTTTGAACATACTATATTGTCAGTTTGTTTTGACCATACTATATTGTCATATTGGTTTGACCATACTAAATTGTCAGTTTGTTTTGACGTACTTTATTGTTTTATTGGTTTGATCATACTGTATTGGCAGTTTGTTTTTAGCGTACTAAATTGTCATATTGGTTTGACCATACTATATTGTCAGTTTGTTTTGATCAAACTATATTGTCATATTTGTTTGACCATACTACATTGTCATATTGGTTTGATCATACTAAATTGTCGGTTAGATTTGACCATACTATAATGTCATTTTGTTTTGACCATACTATAATGTCATATTGTTTTGATCATACTATATTGTCAGTTTGTTTTGACCATACCATGTTGTCATATTTGTTTGACCATACTATATTGTCAGTTTTGATTTGAATATACTATATTGTCAGTTTGTTTTCACTATACTTTATTGTCATATTGGTTTGACCATACTTCATTGTCAGTTTGTTCTGACCATTCTATATTGTCAGTATGTGTTGACGTACTTTATTGTCATATTGGTTTGACCATACTATATTGTCAGTTTGTGTTGACCGTACTATATTGTCTTATTGGTTTGATTATATTCTATATTGTCAGTTTTGATTTGAATATGCTATATTGTCAGTTTGTTTTCACCATACTATATTGTCAGTTTGTTTTGACCATACTATATTGTCATATTGGTTTGACCATACTATATTGTCAGTTTGTTTTGACCAAACTATACAGTCATATTGGTTT
Organism: Mytilus galloprovincialis; assembly: GCF_965363235.1. Taxonomy (NCBI): domain Eukaryota; kingdom Metazoa; phylum Mollusca; class Bivalvia; order Mytilida; family Mytilidae; genus Mytilus; species Mytilus galloprovincialis. The sequence goes on along the minus strand of NC_134842.1, from coordinate 73,013,364 downwards.
GACCATACTACATTGTCATATTGGTTTGATCATACTTTATTGTCAGTTTGATGTGACCATACTATATTGTCATATTGGTTTAACCGTACCATTGTTTTATTGGTTTGGCCATACTATATTGTCATATTGGTTTAACCGTACCATTGTTTTATTGGTTTGGCCATACTATATTGTCATATTGGTTTAATCGTACCATTGTTTTATTGGTTTGGCCATACTATATTGTCATATTGGTTTAACCGTACTGTATTGTCAGTTTGCTTTGACTGTCATATTTGTTTGACCATACTACATTGTCATTTTGATTTGACCGTATTATATTGTCATTTTGATTTGACCGTATTATATTGTCTTATTGGTTTGGCCATACTTTGTTGTCAGTTTGTTTTGACCATACTATGTTTTCAGTTTGTTTTGACCATACTATGTTTTCAGTTTGTTTTGACCATATTATGTTTTCCATTTGTTTTAACCATACTATATTGTCAGTTTGTTTTGACCAGACTATAATGTGTTTGTTTTTACCAGACTATAATGTCAGTTTGTTTTGACCAGACTTACAATTTTTCAACTCTTACAGGACTATAAATACATAACTGATTCATAATGCAAAAGCTTCACATGAAAATCATTCCCTGCACCAAATAAAGTTGAACTATTGTTTACAATATCTGATAAACAAACCTGTTCGATGTGAGTCAAGGCTCAGTGTTGAAGGCCGTACTTTGACCTATAATGGTTTAATTTTACAAATTGTAACTTGATGGAGAGTTGGCACTCATACCACATCTTCTTATATCTATCTTCTGAAACACTAACGTTGGCCAATGAACAAAATTTTTATCAAACTTGGACAGAAGCTTCTTACAATCAGAGGATAGTATCTAGATAAAAAAATAAATCCCAATTTTTAATTAGCCTGCGACTAATAGCAAAAGTAGGCAAGACACTGGGTTCTGCATAACCCTGACTAGTCTTTCATGGTTCATTTACCAACGTTAATGTTTCAGAAGATAGATATAAGAAGATGTGGTATGAGTGCCAACTCTCCATCCAAGTTACTATTTGTAAAAGTAAACCATTATAGGTCAAAGTAAAGTCTTCAACACTTAGCCCTGGCTCATATCGAACAGCAAGCTATTAAAGGGCCCCAAAAATTACTAGTCGGAAAAAACTTTCAAATGGGGAAAACTAACAGTCTAATCTATATTGGTCAATCAAAATTTCCTTCAGATATTAGCTTTAGATCATAAACAAGCTTCAGTCCAAATATAGTACAAATCCAGGATAGTTTAGGATTATTTTTTTTAACAACATAGTGATTGTTATGTTTTTTGAACAGATATATCATGTTAAGGAGGTGTATTTGCGAAAAATACCAGTCGAGAGAATGTTAAATTTCACGAGCCATAAGGCGAGGGAAATTCATTCTCAAGACTGGTATTTTTCACAAATACCCCTCAATAACATGATATATCTGTTTAATTACACTGAATGTTAATGTACTAAAACGCATTGATGATCGTGACGTTACAAGCGTCCAGTCGGATAGAGTATTTTTTGGCAAATACCACGGCAGAGAGGGTAAAAAAGGCATATCCTTTTAGCAAATACCCCAGCGGCGTTAAAAATGAACGATATTCATTTGATAACAGTAAATTGGTAAAAAATACACTGGCAATTAACCAATCAAAAACCCGGATTCTTACATAAGGTGTAATTAAAACAGATATATCATGTAAAGGAGGGGTATTTGCGAAAAATACCAGTTGAGAGAATGTTAAATTCCACAAGCCGTTAGGCGAGGGAAATTCATTCTCAAGACTGGTATTTTTCGCAAATACCCCTCAAAAACATGGTATATCTGTTTAATTACACTGAGTGTTAATGTTCAAAAAACGCATTGATGATCGTGACGTTACAAGCGTCCAGTTGGGTAGAGTATTTTTTTACAAATACCACGGCAGAGAGTGTAAAAAAGGCATATCCTTTTTGCATATACCCTGTTGGTGTTAAAAATTGAACAATATTCATTTGTTAACAGTAAATTGGTGAAAAATACACTGACTATCAACCAGTCAAAACCCAGGATTCTTAAATAAGGTGTAACTATATGTAAAAATTCAGATAACCTGATTTCTTTTTACCAAAATTTATTTTTGATACTATCTTATGATCATAAACAAGCTTCTGTCCTGGTTTGGTAGAAATAAAGGATAGGTTAAGAAAGTTATCAAAATTTCAAAAAACTTTAACCACAGAGTGAATATTTGTGGACGCAGACAACGACGAAATGAAGGATTGCAATGTCTCACCTTTGCGACAAAAGTTGCAGGCTCCAAAAAATAAAGTCAGAAAGGCTAAAATGAAACCTACCAGTTCGACTTGTACACCTTACAATCATTCAATACACAAAATATACAAGTAGATGACCTTTTGCTATAGAATCTGAGAGGTAGACCTTACACAAAGTTTAATATTGACAAATGAATTGTCCAAATGAATTCAAGGCAATTAAAAAAGGTATGCACACATTCAATCTTTCCATTCAATTAATATAGTTGACCTTTTGCTTATACATTGTAGTATGATAATGATGATGATGATGACGCATTTGTGCTCAATGTCCAGTGACAAATAGTACATGCATTTCAGGATGGAAAATGTTGATGTGATATAGATATGTATAAGTTTTGTAGCAGACTGACACAGGCTGTTTAATATTAATTTGCTAGTTCACATAGTCCTCTGAACCGACCAGTATTTGCTCTTTCTCCTTAATCCAGCATGTTTAGCAGATGAGCAAAATATACCAATATAAAGATAATCGAGAAGAGGTATGATTGCCAATGAGACAACTATTCAATAAAGTTTAAATTAATTTTTGAAGCTATATGTTTGGCCCTGTAAGGGTTCAACACCTGTATAATCCGGCATTTGAAACAAATTTATATATTTTCAATACATTGTCTCCTAAAGAAAGCAAGAGACAAAAAATTCAATGATGTGGATCAAAAATGTATATTCAAAATGACTTGTTTTGATACATGAATAAAAAAGTTCATAACTTATATCTAGGGCAAAAATATAAGAAAAACAATGTCCAATGTGTTTTAAGCCACATAGAAGGCTATATTGTGGATTCATTAATATTCATTGGATACCAATTTTTCGTGGATTTCATGGGTACAGGAGAACCACAAATTTAAATATTTAATGAATAACAAGTTTACTTAAAGGAATGAATGCATATTTTGCCCAAATCATGAATTTAAATATCAACGAGTATGCAAGTTTTCCTGAAACCACGAAAATTGGTACCCACGAAAATAAATGAATCCATAGTATTTGTATTGTTCTGTTCTCAAATTCTCCTGTGATGTTCATTGTAATGTATTCCTTATTTAACCAAGTATCAACAGATATTTCGAATTCAGACAAATGGTATGTATATTGCAATCATCGTTTTCCAAGATTCAATGTAATAATCAGATCTTCATCAATCTTCTTTCTTCTCTTTAAGTTTTCTGGACCTCAGTGGATTATCTTTACATTTCTTGTAAACTGTGGGCAATTCAAAATCTCTGATGATGCTTTCCTGCAAAGATGAACATAAACATGAAGAATTTCTAGTATCTTATGGTATAAATTATTATAAAAATGTTGCCAATTTTGTCAATGATCTCTTGTTTTTTTTTCTTCTTATAATCTTATAAAGCATTATTAATAATAAAAGCAAAGTACAACTTCTTTCAAATCTAGCAACAACAAACGAGCATAAATAAATTTTAAAAAATTATAAAAGTGATGAATGCATAGCAAGAGAGGCTTACGAATTGTTTACATATAAATGCATGCATTTCCCTCCATTTTCATTTCGTTTGTATTTTCAAACATACACAAAATTAATATGGCTATCTGTTGGTATTTTTAAGACATTTGTGTATATTTATTTTCCTTGTTTAGCCACAGCACAGATAAATTAACAACAGATAACTGAAACAAATTAAAACAGCATTACTCACTAGTCTTAAGTTTTCTCTTGTTTGTATTTGTGTTTGATTTTTGATTTTTTAGCTATGGTGTTGTCTATTTTTGATTGATGAGTTTAAATCTGCCTTGATATCTTTTGTTCCTCTTTCATAAAAGCTCATTTTAAATTTTGACAGACAAAAAAGATTCAAGGTTCTCATCAGAATATAAAGCCCTAACAAATGTAAATAACTGTTGCTTGTCTTGTGAGGTTTCTCTTTCCTTTTGGTTGTCTGTTGTTCAAATAAGTCAGCAGATAAATGATTTGCTGTCTACTTAATAGGCACAAAATGCTTTTTCTTGATTAATTTTTTTTTCGAGAAGCAATACAATCTTGACATTAAAGATCAGTGATCCAATTTCAGTTGCAGGCAGGGTAGTTAGGGTTAGGTTTTTTGTTTGCCTCATAGGAAAAAATCTGCTTATATATGGGTATTTTATGTTTCTGAAAGATGTTTAAAAACTCTGATTATAAACTGCTTATTAAGGTAATTATACCATTCAAATCACTGACTCAATTGTTATCCTTGTCATGTATTATCTACCTTATGTGAATAATAAAAAAACATGACTCAACTGTACCTAACAACAGTTCCCTTCGGTGTGAATTAACAAAGATGGCTAACCTTAACAAAACTGTACCTAACAACAGTTCCCTTTGGTGTGAATTAACAAAGATGGCTTACCTTAACAAAACTGTACCTAACAACAGTTCCCTTTGGTGTGAATTAACAAAGATGGCTTACCTTAACAAAACTGTACCTTACAACAGTTCCCTTCGGTGAAATAAATGGCTTCCTCATTTCTTCTTTACCATCTCTGAACAATATGAGCGTTGGTAATTGTTTAGAGAATGATCCACTATCAATATTAAACCTAAAATATGCAAAACCATTGAAATACATAAAAAAAAAAAAGAAACATGCCCAACTCCAAAGAAAAGTCTTTACGCAAAATCTCAAACACATCAAATGAGTGGATAACAAATGTCATATTCGTGACTTGGTACAAGCATTTTCTTATGTAGAAAACAGTCAGTCATTATTAGGGAAATAATCTGTTATAAATATTACATATTGAATACACTATTGTTTAGAGATCCATTATCAGTTCTATGTTTGATATACATATAACTGTATAAACAGTCAGTAATTCTTTTGGAAACAATCCACTATCAATATCACACATTGAATAACTATTTAAGTATGTTCATACTGTCGGCAATATTTTTAAAGTTAGAATTCAATAATTCTTTGGTAAATTGCAAAAGATTTGAATGATTAATTTAATAATAACTGTGGTTTATAACATTAAAACACATATTTTTAATAAAAAGGGGCAAAGTTGATCTTAGATGAAATTGGTTATTTTTACACGTCCCTTTTGGTAGCAAACTTTTATCTATTTTATACACATTTTTTATGAAGTGTTATTTTCTTTGACTAGCAGTAGGTATATACAACTCATGGTGGACTGTCGGTACCTGACGGTACTGTAATCTCAGGTACAAGTGCTTCCTACTGATTTGAATTACAAAAATCCTTTTTTTTAACCCTGAAAACCTCCATACAATCATTGAATGAAACCTTTAGTAGAAACCTATATAAACTTACCTTTGTCCAACATCTGGAAACTTTGCCACATCTATTTTACCAAATTTCAAATTTTCTAAACTGTAGCTGAAAAACAAATAATGCTTTTGTAACATACTTGGGAAACTAATTCTGAAAGCAATGGTGCACCTGTCCTAAGTCAGGAATCTTATGTAGTTTCCCTTTTTTTATATAGATTAGACTGTTGGTTTTCCCGTTTGAATGGTTTTACATTACTAATTTTTGGGGCCCTTTATAGCTTGCTGTTCGTTGTGTGCCAAGGCTCCCTGTTGAAGGCCGTACCTTGACCTATAATGGTTTACTTTTATAAATTGTTATTTGGATGGAGAGTTGTCTCATTCGCACTCATACCACATCTTCCTATATCTATTATCTGTTAAATTTCTTCCAATATTGCCACCAAACCCAATAGTACATGTGTACCTGTAAAATGTCTCAAAGTGCTGCCACTGAACAAAATATAGTAAATCATTCACAGTCCAGTGGATTCAGTTGGAAAATTATCACACAAAAAGATCAATGCAAAATTTAAGAAAAAAAACAATAAACTTTTATCTCCTATCAGTGTGATCACAATTATGGAAATAGGGAAAGTTTGTGTTGACACCATTTTTTACACAGAAACTGTTCATTAGTGTCTGTCTTTATGCTCTACAGTTGATCTTAATCATTTTTATATAATAAACAACAAAAGTAAGCATCAGGTGCAGATCTGGAATTTTTCATAAATGGGGGTCCACTGACTGCCTAAAAGGGCTAGCTCCAGTCATGTTTCAGTGATTTCCTATATAATCAAACATTTGTTTACAACAAAAGGCCCCCCTCTTAATCCGCACCATAGCATAATAACAGCCAAATTAGTCAGTTTTATACTTACTCATTTGATAATTCAGCAAAAACAGAAGAAAAAGATACACATGGAGGAGACCAGGCGGCAAAAAATGTTATAACCCAAGTAACTCTCTTGTCTCTCTCTAATTCTTCCTGAAACATTTTTATTTATCATATAATAACTATAGCATTTTTATTTTGTCAGATATAATTAAAGGTAATGGTGGTAAACCACTGTTCAATAGTCAAAATTCGTATAATCAGGTCTTATGGATGTCTTTCTGAAATTGTTTAACATCTCACCCCTTATTTTATTTATTTTGTAAGTGCATTGTGTCATAAATCAAATTTATCCGTTCAGTGCATGTTCACTTGTGTTATTATGTCTTTTGATTGAGTCTAGCCATTTCCATGCATATTTCATGTGTCAACCTATGTTGTGATGTTACACTATTAATTCAGATAAGGATGAAGGTTGGTACTTAAGTGTTTTTCGTTTCTTATATAGATTAGACCGTTGGTTTTCCCATTTAAATGGCTCAATGGACAAAATAAGCCAATAATGGCTAAAACTAATACGGCCCAATGTGGAAAGTAAGCCAATGATGGAAAAAACTAACACGGCCCTATGTGTAAAGTAAGCCAATGATGGCTAAAACTAACATGGTTCAATGTGTAAAGTAAGCCAATGATGGCTAAAACTAACATGGCCCTATGTGTAAAGTAAGCCAATGATGGCTAAAACTAACATGGTTCAATGTGTAAAGTAAGCCAATGATGGCTAAAACTAACATGGTTCAATGTGCAAAGTAAGCCAATGATGGCAAAAACTAACATGGTTCAATGTGCAAAGTAAGCCAATGATGGCAAAAACTAACATGGTTCAATGTGCAAAGTAAGCTAATGATGGCTAAAACTAACATGTCCAAAGTGCAAAGTTAGCCAATGATGGCTAAAACTAACATGGTTCAAAGCGCAAAGTAAGCTAATGATGGCTAAAACTAACATGTCCAAATGTGCAAAGTAAGCTAATGATGGCTAAAACTAACATGACCCAAAGTGCAAAGTAAGCTAATGATGACTAAAACTAACATGTCCAAATGTGCAAAGTAAGCCAATGATGGCAAAAACTAACATGACCCAAAGTGCAAAGTAAGCCAATGATGGCAAAAACTAACATGACCCAAAGTGCAAAGTAAGCTAATGATGGCTAAAACTAACATGTCCAAATGTGCAAAGTAAGCCAATGATGGCAAAAACTAACATGACCCAATGTGCAAAATTAGCCAATTATGGTCATATCAGGCATATGTCATGGATAGATTAGGTAACCAGATGCTCCGCAGGGCACAGCTTTATACGACCACAGAGGTTGAACCCTGAACTGTTGGGGCAAGTATGGACACAACATTCAAGCTGGATTCAGCTTTAAATTTGGATTGTGATTAAACAGTTGACACAGCATAGGTTTCTGACACAGAATGAATGTGGTCTAATGACCTTAAAATTTTTGTTTTGCCTTTGAGCAATTCACTATGCTGTTGAATATTAATCCTCTCAAAAATATGTTTGAAGAAATTATCTTTTCATTAATGAAATCTGAAATGAGAAAAATTGACCCCCCCCTCCCCACCCAATTTTTTTTTTCACATCCCCCTTTCCCTTATTCCAAAACTGATCTCAATTCGAATTCTAATGGAGTTTGCAACAATAACTACTAATTTAAATACATCATAAAATATTAAAATGTAAAAAAAGTGCTTGTTATCACTGAATGGTAAAGATTGTTTTAATTTATCAGTTGGTAGTAAAAGTGAATATACATTGTATATTGTATAAAACAATGATTTAAGTTGATTCAACTACTATTCTGGATAAAGAAAGTTAACTCAAAAAAAAATTGAAAATTTCTTGCTATTACACAATATTGTGCAATTATATACTGTAAATTCAGAAATTATTGCGAGGTTTTTATTATTGCGAATAATGCGACTGAGTTGTAAACGCAATAATTAAAACTCGCATTTTGTAATATTTGAACTGACTTAGGCATGACTTTTCTCAAAATCGTAAAAATTAAAATCGCATTCAAGTGTAAAATGACAAAATCGCAATAATAAATGCACGCAATAATTTCTGAATTTACAGTATTTCTTGCTATTGCGCAATACTGTGCAATTGAAAATACTTGCTATTGCACAATACTGTGCAATTGAAGATTTCTTGCTATTGCGCAATACTGTGCAATGGAAAATTTCTTGCTATTGCACAATACTGTGCACTTGAAGATTTCTTGCTATTGCTGAATACTGTGCAATTGAAAATTTCTAGCTATTGCACAATACTTAATATAATAATTTTGGATCCTGATTTGGACCAACTTGAAAACTGGGCCCATAATCAAAAATTTAAGTACATGTTTAGATTCAGCATATCAAAGAAGCCCAAGAATTCAATTTTTGTTAAAATCAAACTTAGTTTAATTTTGGACCCTTTGGACTTTAATGTAGACCAATTTGAAAACGGGACCAAAAATTAAGAATCTACATACACAGTTAGATTTGGCATATCAAAGAACCCCAATTATTCAATTTTTGATGAAATCAAATAAAGTTTTATTTTGGACCCCGATTTGGACCAACTTGAAAACTTGGCCAATAATCAAAAATCTAAGTACATTTTTAGATTCAGCATATATCAAAGAACCCCAAGGATTCAATTTTTGTTAAAATCAAACTAAGTGTAATTTTGGACCCTTTGGACCTTAATGTAGACCAATTTGAAAACAGGACCAAAAATTAAGAATCTACATACACAGTTAGATTCGGCATATCAAAGAACCCCAATTATTCAATTTTTGATGAAATCAAACAAAGTTTTTGGACCCTTTGGGCACCTTATTCCTAAACTGTTGGGACCAAAACTTTCAAAATCAATACCAACCTTCCTTTTATGGTCATAAACCTTGTGTTTAAATTTCATAGATTTCTATTTACTTATACTAAAGTTATGGTGCGAAAACCAAGAAAAATGCTTATTTGGGCCCCTTTTTGGCCCCTAATTCCTAAACTGTTGGGACCTCAACTCCCAAAATCAATCCCAACTTCCTTTTGTGGTTATAAACCTTCTGTTTAAATTTCATTGATTTCTATTTACTTATACTAAAGTTATTGTGCGTAAAACCAAGAATAATGCTTATTTGGGCCCTTTTTTGGCCCCTAATTCCTAAACTGTTGAAACCAAAACTCCCAAAATCAATCCCGACCTTCCTTTTGTGGTCATTAACCTTGTGTCAAAATTTCATAGATTTCTATTTACTTAAACTAAAGTTATAGTGCAAAAACCAAGAAAATGATTATTTGGGCCCTTTTTGGCCCCTAATTCCTAAAATCTTGGGACCAAAACTCCCAAAATCAATCCCAACCTTCCTTTAGTGGTCATAAACCTTGCTTTAAAATTTCATAGATTTCTATTCTCTTTTACTAAAGTTAGAGTGCAAAAACTAAAAGGAGGACGACGACGACAACGACGACGACGCCAACGTGATACCAATATACGACCAAAAAATTTTCAATTTTTGCGGTCGTATAAAAATTGCTTTCCATAATTTCAAACATTTTTTTTTTTTTTAAATAGAACCTGTTTTAATCTTCTTTAATAAATTTGCTTCTGTTTTTAAATTTACTTTTCATAAATCTAATGACTATGGTATCAAAACTTTACCTCTAGATGAGGTCCTCTAAAGTATGTAATCTGTTCAGGCCCTCTGTATACAGGTTCTGGGAAGAAAATCATCTGCACTGAAATGTCAAGAGAAATAATCATTGCACTTTAAGTGCTGTCAGTCAGCTAATCTGACTTGATCATAAAAAGTTGATTATCGATTCATGTATTCATTACTGAATGTACTGTGCGTATTGCTGCGTGTTTCTTAATTCTACATTCTACATTGGCTAGACATAAAGGGGGAGGGTTTAGATCTCACAAAATAAGTTTAACCTAGACTCATTTTTGGGCCTGCCCCAAGTCAGGAGCCTCTGGCCTTTGTTAGTCTTGTATGTCTTCTAATTTTAGTTCATTTATATGTTTAAGAGTTTAGTATGACGTCCATTTTCACTGAACTAGTACACTATTTATTCAGGAGCCAGCTGAGGCCCATTTCCGGGTAAGTGATTTTATTACATCAATCATCATTTTACAAATGCACTACTGTAGATTCATTATTATTCGTTGGATACCAATTTTCATGGATTTTGTGTGTACATGTGAACCATGAAATTAAACGTTCAAGGAATGCCAAATTTTCTATAGGCTTGTATGCAGACATCGGCAAAACCACGAAATTAAATATCCAGGAACATACAATTTTTCCCTTATCCATGAAAATTGGAACCCACAAAAATAATAGAATCTACAGTATTCAAAGTGTAAAACGGATATATGCAACATGGTCAGACAGTCTCTTACTTTTGTTCATTCTTTTCTATAACAAATATGAAAATGTTTATTATTCTAAATGAAGCAAAATAGAAACAAGAGTGCACACGCTGAAATGTCTCGCCTTCTTTACTAATCATTGATATTATGTTGATAGACCTAAATATAAAGCTTTATTACAACTGTCATATAAACTCAACATTAACCAAAGAAAACGAAACATTGATCAATGAACCATGAAATGAGGTCAAGGTCAGATGAACCATGCCAGGCAGACATGTACAGCTAACAATTCTTCAATACAACAAATACAAATGAAATATAGTTGACTTATTGCTTATAAATTAAGAAAAACAGACCAAAACACAAACACTTAACACTTAGCAATGGACCGTGAAAATGAGGTCAAGGTCAAATAAAACCTGCGTAACAGACATATAAATCATAAAATATTTCCATACACCAAATATAGTTGACTAATGCATAACGTATTAGAAAAATAGACCAAAACTTAAAAACTTAACTTTGACAACTGAACCATGAAAATGAGGTCAAGGTCAGATGACACCTGTCAGCTAGACATGAACACCTTACAATCATTCCTTACACCAAATATAGTAGACCTATTGCATATAGTATAAGAAAAACAGACCAAAACAAAAAAACTTAACTATAACCACTGAACCATGAAAATGAGGTCAAGATCAGATGACACCTGCCAGTTGGACATGTACACCTTACAGTCCTTCCATACACCCAATATACTAAACCTATTGCTTATAGTATCTGAGATATGGACTTGACCACCAAAACTTAACCTTGTTCACTGATCCATGAAATGAGGTCGAGGTCAAGTGAAAACTGTCTGACGGGCATGAGGACCTTGCAAGGTACGCACATCCAAATATAGTTATCCAATTACTTATAATAAGAGAGAATTTAACATTACAAAAAATTTTAACTTTTTTTTCAAGTAGTCACTGAACCATGAAAATGAGGTCAAGGACATTGGACATGTGACTGACGGAAAGTTCGTAACATGAGGCATCTATATACAAAGTATGAAGCATCCAGGTCTTCTACCTTCTAAAATATAAAGCTTTTAAGAAGTAAGCTAACGCCGCCGCCGCCGCCAGATCACTATCCCTATGTCAAGCTTTCTGCAACAAAAGTTGCAGGCTCGACAAAAAAGTAAGGATATCAAGGGGATATCCATTGTTCATAAGTTGAAGAGGAACTAGTATGATGGCAAACAAACTTGTAAGTGACTTCTTGACATATTTGTACAAAAATGATTACTGAAATTAGTTTCTCTTTGTATTCTGTTTGAACTTAATTTTATTTATCAGTGTTGTTCGCTTGTTAGTAAAACTCTGGTAAAAAGAATCATGCCAATCTGGTAAAATAGTAGTTTATGGATTGTTTCAATACATTTAAATATATCCTATTTAGACTCTGGCTAAATGTTTTAATAACTCAGTTATTTATGTAGAAAATGAATAACCATCAATAAAATTACAACCGAAACTACTCAAGTGTTTTATGTACATAATATTGGTTATATAATAAAAGTTCCTAGACAATAATGTGAGAAATCAATGACTTTGCCTTTTTTAATTAATAAAATTCAATGAAAACTGAAAATTTTTGTTATTCATGTCATGCATGTGAATTGAGCAAAATTTTCATTAATTGTAACACAATGTGAAATGTCACAATTACAATGATGATTGTAACATAGGCTGATCCAGCCCCCCCCCCTTTTTGTGGGAAAAATTTGGTTGATTATATAGGGAATCACTGAAGCATGACTGGTCAGTCAGTAGGCCCACCCTTAAGAAAAGTTCTGGATCCAACACTGTGTAATATAAGAAAATTGACAAAATATTTCATGACTAGATATTAGTATTTTGAGGCAATAACTAAGATTTTGATCATAAAATCTGGGTAAACAGGAAACTAGAATATTTGTCAAATGTAATCTATTCAAAATATCACAAATAGGATTGTACAAGGAAATTGACAAAATCTCATGACTAGACATAAGTGTTTTGAGTTATTTATCATAAAGTCTCTGAAAAACAGGAAACCAGGATATATGTCAATTGTTATACAAATTAACTTTTAATATTTGTTTCTCAATATTATTAAAAACATATACTGAATAAGTCGAAATATTTTAAAATCATTATTACAAAATATTTTTAAAATTGAATTCAAAATTCCTTTTAAAAATATCCCAAACTTTGAACATAAAAAATTTATCTATTTGAAAATAATATTATGCATGATCTCTCTATCTATCATGTCTATGATTTATTTCTATTCAGCAAATATTAAGGCCAAAAAGATATATATGTTTATTCACGGTTAGGCCAAAAAAAATGAAACATGTGTTTCTGCTACCTACCCTAACACTTTTAATGCCATTTTGGATCAAGTACTGTTGAAGTCAGGCTAATTCCCTTTTACATTTGTAGTAGTGACCAGCTAAAAAATGTTTGTCAAATAAAAAGATATTGCTTACCTACCTACCCTATTTTTTTCAGCATGTTAGCAGAGAAAAACATGTATTATTTTTTCTGGCCTTGTATTATCAAAAAAAAAGGTTAGGCATGACCTTCAACAATGAGCAACAATCAAATATATATTATTGCATTCAAAATTGTGTTAAAATCATATTTCCTCCAATCGCTTCTTGGAGATCATAACATCACCATACTGTTACACCTTGGGTTTTTAAACTGCTCACTCCCCCCCCCCTTTTCCCAAATAAATTTTTGAAGTTGCCTTACCTAAACAAAAAACTGCAAATATGATACCATAGGCCGAGTTGGTCTTGAAGAACATATAACCAGCTAATACTTTAGCAAATAAACACACAGTGCTGATGTACTGTCTTGCTGCCGCTGAAATAAATAATATGTTTGAACAGTCAAATAGTTATTGTTCTCTTGACTTATAGCTACAAAGTGGATGGCGCTAAAATAAATAATACAGTCAAATTGTTATTGTTCTCTTGACTTATAGCTACAAAGTGGATGGCGCTAAAATAAATAATACAGTCAAATTGTTATTGTTCTCTTGACTTATAGCTTCAAAGTGGATGGCGCTGAAATAAATAATACAGTCAAATTGTTATTGTTCTCTTGACTTATAGCTACAAAGTGGATGGCGCTGAAATAAATAATACAGTCAAATTGTTATTGTTCTCATGATTTTTAGCTACCAAGGGACTTTGTGATTCAACGAATTTTGTAGCTAGTCTGACATTTTTTTCTGACCATTTTTTCAATAAATATTGTGTTGTCTTCATTTCCTTAATATTTCTATAAATTTCTATTCTATTGATAAAAGACGGAGAATTTTGCAATATTGATGCAAACTACATATATTTTGGTATATATCAATTGATGCAGTATGATTGCCAAAGAGACAACTATGTACAAGAGACCAAATGAAGTACATGTTAGAAAATATAGTTCATTGCATGGCCTTCAACAATGAGCAGAACCTAAACAGCATAGCCACCTATAAAAGGCCTTGACATGAAAAATGTTAGAAAATTCAAGGGAGAAAAATTACTTCTTTATTGACGTCCAAAACAAAGATGATATACATTCAAGCAAATCATGCCACATAATGACATAGGATAATTATTTAAAATGACGAGGTTTGAATGTACAAGGTATCATAGTATTAACAAATCAACAAATTAGCATTGTATTTCATTCAATTTTATTATCTAAGCTTCTTTAATTTGGCTTATTGTTTTACCCCTACCTAATGTACATGTACATTGTAACTTTCTAAACACTATTACAAATTTTGAATCAAGAATGTGTCTCTTAAATTTACTCCCAAATTGGAGTTATTCATTACAGCTTATTTCCTAATGCATGTAGAACAAAACTTTGGTTGGCTTGCTTGCTTTGTTTGTATAACTGTTTATTCAAGCTTTGTAAATAAGATTGACATCTTTAAAAAATTTATATAGGCATGGTTTTACCTGTATATATCATATTTGAATTTAATTGGCTGTTATTCTAATGATTGTACAATATACAAACAAAGCAAGCAAGCTAACCAAAGTTTTGTTTTACATGCATTAGGAAATTAGCTGCAACACATCGAAAAGACCCTAGTCTACTGTTGTTGTTGGGTTACATGTATTTACCTTGTTTTCTGTTCTTCATTACAATTATACAACCAAGGAATGTTAACATTTCCCATTCTTTCTGAAAAACACAAAACTTCTTTCAATAGAAATAAGAAGATGTGGTATGAGTGCAAATGAGACAACTCTCCTTCTTAGTCATAATTTGTAAAAGTCAATGATTATAAGTCAACAGGCTGCCTTCAAAATGGAACTTTTGAACAAGAGAAGTTTATTAATATACTGTAATTATTCATCATGTTTATGTGTTACATATTTGTTTTTCATTAATTTTTTTATATATAAGGCAGTTAGTTTTCTTGTTTGAATTGTTTTGCATTGTCAATTCCAGGCCTTTAACACCTTCCCATTCAGGCATTTTAGACCTTTACTTATCGAAAAGACACTATCGAAGTTTAAATGAATACTGCATTCACATCAATGGTCATACACATGTCATGTTAGGCTCAAATGAAAGATAATTTGTAAAATATTTCAGAAATTTAAGTTTGGAGATAATTCATCATTTTTTGGTCACATGGTTTATTTCCAAAAGTCATGTGACTGTTGGCGAAAAAGTGAAAAAATACGAAATCCTTGGACAAAAAGTCATGCAGAGACATATTGGTCGGCTAATAGGGTCAGGTTTTGGTGGAAACACAATGCCTCGAGTCTGTTGAAGCCATAAAATATATCATAGTGGAATAAATAGACGCATAATGTGCTATAGACCTTGAAATATAGATGTCCGTAACATTCAAAATAACTGATTTTAGACACCATTTTTGTCCGATTTCAAACTTGGACCC
This sequence comes from Mytilus galloprovincialis, assembly GCF_965363235.1. Taxonomy (NCBI): domain Eukaryota; kingdom Metazoa; phylum Mollusca; class Bivalvia; order Mytilida; family Mytilidae; genus Mytilus; species Mytilus galloprovincialis. The sequence goes on along the minus strand of NC_134842.1, from coordinate 72,997,486 downwards.
TAGTTATTGGTCTAATTCGTTTTCAATCAATCAGCAACTTAAACTTTGTTTTTACAAGTGAAAATTCATTGAATTACCAATGCTAGCTTGATGTGGGACACCCTTGACCGAGCCCGATGGAGCCAAGGGGGTAAAAAAGGGGGGGGGGCAATTTGGAACACACATTCTTTGAAAAAAAATTCGTAGGTTTTCTTTTTGAAATTGAAAGTAAAGTTAAGTTAAGTTACATTTGATATAGGAAATTATTTTTCCAACTCCAGCAGTGAGATTCGAACCCTCAATCTTAGCGCCTTGGGAAAGATCATCGTACCCCTGCGCCACTGGCATTGTATTGAATTTATTGAAATTTAAGTACTTAAGTCTACTACTACGGAAGAAATTTAAAAAAAAAAAAAATAATATAAAGATCTTCACCCAGTTTGTTTCCCTTTTGGAATTGTGTTCAGATGATGATTTTTTGTTGCCAAATGCATGATTTTTACGCAAATCTAGAAGGAATCCACTCTTTACAATGTCATTTTTTCATTGAAATATACATGTTCCTTTATTCAAACAAAAGTGTTTTCAACTTTGTCATACCGCAACACTTACGAAACCATGTTTTGTTACATCTATTTCAACTTTTCAAAAAAAAAATAGAATATTTAAGTGGTTTTTGTCTCTTTTCTCATAATATCTCTAAGAAATTACCTCAGATTTTAGCGCATTTCAAGTTTGTGAGTGCGCTTCTACTCGAAAAATTACATTTGCAACTAGTGTACAAGTTAGAACTATAAGTTTAATACTATTCTTCAAAAACTCACTGCACAGTTATTGAGAAAAGTCTTAAATCCTCTTAAAAGAGCAGTTTCCTTTGCCCTTCTTTTTGAGATTTTTTCTCAAAATTAGAAGAAAAATAAATGGTTTTTACAGAAGAATTACACATCAGTAAGAGGCGACTTATTTATCAACTAATAATGATAGAGGTTTGCTGCACATTAAATCGCATTGCTGGTTATCTGAGGATTAATTTGAGCCCTTAACCACATCTGTACGTCAGCAAATGGCTATGGAACAAGTCTAAATGCCCCCAAAAAATCTTGAAATTGGCTTCACCGGTAAACTGTACCGGTGTGAATGGGAAGGGGTTAATAGCTGACTATGTGGTATGGCCTTGCTCATTGTTGAAGGCCGTACAGTTAACTATAGTTGTTGATTTCTGTGTCATTTTGGTCTCTTGTGGAGAGTTGTCTCATTGGCAATCATACCATATCTTCTTTTTTTATGTAAACTCAGAAATTATTCAATGTGATGCTTTTATTATTGTGAAAAATGTGACAGAGTTATAATCGCAATAGTTTAAACTCGCAGTTTGAAATTTTTTATATGAATTAAACACATTTATCTCGATATCGCGAAGATAAAAATCGCATTTTAGTTTAAAATGACGAAATTCTAGTCTTAAAACATGGAATTCTGAGGTCATGAATTTTACAAAAATTAAATCCTTACATCATGTACATCCCAAAATTCAAAGAAAAAAATGCCCAGATCCTGAAGGATCAATCCAAAAATCAAGAGCTTAAAAAAAAAACGATCTCACATTCCCAATAAAGGTCCTACCCCCTCAAGACTGTAGAACTGAAATTGCATCTGCTTTGTCAAATCTTTTTTTCCTTGGGCTTGACTAATCATCATGATCATGTTGTTTCCTAAAGCTCTTTACTCATTTTAAAAACAGTTAAGAGGCAGGCATTGTAGTATAATTATTCGTTCTTTAAATTGAAACAAATCCATATTGAATCGGTTATAAACTTACCAAATCTAAACTGCAATCTTCAAATAACAATTCGCATACAGGAGGAAGAGTCTTCAGTAATATGTAAGAAATGCTTAATATTATGTTCGTGATATAATGTGGCACCAAAATTGGTTTGGCTGATAAATATGCAGAGTGTAACGAGTCCATATTGCACGGTTTTGGGGTTAGCGTCCGCTGTGATGTGTCCTTATTTATGTTTTATTAGCCACCGGCAAGGTCAAAGATAGCATTACGGTTGGGGAATGAAACGACTTGTCCTTGACTATTTTGTTAACGGTAACTATTCTGATGGACACGTATAAATCTCCGTAAATAATAAATAATAATAATAATCATAGAGACCCCCATCATAATCATAATCATAATAATCACAACCATAAAAATAATGATGTCGATGATGATTGTTGAATGGTTAAAATATTTAGAAAATGGAGAAATAGTTTGTACTGTGTTTGTTTAAGCTCGTTTTAAGATTTCAATAAGGCTTTTGACCTTATTACCTATGCCATGCTTTTAGAAAGGTAAAAAAAAATATACTATCGGAGAACATATGATAGATTGGATAAAATTATATTTGTCTGAAAGACAAGAAGAATTTCCAATACGCTAACTGTAATATTGTAACTTTCATTCATTCATAAATATCTATACAGTTCAGAGTTCACGCACGTGTTGTGTTGATGGACATAGCAGATAAGGTCGCGTCGTATTACTTTATGTATTTGTGTTGATTACTTAGCTCTAGCATTATATTAAAGTATGTTAATCAGTACACATGGCTTGTCTCTTAGTTAATATATATAGGCTACAAACGTTACATTGGCGACGAGGATAAAAACAAAAGTTGGAAATGTTAAAAATGTATTTCAATGGATTTAATAATTAGTGACACTGATAATCAAACCATGGCTGCATCTTTACCAATTTTTCCGAGTTTTCCGGTACATGAGAATAATGCTGAAATAAGGTGGCGTAAATGGATAAGTAGACTTGAAAATTTATTCATCGGTTTAAACATAAAGGACAGCAAAAGACAAAGAGCACTCTTGTTGCATTACGCTGGAGAAGATGTCAACGAAGTCTTTGATACCCTTGACAATACAGGAGAAGACTTTGCTGCCGCTAAACACAAGTTAACTGCTTACTTTGCTCCGAAAAAGAATACGGAATATGAAATCTACAAATTTAGGCAAGCCAAACAAACATCTGATGAAACTATCGACAGTTTTCACACGAGATTACGCCAGCTAGCTGTAAACTGTGAATTTACGGAAACATCTAAAGAAGTAAAATCGCAAATAATCCAAGGTTGTCATTCAACTAGACTAAGACGAAAGGCTCTTCGGGAAGACACGACCCTTGAAGGATTAATTTCATCAGCTAGAGCGTTAGAACTTTCCGAAAAACAGGCAACGGAAATTGAACAATCAGACAAACAATCCGCAAATGCTGTGAGAAAAGGAGTTGGAAAACGTCGAAACGGACCACAATTTCTAAAGACACAAACTGACCACAACGTAAAGAAAAAGAATACTTGCAGAAACTGTGGAGGTGATTTTCCACATGCAAACAAGTGTCCGGCATTTGGAAAAAGTTGCAACTCATGTAAAAAGTTGAATCATTTCGCTTCTGTATGTAGATCCAAACGTATAGATGGAACTAGCACTTTCAAAAGAAAAGTAAACAAAGTTGACAAATACGAACATGATGATGATCGTGATAGCAGTTCTGACGATGGTTACGTTTTTGGATTACGAGAAAATACTGTGAATAAAGTACAGAAAGGACAACCGAAAATCAACGTGAAAATCAATAATTCTAATGTGGATATTTTAATTGACACAGGATCAAGTATTAATGTTATTGATGAAAGCACATTCGAGAACATCAAGTGTAAACCCAAACTTTCTCACGCCGACACTAAAGTCTTCGCATATGGTTCAGATAAAAACTTGAAATTAATGGGAAAATTTCACGCTACAATAGAGACTGACCATAAAATAACAACCGCACCGGTGTATGTGATGAAAGGAAGATACGGGAATTTATTGTGCTACGATACATCTGTTGACTTAAACATAGTGCCAGTCATTTCTTCAGTAGCAGATAAACATGAAATATTATGCAATAAATATAGCGATGTGTTCAATGGAATTGGAAAATTAAAAGATGAAAAAGTGAAAATTCATATTGATGGAAATGTAAAACCAGTAATACAACCACATAGGCGTATTCCGTTTCACATTCGCAAGCAAGTAGAAGCAGAACTCGAGAAACTCGAAAAACAGGATATAATTGAAAAGGTGGATGGACCAACACCTTGGGTGTCCCCGATAGTTGTGGCCCCTAAACCGAAAAACAAGAACGAAATTCGATTATGCGTGGATATGAGGGAACCGAACAAAGCTATTTTGCGTTCACGTCATATTACACCAACACTTGATGACATGATCTTGGATTTAAACGGATCTAAAGTATTCTCGAAAATGGACCTTCGAAGTGGATATCATCAATTGGAGTTAAACGAAGAATCCCGGAACATCACAACCTTCACGACACACGTAGGATTACGTAGATACAAACGACTCAGTTTTGGTGTTTCATCAGCCGCAGAGTTATTCCAAAACACACTGAGTAATGCACTGGAAGGATTAGATGGAGTCCGAAATATATCCGACGATATAATCGTATTTGGAAGGAACCAGGACGAACATGATAAACGATTGGAAAAACTATTTTCACGTCTTAAAGAAAAGAACTTGACATTAAATAAGGCAAAATGTGAATTTAATAAGAACAAACTTGAATTCTATGGTCATATTTTTAGTGAAGATGGCATATCAGCCGATCCAAGAAAAATAAGCGCTATCAGGAACACGACAATACCGAAAGACGTAGGTGAAATTCGTAGTTTCTTAGCAATGACTAATTATGTTGGACGTTTTATTCCAAATTACTCAACTATAACTGAACCGCTCCGCAGATTAACAAAGCAGGATTCCAAGTGGGAATGGACATCTGAACAACAGGAATCATTTGACAAGCTAAAGAATGAACTTGTTGCTGACCGTGTGATGTCATACTTTGACCCTAACAAAGAAACAATGTTGATAGTAGATGCAAGTCCCGTTGGATTAGCTGGATTATTAACACAAAACGGAAAAATAATCGCATACGCAAGCCGATCATTGACAGACGTTGAAACACGCTATTCGCAAACAGAAAAGGAAGCATTAGCAATTGTATGGGCAATTGAACATTTTCACCTTTACTTGTACGGACAATCATTTACATTGGTATCCGATCACCAACCGCTTGAAACTATATTCAACAGTCCAAAGGCAAAAACACCAGCACGCATTGAAAGATGGAGATTAAGATTACAGGGATATAATTTCAAAGTACAGTACAAGCCAGGAAAGGTGAACGCAGCTGATTATTTATCAAGACATCCGACCCCGAATACATCAATCGCATGTAAACATTCTCAATTAGCTGAAGAATATGTCCGATACTTAACTGACAACGCTGTGCCGAAGGCAATGACCCTAAATGAAATAGCTGACAGTACACAAAAAGATAAAGATCTACAAACTGTTATTACTGCATTAAAATCAAACAGGTGGGACAAGTATGAGAGTAATACGCTAGATACATTCTCAAGATTACGATACGAATTAACAATCGTTCCCGTTAATGATATGGAGATCATACTTCATGATAATAGAATTGTCATTCCGAAAGATTTACAGATGCGTGTAATTGACCTTGCACATGAAGGGCACCAGGGCATAGTACGTACAAAGCAGTTGTTACGTGAAAAGGTATACTTCCCTGGAATAGACAAACTTGTAGAACAAACGTGTAAATCATGTATACCATGTTTAGCGTCAACCCCGAAAAATGTTTTCGAACCGTTACAAATGTCTGAGATACCGAATAATGTATGGGAGAATCTCAGCATGGACTTTTGTGGACCATTTCCGAATGGATATTACGTTATATGGTTATAATTGATGAATACTCAAGGTATCCTGTAATAGAAACCTTAACCAGTTTAACCGCAGAATCCGTCATACCGCTATTAGACAAAACTTTCTCAATTTTTGGAATACCGAAAGAACTGAAAACAGACAACGGACCGCCGTTTAATTCAGGAGAGTTCCGAAATTTTGCAGATAACATGGGTTTTAAGCACCGCAAAATAACTCCGTTATGGCCTCGCGCTAACGCGGAAAGTGAAAGATTCATGAGAACTATAGGAAAAGCAATTCGTGCAGCTCAAACGGAACATCGTAGTTGGAGACAAGAAATACACACATTTCTTCGCAATTATAGAGCAACACCGCACTCAACAACTAACGTGTCCCCGGCAGAACTTTTATTTGGAAGAAAAATTAATACCAAAATGCCGAACATTTCAACAAATGACCAAGCCGACAGTGAAGTTCGAAATGAAGACCACAAGAACAAAAGTAAAATGAAATTATACTTCGAGAAAAAACATTCAGTAAAAGTACCTGATTTTACAGTAGGAGATACCGTACTAGTTAAACAGGAAAAGAAAGATAAACTATCTACCCCGTACAATCCTCAACCATTAACAATCAAGAATAAAAAGGGTAGTATGATTACGGCAACGAATGAACAACAAAAAGATATAACTCGAAATTCGTCACACTTCAAAAAGGTTGGGAAATCTAAGATAATGACTGATGAGGAAATAGGAGAAATCATTGATGATGACATTATACCAAACACACCATTAAGAAGATCATCACGAGAAAAACAAACACCGAAACATCTCGATGATTATGTGCGTTAAAGGGCTGTGTTACAGGCATAATAATCCTGTGCTCTTTCTGATGTATCAGTTAGGTTTGATGTTGATTTATATGTTTGTGAATTTATGATACAAATCAATTTTGTGGAATTTACTATTCACACTCGTAATGATAGCCTTATCAGATTGATCAGACGATCCACTAATTATATTGACATTACAGTACGCGTACCAGATAATTTACATTTATCACAGACTATAAAGTTCTAATTTTCTATTGATACAATTTTATGCATCTTATCACTTAATTTGTTTACACAGACAGTTAAAGATTTTATGACTACACAGACAGTAATATAATTAATTAAAGTAGAAGTTTAATCTGAGAAAAGAAGAGATGTAATATTGTAACTTTCATTCATTCATAAATATCTATACAGTTCAGAGTTCACCCACGTGTTGTGTTGATGGACATAGCAGATAAGGTCGCGTCGTATTGCTTTATGTATTTGTGTTGATTACTTAGCTCTAGCATTATATTAAAGTATGTTAATCAGTACACATGGCTTGTCTCTTAGTTAATATATATAGGCTACAAACGTTACATTAAAATTTGACAAATGGATTGTAAAATTTGGAGTGCCTTAAGGTTCTATTTCAGGTCCTCTGTTATTTTTAATTTATAAAAATGATTTACCCCTTCAATCATGTTAAACAATCCGACATGGAGTTACATCCTGATGATTGATTCAACATGGCATTTTTATAATAAAATCATTGAAAAAATAACCAGCATATTGCAAAATGATTTAAATGCTACGGAGAGATGTGCTTATTTTCGCCATAAATTTCCATGTTTTTTGCAGATTATTTTCAGGTCTTTATTTTTTTTAAGTATACTGATATTTCTATGTGAAGATAACATCAAAAACATAATATTCGTAGCTTGAAAATATGTTTCTTTGGAAAAAAAATTATCATCTGAAAATGGGGACACATATTCACCGTTTTGACAAATCTATTTAAATAACTGCAGATTTTATTAAATCAATTTCATTATAGATGAATACCACACATTTCGAAGGTGTAAAGGACTGAAACTAAGGGCAATCACTCAAAGAATTACAAAGAAATACTTCTTTAAAATCATTTTTTCGTTCAGAAAATTGGCTGAAAAACGTTGTCTGTTTTTTCGGTCCTTTGCGGTAAGTGCCGAAATTTTGTCTAAGTTTAAAAAATAATATTTTTTGTTAAAATGATATAATTTACCGACATATCTCTTCCATTTCACCCATCCTTTGAAGTTTTTACACCTCAAAACACAGGCACTTGTCTCAGTTTTTTTCCCTTTTATATATTCATATATACATTAAGGCAGCAACCATTTGATTTTCGGGGGGGGGGGCGGGGGGGCTATGTTGGGTTTTTTGGTGCAAACTTTTTTTTTCGCCTTCGGCGAAGAACAATCTATTTAGCGACAAACCAAAAACAATTTTTTTCTTTCAATTTTAGCATTACATATAGTGGCAGCTGATGGCGAAAACAACACATTTTTTTCTCAAGGTCCAAAACAAATTATTTTTTTCATCACAAACTGGAAACAAACTTTTTTTTCAAAAAAAAAACCATAGCAATGAAAATTTAAGCTGGAGAGATCATGTTGATCGTATATGTATATTAATTATCTCATCTAAAATATCACTTTTATATAAATTTAAAGTATATTTGCCAATATACACAAGACAACTTTTCTATAATGCATATATTCTACCATATAAGACTATTGTAGTTTATATAAAAAAAAAGAAGATGTGGCCGTATGATTGCCAATGAGACAACTATCCACAAGAGACCAAAGTGACACAGGAATTAACAACTATAGATCACTGTACGGCCTTCAACAATTACCAAAGCAAATAGGGAGACGGATTTATACAAGTTTTTCGAAACTTGTTTCTAAATCCCATATTTGAACTTTATGTAACATTGTAATATTTTATCTTGTAATTTTTCATTAATAAAGACTGTTTAAACTAAACCCCATACCGTATAGTCAGCTACACAAGGCCCCGAATTGACAATGTAAAACAATTCAAACGAGAAAACTAACGACCTAATTTATGTACAAAAAAATGAACGAAAAACAGATGTGTAACATATAAACAAACGACAACCACTGAATAACAGGCTTCTATTACAGACTCCTGACTTGGAACAGGCACAATCATACAGAATGTGGCTGGGTTAAACATGTTAGCGGGATCCCAACCCTTCCCTAACCTGTGATAGTGGTGAAACAGTACAACATAAGAACTAACTTTAAAAATCAGTTGAAAAAGACTTAGCTCATCCGATGGATAAAAATACTACAAATACTGTACATGTGGATGTGGCCGGGTACTTGTACATCCCAACAGCAAAAGTACAGATCTAAGAGTACTCGCAGTTACTGACAGCTAGTTCAAAGCCACTAACAACTAAGAAAACCAGATGCTCCGCAGGGTGCAGCTTCATACGACCGCAGTGTTCGAACTTGAACAGTTGGGGCAAGTATGGACACAACATTCAAGCTTGATACGGTCAGCTCTGAATTTGGATTGTGATTAAGTAGTTGACACATCATAGGTTTCTGACACAGAATGAATGTGGTCTAATGAACTTAAAAATTATTATTTTTGCTGTTGAGCAATACACTTTGCTGTTGAATATTAATCCCCTTAGTAAAAAAAAAATATTTGTAGAAAAATTCTTTTTAATTTCTGAAATCTGAAATACGAAAATTTTTACACCTTGCCTCCACCCTCTCCTACATTTTTCTTACCACCCCCGTTTCCTCAATTCAAATTTCTGATGGAGGTCGCAACAAATACCGCTCATTAAAATACATCATAATCTGTTCAAATATGAAATGACAAACAGTCATGATAAAAATTAATATTAACAAACAGTAACTTCTAAAAATAAATTTACAGCTACACATCTCAAGACAATCACCATTTCTTAATACATAAATTTCAATCAGTGTAAGGGAGGTAATCAAGTAATCAAACATAGATATAGGAAGATGTGGTGTGAGTGCCAATGAGACAACTCTCCATACAAATAACAATTTAAAAAGTAAACCATTATAGGTTAAAGTACGGCCTTCAACACGGAGCCTTAGCTCACACCGAACAACAAGCTATATATATATATATATATATATATATATATAAAACAGTGTTCTTTAAATTTCAATTGGATTATTTCCCCTTAAACAGAAAAACCCTTGTTTTCCCCCTTTTTTTGTACTTAATAGCTTGATATTTGAACCATACCCCCCTCCAAACCATAACCATCCCTTTTAAGTATGGAAACTTGTGGTATGATTTAGAGAGATTTATACACTTAAACACAAGTTATTGACTGAAAACTAAAATAAATCTTATTTCGGCCCCAAATTCCTACACATTTGGTACCATAACCCCCAAAATCAATCCTAATCTTTTACCTGTGGTATTCAACATTGATGGTGCAATTTTAGAGCAATTGAAATGCTTATACACAAGTTGATATCCTGAAAGTAGAAAATAGCTTGTTCCCTTCCTCTTCAGGTATCTTTTTATAAAATTTCATAGAGATCCATTCGATCAAACTAAAGTTATTGTCCGGACACCAAATGTGTCTTCAGATGATGATGCAGGCGACATCATGCATCTAAGACTAAATTATCCATCAGTGCACATCCAACATTCAATGGATTTAGGGTAAAGACATGATGATGACAATGACGATAATGATGATGAGGATGATGACGATGATAACGATGATACCTGTTAGACAGTTTTCACTTGACCTCAACCTCATTTCATGGATTAGTGAAGAAGTTTTTGTGGTCAAGTCCATCCATTTCTCAGATACTATAAGTTAAAGGGTAACTATATTAGGTGTGATGATTGTAAGGTGTACATTTCAAACTAACTAATGTCATCTGACCTTGACCTCATTTTCATGTTTCAGTGATAAAAGTTTTTGTCTGTTTTTCTTATACTGTATGCAGTATGTCACCTTTATTTGGTGTATTGAAATATTTTACGATGTATATGTCTTCTGGCAGCTTTTATTTGACCTTGAACTCATTTTTGTGGTTCATTACTCAATGTTAAGTTTGTGTGCTTTGGTCTGTTTTTCTAATACTGTGTGCAATAGGTCAACTATATTTGATACATGGAAAGATTTTAAGGTGTACATGTTTGTAAAGTAGGGTTCATATGATCCCTATAAGGATTAATGGTGACTTGTCACTAACTTACATACAATTTATAAACATTTTTTTTATATAGCCTAATTTACACAACATCAAGGAAGTGTTATTATGGTGGAGGAAGCTGTAGTAATCAAAGAGGACCACTGAGTTCTTCCATGGGAATAGAGAGAGATAAATGTATTAATCTCCAAGTCAAAGTTAGGGGCTACTGTGACTATCCTAGGTTCAAAAAGTAGTATACACTACACACTATGATTTACCCACATATTAGTGTCAAACAAAATAATAACAAATACCCACAAGTTGTTTACCTCTAAATATCTTCAGACTATTTTTTGTGTTTGTTTGCTGTTTCACTAATGCATACCCCCTTCATAAATCCCACATTTCTTTTTAATTTATTAATGAAACTTAACAAATAAGTGAAACAGAATTTTATTCTATATACATTGAACATACAGAAAATATCCATTTCAAAAACATGATGCGATAAGGACTTAGGAATCCAAATATGATAATCTATATGAATGACAAAATGTTAATGAAACATATAAAAATCATCATTAGACCAGTGTTCAATATTTAACATGATAAAACTGATCTCATTGATATTATTACAGGTGATTCCATTGAATGTGTAGGTAAAGGTAATATCTTTGGTAACCTTGCTTGCTAGCGGAACAGTGAAGTCATTATTAGATAAGGTATACTACCCTCCTCTCGAAGTAGTCTAGTCCTTCAGACATATAAGTTGGTTATCTGGCAAACTAGTCTACACTTAAAGAAGGGTAGTTTGCCTGACTCTAGATTACCAAAGATATTACCTTACCTACACACCCAATGCAATCGCCTGTATTCCTTTCAAAAGTATAAATATATGTTCTTCATGAAATTCATCAATTTACAATCATTTTGAAAAATGCCTTCATTTCAACAGATTGAGTGACTTATGAAAGAATGATTTTAAAGGTTAAGGGTGAAAAAGACAGCAGTCGTAAATGATTTAAATCAGGAAATGTAATGTCATCGAACAGTCTAGAAAAGTTTGATAGATTTTAAATTTATTTGTATGTGATGCAAACATTTAAATGAAATTATGCAAATAATAATAAAAATAAAAAATGTCCCCATACATTTCATATTATTGTAAAAAAATTAGAGGACATTTTGCCATTTCAAACTTAATGACTTTTACACCTTTTGCGCAGAGAATTTCTCCAGCTATTTATGTATTTAATACAAAACCTGTTCAACAAAATACTTTCAAATAATCTTTACACATTTTCATACATTTCCAATAGAGGCAATGTTTTCCTGCCAAACTTTTTTCTTCTTCAAATTTTCCATAAAATAAAGCTGATGAACCTATTTTTCTTTACTATCATTTAAATTTATTATCTGTTATGTATCTAAAAAATATATATTTTTTTTAAATTGTTTTATTGTTTTTAGCAAACACCTTTAATATAGAGATAACAACATACACAAATAAAGACTTTTAAAAAAAAAGGTTCTGTTTATAAAGTGAAATAAAAATATGTATGGGAGCAGAAAATCTGCAATGAAAATCTGATAGACCTAGATGTACAATGTACCATAACAGTTATTATTTTGTTGGGGATAGCCTTTTCAATAGCTTAAGAAAATATTTTCATTCAAAAAAAAAAAAAAAACATTTGAAAGATTACAATTAAACACAGTTAATACATTTAAATTAAATATTTACATTGTGTATTTCTATCAATATTCATCATCAAATATCATTAAATACATTTAAAAATAAATCATTACTATTCACACTTGTTTCTTCTTTATCATACTTTACAACTGATATCTTATTTTTTCAAAAGCACTAAAAATAATCAAGTTATTTTTTTCACATTACTTTCTACATTCCGCAGTCCAGATTTCCTACTAAAATAAGTCAGCAAGTCTGTTTAGACTCATGTTTTTTACAAATGAACATCTAATTAAACATGTCTTCTCTATCAGCCCCGATCAATTCTGACTCCTCCATTGAACTAAAGTTAAGAAAATGAGATGGTCGATGTATTTCATGGTAGAATTCCTTGGGGTTTGCCAGCTGTAATTCATACTTCATGTTAGCATCATGACGAACACCTGAATAAAATAAAATTATATGTGTAAAATGTCAGTAATAGGTTTTTCTATTTTTCCCTTTTTCAGGATGATGACATAAAATGTGTGTAAAAATATAATTACATTTTGTATAACAAATAAATTGATATGAAAGGCAAAGTATACTCAAATAAATTACTTCAGCATATCACAACCCGTTATCAACACTGTTAAAAGGCAATTTCAGCACTGCATTATGTGTTTTGGTATTTCTACACTCACGTTAAATTTTATAATTTAAAGTCTAAGGATTGCTGAGCTTTGAATATTTAAAATTTTAACTTTTGAAAGTGGAGAAATAATACACGAGTTACAGAAATCTGTTTGTCTTATGCATTTAAGATGATATCGAAACAAAGTTTGTCATTCCTCAACAAAGATTTGCAGAAAGTTATGTTCTTTAAATGTGATGTCATCAGGCATCGTAGCATTTTTTTTATGACATCACAATAGGAAAGTCAGCAGAAATCAGGAAAATGTGTCGTCCTATTTTAATTTTGACCAATCATTTCCTGCGAACAAAATTTTTTTAAGAGATAAAAATATTTTTCTCACATTTTCTCACACAGATCGAGAAATGTGAAAATAGAATGAAAAGTAATTAATACCGATTCTCCTCATTATTATCATAACCTGTGATCAACTGCGTTATCAGTAATACATACCCATAAAGTTGTAATTCCACGACCACTGAGCAGGAGTCATGAAGAATCCAAGGAAACGATCTGACAATAACATCTGTACACGTTCATAATGTGAGGGGAGATAACCCTTAGGATTGTTACCAGTGTCCGTGTTCTGTCTGCCCCACTCATATCCTGTGGGGGTCAACTTGTAGGCTGTCAGTGAACAAGATCCTGGTGTGAAGCTGGAATACGGATAGGAAAATCACATTAATATATACTTTTGTTGCAACTCTCCAGTGGTTAAAACTGTTAAAGGGACATAAGCTGCCAAATTAATGTTTACTTTTAAAAGTCGAATGTGTCCATGGGACACAGATGATACTCCCCGCTTGCATATAATGTTATAAAAAGACATAACTCAAACACAGTAAAGCGACGCTTCACATATTCCTACCTGATCTGAGTTTTGTGGTAATTAAACATTGTGTATGTGTATATTGTTCATAAAATTTAGTTCAGGCAAACATAAGTTATAGAACAGAAATGAAAAATTCACCAATTTTTCCATTTGTAAAGGGGCAAAACTCTAGAAAGGTAAAATTCAAAGCTGATCTTTTTTTTGTGGTAATAAGCATTGTGTATTAGTTTTAAAACATGCAGTTCATGCAAACAGAGAGCAGAAACCAATTTCCAGACTTACAGACATAAACAGACATGGGTAAAACTTTATTGCCCCTCCGCTACGGTGAGGGCATTAAATGCAAGTAAGCTCCTGCAACAGTATAAGGTTGATTTGCTTGGTTCAGGTTGATCTCAAAAACATATAGATTGTTTGGGGATTGAAATTCTGGAGAGACACATTGTCAGGACGTATATTTTACCTGCATGTAATTACGACAGTCTTTTCTCCATCCCAGGACGGATTGTCAGCCATGACTTTAGCATGAGTGGTGATGTCCTGCGGAGACAGCTGTGGTAATTCATTAGGTTGTGTATGAATCCATCCTAATGGCTCCATCTCCTACAAAAAATCCATCACAAATCACATTACTATACAATTCAAGAAGATTTAATCACATCATTAGTCCAGATTAAATACAGTAGGCTGCTTAGTGTTTAATTTTTCATGAAAAAAACAAAACCAAACAATCTGAGGTAAATAAGATGATCAGCTAATTTATTCTTTTTTTAAATCATGTTTTGAAAAGATTTTGTATTGCTCTAATTGAAAAAAGGTACACATCTAAACTATTAATGTAAAAGTGTGTTTTCTAAACCAAATATTCCATAAAAAAAAGTGTTTGTTCTCTACAAAACAAGAGGATTTCCCATCTGAAAGTTTAAGCAAGGGGAAAACTTCATTCATCATTTTAGTAGGATTTTCAAGCTCCAGTTGAATTTTTTATTTTTGTTAATAGCACTGAAGTCTAACCCTGTCATACAATCAATTCTTTTTGATGGATTATTTATTTATTTTTGGATCCTCAATGCTCTTCAACTTTGTACTTGTTTGGCTTTATAAATATTTTGATATGAGCCTCACTGATGAGTCTTATGTAGACGAAACGCGCGTCTGGCGTACTAAATTATGATCCTGGCACCTTTGATAACTATTATATCCATACTTACTTTAAGACATTCATGTTCAGGTAGAATGTTTGGTAGATGAACGGTCTGATGAGTTCCCCATTGTGGTGGTAACACTATACACCTAATCTCCTTGACCTGGGGATTATCAGGGGGACTAACTCCGTATAAAAATCCAGCAATCTAAAAAGCAGAAGAGACATTCTTAATATACTCAGATATAATTTATATTTTAATATATACAGAATTTAATATTTTAAAGATGATTTAACTCATTAAATATCAAACCAGAAGGCCAAAATAAAATGTAATAAAGAAATCCTCATTTTAAACTCCAGACCTTGTGGTTATTTAATTTGGAGTACAATTATAGTACTCAGTCTCAGAGTTCAACCAATCAAAATGCTGGATTTGGTGTATTGAGCCTGAGTACTGAGTAGTTTAACAGATGAGAGTCCATTTTAACAATAGTGGTAAATGTGTGAATCTAAATAGAATCACTACTGTAATATTTATAGCTGGTTTATTTTTGCTGTTTTGTCATGAACAGCGTATTATACCAAGATATTGAAAAGATAGTACAAAAACCAGAATCCATGGATCAATATGAACGCTATTATGGGTGAATGTACAAAATGTACCAATTATACATATCATATGAAGGAACATACAAGACAAAACAGGTAAAAATTCTAAAATCTGGCAAATTCCTAAAACATTCATGCAAGTAATTTATTAAGCCCAATCAATGGGTGGAAGAAATTTTACCCCTTTTGAATATACATAGATATAAAAATATGTGGTATGAGTGCAAATGAGACAACTCTCCACTCATGTCACAATTTGTAAAAGTAAATCATTATAAGTAAAATGCTGCCTTCAACACAGAGACTTAGCTCCCACCAATGCACTGATAATAAATTTTAAGTTTGATGTCTCACCTGTGCTCTTAGATCAGAGATAATAATAAACTTCTTCAGAACATTCTTTGGTAATATATAAGTATATCCTGTCTCTTTGATATCGTCAGAGGAGACATAAATATGATTAGTTCTCAGATGGAGGTTGGTGGCAGAGATTGCTCTAACACGCCATTCAGTTTTAGACGAGAATGTGGAGGTCTCATAGTTACTGGTTGTGGACGTAATAATTTCATCTCCATGTTTGTTAACAGTTCGTGTTGTTGTTGCTGTAAGTTGTGATTGTTCTTTCGTCTGTTTTTCAATTTCAGCAATTTGTACACGCTGAGCTGAGGGCGCTGAAATCTCCATACCAAGGATTATGTCCCTTATTTCTGATTGGGTCAAAGAAACTACGTTCACACTGAAAAAAGAATGAATTTATGTCAATTCTCCAATTTAGAATCTAAATGACTATATGTTATATTAACAAAAAATTTAATGTTTCGAAGAATGGTAACCAATCGATTGTTTTCTTTCATAAAAAAACTCTTAAATTCTTCTGATTCTGAAATAGAATTTTTTTTTTTACAACCTGTTTATATTTGAATATATGCAGAAACTGTGTATTGGAAAGTTTTCATGTAAACTTTTGTTTGCATTTTGCTCAATAAAAGGTAAGATAAATTTCCACTTGGTCTAATGTTTGCTGTTTAAAAGTATTTCCATGACTGTTATTATAATAGGCATATTTTAGCAGTGAGAAACTGTATTCAGAAAAGTTTCTGCTGGACCCAATAAACTAATAAAGTGTAATTTTCATATCTTAATTGCACAGTCCTTACTTGTTTTTCTTTCCGTAATCAGCAAGAATGAGATCTTTAAGCTGCATTTCAATCTTCATCCATTCCTCGTCAGACAGAGTAGGCCAGATGTGATGTTGTTCAGTAATCGTCGTCTTGTCTGGCTTCAATACGATCTTAGTACGATCATTGTTGACGTGTAAGGCTCGCAGAATCAAAATTAATCGGGAGAATGCCTACAAAAAGAGTAAATTTATTAGGTCAGATTAAGGAAATAGCCAATGGATTCTTAGTCTAGAGTGTGATGCTTAGTAGTTGAGAAAAAAAATAATTATATCAGAAATTACAAAATATTAAACAGCTTAGTTCTAATTTTATTATCTTTAGTAAGTATTGAAATTTTCATTCAAAGCAGATCATGGTTGATTTTGATTTAGTTTACCTATCAATTTTAAGTCAAAACTTTGGACTTGGAGCTGTGACTGTTTATTTTTACAAATCATGCTACAAATTAACCAGTACTTACTGTATAAGATGAAATAGTTTTCAACCAATCATCATACAGATTAAATAGTACCATCTGTGGTTCTTTAGCTTCAAGAATCAGATCACCAAACTTTTCTACCTGTAAAAACATAAAAATACAAACATTAGAGACTAGAAAGTTTTTTTTTTCCTTTTCTGTCATTCTGGCTATATTTTGTTAGCCCATTCAAATACTCATTATCGGTTCTCGAGTGTAATGTAAAAAAAAAATGTTTTTTTGTTATTTTAATAATAATATTCCTCTTTATTTATTGTTTTGTTTTTTCTTCACAATTTTAACCTCAGAGCAATTTGGAGATAGGCACAATGTAAACACTTGTCTATTCCTTCAAACAGTATGTCTTCTCCTTTGTTGTGCTGGGGTCTCAGCGGCAAAGTGGTCTAAGTAGTTCTACTGTAATCACTAGCCAGTCAACATTGTGGTAGTGAGTTTATACGCCGTTTGTAAGGGAGCACTTGACTCCAATCTTAATCTTAATGAAAAGGAGTCCCCTGAGAAAACCACTGGCCTTCAGTAGTTTTCCTACCGAAGGTCAGAGGTTTTCTCTTGGGCCTCAGATTCATCCACCTATTAGATACCAAGAAATAGCCCATAATAGGTCCTTAAAAGTGGCGTTAAAACATCAATCAATAAACCTAGATGTGCTTTTGTAACAATAATGTATACCCTATATCTACTTTTACATATATTATTGACTGCATGGTTATCATCAGGTCTTTAACATTCATGAAAACAAGAATTGACCTGAGAGCAATAAAATGTTGTATCACCAGACTGGTACTATATAACATACCTTGAGACAGGCCTGGAAAGGAAGCTGGAGTTCACTCCCCTTGATGACAATATTAGGGAAATCTAACAAATGTACTTCTAACGGATCCAACATGCCTTTCCTAGTGACAATGATCTGTTTAGGTTGTTCCTCCACAGGAAGGGATCTAATCAAGGCAGCTACTTCTTCTGCAGTCTTCCATTTGGCCAACTACAACAGGAAAATGTCAGAGATATCAATCAGTGTAGATAGTTTTGGACAGTAATATAGAGCTAGTAATTTTTGCAAGCATGGTTGAACAAAGGATACAAATGTCAGATTTATTATGGAATTTCATAAAATGCAACATACAATAAATGCTATTAAAATTTCAGCTGTGAATTCTTATTTTTTGCAAATCCTATGTTGTCACAATTTTTGCTTTAATAAAATACCACAAAAATTTCTGGATATACAGCACATTAATATAGTCGACATATAATTCTATGTATGAGCCTTTTTTCCTAGACTGAGGACTATTTATAGAACTGTGAAGTTAGTATGTGGACCTCTTAATGTTATTTTTTTTTTATCCAATTACCTGTCCAAGACGTTTCTGTCCAGCCCATACAGATGTATGAATGATCTTTAAGAACAACTGTCCAGTTCGTGGATTGAATATAAAAATAGCTCCATTAATTGGCTTGGTTGTTAAATTGCCTTCAAATGTCTGAAAAGGAAACAAAAATATGAACATAAAAAGTGGATGCAATATTGCTTTAATTGCAATAAATTCTTAAAGTAAATATTTTCTATAAGCCAGATTTTTCAACAACATTACTTGAAACTTTAAAATTTTCTTTGCTGATACTCAAAATAACAATATTTTTTTTATAAGCCACTTTTTCAATATCAATAGAAAATGAACAATTCATCTAACTTGTAACAATACCAACTATAAATTTAAGATGTATAGCAATCTGAACTTAAGCTCATCTCAAATGACCCCAATTAGAATGTTTTTCAGAATGAGACTCAGTTAATCTTTAATAACTTAAAAAAGAAACATGTATTATATATAGAATGAGACTTGGCAGAACGCAATCTTGAAAATCTGTAAATAAATATCTCACTATTCAGTATGAGACTTAGCAAGCTGGAACAATACAAAGCCAAGGGCTTACAGTCATATACATGACATACCTTGTGTATTGTAACTCTGTATACATTAGTATCATCCACAAACCAGATGATCTGGTTGGAGAACAGTTCTCCATAATTCTGTGATGACAGGTAAGGTTCAGTCGGCTCAGAGGAGTACAATTGTAGACCTTTACGTATTCTCTCCCTCAGTACATACAGAGCTGGATTAGCCTTCATGATCTTAGCCATAGCCTGCTGGATCAGTGGTTTGGCCCCTGGGAACCAGTTACCGTAGGCACTGTGTAGATTGTAGGCTAAGTCAATGGCAACCAGAGCTCCCGTAGGTGAAGGATAAATACTCATATTGTCTGTGGTATAGTCGAGGAACTTGGCACGTGCGTAACGTTCCACATCATGAGAATCGTAATCACCCCATCTTAGCTGTATATCAATCCAGTATTTCTGGGTAGTTGTGTTATCCATTACATCTCTATAAAAGACAAAATATATCAAGTTAGTTTAAAAAGAAGTTATGTTCCTATATTTACAGCCCTCCCCTATAAAAATGATGGTGAAAACAGATACTCATATTACACTAAATTTCAAATAATATTAACACTACATCTAATTTTTCTCATCCATTCCCCTCTAGCCCTTTGGAAACCCCATTTATGTATTTACATTTTAACTTAAACTTAAAATCTGCTAACAGTGATGGTCTTGAGCTGTTCCCCTTTTACACTTACTTAGAATCTGCCAACAGTGATGGTTTTGAGACGTTCCACTTATAAGCAGCAAACAGGAGTATATCAGCACATGAACTGTTCATTTTGTATGACTTCCTGGGATGGATTGTTTCTTTCTGAACAGTTTCTATCTCTAAAGCATCCAATTCTTGATCAAAAACCTGTAATAAAGAGAGTTCTAGTGAAACAAAAATAGTCATTCATAAAAATCTGTCATAAAGAGATCTAATGAAACAAAAATAGTCATTTATAAAAACAAAATTAAATACCTGTCATAAAGAGAGTTCTTATAAAACAAAAATAGTCATTCATAAAAACAACCACCTCAATAGACAACCAGGTGCTCCGCAGGGCGCAGCTTTATACGAATGAATTTGGATTGTGATCAAATTTTTGACATTACATGGTGTTTTTTTTACACAAAACAAATGTCAAGATTTTACAAATCAATTAAAGATTTCTTCTTCAAACTTTTTAAATCTAAAATTAAATAGTTGACACAGCATAGGTTTCTGACACAGAATGAATGTAGTCTAATGACCTTAAAAGTTTTTTTTTGCCTTTGAGCAATTCACTATGCTGTTGAATATTAATCCTCTCAAAAAAATGTTTGAAGAAATTTTCTTTTTATTTATGAAATCTGAAATGAGAAAAATTTAAACCCCCCCCCCCTTTTTTTTCACATCCCCGTTTCCCTTTTTCCAAAACTGATATCAAGTCAAATTTCTTATGGAGTTTGCAACAATAACTACTCTTTTAAATACATCATAAAATATTAAAATGTAAAATAAATTGCTTGTTATCACTGAATGGTAAAGATTGGTTGGTAGTAAAAGTGAATATACATTGTTTATTGTATAAAACAATAAAAAAAACTTCATCAGCAACATTTTATATTGGCAAATTTCCAATGAAGTTACTTACATGTACATAAAGTTATTGGCAAATAAAAATAGAAAATGACATCATAGTCATGTCTGGCAAATGTCCAACATATATTATCAACTACTATTCTATACAAAGAAAGATAACTCCAATTGAAAATTAATTGCTATTGCACAATATTGTGCAATTAGATATTTCTTGCTATTGTGCAATACTGTGCAATTGAAAATTTCTTACTATTGCACAATACTTGATATGGAATCCTTATTTGGACCAACTTGAAAACTGGGCCCATAATCAAAAATCAAAGTACATATTTAGATAAAGCATATCAAATAAGCCCAAGAATTTAATTTTTGTTAAAATCAAACTTAGTTTAATTTTGGACCCTTTGGACCTTAATGTAGACCAATTTGAAAACTGGACCAAAAATTAAGAATCTACATACACAGTTAGATTTGGCATATCAAAGAACCCATTTATTCAATTTTTGATGAAATCAAACAAAGTTTAATTTTGGACCCCCATTTGGACCAACTTGAAAACTAGGCCAATAATTAAAAATCTAAGTACATTTTTAAATTCAGCATATCAAAGAACACCAAGGATTCAATTTTTGTTACAATCAAACTAAGTTTAATTTTGGACCCTTTGGACCTTAATGTAGACCAATTTGAAAACGGGACCAAAAATTAAGAATCTACATACATAGTTAGATTCGGCATATCAAAGAACCCCAATTATTCAAACTCCCAAAATCAATCCCAACCTTCCTTTTGTGGTCATCAACCTTGTGTCAAAATTTCATAGATTTCTATTCACTTAAACTAAAGTTATAGTGTGAAAACCAAGAAAATGCTTATTTGGGCCCTTTTTGGCCCCTACTTCCAAAAATGTTGGGACCAAAACTCCCAAAATCAATCCCAACCTTCCTTTTGTGGTCATAAACCTTGTGTTAAAATTTCATTGATTTCTATTCACTTTCACTAAAGTTAGAGTGCGAAAACTAAAAGTATTCGGACGACGACGACGCCAACGTGATAGCAATATACGACCAAAAAATTTAAATTTTTGCGGTCGTATAAAAATATAAAGCAACAAGCCAGGACTGGAATAAGTTCATGATGTAAATATTTGACTCTAAACTTAATTCAGCTAAATGTCTGAACTGTGAAGTTGTTTATTTTTGTGGAGCTCTAATATAAGAGAATTCTTGGGCCAAACTCATTCACTAGGTTGTTTATTTTGTGTAACTTGATATTAAACAAACAACAATCAATCTAATCTTACAACGTTTGCGGTTGTGGTTGTTTAAAATCTACCTTTAGTTCATACAGAGGGCATTACATACAAATATTTACAGCTAATTTCCTACTGCATGTAAAACAAAACTTTGGTTAGCTAGCTTGCTTGCTTTGTTTGTATATTGTACAATCATTAGAATAACACCCAATTAAATTCAAATAAGATATATACAGGTTAAACTATTCCTATATAAATTGTTTAAAAGATGTCAATCTAATTTACAAAGCTTGAATAAACAGTTATACAAACAAAGCAAGCAAGCCAACCAAAGTTTTGTTCTACATGCATTAGGAAATCAGCTGTAAATAATTAAAATGTTGTAAAACAGTAACAAACCTGACACAAATCCATGACAACACTTTCATGAATTTTCTGCCACAAATGAGCTCTGAATATCTGGATCAGTGAAATCTTCAGTGTAGGGATTTTACCGTGCATAAAAATACCAGTCAAGTCCAGCTGCACCTGGAAACCTACGTATACCTGAAATCATAATGTCATACATGTTAGTGAAATCTTTAGTGTAGGGATTTTACTGTGCATAAAAATACCAGTCAAGTCCAGCTGCAACTGGAAACCTACGTACACCTGAAATCATAATGTTATACATCTGTCAATTATCTCAAATACAATGCCCAAAAGAACTATGCCTTTTTGTTTATATATATATATTTCTCAGACAGAAACTATACAGAGAGCAATCCTAGAGAAAATAATCATTTATTGCCTCACTATTTGAAAACAGAGTTTGTCTTTAGTGCTGTGTGGAGACAGTAGAGTGCCTCCATGTGATTCAGGTTTATGTTTTTATAATATACTAGATTATGGAGTGTGTGTTCGAGCCAGAAATTATCAATGTTCATTACTTAAGGAATATTTTTCAAAAACTCATATTTTCTGTTCTTTGGTTGGGTTGGTTGTTGTCTTTTTTACACATTCCCCATTTCCATTCTGAATTTTATTTGAATGTTGATGAATACAAATAATAAAACACCCTCATATTAGATTAATTATGGGTTGGTTGTCATATTTTCTTTTAGAATCTTCCTACTCAGTAGAATAAGTAAAAGAGTGAAGTCACCCATATTTTGTCCATTTATATATACATATACACACATTTTGTAGTGGTTTGAAATTTAATGAGTTATGTAGCTCATTTTTGGCATCATAATTGACAATAAAAACACTTATTCTAATTCCCCCGCCCCCCCCCCCCCCCTTCCCCCCAAAAAAACAAAACAAGAGCAGTTGTACTTTGTGTAAAATCTTACATTAGCTCTGTTTATGGTTGGTGACCACCACAAAGTAAATCGTCGGTTTGGAATTTGATTCAGACCAGATCTCTGTGCATTTGTCAATTTTTTGTATTTCATAGACTCCTCAAATCCACTGGCTTTCTCCCAGAACAGACCTTCCCATGTAGGAAAGTATGTGCCTTTAAACAGTGTGTGTTCCAGGATTCCCTCGACACCTCCTAATGCTTGGATCATATCAGTCCTATAGTTGTTTAAGTTCCATAATTTCCCGTCGTGTCGCTGATGAGTCCACCAGAATGGATTCTGTTTCAATACCTGCAGCACAAAAAAAATGATAATTTAATATAACATATGATGAAAGCAAGCTGTATAAAACATTATCAGATAATTATCTGAATCTGATATCATTTTCATAAATTGATGAAAATGTATTTCTACTGGGCAATATTGGGTAATTCGGGTAACAACATATCTTTTGGACTCACTGTGTAATCGTGGTAATCGGAGGACTTTAGAATTTTGTATTGTTTCCAAATAAAGGGAAATTCAATAGTGCTTACTCAAATTCTGTGTTCAGAAAGATCACCAATCAAGAATGATCCAAAAAAAAACTTATTTAAAAAAAAAATCTAAATTCTGTTATCATTCAGAGGGCCTTGATTAAAATGAAACTCTAAGAAGTGTTTACCAGTAATGTATTTTAATAATTACTTTACATGCTCCCAGAAATACCTGCTTCAGGACATTACTATACCAAACACAGTTCACTTTTCTCACACAAATTTACACCTTATATTAAATTACCTGGAATGCTTTAAATTCTGTTCGGACTCTCCATCCTTTATCATAGGCCAGTGTATGTCTGTCCTTCTGGAAGAGTGTGTTGATTCTCGGAATACCTCTATCCCAACTGTCCTCTAAATCTTCTAAAGTCAGACGTCTACAAAATTAATGAAAATATATTGTTCACACTTTTAAAAATAAAATTGCAATGAAAACCCCACATGAAATAATACCACTCACTATCCAACTGACAATCACTTTTACATGTTCTAGGGAAGAATTCCCTTTTTGAATTTGATTTGAATGACACCAATTAGATATGTCTTAAATAAGGGTAGTCAAATATCTATCATTCAACAATAATCTTTACAAATTTAAAAAAGATAACAAAAAAATGTTTCTGTGAAAAAAATGTCTGTTTGCACAATGTTCTCTCTATTATTTTCAAATGGGATTTTAAATAGCTGTCTTTCCATTAAGTTATAGCACTGTAATATATTATATTACAAAATCTTGAGACAGCACCATGGTAAACAGTTATATCATTAATGGGGTTCTAAAATGAATAGTCGAAGGATTGATAAATTACAATCAGACCAGATATTGCAATTAATTTCATCCATTATGGATAAAAGGGTATGTAGGGTATACATCAATCAGAAAACAATCAAATCACACAAGTGACTACAGATTATTTTGAGTCAACAATGTTTTTTCCTTGACTAATTAGCATGCATTTTGCATACAATGTCCTCGACATTTATTTCTGAACAGGATCTAAGATCAATTTGAACACAAAACTGGAATGTGGTAAGACACTAACCTGTTCTGTGCATTAGCTTCTTGTCTCTTCAATGCATACTCAGCCCATACTCTCTGTGAGTCTATAAATTCACTTTCCCATGGCATTATGTATCTACAATATATAAAGATTTAACTTAAATACCTATCAATAAATACAAGTAAGTTTGCTATGTTCATTCTTTGGGAAGGAGGGGATTCTTACTAATTAAAAGTTTGCTTTAATACTTCTTTCTTTCAAAGGAACTGTTTTTTTCTTCAATGAATTAATATAAAATTATGCATTGTACTTGATTCATTCATTAAAACACAGTAAATATGTTATTCTAAACAATAACTTACGATGGAAATAAGCTGGTTAATAAATACAAACATTAAAGAAATTCTCTTTAAATTACAGGTTAGATATATGCAGGCTGTTGTACTGAAACTTTTATGAATCTCCCATTCAGACGAAAAGGACTAACGTTTTCCAACTAGGACACAATATTAAATATTAACGTGAGCACAATGGACATTTCAGCTTAAATTCAAAGACACAGCCTACTATTTTAAAAGTAGCCCTGACTTCTAGGCCTTTGCTAATGTTTTTCCAATCCAAACCTGTAAATTAAAGGTTAGATAGATAAATGCAGGCTGTTGTACCAAAACTTTTGAAAATCTTCCATCCAATAGAAACAGATTTACCTGCCACAACATGAATGATTAACATAAGCACTATGGACATTTTCAGTTTAAGTTCAATGACCCAGTTTAGTTTCCTGGACAACTATTCATTTGCCTATATTTTTTTCCAAGCCATACCATACAATTAAGTAGAGTTTGTTTTACAAAAAAATTATGAATTAGATTGATCGTTAGTAATATACAATTCATTATAATCAATCAATCTTATTCACTATTTTTGGGGAAACTGACTCCTAGGCCATTACTAATGTTTTTCCAAGCCATACCTGTATAAGTTAGGAATGAGCTGATCTTCGTCATGACTCATCCCTGATCTGAAATGTGTGATCCCCACATCTGTCTGTTTAGACCATCGTAAATCTGACTGTGGTATCAATACATGGCCCATAGACAACATTCCCAATCCTCCCAACTCTTTAGGTGTGTAAAACACAACAGGAGGAAATCGGCTAGGCATTTTGGAATTCAGTCCAATTTTAATACGAGTTTGGATTTTGTTTTCACATTTGACTAGCAAGTCCAATAACTCTTGTGTATTGACAACAGCTTCACGGAAATATGTCATTAATCCAATCAATGCTGTGTTCCATTTGTTAACAATCTGTAATGATAAACGTAATAATTAATAATAGTCATTAACAGATGCAGATATAAAAGTTTGAAGAGATTATTGTACTGGTTGCAGTCTTGTAATTGACTGCTTCGTAGGTTTACATGCAAAACAGCTGGTCTTTGAAAATAAAAAAATTAAAAATGCTACATGTTCATATCATGTATGTACTACTGTGAAATTGTGATTTAATCGAGAAAAAAAAGTGGGTTATGCCACGAAGAATAAAAAGTTACGTAATCCTGAAGACAAAACATTTTTTTTCTACTTTCTGTTTGCTGTTTTTACTAGGCCGCACCACTTCCAGTAAACATGATATCCTTTCACTTTCCTGAATTGATATGCTCCAAAAGATGCAAGATTTTTTAAAAGTCTATATATATGTTTCAATTTAGCATAAACATATAATCAAACAGAAAAAATTGAGTTCAGAAAAAAATTCAGAAAAAAATGCACTATTTTGTTACCCTCCATGTTTTGACATGCACCGGAAACTGGAGTTGTAATACAAGACTGGTACCTACTCAAGATTCAGAAATCACCCAATCAAAATACTGGATTTGGTGTTTCAATCACAAATTTTGTACCCCCAGTACTGGGTTAAGTTTAACTAGATGAAACCCAACACCAAAATGTCAACTAGATGTTAATTTATCTGTTACATGTATTTCTTTTTTTATATATAAATAAGATGTGGTATACAATTTCATTGCTTGTTTTTCGTTACAATTTCTTTCAGATTCTGTTAATTGTTGGAATTTGTGTGTTTCAAATTGAATTATGAGGTTTCAATGTGTGTTCTAATTTTTATTTCAGTAGTACAAATTTTTATGGATAAAATTCTTGATTTTGTGATTTTGACATATTCTGCATGCAAACCTCTAAAACCCTTTCCAGAAAAACTGGTTCTAAAATCATGTGTTTTTCTCTAAAGTGTTTTCTAAAAATTCTGAAATGTTTTCCGAATAATAAACATTTGTCTCACCTTTGTGAACGTAGTAGATCCTGAAGCCATGAGAATCTGACGGACTCGGTTATGGAATCGTGACATGGACTCATCATCCACTCGTAGGAAACACTGAGCAGTTCTTTCTTTTGTGACCTCATTCTGGAGATTCCAGATACCGTCTTTTTGTTTATTTTCACCAGCTGTTGTACGACATTTGGGTAAGATACGACATTCAAAGCCACTCATGTTAAATAATAAATTAGGATTGTCTTTACTGTACACAGACACAAAGCTTCCATCCCATTGGATGGTTGTCACTGATCTCGGTAACCTGTTCTTAATGTCCCAAAACACAGCACGACCCCTGAAATAAAAGAGAGTTGATATGAATATACAGTTAATTTAAAAAAAATAACAGAATGTTCCATGAAATGTGATGATAAAATTTCTGGTAATCAAAAATGAAAGTATTTGAATATTCAAAGGACATGTGTTGACTGTCATCTCCAAATAAAATAAGCACTGAATCTGTATTTTGTTTATATAGGAAATAAAAATTCACTCTAATCATAACATAACAGATACACAACTTCATGTCCTGATAAAGAAGCTGTTAAATTTTGTTCAAATCAGTCAAGATGTTTAAACATAGTATACTTTGCGGTATGGGCTTTGCTCATTGTTGAAGGCTGCCGTATGGTGACTTATAGTTGTTAATTTTTGTGTCATTTTTGGTCTCTTGTGGAGAGTTGTCTCATTGGCAAACATACCACATCTTCTTTTTTCATATTTTCAGGCAACACAAACTTAAGCTAAAGGGTTTGACAGTTTTGGTTTAATTCCATATAGTGAATTCAAAGTTGTTAACAAAATTGTGACAGTGAAACAGAAGGGATTAATTTAGGATACAAAATTATAGAAAGTTGTCTATATATGTCAACTAATTGCCACTCGAACATATCACTGAGTGTTACCAGGTATACTTACAAATTGACATCGTGTTTCATTAGCCTCATTCTGGAATCTCTGGGCCAACATTTTTTGTTGTTATAGCCCACTATATTCTCATTGTTAGGATCAGGATGTTCTGTTAGATATCTCTGGATCAAGTCTCTAGCGTCATCAGCTGAAAATCTGAAATGAGACGTTTATTTAAATATAAATCATGTTGGAGAACCTTTTTTTTCATTGAGAATCTTGTAAATAAAGTCCTTAAAGAGAATTTTGGTACATATAAGACAGCAAGCCCACAACAAAAAATGTCAAAACATCTCATGATCACAAGGTCAACATACTCTTAGAAAATTCTGTATTACAACCTTGCAGATTATTGAACTCCTTTTAACCATGTGACTAACTAGTTACATGCATCTAAACAAGAGTGCACACACAGAAATGTCTCGCCTTCTTTACTAATCATTGATATTATGTTGATACTCCTAAATCTAAAGCTTTATTACGACTGTCACATAGACTTAACATGAATCATGAAAATGAGGTCAAGGTCAGTTGAACCATATGCCAGGCAGACATGTACAGCTAACAATGCTTCCATACAACAAATATAGTTGACCTATTGCTTATAGTTTAAAAAATAGACCAAAACACAAAAACTTAACACTGAGCAATGAACCTTGAAAACCAGGTCAAGGTCAAATAAAACCTGCACAACTGACATATAGATCATAAAATATTTCCATACACAAAATATAGTTGACCTATGACATATAGTATTAGATAAAAAGACCAAAACTCAAAAACTTAACTTTGACCACTGAACCATGAAAATGAGGTCAAGGTCAGATGACATCTTTCCGCTAAACATGTACACCTTACAATCATTCCATGCAACAAACATAGTAAACCTATTGCATAAAGTATGAGAAAAACAGACCAAAACACAAAAACTTAACTATAACAACTGAACCATGAAAATGAGGTCAAGGTCAGATGACATCTGCACGCTAGACATGTACATCTTACAATCATTCCATACAACAAATATAGTAGACCTATTGCATAAAGTATGAGAGAAACAGACCAAAACACAAAAACTTAACTATAACCACTGAACCATGAAAATGAGGTCAAGGTCAGATGACACCTGCCAGTTGGACATGTACACCTTACAGTCCTTCCATACACCGAATATACTAGACCTATTGCTTATAGTATCTGAGATATGGACTTGACCACCAAAACTTAACCTTGTTCACTGATCCATGAAATGAGGTTGAGGTCAAGTGAAAACTGTCTGACGGGCATGAGGACCTTGCAAGGTACGCACATACTAAATATAGTTATCCTATTACTTTCAGTAAGAGAGAATTTAACATTGCAAAAAATCTGAACTTTTTTTTCAAGTGGTCACTGAACCATGAAAATGAGGTCAAGGACAATGGACATGTGACTGACGGAAACTTCGTAACATGAGGCATCTATATACAAAATATGAAGCATCCAGGTCTTCCACCTTCTAAAATATATAGCTTTTAAGAAGTGAGCTAACACCGCCGCCGCCGCCAGATCTGACACTATCCCTATGTCGAGCTTTCTGCAACAAAAGTTGCAGGCTCGACAAAAATACTGTATTTCTCTCCCATTTCTTTATACATCGTATATTCACCTGCAGAAAAAGGTTCTAATTAAATCAGATACCCCCTTTCATTTTACAATTAAATATTCACATGAAGAACAGATTCATTTAAAATAAGAATAATACACAGATCATAGATACTGCCTTTCCCCTTTTATTCATTCAGGAGATAACTAATGTATTTTAAGCTCCGACAGCATCAATTGGTGATTTAATGGTCGCAAAATTGAGTTTACTGGCAACATGTTAAGGGCATACGATACAGTTTTGAACTTGTATTTACAAGTTGATGAAAATTTGCATATAGGCTACGTGATCAAATCAAATATGTAATAAAAAATATACCTTCATGTGCTACTTTTTGAGTAAAATAAGGTCCAAATTTTGTATATTTGCTCAAAATTCAGATTTGTGTCCGTATTTTCTTTTTCGAAAGAAAGACATAACTTTTTTGTTTTAAAAGATAAACACAAAATGGTTTTTGTTAAATAATCGGCAATTTCTGTATTTTATAAGTATCATTAAAAATTATGCAATTTTTATTCCGAAATAACTCTATATTTATCAAATGTTTATGAATAGAGGAAAAACATCAATTTTTGCGGCATGTTTATCAAAATTAAAAAAAATGCACTATTTACAGTTTTATAAAATTTGAGTCACATAATCTCCTTGCAAAATGAAACAAATTGCTGTTTTAAAAAATAGGGGTCCATGCACTCGTTTTCAAATTAAATCAGTTTGAATGGTAAAAATCAGTCGAAAAATGCATCTTTTCCCGATATGTCCGAGTTTGACGTCGCGAAAATAACATTTTACGTTAGCAACGTCATTACCTTCCCTGTAACTGTATCGTATGCCTTTAAAATACAATATTGTTATCTCCATTCTAATGAAACAAAAGGAAAATAACTTCAAATCATACATTTAAAATCTGTCATACATTGTCAGTTTTCTTGTCATCAATTGTGAATTGATGCCTTGAGAATTGGTGACGTTATCCAATCAAACAGAACATTACAAACGATGTTGCATTAAGATTAGTATTTACCTGAAGAAGAGATGAATCTTATCTACATATCTTGAATATAATCTAATTGGATGGCTGCTTTCTGTTCCAACATCCTAGAATTACAAAAGTAAATATTACTACATAAATAAATTAAGTTCTTAATTTGTTTTAATAATATTTTCACTTGCCTGGAGTTGTTTGGTTTTAATATTAATTCCACCTTATGTAATAATGCTGTATTTTGATTGGATGAGAAACATGGTATTTTTAACCAATTTCTATATATTGAGATTTTCTTTTCTCTGCCGGGGTATTTGCCATTAGGGAATTCCATGTGCCGGGGTATTTGCTAGCAAATACCATGGCAGATGGGGAATACCTTGTCTAAAATTAACTAATGACTTATTTCTAATCTAATATGACAAATTCATGGTCATTCTAAATATATGGTTCCAGATGAAATATTTAAGATAAAAAGCATCATTATTGAATTTCAACCGAATGACGTAAAAATTCCGGGAATGACGTCATAAATAAAACTGAACTGAAACGAATTGTCAACCAGTCACATAAAACTGGAATCCACTTGTATTACGCTTCACTGAAACTGATGAACAAAGTGTAGTAGTCAGCCGAGAACCAGCTTATTATCATAAAAAGGGAGATATATATACAGTCAGTGACTGTACATAAAAAAAATGATAAGAAATGATTATAGGGTCAATACAATTTGACTGCGCAAAGAGCACAGCTACAGTGTATACAAAAATTGTACATTCAAGTCGAAATTTCATATGATACCTGATTATAATAAACTTTCTGAGGTGCAACATTCGGTGGAATTAAACAATTATATCATGCTTACAAGGGGTATTTGCCAAAAATACCGGTTTCGAGGTAATCAAATTTCCCTCGCCTAATGGCTCTGGAAATTTGTACCTCTCAACCGGTATTTTTGGCAAATACCCCTTGTAAGCATGATATATTTGTATAAAATCTCTCAATTTCAGGCCATTCTTTTGTCAAGGAAATTCACTGATTGATATCATTTCTTATTCCGCCTTGCATTTTGTTTTAATACCATTAATATAATTTTCATATTCCTATGTGTAAAGCAAAGAAGAGAAAAATGTATATAAATGCCTTTCTCAGAGGTGATTTTACAAAAATAAAAGAGGGATGGTTGTACCAGAAGCCAATTACTGTGTACCATAAGAAATAGTAATAAGCAACAGGGCAAATGTGTTATAAATTTATAATGATCTCTGATTTCCATCGATTCTGGTTGCAATATATCTAGAATATTTGTAACATTTGTTGTAATTGAAATCTTTGTTTATCTACATCACACCAAGAAAGATCCTATTTTTCTACTTTGAAAAATATCCTGTTTTGGTAAAGGTGTCAGGAAAGTGACCATAAACACCAGATTTTTTTCTCATTTTCTTAGATGTTGAAATACAGTCATAGAAAATCATTATGAAGATAAAATATCTGTAACTCAATGTTAGCCAGAATTATTTTTTACAGCAAAATGCTTAGAGTGTGTAGGTTAAGGTAGAATCTTTGGTTAGCTTGCTTGTTAGCAGAACTATGAAGTCATTATTAGGTAAGGTACCCTCCTTTCGAGTAGTCTAGTCCTACAGACAGATAGATTGTTTTTTTTGTTGGACTTGTCTACTTTTAAAGGAGGGTAGTATACCTAACCTAATAATGACATCTAAGTTCAGCTAGCAAGCAAACTAACTAAAGATATTACTTTTACCTACACACTCAATGCATTCTGCGGCAACCCAAAATTATTTAGGTCACAATGATTGACAACAAACTTCTAAACTTGTATAAATGTGTAATTTTACCTGAAATGTTAGAAAGTCATTGGGCATCTGAGGTGGACCAGCCATCTCACTGGCCCTGTGAAGACCAAGGACCAACAGATCTAAAACCAACCCATAATACTGGACTATGAAGGAAGCAAACTGTAGACCTCGGATGATACCATAGGAATTGGTGTGGTTCATATCCTGTAAAACAATTCATAAATGGTTCATGTTGTTTACCTAGAAACAATTGGCTTAGCAAGATAACTTGTTTAGCTAGATAATTTATTAAGATAGATAATTTTGAAGCCAGATAATTTCTTCAGAAAGACAATCTGTCAATGATCAAGTCAATTTGCCCCTCCACTATAATGGAATATTTCATATCACTAAACTTTCCAAGGATTTAAGCTCCCAAAAAATCTCTGCCCTGATTTTTAGAAGATTTTGCTGCTGTATATGTCTGACATACTGTTAATTCAGAAATTATTGGTTTTTACTAATGTGATAATGAGACTTGGTGAATACTGCAACAATAAGAACTGACAATGATAGATTTATATCTACATTTACATGCAGATTTTCTCGAAACCACAATAATTTCTGAATTTAACAGTAATTAAAATCTAATGAAAAATATTGATAATAGAGTACTTACAAAGCAGATTACCAGTAATTTACATTTCTAAGGGCCAAAACTTCTCAAAGCATAAACTATCATGGCTTACTCTAAAATATTGCTGAAGTAAGCTTTCCTTTGTGGTGGTGGAAATTAAAGAAATAAAGGAATCGATCAATTTCAACTGTAAACAATAATTACCTTATAATTAATGACGACGTTGTTCTTAGCTGTCATGTAATCAGCGATGTTATGATCCACAATTAAACGTAACAATCTGTTGAGTAAAGTCAAATCTATCTTTTCGTACATCTTTTCAAACGACGATTCCATCATGACATTACATTCCCCTTCACCTGTGTCCCACACATCTTGTAGATTGTTAATACCTGTTAAATAAACAAAGAATCTTCATTTCTGGTCATTACATACTAATACTGTAGTTTATATTTTCTTTAAATGCAATATGAAGATTATTGATATTTGTAAAACAGATGGATGGATCTACAGACAGTTAACCCAAAATTCTCCCTGCTTTGGAGAGGTTATCATTAATGTCTTTTAAAAAGGTTATTAATTTGGGATAAATGTTAATTACTTATTAATACTGTCAGATCAAATAGGTGATTCTTTCCCTCCCTCCTTCAAACTGGTATATCTAATAATGTAAAATACTGTTTTAAATCATTTTTTTTACACCATTTAGTAAGAATCGAACACTTATGCACTTGGTATGG
This sequence comes from Mytilus galloprovincialis, assembly GCF_965363235.1. Lineage (NCBI taxonomy): Eukaryota > Metazoa > Mollusca > Bivalvia > Mytilida > Mytilidae > Mytilus > Mytilus galloprovincialis. The sequence goes on along the minus strand of NC_134842.1, from coordinate 72,963,355 downwards.
TAGAAATCCTACCCTGAATTTTTCAACATTGTCTTGAAATATGGGGATGTCAACAACTTCTATTCTATCCAATGCATCCCCTTGTAAGACATAAGTAAACAACTATAGCTGTTTAATCACTTACCTTGACACCATTTGTATACAAGTAATGGTGGAGGTTCAGAATCAGCTGGTTTTATCCACGGTGGGAACAAACGTCTTTTGTCAGCCTCGTACCACAGATACTGATCGAGATATGCATCAGTGATTTTCTCCAGTGGTTCCACATCGTAAACAGGGATCAAATGACTATACAAGTCCATAAACTCTATACCCACTTCCTTGAATGCTCTCTGTGTGAGAAGATGACGTTTGATACGTGACAGAGCTTCGTGAGGATTGTCATAGGCCTGTTCTATAAGTCCTAATTCTTCTCTCTGGGACTGATTCAGTCGACTTTTAACACTGCAAAATATTGGACAAAAGAATCAGTAATGTTGCTTCTTTGTAAAAGATATTTGTTCACATGTTCACAATACAGTACAAATAATGTGTATTTATAAGAATAGTTCTTCTGTTCAAAATCAATTGGATGGGCAAAATGCAATGAATATGCACAGGGGCGGATCCAGTCATTTTAAAAGGGAGGGGTTCCAAACCCAGGACAAAGAGGGGGTTCCAACTATATGTCCCCATTCAAATACATTGATCATCACTTATCCCACGGGAAAAAAATGAATATGCTGGATGTATACTGTGGATTCAATTATTTTCGTGGGTACCAATTTTTGTGGATTGAGGAAAACTTGAATTTTTGTGGATATGAGATTTAGTTGTTTTGCCAAATTCTGCATACAACCTGATAGTAAATTTATAATTGTTGAACATTTGAATTTGATATCCATGAAAACCACGAAAATTGTGGTAAGCCTCTTTTAATCTCTAAAGCCAGAATGAGCAGTTTAGTGTCATGTTTGTAGGACAATGGAGAGAATGGAATGGGTGAGAATCTACTGGACTCCAGCCAATGGACTACCGGGTATATAGACCTTACCTGTAAGCCTCTTTTAATCTCTCCAAAGCCAAAATGAGCAGTTTAGTGTCATGTTTGTAGGACAATGGAGGTAATGGAATGGGTGAGAATCTACTGGACTCCAGCCAATGGACTACCGAGTATATAGACCTTACCTGTAAGCCTCTTTTAATCTCTCCAAAGCCAAAATGAGCAGTTTAGTGTCATGTTTGTAGGACAATGGAGGGAATGGAATGGGTGAGAATCTCCTGGACTCCAGCCAATGGACAGTGGTAGTGTAGATAGCCACAGCTTCCTCGGCTGTAATGTAGGGTCCATCCTTTAGATAGTTATGTTGTCTCTCTTGCTCAGCCTTTAGATACAGACGTGTCAGTCGACCAAGATTCTTCTTACAAACAGTTTTATCAACCTAAAATAACAAATATTGTTGACAATAGGGGAAATGGTATTGATGTTAATCTGACAAACTGTCTTAATAACCTAAAATAACAAATATTTTGTAATTAGTGGAAATTGGATTTATGTTAATGAGACAGCTACCAGACATTACACTAATGGCAATTGTTAATTCTATCCTTTTTAACAACTTGTTATTGACTGTACTGTTTAAAATTAAGCTTGTTTTTCTTGTCTGCAATATGGCTTAAGGTGAGAGGTACGTAAATGAACGCCTCTAGCGGAAAACGGGAAAATAGTCGTTTGTTGCTATGGGAGTTATCTCCCATACACCATAAAAAATATTTTCAAGATGTCGGAATATATTTCGCTTCGTCGGAATAATGGTCAATTTGGTGGAAGAGTATTGAATGCATCTCATCAAAAATATAGCTACAATTGAAGAATGTAAAATGAAATATCTTGTAACAGTTAAACAGTGCTTTCCTCCCATGAAAATGAAAGAAACTTGGCATGTCGTGATGACCGAAGAGCGACTGAGTTGGGTTTACTAATACTAGCTGACCAACTTAAAGCTTGCATATAAATTATGTTTCTACAAAACTGTTTAAAGTACAAAGAATGGGTCTCGGAACTATTTTGTTTATACCTTGGGGTAACTGTCCATACATGAACTTACTATACGCCGGTAATCGGCAAAGATCAGAGACTCACGTAAAAAATCGGGAATGTTGATATGTGACGTAAAAAGTAAACGAAATGTAGTATATTGATAAGAATATCATAAACACGTACATGCATTACACATGTAAACTCCCACAATAACAAATTAAAGCTTACACTATATTGTCATTTTATTTATTGAAATTCCAAAGCAAACTTTGTCACGGACTTACATTCAGTCATTTGCATTCACAGAAATAAATTTTGCCAAAACAAATGTCAACGTGAGTGAAAACGGCTAGGATATATTCAATCCTTGACACAAAAAAGAGGTTAATACTTATATTTTTTAATTTGATATTCCTGTTGTAACTGTTATATGATCTTATATTTCTCATATAAATATGAACATAAATCTTTCTTTACAGTGCTTTCTTTCACGTCCGCGATATGGTCTATAAATAGAATTTGAAAATAAAAGTACTAGTGACAAATAATTTATATTTAGTAAAAATAAATATTGAAAAGCAAAAGAGTTTAATTGCTTTCTGTGTGACATTAATTTGTAAAATGTAATGTCGGAAATAACTTCAGACGGGTAAGCAAGAGAAAGTGACAATAAACTTGAACGAGAATCGTAATGACTATATAGTGATGGGACCTTCCGCATGAACAAACGGGAACTCCGAAGTAAAACTATCTTTCAAAATGAACGAAAATTTAAAAGAAATAATTACACGTTGCTTTTCAGTCAATTTGAATTGAATGGAACACAAGCTTCCAGTATGAAAAAGCGGCAAAGGAAAATATAGATCCGCTGATTGAAAATTACGGCTTTACCGCCACTTCAAAAATAAAACAATTAGCAAAGTATATATATTACACTGAAGATATAGAAATTTCTGCTTGTATCAATCAATTCATTTTTAATTGCGCAAAATTTCGGAATAACAGTTATTTCGATTTCAGTTGATACTGTTTATATATGTGCAAATGCTGCTATAAAAATTTAGAATTATAGTTTTTATTTTTGCTTTACGTATTTCTTCTCAATTTTCGCAAAACTTGCAAAAATTTTTAAGTACAAACAGGAATATTGTTGGCATAAATTACGAGGTCCATAATGCTGTTGGCGATTTCCAATCTCTGCAACATCTAATACATACGTTAAAATCCCTCGAAGATAGTTCTTCAAAATCAAACGCAGTATATTGTTAGCCTGATCATTACAGTTCACAAAATCTAGACTGGATACATTTATCTGAACGTCATATAAAGTGTGTTCAAAGTCTATGTTGAACAATTTATAACAACACATAGCTGAGTCGGGGATAGAGCAGATTGGTATCCCGAGAAAACATTGTCAACCGCGGCGAAGCCGAATAACAAAAAAACAAAAAAAAAGATAAATAAGTTGGAATTTATATACATTTGTTTTTAGATATTCACATCTATGCACTGTCCGCACTATAATAACGAAACAAAACCAACGATGGAGAAAAAATTAAGGATAATATGCAACAAACTTAGAAATATTCTTTTTGTTGGTTTTTTGCCTATAATCTACATTGATCCCACATCTCCTTTCGTGTCATATTAAACACACTACTTAAGTTTGCAAATGACCAGTACTATTGATCGAAGTATGAGTTCATGTTTATGTTATGTTCTCATGTCATTGAACCATAACTTTATATATTTTATATGCATGACCTCCTGCAACTATCATGACTATAGGAGGATTAAAAGATAAATGTAGTGATGTTTTATGCACAGGCCGTAGCGGAGGGGGCATTACTTTTAACACTTGTCCGTCTGTCCGTCCATCGTACCGTCCAAAATTGGTTTTTGTTCTCTAACTTTAGTTTGCCTCAAACAAATGTTAGAAGACTTATACACAATGCTGATTACCAGCACAAATCACAGATCTAGTTAAAATTTTGGTGGCGTCACTTTTAAAGTTCTTTAGTAATATCACTTAATAACATCATATGCAAGCGGACCCATTATCTGTGTACCATTAACACATTTCCCCATTTATTTACCATTGTTTGTCTTTTGGCCGTTTTTCGTTTTTTAACATGACATTGTCATGATGTTTTCAGCTTATAAGTTTCTATTTCCCGTTGCGCGGTATATTTCACCTCCAAAATTGTGAAGCAGCGCGAATATGTGAACATTGAATGTATCTCATCATTCGGAGAATCCATTTTAATGATAGATCTTTTATTGTTTCTGTTCAATAAGTTTATAAATATATGTCCTTAAACATTGTGTTTTTAATCATTCCAAGAAATACGTTATAAATAATTAGGACCTTGTATAATCACTGAAAAAACAATAATAGGTAAGGCCACACCAATTTAATTTCTTGTTCTACGGATTTTTGGACTCCAAAATTTGGGGCGAGCGAGCGATTTGAAAATTTTAATAAAAAAAAATTTAATTTGCAAATTTTTGAGGCGAAGCTTGAAAAGTAAAGGCGAGCGATTATAATTTTTTTTGTAAACATAAAATAGTAGGTTTTGACAATATTAAAGCTTGATTTATCACTTGTACTTTGACATTTCTTTAATTTCTGAAGTATTTTTTCCCTGTTCACCAAGAAATAATTAAATCTGGGTTATGTATGTGTGACTGACAATGAGACAATTCTCCTTCCAAGTCATAATCAGTTTGGGGACAACCCCTTAATGTTATAAATATCCCTTTTACATGTTTTATGAGGGATCAATATAAGTTATAATATATTTGTTTGTACAAAAGGCTCATATTTTCTCAAAGAACTATATATCTATCTGGTATTAAATGGTCAAAACATGTCTAAGAATTTTGTAATATTCCTGGACTTTAACCATGTTAACACATTTACTTTAACAGTTTAATATTATTCAAAATAAGTGGACCTCTTTTAGAAAAGTTGTTTAAAATATGATGTAACTCTCCTCTTTATGAGTACAAAATTCTAAGTTTAAAAGGTTTTGTATAGAAGAACTATGCAAATCCTTGGTATTTCTATTTTCTTTTCTACATCAGTAAAATGACCCCTTGTCTGAGGGAGGGTTGTTCTCAACCTGATAATAACAAACACAGGTCAAAGTACGGCCTTTTACACAGGGCTTTGATACAGACCAAACAGCAGGCTATAAAGGACCCCAAAATTATTAGCGTACACAATTCGAAGAGGAAAACCAACGATCTAATTTATATATCATGTATATCCAAACGGGAAAATACCAATGAACAACATCAACAAACGATATTTCTGCTGAACGACAGGCCCCTGAATCAATCAGGACAGGTGCATAAACATGCAGCGGCTATGGATAGTTTTGTTTCGCCAGCATACAATATAACTGCAGTTGAAGGCAAATCCTTCAGAAGTTCTTTGTACTTTATTCTAAAAACGAACATTTTTTAATAGGAAATATAAGTAAGGGGGAAAGTAACCAATTTTTTGTTCTTTTTATAATATTTACAAAAAAAACGGTGCGGGAAATGGACATGATTACATTTCCGGATGCGGGAAGCGGGAATATAAAAAATATAAAAAAATTCTGTTTTGAAAAAAATAGGTGCGGGCGGGTCCGTCGAACAAGGAATCAAATTGGTGTGGCCTAAACAATCCTTTTTCCAGGCAGGATAATATTCTCTATAGCGCTTTTGAATAACCAAACAAATTATAATGAGGCAGTCGTTGTCTTTACAATTCTGCTGAAATAGCCTTGACGTTGCGTAATCCTTTCGGCGACGTCATGATTTTTCTCTCTTTTCCCGTCAACAACACCCTTTCAACGCTGTTATATGAAAGAGGAGTTCGGTAACCCCATGAAAATTATATATCAAAAGAAAGGAAAATAATACCTTAAAAACATTTGATTTTTATAGAAAAATCGTAGGATTGGTTTAAATTGCAGAATGAATAAAGCTTGATTCTTTTTTATTTTTGGTTCAAATTTGACGTTATGTCTATGTACTTTATGTAGTTTCATTACCATTTTCAAATGCCTGGAACTCGGAAATTAGATCGGTGACCAACTTAAATTTTCGATTTTTCTACGTGCATACAATTTCTTTTAAAAATCGCAGGACAAGCCATTTACGTACCTGTTACCTTAAACACTTTGTTTTTCTTGTCTGCAATATGGCTTAAACACTTTGTTTTTCTTGTCTGCAATATGGCTTAAACACTTTGTTTTTCTTGTCTGCAATATGGCTTAAACACTTTGTTTTTCATGTCTAGAATATGGCTTAAACACTTTGTTTTTAAGTTGGTTTACATAATTTGTTCATAACTATGAATTCTATTGATTTCTGACCTGTTCTTAAAGATTAAAACACACTGATTTGATCCTTATACATTGTAAATATTACAAAAAAATGTATATCACTACTAAAGAAACGTTAAAGGAAGTTTGTGTTTATATAACATACAGTGGCTCCTCTTCTAATTCTCTCTCTGTTATAATGAGCTGTGTTTGTCCACCAGTCAGCTTTGGCTTTGACATATCTCAATATCATGTTCTCTATAGGAATAGGTAAACCAGGAACCTTAAAATAATACATAACCCATAAAGATAATTACAAACAAGGCATAAAGATAATTACAAACAAGGCATAAAGATAATTACAAACAAGGCATAAAGATTTCACAAAGTTTTAACATTATAATCTACGACTTTTTATAGAATAGTTATCAGATGGTTTTCTACCATTGAATGCCACTATCAACATCTATATCTAATCAGGCCACAATTAAAAATATTTTGGTTTGCCCAAACCCTACCCAAAGGTTGAGACAGTGGGTAGGTAGGTACATTTTTTTTGTAGGCATTTTCTTTTTTCTTTTTTCAAAAAGAGAAATTGAAGTATCGGGTGTTTATTAGTCTTCATGCCTATCTGATTAAAAAAAAACTTCTTCAAATCAGAACAATAAAAGAATTTGAGTAGGCAGCTTTTTTCTGGGTAGGTAGCGTTTGGGCAAACAAACCTATTCTTTTTTATGGCCTCACCAGATAGCCTTTTTTCATTTATTCATATTTGAAATAATTATTAGCATAAAAATGGCCAGGTTGCATAAACAATTGACCATAGTCTATAATTTACATTTGTGAATAGTTTGGGTAATATAAAATAAAAATTTGTTAAAATCTTTAAATCCATAATGAAAAATGCACAAGCTAAAGCACCATACTTGGTCCAACTCAGCTAAAAATTGTTACGTTATGTTAACCTACCTTCCATGGGATATTAGCTTTCCAACATCTCCAAGCCTCACTCAAATGTTGTAAGATAGTTCTTGCCTTGTTCTGTTTAATACCTTCTGGCATCATGTCTAGGATGTCATGCATTACCTAAAATATTATATTTATAATTTAAAATATAACATTTACTTTACAATATTCTGCAATTATACAATTTAATATACAGGAAAAGGCTATACATTGCATTTACGATACAGCTACAATAAATATAAGAAGATGTGGTATGAGAGCCAATGATACAACTCTCCATCCAAGTCATAATTTGTAAAAGTAAACCATTATAGGACAAAGTTATATAGGATAGCAATTCTGTTTAATTTTATGAGTTTTAAAGAAAGATAATATTAACAATTATAGGAATTAATCAATTTAATTTTTATGCATGGTAGGGTGAAATATTCCAGTGTCAAGATTGCATTGAAGAATTAAAAAAAAATGTCGTTCTCGGGTAATATACAATCTATTTGTTCTTGCTACCAAAAAAGAGAAAAGCATGGCAACCCCCTTCCTCTTTATATAAAAGCTCATACAATTCATATGTCTGTCAAGCTACATTAAACTTTTTATCGTAAATTGTTTTCAATTTTATGACATCTTCTATAAATATCCTTAAATCATACTCACAGCTGCTCTTAACTCCAGATCAAAGTGACTCTCAACTCTCTGTTTTGTAACGGTCTTGGCAACACCCTTGGAGTGACGTCCCTCAAACTGTCTGGATAACAAGTTTCCTAACCATCTCTCTAGGAGAGGGGTAATCCCTCTCATAAAGAACAGCCAAACCCTCCAACCAGCAGCCCAGAACCCACAACCTGGTCCTTTACCAACAGCACCCTGAAATATAATATCAGGTTACTGACTAAGCCATTATACAAGGGGAGACATTAAGTTAATCAATATTGTCTGGCCTATATTTATTCACTTAACTTTAATACAAGAAGAATGTGTCCATAGTACACGAATGCCGCACCCACACAATCATTTCCTATGTTCAATGGACCGTGAAAATGGGTTAAAAAATCTAATATGGCATTAAAATTAGAAAGATCATATCATAAGGAACATGTGTACCAAGTTTCAAGTTGATTGGACTTCAACTTCATCAAAAACTACCCTGACCAAAAACTTTAACCTGAAGCGGGACAGACTAACAGACAAATGAACGAGCAGACCAGAAAACATAATGCCCATAAATGGGACATAATAAATGGGACATAATAATGATACATGTGATGATAAATCTAGGTTGGTCAGAATATGTACAGTATAACAACCTGACAACAGCTAGCTTTAAAACATTTTTTTCTTTGTTAAAGGGATAATTCGCGATTTTTCACTTTTCATCTAATTATGTTCATAATACCATAAAAAACATATTCACCAAGTTTTATTTCGATATGAAAAGTAATAAAGAAGAAAATTGGGAATTATTAATTTTATTTTATCAAACTTCCTGACTTATGTGACGTAGTTTAAGTCTTTGAGCATGCCGGGAGTGAAATTAATCTCATTTAAGTCTTGTTCGTTAACCATCTAATAACCCTATTTAAGCGCATCGACGACTTTTGATGTAGCTATTAACCAACGAAAAGTAAGTGATAGCCATGCAACTTTTAAAATTAGATTGTAGGATTCATGTGTGGATTTTCTATACGAATTCTAGTAATTAAAGTACATAATACAATAGAACATTTTTATGATTTTTTTTCTTTAAATACTTTAAACAAACATATGAAACTGACACGATCGATAGTGTATTAAAAAATACATGTTTGTATTCTGAACTTTTTGCTTCATTCCAGAAAACAGTTTCACTTGTACTGTGGAAATTAAATGTGTATTTATTTGTGACACTTAGTGAATGTTGAATGCGTAGTTAAACTCAAGGTAATTAAAAGATTAGCATTATGTAATTCTAATCTTTTGATCTTCATTCAGTGACACCTAGGCGTCACGGTTCACCATTTCAGGTGTGAACAACATTTCGTATGAATAATATACGGGAGTCACTTATACTTTTAGACACAGAAATGTAAGAAAAAGAATTAAAATGAATTTACGGGAGAAATAAGGTCGCACAATAACTGGATAGCTGTTGTATATTTTTTATATATTTTGCATAAGCTCACTTTTAAATGAATTATGACTTCTGATTACTTTTGTAACGATAAAATACTGAATTATTTTAATTGAATAAATTTATAAATAAAAATAGCCTTCTAAACACGAGTGTATGAACTAAAAATTGTACTTTTTTAAATTAGAATCGGCAACCTTTAATATTTCAAACAGATTGCAATTATATAATTTAGTCCATCCAAAGCGATCTTTATTTACCTATTTAGGAAGTAATGTTCTCATCAAAATATTTTAAATCTCAAAACGCATGAATACTTCAGCTATTTGAAAAAAAAGATGTTTTAAAAAATTGACAGGAAATTTAAGGATCCTCTTGGAATGGAATCGAAAAATTACGAATAGATATTCTTTTCAAGTGTGAAAAACGTCAACCAAATTTATTCATAATTGGGAGCGTCCTTATTAAAATAGTCTTCTTCTCACAACGAATAATACTTTAGCTATTTGACCAACGATGTTTAAAAAAAAAAAGACAACGAATTTAATGTCATCTTAATTTCCCTATTTTTGAATGTAATTATAAGTCTGTTCAACTGGCAAGAATACCCCTAAAGCGGACAAGCAGTTTATTCTTTAAATTGCTGTCATTGAATATCAAGAGAGAAAATAAATCCCGAAATCAATTTGAAACTTTAATACTCAATAGTTTTCCTAGAAAATATTCACATCCCTTGGGGTTTATTAGTGTACGTCCAGTTGCATATGTTTTACATGAATGTCGGAACAATTGTGATGATGTCGAATTTTTCCTTTATTGGAGAACGATCTAATTGATATATACATTTGTGATTTTACTATGTTCATAACTTCGATGAACTGAAGCAAGTTATTATATCGACCTGTATTTAAATCAAATTGGTCCTCTTCTTCTTCTTTTGGTATACAATAGTCTATCGAATTCGATGATTACATACTGTTGGCATACGTGGACTAGTCTATTTACAAAACTGTTACCCCAATTTACACAAAATGTATGTTTCTTTCTTATGTTCAATGTATACATGTATAGATTTTAAATTGCGATATAGCTCCGTAACTTTCTATCCAGGCGTAGAAATGAATCGTCGACAAGTGCGTACATTTTTTTAAATCAATATTTCTGGTAATTTTCCAATCTGTCCTTTACTATTGACAACGAGTATATATTACATTTTCCAAAATTAAACCTTGGAAAAAAAATGTAAATAGATTTTTATTTCATCAAATCTTTTTTTTTTTGTATTATTTATATTTTTATAAATAATATTCTTTACACCAGTAATGTTATTTATAAACAAGCGTATGAGTTTAGTAATGACTGGTATATTACATGTATATCACTTTCGGACACGCAAGACAGAGATGTATATTATACACCTGCTAGTTCAAAATGGAGAGTTATAAGTTATCGGCCGTGTACACTGATCAATACCTACAGAAGTGAAACGATGCATGAACTTGCAAGCCCGACAGGAAATCGCTTGAATACCTGGATGTGTCACCTCACACCCCTCACAATACCTTTGGGAGTAATACCTTTAGTCATGCTGGTGATCAGATGAGGGAAGATCCGAATTTATTTGAATAAAATTTATTACTTTAAAGAATTATAAACGAATTAGATTTACGAAAACAGTTTTCACGGAACACTTATTTATGATTTAAACTTTGACTTTTTAACTAATTCCAATATTAACAGTTCAAAAATAACAGACTATGGTTATTTAAAAAAAATAAGAACATTTTCCGTATCAAGTTATGTTGTCAGATAAAAACAACCGTACGATTGACAAGATATCGACACGCAATTACTACTACATCGGTTACTGTAGTTTTGGTCCTTTGTGGTTTAGAGACATATCGTGATTTTTAATCGGGGAAGACGACAAAATGGCGGAACGCAGAGAATTGATACTCTAAATTTAAAATCGATGGTGATCTCTTATCTAGCGGAATAAAACTTTAATATCTATAAATTTGAGCATTTCTATACAGAATGGACATAATATCAATTTTTGATTTTTTTGCGAAGTTTCCCTTTAAATTGCTACAAATCTATATTCCGAGTATTCATTTTCACAAAATTCAATGTTGGACAAAGCACAATCTTTTTTATAGGGTTGTTTGCAGAATTTGGTCAAACCATGATTGGCATGAAGTAGTATATCCTAAAAATACAATATTTTTTTTATTCCACAAGAATGTGTCCCAAGTACACAGATGCCCCATCAGCACTATCATTTTCTATGTTCAATGGACCATAAAAATGGGGAAAACCTCTAATTTGGCATTAAAATTAGAACAATCATATCATAGGGAACATGTTTACTAAGTTTCAAGTTGATTGGACTTCAACTTCATCAAAAACTACCTTGACCAAAAACTTTAACCTGAACTTTGCACTATCATTTTCTATGTTCAGTGGACCGTGAAAATGGGATAAAATCTCTAATTTGGCATTAAAATTAGAAGGATCATATCATAGGGAACATGTTTACTAAGTTTTAAGTTGATTGGACTTCAATTTCATCAAAAACTACCTTGACCAAAAACTTTAACCTGAAGCGGGTCGAACGGAAAGATGAATGGATGAACAGACGGACGCACAGACCAGAAAACATAATGCCCATAAATGAGGCATAATAAATGGGGCATAAAAATTGGTTCCCATGAAAATAAAAGAATGGCCAGTAGTTAATAATACATACTGTGTTAAATCTGTAGCAAATCAAATGTTTGATAGTTAATGATACATACTGTGTTAAATCTGTAGTAGATTAAATGTTTGATGTCTTTACACATCCTGATCTGTCTCATCAACTTATATTTATATCTGTACATTCCTGTTAACTGTCCTACGTGGGCAAAGATATACTGTATACCATCAGATAACTGTAAAACATAAAAACACAAACTGTAAAGTAAAAATCAGATAAATGTAAAACATATTAAAAACAAACAGTAACCAGATGCTCCGCAGGGTGCAGCTTTATAGGACCTCAGAGGTCGAACCCTGAACGGTTGGGGCTAGTATGGACACAACATTCAAGCTGGATACAGCTCTGAATTTGGATTGTGATTAAATAGTTGACACAGCATAGGTTTATGACACAGAATGAATGTGGTCTAATGAACTTAAAAATTTTTTGCTTTTGAGCAATTCACGATGCTATTGAATATTAATCCTCTGCATAAAAAATTATTTGAAGAAATTTTCTTTTTAATTTCTGAAATCTGAAATGAGAAAAATTGACCCCCCCCCCCTTTTCAATTTTTCCATTTGTAAAGGGGCATAACCCTAGAATGGTAATCAAAGTGCTTGTAATCACTGAATGGTAGAGACTGCTTAAATTTATCAATTGGTAGTAAAATAACTTTGACACCATGCTAAATGTTTTTATACAAACCATGGAAAGTATCAAAATTTCTTACACAGAATATTTAACATAAAGAAGTTATTTTCCCTTCTTTAAATATGGTTTGTACCCAATTTGCTCGACTTTTCTCTCTTGTTACATATTTGTATCAATCTTGGAAGTCATGAACACATTCCTGTCTATATTGTACATGTCCTATTTAAATGAGGGTTACATTCTCCCATCTCCCAAACGTTTTGTCCTCAATCACTTGGCATCTATCTTTAGATTTTAAACAAACCTGAAAAGCATCGACATTTCCCAGTCTATACTGTACATGACTGTCTATCACTAACTTGGATAATCTCAAGATTTCACGACACAAATGGAAAGCATTACCAAATCTGGATTTTTTTCTTTCCTGAAAAAATAAAATCAATAGAGATGAATAAATACAAGATCATGAAATTTACATGGATAATTTTGATTGTTCAATATAGAAATATATTGGTGTGTTTCTTTATTCTACATTGGCTATGAGGTATAGGGAGAGGGTTGAGATCTCACAAAACATTTTCAACCCAGCCACATTTTAGCACCTGTCACAAGAGAGGAGCCTCTGACCTTTGTTAGTCTTGTATGTTTTTTAATTTCTTGTTCATTTATCTTTTGGAGTTTAGTATGATGTCCATTTTCACTGAACTAGTACACATTTTATTTAGGGGCCAGCTTAGGCCCGTCTGGGGGTGCTGGACTTTATCGTGACCCAGGGTGGCTGTTTTCTGCTCTTTAGTCAGGGAGTTATCTCTGATATATTCCCAATTTTATCTACAATTTTTCAATTAAATAAATTACCTTTGTTGTTAGTGTTTTGACTGGTTTCAAGTTAAAGTTGTAATCCAAATGAAGGTAGTTCAAGTTTTTTCTGTGAATCAACAGATTTAACATGTTGTAACCTTGACGACAGACTTGTAATCCAACCTCAACCCAATCTAACTGTGTCAACTGGAAAAACTTGGTTGCTTTAAAAGATCTAAACAGGTATCTGGAAAATAATAATGAAATAATAAACAACTTGAAATTTCAACAGCTGATAGGTGTCTCATTCAACATTTGGTTTATACAGCATTTCATAACAAAGCAGAAATGTTTTGAATTACAATTATTTTCTGGCTATAGAAAGATTTGTCTGTAATTCTGGATGCTTTCTGTATTAATAAATTCATTAATATTAGTTGGATACCATTTTAGTGGATTCTTTGGGTACAGTGGAACCACTAAATCAAATGTTCAACGAATTACAAATATTCTAAAATTTGTATGCTGTCTTTGCCAAAACAATGAAAATATCCACGGAACTGCAACTTTTCTTCAAACCACTAAAATTGGTACCCACGAAATCAAATGAATCCACAGTAACTAAAGAAATTTTTTAAATGTCCAATTTTTCATTATGCAGTTTTGCCATAAACATATCAAACTTTATATCCTGTCTACATACATAAGACTTTAATCTCCAGAAACATTTTTAGACTTAGGACCTACCTTTTCTTCTGAGCCTTTGGTGGTCTACTTTTGAGGGCATTCAGTACATAATACTTGAGAAGCTTCTGATAGGACACTCTAACCTTGACCGGCATGTTAGCTGGACAGTGCTCTCTGTACCTGTATTACAATTGGAAAAAAAACTTTAATATTGTGACCTTGACTGGCATGTTGGCTGGACAGTGCTCTCTGTACCTGAATTACAATTGGGAAAAAAAATTAATATTGTGACCTTGACTGGCATGTTGGCTTGACAGTGCTCTCTGTACCGGTATTACAATTGGAACAAAAAACTTTCATATTGTTGTTTTTGCATAGGGTTTGTTTTGTGTTTGGAAATCTTTTGGCAAGTTTATGATTTGCGAAATTATGATCTTGTAAAATTCTTAAAAAATGGACAGCGAAGTCATGAACAAAGAGAAAATTAGCCACATACAAGACTTCTCAATACACGGTACAATATTGAACTAGCAGCAATTTGGACTGATCTAAAAGAATATGTCCTGTTTCTGTTACAGATATATACAAACTTCAACAGTAGCTTATGATCCTGCCGCTGCTGAACACAGTATGCTCAATTTGAACTTTATGTTCTTATACTCCCTATTGATTCAAACTGTACAAATTTTTTCATCACATGGTAATATCAAATTTAACTTCTATCTTAATCTAATCAATACAACATACAATATTTAATAATAAGAAGCATTGTCAAACTTAAAACAATTTTTTTTAATTATTCTCCCCCTCTTGACCAGAAGATTTTTTTTAAAAACTGACCATGTTTTGACTAGTGGAATATCTATTGCTCTGCGAGTGCGTCCTGATCTCATGTTGAATGGACGAGGGGCCCACAGCAGTGCTATACCGTTAGCTGTATTATCTGTATAAAGAGGTGTGTCCTTCATAAATGGCTGAACGAATTCTGGTAGCTCAAATTCCTCATCATCTTCTGGTAATATCTCTCCTCCCTGTATAGATAAAATGTTTAAATAAGATGTTTAAGTTAATGTGACATTCTGATAGCATTCATTTTTTTTCCAATAAAAAATAATAGAATACTGAAAACATCATTTTTAGAAATGCGTAAGCATCATCCATACTGATTGTCAGGTTTTTACCTGGATAAAACTGTATCTTTCCCTTTTTGTGATAATGAGACTATAAAATTGTGTGTAAACATTGTATATGGGGTATCTATCCATGATACGTAATAAGTACATGCACAACAACAAAAAAAACACACAAAAAGCAAAGGAACAGAGCTTTTATTGCTGTTCTTCATCTCAAAGTCACAGTGAGGCCTTTAACACGGAGCAAAAAAAAAAACCAAACTCTCACCTCAATGCAAGTTTACAACAGCCCATAGCACTGTCTTGAGCAGATTTCTTTGCATAAATAATTTGGAGACTTTGTAAGATGTAACACCACCTAATGTGTTTGTATGTCAATAAGCATGTCAGTGAGTTTATGGATCAGGTATCTTTGTCTGTAAAATGGATTTAAATTCATCAGTGTTGATGTCTTGTTTGAGCATCATTATTGACCTCTCCTTGTTTGTGTGTCTGTATTTTGTTTGAATGATCAGGTGTGTTACTGTCTTACCTTGTTTGTGTGTCTGTGTGAGATTGGATTAATCAAAGGATCAAAGTAGAAGGCCGGTAGATCAGGATCTTCTGTCTTAATGTAAACCACGTTTGGTGTGTGATACCTAGAAGTTAAAAAAAAACAATATAAATATAAGATGTGGTATGATTGTCATTTAAACATTTATACACCAGAGAGAGGGAAATGATACCATTACCGCCTCGGGGAAATAAAATATGCATCTTGACCCAGTTTTTAGATCGTACATTAAAGTTGAGCATGCTACTACAAGACAACAGAAATATATCATATAAGTGTTCAGTGTCAAAAGACTAACAAAAAGTATACATACCATGATAACTGAACTTTAAAAGGCATACTGTTATACAAGTACGGGAAGGCAATCCTATACTCTGTTCTGATTGGCTGACGTATTATGATCTTATTGATGTCATTAAACTCGTTCCAGTCTTCGTCCCTGGCAAATAGAAATGGCTCCTGTTACATACTTATAAAACCAAAATAGTTAGCAAGGATTTTGTACAGATGTTGAATACACAATAAAAGTGAATAAGATCTACTGCACCTAGAAGTGTGTATAGCATGTATAGTTCATCTGATTTTTGTGCATTACAAAAAAGTCACACAAAAAATCAGATGGTTGTCATAGTCTTACAATACACATTGGTTGTATAAAGGATGGAAATTCTTCAAGTCATGGTTATTTACTTATGTTGTGCAACTTTGTATAAAGTTTAGGGCTGTTTTCTGCTCTTTGGTCAAGTTGTTTTCTCTTTGACACATTCCCCTTTTCATTCTCAATTTTAAGAAAATAGGTGAAGATTAATACCCCACTATTTATTCTGTGACATATGTTACAATTTAATTCTTACTGTAGCTCTGTATTTTGCAACCTTAATTACTGTAAATTCAGAAATTATTGCAAGGTTTTTATTATTGCGAAAAATGCGACACTTGTAAACGCAATAAATTAAACTCGCATTTTGAAATGTTTTATATGAATTACAACATCTCAAAATTGTAATAATTAAGGTAGCACAATACAAAGATTTTTCACTCCCAATCAGAAAACTTTAAACTGATGTAATTCATTTCATCCTTCTTTATATTTTATAAATGAGGTACCAAAAGAAAGAAGAAAGATTAATCTTTCAAATTCTGATAATTTCATTATGACATAATTATTACATAATTAATTATTATGTAATTAGTCGCTATATTGTGATGTCCACACTTGAATGAATTTAGCGTCTTTGTTCTTCATAGCATCCCAAAATATTTTAGATTCTTGTACAACACAGCTTGACCTCCAAAACTGTGTCTCAGATTTCCAAAAACATCAATAGAACAAATTTTATACCCAATTGAATTTAGTGGTCTCTAATGAATTGATGTTACAAACTTCATTGAAGATTTATGAGAGAATACAATAGGAAAAATCTGAGACACAGTTTTGGAGGTCAAACTGTGTTGTGCAAGAATCTATAATTTTTTTTAGAATGCTATGAAGAACAAAGAAGCTAAATTCATTCAAGTATGGACATCACAGAATGGCAACTAATTACATAACAATTATGCTAAGTATGTAATAATTATGTCATAATGAAATTATCACAATTTGAAAGATTAATCCTTCTTCTTTCTTTTGGTACCTCATTTATAAAATTTAATGAAAGATGAGTGGAATTACATCAGTTTAAAGATGTTTGATTGGGGATGAAAAATCTTTGTATTGTGCTTCCTTAAATCGCATTTAAGTCTAAATTGACAAAATCGCAATAAT
Source organism: Mytilus galloprovincialis (assembly GCF_965363235.1). Classification (NCBI taxonomy): domain Eukaryota; kingdom Metazoa; phylum Mollusca; class Bivalvia; order Mytilida; family Mytilidae; genus Mytilus; species Mytilus galloprovincialis. Next base: position 72,945,610 of record NC_134842.1, on the reverse strand, counting down.
AAATGCACGCAATAATTTCTGAATTTACAGTAGTATGATAGCAAAGAAAATAGCATCACACTTTCATCATTGCAAGCTGTAGTTGATCTATTTGGATTCATGCAATTTACATTTTTACTCTTCAACAATCAGTAGTGTTGCTACTAACTGAAATTTTTTGAAGAAACTAAGACCAACTTTTTTTTGGAAATTTATGACAAAAAGTAAATTGTAAATATAAAAAAGATGTGGTATGATTGCCAATGAGACAGCTGTCCACAAGAGACCAAAATGTCATAGACATTAACAACTATAGGTCACCGTACGGCCTTCAACAATGAGCAAAGCCCATACCGCATATTCAGCTATAAAAGGCCCCGAAATGACAATGTAAAACAATTCAAACGAGGAAAACTAACGGCCTTATTTGTATAAACAAGAGTGCACACACTGAAATGTCTCGCCTTCTTTACTAATCATTGATATTATGTTGATAGTCCTAAGTATAAAGCTTTAACAATTGCCACATAAACTTAACATAAACCAAGATAGCTAAATAAAGACAAATGAACCATGAAAATGAGGTCAAGGTCAGATGAACCATGCCAGGCAGAAATGTACAGCTAACAATGCTTCCATACAATAAATATAGTTGTCCTATTACTTATAGTTTACGAAAAACAGACCAAAACACAAAAACTTAACACTGTGCAATGAACCGTGAAATTGAAGTCATGGTCAAATAAAACCTGCGGGACTTACATATAGATCATAAAATATTTCCATACACCAAATATAGTTGACCTTTGGCATATAATATTAGATAAAAAGACCAAAACTCAAAAACTTAACTTTGACCACTGAACCATGAAAATAAGGTCAAGGTCAGATGACATCTGCCCGCTAGACATGTACACCTTACAATCATTCCATACAACAAATATAGTATACTTATTGCACAAAATATGGGAAAAATAGACCAAAACACAAAAACTTAACTATAACCACTGAACCATGAAAATGAGGTCAAGGTCAGATGAACCATGCCAGGCAGACATGTACAGCTAACAATGCTTCCATACAATAAATATAGTTGACCTATTACTTATAGTTTAAGAAAAACAGACCAAAACACAAAAACTTAACACTGTGCAATGAACCGTGAAATTGAGGTCATGGTCAAATAAAACCTGCGGGACTTACATATAGATCATAAAATATTTCCATACACCAAATATAGTTGACCTTTGGCATATAATATTAGATAAAAAGACCAAAACTCAAAACTTTAACTTTGACCACTGAACCATGAAAATAAGGTCAAGGTCAGATGACATCTGCCCGCTAGACATGTACACCTTACAATCATTCCATACAACAAATATAGTAGACTTATTGCACAAAGTATGGGAAAAATAGACCAAAACACAAAAACCTAACTATAACCACTGAACCATGAAAATGAGGTCAAGGTCAGATGACACCTGCCAGTTGGACATGTACACCTAACAGTCCTTCCATACACTGAATATACTAGCCCTATTGCTTATAGTATCTGAGATATGGACTTGACCACCAAAACTTAACCTTGTTCACTGATCCATGAAATGAGGTCGAGGTCAAGTGAAAACTGTCTGACGGGCATGAGGACCTTGCAAGGTACGCACATACCAAATATAGTTATCCTATTACTTATAATAAGAGAGGATTCAACATTACAAAAATTCTGAACTTTTTTTTCAAGTGGTCACTGAACCATGAAAATGAGGTCAAGGACATTGGACATGTGACTGACAGAAACTTCGTAACATGAGGCATCTATATACAAAGTATGAAGCATCCAGGTCTTCCACCTTCTAAAATATAAAGCTTTTAAGAAGTTAGCTAACGCCGCCGCCGCCGCCGGATCACTATCCCTATGTCGAGCTTTCTGCAACAAAAGTTGCAGGCTCAACAAAAAATGAACTAAAAACAAATATGTAACACATAAACAAACGACAACCACTGTAAGTTTGTATTGTAAAAACAATTATTCATGAGGTAGAAATTCATATTTGTTCATCATGCATAGATAAATACCCCATAAAACTAAAATTTTCTGTGATATACTGTGGATTCATTATTATTCCTTGGATACTAATTTTTTTAGATTTCGCAAGTACAGACGAAATAACGCAATCAAATGTTCAACTAATAACACATTTTCAATAGGCTTGATTGCATAAGTCAGAAAAATCACGAAATTAAATATCCACGATCATGTAAGTTTTTCTTTATCCATGAAAACTGGTACCCACGAAAAAATAAATGACTCCACAGTATGTAATAATTTAATTCCTACTGTGATTCTTTATCTTTGACAAGTGGTTCAAACTTGGGTCCACCTGGTATTGCCATGTTCAGAGCTTTGGCTGTGAAGAAAGATTTCAAATCAAACAGATAAAAATAGTTCTCATCTACTAAATCTGTAATCAGCTGATTAGCCATTCGGTACAGGACTGACATCATCGGTAGGGAGAGGTTCCACTTTCTGTATGTTTGACCATTAACGTATCTGCAATGATAAAACATCTTTAATTTAATCTGTGCATCATCAGCAAGGACAGTAATTAAAAGAAATACAATTGGCAAAGTTTAATTTTATTCTCTTATCCATGAAAGGTAATTTGTAATCCTATACCAATTTTATTTTTGCTGAGGAAATGACAAATTCAAAAAGCTAGCTATTATGTAGAAATTGTTGCAATTAAATATTATATGATCAATATATATAATCTGCTTATAAACATCAAATAAAATAAAATCATCCATGCAAACAGTTGTATGATTATCAGTTTTTCAATTGTTATATTACATTTGGTGCTAACCTAAGATTAACTTATTTATTTCAATCTTATTTCTGTCAGTCAGTAGTTTGTGAGAATCAACCTCTTTCTCTATATATTTTGTGTCAGCCAGTGTTAATTTTTCATTGGCTCCTTCCCTTTTCTACTTACTTTGTGTCAGCAAGTGTTAATTTGTCATTGGCTCCTCCCCTTTTCTACTTACTTTGTGTCAGCAAGTGTTAATTTGTCATTGGTTCCTCCCCTTTTTTCTACTAATTTTGTGTCAACCAATGTTAATTTTTCATTGGCTCCTCCCCTTTTCTACTTACTTTGTGTCAGCAAGTGTTAGTTTGTCATTGGCTCTTCCCCCTTTTCTACTTACTTTGTGTCAGCCAATGGTTTATGATCATACAGCCATCCATAAACAGCTTTGTCTTCTTCCATGTCAACTTCCATCTGTATGGGTTCCAGGGGTTCAACATCTAGGATATTGTCAGCATAATCAAGTGGAGGCTCCTCATCATCAAAGGGAGGGAATCTCATTCTTTTGAAGTGACGTCGATCTCTCTTTTCTCTTCTCATCATGATCCACATGGTTCTTAAAAATTGAAAGGGAACATATCAAAAATGATATTGATAATCTTTTGCTTCATTAAAACCTTACACTTTTACTTGTTTTATATATATTCTACTTTAGGCATATTTTGTATATTTATAAATGTAACCAGAAAACAAAAGAAAAAGCTGAATGATAATTAAGTGAAATAAAATTTCAAACTTAAAACAAAGTGAAAGTGATTGATAAACTACATACCCCCACTGTGCTACATATATATAGGTTCTACAACCCAGGGGATTTCATTGATAAACTACATATCCCTATGTGCTACATAGATGGGTTCTACAACCAAGGGTATTTCATTGATAAACTACATACCCCCATTGCCAGGGTTCGACACTAACGCTAGCCCGCTAGCCAGAGACAAGTAACTTTTGTGTCAGGCTAGTAAATGTCCGTAGCGCGGTAGCCCGAGGGACTAGTAAATTTATTTGTCATTGAACATCAATCTGTTGTACTTTCAGCAAAGTACAGTCCAAACGCTGGTCATATAAGACAACTTCGTCGAATATTGTCTGCACTGGTTCCACGACCTCTTTATTTACATACAGATACAGATACTGGAGGGTAAAATTTCTACCGTAAACCAGTCGCTATACACAGTCAACTCTATCTAAGATCACTCGACCCATAAAGTAAGAATGCACCACGTTTGAAGATAACCAGTTTTGAAATAAACATTAATTATACTGCATATACATTTTGGTTTTATTATATTTTATTATTAATCACATCAGAGATCCTGATAAATCATGTGCATAGTTTAGCCTTATCTATTACATAGTCGTCGCGTAAATAGTTTAAATTGGAAATGTCCTTTCGTTCTTAAAATAGAGCGTTGTTGAATTTTTCCTTTACTCCAAAGGTACACGTGGTGATGAAAACTTTTCGATCTTCTCTGTCTTTATCGAATTAGCGTTTGTCATGTCGTCATAATTCTTTTCGTATTGCTCGGGATTCATCATTACAGTTGCAATGGACTGAAACGACAGTAAATTACCGGTAATAATATTAAAATGTGATTAGCTTCATTTTGAGAGCGGGTGTTGATGATAACAAGACTAAGCCATTGGTATCAGAAAGCGTCCATTGCACGTACCGGGATGTATGCATGTCATAATGCTTTAACGAGAACAGGGTTAAAACTCGTCATGAGACAAATCAGTTGGAACATGAAGACTCAGCATCAGAAACCAAAAGTAAAATAGGGGACAAGTCAACTTATTTATACATGTAAATAAAATTAAACAAAAACATTGGTTTTTTTTAATTTGATTATTTTAGTTGATAAGTTTTTTGTAAGCAAAAAAAGTGTCCCATGAAATTGTGCCTTCTTGAAATATATTTCACAATTCATCTGACAAACAAATTCCTGCCGTTAGATTTCTGTGGTGTTAATGTTTTTTGTTTTTTTTTATGAAGATATAAACAAGTATGAATTAGTTATTTTTCAGACTGAAAACATCTTCTTTAAAAGCCTCAGAATGCAGGATTTTGCATCTACATTTCAAAAAAATTCTGGGGGGCATGCCCCAGACCCCCCTAGCAAGTTTGCAGGCCTATGGCCCGCTCACCGGGCTACCTGAAACAGAACAGGGCTAGTTGAATATAATTTTTACTAGCCCTGCGGGCTAGTGCCTACAAAACTTAGTGTCAACCCCTGATTGTGCTACATATATGGGTTCTACAAACCAGGGTATTTCATTGATAAACTACATACCCCCATTGTGCTACATATATGGGTTCTACAACCCATGGTATTTCATTGATGAATGTAATGGCTCCTGTGATGTGATACAGGACTTTGACATCTCTGATCTGCTCCCATGGCATGGGCATGTTCTCCAGTAGTTTAAGAACAGCATGAGGCATGTACTTCAAAGCTCTGAAAAATACAAATGTTACATTTATAATTGAAAGGCACCAATAAACAATCTCTGTCGCAGAGATCATATCAGTTCTGTTAAATACTTTGCAACACTACACTCATATTAAGTGCAGTATTGCGGAGCATGTATGGAACGGATATGAACTCTGCGCTGGAGATTATCAATAAATTTCAAGCCGGATTAGACTTCTGCAATGCAATACATCATAGCTACAAGTACATGTACTGTAGTAAACTAGAAATATTTCATTAAATTTGACACTTATTGTCACAACTTGTCATAATATAAAAAACTAGGTATAAATCGTTTAACAAGATACTTTAAATTAACAAGAATGTGTCCATTGTATTCAAACTGGAGCCGGACAGACAGAGGGACAAACAAACAGACAGACCAGAAAATATAATGCCCCTCTACTAGGTGGGGCATAAAAATGTGCACCTTATTCTTAATTACTTCAAAGTCCTTTGGTAAATACAGGATTTTAGCAATATTACCAAAGATTAACCCCTTAGCCAATGAGTACTGGTTTACCAGGATTCACGCCTCACAGTTTTACAGGGATCGGAAAACCTCTTTTCTATTTCCTGCTAAAAACAGTGCAAACACAAGTTATCTTTCTTTGTTGAATACCCGGATGAAAGTGTAAACATTGCGCTTCTGTTTGTTGAAAACCGTGTCAAAATCAGAAAAAAATTACGGAATTTACAAGAATTTGAAATGGAGGAAATTTTTTTTGAAAGAATATTGAAAATTTGAAGCCACACTAGTATTCTTTTTTGACATAAAATGTTGTTTTATGTACAAAACACTTGGAATGGACATTGTTCAGTGTAAGGAATTTGTACAGCCTCATTAAATTTTTCAAAATTTTGCCGTTTTGAGTTAAAAAATTACGATTTTGGGTCAAAGAGAAGAATTTTGAAATTTTCACCTAGATAATGCAGAAAATTTGAAAATTTGAATATTTTATGAAGAAAAAATTATCAAAACATGAACAAAACTGTGAACATGGTGTTAGTGAATGAACATGATGAAATAAAGACCCAAATAACTAAAGAAAAGTTTTTATTGATATTTATTATGAAGATCTCCCACTTGAGTAATAGTAGCCAGGGAAGCCATTGTCTCAGAGTAGCTTCTGTCTGGGCAGCTATCGATGAAAGGAATAATAAGTTGATCTCATGCTTCTAAGACTTTTAGATAGAGACTGGGTTTCATTTACATTGCTCAAAATTGAAAAATATGATGTCAGATTCAAGTCACTACGCAAATAGTTTTTCTGAACAGATCTATGAAGTAAATATTTCAGAAGAATCTACTGGTTTTATTAGACGTTCTATCTTTTAGACATCTTTTTCACTAAACCTACCCCAGATAAACTCTCTTGTCATGTCTAAACTTTCTATTTGTCATGTCTCCATGGTCACGCACAATTTTCCGTACATGACTTGCGGGTGTTTCTTCTTTCTGTGCATCAATGAATCCAAACTTTCTCTTCTCACTATATCTTTTTGACTGTAATTGCTGCCATTTTCTTGCTAAATAAATATAAAAAAGATGTATAAATTAGAAAAACCTCCTGCCATGCTACTGCCACGAAGGAAGAATTCCCATATAAATGTGTAAATAAAATGTAGATTGTAAAATAATTGCCAGCTTGGCAAATTGTTACAAAATCTAATTTCTGTCCAAACATGTGTGTTTGAAAACAAAGGCAACAGTAGTATACCCTTTCATTTCTATGTGTATTTTATATTTCCTGCAACTGTTTTTTATACATATTTTGATTTTACTTAGGCCAAATAAAAATATATTTGTGGTTCCAGTAACCCTACCGTCCCTACTTTTTCGGCTTACAGTGTTTTCATTAAGAACCGGCCGCCGGCCATTTTGACCTGTTCAATTCAATTTCTGGCCGGTTCAGTTGTCCTGAATAAAAAAAAAAAAAAGTCCTATTTTTTTTTATGAGATCTTTTTATATTAAAATCATGACAACGGAGTTCGAGGGAGTTCGAAGATTTGTGTTTATTTTTTAAACCGACATGCGGTTGCAACGACGATTTTCATTGGCTGTTATTTCAGACTTCCTGTTTGACACACGTGTTTATCGTTGTTATGATTGAATGAATAGTATGTACCCTCGCAGCTCTCGAGTCTTCATTATGTATGAATAATGTATGTACGTAGATCCCTCCGTTTACGGAGCACCCAGAACACTACATGATTTTTTTCACTTTAACAACTACCACGTCAAAGAGTAGAAAAGGTTTGGATTACTATGTAGTTTGACAAGATTTGGAACAGTTTGAATGACGTTATAGTTTTACTGTTTAATTGATGTCTACAACTGGCCCCGTCGATCTGCCGGCAACTACAGAGCATCCGAAAGGGGGGCAGGGTACATCGATGAAAAGTTGCATTGACAGGTCCCGTTCCAAATCATAGATATATTTCTGGTCATAATACTTTCAGTTGTGAGGTATGTAACCCTTTTAAAAGCTATCAAATGAAATTAAGAAGAAGTGGAAGCTCATGTTTTCTTATAAATGAGCCTGGCCAGCACTTCTTCTTCTTCTTTCTTTACACATCTTTTCATACCACCGGGATAATGGGAAGGGGGATATTTAAAACTGCTGCGTGCAGGGGAAGTGCTGTCCAAATTTTTTAGGGGTCCTCAAAGGTAGGACAAGAATCTGGTTTTAAATGTAAATAGCACCATAATTTTCTTATTGTCCCAAGTCCCTATCTAAATAAAATTAACCTCTTGTCAGGTTCAGAGTTTTTGCTACTACATGTACATGTAACCTTTTATCAACAATATAAAGCCAGAAATAAATTATGATGCTCAATGTAGTATTTTTTTATTCTGAGGATGAATCAGATTTTGAGGACGATTGTTGCTGGTGAACTCTATTTTGGCATGGATAACAAGTTGTTATACATAAGTGTCATTGAATTGTATCCATCAATCATTATAATAATTAATCCCTTATTAAAGTGATAAAAATGAAAATATTTCAATATTATACTTTCTGACTTGGTGATGTTAGATAATAATTCATTCATTGACTTAGAAAAACTTTAGGTTGCCTACATTAACAGTAGTACTGTAAAAGTGACATTTTAAGAACAATAATAATTTTATGCCATGGCCAGAATTCAGGATTTTGTGTCTAATTTTTTTTTTAAATCATTGAGGGGTAGAAATGACATTTTCAGAACTATAGTTTTATGCCAGGAATGCAGGTTTTTAAGCCTTTTTGTTTAAAAAAACAAGGGGGCTAGTGGTAAAAGTGACATTTTCAGAACTATAATTTAATGCCCAGAATGCGGGATTTTGCGTCTAATTTTTAAAAAAATCGTGGGGGGGGCAAGCCCCCCCTAAACCCCCCCTTTTAGGTTTGGGCCTGCTTAAATCTCTAATTGGCCCCTTCAAACAAAATGAAGTGAAACCCCTGGGCTTAAAAATAGCCTACCCTAAAGATTTTATTGTCATTTTCCATTAAGCACTGTTAAAGTCAGAATGTTGCTCCCATAGACTCAATGTAAAAAAAAACATAAAATAAAAAAAAATCCCTACCTACCTACCCTACCTTTTTTTCAGATGTAACTGGAACCACACATACTTTTTTATTTGGCCTTATGATGTATTGATGTAGCATTAACAATGTGTATGTTTTAATATAGTTACCCTTATCCTGTAATCTTTCTTCAGACATATAATCAGGTAGCTTCTGAAGTTGTGGCACTGGAGGCTGCTGTTGCTGTTGTTGCTGCTGTTGTTGTATGGGGACTTGCTGTATCAATGGTTGTGGCATCAACGGAACTTGTTGTATTATAAATGGCTGCCCACCAGGCCCTATCATATAGGGGAAAGCCATCTTGCCAAACGTTTATTTACAGCACCTGAAATAATTGTAATAAATATAATATTTTCATGGTATAACATGTGGGATTGTAAATATATTTTCTAAAATTACCAGAACCAACATCTGTGTTGATAGGATGACCAGGTCATTTCAGGTGATCACCTTGTACTGAATCTAGGATAATGACATAAAAATCACTTGTTTAAGTATCATACATCAATTTCCTTCCCAAAAATCACTTCTTTGAAGTATTATTATTTTAATAACCCCACTAATTTCAACACCCCTGAACAGTGGAATTTTTATCGCTAACAGTAGAATTTTATTACATAATCTGAAAGATGAAACCTTGAACTTTACAGGAAAAATACTCCCACTGCTGGGATATGTAGAGCCATTATTATAGCATTTTAACAACTAAAATCCAATTTACAGCTAAATGATAGCATTAAAGGCATAAACCTTCATTACCTTGCTACTTAAAAGATGCAAAAAGTTCATTTTTTTCTATTTTACTAATGAAAAGATATTATTTAGACCTATGTGTTTAAAATTCTGGTAAAACTACAAAATCACAATTTGTGACAAAATTTTGAATTTGCTACTCAAATAAGTGATTTCAAAATGCCAAAGCCAACAGAGAAGTTACCGAATTCGTAAATGGTTCAGTTAATGAAATCCGTAACTGTTACCGAATTCGTTAACCTTACAGAGTTCGGTGATTTCTAGAACTGAGTGCTGTAATACTAGTATCACTATGGATTTTTTTTTAATAAAAAACAATTCATTTTGTCTTTTCATATTCACTTCCATGTCCCATATCTAACAATAAAAACACTTTAGAATATGACCCTTTCTTTAAACTGTCAGTGTAATCAATCTGGTTAGTGCAGACTAACAAACAAAATTAGATATAATATAAACATTAAATTTTTATAAAGTAAAACCACAGGAGGTTGAAATCCTATCAATGAGGGTCTATAAATATGTCAACTCGACTATCACAGTAGAGCTTCTCTCGTAGAGAGAAGCGACAGGAATGCAACGCGTTTTTCAATTTTTTTTAACTTTTTTGAATCTGGGACTTTTTGATCGGAATAAACGCTATGCGTCAACTAATAAACATATTGTTACTTCAATTAACCACTTAAACTACTTTGCAGGTCACTAATTATTAATTTACAGCTTCTTTTTACGTCCTGACAGAATCCTTGTCATTCGTTTTGGCCATGGCAGGAAGTCGAGGAAATTCCAATCAGCAGTGAATATATGTAAATGAGGTATAGTATTTAATTAAACAAACAGTCGAAATAAATCATACAAATTTATCAAGTACTTTCTCATAATTATTCCTAAAGTATTATGATGTCAAACTATTAAAAAATCCGTCCCTTCATTAAATTTAATTGTTCGCTTGGAAGTTCAAGGGAAACAACTCTTCTGTGTAAAAAGTTTACATGCGGGAAATTTAAATTTCACAATAATCTGAAGAATTCTTCTTTCTATTACTGTTTCAAGTGATCATGTCAAAGCAAATAGATACAGTTATATGGTAATACACGTTTTCATCAGTACCTTAAACCTGTAACCTGCCCAATTATATCCTTAATTAGAATTTCTAAGTGAAAACAAAAAAGGGGGAGCACAGACCAAAATAAGAAATTTGTAATTTTTTATTTATGTTCAGTATCAGTTCCAGCAGTGGATAGCTTGATTTGCACTTTTAAAAAAATGAAGGGGTCCTTATGTTAGAAATATTTGTAGAAAGGGGATGTAAACTAAATGATTATTTGGAAAAATATATTAGTACTTTGGAAAAAAATATGCCCAGGTTCTTGAAATTTTATCAATGGATGTGTCAAAAAAAATTGAAAAGATTTCAACAACTAATGATTTATGGTTTTAGAAAAATAATTAATAATTAATTAAATACATATTACAGATGGTGCAATAATAATCATTCATTTTGGTTAGGACAAATAAAAATATATGGGGTGAGTTTTCAGTTACCCTATACTTTTTAGTCTTAAAATTACTAATTGCCTACCCTACAGATTTTTCTGTCATTTTTCATTAAGCACCGTTAAAGTAAGAATGTTGTTCTTATAGACCCAAAGACTGTTCGGCCCGGACCATTTTTTTAAAAGTGCAAATCAAGCTATCCACTGCTGGAACTGATACTGAACATAAATAAAAAATTACAAATTTCTTATTTTGGTCTGTGCTCCCCCTTTTTTGTTTTCACTTAGAAATTCTAATTAAGGATATAATTGGGCAGGTTACAGGTTTAAGGTACTGATGAAAACGTGTATTACCATATAACTGTATCTATTTGCTTTGACATGATCACTTGAAACAGTAATAGAAAGAAGAATTCTTCAGATTATTGTGAAATTTAAATTTCCCGCATGTAAACTTTTTACACAGAAGAGTTGTTTCCCTTGAACTTCCAAGCGAACAATTAAATTTAATGAAGGGACGGATTTTTTAATAGTTTGACATCATAATACTTTAGGAATAATTATGAGAAAGTACTTGATAAATTTGTATGATTTATTTCGACTGTTTGTTTAATTAAATACTATACCTCATTTACATATATTCACTGCTGATTGGAATTTCCTCGACTTCCTGCCATGGCCAAAACGAATGACAAGGATTCTGTCAGGACGTAAAAAGAAGCTGTAAATTAATAATTAGTGACCTGCAAAGTAGTTTAAGTGGTTAATTGAAGTAACAATATGTTTATTAGTTGACGCATAGCGTTTATTCCGATCAAAAAGTCCCAGATTCAAAAAAGTTAAAAAAAATTGAAAAACGCGTTGCATTCCTGTCGCTTCTCTCTACGAGAGAAGCTCTACTGTGATAGTCGAGTTGACATATTTATAGACCCTCATTGATAGGATTTCAACCTCCTGTGGTAAAACAAAAATCTATATCAACTACATGTATAAATCTACATGTGCATGAAATATATGTCTATGTACTGTATGTTTTAACATTAGTATTGTATATGTTTATTGTGTAAATTCATGTATTTGTCGGTTATAAAAGCTCAAAGAGCTTATGTTATTGTTCTGGGACATGCCGACTTAAATAAAGCTTGGGGGGGGAATTGAACTTATTTTCAAAGTTTGCTCGCAGTTCGTTCTCAAAACACTGATGCAGACAACATGATAAAAGTACTTTATAAGAGTACATAGAGTATTTGTTATATGAATGCAACGTTAACACTAAATGCACACATTTAAACTTGAAGCTTGTAATGAAAAGTACCTCAACGTGCTGTGTTCGGCAAATGGCGGATTTCGTAAATACTGCGTCGGTCACGTGTTTTTACATAAAGGTAAAGAAAATGCTTGAGATGTTCCAAATGGAAAAAGTTCATTCCTTTTAATTTAAAGCAGTATATAAGCATTTTTTTACATGAAAATAAAGATTAAAGCCATTGATTTAAAATTATTATTTTTTAGGGTTGAAAGATAAGGCAAAAACTGTATTTCAGAAAGAAAAAATATGAAGTTCGGGTCATACTTTACCTATTTTAGACTTTAAAATTTTTAGTGGGGAGTTGTGTACCTTTGTATGTAATTGGCCACAAAAGGCATTAATTAATCATATGTTGAAATCAGAGCTCACACACATCTCAAGACATGTCATTATTGAAAATGGTTTACATGTGGTGGTCATACAGTAACATTCTCTAGGGCATATATTGAACAGGTAAATAATGTTAGGGGGATTAAAACAGGATGGCAAAATACACTTGTCAGACTCATGTCATGACAGGGCATACATATTCTTACACATAATTATTCTGTTGTTCTTTCATGTCTGGTGATATCCTTAGACATAGGGCAAGTAGAAAATGATCTTAGATAATGTGAAGGTCAGGATTATACAGTGCAAACACAATAAAAGGTAGGACAGTAGTGGATATTTGGAATGGATTTTTATTCCGCTATTTGAAAACCATCGTCTTGAGTAAATGTGACTGATATTTAAACAAAATTCGACAAAAATCATTGATAGATCCGTGTTTTACTTGCTCGGATACTAATAAATGATAACTATATTTTTGTAACTATCTTCTATTCTCAAAACTACATCTATATCTTTTCATTACAAATCTACACCTCTCAGTTTATGGCTACACGTGCTGATCTTATCTATCAAGTCATGCATATTCATTAGCTATGTAGGCGTGTCAAAATCGTATCATACGCGATAATGACCAGCCAGAACACACTGTAATGATTTCATTAACCAGTATTAAAAAGATAAACATAACATCCCCGCCCACAAATTAGAAATTTCTAAAAATTTCTTACTGGTCAATGAAATCTATTTATATAAAATAATAATAATAAAAAATAAAAAATAAATTGAAACAATCTCTCAGAAAATACTAATTGTACTTTACTATACACACATTTAAAACTTGAAAAAAAGTTCTCATAAAATAATAATTCTATGTGTTAAATTAAATAACTGCAAAATTTGTAGTCTATAAAAATAAAAACAGAAAGTTTTAAAATATCTATAATAAAAGGTTTCTTTTTCTTCGTTGAAATATACAGTAAAAAAAAATATTATGTCGAAATGTATATGAAAACAGAAAACAATAAAAAATTTAAATCAATGATCATAGTTTAAACTTAGTTCCCAGTGTAATTAATGTGCAGTCTTGAAACGAAAATTCTGTTTATCAGATCTGTCAAAATGACAAGTGTGCATAAATTTTATAGTTACAAATCAACTAATCTATCCATTAAATCTCATTAGAACTCATTATGTAAAAACCACAACATCATAAATATCTCTCTGTGAAATCCCAGACACAGATGTTCGATACCATAGGTCGTAAAATCTTGACCACTAAACTCTTACTTGTTTATTTTACGGATACTTCCAAGAGCACGACAGATTACAACTGTCAAACTTGCTCAAGTGAACACTTGCGATGCATAAAAATGTAGCTTTAAAAATAAACATACATGTTTCAAAGTGATGACACTAGCAGAGACCCGTGACTCTTAATATATTTCAAATAATAATAACTAGACTATTTCACACACTCACACAATTATTCATTAATCACTGTCGACTGAGATTAAAGATTCTTACAACATTCAATCAAAATAGATATTAATATAGGAAAACATAGGTAATTTCTAGCATAACATCTTTTGCGCTACTACATCTGTTGTTCAACGTTTAAACATTTTACAAAATCCCGGCCACCAATTTTTGACCCCTCTAATACACATCATATCTCTTGAATCATTTGATTCCACCTGGCCACCAATTTTTGGCCACTATAACACTTAATACCTCTTGAATCATTTGATTCCACCTGGCCACCAATTTTTGGCCACTTTTACTCTTGAATCATTTGATTCTAATCTACCCAGCCACCAATTTTTGGCCACTTTTAACTTTATATCTCACGAATCATTTGATTTCACTTAAACAATCCTAATACAATTAGACACTCAAATAGCAAAAGTAACTTTTACAAATAACCTTATCAGCACGATTTAAGTATCCACAACAACAAATATACTACTTCTAAATGCAGTCACGTGTAGCCCTATATACAAGCATGCAAAGTAATAAAAAAAAATCAATATAACAAACAAATAAAGTTAGTCACTAACAAATCAATGTAAATCAATTTTAAAACATATCATCAAAATGTCAAAGATTTTCACACATATTCTTCCATCTACATCTATGGTATCCGTGGTGTGGTATTTTGTTACATCGATAGTGAGTGGCGAGACAATTTTCACACACTCAATTCCAGAACCTTGTGGCGAGGCAATTCTCACACACTAATTATAAACTTCATCACGACTATCTGTGGCGAGGCAATTCTCACACACAGATCAGTAAGGAACGTATTAAACAATGTTGGTGGTGGCGAAACCATTTTCACACACAAAAATATAATCACAGTATCATCGGAGCAAAAGGCGGTTACATGCAAAGTTGATCTTATACTAATAAATATATTTTAAAAACAGCTTTGCGGTTATTGTCTTCTTCTTCACATTCAGAAATTATTTTGGAACCGATAAGATATAATGCAAAATCCCAGAGAATTTCGTAAACTGGCCTACCTCTAATATGAAAATGAAAATCCATCGTTTTAAAATAAATGTAATGTTCAGAAATACTAGTAATAAAGATGCATGTACACAATACTATCGGAAAATTCCGTTGCTGTATATAGTTCCTAAAAGTTAAGTTATCTGATATGTTTTCACTTTTTAAATCACCGGTCTATATCTAGTCATAGCACCACCTCCAATATCCACATAAATGTTATATAATAAGCGAAAAATCTATATAAATCCAAAGAAAAAGATATTATATCCAGGAGAAAAACAAGCCATTGTGAACTGTTCAAACAACTACCACGAAATTAAAGTCACAATATTAATATATACAATTTGAGTCCTCCACTATGATAGATCCGTGTTTTACTTGCTCGGATACTAATAAATGATAACTATATTTTTGTAACTATCTTCTATTCTCAAAACTACATCTATATCTTTTCATTACAAATCTACACCTCTCAGTTTATGGCTACACGTGCTGATCTTATCTATCAAGTCATGCATATTCATTAGCTATGTAGGCGTGTCAAAATCGTATCATACGCGATAATGACCAGCCAGAACACACTGTAATGATTTCATTAACCAGTATTAAAAAGATAAACATAACATCATTGTGCCAATTTTACGTGACGGCGACTATATATTAATAGAATGTAGGAAGGCAAAACATTTTTGAATCATGGGTAAGATTATGGGAAACAATCAAACAACCAGTCCTTGTCGAATATTGAATGTTTCATTTAGTCTGTATAAACTTGAATATGAGTTTCAGTAAGTCGTCAAATATACATGTCAATAAGTTTTCTTTGATTGAATGTGTCACTAAGTGTACCTTCGATTAAATGTGTCAGTAAACCTGTCTTTGATTGAATGTGTCACTAAGTGTACCTTTGATTGAATGTGTCACTATGTGTACCTTTGATTGAATGTGTAAGTAAACCTGTCTTTGATTGAATGTGTCACTAAGTGTACCTTTGATTGAATGTGTCACTAAGTGTACTTTTGATTGAATGTGTCACTAAGTGTACCTTTGATTGAATGTGCCAGTAAATCTGTCTGTGATTGAATGTGTCAGTAAACATGAATTTGATTGAGTGTGTCAGTAAATCTGTCTATGATCAAATATGTCAGTAAATCTGTCTTTGATTGAATGTGTCAGTAATTCTGTCCTTGATTGCATGTGTCAGTAAATCTGTCTTTGATTGCATGTGTCAGTAAGTCTGTCTTTGATTGAATTTGTCAGTCAGTCTGACTGTGATTGAATGTCAGCAAGTCTGTCTTTGATTGAATGTGTCTATCAGTCTGCCTGTGATTGAATGTCAGTAAGTCTGTCTTTGATTGAATGTGCCTGTAAACCTGTCCTTGATTGAATGTGTTAGTAAACCTGTCTTTGATTGAATGTGCCAGTAAACCTGTCCTTGATTGAATGTGTTAGTAAACCTGTCTTTGATTGAATATGTGTGTAAACCTGTTTGACTGATGTGTCAGTAAACCTGTCTTTGATTGAATATGTCAGTAAACCTGTTTGATTGATGTGTCAGAAAAAATGTCTTTGATTGGATGTGCCAGTAAACCTGTTTGATTGATGTGCCAGTAAACCTGCCTTTGATTGAATATGTCAGTAAA
Source organism: Mytilus galloprovincialis (assembly GCF_965363235.1). Taxonomy (NCBI): domain Eukaryota; kingdom Metazoa; phylum Mollusca; class Bivalvia; order Mytilida; family Mytilidae; genus Mytilus; species Mytilus galloprovincialis. The sequence continues at coordinate 72,928,669 of NC_134842.1, read as the reverse complement.
CCTGTCTTTGATTGAATATTCAGTAAATCTGTCTTTGATTGGATGTGCCATTAAACCTATCCTTGATTGGATGTGTCAGTAAACCTGTCTTTGATTGAATATGTCAGGAAGTCTGTCTTTGATTGAATGTGTCAGTCAGTCTGCCTGTGATTGAATGTCAGGAAGTCTGTCTTTGATTGAATGTGCCAGTAAACCTGTCTTTGATTGAATGTGCCACTAAACCTGTCTTTGATTGAATATGTCAGTAAACCTGTCTTTGATTGATGTGTCAGTAAATCTGTCTTTGATTGGATATGCCAGTAAACCTATCCTTGATTGGATGTGTCAATAAATCTGTCTTTGATTGGATGTGTCAGAAAATAGTTATCAAAAGTACCAGGATTATAATTTAGTACGCCAGACACGCGTTTCGTCTACATAAGACTCATCAGTGACGCTCATATCAAAATAGTTATAAAGCCAAACAATACAAAGTTGAAGAGCATAGAGGATCCAAAATTCCAAAAAGTTGTGCCAAATACAGCTAAGGTAATCTATTCCTGGGACAAGAAAATCCTTAGTTTTTCGAAAAATTCAAAGTTTTGTATCAGGAAATTTATAAAAATGATCAGATTATTGATATTCATGTCAACACCGAAGTGCTGACTACTCCTATCCTTGATTGAATGTGTCAGTAAAACTGTCTTTCATTGGATGGGTCAGTAAATCTGGATTTGATTGATGTCTCAGTGTATCTGTTTTGAGTGGATCTGTCAGTAAGTCATGAGTGAAAATCTCAGTGTATCTGGTTTGAGTAGATCTGTAAGTAACTCTGTTTTTAATTTAATGTCTTAGTGTATATATGTTTTGAGTGGATCTGTCAGTAAGTCTGTGTTTGAGTAACTGTCTTAGAGTTAGTGTATCTGTTTTGAGTGAATCTGTCAGTAAGTCTGTTTTTGAGTGAATGTCTTAGTGTATATATGTTTTGAGTGGATCTGTCAGTAAGTCTGGTTTTGAGTAAATGTCTCAGTGTATCTGTAAGTAACTCTGTTTTTGAGTGACTGTCTTAGTGTATCTGTTTTGAATGGATCTGCAAGTAAGTCTGTTTTTGAGTGAATGTCTTAGTGTATATGATTTGAGTGGATCTGTCAGTAAGTCTGTTTTTGAGTGAATGTCTTAGTGTATATGATTTGAGTGGATCTGTCAGTAAGTCTGTTTTTGAGTGAATGTCTTAGTGTATATGTCATGTATGTTTTGAGTGGATCTGTCAGTAAGTCTGTTTTTGAGTGAATGTCTTAGTGTATATGTCATGTATGTTTTGAGTGGATCTGTCGGTAAGTCTATTTTTGAGTGAATGTCTTAGTGTATATGTCATGTATGTTTTGAGTGGATCTGTCAGTAAGTCTGTTTTTGAGTGAATGTCTTAGTGTATATGTCATGTATGTTTTGAGTGGATCTGTCAGTAAGTCTGTTTTTGAGTGAATGTCTTAGTGTATATGTTTTGAGTGGATCTGTCAGTAAGTCTGTTTTTGAGTGAATGTCTTAGTGTATATGATTTGAGTGGATCTGTCAGTAAGTCTGTTTTTGAGTGAATGTCTTAGTGTATATGATTTGAGTGGATCTGTCAGTAAGTCTGGTTTTGAGTAAATGTCTCAGTGTATCTGTTTTGAGTAGATCTGTAAGTAACTCTGTTTTTAATTTTATGTCTTAGTGTATCTGTTTTGAGTGGATCTGTCAGTTAGTCTGTCTTTGAGTGAATGTCTTAGTGTATATGGTTTGAATGGGTCTGTCAGTAAGTCTGTTTTTGAGTGAATGTCTAAGTGTATATGATTTGAGTGGATATGTCAGTAATCTGTCAGTAAGTCTGTTTTTGAGTGAATGTCTTAGTGACATAAGTGTATATGTTTTGAGTGGATCTGTCAGTAAGTTTGTTTTTGAGTGAATGTCTGAGTGTATCTGTTTTGAATCAACACAATTAAAGATGTCAATCCATTGTGATAGTGGTAAAGGTGTGAAGTACCACTAAAATTAAGATAGAAAAGATACCACTTAGTGTCTACTATAAACTTCAAAAATGCCTCCCTGATATTTTTATGCCCCATTTATGGGCATTATGTTTTCTGGTCTGTGCATCTGTTCGTCCTTCTGTTCATCTGTTTGTCCATTTGTCTGTCCCGCTTCAGGTTAAAGTTTTTGGTCGATGTATTTTTGATGAATTTGAAGTCCAATCAACTTGAAACTTAATACACATGTTCCCTATGATATGATCTTTCTAATTTTAATGCCAAATTAGAAATTTTATCCCAGTTTCACAGTCCGCTGAACATAGAAAATGATAGTGCGGATGGGGCATTCATGAACTTGGGACACATTCTTGTTATTGACTTTTTTGGTAAGGAATCATGACAAAATAGCAGGTCTTCACATATGATCATGCGGAAACAGGATTATAATTTTGAAAAAATACCAACCATCCTACCCTTTTTCTTAAGGAGGTACATGAGGAAACCTTTAACAGTTTTAATTCAAATAGCATATTTGTTTTCTGTGGTCCTATCATTGGTCTTATTAGGGCAAATAAAAAAAAATATGTGTTTTTCCTATTTCCCCACCTAGTACCTACCCTATATTTTAAGCTTAGAAATAGCCTATCTCAAGTTTTTTTTGTTATTTTTCAATAAGTACTGTTAGAGTCAGAATTTCTCTCCCATAGACTCAATGTTAAAAAAATAGTAAAATGAAAAAATCCCTACCTACCCTGTTTTTTATACGACCACATAAAAATGTTTCTGTCGTATAATGGTATGATCAGTCAGGGGACTTACTGAAATAGGTGATTTTTAAATCACTTATTTGAGTAGCAAAATCGTGGTTTTGTCACAAATTGGAATTTTGTATTTTTTTCCAAATTTTAAACACATAGGATTAAATAATATCTTTTAATTAGTAAAATTTAAAAAAAAATAAACTTTTTGCTTCTTTTAAGTAGAAAGGTTTCTGCCTATGATGCTATCATTTAGCTAAAAATTCTATTTTAGTTGAAAAAATGCTATAATAATGGCTTTACATAATGAACTGATACTTTCTTCAAAGATTTTTCCCAGCAGTGGGAGTATTTTTCCTGTGAAGTTCAAGGTTTCATCTTTCAGATTATGTAATAAAATTCTACTGTTCGCGATAAAAATCTCACTGTTTGGGGGTGTTGAAATTAGTAGGGATTATTAAAAGAATGATACTTAAAGAAGTGATTTTTGGGAAGGAAATTGAGGTCTGATACTTAAACAAGTGATTTTTATGTCATTATCCTAGATTCAGTACAAGGTCATCACCTGAAATGACCTGGTCATCCTAGACAACACAGATGTTGGTTCTGATAAGTTTAGAAACATAATTAGTCCCTGGATCATTAGTATTCTATGTTAAAAGCTACAATAAAATTAAATCACTTCTTCTAGTGATTAATTTGTACTACTTAAATAGGTGATTATTAAAGAAAGACAACTCTAACTTCCAACCTTTATGGAAATAATGTTACTTAAATCAGTGATTTAAAAAATCACTTATTTAAGTAAGTCCCCTGACTGATGATGTCATTGTCTGCATGTCCAAAGACACATTTGGTGTCCGGACAATAGCTTTCGTTTACGTAAATGGATCTCTTTGAAATTTAATAAGGAGGTTCAATACCTCAAAAGGAAGGTTGGGATTGATTTTTGGGGTGATGGTTCAAACCGTTTTGGAATTAGGGGCCCAAAAGGGGCCCAAAACAAGCATTTTTCTAGCCGTCAATCCCCAATGGACCAGAGTGACATTCCCTCACATCATTCATTTTGTTTTTATAGTGTGGAAAACCCCCCAACAAATCTTACTAAGAATGATGAGATGGGGAGACACAAATGAATAAATTGACTTTAAACACTTTTTTACACATTTCCCTTCTGTTTCTCTCGAAATTATCGTATATCGAGTTCTCCTTTACACTATTTACGTTTCTTTTACAATCCAGAAAAATCAGTATGACGAGATATTCTAAATATATCCAACCTACATTGTATTTTATAGTGACATCATTATTGGAATGCCACACTACACATAAGCAGGGATATCCTTCACTGGTTATTTAAATCATTCTCAGAGATCGTGCACTAATTAAAAAATAGTATTTGTTGAATTTAAACATAATGATGTTTGCTGTAGATGATTTAAACATCAACATGCAATACTTTAATTTGTAGGTCAACAACTTTCAAAGTAAACAGGAAGTCCGATGGGCTACATGAGATCGGGGAGAGAAACGATCTTTTCCATTTTTTTCTGTAAAACTCTGTTTTGAGAATCTTCCTCCAATTCAGGAGCACCTCAATTTATGAGCTAATTATCCACTAAAATAAACACTTAAAATGTGACATTTAGTATATGATAAGTAGTCTTTCATTAAAACTAAATTTTGTGTACCAACATAATCATTGTAATAGTTACAAAAAAATTACAAATGTTGCATTTTGTAGTTTAAACCTATTTATTCATGAAATTTTACAAATATTTCAAAATGTAGGATTTGGAAACAAGCTTCACACAGTTTACATCAATCATATTGTTATTTTTATTAGTACCTGTATCCCTGTGATGAGAGATATAACTGGGAACTTTATCAATGGAAATTTAAAACTGAATAGATTTTTCAGTCCTAACTTTCTTAAGAAAAAAATTAAAAAATTTTAAGAGTACTGTCACAAAAAGTGGAAAATGGCCCTAGCCTACAGTTCAGTCGTACACTATTAAGATTTCAAAAATAATTGTAGTTGTTGTTAAATGACAGAATTCAACTTTAATTGAATGTTTAGATTTAGAAGATGCAGATCTCTTCCATTGGTCTAAATTGAATCCTAAACTAAAGAAACGAAATTACATTATACAACAATTGATTCCAATAGTGTCAACCTTCCACATGTTCTAGCTGTTCTTTTTTTCATTCTTTATATGAAGACTATCAAAAGAAAACCCCCCCCCCAACCCCCCCAACCCCCACCCCAAAAAAATGAAATAGAAACAAGGGCTGTCTTTCCCCTCAGAGCTATTCAGCTCTTTGATTTATAGTTTATGTACAATTACATTTGTACTTATGTGTTAGTGTATGGATCTCTCTGACATTGTACCACAAAGTTCCATATCACAAAAAGAAGGCTATGAATGAGTTTTGGGGTTATTGTCCCATTCATGCAGGAATTAGGGGCCACAAAAGGGCCAAAAACAAGCATTTTTCTAATTTCCAGACAATAACTTGTTGTAATTTACAGTCAATGACTTGTGTCAAGTGTATAAATCTCTCTGAAATTATACAACAAGCTTCCATACTACAAAGGGATGGTTTTGAGGGGTTAATTTAATGGTTTAAATCCTTTAGCAATTAGGGGCAATAGAGGTGGAAAAACAAGTTTTTTTCTGGTTAAAGGACAATTTAGACAAGTTAAAAGCAGTGTAAGGGAGGTAATCCAATACAATATTTCCCATTTCAGATTTCATGAATTAAAATAATTTTTTAGGGGATTAATATTCAACAGCAGTGTATTGCTTAAAAGAAAATTTGACAACATTCATTCTGTGTCAGAAACCTATGCTGTGTCAAATATTTAATCACAATCCAAATTCAGAGCTGTATCAAGCTTGAATGTTGTGTCCATACTTGCCCCAACTGTTCAGGGTTTGACATCTGCGGTCGTATAAAGCTGTGCCCAGCGGAGCATCTGGTTCAAAGATGAAAAAGGAAACGCACATATTATTTTATTTGGCCTTAGAAAAGTGACATTCAGTTTTCAAACACATGAAACAACATCTATAGGCTTTTTATTAGCAAACAATTGATTTTTCTTTTTTGAAAGCAAACATCAAAGACCTACATTTTCAAAGACAAATGATACTTCATAACTTGTAGAATATTTAACTGTGCAACATTATCTTAAAAATCTAAAAACAAAAATATGTTGCAGCTGTGAAAATTTATTTCTGATTAAATCAAAAGATAAATAAATTACAATGTTTTTGTGTTAAACATGTTAAACATAAATTTACATGTTTGAGATCTTGATTTTGTAAAATGATGCAATACATATATAAATATATATAGTGAGATTCTTTAAACAGATGCATTGAACAGAAGAGATTGTTTATGACCAAACGACAGTATCTAGGGAAAAATTTTAAAATGTTTTTAATTTCATTTTTTTTCGTATTATTAGTCTGCACGGGTGGCCACTAGTCCGATGCCCCAGACTAGTGAAATTATATTCAGACTAGTAAATTATTGCAAAATTTTGTTTGGACCAATAAGTAAAATTTTGAAATATTGGTTGTCCTTGCTAGTAGTTAGAAAGTAAATGGTGCATGCAGACTGTATTTTTCTGAAAAATGTATCAGGTTTTTTCACCCTTTTAATGCAATTTTTAAAGGAGAAAAAATATTATACCTATATTTTAACTTACAATATGTCCCCAAAAAAACCTTTTTAGATATGTTTCAATTTACAAAATGTCCCCAAAACAACCTTTGAAAATTAATTTTTGGAGACAATAAAGATCTGAGTTTCTGTTGATCCTATGTCCTACAAGGATAAATGATACTTTTATTTGAAGAATCTTTATTTGGTGAGTTTTGTTTCTAAATATAATTATGTGAAAGGTGAAGCATGTTATGTACAGGGAACATTATTTCATGTATTTAGTTAAGATTTAGTTGCAATTTAAACAAATTGTTGACCCACTCTCATTAATTAATATTTAACTCAACTGATACATTGATAAAGTGCTTTTCAAATTCCTGCTAAAGACCTGTAGTATTTGTAATTGTCTTCTATACTAATGTTCTTTTTTGTCCACACTATACTCAAATAATATTAATATGAAATTATTGAAACTACTATTCCATTCTTTCCAAGAGTGATTTCCATCACTTTGATTTTCAGTACTTGCCTACCCATACCACAAGTATACCCCACTATGTCTACCTTTTAGTTTTATTGGCCCTATTCATATTGAAATTGAACAAAATTTCAGGTCTCCTCACAGACTAAAGGTTGGAAAAAAGCAACCAAAAAATCTTCTTTTTTTAAGGAGGAAACCCTTAATTATGAATACCTTTTTAATTGTCATTTTAGAAAATTATATTTCGTTAACAGTAGTGGATTTTCTATTTACTTGACATATAAGCAAACAATTGATTTTTCCATTTTAAAAGCAAACATTAAAGATTCAGATTACAAAAGGCAACATACATTTAATGATTACTAAACAGTGAACGCTTCTTTTTGAACTATTGGAAAATAACAATTTGTTGCAGCTGTGAAAACATACTTTGATTAAATCTAAAGATGAAAAAATACAATTTCTATGTGTTATTCAGTGATATCTTGGAGATTTGATTTTAGAAATCCTGAAATTTTAAGTGGAAATTTATGCAATGGATTGATTAAATATTAAACCATATTCAGAAATAAAACATGTATTAAATATGAAATGAAACCTGAACTTTAGAAGGAGTTATTGCCCTTCAAGATGATTTTTACCCATTTGTACAGAACCCATAATAGATGGAAAGAAATTGTAAATATAAAAAATGTTCGGCACAAGAGACAATCTTTTGAGAGAATCTTCGAATTTAAATCAGCTATGCTGAAATTTTCCTTTTACCCCTTATAGGAGTTATTGCCCTTGAAAGGTGTTTTTTTTGGCAGAACCATAATGAATAGAGAGAACATTTAGATAACAAATATATTCAGCACAATAATAAATACAAATAGGTCAACATTGCAAAAATTGTCAACTGATTCCTAATAGGAGTTATTGCCCCTGAATAACTAGTTAATGTATTTTTTGTAGAAACTGAAAAAAGATTATAAAGAACAAAATCATTTTCATGGTTCATCGAAAATGTTAAGACTTTTTATGTTAGTTCTAGGACCTCTTTTATTTGTTGTATGAAATTATTGTAAGGTGTACATGCCTTTGGTTCAACTGTTGTTTGTAAAAATAAGAAGATGGGATATTATTCTTGGGATACGAATTTTCGTGGGTATAGGTGAACCACAAAATTAAATGTTAAACGAATAACAGATTTTTCATAGGATTGTATGCAAACTTCTGCTAAACCACAAAATTAAAGCTCCATGAACATGTAATAAAATTGAGAAAGGAAATGGGGAATGTGTCAAAGCGACAACAACCCGACCATAGAGAAGACAACAGCCGAAGCCCACCAATGGGTCTTCAATGTAGCGAGAAACTCCCGCACCCGAAGCGTCCTTCAGCTGACCCCTTAAAAAATATGTATACTAGTTCAGTGATAATGGACGTCATACTAAACTCCGAATTATACACAAGAAACTTTTATAATCAACAAAAATTGGTACCCACGAAAATAAATGAATCCACAGTGCTTAGTTTTCATAGAACATTGATTATGTTAAATGTATGACTATTTGGAGGCTCTGCCCCGATGTCATGGTTCAGCAACTTAGAAGTAATTAGCAATTTTGAATGTGAAGTTTTAGTTTAATAGAAACTTCTTGTGAAAGATCAATGATATTCTCTATAGGTTCATAGCTTAGTCAGCTATAAGTACATAGATAGATATACAAAGATGAGGTATGAGTGGGTTCATAGCTATCAGTACATAAATAGATATAAGAAGATGTGGTTTGAGTGGGTTCATAGCTATTAGTACATAGATAGATATAAGAAGATGTGGTTTGAGTGGGTTCATAGCTATTAGTAGATAGATAGATATAAGAAGATGTGGTTTGAGTGCCAATGAGACAACTCTCCATTCAAGTCACAATTTGTAAAAGTAAACCATAATAGGTAAAAGTATGGTCCTCAACACTGTTTGACAACTATTTTGAGGCCCTGTCCCTAAGGTCATTGTACTTTCATTCTAACCTCTATTCTGTATTCCAAAACAAATCTGACCCCTATATATTATGTATATTACATGTACATAAAATATTATATATTGTTAAACATATTATAATTAATTGCAATTAATCTGTGTCTAATTAATGTGGCCTGAAATTAAGATTGTCTTCTTTCCCTATTGAATAATTCAAAAGCAGTTATAATACATGTAAAAAAGTTCTAAACTTCAGGTGATATTAATTACAGGATAACATGACTTATTGCCATTGATACAAGTTTACATACTTTAAAGTACATGTAATATATGAGCACGATGAACAATGAAGGTAAAAAAGAATAGAAAGGTTGGTGTTTTATAATGTTTATGTTTATATCCAAATGTTTGTCAAGATAGAAAATGATTAAGTTTGAATAGTCATTTGGAATTTTTGATAGCTTTTTATTAACACCACTTTGCTATTCTGTATTTAAACTTAATAAATTAAAAAAAGAAAAAAGAAAAAAAAATATTAGAGAATAATAGGCCAAAAAATGAATGTGTCCTCAGTACACGAATGCCCCACTCGCACTATCATTTTCTATGTTCAGTGGACCGTGAAATTGGGGTAAAATCTCTAATTTGGCATTAAAATTAGAAAGATCATATCATAGGGAACATGTGTACCAAGTTTGAAGTCGATTGGACTTCAACTTCATCAAAAACTACCTCGACCAAAAACTTTAACCTGAAGCGGGACAGACGGACGAACGGACGAACGGACGAACGAACGAACGGACGGACGGACGGATGCACAGACCAGAAAACATAATGCCCCTCTACTATCGTAGGTGGGGCATAAAAATGAATCTAGGGGTACCTAGCTAAATTTAAAGAATAGAGAATAGTGGGGTACATAAGTATAAATAATCAGAGAATAGTGTTGATCGACTAAACCAATATCAAACATTCCTAATGAAGCTTTCAAATTAGGATTTTTATGCCCCACCTACAATAGTAGAGGGGCATTATGTTTTCTGGTCTGTGGCTCCGTTCTTCTGTGCGTCCGTCTGTACGTCCGTCCGTTCAGGTTAAAGTTTTTGGTCAAGGTAGTTTTTGATGAAGCTGAAGTCCAATCAACTTGAAACTTAGTAGACTTGTTGCTTATGATATGATCTTTCTAATTTTAAAGCCAAATTAGACTTTTGACCCCAATTTCACGGTCCACTGAACATAGAAAATGAAAGTGGGAGTTTCAGGTTAAAGTTTTTGGTCAAGGTAGTTTTTGGTAAAGCTGAAGTCCAATCAACTTGAAACTTAGTAAACTTGTTGCTTATGATATAATCTTTTTAATTTTGAAGCCAAATTAGACTTTTGACCCCAATTTCACGGTCCACTAAACATAGAAAATGAAAGTGGGAGTTTCAGGTTAAAGTTTTTAGTCAAGGTAGTTTTTGATAAAATTGAAGTCCAATCAACTTGAAACTTAGTACATATGATCCCTATAGTATAATCTTTCTAATTTTAATACCAACTTAGAGTATTACCCAATTACACAGTCCATGGAACATGGAAAAGGATAGTGCGAGTTGGGCATCCATGTACTTTGGACACATTCTTGTTTGTCTCAAAATTTAGTGTAAATGATAAAAAGTTGATCTCTCAATGTGCCATTAACATGATTCAGGAAATCATTTATAAGATTATGTAAACTTTCAGGTAAAAAGTACAGTAAAGACAGCACCTGGACTATGAAGTAGCAGTGTGACATTGTGTTTATAGATATTGATTTGTTTGACAGTTTCAAATTTGATATAACTCTGTGTTAAACAGTTATATTGATTGGCTGCAGATGATACACAATGCATACACTATGTAATAATCTGTGCTAATGATAGATCTATAATCCAAATGGTTACTGATGGGATAAACTTCTGTTTAAACAAAAATGGATATTTATTTGTTTATTTTTCTTGTAAGTATATATTATGCTCATTAATTGCCTGCTGTTTTTCTTATTTCTTTTTTCTGTTCCTTTCAAGAGTTATGCCCCTTGCATGTTGATCTTTAGAATTATAAGATTATTTTGGTTTCCAGATGAACATGAAACAATTGACTGGTGAAAAATAATGTTTATCCAATTCTTGAACCAATGCATGTATATATCATAAACTTAGTCCTCTGTGCACGATTTTATCATTTTTTACGCAAATAGATCGTATAATCGTCAATTTTTTGTCTGTTATGAATTAACAAATATGGCTGCTCATTAAATGCCGTGTTTTGAAGCCGAAGTTTACTGATTGTCACCATATAGTAAACAATCAACAAAAAGCATGGGTAATGAGCACGTGTTTAACATGTACAATCAGATAGTTTAATTTAATGATAGATTTCATACGGAAAATATGTTGGCGAATTGCTTCCTGGAAGCAAGCAATTAAAAATTGGTAAACTTCTAAATGTGGACAAATTAAAGAATTTTCCTCAGAAAAAAGTATATGTACATAAGTTGTATAAAGAAAACTATCCATTTAGTTATAAAAACATATGCATATTTTTTTTTAATTTGAGGTTTCATATGACTTTAAGTATCACTTGTCAGAAACCCTTTCAGATTTGAGCACATTTTTATGATGGATAAAATACAAATCAAGTTCAATTTTGAATGTGTGATATTTTTAATTATTCAAGAGTTATGTTCCTTATTTAACTATCTCAAACATAGGTTTATTTTTATGTTTCTGGATAATAATTGACAGATGCATGATGTCATGGACCACAAATTACTAACTTTGAGGGAGTTCTGATTTTACAGATTTGACAATTCTTGATTCAGTGCCATCATGGTTATGCCCCTAAAATATCGTTAAAAGAATAGTTGTCGTTTACTGTTTTTGTTGGTTTCTGGATAAAAGTAATAAACTTGATTTGGTTTACAGTTTCTGTTTAAGAATTATGCTGCCATAGTGTTGGTAGCTGCCTAGTTGACAAATGTTCTACACTTTTTAGACCTTGACACATTGGAATATAGACACCTATTTATTGTTAAAGACGTTGACCTCTAGATGTCTTTTTTTTAAGTCGGGTTGCTGTCATTTACCCCACCTCTATTATTATTCATATGAAGTTTGGCTAATTGTGACATATTATAAACATGTAGTTGTAAATGAACACTACAACAAAGTTATAGATATCAAGGTATAAACAAGATCATATAGTATATCATATTTTTTTAACACATCTTAGAAATATGAGTTTAAAGGTTCTAAAAGTTATGATAGTAATTATAAGTCAGATTGTCATCATAGAATGGTTATGTTACATACGTAGAAAATTCTTAGGCCAAACAAAAATCAGAAGGTTGTCCTAGAACAAAGATAATTATATTACATATGTAGAACATTCTGAGGCCAAACAAAAATCAGAATGTAGACCTAGAACAAAGATAATTATATTACATACGTAGAACATTCTGAGGCCACACAAAAATCAAAATGTAGACCTAGAACAAAGATAATTATATTACATACGTAGAACATTCTTAGGCCAAACAAAAATCAGAATGTTGACCTAGAACAAGGTTAATTACATGAATTATAGGGGGAAGGTTGAGATCTCAAAAAAACATGTTTAACCCCAATGCATTTTTGCGCCTGTCCCAATTCAGGAGCCTCTGGCCTTTGTTAGTTTTGAATGATTTTTAAATTTAGTTTCTTGTGTATAATTCAGAGTTTAATATGACATCAATAATCACTGAACTAGTATATATGTTTGTTTAGGGGCCAGCTGAAGGACGCCTCTGGGTGCGGGAATTTCTCGCTGCATTGAAGACCCATAGGTGGCCTTCAGCTGTTGTCTGCTCTATGGCCGGGTTGTTGTCTCTTTGACACATTCCCATTTCCATTCTCAATTTTATAGGAAATTCTTTGGCCAAACAAAAATTAGAATGTCGACAGAGAACAAGGATAATTTTAACGGTCAATGATTTCATTTTATTTTGATTTTTTTTACACAGGATACTTAGCATGCTTCAGGAGATAAGTAGTGATAGAATAGGTTCCTTTTTCATGCGTATAATATAGTTTTTAGCTAAGGAGAGGGTTTTTTTCAAATCTGTTTTGTGTTGGGTTTTTATTCGTATTTTTAGCAAGCCTTAAACTGCCAATGTTTTTCCTATCATGCTTACAGAGGATTCATTTATTTTCATAGGTACGAAAAGGTTAAATTTACCAAAAAAAAAATTTCATAGATATTTAATTTCATGGTTTTACAAAAGTCTGCATACAAACCTAAATAAATATTTTCATTTCTATGAAAATTTAAATTTGCAGTTCACCTGTACCCACAAAACTTCACAATATGATAATAAATCCTCGGTATATTTTTCACAAGGAAATTTTTACGTATCATGCAACTATGACAATACTGTACAGAATAAAGATGTGTCTACCTGGAGATCTTCAGTATATATACAATTACATAAAAGATTTGGTCAATTAACATGCATGATATAGATCGGAAGAAAAAAAATTGTAATTGTTAATTTTTTTTGCTCCAAATATTTGAGAAACATGAATAAATTTACATATGACAGATGTAAAATACAGGTTAATTTAAGCCTTAGGTAAAAACAGAAAGTTTAATTAAAATATAAAATCAAGTATATAAGCACATCTGAAATTAATGATCAGTATGAACAGGGACACCTCTTGTCATAAAGGTAAATACATCCTATTTATCATACATGCTTCAACTATACAAAATAAATGACCATTTTAACAATGTTTAATTCATTTTAGAATTGAATGAAAACCAAAAGTGGAATACAGTGGGGAACTGATGGCACACTCCATCGATATAAATTCAGGTAAGATTCAGTAGTAATTTTAAATCAGATGGACACAGCTTGTGATTGGAACATAGAAAACTAATTTGAATCAAATTCAGATATTAAGGTTATTGTCATTAGGAACACATGGAAAACTGCATCCTTGTATATTGTTGGACACATTTAAAACTTCTGGATACAATAACTTGTAAATCAGGGAGAATTTTGAAGATAACAGCCAAGCTTCTTGTCCATGAAACTATGATTTTATGATTAGTAAAGATAACTATTAAAGAGAAACATTTCCAGGCGCGTAGCTGCTTTTACGCAAAAAATCATTTGCTTGCACATGTTTTTCACAAAAAAAAAAATAAAAAAAAATCCTGAAATTGAATTTCGGATAGTCTTTAGTCTTTCCGGATTATCGTGTCTGGCGGTGTCTGTACTTGCAACTACAATCACGACACAAAGTTTAACCCCGGTAGAAATAAAAATAAAAATGAAGAAGCTAGATTTTTATTTTAGCACAGGGTCCGTGTTTTTCATCTGTAGTTAGTTTTCAATGTTGAAAGTTTTTGCTTGTCATTTTGTGTCTTATCTGTTCCCGGGTTTCCAAATTACGAAACCCACTAGGATGTTACTATCGTTTCTTGAAATATGGTATAGTAAGAAACAGATAGGGTATTTATCATTTTCATCATAAAATGGTCCAAAAAAATTTTCGCCTCGCTTCGCTCGGCTCAAAAAAATTTTTATTTATTTTTTATATATGCTTGCACTTTATTTCAACTCAGCTACCCCCCTGATTTCAAGACCCTTTAAGGCCAATCCAGGCAATAAACACTCTATTATAGCAATCCAGGGAACAGAAAAATTTGAAGAGGGAGTAGATATGACTTTTTTACTTCTATTTATGGAAGAAGAAAAATAAATCTAAATGTCCAAGGGATATAACTCTACCTCCAAAATGATATAACTATAAGTTAGTAAAAAACACTTTTACAAGTATACCCTATTATTAGTTAAATGTAAAAAATGTACTAAGAAAACAGTTCAGCTACATATGTTTTAATTTTAAAACTTTCAATTATGAATTTTTGAATTATTTTGTGGATTAAAATGTGTACCTCTTACTTTATTATCTTTTTATTACAATAATTAATGTATTGCCTATGTTAAGAAGTCAAGTATAGTTTTTTAGGGGGATCGTATAATGGTATGATGTCGTCTGCGTCGTCGTCCGAAGACACATTTGGTTTCTGGGCAATAACTTTAGAAAACATGAATGGATCTCTTTGAAACTTCATAAGGTTCTATACCACAAAAGAAAAGTTGGTATTGATTATGAGGATGATGGTCCCAACCGTTTGGGAGTTATTGGCCAAAAAGGGGCCCAAAACAAGCATTTTTCTACTTTTAGGATATTAACTTGTGTATAAGTATTTCAATTGCCCTGAAATTGTACCACAATGTTTAATTCCACAAGTAGAAGATTGCATTCATTTTGGAAGTTATGGTGCCAACATTTTAGGAATAACACTGCCAAAAAGAGGCCAAAAACAAGCATTTTGTAGTTTCTGAACTATAACTTATGTGCAAGTGTATGGATCTCTCTGACATTGTACCACAAGGTTCCATATCACAAAAGGAAGATTAGGTTTGGGGTTATTGGCCCATTCATACCGGAATTAGGGGCCAAAAACAAGCATTTTTATATGACCTAAAATTTTCTTATTTGTATGACGTTGGCGTCATCATCGTTGTTGTTTTCATCATCCAAAGACACATTGGTTTTCGCACTATAACTTTAGTTTAAGTAAATAGATATGTATGAAATTTAAACGCATGGTTTATGACCACAAAAGGATGGTTGGGATTGATTTTGGGAGTTTTGGTCCAAACAATATAGGGATTAGGGCCCAAAAAAGGGCCCAAATAAGCATTTTTCTTGGTTTTCACACAATAACTTTAGTATAAGTAAATAGAAATCTATGAAATTTAAACACAAGTTTCATGAATACAAAAGGAAAGTTAGGATTGATTTTGATAGTTTTGGTCCCATCAGTTTAGCAATTAGGGGCCCAAAAAGAGCCCAAACAAGCATTGTTCTTGGTTTTCGCACCATAACTTTAGTATAAGTAAATATGAAATTTAAACACAAGGTTTATGACCGTAAAAGGAAGGTTGGGATTGATTTTGGAAGTTTTAGTCCAAACAGTTTAGGGGTCCAAAAGGTCCAAAATTAAATTTTGTTTGATTTCATAAAAAAATGAATAATTGGGGTTCTTTGATATGCCAAATCTAACTGTGTATATAGATTCTTGATTTTTGGTCCCATTTTCAAATTGGTCCAAAGGGTCCAAAATTTAAATTAGCTTGATTTTAACAAAAATTGAATTCTTGGGATTCTTTGATATGCTGAATCTAAACATGTTTTTAGATTTTTGATTATAAGCCCAGTTTTCAAGTTGGTCTGAAATTGAACTTTGTTTGCTTTCAACAAAAATTGAATATATGGGGTTCTTTGATATATGCTGAATATAACCATGTATTTAGATTTTTGATATTTGGGCCTGGTTATCAAATTGGTCCACATTGAGGTCTAAAGGGTCCAAAGTTGAACTTTATTTGATTTCATCAAACATTGAGTTCTTGGGGTTCTTTGATATGCTGAATCTAACCATGTATTTAGATTTTGGATATTGGACCATAATAGGTAAATGTCCAATTTAAAATTAAAAATTTTTAAGTTTAAGTTCTTAGACCACATACATTCTGTGTCAGAAACCTATGTTGTGTCAACTATTTAATCACAATCCAAATTCAGAGCTGTATCAAGCTTAATGTTGTGTCCATACTTGCCCCAACTGTTCAGGGTTGGAACTCTACCGTCGTATAAAGCTGCGCCCTGCGGAGTAACTGGTTCTAGTTTCTGACAATAACTTGTGTAAGTGTGTGGATCTTTCTGAAACTGTACTACAAGGTTCCATAATTCAAAGGAAAGACTGGGATTGAGTGTTGGGGTGATTGCTCCCAGGGATGAGGGGGGATTCACAAAGTTTGGGGGTTCCAATATTTTTAAGGGGTTTAAAATTTTTTTAATTTTTTTAAAATTTAAAATTTTTTAAAAGTTTCAAGAAGAAATCTTTAATTGCACAGTATTGCACAATAGATTTGTAAGATCTTGACATTTTTTTGTGTCAGAAACCTATATTATGTCATAAATTAGTTCACAATTCAAATTCAGACAGTATCAAGCTTGAATATTGTGTTAATATTTGCCCCAACTGTTCCGGGTTCAACCTCTGCGGCTCATATCAGGCTGTGCATTGAAGCATTTTATTTAATTCCAACTTAATAACATTTGTTGCTTTATTTTTTTGCTCAGTTAACAAAATATTTTTTGTATGAAAACCGGTACAATTCTGGTTATATATTAACTTTTTTATGTTAGAATGTAAATGGATTTCAAACATGTTAACCTATTTTTAAAAGAAGTCAAATATTCATCCTGTCCTTTGAAACCTCATTGTTATTTATAAACCTAACTAATAAAACTTTTTTTTTTAATACTTAAAGGTTGATATTCATCAACTTATTAAAGTAAAAAAAACACTCAAAAGGAAATGTAAAATAAAGTAAATAAAATCACATTATTAATTGTATAATTTGTTTATGCAGACATTTATGACAGGGCAGTTCACATTGTAACATTTGTTGTGACATAGTTCATGTAATTAATATTTGTAAAAAAATATGTATACATTCTAAAAGTAGCACTAGAAAATAAATAAATACTTTATACAATGACACCCATTTTATACATTTGAACCTTGCATTGGAGGATCCAGGGGTGGTTCCAGGGGTTTAAACCCCCCCCCCCTTTTTTTTGGCAGATCAATGCATTTGAATGGGAGCATATAGTTGGAAACCCCCCCTTCCCTTTTAAAATGGCTGGATCCGCCCCTGCCTTGTGTCACATAAGTTTACAATACACTGATTATAAAAAGTGTGGATAAAATAAAGGGTAAAATGCAGGGATTTCTTTTTTTTCCTTGAAAGGTACAGAAAATTTGACTGTAGAAAGCCTGTAATTGGGAACTAATAAACAATTAGACTGACATTAGACTCAGACTTCTCTTGAACTGAATTTTAATGTATGTATTGTTATGTGTTTACTTTTCTGCATTGGCTAGAGGTAAAGGGAATGTTGATATCTCACATACATGTTTAACCCTGCCGCATTTTTGTGCCTATCCCAAGTCAGGAGCCTCTGGCCTTTGTTAGTCTTGTGTTATTTTAACTTTTAGTTTCTTGTGTACAATTTGGAGTTTAGTATGGTGTTCATCATCACTGAACTAGTATATATATTTGTTTAGGGGCCAGCTAAAGGACGCCTCCGGGTGTGGGAATTTCTCGCTGCATTGAAGACCTGTTGGTGACTTTCTGCTGTTGTCTGCTCGATGGTCGTGTTGTTGTCTCTTTCACACATTCCCCATTACCATTCTCAATTTTATAATGTACTAATTAATCATGTTAATTTTTATTTAAGGTGGTACCTAACACTACAGGGAGATAACTCTGTAAAATCAGCTAAACGTTTTGATTACGTTGTGGTGTTAAGAGAATATCAAGCTTCTCAATGATCAAAATAAGTGTTCATCAAACTGCTATATAACCAGTGTAATTTTTCTGATAAAACTGTTAGTTCAAATTTTTTGAAATTTTTATATTTTTGTCAAAGAGTAAAAGTAAATACTTTGTCAAAATTTTAAGAACATTAAACAAACCAAATTAATTTTAGTTAAAGTGTTGGGTACCACCTTATGTCTGTTGTAAGATAAACTGATACCTAAGATTGTTTTCTCAATCAAATCTTTTTTTTAAACATTTTTTTTATTTTAATCATAGATATAAGAAGATGTGGTATGTGTGCCAATGAGACAACTCCCCATTCAAGTCACAATTTGTAAAAGTAAACCATTTTAGGTCAAAGTACAATAATAATATATTCAAAGTCATAAACATTTGTCCAAAGCTTGTCCAACCTCACAGAAAAAAGTAATAAAAGAATTTAAAATAAATGAATGAAATAAAAAAGAAACATACATGGCATACATGACGTAAGAAATGTCTATTATTAAAAAAAAAAAAAATTGAAAACCATACCATCTACAGTTGTGAATTAAACAAGCCCCTGGTTTCAACTACATAGACTGGTTTGAAAGTGCAGATTTAACATAACCAAATACAGTAATAATAAAAAAGGAGGATTTTTGAGTAAAAATTAGATAATCTAAGAGAATCCTGTTTGTAAGAATTTATTATTGGTTGTTATTTTAATGTTAAAGTAAGATGGTATTTGTATGTGTCCACACTCATTGTAGGTACAATACAGATAGAGATGAACAAACATGTTGTGACTGAAGGTATTACTATGTGTCCACACTTATTTTGTAGGTACAATACAGATAGAGATGAACAAACATGTTGTGACTGAAGGTATTACTATGTGTCCACACTTATTTTGTAGGTACAATACAGACAGAGATGAACAAACATGTTGTGACTGAAGGTATTACTATGTGTCCACACTTATTTTGTAGGTACAATACAGACAGAGATGAACAAACATGTTGTGACTGAAGGTATTACTATGTGTCCACACTTATTTTGTAGGTACAATACAGACAGCGATGAACAAACATGTTGTGACTGTATGATGGGGATGAAGTTGAAGAAATCCATGTGTTATGTTGTTGTTTGTTTTATCAGTGTTCTTCTGATTTGTTATAATTTTCTACAATGTGATAAAAAGCCAAATATGATCATGGTCCCGTCAGAACACGAGAAATTTGTCTATACCCAACAAGGAAAGGCAATAGAATACGGCAGAGAAAGTCCGTTAATCTTTATTGGCGGGATGCCTAGAAGTGGAACAACTCTAATGAGAGCAATGATTGACGCACATCCAGACGTACGCTGTGGAGAGGAAACACGCATTGTTCCAAGGATATTGGGAATGCGAGCTCAATGGTATAAATCAGAAACTGAAAAAAGACGATTGCAAGAAGCAGGAATTTCAGATTTTGTAATTGACTCTGCTATTTCAGCTTTTGTGTTAGAAGTGATAGCGAAGCATGGTGAAGCAGCTCCAAGGCTGTGTAATAAAGATCCATTTACTCTGAAATCCAGTGTCTACTTAAAAAAAATATTCCCAAATTCAAAGTTCTTGTTTATGATACGCGATGGGCGGGCAACAGTACATTCTATCATCTCACGTAGGATAACCATTACAGGGTTTGATTTAACAAGTTATAGAAATTGTCTGTCGAAGTGGAATCGTGCCATGGAGTCCATGTATGCTCAATGTTTACATGTAGGTGCTAGACACTGTTTACCTGTGTATTATGAACAGTTGACATTGCACCCTGAATTGTGGATGAAAAGAATTCTTAAATTTTTAGAAATTCCATGGAATGATACAGTTCTTCATCATGAAGATTATATTGGAAAAGAGATCTCACTGTCTAAGTATGTATAATTATATTGGAAATAGACATCTCCATGTTTTAGTATGCATATTATATTTTAAAAGGGGGTTCTAGGTTTGCGCTCATTTCCTTTTGTCCATCTGTCTGTCCATCTTTCCATCTGTCAGTTTTACACAATTTGTTCCTTTATGCTTACATATATAGATTTGATATTGTTATATCATGACAAGTTACAGATCAGTTACAGATCAAGGTAGAATTTTGTTTCAATCTGAGGATTTTGTCCAGAGTTATGGTACTATTGAACTCGCTCAAATAAGAAGTTTTCCACACTTTTTTTCTTCATGCTTGAAGATATTGATTTGATATTTGGTATGTAGTTTTATCATGATAACTTATAGATCGAATTTGAATTTTGTTCCAGTCTGATGATATTGGACAGAGTTATGGTCCCTTGACTCAGACAATGAACTTAAATAATCAGTTTTCCGCTATTTTTTCGTCATGCTTATAGATATTAACATAATTAATTAAGCCACTTATCATGCTTATAAATGATACAATTAACCAATCTCGGTCAGCAAGACTGTTCATAGATTATTTTTTTTATAAGAGAAAATGAAGAGTTATGCACTGTGGAAATAGTAAAAGCACTCTGAAACTTATATTTCTTTAATATATTTGTAAATAGTTTAATAAAAAAATATATTTTGCTATTGTAAAGATAAAATATATGCAACGCAGTAGATATTAAAACTATGTTCTTTTATACTGTTTATTTACTGTAGCTTTATTAATGGTAGAATTATTGCAAAATCGTTTTAATTTCAGGACAGAAAAGTCATCTGACCAGGTTATACGTCCAGTAAATATTGATGCGATGGCCAAGTGGGTTGGACATCTACCAGCAGACGTTATCAAGGACATGGCTACCATTGCTCCAATGTTGAGAATTCTTGGTTATGATCCGGAGTCCAATCCACCAAACTATGGAGCCCCAGACCCTAGAGTGGCAGACAATACAATGCACATGCATCAAAATGAGGGGTTTTGGAGGAAAAAAGAAGAAGAATTATTAAAATCTGAACAAAAACAAAGAAAAAGACATACAGAAAAAAGTTGATGAAAATTAGTACAATTTTAAGTTAATCATATCTGTAACCTATATTGTGTTTCTGATTGTAAGATATTGTAAGTGATTTGGTGAGAAAATAGCCTTGACATTAATGTTTTGGTAACATGAGGGGGATGTGATCTTTTATGGTATTTTTGTTGTTGAAATTATGTATCACCAAAAATAATATTATATTTTACAATTAAATGAGACATGCAATACTTTGCCATCCAAACCCACAAATGGAAGTGTATCTGAGACATATAGTTTATGTCAGAACAAATGTTATTACAAGGCTAAGGAAAATTTTACAAATAACTCCTACTAAGAAATCGGGGAATCTGGATCACACTTCAAAAAGAATACTTCATGTACTTGGAACTTTAAATCTATAAAATTAAGTGGAGCAATATAATCAAAAAGGGACCTTACTAGAAAAACTAACACAGTCTCTCCCCAAGGTAGCCATTTGTAAACCTTCATGACCTTGAAAATGCATGTACATGTCGTTGTCCTAATTACACATTTAATGTAGCCATGTACCTGTACAAATTAAACATATACCTGGAACCTGGTATTATAAGAGACTACTTATTTTTTCATAAGATCTACAGCCGATCACATTGAGTGTGTAGGTAAAGGTAATATTTTTGGTTAGCTTGTTTGCTAGCTGAACTGTGAAGTCATTACTAGGTAAGGTATACTACAGATATATTGGTTAGCTGTCGGACTTCACGGTTCAGCTAGCAAACAAGCTAACAAAAGATATTACCTTTACCTACACACTCAATGCAATCGACTGTTAATATATACAAAAACAAGACTTTTTCTAAGGTTGAGTTCAACAACAAACTTTTGGTATCAGTGATAAATAAATATTTGGCTTTTTTCTATGAAGGATGAGCTGAAGAACAAAATATTGTTTTTGTATCACTATTAAATAAATATTGTTTGTATTTGTAAAACTTATTAACTAATATTATGATATGTGAGGGTAATTTACATGTGGCTTATTCGCTTAATATCTTCAACTTGTTTAAATCAAGGAGGTTATATTAGAAGGAGAGAGGACAAAAGACGATAATTACACATAAAATGTTACCGACTTTTCTGTAAGTGGGTGTTAATTACTTGAGATCGACTCTGTCACAGAGGGAGATTTTGTCCTAATTACATACCCGAGTAAGAACGGAAACACCCGAGGTGTCATAAACTGACTGGAAATATAGTTATTGACATATTAATACGATTTTGTTTGATATTTTTTATTATTAAAGTAATTAAAAATTTAAATTTTATGTTAAAAGTTAACTAACCAATAGAAATGAAACGAATATCGGTCTCATTGCCGTCAATGTTAATACCAACAGAAGGCACTTTTACACTGTTCCCGATAAATTTCTCTATGTTTCAATTGCAAATATTCTTTCCGATCGTTACCGGTCACCGTAACTAAAGTACTTTGCATATTCGTATATTTTCTATGATTATTACCTGCCAATTCTCATCAACAGGAATTGACAGGTGAAGCGAAAATCTTTGTTTAAAGCACTGTAGTATTGAATAAAAATTGAACACTAACTTTCATTTAAACCCTCATAACTTTGTCATTTCTTTATCTTTTTTCACGGTAGACAGACGATTGATTTTGAAATTGCGCTGCCAATCTTTTTCCATATCATAAACACCTATACACTGCATTGTTAGCAAAAATACACCTGAACTTTAATGACCCAGTCACTGATAACAATCATATGACATATGCGATTTATCTAATAGCCCGAACTGCTCGCGGTAACAGCCCGGTACATCAGAGGGCCATGTCAAGTGGGTGATAAACATGTCGGTTTCTTTATATTTTTATAATTTTTCTCTGATCGAACTGCTATCCTGGGGATGCTAATTTTGTATCAAGCAGAGTGTTCCCTCTCCTTCTAATATAACCTCCTTGTTTAAATCTAGTGGGTGTTATAAAGTCTATCAATCAGTCATTCCATCTGTCCAACTAAATCCAACAGCTACCAGAATTTTAAATTTCTGATGATATTAAGCTAAATTTTGATTGATATCTAATTATGATAAATTATTGTCCTTTGAATTGAACAACATGTGGGGTTATCTGTTTTGTCCATATAAAAACATATACATGTAGTTTCAAAAGTTAAATACAAATTTGGTTTAACCTGTCAGAAAACAAAATTATTAATAGCTTCTGCAAAAGTTATTTATTTTAAGATTTAAAAAAAGAAAGAAAATAAACATTTTTATTTGAATTTTAGTAGATTTTAAAATTCATTAATGTTGTTGTGTTCAGCTGTATAAATTGTGGAAAATTCTACAATTTTAGTAAATATTTCATGAAAACAAGAAAAAACAATTAAAATGTTGGAATAAATGAATTCAATGGTGGGATTTTTTTCCATGAAGCTATTGCACCACATTTATAATGATTTTAATATAAAATCTATTCAGATAGCATCACAGTTTAAAAATATCAGCATTATACCAAGGTGCAATAAGGCCCAGAGGAAGCTCGTAATACATGTTGTGCGATTGTTAAAATTGATGAATTACTTAGTTATATTCAATTATTTACTTTAATCATTAGATCATCATTAAACTCTGGGACATGTGGTCAATGACAAATAATATAAGTTGTATTGGATAGAAATTGACCTTATGCTAATGAATATCAATCAGTTATTAACCTATTTTAGGTTTAAAATCTCTAAAGAAAGTCTAACTGTTTGAAAATTTAGTTCGTATGAGAACCTTATAAAATTTAAAAGGACAAGATTAATCAAAGTCTTAAACATGTTAACATGTATAAATGCACTTATCTAAGGTTAATTTCTATTGGATGGTGCTTATATGTCTTCACATCCATTGTTTTAATGTTCATGGTTTTGTTAAATTTAAATTATCAGTTGTATTGAAATTATCTCTTGTTTTGTTGTACTCAGTCCTGCCATTGTTAGTGTTTGTTTATTACATTACTTACCTTACAATACTTACTTCAATTCTTACTTAACAACCTTTTCAGTCCCATTTAGGGGCATTATGTTTTTGGGTCTGTGCGTCTGATTATTCGTTCGTCTGTCCCGTTTCAGGTTTAAGTTTTTGGTCAAGGTAGTTTTTTATGAAGTTGAAGTCCAATCAACTTGAAACTTAGAACACATGTTTTCATGATATGATCTTTCTAATTTTCTAATTTTAATCCCAAATTAGAGTTATGACCCCAATGCAGGTTGGGCATCCGTGTACTATGGACACATTCTTTTTTAAATTGTTCTACAAAACTTCTCAAACGTTTCTAATGGTTCATCAATATTTTCTATAAGACATGGATTAGGCCAAAGCTCATACAAGATGCATGTTCCAAGATAAAATTGAATCAAATTGTCATTGGTGAGGGCAGCGTGTTTACAAATTGTGGAAATGAGATGTGATTTATCTTGATCATCATCATTTTTCATCATCTGTTTTTTGTTCAAGTTTATTATTGTTTTTATGTATGATTGGTAGCTAAGGTCATTTCATCTGATGGTCAATTTTCAATCATAAATTATATCCCCCGCCATTGAAATATTGTTTAATTACATTCAACAAACACAGATATGTATTTGAGAATTATTTCTTCTCTCAGGTTATTTTTTTTTTTAAGACCAAAACAATTTTTTGAATATAAAAATATCATAACATAGTTTGTTTTTCAATCCAATGTGGATAATATTTTTTTATAACATCAATTTCATAGATTCATCGTTTCATTTTCTTATGAAACAAGATCTGGTGAAGTAATGATTGTATTACACTTTAATAGAAATGGATGACGTGATAATTTCCTTCATTCATCTTTTCATTTTCTTATAAAACAAGATCTGATATAGTCATGGTTGTATTTAATTTTATGAGAAATGGATGACAGCTTAGGTTTGCTCAAGACAAAGTTTCTTATTTTTGTATAATTTGTAGTGTAATAGGATGAAAGTATACTGAGTATTCATATATTTAGTACCAACCAATGGATTGAGTTAGAATTCTATTTTGTTAGATACATGTTTTTGACAAATTATATGTACTCTATAGAAAATTTATATTTCATGGAATGGCAAGGTTAGTGGTATATAACCCACTAAATCCATGAAAATTACTACTCATGAATATAAAATTTTGTTCTCTCGTTTCTTGGACCACAAAGGGGGTGCGCACTGAACACAAATGTGCACTATACATACCAAAAGATGGTAGTAAAAATACTTATTATGAATCCAGAGTAGTGTAGAAATTGCTTTAAGGGGTAGACCTTGGTTCAGGGAGATAACTCTTTAAATCAGTTATGCGTTTGTAAAAGTCAATTTCGTCAATGAATTTTAAGCATTTACCTGAAACAGATAGGAAATAATCTATGTATCCAAGAAGCTTAGAACATATTTATGAAAATGGTTGACACAAACGTACTGAGGATTTTAAGAGTTATTTCCCTTAATCTAGGTCTACCTCCTTGAGATATTTCAAGCTTTGTGCCAAAAAGAGATCTAGTCAGAAATTTTGTCTCATGTGGAATCAAAGTTAAGGATAATGTATCCTTGTGTTGATTCAATGCTAAACATATGGAAATTTTATAGAAAACAGCCTTTCCCCTTGTACTCTCAAATTTGGCAATTTGAGGACTGATAGATATAGGATTATTGCATGCAGTGCTAGCATTAATTTCCTTAAAACAAGTTTATTAATGTCGTTATTGGTTAAAGCAAATATAAATATGGACCAAATCAAGTACATCTTTTAGGGTGTGCTCGACTTAAGTGACTCATCACAAGTTGTTTCGAAATTACAGGTTGCTTAGAACTTTTTGTAAAAAATAAACGCTAGCACATCATAGAAAAGCAAGTGAGTAATCTATGATTCAAATTTTATAACAAAAATCTCTGTATTAAAGGCTGTGGATTTTCTATAAAAATCTTGGTTTATTTGCAACAGTCTTTTTCAGTTTTAAAAATGCAATGATATTGCTTTGCATCAAGTTTTCCCTTGGTATATGTACAAAATGGCCTATCTTTATTATTCATTATATCTGTAGTTTTGATACTATTGAAGTTTAAAAGTTCGTATAAAAATGGCTACAGAAGGGGTCATAAACCTTAAATAAAGAGATAGTTTTAAGGTCCTGTAAACTTGGAAATGATTCTGATGAATATTTATTATTGTGAAAAATGCGACAGGGTTATAATCGCAAAAGTTAAATCTCACATTTTTTTTACATGAATCAAACTAGATTTTTCTGAATATCGCCAAAATTAAAATTGCATAATAGTCTAAAATGACGAAACTGCAATAATTTCTGAATTTACAGAAATAAGATGTGGTGTGATTGACAATAAGACAACTCTTCACTAGATATTTAGTATGCTAAGGACTTATTCATTGAAATGCATGCAGTACATGAGATTAAAATCATCCCTATAACTTCAGTCATGCTCTATTTACTTTTTAACTACAGTATTGTGTTCATTAGATTGTTTAAATTAAGTATCAAAATGGTAGTCCAATATTGTTGTAATGTTCCTGAGAGCAACAGTCCTTAAAATTATTATCGAGATTGTAGTCATAAGCTTTGCATGACATAAGATGTGTAGTAATAAACTGATTTACAAGTACAGTGTAACATGCCTCATCCAACACCTAAGTATTCCAACATTCCAACACATTTTCATGGTCCTAAAATATTGCTATCCTTGGGGAAAAAAACCTGAGTATTCTGACACCCTGCTTAATGAAAACTGGTCCCCCAGTGTGTCGGATAACACAGGTTACACTGTACCTTGGAACATTTTTTATTAGTTTAGTATTTTGTACAAGCTTTAAGTCTGTTAAGAATTTAAGTCAGCTGGTATCTGAGTAATTTTTTCCATGACATGAAATCTATAGGGAATAAAAATTATTGAATATTTGTTTATATATGTGTTAATTATTGTATATTGAGAAATTTATGAACACATGTGAATGCATGTTAATCGTTAAATAGTTGTAAACACCTGTGTTACGATATGTGTGTGGATGCACTCAGAATAATTCTGAATATAACCAAGAATATTTTGAAAATGGAAACAACTTAACTGATGGACACATGGGCATAAGTAAGGTTTGCATGGAGTGAAAACAGTCTGTCATACTACAAAGTTGTCTCCCTTTGATAAAAATTCTAAATTTGAAATATTATACTATTTTATCAACATTTGCATTGATTATTTTTCTGATATTATATCTTATGAAGGATAAACAAGCCTATAGCATGTATTTTTATTTATTCCACTTAAAAAGAAATTTCCTTTCCTTTTTACTAGATGTCTTGGATTTTTTAAAATTATATCTTATATTTTTATATATATATCTACTGAAAAAAGCAGGAGTCGGTTTCACAAAAAAAACTTACGATTAAGATTGATCGTAAGTCATGAACAAATCAGTAAATTTACGATAAACCTAAATGGAAAGTATTTTTGTGAAAACTACTTCAGATGTCTTATAAACCTTGCTTTAAAACATAAAAAGAATATGGTATGCCATGAAAGCCACTTTATTCTGTTCTACAGTATATATTTTTGTTATCTCCCCTTGACCACCATGTTTTATTTATATATATTTTTCACACTTAAGTATGTTGTGGGGCCAATTGTTTTGTAAAAGCTACAAGGGGAATAACCCTTAAATTCATTAGTAGTGGATTTTCCATTTCTAACTAATCTCTTAGCATTCTTATGAAACAATTCAATTATATGAGTTACTTAGAAGCTTAGAATATATTTTAGTAAATGGTTTATACAAACACATCAGTGATTTTTTATGTTTTACCCCTTTGCTTAGATTTACCTTCTTATGTGAAATATATACTTTCATTATCATTTTGTAGTTTTTGTCAGCAAATCATTAACCATATTTATCTCCCTTTCATATCAGGGTTAATAATCCCTCTGTCCTTTTCTTTCTAAGTTTACATGCATTTTATTTGTTTATTACAAAAAATAAAGGTCTGTATAATCCTTGTACTCTGATATATATTGTTATATACAATTTAATTGTGATCAAAAAAATAAATTATATATTTCTTGATGTTAAAATTTTACTGCACTGATATTTATATAGAAAATGATAATGCATAAAAACGAAAATTGGATAACCAACAATATCGAATGGTGTAACACACCTTAAAACACTATAATAACAACAAACTACTCCCAAATTCTACATACAAACAAGAACAGTAACGAAAATAACAAAAAATGCATGGTCCATATAATATAAAAAAGATGTGGTATGATTGCCAATGAGACAACTGTCCACAAGAGACCAAAATGACACAGAAATTTACAACTATAGTTCATTGTACAGCTTTCAACAATGAGCAAAGTCCATACTGCATAGTCAGCTATAAAAGGTCTTGAAGCCTGGCTTTAAACATACAAAGCATGTGGTGAGCTGGAATATGAAGCAACAGCAGCTTACCAATGTTTGAATACTGTGGATTCATTATTATTCGTTGGATACCAATTTTCATCGATTTTGTTGGTATAGTTGAACCATGAAATTAAATGTACAGTGCAAAACTCATTTATATAGGGTTGAATGCAGACTTTTGCCAAACCACGAAATTAAATATCTATGAACATGTAAAAGAGGGTTGAAAGATACCAGAGGGACAGTCAAACTCGTATATCAAAAAATAAACTGACAATACAATGGCTAAAAAAGAAAAAGACAGAGACAAATAATAGAACACAATACACAACATACAAAACTAAAGCCTAACCACCCCCCCCCCCAAAAAAAAAATATGGTGATCTCAGGTGCTCCAGAAGGGTTCGCAGGTCCTGCTCCACATGTGACACCCATCATGTTGCTCCTGTTATTACAAACTTGGTAAATAGTATAATTCGATAGGTCGTATTTGTGAAAAAGAAAGAAGATTGTAATTAGGACATAAGGAACCTATCCAATATCATCTGTGAAACTATTATTCAATAACGGTCTATCAAGTCACGATGGCGTGATAGCTTCCTTGTAAGCAGCAACCCTCTATCAAGAAAATTATGATAGAACATACAAGCCCAGGAATATCGTATCAATTCGGAGATATATACTCCATATGCAGACGCTGTTGGAATGTTGCTATATAGAAATGGAAAGTTCACAATTGGGAAGCTGAAATTATCTCTATTGCCATAAAGTTTTGTTTTCAACCGACCCTCATTGTCAATTTCTAGTTGTAAGTCAAGCTATAAAGCCGATTTCGCTGTATCTGTTGTATTCTTCGTCTCTAGTTCGATAGGATTGGTGTGTTCAACATAATCACCAAATTTTGAAGTCGGCAAGAAGAGGGCACAATTGGTTCCCATTGGAATGCTGACAGTCTGTTGAAAAACACGTCCTCCAAACTTAGCAAAAATGTTGCCAATCAAGAAATCAAGCATCTTGATAATGTCAGTTTCAGAAAAATTTTTGTTTGAATCAAAGTGATTCTTTACGAAGTAGTATTTATCCCTCACTAAGACAAGATATTTGTATCTTCCTTGACCATTCGTTTAAGGAAAGAAAACTAGAGGCTCTAAAGAGCCTGTGTCGCTCACCTTGGTCTATGTGCATATTAAACAAAGGACACAAATGGATTCATGACAAAATTGTATTTTGGTGATGGTGATGTGTTTGAAGTTCTTACTTTACTGGACGATTTTGCTTCTTACAATTATATCTATAATGAACTTTGCCCATTAGTAACAGAGAACTATATTTGGTAAAAATTTAAATTACATATATTTACCAAATTAATGAAAATTGTTAAAAATTGACTATAAAGGGCAATAACTCCTTAAGGGGTCAATTGACCATTTAGGTCATGTTGACTTATTTGTAGATCTTACTTTGCTGAACATTATTGCTGTTTACAGTTTATCGCTATCTATAATAGTATTCAAGATAACCAAAAACGGCAAAATTTCTTTAAAAATTACCAATTGGAAGGCAGCAACCCAACAACCAGTTGTCCAATTCATCTGAAAAATTCAGGGCAGATAGATATTGACTTGATTAACAATTTAACTTCTTGTCAGATTTGCTCTAGATGCTTTGAATTCATAGTTATAAGCCAAAAACTGCATTTTACCCCTATGTTCTATTTTTAGCCGTGGCGGCCATCTTGGTTGAATGGCCAGGTCATCGGACACATTTTTCAAACTAGATACCCCAAAGATGATTGTGGCCTAGTAGTTTCAGAGGAGATTTTGTTAAAGATTACTTAGATTTATGAAAAATGGTTAAAGATTGACTATAAAGGGCAATAACTCCTAAAGGGGTCAACTGACCATTTTGGTCATGTTGACTTATTTGTAGATCTTACTTTGCTGAACATTATTGCTGTTTACAATTTATCTCTATCTATAATAGTATTCAAGATAATAACCAAAAACAGCAAAATTTCCTCAAAATTACCAACCAATTCAGGGGCAGCAACCCAACAACCGATTGACCGATTCATCTGAAAATTTCAGGGCAGATAGATCTTGACCTGATAAACATTTTTATCCCATGTCAGATTTCCTCAAAATGCTTTGGTTTTTGAGTTATAAGCCAAAAACTGCATTTTACCCCTATGTTCTATTTTTAGCGGTGGTGGCCATCTTGGTTGGTTGACCAGGTCACGCCACACATTTTTTAAACTAGATACCCCAAAGATGATTGTGGCCAAGTTTGGATTAATTTGGCCCAGTAGTTTCAGAGGAGAAGATTTTTTGTAAAAGATTAATTTAATTTATGAAAAATGGTTAAAATTGACTATAAAGGGCAATAACTCCTAAACGGGTCAACTGACCATTTTGGTCATGTTGACTTATTTGTAGATCTTACTTTGCTGAACATTATTGCTGTTTACAGTTTATCTCTATCTATAATAATATTCAAGATAATAACCAAAAACAGCAAAATTTCCTCAAAATTACCAATTCAGGGGCAGTAACCCAACAACCGATTGACTGATTCATCTGAAAATTTCAGGGCAGATAGATCTTGACCTGATAAACATTTTTATCCCGTCAGATTTCCTCAAAATGCCTTGGTTTTTGAGTTATAAGCCAAAAACTGCATTTTACCCCTTTGTTCTATTTTTAGCCGTGGCGGCCATCTTGGTTGGTTGACCAGGTCACGCCACACATTTTTTAAACTAGATACCCCAAAGATGATTGTGGCCAAGTTTGGATTAATTTGGCCCAGTAGTTTCAGAGGAGAAGATTTTTGTAAAAGATTACTTTAATTAACGAAAAATGGTTAAAAATTGACTATAAAGGGCAATAACTCCTAAACGGGTCAACTGACCATTTAGGTCATGTTGACTTATTTGTAGATCTTACTTTGCTGAACATTATTGCTGTTTACAATTTATCTTTATCTATAATAGTATTCAAGATAATAACCAAAAACAGCAAAATTTCCTCAAAATTACCAACCAATTCAGGGGCAGCAACCCAACAACCGATTGACCGATTCATCTGAAAATTTCAGGGCAGATAGATCTTGACCTGATAAACATTTTTATCCCATGTCAGATTTCCTCAAAATGCTTTGGTTTTTGAGTTATAAGCCAAAAACTGCATTTTACCCCTATGTTCTATTTTTAGCGGTGGCGGCCATCTTGGTTGGTTGACCAGGTCACGCCACACATTTTTTAAACTAGATACCCCAAAGATGATTGTGGCCAAGTTTGGATTAATTTGGCCCAGTAGTTTCAGAGGAGAAGATTTTTTGTAAAAGATTAATTTAATTTATGAAAAATGGTTAAAATTGACTATAAAGGGCAATAACTCCTAAACGGGTCAACTGACCATTTTGGTCATGTTGACTTATTTGTAGATCTTACTTTGCTGAACATTATTGCTGTTTACAGTTTATCTCTATCTATAATAATATTCAAGATAATAACCAAAAACAGCAAAATTTCCTCAAAATTACCAATTCAGGGGCAGTAACCCAACAACCGATTGACTGATTCATCTGAAAATTTCAGGGCAGATAGATCTTGACCTGATAAACATTTTTATCCCGTCAGATTTCCTCAAAATGCCTTGGTTTTTGAGTTATAAGCCAAAAACTGCATTTTACCCCTTTGTTCTATTTTTAGCCGTGGCGGCCATCTTGGTTGGTTGACCAGGTCACGCCACACATTTTTTAAACTAGATACCCCAAAGATGATTGTGGCCAAGTTTGGATTAATTTGGCCCAGTAGTTTCAGAGGAGAAGATTTTTGTAAAAGATTACTTTAATTAACGAAAAATGGTTAAAAATTGACTATAAAGGGTAATAACTCCTAAACGGGTCAACTGACCATTTAGGTCATGTTGACTTATTTGTAGATCTTACTTTGCTGAACATTATTGCTGTTTACAGTTTATCTCTATCTATAATAATATTCAAGATAATAACCAAAAACAGCAAAATTTCCTCAAAATTACCAATTCAGGGGCAGCAACCCAACAACCGATTGACCGATTCATCTGAAAATTTCAGGGCAGATAGATCTTGACCTGATAAACATTTTTACCCCATGTCAGATTTGCTCTAAATGCTTTGGTTTTTGAGTTATAAGCCAAAAACTGCATTTTACCCCTATGTTCTATTTTTAGCCGTGGCGGCCATCTTGGTTGGTTGACCGGGTCACGCCACACATTTTTTAAACTAGATACCCCAATGATGATTGTGGCCAAGTTTGGTTTGATTTGGCCCAGTAGTTTCAGAGGAGAAGATTTTTGTAAAAGTTAACGACGACGGACGACGACGGACGACGGACGACGGACGACGGACGACGACGGACGACGGACGCCGGACGCCAAGTGATGAGAAAAGCTCACTTGGCCCTTCGGGCCAGGTGAGCTAAAAAAGCGATACCAACTCTTTCAATTTTTCTTTTAGTTTGGAATGGGGAATACTTGTTTAAATTGTAGAAAAGTCAAATGTTTTAATAGTATTGCAGGATTAAAGAGTCTTATCCCGCTGCAAATGTGTGCACCTGTCCTTAATCAGGAATCTGATGTTCAGTGGTTGTCGTTTGTTTATGTGGTTTATAAGCGTTTCTCGTTCAATGCATTTGAATGGAAGCATAGTGGACCCCCCCCCCTTTTTTTTAAATGGCTGGATTCGCCCCTGGTTTTAAACTAGTCATGTTGGGACCTTTATAGCTTGACTTTCGGTGTGAGCCAAGGCTCCGTGTTAAAGGCTGTACCTTGACCTATAATGGTTTACTTTTATAAATTGAAGTTACTTGGATGAAGAGTTGTCTCATTGGCACTCATACCATATCTTCCTATATATTAGATTGTATGTACTCTAAAACATCCTTGGAATTTTTTATTATACACATCTGATTCACACCGCCTCTAAAATAGGCGTTTTTCTTTTGAATCCGATCCACCATCCAAGATGGTCGTCAGTGAGGGACTTGGATAAACATTTGACCCTAAGGACAATTTATACAGGTTTCTTCTTTTTGAGAACCACTGAATGGAAGAAACCAAACATGGCAAACATGTTCCCAACGAGGTGCTGACCAAGTGTTGTTACTTTGTAGCCTATCAATCATCCAAGATGGCTGCCAGCGGGGGACTAAGTTTAACAAATGATCCAAGTGAATCACATACTTCTTTTTAAGAACCAAATGAAATGAAACCAAACAAGACATGAATGTTACTTATGAGGTGCTGTAAATGCAGTAGCTTAAAACAATTAAGCAAAAAGAAAAACTTTAAAACAAAAAGGAAATTGGACAAAAAGGTAATGAACAATAAGCAAAAGATTCGGACCAAAAGCAAATCGGACTGGCAGCAACGATAGAGAAAAGTGCAAGTAAAATGCACTTTATCAACTGTGCAAGGTTAAGGAAGGGTTCAGCACCTAGAGATATTTTTGAGCCTGCATCCTTCTATGAATTTGTTGTGGTTTGTTGCTTGCTATCATATCTAATTTTTGTTGACTGTCTTTTTTTTATAAATCGGCTGTTGGTTTTCCGGCTCGTTTGAAAAGGTATAGTTTTTGCATGTCGGGTCCTTTTTATAACTTTTCGCTGTCTTTAGTCTTTTAGATAGTCAACAATTCATCGATTTTGTCCCATTATTATATAAGTTCTTCTACAGTGATATATATATCCTTTAACAATATTGTGATGATATATTTTCCACCAGTGTCGTCAATCAGATTTGGATTCTTAAAAATTCTAAAGATATACTGCTAAATTTTAGATCATAATCTCTGCAATTTTGCAGCAACATTAAATCTTTTGATTTTTCTACGCTTCCCACATCTATTCCCCATATTCAATTGTAAGATCGACTTCACCATCTCATTAAACAGAGCCTTTTCTATAAAAATGGGTTATGGTTATGATAGTTCTTACTTTTTGAAGAACAATACTGATTCTAACAGAATGATATTTTCAAAATGCTGGACTTTTATCGACAATGTAGTTGTCACGTTTGAAGGATTGGTGTTTTAACAGACAGTCGGTATTCCAATGGGTACTAGTTGTGCACCCTACTGGCTGGTTTGTGAACCTTCTAAATGTTCGCCACTGAGTTTTGCAATGATGTGTCGTGATGGCGTTTGAAACTTTTCATAAACTGCATATACTTGTGGGTTTTACTTTGGATGTATATTGTAACAGTCATTATTTGTGTACACCTCTGAGCCTGCACTAAGTACAGATGTATCAAATCAAGAATTCATGTAAACTAATACAGTGTTGTTTACAAAGAGAACGAAGTACATCATATTATAATGTTTGATAACGATGCACGTCATATGGTATACATTTATTAGTACACATTTATAAATGTTTGATAATGACCAAGTCAACAATATTTTAACGATAAAAAAAAAGACCACGAAACGACCCCTATCATCCATATTTATCAATACGAATATCCGGAAGGCTTATTTGTACAAAGGTTACTTGATAAATATACATATTATACATAAATAAGGAAATATGAAAGATTGAAACTTCCTCGAACTTTAGTGTTAGCGGCATTATCACCAGCAGTATATTTAAACTTCTTCCTCTATAACAGGTAATTCTTATTACGATATACTGGAAAATAAATGGGACTGTTTATCAATAATGATTCTTTTTATTAATGCAAAATCAAATAAAATCAAATCAATAATTTTATTTCTTGTTATAAAATAATTACAAACTTGTAATCAGGTTTTATGCCTGGACAGGAGATAGTACTGTTAATCAACTTATTCATATTACAAACGATATTGATCAAACTGACTTCTGAGTAACGAGAAAACCACAGAATAAACATATCAAATAAGAATTGAAAATTATATTATACGAGTTTCTTATATATGGAAAGCCACAGTGAACCCCCCAATTATTATTTTGTTTTCTATTATTATTATTCTAATCTTGAATTGATTTATAAATGTGCGTTTCATTTTATAGAAGGAAAACATTAAGATGAACTGTCTGTCTGTCGTTACTTTGATTGCCTGTTTTGTATCTATTAGTATCGTCATGCAAGGTAGAAAAATATTTTTCTTTGCCTATTTTCCTTATTTATTTTTCATCCTCACTTTATTGCAAATCCGTTTGTTTTAAATCACTAATTATGATTCATAGGCGGATCCAGGAAGGGGGCCTGGGGACCCGGGGACCCCTTTCTTCGGAAAAATTTGGTTGACTTATATAGCGTGACTGGAGCGCCCCCTACCCCCTCCCCCACTTACAAAACGTTCTGGATCCGCCACTGTGACTTATCACCGGGTGTTTGCCAGAGCACGAAAAAACATCAATATAGCCTTTCCAGAGCACGGGAGCAATTTATACTTTTTAAAATAAAAAAACAACCGTTGAAACATTAGTCATATATCATGATTAGAAGAAACCACAGTTATGTTTTTTTTTTATTTCTTTCGGTTGCAGCTCGGAAAGAATTGTTTTCATTCTAAACTTTAATATTTTGTCTTCTCTAAGACGAATATTTATAATAATTAAAAACCAATTGTTCAGAGAACAATTGTAGGTCTTTCCACTAGAAAAGATATTTTTTGATATTGAAATATTAAAAATCAGTTTAAAATGTTAGTTCCTATGGCTGTATGATGTATTTATATGAATTTAAAGCAAAGGTCAAAATCTAGAACGTCATATTAACCTATGACCTTGACCTCAATTTCAAGTTCCCAAACCAAGGACCTTAAATCAAAAGACCCAAGGTCTTTAATATGTTTGGTTTATTAGTAATATCACTTTACGCGTAATTCTAAATGTAAGATGGGCAAAAACTCCTATTTATTGTCTGCGCACCCTTTCAATCAAAATATACAAGTAAGGACATGTCGCAACTAACAATTTATGAAAAATTATTTGTCGATATGTCATAAGGTATTTGAAAATAAATGAAAATAAGCCAAAATCAAAATTTAGAATATGACCTTGACCTTTGACCTTGACCTCATTTTTATTATTTTGGACCAAGGACCCCAAATCTAAAGACCCTATGTCTTTATCACTTATGGTTTACCATTTAGAAATGCATATCACTTAATTTAAGGGAAAAGGGGGAATAACTCTCATATGGAGTCTCCGTAAAGCTTCGGTCCAAATGAATATCCTAATCCTGAAGATGTAACGAGCAATTTGGTAAAATAAATTTGTCGTAATCTTTAACGGTTGCGAAGGAGTAGTGGCCACAAGAAAAACAGTGTTTGGGGAGATAACTCTTACAACGTAAAGTATTTTGTTACACAGTTGTAAATTTTTAAAGCGTATAAACTATACGATACCATATTCCAAATATCTAAGCGACATCTTTTGAAACATCAATAATACGCAAGAAAAAAAATTAGGCGGAAGAAAAAAAAAAAAAAAAATAATAATAATAATTAAAAACCAATTGTTCAGAGAACAATTGAAGGTCTTTCCACCAGTCAATATCAATTTTGTTATCAAAATATTAAAAATCAGTATTAAATGTTATTTCCTATGCCTTTATGATGTATAAATATGAATTAAAAGCAAAGGTCAAAATCTAGAACGTGCAAATTACCTATGACCTTGACCTCAATTTAAAGGTCATAAATCAAGGATCTCAAATCAAAAGACCCTAGGTCTTTATTATGTATGGTGAAAGGAGTTATATCACTTTACTCATAATTCTAAATATAAGATGGGCGAAAACTCCTATTTATTGTTTACGCACCCTTTTAACCAAAATTTATAAGTAACGGCATGTCGCAACTAACAATTTAGTGAAAATAAGATGTTGATATGTTATAAGGTTTTGAAAACTAGTAAAAATAAGCCAAAATAAAAATTTAGAATGTGACCTTGACCTTTGACCTTGACCTTATTTTATTTTTTTTGGACCAAGGATCTCAAATGAAGAGACCCTAGGTCTCTATCACTTATGGTTTACCAGTTGGAAATGGATATCACTTAATTAAATTGAAAAGGGGGTATAACTCTCATATGGAGTCTCAATAAAGCTTCGGTCCAAATGAATATCCTAATCCTGAAGATGTAACAAGCAATTTGGTAAAATAAATTTGTCGTAATCTTTTACGGTTGTGAAGGAGTAGTGGCCACAAGAAAAACAGTGTTTGGGGAGATAACTCTTACAACGTAAAGTATTTTGTTACGCAGTTGTCATTTTTTAAAGCGTATAAACTTTACGACATCATATTCCAAATATCTAAGCAACATCTTTTAAAACATCAATACTACGCAAGAAAAAAATTTAGGCGGAAGAAAAAAAAAAAAATAATAATTAAAAACCAATTGTTCAGAGAACAATTGAAGGTCTTTCCACTAGTAAAGAGTTATTTTGATATTGAAATATGAAAAATCAGTTGAAAATGTTAGTTCCTATGGCTTTATGATGTATTTATATGAATTTAAAGCAAAGGTCAAAATCTAGAACGTCCTTTTAACCTATGACCTTGACCTCAATTTCAAGGTCACAAACCAAGGACCTTAAATCATAAGACCCAAGGTCTTTAATATGTTTGGTTAATGAGTAATACCACTTTACGCGTAATTCTAAATGTAAGATGGACAAAAACTCCCATTTATTGTATGCGCACCCTTTCAACCAAAATATACAAGTAAGGACATGTCGCAACTAACAATTTAGGAAAAAATATTTGTCGATATGTCATACGGTATTTGAAAATAAGTGAAAA
Source organism: Mytilus galloprovincialis (assembly GCF_965363235.1). Lineage (NCBI taxonomy): Eukaryota > Metazoa > Mollusca > Bivalvia > Mytilida > Mytilidae > Mytilus > Mytilus galloprovincialis. The sequence continues at coordinate 72,890,139 of NC_134842.1, read as the reverse complement.
TAAGCCAAAATCAAATTTTAGAATATGACCTTGACCTTTGACCTTGACCTTATTTTCATTTTTTTGGACCAAGGATCTCAAATCAAGAGACCCTAGGTCTATATCACTTATGGTTTACCAGTTAGAAACACATATCACCTATATCAAATACATAAGGGGGAATAACTCTCATATGGAGTCTCTGGATAGCTTCGGTCAAAATTAAAATCCTAATCCTGAAGATGTAACAAGCAATTTGGTAAAATAATTTTGTCGTAAACTTTTACGGTTGCGAAGGAGTAGTGGCCACAAGAAAAACAGTGATTGGGGAGATAACTCTTACAACGTAAAGTATTTTGTTATGCAGTTGTAAATTTTTAAAGCGTATAAACTATACGATATCATATTCCAAATATCTAAGCGACAACTTATTAAACAACAATACTACGCAAGAAAAAAATTAGGCGGAAGAAAAAAAAAAATAATAATAATAATAATAATCAGAACAAAAACAATAAGTCTTTCCACAGAAAAGTGGAAAGACTTAATAATAATCAGAACAAATTCAATAGGTCTTTCCACGGAAAAGTGGAAAGACCTAATAATAATAATCAGAACAAATTCAATAGGTCTTTCCACGGAAAGGTGGAAAGACCTAATTACCCATGTTTTGTTATTATATTTGCTTATATCTTACAGTTGACCCCCTAATCACTTCATTTCTTTTTGTATAAGCATTGAATTAAACAAATTAATTCTTATCAACAAAAATACATACTTTGATAAGTATTTAGTATGACCAAGGATTTGTATAGGGTCTCACTATACAAATCCTTGGTATGACGATACATTTTCACATCTACTCGTTCTCTGAACAACAAATACATTTATTTTGTGAATGTTTACACTTGCGTCATAGTTCGTATCGTGTATGTTTACTAGTTTGTCTTTTTGATCGAGTATAAATTTGTATTCTTATAGTGTAGTGTAACACTATTTCTCATGTTAGGGTGAAGGTTGGCAACCGTTAAAACTTTAAAACCTGCAGCATTTGTATGCTCCTGTACTAAGCAGGAGTCGGTAATTGTGAACGAATCTATTGTTGGGAGAACTTTCTAGTGGTACATCTTCAAAATAACTTTGTTAAATAAAGCTGAATGCCGGATCAAGTAACAGGGGGAATAAAAGCTGCATAAAAACGGTTAGCAACACACATATTGTTCTTAGTTAAAAATAAAATGATCACAAATCAGGTCTGCGATTGAAAATTGAAATCGAAAGAAAATGCAATAAAATAAATACTTATGTTCGATAATTTCCCCATTCTTATAAGAACATGTAGTAAAAATGATAAAAGTATAAGCATTTTAAGAAATCAATTTATATCATTATATAAAAAAGATGCGGTGTGATTGCCAATGAGACAACTATTCACAATGACACAGAAATTTTACAACTATATAGGTCACCGTACGACCTTCAACTAAAGGCAAAGCCTACACCGCATAGTCAGATATAAAAGACCCCGAAATGATAAATGTAAAACAGTTCAGATAAGAAAACTAACGGCCTAGTTTATTACTGAATAATAAACGAAAAAACAAATATGTAACACAACAGACAACCACTGAATTACTGGCTGCTATCTTGGGATAGGAGTATAGAAACAGAATGTAGCAGGATTAAACATGTCAGCGGGATCCCCCCTAACCTGCTGGGACAGTGGTGTAACAACCACATATATATAAGAACGAACTATACAAATCTGTTGAAAAAAGCTTAACTCATCAGATGGATACAAATTGAAATACATCTAACAAAACACAGAATGGACGTGACCGCGTACTTGTATACCACAATAACGAAAAGACACTGAGTCACAGATCTGATCAAGTACTCGAAGTTACTGACAGCTAGTTCAAAGTACTAATAATTCCTTAATTTAGGAGTTCACGCCCAGCATTGTGCGGATACATAAAAAATGGCATGCCAAATGAGTTACGACGGTGCGGTCGGAATAGCAGAGGGAGACAAGAAGATAATATGCAGGTCAGACTGTTTTTATGTAATCATTTTTGTTTTTTGTTTAATTCATTTGTGTTTATTATTTTATATTGCTGTGCAACAATTTGATGGCCATTTATATGCATCATTATTAAGTATTGTTTTACGCTGATAAGTGCATTCCTCTATTTAGCATCCAATCAAATAGATTTATGAATATCTTAATTATGATAATATATGTATTCCGATATAGCATGCTCCCAAATATTTTTGATTGCATGATTTTATTTGAAGCACAGTGCAGCGAAAACCTTTCTGGATTGTTTGGTGTATATTGATGAATACATGTATAGGGAATGAGTTTTTTTGATTACATGATTTTATTTGAAGCGTGTATATTGATAATACATGTAGTGATTGAGTTTGTTAATTGAAGCATAGTGCTGCGAAAACCTTTCTTGATTGTTTGAACCAAGTTGTTACTGACTGCAAATTGACTGACCCTTCTGTCGTAAGCCAAACAATTTCTCCTGGCAAACAGGCACTTTCTGATAATAAATGTGCAAGTGGTATGTATGCTAAACTTTATTTATCTTTATATCATTTGCACTCAATGATCAGTCTACAATCTATTATTATACAATATTAATATGTTTAATTAGATGTGGTATGGTATGATTGCCATGGACAAATATTCACTAGAGTCAAAACGATATCACTTAAGATTTTTTTTGTCTCTTGCAAATTATCGAAACCTTTGATTTGTCTACCATTAACACGAGGGTCCATAAATTCCAAAACTAAAAAAGAATCGGTACCACGCATGAGCGTGCAATTTTCGTAAGCTGTCAATACCCGATACTCTACGGGATTGAAAGACATTTACTAGGTTTGGATTGTCCCAACGAACTTAAATTATTCACGTCTCAGTAATATCTTCCAATCAGGTAGTAAGAAGCATTCAGCCCGCAGACGGCCATCTTTCAATTCTTAATAACGTCTCCGAGGAGACGTTAATTACAGGATCCTATTTGTTTCAATTGAACATTTCCATTTAGAGCATGGTGTTCTTCTACAGCCTTTTTACAACACTAGTTGTCATTAAAAAAAACATTAAATATTATTTTCAATAACATGTTGGATGTTTTTAGATTTATCACTTTGAATTAATAACAAAAAAAATTTTCTTTACAGGAAATAGTGCCGGAAGTCTTGTTTTCAACTTGTTTGCTATGGTTTCAAGACTTATATTTATAAACTGTTTTAGATGAAACTCCTTAATTTATCTGTATGAACAAATCTACGTGTAACTTTAGATATTTATAAATTAAAATTCAAACAAATAAGAAGCAAAATCCTATTTGGAAACTTGCAGATATTGTTTATAGTCAACATTAACATCTGAAATAAATAGATCGTACAGTTTTTTATAGTTCTTTTTTTTAATGATTCGTTGCTGTCAATTTTCACCTTGATAATATCTATGCACGTTTCAGCAGTTATCTTTATAATATTAACAGTTTTAAATGCATTTTTATCGGCAGCAATTGTGCCCCTTTTATGGCAAACTTGTTCCTGCATTGTTATGGATCAGTCTATTTTGCGTTACGTTGATGATATGTTTGCTTTAAATAATCCTGATTTTTTTTTTCATGAACTGTGAAAATTAACGCAAGTGAGCTTGCTTAAAGTTTATTACGATCAGCAGTACTTGTACTTTTATATATTTGGATATTTTAGCTTCACATTAGAAACTATATACAAGAATTTACGACGAAAAAGATTTTTTGTTCGTTCTCTGTTATGGTTGGAGATATTCCCAACTTGTTCGCTATTCACGTATCTGTAAATGCGGTTTAGATTTCAATGAACGCAATTTATGTATAACCAGTGAATTGATTAAAAAGTCAATGATTTCGTTTCTCAAACTAATCAAAGTGGTACTAAATTCTATCATGAATAAAAGATTCCTCTGAAAATTTGGTTGATGACCTGTAGGTGAGAGCCCAAAGAAACCAAAGGGACATTCAAACTCATTAGTCGAAAACATTCTGACAATGCAATGGTTAAAGAAAGAAAACAAGACGATAACCCAAACAACGATATAGAAATCACAAAACACAAAAAACTGGTACCTTGAACCTCACATAGTCGTCATCATCGTCATCATCGTCATCGTCGTCAACATCAGAACATTTTGATTGATCAGTTGCATTGGCCAAGAGAAATTCTTTTGTGTTCTTTAGATTAGTTCCTGTCTTTATTTTGGTGATTCTCTAATACATGTGCAAGTTTATCTGACTTTTTGAGTCTTTACATAGTTTATCCCTTCATGGCATCTGATAATGTTCAGTTACACCACGTATGCCCGGCAAAATATATTGTAAAAAAACAACAATGTTCACACTAAAATGTCTTGTTTTACTAACCATTAATATCATTTTGAATTTTAAATATAAAGCTTGACTGCAACAAATACATCAATTTAACATGATCCAAGAAAATGAGGTCACGGTCAGATAAACCAAACTAAATAGGTGTCCACCTTACAAAGCTCCCATACACCAAATATGCTTTAAATATAGTCGACTTATTGCATATTACAGAAACAAACTAAATCAGGAAAGATTAACATTTATTAATGAACCATAAAAATTAGGTCATTGTCATTTGACAATTTCCAGACAGATATATACACATTTCATATACAAAATATAGTTGACCAATCGCTTATAGCATTAGAAAGACAGACAAAAATACAACACACAGCTGCATGAACGCATGATACGCCCGCCGTCTTGTGTGGAAGTTTTATGCAATAATCATTAATAGTTGGAGAAAGTTTTAAACAATAACCATATATTGTTTTTGAGATACAGCGGGACATTTTTTTTATTTTTCAATTTATTTTTTTACAAAAAAAAAATATCACTTTTAAATAATACTTTGAATCAAAACCAAAAAGTATACAGATCTTTACAGATTAATAAAACAAAGAAGTGTGTAAAGTTTTAAGCAATAATCATAATCTAGTTTTGAGATACGACGCGACATGTAAAAAACACCTCCTCTTTTTTACAAAATACTCAATAACTAAAAAAAAATTGGTAATCACCAAAAAGTATACAGATACTTAGATTAATATAACAAAGAACAGTGTCAAATTTAAGCAATAGTCAAAAATCGTTTTTGAGATACGGCATGACATGTAAAACCCCTCCCCCTTTTTTACAAAATACTCAATAACTCAAAAATGAAATTTTGAATCATCCCCCAAAAGTATACAGATCTTAAGATTAATATAACTAAGAAGTAAGTAAAGTTTTAAGCAATAGACAAAAATCCTGACTCATTCTTAATTCCTGCATAATAGGTTTATATAAGAGACAGAATATAAATTGCTCACAATACGTTTTATATGTTTTTTTACAAGAAGGCTCAATAAATTTCAATAACTCACAAATAAAAAAAAGAATCATCACGAAAAAATATACAGATCTTCAGATTTATATAACTAACAAGTGTGTGAAGTTTTATACAATAATCATAAATAGCTTCGGAGATACGGCACGACATGTGAAAACTCCCCCCCTTTATTTACAAAATAAAATTTCAATCGTCACCAAAAAGTATACAGATATAAATAAGAAGTGTCTAAAGTTGTAAGCTATAATTATAAATCGTTTTTGTGATACAGCACGACATGTGACCATCCCCCCCCCCCCACCTATTTTTTTTACAAAAAAATCAATAACTCTTAAATCAAATTTTGAATTATCACCAAAAAGTATTCAGTTTTCCAGGTTAATATAACTAACAAGTGTGTGAATTTTTATGCAATAACCAAAAACAGTTTCAGAGATTGTGCGCGACATGTAACCCCCCTTTTTTTTACCCCATTTTAGGTACAAAGTCCCATAACTCCAAAAGTTGTAATCTTATTTTCATCAAAAAGTAGACAGATCGTTTGAACATCATAGGAAACAATTTTGACGATTTAAAAACAGACAAAAACTCAAAAACGTAACTATACCCACTGAGCATAAAAATGAGGTCGAGGTCAGATGACACCTACCAGTTGGACATGTACACCTTACAATCATTTCATACACCAAATATAGTAGATCTATTTCGTATAATGTCTGAGATACATGGATTTAACCACGAAAACTTAACATTGCTCACTGACCCATGAAATGAGATTGAGGGCAAGTGAAAACTGTTTGATGTACAAGAGGACCTTGCAAGGTAGGCACCTACCAAATATAGTTATCCTATTACTCATAATAAGAGAGAAATTAAGGAAACTTATAATCTCAACTTTTTTTAAGTAGTCTCTGACCCACAAAAATGAGGTCAAGGACAATGGACATACGACATATGGAAACTTATTAACATAAGGCATCTATATACAAACTATAAAGGATCCAGTACTTCTACCTTCTGAAATACTAAACAGGTTAGCCGACGCCGCTGCTGGACCACTATCCCTATGTCGACCTTAATGCGACAGAATTTGTAGGCTAGAAACAAACCAGAGTGTGCAAAAGAGTTGTAGGTTTGCACAAGCCCTGATTCCCACTTAATTTTAATTTTTAATTAAATATCCCCATCAGTGAGTGTTAAAGCTCCTTTTTACCTTAATCCATTTGTTTTAGCTCTACCTACGACTTCAGTGACAGGCCCAAGGGGCTGAGGGGTAACAGTTACAGGGTTGGAACCCCTGATTTTTTTAGAAATCAATGCATTTGAAGGTGGTCATATAGATGAAACCCCTTTATTGTGGGTTAGGACCCCCCACTTTTGAAAAATTGCTGGTTTTGGTGTACATATTTTTTTTTTTTTTAGATATGTAATTATGTTATGGTTGATTTCCTGGAATTATATTTATTTTCACAGCAGTATACTTCTGTTGTCTTTACTTATTTCCTCCCTTTTTTAAATAGATTTTGTATTTATGTTGTGTCATAAATCAAGTTCATTCATTCAGAGCATGTTCACTTGTGTTAATAGGTGTTCCTGTTGAGTTAAGCCATTTCAATTCATATTTCATAGTGTGTCTTTCTATGATGTGATGTAATACTTTTATCTCAGGTTAGGGTGAAGGTTGGTACCTATTATAACCCGCTGCAACTGATGTTCTTGCTGTTCGATGTGAGCCATGGCTCCATGTTGAAGACCGTTCTTTGAACTATAATGGTTTACTTTTACAAATTGTGACTTAGATGGAGAGTTGTCTCATTGGCACTCATACCAAATCTTCTAACATATATTTGTACTAGGCTATTGTATTATAGGAGGTACTTGAGGTTGTCCACACACATTTTCAGGAGTTTGATGTTGCATTTATTAACTTCATTCAAATCTGTAAAACATATTCAAGAGTTTATCAAGAATAGATGATTGGGATTCATGTTCTAATGTGTGTTTGTTACTGTCCTAAAAGGCTCAGAAGTAATGTCAAACCTGTATCTGTACTTCAGTTATAAATTTACCACCTTTTAGCTGAATTTCCAATAATCAAATAAAAAAATTAGACAAAAGACTTCACCAGGGCAAAGTGGTCTTTAACAACTATTTTTTTCCCCACAAAATATTGGATAAAATCACAACAGGAATACAATTCATTTTTTTTTTATTTACATCTTTATATTAAACTGAATGCTGTACAAAAGTTGCAAAGCATTTCAAATATCAATTTATACCACAAAATAACAATACCAGTAACTTTGGTTAAACAAATCAAAGACAGGTAATGATGAAACAAGCCAAAGTTAAGACTGACCTCACCAAAAAGAGCTGGCAAAAAAGATTGAAAAATTTACAACTTCAAATGGTAGTGATAAGCTACCCCAAAGATTTCTTTATTGAAAACTAGCATCATTTAAACAACAATCCATAAATTAAATGGTAGCGATCAGTTTTCATTCTCAGCGTGTGTGGCTTCATTCTGAACAAAAAAAGAAAAGCTAGCTATTTCAGTTAGTGTGGATTTATTTTTATTCGTTAGATGCCAATTTTCGTGGGTGTCATGGGTACAGGTGAACCACTTATTTAAATGTTCAAGGAATAAAAGTTTCTAAAAGTTGTTTCCAGAATTAGGCAGAAATCGCATATCCACGAAAATTGGTACCCACGAAAATAAATGAATCCACCATTCCTAAACAATAATAAATTCAAACACATCATGTCAAAATCAAAAGAAACTTAAAACCTTTTTTTTAATTGTTTTACATTTTGTTTTTCAGTACCTTTTATAGTTTACTTTTGGAGTATAGCTTTTGCTTATTGTTAAAGGTCATGAAAACTTCATACAACGCAATTAGCATAAGTTAAACCTGAAATTAATGAGGAAACCCTTAACAATGTAAAGCATGCTCAAAGTAAGCTTGTTACCAAATTTCAGGGTTGTTATTCCTAATGTAATTTTGATTGAAACACCATGGGACAGACATACCAGTATACCAACTATGCTTCTGGGAAAGTGCATTACTAATGACAATTATATATTGAGTGAAATTTAGTTAATATAAACCATGAATTTACAAATGTAATAACTTTAGATACACTTTACTCTACATACAAACCTCATCCTCATATTCTAGATAAGCTAATCCTTTTGGAGCCCCACTTCGGTACGCTACCAATCTGACATCCTTTAACTTTCCATGCTGAAAGACAAATAGATAAAATAAAAATAAACAAACCACTCTTTGACAGTAATAGTATATGAACTGTGGTTAATTAACATCTATACTACTAAAGGAGGAGACCGGTTTCATCGAGTCGTTACTCCTGAAACCATACAAAGTCGGAAATATTTGTGATATGAAGTATAAATGCAGGGTTTTGTGCATGACACAATGGTAAAATTTTCAGTTTTGTTAGAACCAATAAAAAAATTGGAATTACATTTGCTCTTCCTTGTGCAAAAAAATCAATAGACAAATCTTCTATTTACATGAGTGAATATATAAGACATGGCCTCTTTTGTTATGGTCAACACATGATAATATGTAGATGATTTACGTCCGGCTATCCTGTCTGGATATTGCGGACTGTAGTAACCTATCTTATAGACTGGAGTATGTTGGTCTTTATGCCTTCACTTACTGCGACTGCGTTGTTGTTGCTGGTACGGAGTATCAGGTCGTGCTGCTAGTATGGTTGTTTGCATTGCCTCTTTGTATTCTTCATTGATGACGGTCGATGTGTGTGGTGGTGTGCGCAGTAGGTCTGGGTGGTCGATGTAGAACCCTTCTTCAAAGTCGATCCTACTGCGCTTGCCTCTGTCATTTGTGGAGGTGTAAAATACCAGGCGGTGGCAGGCCTTGTTGGGACTGGTGACAATATCCCTTTTAACTACAACCCGAACTGGTTCCCCTTTGTACTTAGTTGGTGAGAGTACATGTCCAACTACGCTATCTCTTGCCTCAGTTTGTGTGATGGTGGTTTGTTGGACTTGGTCAGCAGGTACCACGGCTGTTTTGTTTGCCATCCACTGGTCATAACGCTTGGCGTCTCTTCTCCTGGTGGATGGCGTACTCTTTTTCAGGGCCGGCTTGGGTTTACTGGAGGATGCCTCTTGTTCCTTAGCCTTGGTCCACGTCAACTGTACTGTCACCTGGTCAGAACTTGCCGAGATCTTCCAGACAGGTTCTTTTCCAGTCAACTTCATTGCGGCTAACAAAGAGCTCAATTCATCGGGGATTTCCATGATGATTTGTCACTAAAGTGAGTAGTGTTAATAAAGCAGTGATCATTACGAGTACTTGAAACGCAGTGGTCAACACAGACCCTTAACTTATCTAATAAATTAAATAGATGGGACATCCTATACGCAAGTAAATGGCATCCTTTGTATTGATTAAAATACTTACCTGTGAGAATGTACAAGTCATGGCATTTTTGTACAGGTAAATAACTAACCCGTGAGAATATATTAGACAGGGCTTCATTTTTACGTGTTAATTATTTACCTGTGAGAATATATTAGATAGGGCTTCCTTTGTACAGGTAAATAACTTACCTCGGAAAACATATTAGACAGGGCTTCCTTTGTGCAGGTAAATTACTAACCTGTGAAAAAATATTGGACAGGGCTTACTTTGTACAGGTAAATAACTTACCTCGGAGAACATATTAGACAGGGCTTCCTTTGTACAGGTAAATTACTTACCGCTGAAAATATAGTAGACAGAGCTTCCTTTGTAAAGGTAAATAACTTACCTGTGAGAATATCTTAGACAGGACTTCCCTTGTACAGGTTAATTCTTACCTTGGAGAACATATTAGATAGGGCTTCCTTTGTACGGATAAATAATAAAATTAACGGTACCAATTTTCTTGCACCAGATGCGCATTTCGACAATACATGTCTCTTCAGTGATGCTCGTAGCCAAAATGTTTGAAATCCAAAGCTTATATAAAAGACGAAGAGCTATAATCCAAAAGGTCCAAAAAGTATAGCCAAATCCGTGAAAGGAATCAGAGCTTTGCATGAGGGAGATTCATTCCTTAATTTATAATAATTTCTAATATTTTGTAACTGCAATTTTTAATAACACAAAAAAATCCGTATTTTCATGCCAGTACCGAAGTACTGGCTACTGGGCTGGTGATACCCTCGGGGACTAATAGTCCACCAGCAGAGGCATCGACCCAGTGGTAGTAATAAAATTAACGGTACCAATTTTCTTGCACCAGAATAACTTACCTGGGAAAATATATTTGACAGGGCTTCCTTTGTACAGGTAAATTACTTACCTGTGAGCATATATTAGACAGGGCTTCCTTTGTGCAGGTAAATAACTTACCTGGGAGAATATATATTAGACAGGGCTTCCTTTGTACACGTAAACTACTTACCTGTGAGAATATATTATACAGGGCTTTATTTGTACATTTTCAAAACCCCACAATATTTAAATGGATTACGTACGTTAAATCCATATTTGACGAAAATGGAATTAGCTCTTTTTTGGCAAAATCAACTTCCATTAGATAAACTGGGTTTATAAAACATTATTTCACAAAAACTGAATGACCAATCCATCCAACATTGGTTTTCACTAATAAATAACCCTCCAAGAGGTGCATTTTACTCATTTTATAAAGAGGAATTTCATTTGGAAACCTATTTAATAAAGTTGAAGCTGTGTGACAGGATTTAAATGGCAAAACTCAGATGTTCAAATTAAAAAAAAATCCCGTAGAAACAGGAAGATGGTCCGGACTTCCAAATAATGCACGAATTTGTCATTTCTGTGGAAATGAAATAGGAGATGAATTTCTTTATTTTTTTAAATGTCAAAAACAGGAAATAAAACTGCTTAGAAATAAATATATACCACAATATCATATTGCAAATCCAACGGAGTACAAATTGAAACAGCTTTTAACATTTTGTCATGTAGAACTTTACAAAAAGTTAGAAATATTTAAAAAAATTCTTACACGATACTTGTGATTTATGTTAGCCTTTTTTTTTGTTAAATGCTATGGTAGTTTGTAAATTGACATTTTGCTATATTTTACCATGTAGCATTATTATGTTTAGTGTGAATGTATTGAGTATAAACATGTGTATTCGTATATATATGATGTCCTCTTGTACACCTATGTGTCTGAGGTTTATTAATAAAGGATTCTAATATGACGTCCTTATTACGCTTTGTTAACAAAGCCGTGTTCTAATGAGCACAAAAAATATGTTTGACACATGCGCATGGACTTACTGTTTATATTAACGTTATTTCCATCGTTATCCTTTTAAATATTTACATTTAAGCAGCTAACATAAACTTTTATTATATATTTTTATCAAACAACATATATTTGCCCTGCTCGTAGTTTTTAAACTGATCAAATATGAAATGTAATATACAGACTCCTGGGGAGGCCACGGGAACAGCCAAACATTCTTACGGTATTTTCGTACGCTTCGACCTATAAATATATTGTATTTGTCATATTAGAATCGAAATAATTCCTTCATGTCATGCTCTATGCTCATTTTAACATGGGTAGGCATTATATTTGACCACATTTTACACCTCGCTAACGCTCAGTGTAAAATATCGACAAATATAATGCCTACCCATGTTAAAATGAGCATAGAGCATGACATGAAGTAATTATCTCTTAATTTTTTATTTTCTAAGTATTGGTAAATTACCTACCTGTGAAATTATATTAGACAGGGCTTCCTTTGTAAAGCTAAATTAATTACCTGTGAGAACATATTAGACAGGGCTTCCTTTGTACAGGTAAATGGTAGGCCTTTTAAAAATTGTTTTTTCTTTTCCAAATCTGTAGCAAACTGTAAACATGTATCCTTTATATAAATAACTTTATATCAATATCAATGTGTCCAAGAGTACATGGATACTCGCACTATCATTTTCCATGTTCAATGGACGGTGAAATTTGGTCAAAAGTTTAATTTGGCTATAAAATTAGAAAGATCATATCATAAGGAACATGTGTACTAATATTCAAGTTGATTGGACTTGAGCTTCACCAACAACTACCTTGAACAAAAACTTTAATCTGAAGCGGGACAGACGGACAAATGAACGAATGAACGAACGAACGCACAGACCAGAAACCATAATGCCCCTCTACTATCGTAGGTGGGCATAAGGTGGTGCGTAAAAAAGATGTGAGGATAAACTCAGGATGTCTATCTAACATTGAACACTCAAGTACACATTAGTTGCAATTAAGGTCCACAAAATAGCCATTAAGAATAAATGCAAACCTGCCAACATCTGAAACCATCAAAGATGAAGATCCCCCTCAGCTGTCATAGCTTAAGTGGGAAGTTTGCGCAAACAACATTTTAAATTTAAAAACATGACCTGTTTACTTATTCTTGACAACACACCAATAAAAGTTAATAACAAATAGACATTTAAATATAAGTATAAATCTGAATCTAGGTCTCTTTATTTTATATCTTTGAATTTTTGATTTAAATGAATTTTGAAATACAGGTTGGTAAATATTTTTTTAAGACGTTGGTTTTGGGTCATTTAATGATTATGTCTCTTTGTTGTATGGACTGTATTTTAATATGGTATATCAGCTGTGAAAGATTTTCCCACAATACAAACAATTATTCTATTGGTATATATACTACTAACGAAGAAATCTATTTCATTGAGCCGCAACTCATCTGAAACCAATCAAAGTCGGAAATATTTGTGATATGATGTATATTAAATTAAGTGTTTTGTTCTTTCAAATTTGTCTTAAGAAAAATCTTTTTCTACAGAATGACATTTTTTTGAGAAAAGAACTAAATTCGGAGACTGATGTTGAACCGTGTCTTAAACGCATTCACATGCTCAGTCTTCTTACGCCCACGTCTAGTGTTTCTTACTTCATACTTATCATAAAAACATAAACATATTTTTTTAAAGTACTAATAATTCCTTATTTAAGAGCTGACGCCCAGGATAATTGTGCATCTCCAGAAGTAATGAATTGCCAAATGAGTTACGATGGCGCGGTAGAAATTGCAGAAAGCGACAAGAAGATAATATGCAGGTCAGACTTTTTTTTATTTAATTATGTTTTGCTTTTTGTTTAATTCATTTCTGTTTAAAGTATTTTATATTGCTGACAAACAATTTGTTTGCCCTACTTCTGCATCCTTATTAAGTGTTGTTTTAGCGAACGAAGCACATCATATTTGTGACATATTTGATAACGATGCACGTCATATTGGTACACATTTATTAATGTTTGATAATGATAAAGTCAACAAGATTATAACATGATTAACGATAAAACAAAAAAAGACCACGAAACGACCCCTGTTATCCATATTTATCAATAAGCATGTAATGAATGCTTATTTGTACAAAGGTTACTTCTTAATAACGAACTAGACACATACATAATTAAGGAAATACGAAAGATTGAAACTTTCTCGAAACTTTAGTGTTACCGACATCATCATCAGTATATCAGCTTATTCGTCTGGAACAGGTAATTCTTTTTACGATACATACTGGAAACTAAATGAGCCTATCTATAGGTGTCAATCATATTAATTTTGTTTTTATTAATGCATGTATGTTATATGATGAGATTAATCAAAACGTCATTTATCACTGGTATTAAAGAGATAACTGCAATTACGATTATCCCAATATGGCGACGGCAGATATAGGTAAAATCTTTACAGTCAATTTACTTAAATGTAGCATGTTTTTGTTAATAGTTACTCAGCTGCAAGGTTTTTCTATACCATTACATCATATTTGAATCGTAACGGTGCACTGGAATTGTCTAAGCGCTTTGAAAATTGCGGTGAAAAATTCGGGATGATAATCGTAACTCTATGGAATTTTTCTTGTTTGATAATCGTAATTTCTTTATCGGATAATAGTAACCAAAAATTAAATTTGTCCTTCAGCATTTCAATCGTATTGTGTGTATTAAAATGCAAATGTACAGTTAATTGACGACATTAACGAAAAATAAAAATAAATGAAGAAACTTACAGGTTAATATTTAAGACAAATTTACTTATAAATCTCTCGATTTATTGGCGTGTTTTTTTTTACAAAACCGTGATTTCTTGTCCAAGCCACTTTAAAAAAAATGTTTTTGATCTTTACAAGTAATTTTTTGTGCAGTCAGTACATGGAATTAGATTTAACATTTTTTAAGCAAAGAAACATACTATTTTTAGAGGGACTAAAAAGCTATGGATTCCTGGCATTTCCCTAGACGCCCTATTCAACATTCATGCTCAATGTTTGCAAGAGATATAAACATAAGGGTCTTACAAAAGAAATGATGTCTTAATAACGGCATTTTAATTGTGACAAAAAAGAGCACATCAAATGGACCAGAGTGATATCGTATTATTGTTAATGTCCACTTCGCAACGGTTCAAATCTCCTTCAGTATCTGGTTTTAAAATTATGAAACAAAATCAGTGTACAGCTTAATACGTGTTTTGATGAATATAATCCTTTTTGTTACTATTGCAATATGGAGATTGTGGGGAAAACATGTAAATATGTCCACTACAAAACGGTCACCTACGAAACAAGTATTGGAGATTTTTATTTTTTTCAATTCTATTCGTGCAAAACAAATAGCAAGGGTTAGTTTCATGTAATTTCCAGTATGTTATCAACATAGTATAGGGTTGATGTCAACTACGAAACTTTTTGTCCACTACGATCCAAACGGGTTTGTCCACTCGACACTCATGAAAATGTCTACTGCATAACATAAGTTGTATGTTCATATGTGAAGTACTGTCTAATATTTATCGATAAAAAATGGTTCTCACATTCAGAAAAAAATGAGATTTTTCTAGTTTATAAAGTAAAACAACATAGAATGTCTATAGGAGACATTAAAATGCAATAAGATGTGCGTTTAAAAGCAGTTTCGTAGTGGACAAATGTCCTCTGCAAAAAAGTACATACATTATGACAATGATATCATTTTAACGAGTATTTAAGATTGCACTTTTTATTTACAAACAGGTCTACAATAGAGGTATTCAAAATAACTCTTGAAATTAAAATTTCGACAAGTTGATTTTTAATTTTTTTTTTTAGGTCTGAAACTCACACTTTTATTGAAAAATGCCCTTATAACAGACAACAATATGCATTACCTTTTAATGTATACATGTTGAAGGCCGTACATTGACCTATAATGGTTAACTTTTTTTGAAATTGTTATTTGGATGGAGAGTTGTCTCATTGGCACTCGCACCGCATCTTCCTATATCTTTGTACCTGTTCAATATATATACAATGAAGCAGCTGTCGGTTCAGGTATTGTGGTAAGTAGATATTCTAAGTGTTTTCAAAGTCTCAATGTTATGTGCGCGTTTAAGGTGATTTTTGGGGGAGAAAATGGAGGGGGATTAGCAATATCCCATATCCCAAAAGTGCAAAACTGTTGTTCTTAATTTCTCGTCAAACTGTCTCTGGCGAATACTAAACGTCTTTCCTACTTCATTAAGGCATAACGGGTATGGACTATCGTTGAACCAGCAGTCGCTTCCCGGGGGAAGAAATGGCACACATAGCCACCTGCATTAAATGATTTAAAACAATAATTACTATATTTACTATGTTTTTATTCAGGATAAATCAATGTTCTTTAACAGTCTTAGGGCCAGCTGAAGGACGCCTCCAGGGGCGGGAATTTCTCGCGACATTTAAGACCTGTTGGTGACCTTCTGTTGGTGTTTTTTTTTTATCTATGGTCGGGTTGTTGTCTCTGTGATACATTCCCCATTTCAATTCTCAATTTTATTAATCACAAATCTGATGTAGGGTGACACATGCGTTTCCCCTAACAAGTATTGCCATATATCATAACTTCCTTTAAAATTGCCTCTTCGCTCATTCCCAAATTTTGTGACATTCCTAGTTCTTTGGAGTTTTGTGTATTTTAACATAGTTCGTGTTTTTCCCATATCGAAATTTCTTGAAGCTTGTTCACCCTTCAAATTTATGTAGCTGTTTTCATTAGAACCATAAATAATATATGCACAAAAAGATTTGTCATAAGATGTTGAAACGTGATTAATTCATCACCATAATTTCATGCATCAGATATACGTTTTTAGTGTCAATATCAATAAAACGCTATCCAGTTACGATTATCTTCTCATTTTTTAATACCATAATTACGATTATCTTTTGTTCCGAGTTACGATTATCATCCCGGATTTTTCAACGGCAATTTTCAAAGCGCTGAGACAATTCCAGTGCACCGTTACGATTCTAATATAATGTAATGGTATAGAAAAACCTTGCAGCTGAGTAACTAGTGACAAAAACATGCTACATTTGAGTAAAATGACTGTAAAGATTTTACCTATATCTGCCGTCGCCATATTGGGATATTCGTAATTGCAGTTACTATTATCTCTTTAATACCAGTGATTTATACTAGTTTTCTTTTGAATAAAATAAATTTAAAAAAACGAAGTAATCTTCTATTTTCGAATAGGATGATTATTTATAGAAATAATGATAAAAAAATTAAAAACAAGAACCAATTAACACAACTGTAACAGTTTTTATTTTTAACTTCCAAATACATCTTGCTCTGGTTTATTATTTTTCAAAGAAATCGGTATTTGTTTCCTTTTGTATGTAAACTCTAATAATGTCATTGTTGTTTTTATCAATTTTATTGAAATAATTACAATATTTGATGTTTTGTTTTCAATTATTTATCATTATAATTTTAATCTTGAATTAACTTATACTGTACTATTTGTAAATGTGCTTTTTATTTTATAGAGGGAAAACATAAAAATGGTGCGCCTGTCTGTCGTAACTTTAATTGCCTGTTTTGTATCTATTAGTATAGTCATGCAAGGTAGGATATGATCTTATTCCAAGTCAGTCCACGAATCATATTTTCGTTGACTGTCCATCAAAATACTAAATCCATCGGATGTGTTTTAATTGATTTAAGTCTCTGATGCGTATTTGGCTTCTTCTAACCATGGAAGTATCATACTGACTTCCATGTTCTAACTAGCTTTATGTAACTGCGAGTATTCTCAAATCGTACTTTCGTGTTAGGGTTACCTGTTGACACAATTTTTACTTGTTTTGTGTTATATTTCGTCTCACTATTTGATATGTACCACCTTTGATAAGTATTTAGCATGACGATTACTTTACACTTGTACTTGTACTTTGAACAAAAAAAATCATAAATTTTGTGAATGTTTACTTGTGTCATATAAAATCAAACTTAATTGTTCTTTCAGTGTATGTTCACTTGTTTTTGTTTAAATGTCTTTTTGATCGAGTTAAATAGAAATATAAGAAGGCGTGGTATGAATGCCAATGAGACAGTTCAACTCTCCATCCAAGTCACAATTTGTAAAAGATAAACCATTATAGGTCAAAGTACGGTCTTCGACAGAGAACCTTGGCTCACACCGAACAGCAAGTTTTAAAGGGCAAAAAAATTTACTGTAGTGTAAAACCATTCAAACGGAAAAACCAACGGTCTAATAAAATTGAGAATGGAAATGGGGAATGTGCCAAAGAGACAACAACCCGACCATAGAAAAAAACAACAGCAGAAGGTCACCAACAGGTCTTCAATGTAGCGAGAAATTCCCGCACCCGAAGGCGTCCTTCAGCTGGCCCCTAAACAAATATATACTAGTTCAGTGATAATGAACACCATACTAATTTCCAAATTGTACACAAGAAACTAGAATTAAAATAATACAAGACTAGCAAAGGCCAGAGGCTCCTGACTTGGAACACGCGCAAAAATGTGGCTAGGTTAAACATGTTTGTGAGATCTCAACCCTCCCCCTATACCTCTAGCTAATGTAGAAAAGTAAACGCATAACAATACGCACATTAAAATTCAGTTCAAGAGAAGTCCGAGTCTGATGTCAGAAGATGTAACCAAAGAAAATAAACAAAATGACAATAATACATAAATAACAACAGACTACTAGCAGTTAACTGACATGCCAGCTCCAGACTTTAATTAAACTGACTGAAAGATTATGATTTCATCATATGAACATCAGGCACAATCCTTCCCGTTAGGGGTTTAGTATCCTACCATCATAACATATATGAGAAGAACATAACCTCACTGTGTCTAAACCACACCGGCAAAATTTGCTCGGACTCGATGCTATCTAACATCCGGCACAATGACGGAACACCAATAGACAAAAGAAAGGTAGGTTTCTCCTTATTTTTTAATTTCTTTTATGATATCGAAGAATATATATACATATACAACTATTTTCTATTGTGAGATGCAATATTTTCTACAACCGTTCTCTATTAACGGAGAAATAAGTCAAAATGTATGTCAAAATGACGAATTGAGTGAACCTTGCCTCGAAATTGTTTAATTTCTCTTTAAATTGTTCACATTGTACGAAAAGAAAGGTACAGGAAGATAGATATTGACACGGAGATTGCAAATTTAGTTATTATGAGCATCTCAATAATTTTATCTCTGTGTATGGAACGAAAGAAAAGGTTCATGTCAAATTAAAATAAACCGGTTTCGTCAATGTTGTTACTACACAATCACCCGGTTTCGTCTATATATATCACCCGGTTTTTTTTCGTTTTTTTTTTAACAAACAATTTATGAAAAGCAACTTTGGCACGGATCTGAACAGTGTCTTTCGAGAATTTAAATATATATTTATTGTAAGGTAAACTTGACGTGTTAAAATCTAATTTAAACAGGCACTTTT
The DNA here is from genome assembly GCF_965363235.1 of Mytilus galloprovincialis. Taxonomy (NCBI): domain Eukaryota; kingdom Metazoa; phylum Mollusca; class Bivalvia; order Mytilida; family Mytilidae; genus Mytilus; species Mytilus galloprovincialis. The sequence continues at coordinate 72,870,902 of NC_134842.1, read as the reverse complement.
GGACATAGTTAATTATGATAATACACATTTTCCTAAAGAAAGGCGTATCCCTTATTTCACTTAACTTCAAACTAATTTTAAATGGAATATAAATAATCAATAGCAAACACTGGTATCTAATTATTTTGTAACATTATTATATTTTCTTTGTTTATAATAGTAGAATGGAAAGATAAAAAATAAAAGTATGTGTTTTGATTGTGCCATAATTTTAATTGACTATACTATATTATATACACTATGCATTCAATCATTGACGAACAGTCCCAAACCGACTATAGTCTATACTGTTCTGCACAAGTTTATCATGCATGCAGTCCTGCCATATACTGTGTTCCTTGCGCACTAAATCAAGTTTTCACACTTAAGCATCCATAACATAGCAGTGAGATTTGTAACTTTCTACCCGTTTCTGGTAAGCACATTTATTTTCCTAGGCATGTTTTTCACATTATATTTACAGTTCAAATTCATATTTTTTACAGTTCAAATTCATTTTTTTTACAGTTCGAATTCAATTGAAACTTCAAGATAACTTTCGAAAACAATACATGTATCTGACAGTTTTGTATTTTCAATGTGAATAAAAGTTGGTTTGCAAAACATCACCGTCATTTATATCTAGGTCTTATTTAGAAGAAGTGACGGTAACCACTTATCCCATATACATTGACAATGAGACAACTTTTTTTAGACACAAAAATGATGTTGAATTAATCAAGTTTAGGTCACCGTATGCCTTAAACAAGGAGAAAAACACACAAACCGCATGAAAGCAAGCTATAACAGGTTCCTAAATTATAAATGTAAAACAATTCAAACAAGAAAACTACCTGCCTATTTTATGTTCAAAACGCATATGGTATAAAGCAATCAAAGACAACCATGGAATTACAAGCCTGTGACTCGGGAAATGGACTGAGTCAAAGTGTTGTCGCTGACACAAACAGTACAACAAAAGTACAAATAATAAAAAATGATGAATAAACCTTAACTCGTCCTTTGACAGAGCCTGTATAGTAAATTCGCGATTTGTGCCAAAACTTGTATCATAGTTAAAATTATCCATTAAATATGATAAATATACATGTATTCGCAGTTTACTATGAAATCCACTATCACTGAACTAGTATACATATTTATTAAGGGGCCAGCTAAAGGACAACACCGGATGCGGGAGTTTCTCGCTTCATTGAAGACCCATTGAGGCCTTCGGCTGTTTTCTGCTCTGTGGTCGGGTTGTTGTCGCTTGGAATTTGTATGAACTTTTCATGTTTAAATCCCCCCTTTTTTGTTTTGTTTTACCATATATGTTTTCTTATATAACTAAGAAGTGTATAAAGTTTGATGCAGTTATAATACTTCGTTTTTGAGATATGGCGCGACATGTTAAAAAAAACACATTCCTGTTTCACTTACATTTTCTGTAACTCAAAAAGATTTAATTTGATTTTCACTAAAAGGTTTACAGATCGTTTGGCCATTATAAGAAATAACTATGTTAAATTTTAAGAAAATGAGATAAGCTGTCCTGAAGTTACGGTGCGACATGTTTATAGTGGACAGACGGATAGATGACATAGATAGACGGACGGACGGACAGAATAACTGATAGACAGAGGAACGGACGGATGGAAGGAGGGGGTGTATACAATAATACGGCCTGTCAAAATTGGGATGGGCGTGTAAAAACGCAAAGAAATGAAAAAAAAATCGTAATTAAGGTCAATAAGTTTTATTAGGATATCGGCCAAGTCGATTTATTTGTATATTTGTCTGCCTTATCATTTTCCTATATAACTTTTACATATATTTGAAAAAAAATGTATAGAAATCGATAAAAAGAACTTGATATTCGGCATTTATTATGAGAAACATAATCCAACTGACATAATCCGATTGCCCGGGTGTCCCTGTTTTCTCATTTCTTAAAATATTTTAATTCGGTATACACTTTATAAGATAAGTGGCGAATCTAGATGACGTATATGTTGCACGCCCCGACCCCACCTTTGGTTGCCAAAACTTTATTGATTCCTGTATTTAAAGATTTTGTAAAGCAAAAAATAATCAAAATATTGTTCGACTCGCTACGCTCGGTGGTATGTAAAAGTTGTTCGAAATACGCCCACTTTGAAATAAACTGAATCCGTCTGTCCGTATATATTGTCAAAATATATTGTCCAACATCAGTGTACGATCATCATAACACAATGGCGACAGTGCAGACTGGTTTTTTTTAATAATGTTAACAAAATATTTATTATTGAATTTTATCGATGACCTGAGACTATTATACTTATTTGTACATAGCAGTATAGTGATAAATAAATTTTATTTTAATGCATGGTAGTTGTAATCCTACATTCATTTTCTATGTCGATTATGCATGCATATACATTTGCAGGGCCGTAACTAGGGTTCGAATTCAGGGGAGGCAGAGGTTTGGGGACCGCCGATTGAGCCGCCTTTGATAGGGATAGAGGGCGCAGCCCTCGCCGATCTTTTTCTCTCAGTCATTGGGTAAAAATTACCCGTTTCCCTTCGATTTCCTTACTTTAAGAAACATCAGTATTTGCTTGAACATGGAAGCAACTTTTATGCAAAAACAAGCTGAGATTGCTGTTTGGGGTGAGCCAAGGCTAGCTCAATCTTGAAGGCTGTACTTTGACCTATAATTGTTAACATTCAATACATTGTGATCGTGGATTTTTTTCTCAAAGGATATGGCTAAAATTACCCGTTTTCCTTCGATTTCCTTACTTTAAGAAAGATCAGTTTTGCTGTATCCTTGGAGCAATTTTCATGCAAACAATTATTATCTGTATTTTCTGTATTTAAAGATATTTTTTTAAAAACTGGTAAGTTAAACAAAACATATAAAGCAAGATTATAAAACACAAGATATTTTTTTTTATCGAGGATCTTGAATTTCAATATTGTTGAAAGCTGAACAGACATATAACATCAAACAGGGACTTTCTATACTAGTCTAGTATATACTTAGTATAGAAAGTCCCTGCTACAACGAATGGGAGTGTTTACATACTAAGGCATTGGCCATAATGTTCTCGTACGATCAGGAAACTTAGAAGAAAAAAAAAAGGATCCAACAGAGAGCTGCTGATTCTGCCAGTAACGAATTTCCGATATCTTAAAAGATTCACAATACAAAAGGAAATTCCTCTCAGTGCTTAAATAATTGAGCCCCAAAATAAATGTGAATAGTTAAGTTTTTATTCAAAATTATCGAGAGCAAAGTTTCATATGTGTTCTCATACGAATACTGACCCCCTCAATACTGAATAACAGACGGACGGCCACAAAAAAAATACTGAAACGGCAAGTTTACTTTCGATCAAAAATCCGAAAAATGACAGACATATCACGTATCATGATAACACTGTTAAAACTGTTAAGAACTTGTGTTGTTTATAATATAAATTCAAGTTCTTCGTGTTCATAGTGTCAATATTTTATTTTTTTACTTCAAAAAATATTTTTGGTGTAGAAAATTCAGGGGAGGCAGTTGCCTTCCCTGCCTCATAGGTAGTTACGGCCCTGATTTGTCTTATTATCGACGTTTATCCTTAAGAAGATTTATTTTCAACGATGGTAGAAAAGATTACATACATGGAATGATTAGATTACTTATAAAGGTGTCCATTCTTGCGTGCGAGAAAATCACATATCAATTGTGTGTTTCGATTTTTAAGACCGTAAACTTTAATTTCAAGTTTAAAAATGTTCAACATATTTTCCCATAACTCATATAGAAAAAGCATATTTAGAGAGCTTTAATCTCAATATGCTGTTAAAAAATTTCGGAATGCAAAGTAAAATTAAAATATTTGTGTTCTATAAGAGTATGAATTTGCGTATTATTTATTTGAATCTGAGACTCATATAAATAATAAGCCGCTGTCCGGTGAACGAACTTGTTTTCGAACGACCAACAAAACTCCTTTTGAACGCTGAAGTTAAATAATCTATTATAATGTAATGCGATTATGATTTTTTTTATTTGACCAAACCGGGTTATGCATTTTGAAATCTATGACGAAACCGGGATGTATACATTGACGAAACCGGCCAGTTCGATTTTGACATGACCCATTTCTTTCGTTCCATACACAAAGTTACAATTATTGAGATGCTCATAATAACTAAATTTGCAATCTCCGTGTCAATATCTATCTTCCCGTACCTTTCTTTCCGTACAATGTGAACAATTCAACGAGAAATTAAACAATTTCGAGGCAAGGTTCACTCAATCCGTCATTTTGACATGCATTTTGACTTATTTCTCCGTTAATAGAGAACGGTTGTAGAAAATATTGCATCTCACAATAGAAAATAGTTGTATATGTATATTTATTCTTCGATATCATAAAAGAAATTAAAAAATAAGGAGAAACCTACCTTTCTTTTGTCTATTGGTGTTCCGTCATTGTGCCGGATGTTAGATAGCATCGAGTCCGAGCAAATTTTGCCGGTGTGGTTTAGACACAGTGAACCTGTGTCATGCCAACAACTGGTTTTTGAATAAATATGGAACGCCATCACTGCCTTTTAAGAAGAAACTACTATGACATGATGCAAATGTTGCTTACATGATGTGTATTCTCCTTTATATGATGTGAATTCTTCTTTACATGACGTGAATTCTTCATTACATGATGTGAATTGTTCTTTACATGATGTAAAATCTTCTTTACATGATGTGAATTCTTCATTACATGATGTGGTTTCCTCTTTACATGATGTGAAAACTTCATTACGTGATGTGGTTGTTTCATTACCTAATCTGAAAGTTTTATTACATGATGCGAAAATTTCTTTACGTTATGTTAAAAAGTCTTTATGTCTTATTTCTATTACATTATGCCAAAATATATATATCGTAATGTCAAATGGGTAACGAGGTAACAAACTCATATTACGTTATGTGAACACTTCGTTATGTCAAAACATCTTTATAAGAACACGGGACCTCTCGGACGTTATTATTATTATTCAGACTCCTTGGATTTTTTCCAAAGCTATAGGGTAAAATATTTTGCCCCATAACACCAATTTTTATTTTCATAAAAATCTTCAATAGCTAATTTTGAGATCCAAGTAATACCAATGCAAATGCAAGGTAAAAGTCCCAAGTCAGCCTTTTCCCGCCATTTTTTAAAACTGAAATATCTCAAAAAGGAGCTCCATGACCTATCAATATTGCTTAGCTTATTTTGTTCCTTAGCTGATGCTCTTTCGACTTATGGTATCAATTTTAATTTCTGGATTTTTTTTAATTTCAACTAAGTACATCCTTAAATGCATTTAAAGGGAGCTGAATATAAAACTTATGTAAGTTATGAGTGATGCTATACATTTAGAGCTTATATAAGCATGGCCGTGTCATATTTAAAATTTTCTTTTTAAGTATAAGTCTTTTTTTTTTATATATATTTATATAAATTTAGGAACCTAATTCAAATGAATTTTATATGAAAATAGTACTTTTTAGAGGCAATGTTGGCAAACCCCTTCCTAAAATTATTCGAAAATACTTCTCCTATATCGTGTATATCCAGAAACTATACGGTACATGTACAATTGTCTCACTTACGTTACTTTGTTACATATCTCACTTTCAAATTAACTAATCTATAAATTTATTTAAACTTAAAAAAAAAATCCATAAAAAATGGCTAAGAAGTGATACACAAACTTAAAAAGTGTGGACAAAGACCAGTATGGGTAGTATCCAGCATTCTGAAAGTATTGCATGGCAATACATAGTCCCCTACCAGTAAAAATTCATTATTCTCAAACAGAAAATTTGAAATTGATGTGTAAATTGTAATGTTAAAAGTAGATACCAAATACCAAATAAATATAACGGTAGTTAGACAAGCATGATTAAAACATGTGCAGAACATTGTGTGAGTTTTCTAGGTCTAAGGATCACATGAATTTGCAAAATATCATCAAATCAAAACGAAATTTAAACTTGATCTGTAACTTGTAATGGTCAAACTATAAACCAAATTTCAAATCTAAATCTGTAAGTTAATGACAAAAAAAAAGTGAAAAATTTATTTCTTGCATTATTTTTCTAAGATCGAGGACCATAACTTTGCAAACACAATTAGCACTTGATCTGTGACTTGTCATGGTTTCACTACTAATTTTTATGTCAAATTTTAAGTCAATATATTTAAAAAAAAAATAAAAAAATATGGAAACCAATTATCTGAGTGAATTTTCTGAGTCCAAGGGCCATAACTCTGCAAAAAATCCTCAAACCGTAACAGAATTAGAACTTGATCTGTACTTGTCAAAGTTATATTATATACTAAATATCAAATCAATATCTTCAAGCATGGCCAACAACAGTGCCATATCTCTTGCACGTAAAAGACATCCTTGTAGATTTCGAAAACGAGTAGGCTAATGCCGCTATAAATCAGAACTCGCATTTGCAAAGTGATAAGGGATTTAAATAAGTTGTAAAACGTGTTACCGAATCCATTATAAATAAATATGTTTAAAACTAAAAAATGCGGAAAGCTAGTTTTCCGGACGGACATTCTGACAGACGGATAAAGTGCAAACCTAAAGTCCGCTTCAACTACTCATAAACGTTTAGTATATAATACTGAGGTTCCCGTAAATATGAACCTTATAATAGTGTAATAAATGTGCCTAGTTAATTCCCCTTACTTTTGGATAGATTAATTATTTGTTGATTACAGCTAATTTCCTAATGCATGTAAAGCAAAACTTTGGTTGGATTGCTTGCTTTGTTCTTATAATTGTTTATACAAGCTTGGTAAATAAGATTGAAATCTTTAAACAATATATATAGGCGTAGTCGAAACTGAATATGTAATATTTGAATTTGATTGAGTGTTATCCTAATGATTGTACAAAATAAAAAAAAAGCAAGGAAGCTAACTAAAGTCTTGCTCTACATGCTTTTGGAAATTAGCTGTAAATGTTTATTTTGAGTTTAATTTGATTTAAACTCCATAGTGAAGTAAAAGTAAGGATTGTTAATTTAACTGATTTAGTATTTAACTTTTGATGTTTCTGTAATGTTTAATGAATATTAGTTTATTCAATTTGTTTTCAGTACCTTTAATGTAAAAGTTATCCGGTTTAATGACAATATAAGGATTTTAATTGTTTTTCAATCGGAGTCGGCCTTGTACAGGTCTAAAAAAACTCGCCGGTCTGTAGTATAAAAAGAAGATGTGGTATCATTGCCAATGAGACAACTATCCACAAAAGACCAAAATGACACAAACATTAACAATTATAGGTCACCGTACGGCCTTCAACAATGAACAAAGCCCAGTAGTCCACTTGAGTTTAGAGTTAGTCACCACTTCGGTGCAGTTCGCTAGAGTTAGTCATCTCTTCTTGGTGCAATTTTACTACTTAAAACACAACGCGAAGCCAATTTACTTTACTAAAGACTAACTCTGGGAACACTTTATTTTTCATTTTACATTTGAAATTACTCTATTTTTGAACTTCCTTTAAAATCGTTTGTCCGCAATTATTGTACATTTGTGACTAAACGTAGTCTCATTTAATTAATTGTCTGTTGTTCAGCCATAATCTGACATAAGGTGTCCAGATGGTCGAATAGGGACACAATACTGGCAACTACACGTCCCGGGAGGATGGTCTCATTTAACAATTTACATGACGTATAATTATAAGGTGACGTTCACATCAGGTAATGCAGTTATATCATCACGTACTGCAATATTCACATCATACACTAAAGTATTCGCATCATGTACAAGGGTTTTTATTTTCACAGCACATATGGAAAGTTTTGCATCATGTAATGAAACAACCACATCACGTAAAGACGTTTTCACATCATGTAATGCAGTTTTCACATAATGGAATGAAGTTTTCACATCATGTAATGTAGTGAAGTTTTCACACCATGTAATGAAGAGTTTCCATCATGTAATGAAGAATTCACATCATGTAATGAAGAGTTCACATCACGAAAAGAAGAATTCACATCATGTAATGAAGAATTCACATCATGTAATGAAGAATTCACATCATGTAATGAAGAATTCACATCATGTAATGAAGAGTTCACATCATGTAAAGAAGAATTCACATCATGTAATGAAGAGTTCACATCATGTAAAGAAGAGTTCACATCATGTAAAGAAGAATTCACATCATGTAATGAAGAGTTCACATCATATAAAGGAGAATTCACATCATGTAAGCAACATTTGCATCATGTCATAGTAGTGTCTTCTTATAAGGCAGTGATGGCGTTCCATAAATAAATGTGTTAGTTCCGATGCAAAGACCCTATAAGTGAATCAATATTAACGCCAAAACTATGCAATCTTTAATGACCTGACAACAGTATCGTAACTATATCCCTTCTTAATAAGTCTATTCAAAGGTTTTGTTATTTTTTTAGGTGAATACTGAAACCTTTGTGCTTTGTGAATATTTCCATAAAAAATTGGATGTGAAATACCTGAACGTATAAGAAGTCTGTATATGTTGAGCTATATTTACGAATGATGTCCTTATACCGAGGATAAAATTTAGTAAATGTTTTGACTAGTTTGTGATATCGAAAACCCTGGTGTAATAATTTTTCAGTAATACATACATTTCTCTCGTTAAAATCTAAAACATTGTTAATACACGAGCGAATCGATATAAAAGAAAACCACATTCAATTGATATTTTAAAATGTGTCTTTTTATTTTGTAGTGACATTACTTCTCATATTCGGGTGAAGGTTGACAACCGTTCAAAATTTAAAACCCGCTGCATTTAAATGCACCTTTTAAGTAATCAATTTACATCATTATATAAAAAAGAAGATGTGATGTGATTGACAACTATTCACAATGACACAGAAATTACCAATAGGTCATCGTTCGACTTTCAACAATGAGCAAAGCCCACACCGCAAAGTCAGATATATAACAGGCCCCGCAATGACAAATGTAAAACAGTTCAGACGAGAAAAATAACGGCATAATTTATGAAAGAAAGAATGAACGAAAATTTTTACAGATATGTAACATAACAAACGACAACTGCTGAAGCAGACTCCTGACTTGGGACCGGCTCATACACACAGAATGTGGCGGAGTTGAACATGTTAGCGGAATCCCGACCCTATCCTTAACCTGGGATAGTGGTGTAACAGTACAACATAAAAACGAACTATAAATATCAGTTTAAAAGGATTTACTTATCAGATGGATACAAATAGAAATACATCTAACAAAACACATAATGAACGTGCATGGCTGGGTACGTGTACATCACAACAAGAAGAAGACACTATAAGTAGACATCTGAGAGTACTCGAAATTACTAACAGCTAGTTCAAAGTACTAAGAACTATGACCAATGGACTAGTTTTACGTTGGATGATTGTTTCTCTTCGTTTGTTTTCCTAAATGAAGGAGTTTAACAGACATGAATATATCGCGTCAATGTTGTGGGACCATAAACTCGTTTATACTCAACATATAAATCTAAACATGTACTAATGATTCCTTAATTTAGGAGTTTACGCCCAGGATGATCCACCGTGTGCTGATACAGGAATAAATAATTGCCAAATGAGTTACGACGGTGCGGTAGGAATAGCAGAAGGAGACAAGAAGATGATATGCAGGTCAGACTGTTTTTATGTATATATTTTTTTTTTTTTTTTTTTTTATTAATTCATTTAAGTTTAACTATTTTATATTACTGCAAAATACTTTCATTGTCCTTTTCTGCATCATTCTTAAGTATTGCCTAAGTCCAATAAACTGCATTCCTCTGTATAGCATCCAACCAAATAGATTAAGGAATATCTTAATATATGATGATATATATGTATTCAGATATAAAATTGGGAATGGAAATGGGGAATGTGTCAAAGAGACAACATTGTCGATTGCATGCTCCCAAATATTTTTTATTATATATATTCTGATGCTTAGCAAGCTTACAAATGAAAATAAAGTTTCACTTTCACTCGAATGAAATAGTCACTGGCTAAGATTACGTTGAATTAAGTGATCTAAAATGTAACAATAAAACAAAATATTGTTGGACACTATATATAATTGCTTGATGATTTGTTGGGTAAGGTTTGTGTCTACGGTTACGTTGCGTTATTGTTACGTTAGATTTATTTAAACTTCTTCGATTATATATATATTTATTTCCAGATTTGATTTGGGTGAAAAATTTGAATGTCAAATTTTATACAGTAATAACAAACGCTTTTTGCGATAATAAAAAGCAATGAACTAAAATTCTGCGAATTACTGTATGGTTGATTCCAATTGGAGAGAGATGAAATAGTATTAAAATACAACATAGAATAACCTCACATGTTTCCAACAAATATTTTTGACGAAAATATAAACATTTTTAGAATGACAAAAATAATTTTCACCAGTAGCATGGCACACATTTAAAGTTGATAAAGAGATATTGCAAAGTGGAACTGCTTATCAAAATAAGAGGATATGGTTTACTTTTATAAATTCTTATTTGGATGGAGAGTTGTCTCGTTGGCACTCATACCACATCTTCCTATATCTATATATGGTATGCTTGCCAATGAGGCAACTATCCACACGAGACTAAATGAATACAAAAAACAGACGTACACGTTGCTGCATCACTCGTTTGTAATGGCTATCTAGGGTGGTCTCATCAAACATGCGTCGGACTCGTATACTCTTCTCAAAAGCACATGCTGGAAATGTAGAAGATGCAATAGAAAACAAAATTAAAAAAAGTTGACCTTAGACACAAATATTATTGTGATGTTCATAATTAAGCTGTTCCTTAAATACAAACTACCATTCCAGCAAGTATATCCAATGTAACAATAATTTCATTTTATCGTAATCGTAGCCAGTGCCTAATTGGTAAAAGAAAATCAATGGGAAATAATAACAATAGTCCAAATGTTTCGCCTTCTTTACTAACCATTGACTTTAGGTTGATTATCCTAAATATAAGGCTTTACTTCAAATATCACTTAAACTCAACATAATCCAAGAAAATGAGTTCAGATAAACCAAATGAGAAATACATGTTTACCCTACAATCATGCAGTACACCAAATATAGATGACCTATTGCTTATAGTTCATAAGAAGAAGGGAAGAAGAAGATACTTCCGAGAAGAAAAAAAAAACATTGTCCAATGACCCATGAAATTAGGTCAAGGTCAGATAAACCATGTCAGATAGATATGTATATATACACCTTAAAATCAATATATGCATTAACTATGGTGACCTATTGCTTATCGAATTAAAGAACAGCCGGATCAAAACACAAAATACTTACTGACACTGAGCAATGATCCATGATCCATGAAAAGAAACCGAGGTCAAAAGAACACTGTCTGATGGGTATGAGGGCCTTGCAAGGTACGCACATACTATATAAAGTGTCCGTTACCTTATTACTCATAATAAGAAAGCAATTAACATTACAAAAAAACTTTCAAGTAGTAACTGAACCATGAAAATGAGGTCAAGGTCAAAGGACATATAACAGACAAAAATTTCTTAACCGACAGGGCATCTAAAGTATGAAGCACCCAGGTATTTCGCCTTCTAAAATGTAAAGCTTTTAAGAAGTTAGCTGAAGCCGCCGCCGCACCTGTCAGATCACCTTCACTATGTCGAGCTTTCTGCGACAGAAGTCGAAGACTCGACAAGGAACATCAATGCTATATCAGAATACCTATAAATTGTTTTAAAAAAAACACAAAGTAAATACATGTATATTGATTAGTTGTTTATTACATGATTTTATTTGAAGCACAGTGCAGCGAAAACCTATCTGGATTGTTTGAATCAGGTTGTTACTGACTGCAAATTGAACTTGCCTTCTGTCGTAAGCCAAACAATTGCTCCTGGCAAACAGGCCCTTTCTGATAATAAATGCGGAAGCGGTATGTATGCTAAACTTTAATAATTTTGTATATTACTGCATGGTATTCAATGATCAGTCTATAATCGGTTATATACAATATTAAATAATATGTTTAAGGAGATGTGGTACGGTATGATTTGCCATGGACAAATATTCACTAGAGTCAAGACGATATCACTGAAGATTTTTTTTTCTTCTTGCAAATTATCGAAACTTTTGATTTATCTACCATTTACACAAGGGTCCATATAATTCCAAAACTCACAATCATATTGACAAACCTGCCAACTTTTCAAATGCCAATGGGGGTTTTGCGTGCAAGATGGCTGTCATAGTCCTCAAAAACCTTCAAGGAGGCCTTCAAATACATTTTAATGTTGTTTTTTGGCTTCTTCATACCTTTACAAGCCTAATGTCATTGTAAAATTAATTGTTTTGTTAGAAATTATGGACAAAATTGCTCTTTCAAAATTTCAATTTGGGAGCCTCAATGGGGGAAATCCCCCGCAAATAGTGACAGTTGGCAGGTATGTATTGAGAAAAGTGACCCAACTTAACATGATATGCAATACTACTACCACAGTCTTGGTACCATGCGCGTCGCGCAAATTTCGTACACCGTCTATACTCGATATCATACTTCCAGTAGCAAGTGTTTCTGTATTGCGATACTTAAATAATGAATTTAGATTTTAGATATCAGTTTATAATTTATTTTATAGATCAACATGATGGGAAACATATAAGAATCTTACACTTTTTAGAGCATGGTGTTCTTCTGCCGCCTTTTTATGACAAAAGTTGTCATTCAATAAGCCAACAAATACCATTTTCAATAACATCTGAAACTACTATAACACTATGATAAAATGTTAGATGTTTCAAGATTGAAAACTTTGAATTTATAACAAAAATATTTTTCTTTGCAGGAAATAGTGCTGGAAGTCTTGTTTTCAACTTGGTTGCAATGGTTTCGGGACTAATATTTTATAAACTGTTTTAGACAAGATACTCAAAATCTATTTGTACATGTAAAAATATTTATAAATCATAACGAACGAAACCCTATTTGGACACTACAGATATTTGTTTATTGTCAACATTAACTTCTAAAATAAATAGATTGTATATTTTTTTGATAGTTCTCTTTTTTCCTTTTCAAATGATTCTGTTTTCTCTTTGAAAATATCTATTCACGTTTCGGCAGTTAAGTTTATTGACAGGTTTTATGCATTCTTATGGGTAACAATTGCGCACCTTTTATAGCAGACTTGTTCCTGCATTGTTATGAATCACAGTCTATTTTGCATTACCTTGATGATATGTTTGCTTTAGATAATCCTGATTTTTTATTATGTACTGTGGAAATTAACGTTCTTTGCATTTGAGCAGCATTTTTTGTCTTTTTCTATGTTTTGATATTTTAGCTTCACATTGGAAACCATATAAAAAAAATTTACGTCCAAAAAGATAATTTTTCGTTCCCTAAATATGGTCGGTGATATTCCTTTCTTACAGTACCAAAGGCACGAGAGCCTGTGAACGGTACGTATATTTCAGAACGTGTATGCAATTCACGTATCTGTAAATACGTTTTTTTTTACGTACAACCGGCGAATTATAAGGTCAATGATTTCGTTACTCAAATTAATCAAATTGGTACTAAATTCTATCATGAATAAAAGACTGCTATGAGCATTTGGCTGAACCTAACGTAGACGAGAGACCAAGGAAACCGAAAGGACATTCAAACTTATAAGTCGAAAATATTCTGACAATGTAATGGCCAAAAAAAAAAAACAGAAAACAAGTCGATAAGCCAAACAACGATATAGAAACTCAAAACCTTGAACCTTACATAGTCGTCGTCAACATCAGAAAATTTTGATTGATCAGTTGCATTGGCCCAGGGAAATTCTTTTGTGTTCTTTATATTGGTTCATGTCCTTGTTTTGGTGATTCTCTCATTCATGTGCAAGTACATCCGAGTTTTTGAGTCTTTACATAGTTTTACATCCCTCCGTGTCATCTGAAAATGTTCAGTTACACCAGGTAGGGCAAAATATATTGTGTTTATAATAAACAAGATTGTTCACTCTGAAATGTCTTGCTTTTACTATTAATATTATTTTGAATCTTAAATATAAAGCTTGACTGCAAAAATTACATCAATTTAACATGATCCAAGAAAATGAGGTCAAGGTCAGATAAACCAAACGGTAAATAGATGTACACCCTAAAAAACTTCCATACACCAAATATGCTTTAAATATAGTCGACCTATTGCACATCAAAGAAACAAACTAAATCAGGAAAGCTTAACATTGAATAATGAACCATAAAAATTAGGTCATGGTCAGATGACAATTTCCAGACAGATATATACACATTCCATTTACCAAATATAGTTGACCAATTGCTAATAGTATAAGAAAGACAGACCAAAATACTAACATAATAGTTCTTGAAAAAAAAGGTGTATCACGATAATGACCAGTTCTTCAAAAACTATTATTTTTATTTCATTGAGGAACCATGTTTTTAAAAATTCTCATAAATTCAAAATGTCCAAAGCAAACTAGAGTAGTTGTGCGATTTCTATGGCAAAGATTGAAGACTAGTCGTAGTAATACTGCCATTCATTTTAATGCAAATTTTTAGTATATGAATACTGAATCAAGGTCTCTATAATTTTATAATTTACGAAAACATATGGTAAGCAATTCAACAACTTAAATATTATTTTGAAAACAGGAAAATGTTTTATTAAAGAGACATCTCTCTAAACAGAGAAACCACGCCCCATCGGTCATTAACAGAGAAGCCACGCCCCAACGGTCATGAACAGACGGAAACCACGCCCCAACGGTCATGAACAGACGGAAACCACGCCACACCGGTCATTATCGTGTAAAAATCCGTTAACGACCGGTTTTATAGTCCATCTTGTTCTGTTAATGACCGATGGAATTTATTACTGAAGAATAATGAATGTCATGTGGTCCCTTTTTATCCAATAAGAGAAGCTTATTCTTAACCGATATGAAATAAAAATCAATAACACTGAGCAATGAATCATTAAAATGAGGTCAAGGTCAAATAATACATTCCAGACTGGCATGATTATCTAAAATATTTTCATACACCAAATATAGTTGACCTATTGCATGACCTATTGCATACAGTATAAGAGAAACCGATCAAAACACAAAAAACTTAACTTAACCATTTAACCATGAAAATGAGGTCTAGGTCAGATGACTCCAACCAAATAAACATTTACACCTTACAATCCTTCCATACACCAAATATACTAGAATTATTGCAAACAGAATTAGAATAAACAGCTGCGCCATGAACGCATGATACGCCCATCATCTTGTGAAAAAACATAATTAATGTTTTTGGAATAACACATGGCCCATGATGGGCTGTACAGGAAGTCATGCTAAGTATATCCCGACTCATTCCTTATTCCTCTTCAATAGGAAGAGACAGAAAATAAATTGCTCACAACAGGTTTTATATGTTTTTTTACAAAAAGGCTCAATAAAAAATTCAATAACTCAAAAATAAAATAAAGAATCATCACAAAAAAGTATACCAATCTTCAGATTAATATAACTAACAAGTGTGTGAAGTTTTATAAAATAATCATAAATAGCTTCTGAGATATGACAAGACATGTCAAAACTCCTCCCCCCCTTTTTTTTTATAAAAATAATTAATAACACTTAAATAAAATCCAATCATCACCAAAAAGTATACAGATATAAATAAGAAGTGTGTAAAGTTTTAAGCAATTATCATAAATCGTTTTGTGATACAGCAGGACATGTGAAAACCCCCCTATTTTTTTTTTACTCTAAAATGAAATTTTAAATTATCACCAAAAAGTATACAGATTTTCAGATTAATATAACTAACAAGTGTGTGAAGTTTTATGCAATAACCAAAATAGTTTTTGAGATTGGGTGCGACTTGTGAACCCCCCCTTTTTGTAAACAGAAAACTCCCCCCCCCTTTCCATATTTTAGTTACAAAGTCCCATAACTCAAAAAGTTGTAATCTTATTTTCACCAAAAAAGTATACAGATTGTTTAACAATCATAGGAAACAATTTTGACACTTTAAAAACAGACCAAAACTCAAAAAACTTAACTATAACCACTCAAGCATGAAAATGAGGTCAAGGTCAGATGACAGCTTCCAATTGGACATGTACACCTTACAATCATTCCATACACCAAAATATACTAGAACTATTGCTTATAGTATCTGAGATACATGGACTTAACCACGAAAACTCAACATTGCTCACTGACCCATGAAATGAGGTTAAGTCAAGTGAAAACTGTCAAATATAGTTATCCTATTACTCATAATAAGAGAGAAATTAAGGAAACTTATAATCTCAACTTTTTTTTTTTTAGTACCGGTAGTCACTGAACCACAAAAATGAGGTCAAGGATGATTGGCATATGACAGACAGAAACTTAGTAACATAAGGCATCTATATACAAAGTATGAAGGATCCAGGACTTCTACCTTCTAAAATATTAAACACGTTAGCTGACGCTGCTGCCATGGGATCACTATCCCTATGCCCAGCTTTATGCGACAGAAGTCACAGGATAGACAAAAACCAGAGTGTGCAAAAGAGTTGTAGGATTGCACAAGCCCTGATTCCCAGTTACATTAAATGGGTTAATATAGATGGAACTCCTTTATTGTGGGTGGGGAACTGTCACGGAATAGAAGTTCCCTCGTAATATACCGTTAAGTTCCAAAAGGAAAATATATTCTGGAACATTATTTCCACAGGAATAAATATTACAGCATATATTCCTAAAGGAATAAATGGTATAGAATATTTGTTCCAACAGGAAAAGATATTATGACAATGTTTATAACAAAGTTTCCATTGGAACTGCTGTTAGGTGGAACAGATAGATGTTGTCAGAACTACCACTGTTGAAAACGGCTGGATTTGCCCCTGGTTTTGGTGAACATATAAGTTTTATTTAGATATGTATATATGGTTGAGTTCCTGAAATTATTTAATATTTCACAGGGGTATTCTACTGTCTTTATTTATTTCCCACTTTTTTTATTGATTTTGTATTTACATTGTGTCATAGATTAAGTTTATTCGTTCAGTGCATGTTTACTTGTGTTAATATGTGTTTTGATTGAGTTAAGCCATTTCAATTGATATTTCAAAGTGTGTCTTTCTATGTTGTGATGTTACACTATTGTTTCAGGTAAGGCTGAAGGTTGGTACATATTTCAACATTTACAGGTGCTGCTGTTCAATGTGAGCCATGGCTTCGTGTTGAAGACCATTCTTTTACCTATAATTGTTTACTTTTACAAATTGTGACTTAGATGGGGAGTTGTCTCACTGGCACTCATACCAAATCTTCCAATACAGTCGACTCTCGTTATCTAGAAGTTAGCCAGACCAGAGAAATATTTTGAGATACATGTAGTTCGACTCAAACGAAAACCGGAAGTTTGACAGACCAAGGGACACAACTGTTGCCTAGCTTGGTAAAGCTAAAATTAGTCCAGATGAAAATGGGAAGGGGATCGCTATTCTGGTATCAGACCGATGTATCTGTAGTTCCTGGTCTTTCATTGTTATAATTACGCTATTTTTAATTATTCAATTATTTCAGTTACAATTTTTTCCTATGGCTTTTATCTAAGGGAGTAATTTCCGATCGATCTTAGCATTATTTAGGTCATATAAAGTTGACAAAATTGTTTAATCTAGGATACAAAAGATTTTAAAAAGTTTAGAATTCTCTTCATTTTCTTTCATCTCACACTTTCTTTTCAAAAGAAAATACAACAAGATTAAAGACGCTGATTGAAAAGTTTCAGGTATTAGTAATCACCAACGGAAGTCTTTATCCCTACTTTATACACATCCAAGATCATCAGTATGGGTGTCTTCATTTTGTCACAACCTGTAGCTTGAGAAAATGCGCGATGACCTATCATTTTTATTATATTTTTGAACATGTATCAATAGATACTACGTTTTGGCAAAGTATGAACAAATTCTATCATTTTTATTTTAGACTACCATACCACCTTAAATTACGATTAATTGTTTTTGTAAACATTTTAAATACTTTTCATGAACATTAACAATGTATCATTAATTATCTATACAAATTTTATAAAAGATAATCTTAAGTCAACTCTCGTGGAACTAGCATGTCATAAATCAATACAATGGACAGTGACGAATAATTTAATTACTCTTCAATCCATTTTAATCCCTGAGGTCATGTTTTGACATATGTGTATTAGTTCAAGATAAATAATGAATTTTGAATGCCTTTGTTAACCTTGGGACCGTAAATTTAGTTTGACTCAACCAAAATTTAGAGTCATCCAATTTCGACTAATCAGGAATTGAAATACATACATTTATATGGAACAAAGATCGAGACCACGTGAAAACTTCGACTCATCTGAAATTTCGGGTCAACCGAGTTTGAGACATCAAGAGTTAACTGTATCTATCTGTACTAGGTTATTGTATTATTGGAGGTACTTGAGGTGGTGCTGACACATTTTCAGGAGTTTAATGTGGCATTTTATTAACTTCATTCAAATCTGTTAAACATATACAAGAGTTTATCAAGAATAGATGATTGGGAGTCATGTTCTAATGTGCATGTGACTCCTAACAGGCCCAGAAGTTATGTCAAACTGGTATCTGTACTTCAATTATAAATTTACCACCTTCTAGCTGAATTTCCAATAATCAAATAAAAAAAAATAGACAAAAGACTTCACCAGGGCAAAGTTGTCTTTATAACAACTATTGGTTTTTTCCACAAAATATTGGAAAAAATCACATCATGAATACAATTCAATATTTTTTATTATTTTTTTTAAATATTTATTTTTCCTAAAATTTATTTATTCCCCAATAACATTTTTCTAAAGTCATCATTTGATTTGCCAGATTGTTCTTTAGATCCTGGCTTTTCATTGGCTGCTGCTGCTGCTGATGATGATGATTTGAATGAAGATTTTTCATTGGATGAAGTTGCACTTGCTGTCTTTAGTGCCCTTGGTAACAATGAAACTTGCGTTCTAGCTTTTCCTCTTCTGAAAAATATATATGAGAGAGAAATAATAATGGCTGCAAACAAAAATGATTAATGCTGTACAAAAGTTACAGTGCCTTTCAAGCATTAAAGATCAATTTAGAACAAAATATCAATACTGAGGATTTAAACAAGACAGATTAATGTCAGGAATAGATTGATCGGTGTTGACACATCTGAAATGTGCTTACATCCTACAACTCATCACTATTGAGCTCTCCACTCACATTATCATTTTCTATGTTCAGTGGACCCTAAAATTGGGATCAAAACATGTGTACTAAAATTCTTGTTGATTGGACTTCAACTTCATCAAAAACTACCTTGACCAGAAACTTAAACCTGAAGTGGGACAGACGGGCACACAGGCAGAAAAAACATAATACTCATAGGTGAGTCATAAAAATATTTGTTGAAAAGATGGATAAGGTGATTGCAATCTAGTTTCCCTCGTAAAGTACTGACATATTTAAAAGTTACATATGATAAAAAGGTATGGGTGACTTACACTTCAGTTTCTTTCTTGCCACTTCCCAGACTTGGTACAAACTGATCCTTTTGTGGCCTCCTATCTGGTGGGCAGCTAATAGCCACAGATATTGTGTGTTCCCCTATCGCCAGCCCATCAGTTTTCATCACAGCTTGTGTGGCTTCATTCTGCACAAAGAAAGAAAGCTAGCTATTTCATTTACTATGGATTTATTACTATTCCTTGGATACCAATTTTCGTGGGTTTCATGGGTACAGGTGAATCTCGAATTTAAATGTTCAAGGAATTAAAGTTTTTATAAAGATGTATCCCGAATTTCGCAGAAATCACATATCTACGAAAATTGGTATCCACAAATATAAAGGAATCCACTCATCATGTCAAAATCATAAGAAACTTAAAACCTTATTTTTCTTGCTTGAATTGTTTTACATTTTGTTTTGTCAGTACCTTTTTTAGCTTACTTTTGGACTTATAGCTTTTGCTTATTGTTAAAGGTCGTATGGTGACCTATATATAGTTGTAAAAACTAATCCTGAAAAAAATGCCATGAAAACTTCATAAAATGCAATTAGCCTTAGATAAACATGGGATTGATGAGGAAAACCGAAAACAATGTAAAGCATGCTCACAGTTAGCTTGCTACCAAATTTCAGGGTTGTTATTCCTAATATAGTTTTGATTGAAACATCATGGGACAGACAGACCAGTATACGAACTATGCTTCTGAGAAAGTGTATTACTAACGACAATGTTATTTTGAGTGAAATTGAGTTAATAAAAAGCCTACTTGCAAGATTTTGTATTGTGCAATGCCTTCTTTACATTAAACCATGAATTTACCAAAATAATAAGTTTTGATACACTCTATATACAAACCTCATTCTCATATTCTACATAAGCTAACCCTTTTTAAGCCCCACTTCTGTATGTTATAAATAATAAGTTTTGATACACTCTATATACAAACCTCATTTTCATATTCTACATAAGCTAACCCTTTTGGAGCCCCACTTCTGTATGTTACCAATCTGACATCCTTTAATTTTCCATGCTGAAAGACAAATAAATAAAATCAAAATAAACAAACCACACGTTGACAGTATATGAACTGTGGTTAATTAACATCTATACTACTAAAGGAGGAGACAGATTGCATTGAGCCACAACTCCTGAAACCACTCAAAGTCAGAAATGTTTATAATATGAAGTATAAATGCAGTGTTTTGTACATGAAACAATTATAAAAAAAAGTCAATTTTGTTAGAATCAATAGAAAAATTTATAATTAAATTTCCCTTCCGTGTGCAGGTAAATCAATAGACCAATCTTCTATTTACATGAGTGAATATATAAGACATGGCCTCTTTTGTTAAAGTAAACCACAAACCTTTAACTTATCTAATAAAGTAAAATATATGGGGCATCCTATATGCAGGTAAATGGCTCTCTTTGTACAGATAAAACACTTACCTGTGAGAATATACAAGTCATGACATTTTTGTACAGATAAATAACTTACTTGTGAAAATATATTAGACAGGGCTTCCTTTGTGCAGGTAAATGGTAGGCCTTTTATAAATAGTTTGTTCTTTTCTAACTCTGTAGCAAACTGTAAACAAAAAATAAATCTGCATCATGTATGTTCGGCTGTTGTCTGCTCTACGGTTGGGTTGTTGTCGCTTAGACACATTCCCCATTTCCTTTCTCAATTTTATGTGAAATATCTTATCAACATCAGGCTTACAGGATGTCTATCTTATATTGCCACACTCTAGTAAATATTGGTTTGGTCATCAAAATGACCAATTATGAACTAGAATAAATGTCTGGTAAAAGGGGCTTCAACAATAGGAAAACACTATATATGTCAAGATCAAATAAACATGAATCTAGTTCTCTTTATTTTATATCTTTGAACTTTTGATTTAAATGAATTTTGAAATATAGGTTGGTGAAGTAACTTATAGACATTGGTTGTGGGTCATTTTAGGATTAGGTCCATTTTATGTATGCAATGTATTCTAATATGGTATGTCAGTTATGAAAGATTTTCCCACAATCCACACTATTATTTTATTGGTGTCTATACTACTAAAGGAAGAGACCTATTTCATTGAGCCGCAACTCCTCTGAAACCAATCAATGTTGAAAATATTTGTGATACAATGTATAAATGTACTCCCGTAGTGTTTTGTTCATTCAAATTTGTCTTTGAAAAAATCTTTTTTCCTCAGAAAATGCCAATTTTTGAGAAAACTTCTAAATTCGGAGACCATTGTTGATCTGTGTCATATTGGCTTTTGGGCGTGCTCGGTCACCGTACTGCCAGTAAAATTTTAAACTCTATATTTTTAACACTTGTCCAATTGTACAGCGATTTCGAGGGCATCTTCTAGTATTTCTTACTTTAAACTGTGGTTTTCTGACTGATTTGTCTTCACACCTGGACACATATACTGGTCGTCCATCTAATGGAGTACGGTCAAACTTCAATGCTTCTATTACACACAACTATAATAAATATAAAATTACTGTATTGACATCATTTTTAACAACAAAAAATGTAGAAAAATATTTTCAATTATTTGTCATATGAACCTGCTTGAAACCTGGCAAAAGATCTGACTTTTCAAATTTTCAATTTCTTTGTGGCATAAAATATCAGCATGACTAAAATTGCCCATGAGCTTTAAGGAAATTTTATTGACATTTAAATGATTTTTTTGAAGCACTGTTCTAAATAAGATTAAATAGCTGTCCTTACCTCATCTGGGAATTCTATATATGCGTAGCCTTTTGATCTTCCTTTGAAATTCTTTATCAATCTGATTTCCTTTATTTCTCCAAACTAAAATTATAAAAATGTAAAAATCACACGTGAGTAAATAAATTCATCTGTTTATTTCAGACTTAAAGCTGATTCTGAATTTCAGATTTCAGATGGCAAGCATGGTGCTGGCTGTTAAGTCAATTGGTCCCATTAGTCCATTCTATTGACATTACAACATCTTGGCACTGATTGATTGAAAGTTATTTTTTAATGTATGAACATTATACAATATAATTTCTGAGGAGAAAAGCTGAATTGCTGATTTTGGTAAATTGGTTCTTGCTTATATAAAATCAATAAAAGAGTTCCAATGTCCCCTGCTTTGCACTTAACTTATATTTCTAAGAGGCATAACTCTTTAAAAAAAGATGAACATCCACCATCATAAAACTTGTCAGAGATATTACTGATATCAACCTATAGCATAAGTTTCATAAACATCTGGCAAGAATTGTACCTTTGAGAGTGCTAACAAGGCTGTTTTCCATAAATTGAATATTTCCAAAAGGCATAACTATTTAAAAAAAATAGTTTTGTCCACCATTCTAGAACTTGTCTGAGATATAACTGATATTAACCTATAGTATAAGTTTTATAAAAATCTGGCAAGAATTGTACCTGTGAAAGTGCAAACAAGACTTGTAAGGACTGACGCCCAATATTTCTATGCCCCCCCCCCCGCAAAACAGGGGACAATACAGGAGATGTATGATTGCAGATTAGAAAATTAAAGATTGAATAATGTAGAGGTAAGCATCTATAGGCTTCTTAATAAAACTACATATTTATTTTGTCAAGTTAAAAATAAGATAAACAAGAATGTGTCCCCAGTACACAGATGCTCCATCCACACTTTCATTTTCTATGTTCAGAGGACTGTGAAAATGGGGGAAAATCTAATTTGGCATGAAAATTAGAAAGATCAAATCATAGGAAACATGTGTACTAAGTTTCAAGTTGATTGGACTTCAACTTCATCAAAAACTACCTTGACCAAAAACTTTAACCTGAAGCGGGACAGATGGACAAACAGTCGCACAGACCAGAAAACATAATGCATAATAAATTGGGCATAGAAGTACCTGTAAAAACGTGTCTTTAATGTGATCCTCATCTACATCATACGCCAAATTACTAACAAATGCTGTACATAAACTCTTGTCTGGTCCCATGTCACCTTGACCTTCATGTAATCTGTCATCTCCATCTGTAAATGATCAGTTACAGTTAAAATAAAAAAGCATGCAAACCAACTTAACTTAGCACCAAAGCTGAATACACCATTTTTATGTTACCGACCTTTGTTTCCGGAATCATATTGTAGCAGGAACAATTCTGCTGGAGATTCGGGGATGCGGACCACAGCTTGTTCTGGTTTGTAAACTGATTTATACAGAGACGATAGATGCCAAATGTAAAAGGGCTATATCTCAGTAAATGAAAACCAAAAACAGTGAAAGCAATATATAATTTAATCATCAAAATACAACTTTTATCATGTTAAGCCAAAAGTAACCAGATGCTCCGCAGGGCGTAGCTTTATACGACCGCAGAGGTTGAACCCTGAACGGTTAGGGCAAGTATGGACACAACATTCAAGCTGGATTCAGCTCTAAATTTGGATTGTGATTAAATAGTTGACACAGCATAGGATTCTGACACAGAATGAATGTGTTCTAATGAACTTAAAATTTTTGTTTCTCTTAAGAGCAATTCACTATGCTGTTGAATATTAATCCTCTCAAAAAAATGTTTGAAGAAATTTTCTTTTTTATTTATGAAATTTCAAATGAGAAAAATTGAACCCAATTTTTTTAATCACATCCCCCTTTCCCTTATTCCAAAACTAATCTCAATTAAAATTTCTAATGGAGTTTGCAACAATAACTACTCATTTAAATACATCATAAAATATTAAGATGTAAAAAAACTGCTTGTTATCACTGAATGGTAAAGATTATTTTAATTTATCAGTTG
This sequence comes from Mytilus galloprovincialis, assembly GCF_965363235.1. Lineage (NCBI taxonomy): Eukaryota > Metazoa > Mollusca > Bivalvia > Mytilida > Mytilidae > Mytilus > Mytilus galloprovincialis. Next base: position 72,846,509 of record NC_134842.1, on the reverse strand, counting down.
GTAGTAAAAAGTGAATATACATTGTATATTGTATATAACAAAGATTTAAGTTGATTCTGGACAAAAAAAGATAACTCCAATTAAAAAAAAATCTTGCTATTGCACAATATTTTGCAATTAGATATTTCTTGCTTACTATTCTGGACAAAGAAAGATAACTCTAATTAAAAAAAAATTTGATATTTCACAATATTGTGCAATTAGATATTTCTTGCCATTGCGCAATACTGTGCAATTGAAAAGACTTGCTATTGCACAATACTTAATATAATAATTTTAGATCCTGATTTGGACCAACTTGAAAACTGGGACCATAATAAAAAATCTAAGTACATTTTTGGATTCAGCATATCAAAGAACTTCAAGATTTCAATTTTTGTTAAAATCAGACTAAGTTTAATTTTGGACACTTTGGACTTTAGTGTAGACCAATTTGAAAACAGGACCAAAAATGAAGAATCTACATACACAGTTAGATTTGGTATATCAAAGAACCCCATTTATTCAATTTTTGATGAAATCAAACAAAGTTTAATTTTGGACCCCGATTTGGACCAACTTGAAAACTGGGCCAATAATCAAGAATCTAAGTACATTTTTAGATTCAGCATATCAAAGAACCTAACTGATTCATTTTTTGTCAAAATCAAACTAAGTTTAATTTTGGACCCTTTGGACCTTAATGTAGACCAATTTGAAAACGGGACCAAAAGTTAAGAATCTACATACACAGTCATGACAGTTAGATTCAGCATATCAAAGAACCCCAATTATTCAATTTTGATGAAATCAAACAAAAGTTTAATTTTGGACCCTTTGGGCCCCTTATTATGTTGGGACCAAAACTCCCAAAATCAAACCCAACCTTTCTTTTATGGTCATAAACCTTGTGTTTAAATTTCATAGATTTCTATTTACTTATACTAACGTTATGGTGCGAAAACCAAGAAAAATGCTTATTTGGGTCCCTTTTTGGCCCCTAATTCCTAAACTGTTGGGACCTAAACTCCCAAAATCAATACCAACCTTCCTTTTGTAGTCATTAACATTGTGTTTAAATTTCATTGATTTCTATTTACTTAAACTAATGTTATTGTGCGAAAACCAAGAATAATGCTTATTTGAGCCCTTTTTTGGCCCCTAATTCCTAAACTGTTGAGACCAAAACTCCCAAAATCAATCCCAACCGTTCTATTGTGGTCATAAACCTTGTGTCAAAATTTCATAGATTTCTATTAACTTAAACTAAAGTTATAGTGCGAAAACCAAGAAAATGCTTATTTGGGCCCTTTTTGGCCCCTAATTCCTAAAATGTTGGGACCAAAACTCCCAAAATCAATACCAACCTTCCTTTTGTGGTCATAAACCTTGTGTTAAAATTTCATAGATTTCCATTCACTTTTACTAAAGTTAGAGTGCGAAAACTAAAAGTATTCGGACGCCGGACGACGACGACGACGACGACGACGCCGACGCCAACGTGATAGCAATATACGACGAAAATTTTTTCAAAATTTGCGGTCGTATAAAAATGAGGCATTCATTGACTTGAGATTACCCTTATTAAGAAGACACGTAGCATATGCACTAACCTAAAGGATGGTTGGAAAGGTTTTGCGACAATGCAAATATTAAACATTACAATATAAATAAATATCTTTAACCAATGAATTCAAATAGCAAAAGCTATGTAATTTAACAAATATATACTGAATAAGCTTCATCTAAATCATCAAATAAAGATATATGAAATTTATAGTTTTAAACAAGGGAAATAATAATGAGATAATATTCCTAACTGCCACAATATTTATATTTTTTCAACAGGTTACTTGGTCAGGTAAGAGCAAGTAAATTCAAGATTTTAATCTGTACAATTTTGAGGGAAAGTTAACCCTTTTTAAAATGCTTTCTATACATGACTAAATCATCCTAAAGCAGTAAACTTTCCTCCCAAAGTGCACCGTTTTTATATTTGATTTTACTTCTTTTGGTTGCTTGTAATTGACCAGGTAACAGAATTTTTTACCATAGTGTAGGTAACCTGTCCAAAAAATATAGAACCTCCTAGAGTCAAAAGTTGGTTATATGAAAATAGACAATTGCTTTTACGTTTTTAGAACAATGCTGTTCAGACCATCTGATTGGTCCTAACATTGCCAATGAATTCAAAAGCTAAATTTCTAGCTTGAGCATTCAAAGCAATGACCTTTATATGGAAGCACTGTAAGGATTTTGTGTCATTTTTGAACACAATATTTTGTATCTGTATAAATTTATAGGAACTAGTCAACAATGATTTCAAAGAATGAGAAATTAGTTGAAAATCTTAAAACACCTTTTATATAGATGGCCACATTATCAAATTGGTTAAAATTTAAACACTTTTCTATTGCTATCAAAACTGGAACTTCTTTAAAATATTTAATACCAGTTTTTTGTACTTTGGCTGGTGGCTCTTCACCCTCAGAACTTTTCCCTTTAAATCCTGGAGGTGGTTCCGAAACCCCAGCCTTGTGACCTCTGAAACCTGGTGGAGGCTCTGACTTCTTCCCTTTATAACCTGGTGGTGGTCCTGACTTTTGACCTTTGAACCCAGGAGGAGGTGGTACTTTGAATACTGATTCTGAAGATTGATCGTCCTCTGCCTGTATGAAAAATTAAATTTGTTTTTATTGATGCTTGCTTTATGTCACTTTCAGCACTGTTCCCAGAGAGAACCCTGACCTTCAAAAAGTTCACTTACAATTCTGTTCAATTAAAATTGGAATCAAACAAACTACCACCTCAGCGTGCAGTAGATTATCAACTTGAACCACTTTGGCCACCAAGTCCCTACATTATTATTGCATTTGTTTATACTATTATTTACAAAATAATACATTTTCCTTAGTGTATCATAACAAAGGGTAACAATCCACCATTTATTCTTTCTAATATCTCTAGCTCAGAAAAAGTTTCAGTTCTTATGTTGTACTGTTATACCACTGTCCCAGGTTAGGGGGAGGGTTGGGATCCCGCTAACATGTTTAACCCCGCTACATTATTTATGTATGTGCCTGTAATTCAGTGGTTGTCGTTTGTTTATGTGTTACATATTTGATTTTCGTTCAATTTTTTTTACATAAATAAGGCCGTTAGTTTTCTTGTTTGAATTGTTTTACATTGTCTTATCGGGGCCTTTTATAGCTGACTATGCGATATGGTCTTTGCTCATTGTTGAAGGCCGTACAGTGACCTATAGTTGTTAATGTCTGTGTCATTTTGGTCTTTTGTGGATAGTTGTCTCATTGGCAATCATACCACATCTTCTTTTTTATATTAAATAAAACAATTCAAACTTTATGGAAATGTTTTAGTATGACTCCCCTCAATACACCTTATCGCTATTTGTCCGCCATTGCTGGAAATCACACAGGTTCCCGTAAAATTTTGACGTCATAAAACAAAATATCTGACGCCACAATGGAAAAGTGATTGTTGTTGACGTCAAAAGTTCAAGCGGCCGGGTCAGCCGGGATTAGCGATTAGGTGTATGGTCTCAACAGTCAGCCTACAGCCAATATGATACAATTAATAGTCTTTAATCAGAGCTGATAAAACACAATTCATTTATTTATAACACTCAGATTAATTGATTTAAAATACTTAATTTAATATGATAATTTAGCACATAGAATTTACTCTTTTTATTTCTCTCTCACCTTCCTCTTCAACCCATTGCTTGCCTTTTGATCTTCATCCAATGAAATTCTTTCACTTGTATCGTCACTCTTCGTCTCTTTCTTCTGATATGGTTTGACAAACACTTTATCACCACTATCATTACTACTATTTTGTCTCTTATCAAATTTTGAATTTTTGTCTTTTTTGCTAAACTGTTGTTTCTTGTCAGAATGGTGACCTTTGTCCGTATGATGACCTTTGTCAAATGTTTTCTGTTGTTTCTTCCCTCCTTTTTGGAATTTGGATTTCTCTCCTTCTTCTTTCTCTGCTGCCTAATCAATGAAAATAGGTCAAGGTAATATTACAGTTGAAACACATCAAAATATTATGAATTTTAAAATAGGTCAAGGTAATATTACAGTTGAAACACATCAAAATATTATGAATTTTAAAATAGGTCAAGGTAATATTAAAGTTGAAACACATCAAAATATTATGAATTTTAAAATAGGTCATGGTATCTTTAATGCTGGCTCAAGATTGTCAGACAGTCATGTATATCTTACGACAGTTCTATGACCCAATATAGATAACTTACTAACTATTATAAATGAGAACCTAGATTATGCATAAAGTCTTGATTTCAAATGTGTCAGTATGTCCCCACTTGTAGTCTTATTGCTAAAAGCACAACTCTGGGACCTGACATGAAAGATTAAGTGTCACTAGGACATACAATGAGTGCAAAACACAGCAGCCAGGGTCATTACAAGGAAGAGGAATTACGACCACATAACACCAATCCTCAAGTCTCTTCATTGGCTGCCCATAACATATCGATGCCAGTATAAACTTATTGTGTATGTGTTCAAGGCTTTGCACTAGGAGGCACCGGTCTACCTACAAGAACTCGTTCAAGTTTACAAACCAATGCAACACTTAGATCTGAAATTTCCATGATTTTAACAACGCCACGTGTAAACACTAAAACATATGGGGAAAGAAGATTTGACAAAGCAGCAGCCGTTTTGTGGAATGATTTACCGAGTGATCTACGAAACATCCATTGCATGAATGTTCTTAAGAAAAACCTGAAAACTCATTTATTCAGACATGCCTTTCATAGTTCTTAAAATATTTCTATATCATTGTAATTTTTGAATTTTTAAGCAATTACTTTTTTTGAATTTTTAACTTGCTTATATTGGTTATTTTTAATTTATTTTAGCAAATATTTTTGAAGTTTTAACTTACTTTTATTGGTACGGATTCAATATCTCCTTAATTTTTTCATGCCCATTTTATATAAATTTTATTGTTTTATCAATGCTATGTTTTTCAAATCTTTTTGTTTTAGAAGTTTTAAACATGGGCTTTCATATTTTATTGTTAATACTTATATATGTGAATGGATATATATTGTAAAGCGCTTAGAGTAATCTTAATATTATATAATGCACTGTTATAAATACGGTATAATAATGATAAATAAAATGTACACACATTTATGATGTGGTTAATATGCCCAAACTGAGAAATAATATTATCATCAGAGATTAAAAATTTAGATCAATGGAAGTTGCAAACCAGAACTAAGATCAAACTTAAGTCTGTTATCATTAATCAAATCTATGAATCAAAATGTGACAATGATGATCAGTTAAATATATAACCTGAGACTGACATACAAGTCAGAGGTTTAGCTAGCTGTAAAACCAGATTTAATTCACTATTTTCTACATAAGAAAATGCCTGTACCAAGTTAGGGAAATGACAGTTGTTATCCATTCGTTTGATATGTTTAAGCTTTTAATATTGCCATTATATTAGGGACTTTCCTCTTTGAATTTTCGTCAGAGTTAATTATTTTTGTGATTTTACTTATCTAATTAAAGTTCTTACCTGTTTTCTTCTTTCTTTGATTCTATCCATCTGAGCATTACACTTAGCTAAAGCTGATTCATACTGCTCTAAATCACCTTCAATTCAAGAAATAAACTATTGACACAGAGATATGTCTCGCCTAGATGTTATTTTGATAGAAATATGCAAATGTTGAAATGAAAAATACAAAACTTTTAAAGTCAATTGACCATGTCTGAGGGGACTGGGACAAATAATCTTCATTAAATTAACTTGTATAATTTCACTCGGTTGATTTTACGAATTAGAGTGAAATAATTTTCTTCTGAATTGTCTGCCCATAGATGGTGATTTAGGTTACATGTTTTGTGATATTTGGCGGTTAAATCATTCGGCACAACAGGGTCTACTCGATAGGTCATGTTAATTTTTATATCCATCCAATTTGATATTTAGCGGTTAAATCATTCGGCACAACAGGGTCTACTCGATAGGTCACGTTAATTTTTATATCCATCCAATTTGATATTTTGTATCATGCATTAACAGATTGATTGATTTACAAAAGATTGTGTTTATTGAAACATACACAGCTACTTTTGCATAGGTACTATTTCTGTACTAAAAATTTGTAGTACTGGAAATCTACTTTTAATATTCAGTACTATTTTGTTACTCTAAAATTATTGTAATATTTAGGTACCTGTATTTTACAGTACTTTATTTGTGCTTGAAATTTAGGTACTACAGATTCTTGGTTACTACCGTTACATTTTCAGCATTTTGAAAGTTTTTCTATTTCAAATCTCTTAAAGTTATGATTTTCAAACATGGAATATTGTATTATTTCTGTACCAAAATATTTAGTACAAATCAAGTACTGTAAAATACAAGTACCTAAATATTACAATCGTTTTAAGGTAAAGAAATAGTACTAAATATTAAAAGTAAATTTCCAGTACTGCATTTGTTTAGTACAGAAACAGTACCTTTGCAAAAGTAGCTGTGTATATATGATGACATTTCGAGCTGATTCATTATTTGTTTATGATAAATATTATTAAATGGTTGTTATTAAACCATGCAGCCCCTGTGGTTGTGATATATGGTTGTTAACGGAAGAAGAATATATAAGGTATTGATGATTGGAAAATTTTATATATCTTTATCAAAAATATTTTCTGTTCGTACCTTCCTCTCTTTCAAAATTAATAAAGGCATCCACAATACTCTCAGGCCAATCTGATACAGAGTTAAGTGCCCTTTGTAACAATTTCCTGCAATGTTTATTATCACCATAGCACCTACAAAACAAATACAGAGTTAAGTGTCCTTTGAAACAGTTTTCTGCAATGTTTAAAATCCTCATAGCTTCTACACAACAAATACAGAGTTAAGTCCATTTGTTATATCTTTCTGCAATGTTAATATTTTCTAAAGTCAACACTTTTGAGCCATAACTCTTTATAATTAAAATTAAACAGAAAGCAATGACAATTATGGATTCCTGGAGAACATTAGGGGTCATCATGATTTTTTGCTTTTTAATAGACAATGATACATCTTTCCATAATTTTAAAACAATCTCTAACCTCTCAAAATGATAAAAGTTGAGCCACATGGCGGCTTCATTTCCATGTCCCTCTGTCATGATTTCATTCCATAATTCTCTACCTTTGGTCACATTCTTACAATATTTAGCCTACAAAAATAAGACAATATCCAGTTTAATAGTCAAGATAGCTTTAATTGCATAACAAAAGATGAGAAGTTTACAATATATATCATAAAATTAAGTTTTGTTCATTTCCAAATCCACTCCTCAAGTGATACAAAAGAACTCTTTTGCTATTTTTTGTCATACATGGCAAACAAGACTACTTTTGGGCTCTGCATGCATGACTTCCAAATTCTCATTGCTAATACCAATTCCCTTTTCCAACACTAACACTTTTCCTCTTCTGGAAAAACATGGTGTATGCCAGTGATAACTTTATATTCTATATATGTTTCCTTTATTTGTTGATTTACTTAAATTCTGTAGACATCATGAGAATTTATGAGATTTTTTTTCAATATTTTATTGAATATAATTATTGCACTGAAAATAAAAAGAAACATTTTGATGTTTAGACAGATTTCCCTTTTGAAAATAAATAATGAATTTAAATAAGATTTTTTTTTCAGATATTTTGCTTAACCTACATATATAAGCTTGTGTCAAGAAAATAAAAAAAATAAAGAGTTATAAGTACCCGGCCACGTCCACTTGTATGTTTGTCCATCTGATGAGTTAAGCCTTTTTCAACTGATTTTTATAGTTCGTTCTTATGTTGTACTGTTATACCACTGTCCCAGGTTAGGGGAGGGTTGGGATCCCGCTAACATGTTTAAGCCCACCACATTATTTAGGTATGTGCCTGTCCCAAGTCGGGAGCCTGTTATTCAGTGGTTGTCCTTTGTTTATGTGTTACATATTTGTTTTTTGTTCATTTTTTTTATATAAATAAGGCCGTTAGTTTTCTCGTTTGAATTGTTTTACATTGTCTTATCGGGGCCTTTTATAGCTGACTATGGGGTATGGGCTTTGCTCATTGTTGAAGGCCGTACGGTGACCTATAGTTGTTAATGTCTGTGTCATTGTGGTCTCTTGTGAACAGTTGTCTCATTGGCAATCATACCACATCTTCTTTTTTATATTATAGTTTATTTACTGACTTCAATACTGGCCCAGAATTGTCTCAGACTTCCAGTGGGATCTCCATCAGGTATGGTATCTGAAAACATACAAGTAGTCATGATAATTCAGATTATACTGTACCTAAAACTAAATATTGCTTGTTTGTAGACAAAAACCTAATTTATGAGTTATCTTGCTTTGTCCAATAGGTGTCTGTGCTTTTTATAATGTGTCTCTCGTTTCTAGTTTTTTAAATAGATTAGACCGTTTGGTTTTCCCATTTGAATGGTTTTACAATTGACATTTGGGCCCTTAACAGCATGGTGTTTGGTGTGACCCAAGGCTCTGTGTTGAAGACTTTGACCGATAATAGTTTACTTTTAAAAATTGTGACTTGTCTCATTGGCACTCATACAATTTCAGTTTAATTGAAGTCTGGAGCTGGCATGTCAGTTAACTGCTAGTAGTCTGTTGTTATTTATGTATTATTGTCATTTTCTTTATTTTCTTTGGTTACATCTTCTGACATCAGACTCGGACTTCTCTTGGACTGAATTTTAATGTGAGTATTGTTATGCGTTTACTTTTCTACATTGGCTAGAGGTATAGGGGGAGGGTTGAGATCTCACAAACATGTTTAACCCCGCCGCATTTTTGCGCGTGTCCCAAGTCAGGAGCCTCTGGCCTTTGTTAGTCTTGTATTATTTTAATTTTAGTTTCTTGTGTACAATTTGGAAATTAGTATGGCGTTCATTATCACTGAACTAGTATATATGTATATTTGTTTAGGGGCCAGCTGAAGGACGCCTCTGGGTGCGGGAATTTCTCGCTACATTGAAGACCTGTTGGTGACCTTCTGCTGTTGTTTTTTTCAATGGTCGGGTTGTTGTCTCTTTGGCACATTCCCCATTTCCATTCTCAATTTTAACATCTTCTTATATCATCTTGCATTGACCCATGTTATTCTTGGCCTTTTAAAGTCGTCTAGGTCTGACCTTTGGAATTCATGGCTATTATAAGTTTTTTTTGTTTTGACCCATTGAATTGAGGCATTTCTTTTCAATTTTCACAGTAAATTTTTGTAACTTCTAGCTTTATCCTATCTAACCTATACTTACATAAATGTTCCACTGCCTTTTCAATGTTTGCTCTAAATAGAGTTAATTGTTCCTCATGATCTGAAAAGAAGTAAACAGAAGATTAAAGTTACATTATTGTTGTCTTTGGAAAGGGACGACATCAAAAGTTCAATGTACATGATGTAGGATAAAAAAACTTAATTCACATAGTTTTTTCACTGACCCCCCTCCCCCACCCTTCTTAACTTAATTTGGGAAAAATTGATTCACCAATAGGGATATATGTATAAATCGATTTCAGATAAAAAAAAACAAAAAAACTTTAACACCCCCCACCTCTAAAATATTTGATTAAAGTTTTTTTTATCCTACATCGATCTTTTGTTGTTGTCCCTAAGCATATCTGTATTTATCTTCATCTAGATCCCTTAAAATTAAAATAACTATATAAAATGTAGAGGTTAAACAATAAAGCAAGAATAATTTCAGTACATATTAATCCATTTCATGAAAAATTCCATCCATACAATTATACATATTATTCAACGTTTTCATCACTTTTTCTCATTTTCGTAATTAGAATCACTTCTAAGAGCCAAAACATCACTAAAATGTTTCATTCTGCTTCTGGGGACTATTCCATTAAAATGGATATTGGGTAGAAATGGGCTTTCTGATTTTTTGCAAACATCAAAAAGAAAAACACCTGTCAATAATAAAACCTCCCTTTCATTGTACACCATTCATTGATATATGCCAATTGACTAATTATTCAGTCTCTAAATTTTTTAACTATTTTTACATTTCTTGAGCAGTGTAAGAAAAATATTTTTGATCACTAATCATGCTGATGTTATATCTGTCCTCAGCAAATGATTGGTCCAAATTTATTTTTGACGTTAAATTTTCATGATTTCATTTGAATTTCCATTTGTAACAACAACAAAAAAAAGGCGACCATGCCTGATGACGTCACATAAAACACATCTTTCTACAAATCGTCAATACTGAAGGATAAAAATCATTAGAGAAACAGGTTCCGCCATTTTAACTCATGTATTACCATATTTCTCCAGTTATTTTTTAATTATTTACAAAAAGTAAAGCCTCACGCTTTGAATATTCAAATTTAACTGTCTTGAGCAGAGAAATATCGTAACACACATGTTGCAGTGATGGAATCTATATTTAATTACCTTCATCCCACCGTATCCATCTTCTTAAGTAATCACAGTAGGTTGTCCATATCTGTAAATAACTTCCTCCTTCTGCAAACCCACAGGACAAAGCTCTGTCTACGGTACCTGAAAAAATAAGCCATCAAATATTATCCCAGCATCCTTTCAGGTAAACATCCTAGCAAATATGCTCATTGGGTTTTATTCACATGGTTAATGGCATTCTTGATTTAGAGGGCACTCTTTATTATGAAGAAACAAATATAAGTTCAAATTTTATTTTTATAGAATTTTTTAATGCAGCATTACCTGAAATTGAAATATTTAATCTTACATTTTTGCCATTGTTCAAAATTTACAATGATATAAATGCTATTGTACTCACAGATCAACTGGAAAGACATTAACCATTACTATGTGCCTCTGTGACAAAAGGGGAGATAATTACCTTTTATTGTCTGATGAGATTTCTTGGCTCTTTCTAATGTTAACAAGTAGTCACTCCACAACTGGGAACACCACGGACAATTCCTCACTGATCGTTCAAATACAGGAATTGATAATGTTTCATCCCTCAACTTTGCGTCCTTGAAATATAATAAATATTATTCATTAACATGAATAGATGAGCTTATCAGATTATGCAAATACAACAATACATGTGTAATCAAATTATAAAAATACATGAATAGATATATAAGGGCTATTCCAGAAAAAAATGTAGGGGGGGGGGATATTGGAAGGCACTTTTTGTCAGCACCCGTCACCCAGACAATTGTAATTGAGACTTATAGAGCTTTGAAGTGTGAAAAGTTGCTCTGATACCCATCACCATATGCATTATTAATATAATGTGCCTTCCAACCCAACCCAACCCCCCCCATACATTTTTTTTCTGGAATAGCCCTAATCAGATTGTATAAATACATAAATAGATATGTCATCCAATTATTCAAATACTCAAAAACATGTGTTTTTATTTTTTTCAAATACACAAATAGACAAGTAATAAAAAAATTTCAAATACACGAACAAAAGAGCAGTCAGATTATTCGAATATTATAAAGATGTGTCATAAGGTTATCAAAATACACAAATAAATAATACATCTGATTAGGAGACTACATAAATAAATTTAATCAGATTAAACATTTTTACACAAAGTTCCAAACATAAAATCAGATAATCTGTCACTCTTCATGAGGGTCTGGATTGGGGGTCTGTTCTGTTCTGTTCTGTTCTGTACAGGTATTCACCTCCGTTTAATCGGAGCACTCCACTTATCGGATGAGCAATTTAATTTACACACCGAGATTGCGGATATCTTTATATTTACATTAAAAATATGTACGACTAAAAGAAATATTTTAAAAGTCTTAAAATATTATGACGATAATAAGTTAAAAATATTATGTACACATCACAATTGCGGTAATAAGAATCAACACGATATCACGGTAAAAATGTATGCAGCTAATGTTCACCACTTGTATCACAATAAAAATGTACACAGCACAAGTTGCAAATACAATATCACGATAAGAAATGTACACAGAACTATTGCGGCAATAGCGTTCACCACTATATTATGATAAACCAGATGCTCCGCAGGGCGTAGCTTTATACGACCGCAGAGGTTGAACCCTGAACGGTTAGGGCAAGTATGGACACAACATTCAAGCTGGATTCAGCTCTAAATTTGGATTGTGATTAAATAGTTGACACAGCATAGGTTTCTGACACAGAATGAATGTGTTCTAATGAACTTAAAATTTTTGTTTCTCTTAGAGCAATTCACTATGCTGTTGAATATTAATCCTCTCAAAAAAATGTTTGAAGAAATTTTCTTTTTTATTTATGAAATTTCAAATGAGAAAAATTGAACCCAATTTTTTTAATCACATCCCCCTTTCCCTTATTCCAAAACTAATCTCAATTAAAATTTCTAATGGAGTTTGCAACAATAACTACTCATTTAAATACATCATAAAATATTAAGATGTAAAAAAACTGCTTGTTATCACTGAATGGTAAAGATTATTTTAATTTATCAGTTGGTAGTAAAAAGTGAATATACATTGTATATTGTATATAACAAAGATTTAAGTTGATTCTGGACAAAGAAAGATAACTCCAATTAAAAAAAAATCTTGCTATTGCACAATATTTTGCAATTAGATATTTCTTGCTTACTATTCTGGACAAAGAAAGATAACTCTAATTAAAAAAAATTTGCTATTTCACAATATTGTGCAATTAGATATTTCTTGCCATTGCGCAATACTGTGCAATTGAAAAGACTTGCTATTGCACAATACTTAATATAATAATTTTAGATCCTGATTTGGACCAACTTGAAAACTGGGCCCATAATAAAAAATCTAAGTACATTTTTGGATTCAGCATATCAAAGAACTTCAAGATTTCAATTTTTGTTAAAATCAGACTAAGTTTAATTTTGGACCCTTTGGACTTTAGTGTAGACCAATTTGAAAACAGGACCAAAAATGAAGAATCTACATACACAGTTAGATTTGGTATATCAAAGAACCCCATTTATTCAATTTTTGATGAAATCAAACAAAGTTTAATTTTGGACCCCGATTTGGACCAACTTGAAAACTGGGCCAATAATCAAGAATCTAAGTACATTTTTAGATTCAGCATATCAAAGAACCTAACTGATTCATTTTTTGTCAAAATCAAACTAAGTTTAATTTTGGACCCTTTGGACCTTAATGTAGACCAATTTGAAAACGGGACCAAAAGTTAAGAATCTACATACACAGTCATGACAGTTAGATTCAGCATATCAAAGAACCCCAATTATTCAATTTTGATGAAATCAAACAAAAGTTTAATTTTGGACCCTTTGGGCCCCTTATTATGTTGGGACCAAAACTCCCAAAATCAAACCCAACCTTTCTTTTATGGTCATAAACCTTGTGTTTAAATTTCATAGATTTCTATTTACTTATACTAACGTTATGGTCCGAAAACCAAGAAAAATGCTTATTTGGGTCCCTTTTTGGCCCCTAATTCCTAAACTATTGGGACCTAAACTCCCAAAATCAATACCAACCTTCCTTTTGTAGTCATTAACATTGTGTTTAAATTTCATTGATTTCTATTTACTTAAACTAAAGTTATTGTGCGAAAACCAAGAATAATGCTTATTTGGGCCCTTTTTTGGCCCCTAATTCCTACACTGTTGAAACCAAAACTCCCAAAATCAATCCCAACCGTTCTTTTGTGGTCATAAACCTTGTGTAAAAATTTCATAGATTTCTATTAACTTAAACTAAAGTTATAGTGCGAAAACCAAGAAAATGCTTATTTGGGCCCTTTTTGGCCCCTAATTCCTAAACTGTTGGGACCTAAACTCCCAAAATCAATACCAACCTTCCTTTTGTAGTCATTAACATTGTGTTTAAATTTCATTGATTTCTATTTACTTAAACTAATGTTATTGTGCGAAAACCAAGAATAATGCTTATTTGGGCCCTTTTTTGGCCCCTAATTCCTAAACTGTTGAGACCAAAACTCCCAAAATCAATCCCAACCGTTCTTTTGTGGTCATAAACCTTGTGTCAAAATTTCATAGATTTCTATTAACTTAAACTAAAGTTATAGTGCGAAAACCAAGAAAATGCTTATTTGGGCCCTTTTTGGCCCCTAATTCCTAAAATGTTGGGACCAAAACTCCCAAAATCAATACCAACCTTCCTTTTGTGGTCATAAACCTTGTGTTAAAATTTCATAGATTTCCATTCACTTTTACTAAAGTTAGAGTGCGAAAACTAAAAGTATTCGGACGCCGGACGACGACGACGACGCAGACGCCAACGTGATAGCAATATACGACGAAAATTTTTTCAAAATTTGCGGTCGTATAAAAATGTTATTAACGGCTTATTTAATAAAACTATAAGTGCCCTGCCAAGGCTATCATTAAAAGTATAAATCACGCACTTCTTGATAGACTGATACAAGTTAGCTTGGCATCCCATGCAGACTGTACAGACTATATTGGATATTGCTCTTGATAATTTGAAGATATTATAGAGTGTACTAGTTAGCTTGGCATCCCATGCAGACAGTACACACCATATATTTACGATTTCGGTGTTATATTACTTGAAAACTTTAACAGTTAAAATCTAAAACATTTTAGTAAGACTTATTTGCTATTTCCGTATTTAAATATATACTTTAGATTTATAAAAGTTAAAATCTAAAATAATTAGAGCCTTCATACATTTCTTTTACTTGATGTCACATAAAAGTTTTGTTTGCTTTATATGTAACTGGTAGCAAAGATCTTGTGTTTGCCTTTCTATATCCAGTAGCTTGTCCATTGGCTGATTATTCAGTATATTTGTCTTAGAACAATCCAGTATAATTTCCATCAGTATTTCATCATTACTGACGTCGATTGTACCACCCCCTTCTATCTCTCTTAGCTTGTTGACTAGCTTCGCCATGCATTTTTGTCGTACATCACCTAGCCTAGTACATTCCAGGAGAAAATTTTCAAGGGTTTCATCATTGTCCTTACATAGCTTACAGTCAGGCAGTACTATATTTTTACTGAATTTTGCTTTTATACAATTCCGCTTTTTTGATGTCATATTGATTATTTCGAACACATTTCCAAATGTTATGCGGATTATTTACCGGATTATTTTGCAACGATAAATGTTTGAGTGTTGATTTTGTATTACATTCTTCTGTCCAAATTGAAGACCAGTAATCATTTATGGCTTTTTGAAGTTGTTTTTTCCAAATATATTTTGATGGAGGATTTTTCATAATTTCTTCTGCTGTTGGGAGTTGATATTTTTGTAAAATTTTGCTTATACGACAGATGAAGGAATTGTCAAATTCTGTGCTGATTTCTAGTTCCCATTCTA
Source organism: Mytilus galloprovincialis (assembly GCF_965363235.1). Taxonomy (NCBI): domain Eukaryota; kingdom Metazoa; phylum Mollusca; class Bivalvia; order Mytilida; family Mytilidae; genus Mytilus; species Mytilus galloprovincialis. The sequence continues at coordinate 72,831,130 of NC_134842.1, read as the reverse complement.
GGATTTGATGTTCTATTGAGCCATCTAGGCGAGAAATTGAGAGAAATAAGGCTAGCATGTTTTTGTCCAGTACCGATTCAATGGGTTCAGCTCCTATTAGTATATATACTGCTGCAGATGCTGTCCTATCTGATAGACATTGAAATTGTTTGAACACTTTCCTCTGTAACTTTTCTAGTTCAGATACATCCTTTTTCATGCATATTTGTACTTCGAGTCCATAAAGATAGCGGGGGACAACATATGTTTTCCAGATCTTTTTAAGTACCAGCGGTGACATTCCTGTTCTGGCATGTAGGCCAGAACCTAGCAAGGCATATATAGTTTGCCGGCCAGTTTTTAGCCTTTCGTCCAAGTTGACTTTGCCATTTGTTGCCCTGGTGATACCTAGATGCTTCAGCTTTTCTACTCTTTTTATTTCTTTTCCATTGAAGCTGTATGAATGCGTTTGTTGCTTTAATCCTTTAGATATGCACATTATCTCTGATTTGTCTGGATTAATTTTAACCATGTCTCTTTTAGTGTGGAAGTCTATAATATTGAGCATTGCCTGTAAATCTGACCACTCACCCAGTAAGGCAATATCGTCCGCACATGTAGGAGAGCCTACTTGTATGTTGCCTATTTTTGCGCCTAGATTACTACTGGATATTGCAATGAGAATGGTATTATTGTATCGCTTGTATAGCAGAGATGATAATTTTGCTCCTTGACGAACCCCTTGCATGATATTGATACTTTCTGATGTTTCATTATTCCACTTGATTTTGAGAGACAGATCTTGATAGATGTTCCGTAGTAGGATCCACATATCTCCCTCAATTTCATCATGATAAAGCTTATTTAACATGATCTCATGACTCAGGGTGTCAAATGCCTTTTCTGCATCCAGTGCAACAAGTTCTAATAATATTTGAAGAAGACGATATATTAGAATAGTTTCAGTTGTAATAAAGGCTGCAAAGAGGCTTGATGCGCCTTCTGTAAACCCTCTCTGTAATGGATTTTGTGATGGTAGTAGCTCATATTCTAGCCTTCCTTTAACGATTGATTCAAAGATTTTAGAAAAGATACTTGTTACAACAATTCCCCTGTAATTTCCAGGTACGGTTTTATCCTTCTTCTTTTTAAGAACAGGTGTTAATAAACCATTTTTTAGATTTTTTGGAACATCCAAATCGGAGAAAATATCATTGATTATGCTTGCGATTTCTTCTGATAATTCATCTACAGCATATTTGTAATGTTCAGAACATATACCATTTTCGTCTGATGTTTTGCCAGTGCTTAGGTTCTTAATTGCACTTTTAACTTCTTCAGGTGTTGCTTGTTTAATTTCTTTTTTGGAATGTTGATTTTCAAAAATGATGTCATTTTGCAATTTAGCCAAGTGGAAGCGTTTCAGGTCAAAGATATTTTTGTCATGATTTGGTGTTCCGAGTTTTTCGAAATGTATTGTCCATGCTTTTAGAATACTTTCTCCTTCAAATTTCTCATTTCCAATGTAAAGAACGTCAGTATTTGATGAATGATTAGATCGTTGTTGCTTTATTAATTTATGGAATGTTTTGCTGTCTTTTTCTGAAGCTTACATGATTTCATTTATGAACTTTTCCTTCTTTGATGCATGTGCCTGTCTCTGTAGTTGTCTCAGATGACTTTTTTTGTTTTTGAGAGCCAGCTTTTCTTGATCTGCATCCTGATTTTTGTTGGTTTTATCTATCCAGTTCCTATGTGCAGACTTTGCTTCTTTAGATGCTTGGCTAATTTTGCTATTCCATATGCCTTTCCCAACAGATTTTAGTTTTTTCAGCTTCCTGTAGCTCGGAATAGATTTTGTACCAGCTTTATGAAGTGTTAATTCCAATTTTTGTATACGTGATTCTTTTCTCCAGATGTATTGTCTAGACTACTTTCAATAGTTGGCTTGTAGAGGCTTTTGTTGCATTTTCTCCAGTTTGGCCTTGTATATATTTTGACAGGTCGTAGAGAACATCTTTTAACCTTTAGAGCCATATTTGCAGTGACTAGAGTATGATCAGAGGTATTTGTAGGATGCCTCATAGCTATTTTCACATTTGGATTTGATAATTCTTTCATCAAACAAGAAATAGTCAATTTGTGAGGTATATTTGCCATTGTGATGAAAAAAGGTTGGCTTTATTGGATAACCATCTGGTATATGGAGATTGTTTATGTTTTTGAATTCTCCAAAGACAGTGTCCCGTTTCCTATTGTCACGATGTAAAGACGCATTCATATCACCACCTAAAATTATCTGGTATATATGTTTCTCTATACTTATCCATAATTTCGGAGATTTGATCTAATGTATCTTTATATTCAATGGCCCCACTACTCTGTGCAGATGGCATATAGGCATTAATTAAGCATGTTGCAATTGGACTGCTGTTTATTGTTATCACTTGAATACGAGAATTCCCATCCGGCATTATGTTAAGGTGGTACCCAACACTTTCACTAAAATTAATTTGGCTCGTTTAATTTTTATAAAATTTTGTCAACGTATTTACTTTGACCCTTTAACAAAAATATAAAAATTTCAAAAATTTGGAACCAACCGTTTTGTCAGAAAAATTACACTGGTTACATAGCAGTTTGACAAACACTAATTTTGATCATTGAGAAGCTTAATATTCCCTTTACAACACAACGTAATTAAAACGTTAAGCTGACTTTACAGAGTTATCTCCTTGTAGTGTTAGGTACCACCTTAACTGTGTTGTTTAGATCTTTCTGCCACAGAATTGCTGTTCCTCCGTAGCCACGGATAGATTTAAAGTCTATTAGTGGGTTTTCGTCATCCACTGATTTGATATTTGACGAGAATTTTTTATTTATTTCTATTGCTATATTTTTTTCCAAAGATAGCAGCCAACGTTCTTGTATACATAGAATTTGCACTGTATCCAGGATTGAATTAAGATACAGGGTGTTGTCTTTTATATTTTGAATATTGATGGTTCCTATTATAAATTCATGTGGTTTATTGTCCAGTTTACTGATGAGGCTCTGCCTGCTCCTAAAAAAGGCTTGTTTGAGTTTATTTGTTCATTATTTAAGGCTGGTTCCGAAATACTTCTATGATGTAATGTACTTCTAGACGGTGGAATATCTGGCTTACATGTACTATGAGATGTGTCCATATCATGTTTTGTATATACATGTCCATCCCTTATTTGGGTGTTCGCCTGATTTGATTCTGGAGTTTGTACCAGATTTTGATGAGAATTTTGGTTTGGCTCCTGATTTTCTTGCACTTGATGGAGAGTTTGTTGTTTGTAAACTTGTTCACTGTTAGTGTTAGTGGTTTTCGCCAGTTTTTGATGATTTCTTTGCATTCTGGACCGTTTTTGTCCTTGTGTTTCGGTATTTACTCTTTGGCGAGGTGGTTGAACATTTTTAGGCCTTGTATCATAGCTTATGTGTGTTTTTTGTTGTTGCACATGAGGAGCATATGGGGCGAATACCAATCCCATAGGTGTTTGATAGGGTTGTGGTCTAGTCCACATTGCAGGTCTTGTATATTGTACACCAGGTATCTGTGGATTGTTTAGTGCCTGTTGAGGAAAGTTCTCATTCTGTGGTCTATCCTGTCCAATAGGTGCTTGGTATTGTGGTGGTTTAGTCCATATTGGAGGTCTTGTCCACTGTAGCCCAGGTGTATGTGGATGGTTTAGTGGTTGTTGAGTTTGTTGATTTGAGTTCCCATTCTGACATCTTGGAAATGGAGTGAATTGAGTATTCATCTGTGGATATTGACTAGGTGGTTGTTAATTTCCACTTATGGTAGATTTATGTTGATTACATTCATTTTCCATATGATGAAGTTTACATTTCAGCTCATTGATTTCTGTATTGTGTTATTCTGTAAACATTTAATTTCCACCCCTTTTTTCTATAATCTTTAAAAAATTAACCCCTTTTTCTCTAATCTTAAAAAAATTAACCCCTTTTTTCCCTAATCTTTATTTTTTTAAGGGCATTATTTTTTAATCATTTAACCCCATCCAAACCCTCCTTCATAACCAGGTCTGTGCAATTTTGGTAGGATTCTGTACTGCAGATAAACAAAGTGTGACACAACAACAACAAATGAAGTAATCCCTAAGTGTAGCAACTGCTGGACAATATAAGGCAACACGAAACATGTATCCCTTAGAAATATTATACTCACCAAGTACTGCGTATAATTAATCCAGACCTCTGGTTCTAGACAGTTTTCTTGGACAGATCTTTCATACAGACATATAACTCTGGCTGCAGTACCGTGTGATACTTCATAATCTATGTAGGATGTGTACACCTCTTTCTTATCTTCCTTGGTTAACTACAACACAAATGATACATAAATTAGTTAGAAGAACAAAGATAGCCACTCTAGGAACCAATTTAGAATGATTCAAATATATTCAATGTTGTTAGGATAATTGTTAATTAACCAAATAACAAGGAAGTTAACAATTCACCATTTCATAATCTAATGCATCATGGGTAATGGTTTCAGAAGCATAATCAACACATGATTGGATAAAAACCTCATAATCAATTCAGATTCAACCAATAATAGCACTTTATTTCTATTTTGAGGGTTTGAGGGTTTGAACCATGAAATCACTTGTAAAACTGAAACAGTGAATGACCTTGTGAAATATGAGGTTAAATTTGCAGCATGCAGCAAAAATTTAAAAACTAATGGCAAACCATAAACACCACTGTATTCTTTTCTGAACTTTGTTACAAAAACAAAAAAAAATATCCTGCTTTACCTTGCCACCTACCAAATCTTATTTTAAAAGGTTCTTTTTTCATAGTTTTACCATGCCACCTACCAAATCTTTTTCATAAGGTTGTATTTTCTTGTAGTATTCAAGAGCTTTATGGAACTGTTGTTTAATTTGACTATCTATTTCACCCTGAAGCCACTCTTTATACTCTGTAAAACTCTCTTCCATATCTAAAACAAACAATTGTGACATTCAGTCGAGTCAGAATTTGAATGTCAAGGTCAATTTAAAAATTTTCAAAATGAAGCAAACTGATATCAAAGAGGTAGGGTTGAGACCTACAAATAAGAAAAGTAACCCAGATACATATTTATGTGTGTGACTAGCCAAGAACCTTGTCAGTAATACCAGTCATTTGATAGTCTTAGTATCTTATTACTTTTTTTCTCCTTGACTCTGATGATTTTGACCTTGACATATTGTAAAGTCACCTGTCTTGTAAGATTGTGTGTTGTTACATAAATGTCTTTTGGTTGTCATGTGTCGTCATTGAGGTGCTGTCTCATTAAAATATGTTTCATACATTTATTATAAACTAGAAGATGCCTGCTAATTCACGGTACAATGGACAAGTGTTGAAACAAAGAATTTTTAAATTTTGCAGGTAGTTCATTGACTGAGCCTGCACAAATGCTTATAAGACAGGGAACGATAACAGACTCCAAATTTGGTTATTTTCTGTGGAAAAAAAGAATGTTTCAAAGACAAATTTAGGAAGCACAAAACACTATATTTATAAGTCTTATCTCAAATATTTCCGACTTTGTATGGTTTCAGAGGAGATGCACCTCAATGAAATCGGTCTTTTTCTTTTATATTATAGATACATCTTCTTTACTCATCAAATTGATAAAGCTTGTGGTATACTTAAATTGTTAGGTAACTTTCTCATTATTGTATTTTCTTTAATGTTGTACATCAACAGATATACATACCATTTAATGGAACTGACAATTGCCTTTTAAACAAAGCCATTATTCTTTTATGCTGTACATCAAAATCATCTTCCTGCTGTTTAGTAGCTACTTGTCCTGGGGCAGGCTGAAAGTAAAAAATGTTATTCATTAAAATCGACTTCCTACTTGTCCTGGGGCAGGCTGAAAGTAAAAAATGTTATTCATTAAAATCGACTTCCTACTTTTCCCTTTATATGTAAATTTAAATTAAAATTGTATTTATATTAGAAATCTTAATTGACTTTGTACTGTTTTTGTTCAAAGGCAGACTAAAATTTGTATCTATGTTGAGTATTAAGACAAATTTTGTTGAAGTGCAGAGGCAGACAGATATTTTTTTATTCACGTTGTTCCAAAAGAAGAAACTATGTGGCGTGTCACCAATTTGTTTCCTTAATACAATATACTTTAGACAGACCAGTTTCGCCTCTTATTACATATGCATTTACACTAGCAATAAAAAACTGAAATTGTTTTTGAGACAAATGCGTTTAAAGGGAGATAACTTAAATTACCATAACGCCCATTAAGATGGCATTTTCAAACTCTCTGTAAGCCTCCCATAAACTGGATCCCTGTGCAACATGTAAACCAGCAGATGACAAAGCTTTTTCAAACACTTCCCTGATCTTGATCACACCATCCTGTGATGCCATTCCACCAATGGAGAACTGTACATACTCCAGCCATATTTTAACAGCTATTAAAAAAATATACATCAGCATTTGTTATTTAATACATTTATCATGTTTATTTGGTCTTTTTTTTTAGATAAGAGAATTATCTTTAAGTTATGTCATAATAATTGAGGGTTTAATTGGTTCGAATGGGCATTTAACTGACCTTGCAGTCATAAAGATTTAGAGCAAGATTATCGTACTCAGACCTCAACCATTCAAAATACTGGATTTGGTGAACTTGTTCAATGTTTTTGATGTAATGAGAGCTTTGTTTTCAATTTCACACATCTTGTCATTTTCAATGAAAATATCACTGTAAAAAAAATTCTGTTTTTCCGTATTTACCTTCATCAGGTACACTCATATCGAAAGCTTTTGACAGGCTGGGACAATTGAATGCATAAATATCTTTAAAATAAAGGAGTCTAATGACAAAAAGGGATCTAAAAAAAAACACATAAAGGGAAGCTCTGCAGATTTCTCTGGTTTTATCTTTATAGATACATGTGTTAACAACGCAGACTTCTCTGGTTTGATCCTCTCATATACATATGTTCAGCAGTCTTTTTTTTATTTGTCTAACAACCCTTATATTTACTTATTCAGTGCATCAAGTCAGATTTGCTATCTGTTGCTACCACTATGTCAATGCCATAGCTACACTACAGTCCAGGTGGACTTTGTCATTTCCACTTGCCCACGGTGGACAAACCAATGCCGTCCACTCTCTGTCCACGGCCGTTGTCCACCGTGGGCATGGTGCCCACCCTATGCCGTGGACTTCCGTGGGCGTATTGTCCACCCTATACAGAGGACAGTCGTGGGTGTGGTGTCCACCCTATACCGAGGACAGCCGTGGACATACAATGCCCACGGTAAACGGTGGGAAGAAGTATGCACAGTTCTAAATATAACTCGTGATTTTCGGATACATTTGATGCTTTTTAAGGGGTTTATTCCAATAAAATCTTTTTGTAAAGTAGTTTGCAATATTTCATGCACTTTTTATCTTTGTAAGAGACGTTTAAGGGTCATAACCTTTACCAGTTCACCGAATGAATCAACTTTGCCAAATCTTAATTAATAAAATTGACAAGTTTGTGGAATGTGGAAGGTTACCGAAGGAGATTTCGCTTAACAACATTTTATTTATGTTTTAATCATTAGAGAAAAAGATTCTCGCATAGTAGCTCGTGGGTTTTCGGATTTTATCTTGCCGATATCGGACTTTAAAATTGAAAATTAAACTGTCGCAGACATTTGTACCCACGTTACTTGCGTTTTTGATTGATAAATATCTGAAGAAGGTTTTCCAAAAATTGCGGGAAAATTTGAACAGTTCAACTATCAATGAGGTATTGAATTTGCTTCAACCCATCACTTAAGACTTTATGGTATCCACTCAGAAGGCAGATATTCATTTTTGAGGATCATGCAAAAAGAACTTTATTATCCTAATCGCTATCAGTATTTCTTTTATATACATGAACACCTGCTCCAATGTTGTTTTTTTCCCGTCTTTTTAATGCTGAGATACCTCCTTAACAGTTAATAAAAAAAAAACTAGATTTACGGCATGAATATAGTTTTAATCAAAAGGTTACACAATATGCATATATACACATTATATATAATCTCGGTAAAATATTGATATATTCATTTGAGAAAACCAAACAGAATAGAATTGGAATCTAATATGTACTGAGTCATTTCTTTTAATAGGATTCCTCATAGTTGACAAATACTAGTATACAAGAAACCATAAGAAGAATCAATCCTGCTATTATATTAGTCTATATATGTAGGACTCGGAGGTGCGATGGGGACGCTGAAGTGCGATGGTCACGCTGAAGTGCGATGGTTTTGTGTATGACGTTTGAATAATATGACGTTTTCAAAATACAACATGGATTCGCATGCAGGAGAATAGGGTTTTGTAGATGAAGGTTTCATGCTAACAAAGAAAAGTAAGGAAATAAGAAAGAAACAAACAATTCAAGTCCCGAACAGTTTTAAGCATTACATGTTGAGGTTAAAAAAATATGTTAAAACATTTTAGGCAGCAAAGCGGCTGAAAGATGAACTTGGTCACCAAATGGGCTAACCATTATTCTGAATTATGCCGCAGACTCTTTGTATGATAAATACAGTATAGTAATCTAAATATTAATCTTAATTTATCTTACGGTAAGCGTCACATAATTTTATGTGGGCAATTTAAAAATAAAAAATAAAAATTGGAGACTTGGAAAATTAGATTAAAACAAAAATTAAAGTCTTTGGTTTGATGTAAACAGAAGTTATACATTTGTAACATCTTCAAAATAAGAGGCTAGCAGCCAAATATTAATGGTGTTATTTTATTACAACAGCCCATGTGCATTTTGCTTTTACTCAAAGTCTTAAGTTGGCCATCGCACTACAGCGTATCCACCATCGGACTTCAGCGTAAATACCAACAAGTTAACGTCACAATGTTACCATCGGACTTCAGCGTTTTAACCATCGCACTTCAACGTAGACCATCGCACTTCAGCGTGACCATCGCGGTTCTGAGTACCATCGCGGTTCCGAGTCCTACATATATACAGTGGCGGATTCAGAACTTTTCCTAAGGGGGGGGGGGCTGGATCCGCCTATGATATATATATAAAATTATACAATATTTATAAGTTCAAAAGCCCTTATATTTATGAATTATTCCAGAGACTTCAGTTCCAATGTTCTTATAATCTAATCTGAAATTTATGGGTTATTTTAAAGGAACAGATATAATTTTGTCAGAAGAAATATAGAAATATGATTCGTATCAATTTTAATAGCTAATAAAAATATCCTTTTACCAAATAATGAGAAATTTCTAACCGGGAGCGTCTAAACACCACCTAGGCCGTCTTGGTGTACTAAGCTCCTGAAACTGCACTAAGCCCGTGATGGGATGGTGTTATGAATAAAACAAACATACCATCGGATGTATTTTTTCCTCAAGATAATATATCTGAATTTTTTGTCAGTACATTTTGTTGTTTTGTCGTAATATGATTTTTTCTGTCATCAAAGGTTTTGTCCGACGGCACGTGCCAGTAATTAACAGGTAATAAAACCACTGATCCATGAAGAAATCAAGAAATAAAGAAAGGTTATTATATAATATTTATCGGTGTCTTTCTCAAATGCCAACATTTTATGTGTTACCTATACCTAAGGAAGTTATATAAGAAGGAGAGTGAACACTCTGCTTGATACAAAATTAGCATCCCCAGGATATCAGAAAAAAATGATAAAATTATAAAAAATCGACATGTTTATTACCCACTTGACATGGCCCTCTGATGGTCCGGGCTGTTACCGCGAACAGTTCGGGCTATTGGATAAATCGCATATGTCACGTGATTGTTATCAGTGACTGGGTCATATAGTTCAGGTGTAATTTTGGTAGCAATGCAGTGTAGAGGTGTTTATGATATGATATCTAATATAACCTCCTTGCTATACCTTAAATGCCAAACAAAAATAGTTTTATTTAATAAGAGAAAATGGCAGATTTTGGGGTTAAAAAGAGATAAAGAAATTTAAAACATTTTAAAATCTTTTAATAAAAAAAATTTGAAATGATTGTTTTTATTCTAACACATGTATAAGAAATTCGAAATATTAAAGAAATTTAAGTGAAATATTTTAAACTTTAATTTAAGTGGGCTGTATGGTGGGGTGCGTCTAAACACTGCTAAGGAGTCCTTAGTCCTTAGTGCACTAAGGACTTATAACATGTCACTAAGGACTAGATGGGGTGTCATTAAATGTAATTTCTTTTCATATTATAGTAGATATTGATATCTAATACATAAATTTCAAATTTTATAGAAAAATAATCTTAGATAAACGAGATATTCAACATTATTTAGACACGTGCCTGTTTTTCTTTGATATGACGAAAATCAATGACCCGTTTGACACGTGTCAACTGATTACACGGGAATCCTGCTATATCTATCGTGTTTAATCGACAAGATTGGTAAAGTTGGATACTAATAAATGAATTGTTGTTGAAATTTTATTCATGGTTTTTTTTTCAGAATGAAGAAGTATTTTCTCAAGTGTATTTTGTAATTATTTCATATGAATTATAAATGTGTCACCAGAGCAATATGTCTAATGTCGGGTTTTTAAATTGTTGTTCAAATTAATAAAAGACTGAAATATATAAAAATTTTGATAACAAAATAAAGTGTTCGAACAATAGAAAGGTATGGAGCTGAAACACTTTATTTTGTTTCTTGTGGTGCACTTTTCAAATTTTATTTTCATATATGAAGACTTTAAGCAATGTATTACTGGACAAAAAGAAATCAATAAGATAATAAATCTTTACTACATGCAACCACACTGAGTTCATATATGAACTGGTTTGACAGAGATTATCTTATGCGACCCTTTTCAAATTTTTTAAAATATGAAGAAAAAGTTTGAGCAATATATTTCAGGGCACAAACGAACTCATTTGATAAAAAAATATTTACTACATGTAACCAAACTGAACTTACATGTAAACGGACGTATTTGGACAGAGTTTATATCTTTTGCCTTTGCTATGGTTCATTTCAAATTTATCATCATATGAAAAACACGTTCGAGCAATATATTTCTGGACAAAAACGAGTTCGCTATGATAATAAATTTTTACTACATGCAACATAGACAAGAAGATGTGGTATGATTGGACGGTTTCGATTGGACAACTCTTCCCTAGAGACACAATGACATAGAAATTAATAACCATAAGACCCCGTACGGCCTTCAACAATGAGTAAAGCACATAGTCATTATTTCATAAATCATTTCAAACAATATCTGAAAGAGACAATTTGGTAAAAAAAAAAGTCTTTGTAAACAGACGGCTTTTGTCTTGATATCTCTTACATAAACATTTTAACAAGCTGACCACACTCTTAACTGGCCAAATTCATGCACCTATTGCAAATAACTTTGTCGGGAATGAAATAAAACAAAAGCAAAATTATTTGTTCTTTTAATCATTTTAAATAAGAACACATCTAAGCATTTTTTTTATACAATTGTTAATTATTTAAAATAAAAATATTATGATTGTTTAATCAGTTGTTTTGTTATTTGGAACGTGTCAATCGGTTCACTAATTTTCGGAATATCAAAGAAACACTGGCACGTGCCTAAATAATGTTGAATATCTCTTTTATTTATGATTATTTTTCTATAAAATTTGATTATGAAATTTATGCATTTAATATCAATCTCTATCTTAATATGGAAAAATAATACATATAACATCACTCCTTCTAGTCCTTAGTGGCATTGTATATGTCCTTGGTGCACTAATTATATAAGGCAGAGACATATATACACATGTATATATGTCTCTGACTAAGGTAATGCACCGACTAAGGCGTCCTTAATTAGCAGTTTTTAGACGTACCGTGTTTGGTGTGAGCCAAGGCTCCGTGTTGAAAACCGTACTTTGACCGATATTAAATGGTTTACTTTTATAATTGTGACTTGTGACTTCAATGGAGATTTGTCCCATTGGTTTTCATACCACATCATCTTATTTGTATAAAAAGGCTCGGAAATAAGAGATTTTTTAATTCTATATCATCATGATTAAGGCAGTGGCTATTTTGCCGACTCTGATTAAATATATTTAGTTCGGTAAAGTACAGAGAATTTGTTATTTTGCAGGTTCTTTGTAAACAGCTGACAACATTTGAACATATAATCGTTTAAAAACTGTTATCAGTCAAATTTACATTACATGTTAGGACAATATTTTCTCTATTTTTTTTTAACTTTTGGAACAAAAAAAACCAATGCATCTATACTATTAAACGAGAAGACCTCATTTTGGGTGTCGCTTCTCTTCTTTCAACAATAAATTAATCAACACGCCTCTGTGTCCTATAGGTACAGTGTAGAGTTGCATTTGTCATCCATTCATATGATTATTCAGATTGATTTATTTTGGGAGAAAAACAAGAAAAAAGGCATCCGGATATTGTCCCGTCATTGGACGAAATTTTAAGTCAGATTATACCTCCGGTTTGCGTTTTTCTGTATACTTTCAGAATTCTAACTGCTATCATTTTGAAGTTTACTATCCACGGCGGTCACAGAGTTTATTAAATAGAGAGAGTCTGTATACTATTTCAATGACCACCATGGATCAATTAGTAAACTTAGAATTGAAAGTAAAATTATATAGTAATGAATGTTCATAATATACAGATAAGCGCTAAAAATATTCATGTGAACTTTTGATACCTGTTCTGAAATTCTCCAGTCATTAAATCTTTTACAAAATTCATTGATTACAAAAAAAAAGAAGATGTGGTATGGTTGCCATGTTGAGACAACTATTCACAAGAGACCACTGATATGACACAGAAATTAACAACTATAGGTCACCGTACGACCTTCAACAGCGAACAAAGCCCATACTTTAAGTCAGATTAGACTTCCGGTTTGCGTTTTTCTGTATACTTTGAACATACATATACAAAGAATAAAGTGTATTTTCAGAATTCTATCTGCTATCATTTTCAAGTTTACTATCATCCACGGCGGTCAAAGAGTTTATTAAATAGAGAGAGTCTGTATACTATATCAATGTCCACCATGGATCGATAAGTAAACTTAGAATTGAAAGTAAATAAACTATATCAGTATATAGTAATGAATGTTCATAATATACAGATAAGCACTAAAAATATTCAGAAGATGTGGTATGATTGCCATGTTGAGACAACTCTCCATAAATGAACGAAAAACAAATATGTAACACGACAACCACTGAATTACAGGCTCCTTACTTAAATGTTCATAACATATTAAATGTATGTTCATATTGAAATTGATAGAAAACCAAAAATTGGAAATAGAGGAGGGATAAAAAAAACATTTTCCTGACCCCAATAACCTATGACTTATGATACTTTTGCTGAAATTCTCAAGTCATTCAATATACTTTACAAAATTCTTCCAACAACACTTTACATACTTTAAACTACGCTCTGAATGCCCGCGATTTCGCGGGTGTGTTCTAGTATACATAAAGATGACTAGACGATATGGATTTTCTCGTCATTAAAGGCCGTCCTGCGACCTGTCATTGCTTAAATCTTTGTCATTTCAACTCGGGTATATAGTTACATTTCTATATATATCTTTATTCTCACAAACCAAATTACAAAGGTATAATGTTAATAAGTCTTTAATTTCTGAATATATTTACACCAAAATTTAAATATATGCTCTTTATTCAAAACTGTATCGTACTCGGGATCGTACTGAATGACCTTGGTGCTTATATGACTGTTCCAACATGGGCTTAGTGCACCAAGGCGGCCTAGGTGGTGTTTAGACGTTTACCGTTTCTAACGTAGTACTTCATAATCTTTTTCTTTTTTTCTAATACGACTTGCCGTCCTGATTGCGCATGAGACTTTTGCCACAACACGCTAAGCAACCAACAAATTAAATTTGTCTATTAGAAAAATACTCAATTATGATGAAATATAGAAACTGAGATTAATATGGAGATACATGTATAGTCATTATTCAGACTTTATTTATATTCCCTCAAGGCTTTCTCACTGGGCCCGTATGCAAAATGGCTTGTGTACTCAAGTTAAGATTTGTTCCGAACGGACGGATTTTTCTACACTTTCAACGATAAATTACGTTACAAACGGAACCTTGCTTCAGTATAAGAATGTTTAGTAGTAGACAAAAGTGGACAACGCTATCAAAAGGGGGTTTTGATCCATAAGAAAGCCACATTTTGTTTCAAATTTGATCTGTAATTTCATTTACCGTTTTCAAAAGAAATATTAAAATTGAATGGAAAATTTTACGACTTTGTGGAGATTTTTCAATTGGTTTTTTAAATGAAACCGTCTGTATTTGTTTACCGAGTAAACTTGTACATGTATGTGTTTATTTGACTTTAATAAACTATTTAATTTATCACCATCGCAAATCACCGTGACACGACTCTTTTTAATAATTATTAAAGATAAAACGACTAATCAACACGCTAATTGGTAAAGAATGAAATCGTCGGTCGTGGATAAATAATCCCATATAATTCTATCCAACTCTTTATGGTGTGTTCTCATTTTACCTTAACTGGAAATTCCAGGTAAAAAGGTAAAAAATATACTAAGGCCAGATGGGAATTAAATTAAGGCGAAATGTGAATTTAGATAAAAATATTAAATAAACAAATTAAACCTCTGCGTTTTTATTGCAATTTAAACAACATGCAATTAGGGAATTGTTTCTCTTGAATTATTATTTTTAATTAAAGTGACCATTTTTATGATTTCAAAAGTTGTGAAATCAGGAAAAATCTAAAATAAAACATTTTTAAGTAGGAAAAGTTGCTTGAAATATTGTTTGTTTCATATTTAATAAAAGTTGAAACTTTTTTTAATTTTATGCAGTTAGAAAAATCTAAATAATCTAATTATCCTCAGAATTATCCTTTTACATTATGCAACACACAAAAAAGTTTAATAGAACGTTTTCCAACAGACTTTTATAACAGAAACTTTAATAATAAAAAAAAATTGAATTAAAAAAAAAATGTGCTTATTGTATATTAAATTTGTAAGGATTCCGTTGAACCTGGTGTCTCGCCTACTTTTGATGTTAATCGCAGCCTCAACAAAAATGAGAAAAAAAATAATAAAGATATTCCTCTCTATACTAACTTTTGATTGTCCAAGTTTTGTAAAAAAGCAGCATAGTTTATGAATCTAATAAATGTTTTAAACACTTTAACTGCAGATATGTAATGTATCTAGAAGAAAAGCTAAGTCCATTCATAAGTACATGTAAAATACGGAAATAAAGAACAAAATTTTAACTTAATTTCTTTCTAGATACTAGCTTTTGATAATAAACAAGCTTCTGTCCAAGTTTGTTACAAATCCAGGATAGTATAAAAAAGTTATAAAACTTTTAAAAACTTTAATACTCTGAGCACAGACATTAAGCTTATCAGTGCAATAAATACAAATACATTTTTAATATGACAACATGGCATACTACATCAGAGAAGCGAATAAATATCAAGTATTGATCAATAACATTTTGGTCCTATGATTAAGTGCATTAATCAAGAGTTTACAAAAATTACGCAAATCTTTTATTTTCAGTGCTGAGGAGTTGCACTAATTTGAACGACAATGGACGTCTATAATAATAAGGTTTCATAAAATGCCTCCTTAAGTCTCTACAGCATTCACATTGTAAAACAAAATGGACTTCATCTTCAGTAATATTCAAAGTACAAAGAGTACACTTTCGATCTAACCTGAGACTACTATAACGTTGTTTTCACGTTACACTTTGTACGCGTATTTCCCTAAAACTCACCGGATTCAGACTAAGACCGGGGATAAATTCGCCTCAGGGTGTACTGGGGTACTTCAGGGTGTTAAAATACCCATATCTACGGACATGAAAAAATTATTAACAATTAACACTTAGATGAAATGTTCATTTGATAAAACCTTAAATAACTTCTCAAATATTGAATATATTTTAATAAAAACAAAGACTTTAAGATAAAACAATAAATTATCCATCGAATGCATACAAACGCTCACTAAAACATCTATGAAAGTTCCTGTTTTAATTATATAACAAATCAAATACGAGAATTTGAGTGCAAGCAGTGGACCGTGTATATTTGCGTGAAAAAAGAAGAAACTATTGTCGTTTTTGTAATAGAAATTCAGAGTTATAGATTAAGTTAAGTCATTGATCAGAGCTCTGGTCATTGATATAAGAAAATATATTTTAAAAATCGTTACTTGTATTCTGCATGTTCATTGGTTTACTATTGGCGTTCAACTTTCTGTGTAAACCAATGATAATATACCTGATAACGGGAAGACCGCCCACAGTTTGGATTTGACCAATCAGATTTGGAATTTAATCGAAGGAGTGTCTGTTTAAAGACAAATGAATTGAAATAGAAATTCCCTTTACAGGGTATCGCCTATTAGTATGTTTTAAAGGACCTTGGAGAAAGGAACAGATTTTATTTTTTAAATCACAAACCTAAATACACAAAAAGAAAAAGATGTCTATATTTCTGTACAATTTTCCTTTCATTTATTAAAAAGGTTAGCCATTTTTCTCCGAAAAGTACTTTCTAAATCATCATTTACAACGGACACATTTAAATATAAAAAAAAATATAATTCGAAATGAATTATCACATGAGTACGTATGGTCTTGAATTTCAAAAGTCGGACTTGGTTATATCAAGGATTTATATATTAATCTAAACAAATCCGTGGTTATAGTCAACAGTTACAAAGTTTGATTTTAAACTATGTTTTTTTTTTTGTAAAGCAAAATACGGATTTCCCAAGTACGGATATTGACTTCGTTATATATCAAATGTTTTAATTTTCATACAAAAAAGCAATTCTCTAGAATATTACACCAGTGCATGAATGAGAAAAAACAAAATATCAACTTTAAATATTCTTACAAATTTAATGATTTCCAAAGTATAGATATTCACTTCGATTAATCAATTGTTTTAATTTCAATACCAAAAAAAAAGATATTAAACAATTAAATATCAACCTGAAATATTCTTACAAATTTCAAGTATCTTTATTTAATACCGGAGGAATAATTTGGACTGTATATATCTATAGTTTAATTATGTCGTTTGGTTGCTGTCTCGTTAAAGGGACCAATAATGGTTTTCAACAACAACAACAACAACATATTTTATTTCCTCAGACACAAACGTGTACAAGAGGTCAAAACATAATAAAGTATACATATAAATCGACAGCAGAGTAGTGTACGATAATAGCACGTGATTTTCATGACATTGAGACATATACATTATATATATAACCTATTGAGTTTAGAGGATAACATATATATACAGAATTCTTTCTTATTGTTCAGTGATTGTGAGTACATTAAGGTGGGACGTGGTTAAATTTAATAGTAACAATGAGTATTTCGAAAATTATGTTTTTCTATATAAAAAAAGCAATGAAAGAAAACTTAATATCAACTGTACAAGTGGGAACAACACCGGGCTGCATTGGAGTCGGCGTTTTGCATTTGCGCCGATCTGCATTTCATTTGCGCCGAATTTTTTAACAATGATAAATCAAATAGAATTGTTGATCTTATAAAGCACACAGGTTGTAATGAATGATATAACAGTTCCACCCGGAGATAAAATAAAACAAAACATTTTGAAAGGATGACTATTTTTGAATACCTTGCTTATTTGAAGGTCCCTGTCAGTGTGATGATATGATAATTGGGGTATACCGTAGCTGTCAAATGAAAAAAAAAAAATATGGCTTTTTGTTTCGGTGGGAACAACACCTGTCTGGCTGCATTGGAGTCGGCGTTTTGCATTTGCGCCGGGTTTTTTTTTCATTTGCGCCGAATTTTTTTACAGGTAAATTACAGGTGAATAGATATAAGTAGATTTGTTATGAGTGCCAATGAGAGAACTCTCTATCCAAGTCGTGTTATTTTTCATTTATCATTATATATACCTCTTTCATTAGCCACTTGTAAAAATGTTATGAATTTTGAATCATAACATGTATATTAACTGTTGTCCCCTGCTCACCACGGGGAGATGGAAGAAGGCCTACAAGATACATGCACCTCCAGACTTTTCTCTTGACAGTACCCGTATAGTTCTTTAGCCTCTGTCTTTCGAACATCTTCCACATGGTAATGCTCGATCTGTGTTTGACAATATAATCTGTGGTGAATCTGGCTTTACACGATTTTATGGTAAATTAGTAAGATATGATGTTATGTTTTAGGACACTGACCTTCCGATACATGTGTATGTATGGCCCTCGATATGATTAAAGAATTGACTCCTCGGTTCGTTTCAGTGTGCACTATGTCCATCGTCTTACAACGAAGTTCCAGAACAATATGAATCAAAATTAAATTAAACATAAATGAAGAACATTTATAACCAGGTTTACCAATGGTATAGTACAGTACATGTACAAGTATTAACTTACCTGTAAATCTAATTAGGAGTAAACATAAAATCGGCGCAAATGAAAAAATGAAATCGGCTCAAATGAAAGAAAGAAAATTTTCAAAATCGGCGCAAATGTCATACGCCCATTGGAGTAATTGAAGAGAAATAGAGCAGTATGCATATATAGAAAAAAATCCAGCCGAAAAAAATAGTATTTTAAAAATAAATGACTGTAGTTGAAAAATATGAATTTGATGTAATATAGAATGTAAGATTTTATAAGATTCAAACCATACATTTGATTACGGATTTCAAATATACTATTACAAATTTTATAATTACAAATGTACATATATAATTGAAACATTTAAAATTTATTTTGAGAATTTTTTGTCTGAATTGAGGGATTCTAGTTGAAATGGATTACATAATTCACTTGAACAGGCACATACATGTACATGTAATTAGCAATAGATAATTTTAATAAAGATGAAACTATTGATATAGAATTTTAAACAGAAGGAAGAGTCATATTATACGGCCTTCAACAATGAAAACATAATTGTGTCAAACTGCATTTTAAAATATTCTGCGACTTTGAGTAAAAAAATAAATCACATCTTATTTTTTTAATGTTTTAGCCTTGCTTTGCGCAGATTAGTTTCTTTATATGAATACAGTTTTACCTCCTCGAGATTAGTCACATATACACAAAATTAACAAAACGATGCTGACAAGATGCATTATAATACATGTATGAAGAAAAGTACAAGGCATGCTGTACATACTATAGTTAAACGAATCATTGCTAGTGTCATGTCTTCTCACAAAAGAATAAAACCAAAAAATCAAAATCATCTAAATCATCTTTATTTAAATAGGTATATTTAACTTTCTGTAAACATTACAAGTGCCAAGGTTAACTACATGTATCTATTATTGTTGAGTATTCGTCCTGAATATGTATAATAAATTACGCACAGTCTATCAGGAACAAAAAAAATAATAGAAAACTAGTTGCGCAATTCAAACCCCAAAAAATAACAGTCGTCAGCTTTTAATAAAATTACGTATAAATGACCATACATGTAACTTTGAAAAATAAAATAGGCTTATTTAAGAAAAATCAAAGAGAAAATAGAGCGGGTAAAGCTCACCAATTAGATGATGAGGAACACTTAAACCTTCATCAGCAAACCAGCAGTAATACTAGAAATATATGTTAAATGAAGTTGAAACTAAGCATCATAATTTTAATAAACTTGACTCTGAATCTAATTTGAAAACTATTTTACAAAATGTAGTTCACAAAGAAGACAAGGTGTTGCGAAAGTAAGGTCCATTTTGGTCAATTATCTATGTACTAATATATTATTAATATTAACTTTACATGTTGTATATTTCTTGTGTACACATCTATAAAGTTTGCATTTTAATCTGTCAGGGTTATTTTGATATAAATTGTAAATTAAACTTGTACCTGTATGAAATATTTGCTACTGGACGTTAAAAAGCTTCAGTCAATCAATGATACCAATATTAAGTGTTGCTTCAACTAAATTCATTGAAAAGCGGTTAACTTATGCAATAGACAATCTAACCGAATTCTAACATCGCAATTCAAATCACAAAATCTTTTATTACTATATCTGATGATCGAATCACAGCTCAATGAATACATGTACAAACAACGCTAATATCTTGTGTGATTTATTACCTGTCAATTTCATGAGTAAAGATAATGAAGATAATTAACAACCGATGTTTTAACAAGAATTTGATTTTAACACTGGTACATATATAAGCATCCGTCAGTGATCTTTTCTTTCATTTTTGTATTCTTTAAAGTTCATAGTATTTTTATTTGTCCTTCTGGAAATAACGAAATGAGGTCAAAAAAAAAGAAATTTCACGGCATAATGTTTATATAATAAGCAATATGTTTTTCGGTAATTAACAAGGGTTTTCCATGACTTTTTTTATTCAAATATGTTCGGGTTGAATCAGTTGTAAGTGACAAATGGGACATATATTTAAGATTAAACGAATATAGTGAACAGCTGATGACTTGTAAGCACGTGGCAATAACTGCCTTCTAAGAGCACATGTTATTCTATTGAAATAATTCAGGTGGCATCTTGGTTTATTGTATCTACACGGCAATCAGTATTTACGACAACAATTTTAAAATGGCAAATTCACATAATTTCAATTTAAGTTTACTCATTGGTGTCAAATCAATACAACTGAACTCTGAACAAAACATTAAGCTAAGGCTTCCTAATTCACGTACAAAACAATGCAAAAATTTCACAATGTTTTATTATAGGATAAATTACTCCATGTACCAAGTGTTACAAGTGCATATCAATACATTTACAAATCAATAAACATATGGCAACCACTGTACCGATATATAACGTTCATGGATCGACCCCGCCCACCCGATCTCCCGTGGACAGCAGTGGGCGTGGATTCCACGCTATACCGTGGACCGGTCGGTGGGCGTGGACCACAGATGTCCACCCAATGCACACGACATACCGTGGACAAGTGGACACGTGGGCGGGCGTGGACCGAAATGTCCACCCAATTCACACGACCACCGTGGGCGCGTGGAAATGACAAAGTCCACGTGGGCTGTAGTGTATATGTCAAAAATTCTTTTAAAAAATGCACAATAACAGTAAGAACCTACATAAATAATCTTTGACAGCTCTTTCAAATAAGTCTTCTACTTTCTTCCTTTCTTTCTGATCATCACCAGCTAAAGAAATCTCATCTTTAAGCCATTCTAACCACAAACCTGTGGAAATAAATTGACACAATACATAACTTGTACCTTTTTAATCATGAACAGCTTTATATGTAATCTCATCTTTAAGCCATTTTAATCATAGACCTGTATAATGTGTAGATTTTCTAAATTGGTTTATTAATACATAACACTAACCCGCTTTCCACAATAAGTCAGAAAATAAAAGGTAATGTAAATTCAGAAAGTATTTTGACTTTTGAATATTGAGAAAAATCCTTTTTAATTCACATAAAAAATTTCAAAATGCATCTTTAAATTATTGCATTTAACCTTTTTTCGCAACAATAATACAATGCAATACATTGTAATTTCTGAATTTTCAGAACATGGAAAGTACCACAAAAAATTATCTGAAATGGGTAAAGTTTACTAGATATGACTTGCATGAAGAGTAAGACCCCATTTACACTAGCAAAAAAAGATTGATCTTTACTGAGATCAATCCTTTTAAGATCGATCTTTGGACTAATGTAAACGGGAAAGATTGATCTTCAATCAGACTTAAAAAAAAGTCTACCTCCAGAGGTGGTTTTAAAATTATCGATCTTATTTGCCTCGATCTTTCTTCTAGTGTAAACGCTTGGATTGATCGTGATTGATCTTTTTTCAGATGAATGTTATATTAAGATATGGAAATAAATCTGGGCATTTTCAGCGGCAAAAACACATGTGTTTCAAAACGATTCATGGAATAAGAAAAGTAAACATAGATCCCACTGTTTTGGGATTATCTCCTAAATAGATATAAAGTTCTATTGCTTTAATGCAAATTCTCATCCTCAAACGCATTGATCGTTAGTTTTTTAGCAATGGTCTACACAGATGTCTTTTTTCAAAGACTTGTAATGTATATGGATCAAAATAATAATTAATAAATTCATATGAAATCCCAATGAGCAAACTATTTTCTACATCATTTTGCAGTGTGTGTGAGATGCAGAATTTCTTTGAGTTTTCTATTTTTCGGATTATTTGTTTACGAAATATAAGGTCATAATGTCAGGCAGGTTCTAATTATGTTGCAGTGTAAAACGCACTGGATTGAATAAGATCGATCTCGATCGGTCTTGCTGGTGCAATGTAAACGCGAACTGGTCTTTTTAAGATTGATTCAATTTTGTACAAGTGTAAACAGGGTCTTATATCTCATGATGAAATTCTCATCTGTTACAACATGAATGGACTATAGCACACAAACCGTGTTAAGTGAATAACAGTAAAACAATGATTATGATTTAAAATACTCTCACTCCAATTGCTTTTAAATTTTAAATATATAAAGTATTAACTCAGCATGGTACATATTAAACCCTCAATCAATGTTATTCACAATAAGTTATCAATGACCTAAAACAAAATAAACCTTACCTGTATTGTATTTACAGTTCTGAGAGAGTAGTGGTCAGAAGGGTTTGATCACCTAAATTTTGTAAAGGGCAGACACAATTTCAGTATTTTGCTATTAGAAATAAAATTGAGGACCAGCAAATATTCTTCAAGTACCAGCAGCCAGCAGGGCAAAAAAAAATGATTGAGAGAACTCGGTAATTATCTATCAACGAAATCATTTTCCTTCATCAATAAAATGTTAACATTGTGGAACAACTTAAACTCCTCATATACCTTCTGCCAAGGGAAATAATTCACTCATTCTTTGTCTGGCATCTCTAAGCTGTTCTAACTCTCCAAGTTGTTTTAATAACTTAATTAAATCTATGTGAACATCATACAGGTAAGGGTTTTTTGATATCTGAAAAATAGAAGGAACAATTTTATACTTAACATATAATTCATGTACCCACACATTCTATTTTCTTTTAAACTCACATCCAATTCGGTCAGGAATATTTTTTCATCATCATTTTACTGTGATCTTTAATAATTTTAATTGCTTATGTATGTGTGCGATGCAGTCAGGTAACTCTGCCCACCTAATGCTTTGATGGTGTATATTTCTTCTTGATGATATAAAAATGGCATCAAAATTTTATTCTCATCTAATTAGCTATTCACAGATAACTCAATGTTGCACATATAATTTTATTTCCGTAATGCATAAGATATATCTGAAATATCAGACAAATTGGTGGGCAATATTTTGTTTTATTTGATTTTTTTCATTCCTACCAAAAATCTTATATTTGTACTTCCGGCTCAAAACTTTGTTAATGGATTACTCGGATTTATTCCGTTTGGTATCACATGAGTGTTTGACATGAACACTTGCATATAGAGATTCAAAGCATTAGTTTGAAATCGAGGTCGAAAGTTTTGAAATCATGAAGAACGTTGTCCTGTGTCTTTATACTTGAAGAGCAAGGTTCATTAAATTCAATCAAAACAAAATTATCAAAGAGTGTACAAAATATTTTGTAAACAGACATTGTATCCTATGTAGGGATTGCCTTTGGTGATCCCTTGATCAGAATGATTATGTTAAAGATGCCTTTGACCAGCTTTGACATATTATTTATATATGACATGCCCAACCAAAGGCCTGTAAAGTGGAGAATAATTGGCAGTAAAATCGCCAAGTTTTTCCATTCAGACCAATACATGCAATAATAAAAGCGATGTAAAATAAATGACAATTGAGTTTCAAGTCTTGTAGCATTTTTGTTGGAAGCTTCGGCACACACAAAAATTTAAACACTCTAGGGTTGAAAGTAAAATAAGACAAATGCTTAGATTTAGCACTTCTAACTGGGTGAAAGACAATGATAGTGGGAAAAAATGCAGTGCATTTGAAATGAACTGCCAGGCAGTGGCTTTATATTCTAGTCAAATATTTTTTTTATTTCACAGATATGTCTCTGGTAATTTAACATGTTTAAGTCCAAATTTTGATAAAATTGTTGGTATGTGAATAAAACATGCTATAGATTGCACATTGTACAGCTGTTTCACAAACCATGCTGGGGAGATATACAATATTAATAGATAATTAATATTTTTGACATACTGGTTCCCAGATATGATCTCTATATTTCATCTTGTAGAGGCATGATTTGGGAATGGTTATTAAATGTAATATCAGTATTTAGTTCAAATATAATCTTAAATCAATCCTAATTCTATCTTATTCATTCAAATGTGACTTCATTTTCATTTTTTGATGATCTGTTTTACTAATTCAAATGTGACGTAATTTTTTTGTTATTTTTTACAATTTCAAATATGACGTCACTTGGCGTTGTGGTTTTGACTTCAGGGAGCTACCCCGAGACACGTCATTTTCACAAAAAAAAAAAAAAGGCAGAAGAGAGAGATTAGTTGGTCAATCGGAATCGGAGACTGTTGGTGTCTTTTTGTCTTTTCCGTCTATCCCGGATATTAGTTTGACAACCTAGTTACAAGTGTTGATGAAGCTGTTCATTCAGAAAAAGATCTTAGCTCCAAAGTTGCGTGCACATTGATTCGGCATGCAAAAAAAGAAATGGCAAAATAAAAATTTATAAATTGAATGTTAAAGGAAACACCTATGTTGTCACTTCTTTTAATTGATGAAATATCATTAAATAACGACATTTGGTTTCAAAATATTTTTTTTTTGGAGATTATGACAAAATCGGAAGGTTACTTGATGGTGTATATTTCTTCTTGATGATATAAAAATGGCATCAAAATTTTATTCTCATCTAATTAGCTATTCACAGATAACTCAATGTTGCACATATAATTTTATTTCCGTAATGCATAAGATATATCTGAAATATCAGACAAATTGGTGGGCAATATTTTGTTTTATTTGATTTTTTTCATTCCTACCAAAAATCTTATATTTGTACTTCCGGCTCAAAACTTTGTTAATGGATTACTCGGATTTATTCCGTTTGGTATCACATGAGTGTTTGACATGAACACTTGCATATAGAGATTCAAAGCATTAGTTTGAAATCGAGGTCGAAAGTTTTGAAATCATGAAGAACGTTGTCCTGTGTCTTTATACTTGAAGAGCAAGGTTCATTAAATTCAATCAAAACAAAATTATCAAAGAGTGTACAAAATATTTTGTAAACAGACATTGTATCCTATGTAGGGATTGCCTTTGGTGATCCCTTGATCAGAATGATTATGTTAAAGATGCCTTTGACCAGCTTTGACATATTATTTATATATGACATGCCCAACCAAAGGCCTGTAAAGTGGAGAATAATTGGCAGTAAAATCGCCAAGTTTTTCCATTCAGACCAATAATAAAAGCGATGTAAAATAAATGACAATTGAGTTTCAAGTCTTGTAGCATTTTTGTTGGAAGCTTCGGCACACACAAAAATTTAAACACTCTAGGGTTGAAAGTAAAATAAGACAAATGCTTAGATTTAGCACTTCTAACTGGGTGAAAGACAATGATAGTGGGAAAAAATGCAGTGCATTTGAAATGAACTGCCAGGCAGTGGCTTTATATTCTAGTCAAATATTTTTTTTATTTCACAGATATGTCTCTGGTAATTTAACATGTTTAAGTCCAAATTTTGATAAAATTGTTGGTATGTGAATAAAACATGCTATAGATTGCACATTGTACAGCTGTTTCACAAACCATGCTGGGGAGATATACAATATTAATAGATAATTAATATTTTTGACATACTGGTTCCCAGATATGATCTCTATATTTCATCTTGTAGAGGCATGATTTGGGAATGGTTATTAAATGTAATATCAGTATTTAGTTCAAATATAATCTTAAATCAATCCTAATTCTATCTTATTCATTCAAATGTGACTTCATTTTCATTTTTTGATGATCTGTTTTACTAATTCAAATGTGACGTAATTTTTTTGTTATTTTTTACAATTTCAAATATGACGTCACTTGGCGTTGTGGTTTTGACTTCAGGGAGCTACCCCGAGACACGTCATTTTCACAAAAAAAAAAAAAGGCAGAAGAGAGAGATTAGTTGGTCAATCGGAATCGGAGACTGTTGGTGTCTTTTTGTCTTTTCCGTCTATCCCGGATATTAGTTTGACAACCTAGTTACAAGTGTTGATGAAGCTGTTCATTCAGAAAAAGATCTTAGCTCCAAAGTTGCGTGCACATTGATTCGGCATGCAAAAAAAGAAATGGCAAAATAAAAATTTATAAATTGAATGTTAAAGGAAACACCTATGTTGTCACTTCTTTTAATTGATGAAATATCATTAATTAACGACATTTGGTTTCAAAATATTTTTTTTTTGGAGATTATGACAAAATCGGAAGGTTACTTGATGGTGTATATTTCTTCTTGATGATATAAAAATGGCATCAAAATTTTATTCTCATCTAATTAGCTATTCACAGATAACTCAATGTTGCACATATAATTTTATTTCCGTAATGCATAAGATATATCTGAAATATCAGACAAATTGGTGGGCAATATTTTGTTTTATTTGATTTTTTTCATTCCTACCAAAAATCTTATATTTGTACTTCCGGCTCAAAACTTTGTTAATGGATTACTCGGATTTATTCCGTTTGGTATCACATGAGTGTTTGACATGAACACTTGCATATAGAGATTCAAAGCATTAGTTTGAAATCGAGGTCGAAAGTTTTGAAATCATGAAGAACGTTGTCCTGTGTCTTTATACTTGAAGAGCAAGGTTCATTAAATTCAATCAAAACAAAATTATCAAAGAGTGTACAAAATATTTTGTAAACAGACATTGTATCCTATGTAGGGATTGCCTTTGGTGATCCCTTGATCAGAATGATTATGTTAAAGATGCCTTTGACCAGCTTTGACATATTATTTATATATGACATGCCCAACCAAAGGCCTGTAAAGTGGAGAATAATTGGCAGTAAAATCGCCAAGTTTTTCCATTCAGACCAATAATAAAAGCGATGTAAAATAAATGACAATTGAGTTTCAAGTCTTGTAGCATTTTTGTTGGAAGCTTCGGCACACACAAAAATTTAAACACTCTAGGGTTGAAAGTAAAATAAGACAAATGCTTAGATTTAGCACTTCTAACTGGGTGAAAGACAATGATAGTGGGAAAAAATGCAGTGCATTTGAAATGAACTGCCAGGCAGTGGCTTTATATTCTAGTCAAATATTTTTTTTATTTCACAGATATGTCTCTGGTAATTTAACATGTTTAAGTCCAAATTTTGATAAAATTGTTGGTATGTGAATAAAACATGCTATAGATTGCACATTGTACAGCTGTTTCACAAACCATGCTGGGGAGATATACAATATTAATAGATAATTAATATTTTTGACATACTGGTTCCCAGATATGATCTCTATATTTCATCTTGTAGAGGCATGATTTGGGAATGGTTATTAAATGTAATATCAGTATTTAGTTCAAATATAATCTTAAATCAATCCTAATTCTATCTTATTCATTCAAATGTGACTTCATTTTCAATTTTTGATGATCTGTTTTACTAATTCAAATGTGACGTAATTTTTTTGTTATTTTTTACAATTTCAAATATGACGTCACTTGGCGTTGTGGTTTTGACTTCAGGGAGCTACCCCGAGACACGTCATTTTCACAAAAAAAAAAAAAGGCAGAAGAGAGAGATTAGTTGGTCAATCGGAATCGGAGACTGTTGGTGTCTTTTTGTCTTTTCCGTCTATCCCGGATATTAGTTTGACAACCTAGTTACAAGTGTTGATGAAGCTGTTCATTCAGAAAAAGATCTTAGCTCCAAAGTTGCGTGCACATTGATTCGGCATGCAAAAAAAAAAATGGCAAAATAAAAATTTATAAATTGAATGTTAAAGGAAACACCTATGTTGTCACTTCTTTTAATTGATGAAATATCATTAAATAACGACATTTGGTTTCAAAATATTTTTTTTTTGGAGATTATGACAAAATCGGAAGGTTACTTAATTGATGGTGTATATTTCTTCTTGATGATATAAAAATGGCATCAAAATTTTATTCTCATCTAATTAGCTATTCACAGATAACTCAATGTTGCACATATAATTTTATTTCCGTAATGCATAAGATATATCTGAAATATCAGACAAATTGGTGGGCAATATTTTGTTTTATTTGATTTTTTTCATTCCTACCAAAAATCTTATATTTGTACTTCCGGCTCAAAACTTTGTTAATGGATTACTCGGATTTATTCCGTTTGGTATCACATGAGTGTTTGACATGAACACTTGCATATAGAGATTCAAAGCATTAGTTTGAAATCGAGGTCGAAAGTTTTGAAATCATGAAGAACGTTGTCCTGTGTCTTTATACTTGAAGAGCAAGGTTCATTAAATTCAATCAAAACAAAATTATCAAAGAGTGTACAAAATATTTTGTAAACAGACATTGTATCCTATGTAGGG
This sequence comes from Mytilus galloprovincialis, assembly GCF_965363235.1. Taxonomy (NCBI): domain Eukaryota; kingdom Metazoa; phylum Mollusca; class Bivalvia; order Mytilida; family Mytilidae; genus Mytilus; species Mytilus galloprovincialis. The sequence goes on along the minus strand of NC_134842.1, from coordinate 72,802,521 downwards.
ATTGCCTTTGGTGATCCCTTGATCAGAATGATTATGTTAAAGATGCCTTTGACCAGCTTTGACATATTATTTATATATGACATGCCCAACCAAAGGCCTGTAAAGTGGAGAATAATTGGCAGTAAAATCGCCAAGTTTTTCCATTCAGACCAATAATAAAAGCGATGTAAAATAAATGACAATTGAGTTTCAAGTCTTGTAGCATTTTTGTTGGAAGCTTCGGCACACACAAAAATTTAAACACTCTAGGGTTGAAAGTAAAATAAGACAAATGCTTAGATTTAGCACTTCTAACTGGGTGAAAGACAATGATAGTGGGAAAAAATGCAGTGCATTTGAAATGAACTGCCAGGCAGTGGCTTTATATTCTAGTCAAATATTTTTTTTATTTCACAGATATGTCTCTGGTAATTTAACATGTTTAAGTCCAAATTTTGATAAAATTGTTGGTATGTGAATAAAACATGCTATAGATTGCACATTGTACAGCTGTTTCACAAACCATGCTGGGGAGATATACAATATTAATAGATAATTAATATTTTTGACATACTGGTTCCCAGATATGATCTCTATATTTCATCTTGTAGAGGCATGATTTGGGAATGGTTATTAAATGTAATATCAGTATTTAGTTCAAATATAATCTTAAATCAATCCTAATTCTATCTTATTCATTCAAATGTGACTTCATTTTCATTTTTTGATGATCTGTTTTACTAATTCAAATGTGACGTAATTTTTTTGTTATTTTTTACAATTTCAAATATGACGTCACTTGGCGTTGTGGTTTTGACTTCAGGGAGCTACCCCGAGACACGTCATTTTCACAAAAAAAAAAAAAGGCAGAAGAGAGAGATTAGTTGGTCAATCGGAATCGGAGACTGTTGGTGTCTTTTTGTCTTTTCCGTCTATCCCGGATATTAGTTTGACAACCTAGTTACAAGTGTTGATGAAGCTGTTCATTCAGAAAAAGATCTTAGCTCCAAAGTTGCGTGCACATTGATTCGGCATGCAAAAAAAGAAATGGCAAAATAAAAATTTATAAATTGAATGTTAAAGGAAACACCTATGTTGTCACTTCTTTTAATTGATGAAATATCATTAAATAACGACATTTGGTTTCAAAATATTTTTTTTTTGGAGATTATGACAAAATCGGAAGGTTACTTGATGGTGTATATTTCTTCTTGATGATATAAAAATGGCATCAAAATTTTATTCTCATCTAATTAGCTATTCACAGATAACTCAATGTTGCACATATAATTTTATTTCCGTAATGCATAAGATATATCTGAAATATCAGACAAATTGGTGGGCAATATTTTGTTTTATTTGATTTTTTTCATTCCTACCAAAAATCTTATATTTGTACTTCCGGCTCAAAACTTTGTTAATGGATTACTCGGATTTATTCCGTTTGGTATCACATGAGTGTTTGACATGAACACTTGCATATAGAGATTCAAAGCATTAGTTTGAAATCGAGGTCGAAAGTTTTGAAATCATGAAGAACGTTGTCCTGTGTCTTTATACTTGAAGAGCAAGGTTCATTAAATTCAATCAAAACAAAATTATCAAAGAGTGTACAAAATATTTTGTAAACAGACATTGTATCCTATGTAGGGATTGCCTTTGGTGATCCCTTGATCAGAATGATTATGTTAAAGATGCCTTTGACCAGCTTTGACATATTATTTATATATGACATGCCCAACCAAAGGCCTGTAAAGTGGAGAATAATTGGCAGTAAAATCGCCAAGTTTTTCCATTCAGACCAATAATAAAAGCGATGTAAAATAAATGACAATTGAGTTTCAAGTCTTGTAGCATTTTTGTTGGAAGCTTCGGCACACACAAAAATTTAAACACTCTAGGGTTGAAAGTAAAATAAGACAAATGCTTAGATTTAGCACTTCTAACTGGGTGAAAGACAATGATAGTGGGAAAAAATGCAGTGCATTTGAAATGAACTGCCAGGCAGTGGCTTTATATTCTAGTCAAATATTTTTTTTATTTCACAGATATGTCTCTGGTAATTTAACATGTTTAAGTCCAAATTTTGATAAAATTGTTGGTATGTGAATAAAACATGCTATAGATTGCACATTGTACAGCTGTTTCACAAACCATGCTGGGGAGATATACAATATTAATAGATAATTAATATTTTTGACATACTGGTTCCCAGATATGATCTCTATATTTCATCTTGTAGAGGCATGATTTGGGAATGGTTATTAAATGTAATATCAGTATTTAGTTCAAATATAATCTTAAATCAATCCTAATTCTATCTTATTCATTCAAATGTGACTTCATTTTCATTTTTTGATGATCTGTTTTACTAATTCAAATGTGACGTAATTTTTTTGTTATTTTTTACAATTTCAAATATGACGTCACTTGGCGTTGTGGTTTTGACTTCAGGGAGCTACCCCGAGACACGTCATTTTCACAAAAAAAAAAAAAGGCAGAAGAGAGAGATTAGTTGGTCAATCGGAATCGGAGACTGTTGGTGTCTTTTTGTCTTTTCCGTCTATCCCGGATATTAGTTTGACAACCTAGTTACAAGTGTTGATGAAGCTGTTCATTCAGAAAAAGATCTTAGCTCCAAAGTTGCGTGCACATTGATTCGGCATGCAAAAAAAGAAATGGCAAAATAAAAATTTATAAATTGAATGTTAAAGGAAACACCTATGTTGTCACTTCTTTTAATTGATGAAATATCATTAAATAACGACATTTGGTTTCAAAATATTTTTTTTTTGGAGATTATGACAAAATCGGAAGGTTACTTGATGGTGTATATTTCTTCTTGATGATATAAAAATGGCATCAAAATTTTATTCTCATCTAATTAGCTATTCACAGATAACTCAATGTTGCACATATAATTTTATTTCCGTAATGCATAAGATATATCTGAAATATCAGACAAATTGGTGGGCAATATTTTGTTTTATTTGATTTTTTTCATTCCTACCAAAAATCTTATATTTGTACTTCCGGCTCAAAACTTTGTTAATGGATTACTCGGATTTATTCCGTTTGGTATCACATGAGTGTTTGACATGAACACTTGCATATAGAGATTCAAAGCATTAGTTTGAAATCGAGGTCGAAAGTTTTGAAATCATGAAGAACGTTGTCCTGTGTCTTTATACTTGAAGAGCAAGGTTCATTAAATTCAATCAAAACAAAATTATCAAAGAGTGTACAAAATATTTTGTAAACAGACATTGTATCCTATGTAGGGATTGCCTTTGGTGATCCCTTGATCAGAATGATTATGTTAAAGATGCCTTTGACCAGCTTTGACATATTATTTATATATGACATGCCCAACCAAAGGCCTGTAAAGTGGAGAATAATTGGCAGTAAAATCGCCAAGTTTTTCCATTCAGACCAATAATAAAAGCGATGTAAAATAAATGACAATTGAGTTTCAAGTCTTGTAGCATTTTTGTTGGAAGCTTCGGCACACACAAAAATTTAAACACTCTAGGGTTGAAAGTAAAATAAGACAAATGCTTAGATTTAGCACTTCTAACTGGGTGAAAGACAATGATAGTGGGAAAAAATGCAGTGCATTTGAAATGAACTGCCAGGCAGTGGCTTTATATTCTAGTCAAATATTTTTTTTATTTCACAGATATGTCTCTGGTAATTTAACATGTTTAAGTCCAAATTTTGATAAAATTGTTGGTATGTGAATAAAACATGCTATAGATTGCACATTGTACAGCTGTTTCACAAACCATGCTGGGGAGATATACAATATTAATAGATAATTAATATTTTTGACATACTGGTTCCCAGATATGATCTCTATATTTCATCTTGTAGAGGCATGATTTGGGAATGGTTATTAAATGTAATATCAGTATTTAGTTCAAATATAATCTTAAATCAATCCTAATTCTATCTTATTCATTCAAATGTGACTTCATTTTCATTTTTTGATGATCTGTTTTACTAATTCAAATGTGACGTAATTTTTTTGTTATTTTTTACAATTTCAAATATGACGTCACTTGGCGTTGTGGTTTTGACTTCAGGGAGCTACCCCGAGACACGTCATTTTCACAAAAAAAAAAAAAAGGCAGAAGAGAGAGATTAGTTGGTCAATCGGAATCGGAGACTGTTGGTGTCTTTTTGTCTTTTCCGTCTATCCCGGATATTAGTTTGACAACCTAGTTACAAGTGTTGATGAAGCTGTTCATTCAGAAAAAGATCTTAGCTCCAAAGTTGCGTGCACATTGATTCGGCATGCAAAAAAAGAAATGGCAAAATAAAAATTTATAAATTGAATGTTAAAGGAAACACCTATGTTGTCACTTCTTTTAATTGATGAAATATCATTAAATAACGACATTTGGTTTCAAAATATTTTTTTTTTGGAGATTATGACAAAATCGGAAGGTTACTTGATGGTGTATATTTCTTCTTGATGATATAAAAATGGCATCAAAATTTTATTCTCATCTAATTAGCTATTCACAGATAACTCAATGTTGCACATATAATTTTATTTCCGTAATGCATAAGATATATCTGAAATATCAGACAAATTGGTGGGCAATATTTTGTTTTATTTGATTTTTTTCATTCCTACCAAAAATCTTATATTTGTACTTCCGGCTCAAAACTTTGTTAATGGATTACTCGGATTTATTCCGTTTGGTATCACATGAGTGTTTGACATGAACACTTGCATATAGAGATTCAAAGCATTAGTTTGAAATCGAGGTCGAAAGTTTTGAAATCATGAAGAACGTTGTCCTGTGTCTTTATACTTGAAGAGCAAGGTTCATTAAATTCAATCAAAACAAAATTATCAAAGAGTGTACAAAATATTTTGTAAACAGACATTGTATCCTATGTAGGGATTGCCTTTGGTGATCCCTTGATCAGAATGATTATGTTAAAGATGCCTTTGACCAGCTTTGACATATTATTTATATATGACATGCCCAACCAAAGGCCTGTAAAGTGGAGAATAATTGGCAGTAAAATCGCCAAGTTTTTCCATTCAGACCAATAATAAAAGCGATGTAAAATAAATGACAATTGAGTTTCAAGTCTTGTAGCATTTTTGTTGGAAGCTTCGGCACACACAAAAATTTAAACACTCTAGGGTTGAAAGTAAAATAAGACAAATGCTTAGATTTAGCACTTCTAACTGGGTGAAAGACAATGATAGTGGGAAAAAATGCAGTGCATTTGAAATGAACTGCCAGGCAGTGGCTTTATATTCTAGTCAAATATTTTTTTTATTTCACAGATATGTCTCTGGTAATTTAACATGTTTAAGTCCAAATTTTGATAAAATTGTTGGTATGTGAATAAAACATGCTATAGATTGCACATTGTACAGCTGTTTCACAAACCATGCTGGGGAGATATACAATATTAATAGATAATTAATATTTTTGACATACTGGTTCCCAGATATGATCTCTATATTTCATCTTGTAGAGGCATGATTTGGGAATGGTTATTAAATGTAATATCAGTATTTAGTTCAAATATAATCTTAAATCAATCCTAATTCTATCTTATTCATTCAAATGTGACTTCATTTTCATTTTTTGATGATCTGTTTTACTAATTCAAATGTGACGTAATTTTTTTGTTATTTTTTACAATTTCAAATATGACGTCACTTGGCGTTGTGGTTTTGACTTCAGGGAGCTACCCCGAGACACGTCATTTTCACAAAAAAAAAAAAAAGGCAGAAGAGAGAGATTAGTTGGTCAATCGGAATCGGAGACTGTTGGTGTCTTTTTGTCTTTTCCGTCTATCCCGGATATTAGTTTGACAACCTAGTTACAAGTGTTGATGAAGCTGTTCATTCAGAAAAAGATCTTAGCTCCAAAGTTGCGTGCACATTGATTCGGCATGCAAAAAAAGAAATGGCAAAATAAAAATTTATAAATTGAATGTTAAAGGAAACACCTATGTTGTCACTTCTTTTAATTGATGAAATATCATTAAATAACGACATTTGGTTTCAAAATATTTTTTTTTTGGAGATTATGACAAAATCGGAAGGTTACTTGATGGTGTATATTTCTTCTTGATGATATAAAAATGGCATCAAAATTTTATTCTCATCTAATTAGCTATTCACAGATAACTCAATGTTGCACATATAATTTTATTTCCGTAATGCATAAGATATATCTGAAATATCAGACAAATTGGTGGGCAATATTTTGTTTTATTTGATTTTTTTCATTCCTACCAAAAATCTTATATTTGTACTTCCGGCTCAAAACTTTGTTAATGGATTACTCGGATTTATTCCGTTTGGTATCACATGAGTGTTTGACATGAACACTTGCATATAGAGATTCAAAGCATTAGTTTGAAATCGAGGTCGAAAGTTTTGAAATCATGAAGAACGTTGTCCTGTGTCTTTATACTTGAAGAGCAAGGTTCATTAAATTCAATCAAAACAAAATTATCAAAGAGTGTACAAAAATTTTTTGTAAACAGACATTGTATCCTATGTAGGGATTGCCTTTGGTGATCCCTTGATCAGAATGATTATGTTAAAGATGCCTTTGACCAGCTTTGACATATTATTTATATATGACATGCCCAACCAAAGGCCTGTAAAGTGGAGAATAATTGGCAGTAAAATCGCCAAGTTTTTCCATTCAGACCAATAATAAAAGCGATGTAAAATAAATGACAATTGAGTTTCAAGTCTTGTAGCATTTTTGTTGGAAGCTTCGGCACACACAAAAATTTAAACACTCTAGGGTTGAAAGTAAAATAAGACAAATGCTTAGATTTAGCACTTCTAACTGGGTGAAAGACAATGATAGTGGGAAAAAATGCAGTGCATTTGAAATGAACTGCCAGGCAGTGGCTTTATATTCTAGTCAAATATTTTTTTTATTTCACAGATATGTCTCTGGTAATTTAACATGTTTAAGTCCAAATTTTGATAAAATTGTTGGTATGTGAATAAAACATGCTATAGATTGCACATTGTACAGCTGTTTCACAAACCATGCTGGGGAGATATACAATATTAATAGATAATTAATATTTTTGACATACTGGTTCCCAGATATGATCTCTATATTTCATCTTGTAGAGGCATGATTTGGGAATGGTTATTAAATGTAATATCAGTATTTAGTTCAAATATAATCTTAAATCAATCCTAATTCTATCTTATTCATTCAAATGTGACTTCATTTTCATTTTTTGATGATCTGTTTTACTAATTCAAATGTGACGTAATTTTTTTGTTATTTTTTACAATTTCAAATATGACGTCACTTGGCGTTGTGGTTTTGACTTCAGGGAGCTACCCCGAGACACGTCATTTTCACAAAAAAAAAAAAAAGGCAGAAGAGAGAGATTAGTTGGTCAATCGGAATCGGAGACTGTTGGTGTCTTTTTGTCTTTTCCGTCTATCCCGGATATTAGTTTGACAACCTAGTTACAAGTGTTGATGAAGCTGTTCATTCAGAAAAAGATCTTAGCTCCAAAGTTGCGTGCACATTGATTCGGCATGCAAAAAAAGAAATGGCAAAATAAAAATTTATAAATTGAATGTTAAAGGAAACACCTATGTTGTCACTTCTTTTAATTGATGAAATATCATTAAATAACGACATTTGGTTTCAAAATATTTTTTTTTTGGAGATTATGACAAAATCGGAAGGTTACTTGATGGTGTATATTTCTTCTTGATGATATAAAAATGGCATCAAAATTTTATTCTCATCTAATTAGCTATTCACAGATAACTCAATGTTGCACATATAATTTTATTTCCGTAATGCATAAGATATATCTGAAATATCAGACAAATTGGTGGGCAATATTTTGTTTTATTTGATTTTTTTCATTCCTACCAAAAATCTTATATTTGTACTTCCGGCTCAAAACTTTGTTAATGGATTACTCGGATTTATTCCGTTTGGTATCACATGAGTGTTTGACATGAACACTTGCATATAGAGATTCAAAGCATTAGTTTGAAATCGAGGTCGAAAGTTTTGAAATCATGAAGAACGTTGTCCTGTGTCTTTATACTTGAAGAGCAAGGTTCATTAAATTCAATCAAAACAAAATTATCAAAGAGTGTACAAAATATTTTGTAAACAGACATTGTATCCTATGTAGGGATTGCCTTTGGTGATCCCTTGATCAGAATGATTATGTTAAAGATGCCTTTGACCAGCTTTGACATATTATTTATATATGACATGCCCAACCAAAGGCCTGTAAAGTGGAGAATAATTGGCAGTAAAATCGCCAAGTTTTTCCATTCAGACCAATAATAAAAGCGATGTAAAATAAATGACAATTGAGTTTCAAGTCTTGTAGCATTTTTGTTGGAAGCTTCGGCACACACAAAAATTTAAACACTCTAGGGTTGAAAGTAAAATAAGACAAATGCTTAGATTTAGCACTTCTAACTGGGTGAAAGACAATGATAGTGGGAAAAAATGCAGTGCATTTGAAATGAACTGCCAGGCAGTGGCTTTATATTCTAGTCAAATATTTTTTTTATTTCACAGATATGTCTCTGGTAATTTAACATGTTTAAGTCCAAATTTTGATAAAATTGTTGGTATGTGAATAAAACATGCTATAGATTGCACATTGTACAGCTGTTTCACAAACCATGCTGGGGAGATATACAATATTAATAGATAATTAATATTTTTGACATACTGGTTCCCAGATATGATCTCTATATTTCATCTTGTAGAGGCATGATTTGGGAATGGTTATTAAATGTAATATCAGTATTTAGTTCAAATATAATCTTAAATCAATCCTAATTCTATCTTATTCATTCAAATGTGACTTCATTTTCATTTTTTGATGATCTGTTTTACTAATTCAAATGTGACGTAATTTTTTTGTTATTTTTTACAATTTCAAATATGACGTCACTTGGCGTTGTGGTTTTGACTTCAGGGAGCTACCCCGAGACACGTCATTTTCACAAACAAAAAAAAAGGCAGAAGAGAGAGATTAGTTGGTCAATCGGAATCGGAGACTGTTGGTGTCTTTTTGTCTTTTCCGTCTATCCCGGATATTAGTTTGACAACCTAGTTACAAGTGTTGATGAAGCTGTTCATTCAGAAAAAGATCTTAGCTCCAAAGTTGCGTGCACATTGATTCGGCATGCAAAAAAAGAAATGGCAAAATAAAAATTTATAAATTGAATGTTAAAGGAAACACCTATGTTGTCACTTCTTTTAATTGATGAAATATCATTAAATAACGACATTTGGTTTCAAAATATTTTTTTTTTGGAGATTATGACAAAATCGGAAGGTTACTTGATGGTGTATATTTCTTCTTGATGATATAAAAATGGCATCAAAATTTTATTCTCATCTAATTAGCTATTCACAGATAACTCAATGTTGCACATATAATTTTATTTCCGTAATGCATAAGATATATCTGAAATATCAGACAAATTGGTGGGCAATATTTTGTTTTATTTGATTTTTTTCATTCCTACCAAAAATCTTATATTTGTACTTCCGGCTCAAAACTTTGTTAATGGATTACTCGGATTTATTCCGTTTGGTATCACATGAGTGTTTGACATGAACACTTGCATATAGAGATTCAAAGCATTAGTTTGAAATCGAGGTCGAAAGTTTTGAAATCATGAAGAACGTTGTCCTGTGTCTTTATACTTGAAGAGCAAGGTTCATTAAATTCAATCAAAACAAAATTATCAAAGAGTGTACAAAATATTTTGTAAACAGACATTGTATCCTATGTAGGGATTGCCTTTGGTGATCCCTTGATCAGAATGATTATGTTAAAGATGCCTTTGACCAGCTTTGACATATTATTTATATATGACATGCCCAACCAAAGGCCTGTAAAGTGGAGAATAATTGGCAGTAAAATCGCCAAGTTTTTCCATTCAGACCAATACATGCAATAATAAAAGCGATGTAAAATAAATGACAATTGAGTTTCAAGTCTTGTAGCATTTTTGTTGGAAGCTTCGGCACACACACAAATTTAAACACTCTAGGGTTGAAAGTAAAATAAGACAAATGCTTAGATTTAGCACTTCTAACTGGGTGAAAGACAATGATAGTGGGAAAAAATGCAGTGCATTTGAAATGAACTGCCAGGCAGTGGCTTTATATATTCTAGTCAAATATTTTTTTTATTTCACAGATATGTCTCTGGTAATTTAACATGTTTAAGTCCAAATTTTGATAAAATTGTTGGTATGTGAATAAAACATGCTATAGATTGCACATTGTACAGCTGTTTCACAAACCATGCTGGGGAGATATACAATATTAATAGATAATTAATATTTTTGACATACTGGTTCCCAGATATGATCTCTATATTTCATCTTGTAGAGGCATGATTTGGGAATGGTTATTAAATGTAATATCAGTATTTAGTTCAAATATAATCTTAAATCAATCCTAATTCTATCTTATTCATTCAAATGTGACTTCATTTTCATTTTTTGATGATCTGTTTTACTAATTCAAATGTGACGTAATTTTTTTGTTATTTTTTACAATTTCAAATATGACGTCACTTGGCGTTGTGGTTTTGACTTCAGGGAGCTACCCCGAGACACGTCATTTTCACAAAAAAAAAAAAAGGCAGAAGAGAGAGATTAGTTGGTCAATCGGAATCGGAGACTGTTGGTGTCTTTTTGTCTTTTCCGTCTATCCCGGATATTAGTTTGACAACCTAGTTACAAGTGTTGATGAAGCTGTTCATTCAGAAAAAGATCTTAGCTCCAAAGTTGCGTGCACATTGATTCGGCATGCAAAAAAAGAAATGGCAAAATAAAAATTTATAAATTGAATGTTAAAGGAAACACCTATGTTGTCACTTCTTTTAATTGATGAAATATCATTAAATAACGACATTTGGTTTCAAAATATTTTTTTTTTGGAGATTATGACAAAATCGGAAGGTTACTTGATGGTGTATATTTCTTCTTGATGATATAAAAATGGCATCAAAATTTTATTCTCATCTAATTAGCTATTCACAGATAACTCAATGTTGCACATATAATTTTATTTCCGTAATGCATAAGATATATCTGAAATATCAGACAAATTGGTGGGCAATATTTTGTTTTATTTGATTTTTTTCATTCCTACCAAAAATCTTATATTTGTACTTCCGGCTCAAAACTTTGTTAATGGATTACTCGGATTTATTCCGTTTGGTATCACATGAGTGTTTGACATGAACACTTGCATATAGAGATTCAAAGCATTAGTTTGAAATCGAGGTCGAAAGTTTTGAAATCATGAAGAACGTTGTCCTGTGTCTTTATACTTGAAGAGCAAGGTTCATTAAATTCAATCAAAACAAAATTATCAAAGAGTGTACAAAATATTTTGTAAACAGACATTGTATCCTATGTAGGGATTGCCTTTGGTGATCCCTTGATCAGAATGATTATGTTAAAGATGCCTTTGACCAGCTTTGACATATTATTTATATATGACATGCCCAACCAAAGGCCTGTAAAGTGGAGAATAATTGGCAGTAAAATCGCCAAGTTTTTCCATTCAGACCAATAATAAAAGCGATGTAAAATAAATGACAATTGAGTTTCAAGTCTTGTAGCATTTTTGTTGGAAGCTTCGGCACACACAAAAATTTAAACACTCTAGGGTTGAAAGTAAAATAAGACAAATGCTTAGATTTAGCACTTCTAACTGGGTGAAAGACAATGATAGTGGGAAAAAATGCAGTGCATTTGAAATGAACTGCCAGGCAGTGGCTTTATATTCTAGTCAAATATTTTTTTTATTTCACAGATATGTCTGGTAATTTAACATGTTTAAGTCCAAATTTTGATAAAATTGTTGGTATGTGAATAAAACATGCTATAGATTGCACATTGTACAGCTGTTTCACAAACCATGCTGGGGAGATATACAATATTAATAGATAATTAATATTTTTGACATACTGGTTCCCAGATATGATCTCTATATTTCATCTTGTAGAGGCATGATTTGGGAATGGTTATTAAATGTAATATCAGTATTTAGTTCAAATATAATCTTAAATCAATCCTAATTCTATCTTATTCATTCAAATGTGACTTCATTTTCATTTTTTGATGATCTGTTTTACTAATTCAAATGTGACGTAATTTTTTTGTTATTTTTTACAATTTCAAATATGACGTCACTTGGCGTTGTGGTTTTGACTTCAGGGAGCTACCCCGAGACACGTCATTTTCACAAAAAAAAAAAAAGGCAGAAGAGAGAGATTAGTTGGTCAATCGGAATCGGAGACTGTTGGTGTCTTTTTGTCTTTTCCGTCTATCCCGGATATTAGTTTGACAACCTAGTTACAAGTGTTGATGAAGCTGTTCATTCAGAAAAAGATCTTAGCTCCAAAGTTGCGTGCACATTGATTCGGCATGCAAAAAAAGAAATGGCAAAATAAAAATTTATAAATTGAATGTTAAAGGAAACACCTATGTTGTCACTTCTTTTAATTGATGAAATATCATTAAATAACGACATTTGGTTTCAAAATATTTTTTTTTTGGAGATTATGACAAAATCGGAAGGTTACTTGTATCTTTTACAAGATTTTTACTTTTGAATTTGTAACACTCAAGTCTTAGATATGTAGTTTTAGAGCACATTTTACAGTGTACAGTTCATCAGTTTGGAATGAGATGTACCAATCGGCATTAGAATTATCAGATTCCTTCGATATCGTTGAAAATATGCCAAGGCGATGTGGTTGACAGACTACCGGAGCCAATCAGCCTGCAACCACGGCACACCAAAACAGTAATGGAAAGTCTCATTATTTTTTGCGTTCATAGACCATATGATAAGGCAACTGGAGAGTGGAGTCACGTCAAGTTATCAGAAAATCGCTTCTTTGTGCTGTATCTGCTTCATCGTGTTGTAGGAAATATCACAAACGAACAAATCTCAATATTGTCTGAAACATACGAAACTGACCTAGCATGTAATTTTGACGAATTCAATTGGGAGGTCGATCGATGCCGAACACGTACGCTGGTTTATAACATCTAGCGAGTGCTACCCTGCCATGATGGGCCTGAGAACTATCAGTCACGGTATATTTTGAGTCTTCTATCTATTATTATAATACTTCTGTTTAGATGTATTAATGATATGTTTTGTTCTGTTTCTCCAGAATCTATATTCAGCCCACATTCCCAGTGAATGATATTTATCCCTCATTTTTCTTGCATATGAGATTTCTTTATTGTACCATTCATTCAGGCTGTCTGCCTCTTTTTCACAATAGGGGCATGTTTATTTAAAATGTTATTAAAAATGTTGTACCACATTTCAATACAAACAGATGGGTCATTTTCAAATTCAATATGTTGAAAAGGTGCACTTTTTAAATCTTTGAAATAGTTTTGCTCATTAAAAGTCTTAAAATTTCTATGAGTGATTGTTGAATGAGTATGTTTTTTATCATACAATTTCTCTTGTCTTGTCATAAAATTGAGAATGGAAATGGGGAATGTGCCAAAGAGACAACAACCCGACCATAGAAAAAAACAACAGCAGGTCACCAACAGGTTTTCAATGTAGCGAGATATTCCCGCACCCGGAGGCGTCCTTCAGCTGGCCCCTAAACAAATATATACAAGTTCAGTGATAATAAACGCCATACTAATTTCCAAATTGTACACAAGAAATACATATTGGATAATGATCACTAATAGAATATTTAGAAACATGAGCCTCTTTAACCATGCTTAAACTGGTGACATATATATATATGATCAATCAAAGTTTTTGATTCATTTGTTACTCTGGTTGGTTCCTTAATTAACTGTTGAAAGTTATAAGTTTCTAGGGCATTTAACCATCTTTGTGGTATTTCATTGGGTTGTAAACAATTTATGTTAAAATCTCCCATAAGAATTACGTCTGAATTATATTTCATTGCAACCTTAATCATGTTAATCTCATCCTCAAATTTATCTATCCAACCAATTAGAGACTTGGGTGGCCTATAAACAAAGCACAACAAAAAGGATTTCTTATAGCTAGGTTTAACTTCAAACCAAATAGTTTCAATGTTATATACTTATTTCAAAATCATTTTTTCTAGAAAAAGAGGTGGTTTCTGTTAAATAGACAGCCCAACCATCCCCACCATCGGTTAGTCTATCTTTCCTTTGTAAAATATATCCAGGAATATCTATTTCTCTATCAGAAGTATTTTTACCCAAAAAAGTTTCACAATAACCAATTATATCTGGGGGATTTGGAGTGGACATAAGATTGTATTTAATCTCATCAAACTTGCATTCCAATCTATTCACATTGTGGGAACATATTTTAAGACCTTTGCATTTCTTAAATCCATATGTTACATGTACAATGCAAGATCATCATTTTCTGTATCCTTATCAATAAGATAAGTATTGTCAATAACACATAAACATGATACACATAGTATATAATAAGTAAATAAAAATATAAAAAAAATCCTCAATACTAAAAGTGTCCTCAGGGACTTGTATTACAGAAGTATTTGTTTTGTACATTATGTCTTGAGAAACTTGAGATGGCAAACATAGGGATAGGTCTGGTACTGCAGCAAGATGGCAGATAATCAGCATGAAAGAAGCAGATATGTCGCTGTGTCAATTGCACATATTGTTGGTCATCACCATTCCACTATAAGTTGTTTTGAGAATACAAATCAGGCAACAAACAATGTTAAAGACCTTTCGAGATAAAAAACACCCCCTATAACATCTACTAGGGAAAATCAAGCATATTGAAGGTTGATCAGAAGGAAACCCATTGCAAATAATACAATCCTAACCAGGTGCTCCGCAGGATGCAGCTTTATACGACCGCAGAGGTCGAACCCTGAACAGTTGGGGCAAGTATGGACAAAACATTCAAGCGTGATACAGCTCTGAATTTGGATTGTGATCAAATTTTTGACATTACATGGTTTTTTTTTACACAAAACAAATGTCAAGATTTTACAAATCAATTAAAGATTTCTTCTTCAAACTTTTTAAATCTAAAATTAAATAGTTGATCATGACACAGCATAGGTTTCTGACACAGAACTAATGTGGTCTAATGAACTTAAAAGTTTTTTTTTGCCTTTGAGTAATTCACTATGCTGTTGAATATTAATCCTCTCAAAAAAATGTTTGAAGAAATTTTCTTTTTATTTATGAAATCTGAAATGAGAAAAATTTAAACCCCCTCCCCCCCTTTTTTTCACATCCCCGTTTCCCTTTTTCCAAAACTGATATCAATTCAAATTTCAAATGGAGTTTGCAACAATAACTACTCTTTTAAATACATCATAAAATATTAAAATGTAAAATAAAGTGCTTGTTATCACTGAATGGTAAAGATTGGTTGGTAGTAAAAGTGAATATACATTGTTTATTGTATAAAACAATAAAAAAAACTTCATCAGCAACATTTTATATTGGCAAATTTCCAATGAAGTTATTTACATAAAGTTATTGGCAAATAAAAATAGAAAATGACATCATAGTCATGTCTGGCAAATGTCCAACATACATTATCTAAAAACATTTTAGATAAGATAAGGAAAAAAAGCTCCATCAGCAACATTTTATATTGGCAAATTTCCAATGAAGTTATTTACATAAAGTTATTGGCAAATAAAAATAGAAAATGACATCATAGTCATGTCTGGCAAATTTCCAACATATATTATCAACTACTATTCTATAAAAAGAAAGATAACTCCAATTGAAAATTAATTGCTATTGCACAATATTGTGCAATTAGATATTTCTTGCTATTGTGCAATACTGTGCAATTGAAAATTTCTTGCTATTGCACAATACTTGATATGGAATCCTGATTTGGACCAACTTGAAAACTGGGCCCATAATCAAAAATCAAAGTACATATTTAGATAAAGCATATCAAATAAGCCCAAGAATTTAATTTTTGTTAAAATCAAACTTAGTTTAATTTTGGACCCTTTGGACCTTAATGTAGACCAATTTGAAAACTGGACCAAAAATTAAGAATCTACATACACAGTTAGATTTGGCATATCAAAGAACCCATTTATTCAATTTTTGATGAAATCAAACAAAGTTTAATTTTGGACACCCATTTGGACCAACTTGAAAACTAGGCCAATAATTAAAAATCTAAGTACATTTTTAAATTCAGCATATCAAAGAACCCCAAGGATTCAATTTTTGTTAAAATCAAACTAAGTTTAATTTTGGACCCTTTGGACCTTAATGTAGACCAATTTGAAAACGGGACCAAAAATTAAGAATCTACATACATAGTTAGATTTGGCATATCAAAGAACCCCAATTATTCAATTTTTGATGAAATCACACAAAGTTGAATTTTGGACCCTTTGGGCCCCTTATTCCTAAACTGTTAGGACCAAAACTCCCAAAATCAAACCCAACCTTCCTTTTGTGGTCATAAACCTTGTGTCAAAATTTCATAGATTTCTATTCACTTAAACTAAAGTTATAGTGCGAAAACCAAGAAAATGCTTATTTGGGCCCTTTTTGGCCCCTAATTCCTAAAATGTTGGGACCAAAACTCCCAAAATCAATCCCAACCTTCCTTTTGTAGTCATAAACCTTGTGTTAAAATTTCATTGATTTCTATTCACTTTTACTAAAGTTAGAGTGCGAAAACTATAAGTATTCGGACGATGACGACGACGACGACGCCAACGTGATAGCAATATACGACCAAAAAATTAAAATTTTTGCGGTCGTATAAAAATCAATCCCAACCTTCCTTTTGTGGTCATAAACCTTGTGTTAAAATTTCATTGATTTCTATTAACTTATACTAAAGTTATTGTGCGAAAACCAAGAATAATGCTTATTTGGGCCCTTTTTTGGCCCTTAATTCCTAAACTGTTGGAACCAAAACTCCCAAAATCAATCCCAACCTTCCTTTTGTGGTCATAAACCTTGTGTCAAAATTTCATAGATTTCTATTCACTTAAACTAAAGTTATAGTGCGAAAACCAAGAAAATGCTTATTTGGGCCCTTTTTGGCCCCTTATTCCTAAAATGTTGGGACCAAAATTCCCAAAATCAATCCCAACCTTCCGTTTGTGGTCATAAACCTTGTGTTAAAATTTCATTGATTTCTATTCACTTTTACTAAAGTTAGAGTGCAAAAACTAAAAGTATTCGGACAACGACGACGACGTTTATCTTCTTTGGCCCGATCATAGCCCGAATTTGAACCATCTCGAGCATATATATGGGACACTATTGAGCTAAAGTGCACGAAAGGACAGTACCCCAGTTCAAAAACGTCATGATATAAACAATATCCTTCGTCAGGAATGGTTGCTGCTACCTTAGCAACAAATTAGTTGACTTATGGCAGGTATCAGAAGACGTTAAGATGCAGTTATCCTTTTGAATGGAGGCTGCGCACAAAGTACTAACTATTTGGCCAATAATAATCAACCATGATGTGAACAATCATCTATAGATTAAATTTGAAATGTCTGACATTGTAAAGTTCGACTACAGTAAAAGTTGTAAAATGCATTTTTTTGTACAAAAAACACTTCATTTTGTAATAAAAATTTTGGTTTCGATAAAACATTTTTTTTCATACATTTTTTGTTTGTTTTAATGCCAATGTTATCATTTACTGTGTTTCAAATATTTTATCATATTCCATCCAAAATAAGAGGCTGATTTTTCAAGTTTTAAAAAATCAAGGTGTTGCAATACTTTTTTCCATGTGTATACATGGTTAGATTCAGCATATCAAAGGACCCCAATAATTCAATTTTTGATGAAATCAAATACAGTTCAATTTTGGACCCTTTAAGACCTCAATGTGGACCAATTTGATAACCAGGCCCAAACATAAAAAATCT
Source organism: Mytilus galloprovincialis (assembly GCF_965363235.1). NCBI lineage: Eukaryota > Metazoa > Mollusca > Bivalvia > Mytilida > Mytilidae > Mytilus > Mytilus galloprovincialis. Next base: position 72,784,599 of record NC_134842.1, on the reverse strand, counting down.
AGATACCTGGTTAGATTAAGCTTATATCAAAGAACCCAAAATATAAAATTTTTGTTGAAATCAAACAAAATTTAATTTAGGACCCCAATTTGAACCAATTTGAAAACTGGGCCCATAATAAAAAAATCTAAGTACATGTTTAGATTCAGCATATCTAAGAACCCCAAGAATTCAATTTTTGTTGTAATCAAACAAAGTTTAAAATGGACCTCAATTTGGACCAACTTGAAAATTGGGCCAATAATCAAAAATTTAAGAAATAATTCCTTCATGTCATGCTCTATGCTCATTTTAACATGGGTAGGCATTATATTTGTCGATATTTTACACTGAGCGTTAGCGAGGTGTAAAATGTGGTCAAATATAATGCCTACCTATGTTAAAATGAGCATAGAGCATGACATGAAGGAATTATTTCGATTCTAATAGGACAAATACAGTATTTTTATAGGTCGAAGCGTACAAAATTACCGTAAAAATGTTTGTCTGTTCCCATTTCCTCCTCGAGGAGTCTGTGCATTGCATTTCATATTTGATAAGTTTTGAATCTACAAACAGGGTAAATATATGTAGTTTCATAAAAAAAATATAATAAAGTTTATGTTAGCTGCTTAAGTGTATATATTTTAAAGGATAACGATAGAAATAACATTAATATAAACAGTAAGTTCGTGCGCATGTGTCAAACATATTTTGTGCTCATTAGAACACGGCTTTGTTTACAAAGTGTAATAAGGACGTCATATTAGAACTAAGTACAAATGTACATGTTTAGATTCAGCATATCAAAGAACCCCAAGGATTCAATTTTTGTTAAAATCAAACTTAGTTTAATTTGGACCCTTTGGACCTTAATGTAGACCAATTTGAAAATGGGACCGAAAATTAAGAATCTACATACACCATGTACACAGTTAGATTCCGCATATCAAAGAACCCTAATTATATAATTTTTAATGAAATCAAACAAAGTTTAATTTTAGACCCTTTGGGCCCCTTATTCCTAAACTGTTGGAACCAAAACTCCCAAAATTTTGTCTTGTGGAGATCTGTACATGTCTCATTGGGATCTCACCCCATCTTCTTTGTAATTTTTAATTGACGGAAGAGAATAAAGAATAACATTGTTTATTATAGTGTCACATATTGATTGAAACAAGGCATTCAAACAATATTCATATACACACAAACAACAATCAATATCCAGCCAAAAAAATACTTATGAGACACTGATCCTTAAAACCAAAATATATACAAAAATATACTATTTAAACTTGTAAATAATCTCATAGAAGTTATATTCAAAATGGGGCAATAAAAGTAGCTTAAGATATAAATAATTCTTAGGTTAAAAAAGATATATGTTAACTATGAAGTATGAAATACTATAAAATTGGGTAAAAATCTTATAAATAAAGGCATAGTTCGTGTAACAAGATATAGTGATAATCCTATTAAAAGATTTAAGTGAAATGTTTATTTAGACTAATGATCCAATTATCACCTAATATCAATACAAGGTTTGAATTACAGATTCAGATTCAATAGTTTATTACAACCGGCACACGTTCACGTAATTAAAACATTTCAATCGACGAACACGCGTCTTTAAATTACATATAGTTTACTGGGGAAGCAATACTATTATTTTCCTTTTTAAGTTTAAGACCTGCTTTAATATATATTAATGCAGTTTAAGCATGTTGAATTAGTTTGAACAGAGACATATAATACTACATATAATACTATTGTATTATATGTTTGTATTATATGTCTCTGGTTTGAATAATTTCAACGGGCAATCTTCTTTTTTTTCATCATCAAAAAGGTATTTTGTATTCAAATATGTTCCTGTATAAATATAAAGTCATTCGTTCTCTTCATTAGACTTTTGTCTAAAATGAAAACAAATAGAAAAAAACAATGTTGTTCGAGTTTAAATACATCTACCCCTATGATTCATTCTTGTCTTTTATTTCCCCGACAAGGTCCGAATTTTGTAACTCAACCATTATATTTTTTAATTTCGATAAAATTCTTTATCATTTCAATGATATTTTATACCTTTCCTATAACAAAATTCATATTTCAAGGAGATTGATTGAAAACAGTTAAAGAACTTGAATAAATCCGACCACAGGGTTTTCAAGCAAATTTATGTTATTTAATTTTCCGTTCAGGTCCGAGTTTTGACACCTCAACGATATTTTTTCAATATTTTTTTTTAATATTAACATTATACTGAACTTTTTGTTTCACAAAATCTAAAGTTGAAAGATAACCATTAAAGACCAAACAGCCTATTCATTTCTACCAGTGATTTTTCCTTCAAATTTTGTGTGAAGGTGATGCATGATTTGAAGAACAAAATATGACGAAAAAAAATTGGGGTCACCGACTTAGTTTTGTCACTATAGCAACCTCAGTTTCGTGTTTTCCCGAATATTAACATAATATTTGCTTGTTATATAAACTCTCAAAAAAATGCTTTATATCAAACCTACAGTCATAATTCTTGTTTCACGTTAAACAGTAGATTTGTATCTTTTAAATACAGGTCCAAGAGTTTAAGGCTCATATTGATTTGATCTTTAAAAATATGATTTATTTCATTCCCGCCAAAAATTAAACGTTAAACTGAAAAACGTTTCCAGTATTAAAAAATATCTACCAGTGATTTCTTCATAAAAATTTAAAGAAGGAAAGTGCCATATGTACTCTTCAAAATGAAGCAAAAAAAAGTGTATGTGACCGACCTTTCAAAAAAGTTTTCATGTTTTTTCCTCGTTCGTTTTGAAGAAAAGAGTTGTCTTTCTTTAGAACATTGCATCTGACGTCATAGTACATGTACAAACTTTCCTTGCTGGCGCACTATTTGAAAAAAGAAATCGCGAAATTGGACGCTTGAAACCCACATTTAAATTTCCAAGAATAACAACTATATTCACCTACGTGGCTTTATTATCCGGTAATACTAGAGATTAAACATGTATCAGTTTCAGATGTTTATGATGTTGTTGACGCACAATTTAAACCTGCAGAAACACCATCAATCGGAATGGAAAATTGTTTGAAATAACCTTTCACGCCGCTTTTGTTTTTGTCCTCTGTCCCGCATAAGCAAAATTATTGAAAATAAACCAGATGCTTCGCAGGGCGTAGCTTTATACGACCGCAGAGGTTGAACCCTGAACGGTTGGGGCAAGTATGGACACAACATTCAAGCTGGATTCAGCTCTAAATTTGGATTGTGATTAAATAGTTGACACAGCATAGGTTTCTGACACAGAATGAATGTGTTCTAATGAACTTAAAATTTTTGTTTTCTCTTAGAGCAATTCACTATGCTGTTGAATAATAATCCTCTCAAAAAAATGTTTGAAGAAATTTTCTTTTTTATTTATGAAATTTCAAATGAGAAAAATTGAACCCAATTTTTTTAATCACATCCCCCTTTCCCTTATTCCAAAACTAATCTCAATTAAAATTTCTAATGGAGTTTGCAACAATAACTACTCATTTAAATACATCATAAAATATTAAGATGTAAAAAAACTGCTTGTTATCACTGAATGGTAAAGATTATATTAATTTATCAGTTGGTAGTAAAAAGTGAATATACATTGTATATTGTATATAACAAAGATTTAAGTTGATTCTGGACAAAGAAAGATAACTCCAATTAAAAAAAATTTTGCTATTGCACAATATTTTGCAATTAGATATTTCTTGCTTACTATTCTGGACAAAGAAAGATAACTCTAATTAAATTTTTTTTTGCTATTTCACAATATTGTGCAATTAGATATTTCTTGCCATTGCGCAATACTGTGCAATTGAAAAGACTTGCTATTGCACAATACTTAATATAATAATTTTAGATCCTGATTTGGACCAACTTGAAAACTGGGCCCATAATAAAAAATCTAAGTACATTTTTGGATTCAGCATATCAAAGAACCCCAAGATTTCAATTTTTGTTAAAATCAGACTAAGTTTAATTTGGACCCTTTTGACTTTCTTGTAGACCAATTTAAAAACAGGACCAAAAATGAAGAATCTACATACACAGTTAGATTTGGTATATCAAAGAACCCCATTTATTCAATTTTTGATGAAATCAAACAAAGTTTAATTTTGGACCCCGATTTGGACCAACTTGAAAACTGGGCCAAAAATCAAGAATCTAAGTACATTTTTAGATTCAGCATATCAAAGAACCTAACTGATTCATTTTTTGTCAAAATCAAACTAAGTTTAATTTTGGACCCTTTGGACCTTAATGTAGACCAATTTGAAAACGGGACCAAAAGTTAAGAATCTACATACACAGTCATGACAGTTGTTTCGGCATATCAAAGAACCCCAATTATTCAATTTTGATGAAATCAAACAAAGTTTAATTTTGGACCCTTTGGGCCCCTTAATCTGTTGGGACCAAAACTCCCAAAATCAATACCAACCTTCCTTTTATGGTCATAAACCTTGTGTTTAAATTTCATAGATTTCTATTTACATATACTAACGTTATGGCGCGAAAACCAAGAAAAATGCTTATTTGGGTCCCTTTTTGGCCCCTAATTCCTAAACTGATGGACCTAAACTCCCAAAATCAATACCAACCTTCCTTTTGTAGTCATTAACATTGTGTTTAAATTTCATTGACTTCTATTTACTTAAACTAAAGTTATTGTGCGAAAACCAAGAATAATGCTTATTTGGGCCCTTTTTTGGCCCCTAATTCCTAAACTGTTGAAACTAAAACTCCCAAAATCAATCCCAACCATTCTTTTGTGGTCATAAACCTTGTGTCAAAATTTCATAGATTTCTATTAACTTAAACTAAAGTTATAGTGCGAAAACCAAGAAAATGCTTATTTGGGCCCTTTTTGGCCCCTAATTCCTAAAATGTCGGGACCAAAACTCCCAAAATCAATACCAACCTTCCTTTTGTGGTCATAAACCTTGTGTTAAAATTTCATAGATTTCCATTCACTTTTACTAAAGTTAGAGTGCGAAAACTAAAAGTATTCGGACGACGACGACGACGATGACGCCAACGTGATAGCAATATACGACGAAAAAATTTTCAAATTTTGCGGTCGTATAAAAAAGAAATGAAAGACGGCACTGGTTAACTTAGAGTATTTGACTATACCAAACTAGATGTGCTTGTTTCTTTTTGCGTGAATAGTTCAGAAGTTTGCCGTAACGAGCTCATTCGGGACTGTTGAAAGACAGACATACAAAAGCATGGACGGAGTTCTTTTTACCATTATTTTTCTCGACTAAGACGAACGTTTAGAAATTATTGCATCGAGTTTTTGATTTTTGTCATTATTTTATTTTTACTATAAGACTTGGTCAAATAAGCAGTATAAATAAATTTTAACTTCATTGCAAGATCGGACATTATTTTACGGGAATCATCCAGACATCAGTTACATGCACATCAGTGTTGCCAGTATGTCAAAACTTTAAGGAATAATTGATTATCGGCCTAACCTTGTGAAAAAAACGACACTAAAATTAGAAGGATCGTTGCATAACGAACATGTTTACTAAGTTTTAAGTTGATAGGACTTCAACTTCGTCAAAAACTGTAACTAAAAACTTTAATCTGAAGCGGGACAGACGGACGAACGAACGGACGCAGAGACCAGAAAACATAATGCCTATTTATCGGGCATAAAAATAACTTTCACCTAACCTGTACACAATCGGCACAAACGAAAGACAAAATCTTTGCAAGTGAAGAAAAAAAAAAATGAAATGCTGATTGACGCAAATATAAGACAAAATCTACGCAGCCATGTGAAAGAATAAAAAAAATGAAATGCAGAACGGCGCAAATGCAAAACGTCGAGATCAAAATTGATATTTTATTATTTTTATTAGAACGAAGGTTAAATATAGTGTAGTATCTTATGTGTCCAGTTGTGTTAAATTTCCACAGGATATTATAGTAACGCGACGCATAATAGTTCCTCTTTTCTTGGGAGACGTACTGGTAGCGTACCTACGTATCGTACACCATCTTGAAATCCGTGAAAAACGCGAAATAGGACGTTATAATTTGATGTTTTTTCATAGTTAGAAACAACGTCATAGAGCTTTTATGTCACTATACCAAGTTGCGTTAGCTGATGCGCATAAACAATAGGCTGTTTGGTCTTTAAGTCTTAAAAAAATTATTGAAGTTAGAATTAGTCCAACCATAGATTTTCAGGTACCTTCAGGTCTTTTCATTTCTCCGTTCAGGTCCAACTTTTAGCTTCAAAAAAATGTTTTTGATTGAAAATATTTAAATTTTAATGAAATATGGATATTAACAATTAATAAAATTCCAACTTGAAGAAATTCCATCCAATAATAAAAAAGTTATTGCAATTTGAATAATTTTAGTCGTATACTTTCAGGTCTTTTCAGGTCCACTTTCAGGTCTTTAGTGTAACCCACAGGTTGGTTAGATCTTTTTGTAAAAAATACATTGTAAACACTAGCACATCATAGAAAAGCAAGTGAGTAATATATGTTTCAAATTTGCCACTGGACGTTAAACAACCAACAACATGATCATGAACAACCAATCAATATATATAGGACATTGTCTTAGTATAAAGCTGGCATTTAAGGTAGCGCCTTCCTCATATTGGCAAAAATCTCTGTATTAAAGGCTGTGGATTTTCTTGCCACAAAGTACTCTTTTTCTATTAAATGCAATAAAACAGTAAATAATAATGCTTTGCATCAAGTTTCAAAATGGCCTGTCTCAATTTATTCATTATATCTGTAGTTTTGATAGATTCGTACAAAAATGGCTACAGAAGGGCTCATAAACCTTAAGCCAGACAGACAGACGGACAGACACCGGAAATTTGTATACTATATATAAAAAGTACTGAAGTAAGGCCTCAGTTTTCGCTGAATATACTTCATTTTTGTACAAGTTTGTAAATGGTTAATGACCTGTTTCTTAAGTTCTGCAACTTGTCTCTCCGATTCCTCATTTTCGCTGTCAGAGTCGTTTGAATCTGAATCCTTCTCGCATTCCATTTCTATATCTGCCTTTTCTTCGTCGTCGCTATCTTGCATTTCTTTTTTATTTTCGTTTGCCGTGGAGTCCGCCATCGCGGTTAAACAACGTACAAAGGGAGGCAATTCTGGGTAATGCTATAACCTAGGAAGCAGATACGGTATTGGGTCTGTTTCCATCCTAAAACACGTCGTTCGCTCCCTTGTTGTTGGTTTTTTTTACACTGTGGACGTAATCACGCTATTTGTATTCAAACACATGTTGTAATGTAAGATTTTTTTTTCGAAAAAAATATGAAAAGTTGTAAATGAATGCATATATATGATGAAGACACCATCGTTCAATCAAGTTATAATTTTTTACGTTTGAAAATGCCTGTACCAAGTCAGGAATATGACAGTTCTTGTCCATTCGTTTTTGATGCGTTTTGTTATTTGATTTTGCCATGTGATTATGGACTTTCCGAATTGATTTTCCTCTGAGTTCAGTATTTTTGTGATTTTACTTTTGATTAATTGAAAACATTGAGCCAGTCTTGGCTATGAAATAATAAAGTTACATTCATACATTTATTTCAGATTCTCTGTTTTGGTGATGGTGACTTGTTTGTAGATCTTTATTTACTGAACATTCTTGTTATTTACAATTATTTCTATCTATACTGATTACAATTATTTCTTTCTATATCCTAGATAACAATACTTTGTTGCCTTGGGCCAACATTGGTGATTGGTTGGCACAGTTGGTAAACAGTTGGCGTTGGCAGGACAACAAGAGACCAACGTTGGCCCAACAAAACTCAACCAACAGTTATCTCCCCGTTTTATACCACAGATTTTTTTTTAAATATTAGGCAGCAACCATTTGATTTTCTGGGGGGGGGGGGCTATGTTTTTTTTTGGAAAAAAAAGTTTGTTTCCATTTTTTGATTCTGAGAAAAAAAATTGTTTGTTTCACCCTCAGCTGCCACTATATGTTATGCTAAAATTGAAAATTGAAAGAAAAAAAAAAATGTTTTCGACTTGTCGCAAAAAAAAATAGATTGTTTTTCGCCGCAGGCGAAAAAATAAAAATTTGTCCAGACAAAAAAACCATAGACCCCCCCCCCCCCCCCCAGAAAATCAAATGGTTGCTGCCTTATTTCAAAGTGCAAACAAAACATGTGCTCTTTATTCTCTTTATCAAATATTTTCAAATCTGTGTAGTCATCTAAATGTATTTATCTTAATGTTTGAATATTTTTTTGCGCAAACAGCCCAAATAATAAATAAAATTTGAATATAGTTTCAATTTTTTAAATATTCAATTATTACTTCTTCTCGATTGACACGAGTGAAATCTCTCACTCTCCAATTGACAGTTGATCATGTTGATTGTGTATTAATTATGCACTTAATAGTTTAGGCTAGAATATATACTGACTACTTATAAATATAATGGAAAGCATAATTAAACATTGTTAACACATGTGGGCAAATAGTTACCTTTGTTGGCATACTGATGTTGGGCCAACAAAGACCCAACATGTTGGGCCAACGACGGGCCGATGAGCAAAATGACGTTGGCCCAACATAGTTTTCCAACGTTGGTCCAACAATGTTGCCAACAGAATGCCAACATGGGCCCATGCAATACATGTTTGCTATCTGAGACTGACTTTGGTCCAGTAGTTTCAGAGGAAAAGATTTATGTAAAAATTGACTTTAAAGGGCAACTCTTTATGGGTCAATTATCAATTTTGGTCGCGTTAATTTATATTTAGATCTTACATTACTAAACAGCTGTTGTCTGCTCTATGTTTGGGTTGTTGTCGCTTTGACACATTCCCCATTTCCTTTCTCAATTTTTCATTATCTGTACCTATTATAATATTCAAGATAATAACAAACAAACAAAAAACTGCAAAATTTCCAATTGATTGGTAGCAACCCAATGGGTTGTCTGACGCGTCTGAAACTTTCCAGATAGTTAAATTATCACCCAATGAACAAATTTAATACCCCATCTTAGATTTGCTTTAATGCTTTAGTTTCAGAGATATAAGCCAAAAAACTGCATTTTGGCTCATGTTCTATTTTTAGCCATTGCGGCCATCTTGGTCAATGGCCATGGTCATTGGATATATATTTAAAGCTAGATACACTAAGGATGATTAAGACCATCATTGATTTAATTTTGGCTTTGTAGTTCCAGAGAAAATTTGTACAAAGATTACGAAAATTAATCAAAAGTTGTGAAAATTTTATATTAAAGAGCAGTAACTCTTTATGGGGTCAATTGATAATTTCGATCCTGTTGACTAATTTGTAGATCTTACTTAGCTGAAAAAGGCAACAGTGGTATAGCGCTATTCGAAATTCATAAATCGATTGAGAAAAAATGAAATCCGGGATACAAACTAAAACTGAGGGAACACATCAAATATAAGAGAACTACGACACAACAGAACCACAACACTACAATGTAACACACACAGAAACGAACTATAGTATAACAATGTCCATGTTCCTGACTTGGTACAGGACATAAAAACTGGTGGTTTAAACCTGGTTTGATGGCTAGCCAAACCTCTCGCTTTTATGGCAATGCTATATATAACATTAAAATGACAACATTTATTTTACATGACAGGACTGCAATACAAATAAATGGGAGAACATATAGAACAGAGAAACACACAAATAATAGCTTTCAAAAGGTACCAGGTTTATGATATAATACGCCAGACGCGCGTTTCGTCTACACTAGACTAACCAGTGACGCTTAGATAAAAAAATAGTTCAAAATTGAATAGCTTTGAGGACCAAAAGGGCCAAAAAATTATGCCTAAAACGGCTAAGGTTTTCTGCCTGGGATAAGAACAGCCTAAGTATTTAGAATAATTCATACTTTTGCAAACAGTGAATTTATAAAAATGACCATTTAGAAGATATACATGACAACACCGAAGTGGTGAGTAATTACAGAATAAAAACGAATACATAAAACAATTTAAACCAGCACATAAAAAGTCACACCGAGTTGCCGAAGAGATCGACGCACAAAGTGGCGTCACATTTGAATTTCTAAAATTTCCAAAAAATAATTCTGATATAACATTAATCAATAACAATGATAATTAATTGTATTATCTAGCTATGATGGTGTTTCTTCTAAATCAAACCAAATATATCGTATACATTCAGTTGACCCAAACTAGAATTTAATAAATGAACTGGGTGATTAATTATCTTTACCATGTTTACCATAACACACGAATACAACAGAAAAAAATACAATTTACAACTACAAACGACTAGACATTTGACAAAATCCGATGACAAATAACAAATGTAAAATCAAAACTAAATACATGAATTTTTGGATAGAAAAGTACCGTGACACGTCTTATAGCAATGCGAATTCGCACGCAGCAAAACAGTCACAATCGGGAATAAGTCACGTTAGGTAATAAAAGATCAGACGACGTAATGACAAACCACAATCTTACACGTGGTAAAAATGTCCTACATCAAGTTAGTTTGGACAAAGACACATCGTATGGATCAACCAATTCGTGATGGTGTCTGTAAAATTTACGGAGTGTCATTTTTAATCTGTCCTCCTCATAACTTTGTTTGAGCAGTTTCTGCGTTAGCAGCACATTCCTGTATATAAATTCCGTATAGTGTGAACATGCACGAGCATAACGTATCAACTGAGATATGTAAACACCATACGAAGGGACAGCGGGTATGTTACTGCTGAGAAATGGGAAATTGGTAATTGGTAAGTTGAAAAAATCTTCCCGTTTATGATAGATTTTCATGCGAAGACGTCCATCTGTGCCAAAATATTGAGGAAAAGATCAAGGTATGAAGCAGTCCTTCTAGTATCCTTAATTTCAAGTTCACTGGAATATATAAGAAGTAAGTATTTGCTGAAAAATAGGTTATTCAATGATATGACATCATCAATATATTGGAAAGTAAAATTAAAGAACTTCGCAAGGTACTTTTTCTTGTTGTCTTATAGAAGGTTCTGAATAAATTCTGCTTCATATGAGTACAAAAACAAATCGGCCACTGGAGGTGCAGAATTAGTACCCATTTGAATATCGACTTACTATTGAAATATAAATCCTCCATACTCAACAAATATATTGTCGATCAAAAAGTACAGCATTTTGATAATATAATCTTCAGTATATTTTTTGGTAGATTCAGTGTGGTTCTTTGCAAAATATGAATTATTGTAACCCAAAACAAGAAATTTGTATCTACGATTCCCATTTTTGTAGAAAAGGCTCTGTTAAACGAGATTGTGAAGTCGATCTTTGAACTGAGCATGGGGAATAGTAGTGTAAAGCATAGAACAATCAAAAGTCTTTATGTTGCTGCAAAAATGCAAAGATTGTGATAAAATTTTAAGCAGTAGATCTTTTGAATTTTTGAGAATCCACATCTGGTTTACATCACTGGTAGAATATATCTCATCACAATATTTTTGAAGCCCATGTTTAACTGTAGAACGATAGTAGTCAGTTCTTTAGAAAGATGTTTAGTCGAACGTTTTGGTATCCAGTATAATGACGGTAAATTTTCTTCGTTTTCTGCGATTTTGATACCAAAAGAAAGAAGGACAGATTTGTGATTTTGTAAAATTTCGTCCTTGGTAAATGATGTTAAAGAATATGTAGGATTACCAGCGGTTCTATTCATTCCAAGCTCTGTTGTGAGACATTGCAAATAATGGTTTTTACGTATGCAAAGCTAGATATTACAATTAATCATGTAATTACTACTTCAATTAAATATAAATTACTAGTAGTATTATCTTTTTTACTGTTATTAATATAAGTTAGATAAGTCATACAAATCTTATTTTGAATCTCATCCAAATTCCTCCTTAACTTTCGGAACACGTTTTAGAAATTTAAATGTGACGTCACTTTGGGCATTGCATTTACTATGGCTTACAGGGATGTGATTTTGTAATGTATTCGATTTTATTCTATAGCTAGCCACCACTTCAGTTAAATCATGTATATCTAATATATAGTCATTTTATAAAACTTACTGTTTGCAAAACTATGAATTATTCTTGATAATAATGATGTTTTTGTCCCAGGCGGATAACCCTGGCCTCACAACTTTTTGAAACTTTTGGTCCTCGGAGATCTTCAACTTTGTAGTTGTTATGGCTTTCAAACTTTTTACATCTGAGCATAGTTTTGTGTGGACGTAGCGCGCGTCTGGATTATAAAAATATTTTTTAACCTGTTACCTTTTAATGGCTGTTATTCGTTTGTTTTTCTGTCCTATATATTTTCTCCCATTTATCTGTTTATTCATTGTAACCCTGTCGTGTAATGTTGTCATTTTAATGTTATAATTAACACTGCCTTAAAGCGGAAGGTTTGGCATGCCACAAAACCAGATTCAACCCATAATTTTTTACATAAAATGCTTTGTACCAAGTCAGGAAAATGGCCATTGTTACATTATAGTTCGTTTCTGTATGTGTTACGTTTCGGTGTTGTGTCCCTGTTGTGTCGTAGTTCTCTTATATTTGATACGTTTCCCTCAGTTTTAGTTTGTAACCCGGATTTTTTTTTCTCTATCGATTTATGAATTTTGAAGAGCGGTATACTACTGTTGCCTTTATTTAAATTCTATAGAATCTGTTTCAGTCATAACTATATACAATATATATTGATGTGATTTTCTTTTCGAGTGAAATTCAGTTCTACTTGATCTTTGTATTTAATCTGAAAATTGATTACAAATTAAAATAGTTTAATTGGTTTGTCTCGATTTACTGTTGATAATTGTATATGTATTATTTCTCTGTAATATATGGATTTGATTTGAATTTCTAATCAAGCTCTACTCTTGTGCTACGTGTCTTAATTACAATCTCTGTATGACTACACTGACGAGAAATTAACCTTGGTGATACTCTCATTTTCATACACCAATAAATGTCTGCCTTATTGTTTATTGACATTTTCAGTATGATTTATTCTGACTAACAATAAACAGAACGACAACTCAGACCGTGTATACTTACACAAAACATTTGTCATTTTAATCTGGAAAAATAGATTTTGCAAAATGCTCTACAAAATTTTAAGTTAATTGGTTTGAAAAATGTCATGAACAAAAATCTTTTGAAGTGACTTTCGAGAAATCATTTTCTTAATGAGATTTTAATTTGTAATTTTCATGACTTAAATTTTTGGTTTCCACGAGGATATTAAAAAAATAATGATAAATTTGTGTTAAAAATTGTGTAATTTATCAACAGTTTGAATAAATTAAAACATTAATATTTGCTTGTTTTACGAAAAAAACATATTTCAATATCATTCTAAAAAGCAAATATTGAAAACAAAAAGATTAAAATAAAAAAATACTGAACTCAGAGGAAAATCAAATCGGAAAGTCCCGTATCATTGCAAAATTCAAAATTCAAATGACAAAACACATAATAAACGAATGGACAACAACTGTCATATTCCTGACTTGGAAAAGGCATTTTCAAATGTAAAAACAGTTGGATTGAACCTGGTTTTATAGGGCTAAACCTCTCACTTGTACGACAGTCGCGTCAATTTCCATTATATTGACAATGATGCGTGAACAAAATGTCACAAATAGGTGTACAAAAACAACACAGTCCCAACCAAAACTTTTTTTGTATCAACCGAAATTGCTGACCTTTAGCATTTTTCAATTTGATTTTAAATATTAAAAAATGAAAAATTATCTAACGTTGAGCATTTTTCATTTTCACTTTAAATATTGAAAAATGAAAAATGCTCCAATGTGGAGTATTTTTCAATTTGATTTTCTATATCAAAAATAAAAAATACTCCAAAGTGTATGAACGAAATGAAATTTGTTTGAATATAGGTGTTTTATATTTTCAACTTGTCTACACTATTTTTGAATGTTTCACTGTATCTTTTTCCTTTTTGCTTGTTTTAAGAAAACTTTCTTCAATAACATGTTAATTAATGATGTACACGTGTGCACTCTGTGTGGTACCAACTAATTCCGAACATAAGTAGTATACCGAAAAGTACGATAATGACCAAAAAAGATGTGAATTGTTATTAAGTATTTTACCTGCAGAACACACGACAGTAGGCCTACATGTGTGTGGAACATGCCAAACACCCGTTAATATCCGCAAACATACAGATCTAACATTATTGAACTGTTATTTAGACGAATTATATTATATATACAGAATGTGTTTTCAGCCTTGTATTGCATTCACTAGTGATCCAATAGATAGACTGGTTCAGACGTACTTATAAGACATAAGAAGATGTGGTATGAGTGTAAATTAGACGACTCTACATCAAAGTCACAATTATTATAAGTAAACCATTAAAGGTCAATGTACAGTCTTCAACAAGGAGCCATGGCTCTCTGAGAACATCAATCACACATTACTTGTTTAAAACCATTCAAACGGGAATACCAACGGTCTAATCTATAAAAAAGAGAAATGAGAAACATTTTTTAACCACATCAACAAACGACAACTACTGAACATCTTCACCCTTACCTGAAACAATAGTGAAACATCACAACAAAGAAAGACACACTATAAAATATGAATCGAAATGGCTTAACTCGTTCAAAAGACATATTAACACTGAACTAATAAATTTGATCTATGATACAATGTAATTAATGAATGGCTATTATCTATTTTGAATTTATTGAACCATAAAACTATTTTTTGACTTTCTGATCTATTGGATCATTCACTAGTGATCCAATAGATAGACTGCTTCAGACGTACTTATAAGACATAAGAAGATGTGGTATGAGTGTAAATTAGACGACTCTCCATCAAAGTCACAATTATTATAAGTAAACCATTAAAGGTCAATGTACAGTCTGAGCCATGGCTCTCTGAGAACATCAATCACACATTACTTGTTTAAAACCATTCAAACGGGAATACCAACGGTCTAATCTATAAAAAAGAGAAATGAGAAACACTTTTGAACCACATCAACAAACGACAACTACTGAACATCTTCACCCTTACCTGAAACAATAGTGAAACATCACAACAAAGAAAGACACATTTATTCTAAAAACAGTTGTTGGCATGACACGGGTTATGTTCTTCTCATATATGTTATGATGGTATGATACTAAACCCCTACGGGAAGGATTGTGCCTGATGTTCATATGATGAAATCATAATTTTTCAGTCAGTTTAATTGAAGTCTGGAGCTGGCATGTCAGTTAACTGCTAGTAGTCTGTCGTTATTTATGTATTGTCATTTTGTTTATTTTCTTTGGTTACATCTTCTGACATCAGACTCGGACTTCTCTTGAACTGAATTTTAATGTGCGTATTGTTATGCGTTTACTTTTCTACATTGGTTAGAGGTATAGGGGGAGGGTTGAGATCTCACAAACATGTTTAACCCCGCCGCATTTTTGCGCCTGTCCCAAGTCAGGAGCCTCTGGCCTTTGTTAGTCTTGTATTATTTTAATTTTAGTTTCTTGTGTACAATTTGGAAATTAGTATGGCGTTCATTATCACTGGACTAGTATATATTTGTTTAGGGGCCAGCTGAAGGACTCCTCCTGGTGCGGAAATTTCTCGCTACATTGAAGACCTGTTGGTGACCCTCTGCTGTTGTTTTTTATTTGGTCGGGTTGTTGTCTCTTTGACACATTCCCCAATTCCATTTTCAATTTTACACTATAAAATATGAATCGAAATGGCTTAACTCGTTCAAAAGACATATTAACACTGAACGAATAAATTTGATCTATGATACAATGTAATTAATGAATGGCTATTATCTATTTTGAATTTATTGAACCATAAAACTAATTTTTGACTTTCACATTGAATAATCCGCGAAGCGGATTATGTAAAATGTGAAGAGTCAAAAATTAGTTTTATGGTTCAATAAAATCAAAATAAATTATTGCCATTCATTATAAATAAATTTCTATCAAAACTAAGGCTCAAAGAACTTTTATATTATTTGTATTAACAACAACAACGTACACACATGTTGGCGTATGAATACACAGCGTCAAAGTGGGCGTGTCGCCATCAAAATTGACATCCTTGAAAATGAAACTAATAATTTTAACCAATCAGAAGACAGTAAAAACACAAAATTTATTTATATACAAAATAATGAAAACACGGGATGAATAATATTATAAGAAAGCATTGCGAAAGGAAATAGGAAATGTGTATAAGAGACAATAACCCTTAAAAAGTGCCGAAAACAGCTTAAGACAACCGATGGGTCTTCAACACAGAGGCGAGCTTCAGATGGCCTATTAAAATACTGTACTTGTTCAGTGAATATGGATGTCACACCAAAATGCAAAATATTAATGAATTAAGATATCAATTAATTAAAATTAATAAAACACAGAGGCTCCTTAATTGGGACAAGGGTTAAATATTTTTTGTGAGATCTAAACTATCACCCTATACCTTTAACCAATGTAGAATATACAAACACACAACAAAACGCAGAGTAAAAATTAAGATTCCGATGTTGTCGGTTTATGTAGTTTGTCAGCTGCGGTATGGGTTTTGCTCATTGTTGAAAGCCGTACGGTGACCTATATATATTAATGTCTGTGTCATTTAGTTTTTTGTTGAGAGATGTCTTATTGGGATTAATACCACATCTTCTTTTTTTATATATACGTACGCAATTTAAGGGGCAGCTGTCTTTGGGTGCGGGCTTTTCTCACTGTGTTGACGACCCATTGGTGGTCGGATCGTTGTCTTTTAATTTTATGTTTTCTAAAACCCGACAAAAAAACATGGATGGAGGCGTTCTAGAAAGGTATTGAAACTACAAATTTTCCACAAGTAAGTATTTTCTATTAAATGAAAACAAGTATTACTCCTAAAACATTATTTAATGTACTACCAAACAACTTTTTTTTATCTTGGATATCTATATTTAAACTATCACCAACAAGACAAAACAAAATATTAATTCTAATATGACGTGCTTCTTTTGCTTTGTGAACAATCCCAGGCTATTAATCCAATAAAATTTCTTTGCACATGCTTATATTTACTACTGCCTAACTGCAGAACACTGGGTTTTATCAAATTGACATGTATTTAATATATTTCATAAACTTAAAACACTTCCTAACTCTTAAATGATACACATACTGTTACTAATTCATTAAACATGTTAAATATGACTGGCATGTGTTGCAATTCGAAATTGACATATTTGACCTAGATACAACAACCGTTCATGCTTGCTGTTCAAAACTCCCCCCTCTGAAAAATCACATTGTCAGTCGTTTGTTTGTTTACAAACATAAAAGGAAGGTTCATGGAAGAGCCTACACAAATGTTCAATTCTTCACACATCGGACATAGAAAGTACCTTTAATTGTCCTAATCAGAATCGAAATAATTGATGCAATTAAGCCACTTTAGTATACTTTATTGTATTTTAACATATGAAAGCATTATTTCACTATCGCTCGGGCAAAACTAATCACGAATATAATGCCTACCCATGTTAAAACTACAATAAAGTATAGCTTGCATCCATTATTTGTTAAACAAACCGTGAGACCTAGCATTGAAAAAAATATTTCGTCTTATCAGAGAACAGATAACCGACAACGACCACACTGTTACCAGTTTAACAAAATTATGGTCAAAGGTAACAAATTTGTTATTAACTTCGACTTCGTAGAAAGAAAAACCTAACATACAGTTGATATATATCGTCCTTCCCTACGCCTGTATCACCCTGCTCTGTAGTGATTTTTATATCACGGCTTTGATAATAGAGCAGGCATTTCCTTAAGGAGTGTGAAAAAAACCCAGTAATAGAACAATAAACAGATATGTAATCGGTAATTTTCTTCGTATAGATATCGAAAAATATCAATCACTCGACACAACTTTTCAGTTCGTTCGCTGCACTAACAAAAAACTAGTTGTGCTATAAAATCATTGAAAATATTTCGTGTCGGGAAATTTACCAATCTGAGAGTAAAGAAAAGATCTGCAGAACAGATATAATCACAGTGACATCTGATTTTCAAATTAATTAAGCTTATTTATGACAAAGAAAAAAAGGAATTGAATAGCAAGGTGTGAATGCATAGAGAAAACAAATCAAAGTACTGACGTACTGTTTACTCTGATGAACATAATATTAGATGGCTGCCGAATAAATAATACAGATAGCAATCTCAAGGTTACAGTATCATCAGTTGCCACGAGGCAGTAAAAAAATTAAATAATTTTGTATCCGGTGTTTTATAGAAGATAGGGTTGAGCGCTCATAAAAATCTTTTTACCCCGTAACATTCTTGAAGTATCTGTCCCAAATCAGGAGTTTAAAAATCAGTGGACTGGTGTCGTTGCTTCATATCTGTCATATGTGATTTCGTTATCTGTATTGTTACAAATTATGCCGTGAGTTTTTCTCGTTTGAATTGTTTCGCATTTTTCATGTCCGGGCCTCTTAATTATAGTCGACCATATGGTATGGTTGTTTTTCTCGTTATTGAAGGCCGTATGATTAACTATAATTGCTCCATTTGAACTATAGTGGATAGCTGTCTTATTTGCAATCATATATTTTTTTTGGTACCACATCTTTCAAGCTTCATATTTATATAAATAAGTAGCATGAAAACCAGTCGTATACTGTAATATTACGATTCAAAAACTGGACTTGAAACTTAATACGTGTATCTTGACTTACATCTATAAATTGACAATAAGGGTTGGTTAAAAACAAAACTTTTCGACAAAAGAGGTGACTTCGGCTTTCCAATTGTGAACTTTCCATTTCTATGTAGCAACATTCCAGCAGCACCTGCATACGGAGTATATATCTCCCAATTGATGCGATATTCCCGGGCTTGTATGTCCTATCATGATTTCCTTGATAGAGGGTGCTGATCTCAATGAAGCTATTAAGTCAATATTTTTGAATGATGAGGTTGAAATAATTTCTTCGTAAATTTTACGGACGCCATCATGAGTTGGTGGACTGTTAGGAAACATGCATTTCACAGATGATATCGGATATGTTCCTCATGTCGTACTACAACCCCGTTCCCTCTTCACTAATCGGACCTACCGAATTACACTATTTACCGGGTTTGTAATAACATGAGCAAAACGAAGGGTACCACATGTTGAGCAGATTCGGTATTCCTATCAGAAGCATCAGAGAATGCCCGAAGTTTTTGGTGGGGTTCGTGTTGCTTAGTAATTAGTTTTCTGTTTGTGTCTTGTGTACTATTATGTGTCTGTTTGTCTTTTTCTTTTTTAGCCATAGCATTGTAGGTTTATTTTCGATCTATGGGTTGGAATGTCCATCTGGTAAGCTTTCACACAATTACATAAAACAATAAGTTTTTCTTAATGATAGAACAATTCATGTGCGATGTTCAGTTAAACTAGATTTTTTTCGTAATCACTGAGGGCATGCAGCATTTGGTTTTTGTTGTTGTACAATGTAACTAGAGGCTCTTAATAGCCTGTCTCGCTCACCTTGGTGTATGTGCATATTAAACTAAGGAAACAGATGGACTCATGACAAAATTGTGTTTTGGTGATGGTGATGTGTTTGTAGATCATACTTTATTGATCATTCTTGCTACTTACAATTTTCTCTATCTGTAATGATTGGCCCTTTAGTTACAGAGGAAAACATTTTGTAAAAACTTCACAAAATTTACCAAATTAATGAAAATTGTTAAAAATTGACTATAAAGGACAATAACTCCTTAAGGGGTCAACTGACCATTTTGGTTATGCTGTCTTATTTGTAGATATTAATTTGCTGAACATTATTGCTGTTTACAGTTTATCTCTATCTATAATAGTATTCAAGATAATAACCAAAAACGGATAAATTCCTTTAAAAAATTACCAATTGGGGGGCAGCAACCCAACAACCAGATGTCCAATACATCTGAAAATTTCAGGACAGATAGATATTTACTAGATAAACAAGTTAATCCCTGTAAGATTTGCTTTAAATGCGTTGGTTTCAGAGTTGTATGCCAAAATCTATATTTTACCCCTATGTTCTATTTTTAGCTATGGCGGCCATCTTGGTTGGTTGGCGGGGGCACCGCACACAATTTTAAAACTAGATACCCTAATAATGATTGTAGCTACATTTGGTTCAATTCGATCCAGTAGTTTCAGAGGAGAAGATTTTTGTTAAAAATTACAAAAATTTACGATTTACGTTTTGATCATGTTGACTTATTTGTAGATCTTACTTTGCTCAACATCATTGCTGTTTACAGTTTATCTCTATCTATAATAATTTTCAAGATAATAACCGAAAACAGACAAAATTTCCTTAAAATTACCAATTCAGTGGCAGCAACCCAACAACCCATTGTCCGATTCATCTGAAAAATAAACAATTTTACCTCATGTCAGATTTGTTCTAAATGCTTTGGTTTCAGAGTTATAAGCCAAAATATACGACCCCTATGTTCTATCTTAGCCATGGCGGCCATCCTGGTTGGTTTGGCGGGTCACCGGACACAATTTTCAAACTAGATACCCCAAGGATGATTGTGGCCAAGTTTGGTTAAATTTGGGCCAGTAGTTTTAGAGGAGAAGATTTTTGTAAAAGTTAACGACGACGACGACGGACGACGACGGACGCCGGACGCCAAGTGATGAGAAAAGCTAACTTGGCCCTTTGGGCCAGTCGAGCTAAAAAGTCGAATTTGAAATACATGAGACAATTTGAGATCTGGGGGAAAAGAAAAGAAGGATTTTGGGAAATGAACACCCCGTGTTACCCCTACACCCTCACTAAATAAAATAAAATTCCACTTGGAATTTCTTAATAAGATTTTTCAGTGTTGCTTACTTTTGAGGGATAAAATCACATAAAAATCTCCAACCCCTCACTCAAAACATAGATAACTTAATGCTTAGGGAGTCCATACCTCTCTTTCACAGAAACGCTCGTCTGGCTAACTAAATTATAATCCTGGTACCTTTGATAACTTGATGTTCACACTTTGTATTGGTGTCATTAATATCTATATGGAACTCACCCTGTGAGTGGAAAAATTTTGTCAGTTCGGAGTAATCCCTCCGAAACCAAAAAACCTTGTTATCGTTCCAACACTGTAACTGTAATAGGTAGAAAAAAAACCGAAGGATGAAATTTGTATAGGACCAGACCTGACACTTACAGAAGTGTTGAATAAGGAAAATGTTTGGGTCATTAATGCGCAACTTTGTTACATCTGATCGAAGATATTTGGCCTTCCTCTTAAGGGCATAACTCCTGTTCAAGGTTTCGGAAAAGTAAAAATCAGCTTATTATATTACCAAAGATCCTAGACCCATGGGGTTTTCATCAATGACATTTAGGACTAATGACCTTGACAAAGGTTAAAAGGTCAAAGGTCTAGGTCATGTCAAAGGTAGATATTATGTGTTTTTGACCTTATTTAAGGTATATTTAGAGTGTTTTACGGTTTTAAAGGTTGACCTTGACATTTGACCTTTTCACTTTTTGGTCGATATCTCAAAATCGGTTAATCTTACAGAAATAGTAAACAGTGAAAAATGTTAAAGTGACTGAGACACTGTTAACTGTTTATGAAAATACAAAATTAGCTTTGACTCTTGAATCAAAGGTCCTAGACCCATTGGATCTTTTAAATTGACGTTGTGGACCAATGACCTTCACTAAGGTCACAAGGTAAAAAGTCAAGGTCATCTAATAATAAGCGAATTTGATGCTTTGTATCATATTTTAACAATTTTTTGTGTGTTTAAGAACTTTTCAATACATTCTACGTCTATTGGAACATGCATTTTACATTAATAAGGGAAAGACCTTTCAATTGTTCAAAAACAATTGACATTTTAATTTGTTTTTGTGTTTATTTTATATTTTCAATTTTAATTCAATTATATTTTTGTTTTTAATGACACCTCCATTTTCACCGAATAAGTACTTATTTGTTAATGGGACCAGCTGAAACCCGCCTGCGGTTGCTGGATTTTCTCGCTGTGTTGATGTCCTATTGGTGACCTAGAGCTGCGCTTTGATCGAGTTGATTTCTCTTTGACGCATTCCCCATTTCCATTTTCGATGTTATACAGTCGTGTGTTCTGTGGATAAACGAAATATCGAGGAAAAACAAAAATAAAAGGAACACTGGATATTTTGAAATAATGTCGACAATTCGAAAATTTAAAACACCTATATTCAAACAATTTTCATTTCGTTCATAACTGCATAGTAAAATGAAAATGCTCAACCTTAGAGTATTTTTTATTTTTCAATTTATCATGTCAAAATGGAAAATGCTTTATATGGAGCATTTTTCATTTTTCAATATTAAAAGTCAAATTGAAAAATGCTTTGTGGAGCATTTTTCAACATTAACATTCAAATTGAAAAATGATCCACGTTGGAGCATTTATCATTTTTCAATATTAAAAGTCAAATTGAAAAATGCTCTACGTTAGATCATTTTTCATTTTTCAATATTTAAAATCGAAATGAAAAATGCTTAGGTCAGAAATTGTAATATTTGCTTTTTACAATGAGATTGAAATATGATATTTGTCTAAATCAAGCAAATGAAAATGCTTGAGTTTATTTAAACTGTTTACAAATCAAATAATTTTGAACACCGACTTATCATTATTTTTTTTAATATCCTTGTGAAATCAAAAAATGTAATCTCATAAAAATGACAATTTTCAAATCTCACTAAGAAAATGATTTTTATAAAGTGACTTCAAAAGATTTTTGCTACATTTCTCAAACAAATTAACTTTCAAAGGTGTAGAGCAATTTGAAAAATCTACTTTTCATTTTAAAATTACAAATGGTTTGGTGTTAAGTTACACGGACGAAACTCGTTATCATAACACTTATTAATGCCCGCCATATGGTATATTTACATTATGTTCTTTCCGACAAGCAATGAACAAAAGTGATTCTCAGATTCCAGTAAATGCACACTTATTAATGCCAGCATTATTGTTTGTTAACATATGAACTATTTTAGAGTTCCGTGAAGACAACCAGTGAACAGAGGCCACCATTCTTTTTCATCACACTTATTAATGTCACAATAACTTTTTATCAACATCAGAAGTATTTCAGTATATCCGTGGTAACAAGCAGTGAACAAAGGTGATTCTCCTGTAACTGTTAACTTATCTAATTCAGCCTTATTGTTTAGTAATATCTGAACTACTTCAATGTGTCCTTGGTAACAAGCAATGTACAAAGGCGATTCTCCAGTTGCTGAATACTTATTTATTTCAGCCTTATTGTTTATCAACATCTGAACCACTTCAGTATGTCCATGGTAGCAAGCAATGTACAGAGGCGATGTCCCTGTAACCGAACCTTTATTAATTTCAGCCTTATTGTTTATTAACATCTGAACTATTTCAGTATTTCCTTGAAGACAAGCAATGTATAGAGGTGACCATTCGTTATAATCACACTTATAGATATCGGCTTTATTTCTTATCAACATCTTAACTACTTCAGTTCGTCCTTGGTTACAAGCAGTGTATAAGGGCGATCTTCCATTAACTGAACACCTATTTATTTCAGCCTTATTGTTTATCAACATCTGACCAACTTTCGTAAATCCTTGAGTACAAGCAATAAACAAAGGCGATATCTGGTTATTATCACACTTATTGATATCTGCACTATTTTTAATCAACATCTTAACTATTTCAGTATGTCCATTAATACAAGTAATGAAAAGAGGTGATGCTCCTTTATAATTACACTTATTTATGTCTGCCTTATTGTGTATTAACATCCCAACTACTTCAGTATGTCCTTTGAAACAAGCAATGTACAGAGGTGATTCTCCAGTGTTTTTACACTTATCAATGTCTGCCTTATTGTGTATTAACATCTTAACTACTTCAGTATGTCCTTGGAAACATGCAATGTACAGAGGTGATGCTCCAGTGTTAAAACACTTATTGATGTCTGCCTTATTGTGTATTAACATCTTAACTACTTCTGTATATCCTTGGAAACAAGCTATAAACAGAGGTGATTCTCCAGTGTTTTTACACTTATTAATGTCTGCCTTATTGTGTATTAACATCTTAACTACTTCAGTATGTCCATTATGACAGGCACTGTACAGAGGTGATGCTCCAGTGTCTTCACACTTATTAATATCTGCTTTATTGTTTATTAATATTGTTACTACTTCAGCGTGTCCACTCTCACAAGCAATGAACAGAGGTGAACATTCTTTAGCATTACACTTATTTATGTCCGCATTATTGTTTATTAACATCTTTACTACCTTAGTGTGTCCATTTTGACAAGCAACGTATAGAGGTGATTCTCCAGTATATCTACACTTCTTTATTTCTGTCGTGCTGTGCATAAACATTGCTACTATCTCTGAATATCCACAGTAACAAGCAATGAACAGAGGTGTTTCTCCCGTGTCTCGACACTTGTTATCAATCGCCTTGTTGTCTAGTAACATCTGAACTACTTTAGTATGTCCATTCTGACAGGCAATGTGCAATGGTGATAGTTTCTGATCATTACATTTATTAATATCTGATTTATTGTTTATTAAAATCTGTACTATTTCAGTATGTCCATTATGACAGGCAATGTACAGAGGTGATTCTCCAGTATATTTACACTTCGTAATATCTGCTGTGTTTTTTAATAAAATTGTTACTATATCAAAATGTCCGAAAGAACATGCAATGAATAGAGGTGATATTTCTTTATCAGTACACTTATTTATATCAGCATTATTGTTTACTAACATCTTAACTACTTCAGTGTGTCCTATCTTACAAGCTATAAACAGAGGTGATTCTCCAGTATTTATACACTTATTTATGTCTGCCTTTTTGTTTATTAACATCTGAACTATCTCACTATGTCCATTCTGACAAGAAATGTATAAAGGTGATGCTTCATCGTCTGTACACTTATTAATGTCTGCCTTATTATTTATTAACATCTTTACTACTTCGATGTGTCCTTTCTCACAAGCAAAGAACAAAGGTGATTCTCCAGTATATGTACACTTCTTTATGTCTGCCTTGTTGTTCAAAAGAAATTTAACTATGTCACAATGTCCATAATCACACGCAACGATCAGAGGGGATAACCCATCACCCGTACGACCAAGATTTACATTACTGGGACAATGATGTAAACACCAATGAATAAGATCAAGGTCTCCTATAGCACAGCTCTGTATCAAAGGAGTGCTTTGATTATTTATGTCATATAGACTAGCCAATTGTTTATGTTGTGAAACTTCTAAACTGTGTATATGTACAAGGAATCTTTGCCTGAACATTTTACTTTCCATATTTCTGTTAGAGAAGACGTCTACTACATTTCCTCCTGACCAGTCATCTACTATTCTTCTGATATACATTGCCTGTTTTGTTACTGGTACTTTAATTATAAATTCATCACTTTTAGCATTATTGGCAAATAAAAATCTTTCCCTTATTAAACTAGAAGAGGCGTTAATAATTAAGCAATCAATTATTTTACTTCCAAAGTAAAAAGCCAGAAAATCAAACAGTTTATCATGAATAGTTCGGTACATTTTACCATCCTTTCTGATAAATGTATGTGTAAGCGAATCAAATTCATCACGTAGAAGCAATCGTGATGTACCTTTGATCATTTTACACGCTTCATATGTGTTGTTTATTATTTTTTCTTTATCTTGATTTACTTCTCCTATTAGCCATTTTTCCTTCACACAATTATTAAACATGACACATAAAGCAAGTGCACAGTATTTGCCATGTGCACCCTCAGTCTGCAATTTATCTATCTCGTCTTTGTATACTGTATAAGGATTCTTAAAGAAATCTATAATATTCATTTTTGTGTTTTTGCTGCATAATTGACACAAAAGAGGAAAACAGTCAAATAAGTCATAACATTCATTGATGTTAGAAGCATTTGTTTTCAAGTAAAGTTCTGCAATAGATTGTTTTTCTGCTTTTGATAAACACAGATCTTCAGACAAAAGATTACATTCACAGTATTTATGAAATGTCAAAGACTTCATTTTTTCATCCTTATAAACCTGTAGTCTACAAGACATAATTAATTTAACTGTTTTCTTTTCGACTAATTTTTCTATTTTTTCCATCAAAAGTTTCCAGTTTGCAAGCTGTATTGGATTGACAGCATATATTCCACAAAAATCGTCCACTACAAACAGAATCTTCTTATTTGGATTGTACCACTTGATTATTTCTTTTGGATTTAATACTGGTAATATGTCATAGCCTTTGTTTTGCATTTGTAGAGCTACGTGACGCACCAATGATGATTTTCCTGTACCAGAACATCCAGTAACAACAATGCAATCATTTTCTTTGATAAACTTTAAAACAGTTTTTGCTCCATTTGTTTCTATAAACCTTTTATCATCTTCTTTCCATGTTTCTAATTCCTCTTTGATTTGAACTAAAAGATAAGCAATATGTCAATCTTAGAATAGTAAAGTCTTTAAAAAAAAGATAAGGTATGATTGCGACTGAGACAACGATTGATAAAAAACAAAATGACACAGACAGTAACAACTATAGGTGACCGTACAGCCTTCAACAATGAAAAAATCACGTACCGTATAGTCAGCTAATTATTAAACATGAATGGCCCCGAAATGGCAAAACGTTTCAAGACTTGCTTGCAGTATGAGTAAAATGAAATTTGAAAGAAGTTATAATGAGACAGCAATCCAAAAACAAAAAACAACAAAAGCAAAAAGATGATAACCTACAGTCTTCACCAATCAACTTATGCCTTTACAAAAGAACACGCTTCAAATTGTATCAAATAAAATTGAAAATGGAAACGGAGAATATGTCAATGAGACAATAATCAGACCAAAGAGCTGAAAACAGCTACAAGCCACTAATGCGTCTTCAACACAGTGTGAAAATCCCGCACCTGGAGGCGGGCTTAAGATGGACCCTAAATACAAATGTGTACTAGTTGAGTGAAAATGGACGGCATAAATAACTACAGAATATATTAATGTACTGAAAATGGTTATCATTCAAGACTGACAAAGGCAAGAAACTCCTTATTTGGGACATGCACAAAGCTGTGACGGTGTTTAACTTGTTTTGTGCTATCTTAACCCTTCCCTGTATTCATAGCAAATGTAGAATAATTAAATACAAAGCAATATGCCCAGTAAATGTCCGAGTCCGATGTCAGCATAGGTAACAAAAGAAACTAAGCAAAATGACAACATACACGAACAAAGGCATCTAACACTCAGAAACGTTTCCTTCCCCCAAAACGTTTCCACATCGACGTCACTCAACTGCAAAAATGCATAGTTGTATAAGGGCACCAAAGTTTGTCATTTGTATAAACGCCCAGACATGCTTATTTTTCAATACAAACCCAAACGTGTCCAATCTTGTCTATATCAAGCTTATTTATTTTCTTTTATTGAAACTATCATTCATGTTCATATTATAAATACGTAGGTTATGTGGTTATTGTTTTTCATTAACGTATACTTATTTTTAGTATTTCATTAAAAAATAGAAATAAATTACATTAGGTTTTGTTTTTAAACCGGTAGTATAACCAGGGTTAAAGTTTGGGCGTCCGTTTTGCTATGTTGGATGTAAAGGTAAGCAGACATACTCAGTTAAATTGTAAATATTAAATCAGATACCTCATGTAGGGAGAATGTCTCTGTCTCGGCTATCAGTTGTATTTTGAATTCCAACATTTTTTTTAAATTTCCGCAACTTTAACTTACAACGGTCTCTATGACATAAATAGATTGAAGTAGTTTCTTACTGAAGTCATTTGAAAAAAACGGGCTTTACTCGCATTTAATCTTTTTAGATTAAAATCCAAACTAGTAATAAACCCGTTAAATTATGAATAAATTAAATCTAAATGAATAATGCTTAGATTAAGCATAAACAGTATAAGCATTCAATTTGTGTAATTTAAAATTTCGAGAGTAAATCATTAAGTTTCTGGCCGTAAAAAAATATACCGTTGAGTCTTATAACAAAATATAACCCGGAAGTTAAAGGGCCCGATAGAGTGATAAGAAAGTCCTGGAATAATTTACAGGCAGATGCGGTATGCAGATAAATATTTAAACAAGTACCTATCATTGCGTATAAACGCAATAGAAATCTTAACGAATGTTTTTGTTGGGAGACTTTTGAAAAGGAACCCAACATAGGCCACTTATAGAGTGAATATAAAACAGAAGATGTGGTATGATTGCCAATGAGAAAAGTCTCGGGAAGAGACTAAAATGACACAGAAATAAACAACTACAGGTCACCGTACGGCCTTCAACAATGAGCGAAGCCCATACCGCACAATCAGCTATAAAAGGCCCCGAAATAACAATGTTCTACAATATTTAAACAAGAAAACTAACGGCCTTATGTATATAAAAGAAATGAATGAAAAACAAATATGTAACACAAAAATAAACGAAACCACTGAATTGCAGGCTCCTGACTTGGGACAGGCAAATATATACATAATGTGGCGGGGTTAAACATGTTAGCAATATCCAAACCCTCCCCTAACCTTGGACAGTGGTATAACAGTACAACATAAGAACGAACTATAAAAATAAGTCGAAAAAGGCTTAACGCATCAGCCAACCAAAAATTCCTGAAACACTGTTATTTGAAAAGAATTCATACTTAGGCAATCAAAAACATAGAAAACCGGTATAACGTCTTGAGTTTAGCTATAATGTATGTTAGTTGAGGGAACTCATATCTTTAATGCAGATAGTATTGGTGATATCATGCAATGAATCTCAAAGGCATAAATCTTCTGAATCATTGACGGTGCTTTTTACGTAAGTAAGCATTTGCATTATATACCAATTGCATTTCGTCGATCCAGATTGAGTTTCTTTTGAATTTTTAAATATGCAAGATGACGTACTTTTTCATCGTCCAGCTGCATCGCAAAAATCTTTTAACTATCAAAACTATTTCATTTGGCACAGAACTTCCGTCGTTGCCCAATAACGAAACAAAGCGATTGTCTTTAAAGCGCATATGTTTTTGTTTTTGTCCTGTTTTGTTGGTGTTGTGATTTCAACATACTTGTTGTTATTCGCTCTGCTCTGAGAAAATTTTGTTAGAGCGTTCGCAAGTTCTCAACCTTAATGTATAAAAAGTAAAATCACAAAAATAACTCAGAGATGACTATTCAAAACGAAAAGTCCGTAATCAAATGGCAAAATCAAAAGTTCGAACACACCAAACAAATGGACAACAACTGTCATAATTCAGACTTACAGAAATTTTCGAATACAGAAAATAGTGGATTAAACCTGGTTTTATAGCTTGCTTCATTTCTTACTTCTATGACTTCTAATTCCATTATTTTGTAAACGTTGTGTTATAATCTTAATCACTATAAAACAAACAGATAAATAAACAAAACTTAACCAGGACATAACAACACAATGGCAGAATGTATAAGTACACAGTAACATCTTATGTAACCAAGAAAGTGAAGAAACACAAAACAAAATGTGACTTGTTTTTTAATATCGAAGAGTCGGCATATTTCAGTGCATTATTTATGATCTCTGATGCATGACCGCTGATGAATCTGGAACCTTCTGATTTTTTTCCATTCATGACATAGCAAAAGTAATAGTGGCCTTTACCCATTGACATCCAATAACTATAATATTTCTTAAAACTTTTCCATTTTTTTTTCTATCTTTGAAAAACAATTCAAGCATTGAAACAGTTTTTTTAATTTTGCATCTAAAAGGTTGCGTATTTTGGGAAATTAGAATCTAGCTATATCTAAATAAATATTGTGTATTTGCAAGGTCTGGAAATATCAGTTATAACAGGAAAAATATCATAGTCAACCGAGTCGAATGCGAGGTTTAAAAAAATCATAAGTGTGACTTGCGTTAATTTGGCAGTTGTTTGGGTGTAAAATAAACTCACTTTGGTGAATGAACATTGTCTTAGTGGGACCATTACATAACTTGTCTTTTAAAAGCTAGATACAATATATCTATTATTTAAGAAAAAGGGATTTGGATCAATCTCTTTGTCATTGTATGCGGACTTGGTACGTTCATTTGCATTACGACACACTTCCTTTTAAGTCAAAAACAAGTTCGGTGCAGGACAGAGTTTGTTCAAAGCAAACACAGCTTTTCAGCACAAATATTTATCATTGAAGGTAAAAAGTCAATCTCGTAAGTAATCTGATGACATTTGTCTCTTAAAAAATGTTGAGGTTTATCCGTTTTTTCCTCCCGCCCGAAATTTCAAGCTTGAGGTCAGATTTAATTTTAGAAAAGTTAAAATTTTATCATATCGGAGAACATATGATAGATTGGATGAAATCATTTTTGGCTGAAAGACAGCAAGAAGTCCAATACGCTAACATTAAATCTGATAAATAGTTTGTAAAATATGGAGTGCCTTAATGTTCTATTTTAGGTCCACTGTTATTTTTTATATATATAAATGATTTACAACTTCATGTTAAAGAATACAACATGGATTTATATGCTATTGATTCAACATTGCATTTTCATGATAAAAAACAATTACAGTAATTACAGTAGAAAATATATACTAAAAATTTACAAATATTTACAAATTTTTTTAAAAATTGTTAAAAAATGACTATAAAGGGCAATAACTCTTAAAGGGGTAAACTGACGATTTTGGTCATGTGACTTATTTTGTAGATCTTACTTTGCTGAACATTATTGCTGTTTACAGTTTATCTCTATCTATTATAATATTCAAGATAATAACAAAAAACTGCAAAATTTCCTTAAAATTACTAATTCTGGGGCAGCAACCCAACAACAGGTTGTCTGTTTTGCCTGAAAATTTCCCTGATAAACAATTTATCCCCTGTCAGATTTGCTCTAAATGCTTTGGTTTCAGAGATATAAGCCAAAATCTACATTTCGCCCCTATGTACTATTTTTAGCCATGGCGGCCATCTTGGTCGGTTGGCAGGGTCACGCCACAAATTTTTAAAACAAGATACCCAAATGATTATGGTGGCCAAGTTTGGTCAAATTTTGCACAGTAGTTTCAGAGGAGAAGATTTTTTAAAAGAATACTAAAATTTAAGAAAAATGGTTAACAATTGACTATAAAGGGCAATAACTCCTTAAGGGGTAAATTGACGATTTTGGTCATGTTGACTTATTTGTAGATCTTACTTTGATGAACATTATTGCTGTTTACAGTTTATCTGTATCTATAATAATAATCAAGATAATAAGAAAACACTGCAAAATTTCTTTAAAATAACTAATTTAGGGGCAGCAACCCAACAACGGGTTGTCCAATTCATCTGAAAATTTCAGCGCAGATAGATCTTGCCCTGATAAACAATTTTACCCCGTGTCAGATTTGCCCTGAATGCTTTGGTTTTTGAGTTATAAGCCAAAATCTACATTTTACCTCTATGTTCTATTTTTAGGCATGGCGGTCATCTCAGTTCGTTGGCCGGGTCACCAGGCACATTTTTTAAACTAGATACCCCAATGATGATTGTGGCCAAGTTTGGTTTAATTTGGCCCAGTAATTTCAGAGGAGAAGATTTTTGTAAAAGCTAACGACGGACGACGGACGACGGACGACAGACGCACAGTGATGGGGAAAAGCTCACTTGGCCCTTTGGGCCAGGTGAGCTTAAAATGTCGTTATGTGGAATTATTCAAGAAACATTGTTATAATCATTTTCTTGAAAATTATATGCAAGTCAAATATTTTGTTTTCTTTTTTTTGGGGGGGGGGGGGGGGTTGTAAGAATAAGAAAATTAATCAAATATTGCCATTTATTGCCGTTTGTATATTTGAATGATTGAATTTTTTATATACTAGTAAAATATATTGTAATATATATTGTATATTAATGTATGAATGTTAAGTGTATGCATGTATTTTGTTGTATTTTGTTTGAGGGTCTCAATGAAAATTAGACTAGTTCTAATTGAGTTACTCTCTTTAAATAAAGATTTAATTATTATTATTATAATTATTATTATTATTATTATTATTATTATTATTATTATTATTATTATTATTATTATTATTATTATTATTATTATTATTTTTTATTTTATTTTTATTATTATTATTATTATTATTATTATTATTATTATTATTATTATTATTATTATTATTATTATTAGTATTATTATTATTATCTATTATTATTATTATTATTATTATTATTATTATTATTATTATTATTATTATTATTATTATTATTATTATTATCATCATCATTATTATAATAATGTTATATCCGGTCTAAAATGGAATAACTTAAAGGTCAAACGTTAAACCCGTCTTAATTCGTTCAAACTCGTGCATGGCAATGCTTGGAAGGTATAGTCTTCCATATTCATGATATATTGCACGACTAATCCAAATATAACGGTCGAAGGTTTTGCTACATAAACGATTGATTTTGTAATAGCCATACATTTACGATTCCTTTATAGCTCACCTGGCCCGTAAGGCCAAGTGAGCTTTTCTCAACACTTTGCGTCCGTCGTCCGTCGTTCGTCGTCCGTCGTCGTCTTTAAATTTTACAAAAATCTTCTCCTCTGCAACTACTTTGTCAAATTTAACCAAACTTGGCCACAATCATCATTGGGGTATTTAGTTTAAAAAATGTGCCTGGTGACCTGGCCAACCAACCAAGATGGCCACTATGGCTAAAAATAGAACATAGGGGTAAAATGTAGATTTTAGCTTATATCTCTGAAACCAAAACATTTAGAACAAATCTGACATGGAGTAAAATTGTTTATCAGGTCAAGATCTATCTGCCCTGAAATTTTCAGATGAATTGGACAACCCGTTGTTGGGATGCTGCCCCTGAATTGGTAATTTTAAGGAAATTTTGCTGTTTTGGGTTATTATCTTGAATACTATTATAGATAGAGAAAAACTGTAAACAGCATTAGTGTTCAGCAAAGTAAGATTTACAAATAAGTCAACATGACCGAAATGGTCAGTTGACCCCTTTAGGAGTTATTACCCTTTATAGTCAATTTTTAACCATTTTTCGTAAATCTTAGTAATCTTTTACAAACATCTTCTCCTCTGAAACTACTAGGCCAAATTAATCAAAACTTGGCCACAATCATCTTTGGGGTATCTAGTTTAACAAATGTGTCCGGTGACCCGGCCATCTACACAAGATGGCCGCCACGGCTAAAAATATAACATAGGGGTTAAATGCAGTTTTTGGCTTATAACTTAAAAACCAAAGCATTTAGAGCAAATCTGACTGGAGTTAAATTGCTTATCAGGTCAAGATCTATCTATTTATACTTACATTTTCCTCTGAAACTACTGGGCCAAGTTCATTATAGATAGAGATAATTGTAAGCAGCAAGAATGTTCAGTACAAACACATCACCGTCACCAAAACACAATTTTGTCATGAGTCCTTCTGCGTCCTTTGTTTAATATTCAATTAGACCAAGGTGAGCGACACAGGCTCTTTAGAGCCTCTAGTTTATCTTTAGGAACAACATACGGTTCAAAAGCGACT
Source organism: Mytilus galloprovincialis (assembly GCF_965363235.1). Lineage (NCBI taxonomy): Eukaryota > Metazoa > Mollusca > Bivalvia > Mytilida > Mytilidae > Mytilus > Mytilus galloprovincialis. Next base: position 72,750,937 of record NC_134842.1, on the reverse strand, counting down.
TTGTGTGATGTTTCACCAATAACTAACAAATGAACTATAACAGCGATGCGAGCATCTTTTCTATAGAAGCACCCAAAATGAACAGATGTTCTGCTAGCAGCAGAGTGAAGTTATTGTTCTACTTTTGTTTAATGTATTCTTGATATCAGACACACCTTAGTGTAATTCTGAAAGTCTTAACATAGACTTTAATTTTCCTGCAGCAGCTATGGTATCCCCTATAGTGAGCTCAAAGCTCTCTGAATTGTAAGGTGTCATAATATCTAGTAAGTTGGTTCTAGAGTTTGCAGTCGGGTAGGCATCAGAGACATTCTTGGGTAAAAATGATTGGTATATGTATTTTATAGAAGATTGATTGTTTGTTGGTTGCTTTACGCCTTATCACAAAAAGGCTATATCGCAGCGAGAGCTAATTCGATTTTTATGGAAGAACATATCATCACTAACAATCGTTATCAATGAATTGAAAGTAATTCCATATTCTAATTCCTCAGTAACTGGAGAAAATATAGGACAGAGAAACACACGAATAATAGCTAACAAACGGTATCAGGTTTAAAATTCAAAACGCCACACGTGCGTTTCGTCCACACAAAGACTAACTAGTGACGCTCAGATGAAAAAAAATCGAAAGCCAACACAAAAACAAAGCTGAAGACCGAAAGTTCCAAAAAGTTTTAACAAATACGGCTAAGGTTTACTGCCTGGGATAAGAACATCCTTATTATTTGGAATGATTCGTACTTTTGCAAACAGTAAATTTATAAAATGACTATATAATAGATACACATTAGAAAACCGAAGCGGTGACTTACTACAGAATAAAAACGGATTCATTACATGAAACAACTTCAACCAGCACATCAGCCGAGTAAGCTTAAGTCATCAACACACTTGTTGACGTCACATTTGAATTTCTAATAAGATTTCCCAAAAATAAGATAGAATTAGGATAGAATTTAAGATTAGATTTGTAAGACTGATAAAACATTTATTAATAATTATGAAAATTAAAATACTTATAGAATTAATTTCAGACACAGACCGCTATTTAAAGTTGTCCAGAAGTTCTTTTTAATTTTTAAGAATCAATATATATGGTTAATACCACTGCGTGAGTTAAATAATTGTGTCGTTTGTCGTTTCAAGTATAATCAAATTTATAATAGACCAATAACATAATATCATATAATATAGTACAATAACATAATGACGGGATCTTTAAAAGTACGGAGTCACGTTATAAGAACCAAAGAAATACAAAACACACCAGCAAAAAGCAAAGATAATACCAACACATTGAAGGGATGTATAAGAACAGAGCCACGTCAAATGGATATCACATAAAACAGATCGAACAGTAAAAGTAATATTGATAATTGAACAAAGACAAATAAAAGAACAATATAACATCGTAGTTAGGTGAACCTTTGAAGTCACCAATGACCTTACGAATAGCAAATGACAATGCTGCTATATCGTCTCTATCGTTTATATATAACATTTCACGCAGAAATATATATTCATGCAAGAAAAAGATAACAGGCAACAATCATAAGGCGAAGGATATTGATAATCAAAAGTACTGAGTCTTTGTCGGCTTTGTCTTTGCGATGACCGTTTATGTCAAATTTTAGGTATAAGACTAAAGAAAGGCAACTGAAGTATACCGCTGGTCGAAAGTCATAAATCGATTGAGAGAAAACAAATCCGGGTTAGAAAGTTAAACCGACGGTAACACATTAACTCTAAGAGGAAAACAACGCAGCATAAAAATGAGACAGAGGAACCCGTGTCTATTGTTTCTTTAATTTGTAAATGGAAAGATCATCATCAATATATCTGAATTTGAAATTAAATGATCTGGCTTCTATGATTTTCCTGTTATTTTGGGAAGAGTGTGACGAAACACCGAGTTCTATGAAAATAAAAAGAGGTCGGCAAGGAGAAGCGTACATTTCGTTCCTTCGCATCCCTCAATACCTAGATATTATAATGACTTGTTTCCGTTCAGTATTCATAAAATATCCTTTATCGATCACATTTTAAGAGAAATGAGTATCACAATTCTTTTAATCCCCCTGTGTCGACCCTTTTATAAATATTCTACTCTTCACCCAGAATAAATATGTTTTACCTCTGATGTTCCAGGGTACTGGATCTCTCGAAAGCTCCATTGATTCTGAGTGTTTTGTCTGTAAAGTACTGTGCGAAACCTGTAAAGTACTGTAATCATTCTGTAAAGTACTGTGAGAATCTTGTAAAATGCTCAAGTTTTCTTTCAATTTTGAGTGTTCAGTCTGTAAAGTACTGTGAGAATCTTGTAAATGGCTCAGATTTTTGTTTACTTCTGAGTGCTCTATCCGCATTGTTTGTCTCAGTTGTTTTATCTCTTCCTGTGATTGTCTGACTTCCAGCATAATTTCCTGATTTGACTGATCTAAGATTTTCACCTTTAACTCTTGGCACTCTTGATTAAGTGATTGACCACCCAATCTACTCACAGCCTACAAATAAATAAATTCAAAATATACAATCGAAACACAGACAAAGTAAAGAGGACCTGACATACAGGTTACTGTAATACATGTTTGATTCGAGTAACCCAAGGTCAATATACAATAACCTATTCCCTTACTTCTTTATGTACAATAAGTTTTATAGAGTACTAGTCGTGTCCATTTTTTTAAATGATCAATCTTTATTAAACTGTTATTCAGCGCTACTTTTTTTCACCGTCTGTTGTTTTTATGGCTTCGTACTTCTTTGGGCTTTTTGGGTAAATATAAAATCTAATCCTGTTATCTATGATGAGTTTATATACTCATTATCTAATGGTAAATACTATACTCACAACTGTAATATCATTCCATGCTGTATTGAAATAAGCAGTGTCTATTGTATTATTATCATGATGGGCTAGTTTATTTCTGTACCATTTAATTCTGGCTAGGTCAGATTCTGGGTTGGATTCGCTTGGTAGTGGTAGACTGTCAAATCCATTAATTGGTTGAGAAATAGATGTCAGATTTCTGATCAAACAGATCATTAATGTGACATCAAAAGTTTGAGAGCTAGGAACTCCTGTAACATAAACAGTTTAAGAATCAGGCACTATAACATCACCAGTTGTAAAATTAGGTATACCTATAATATCAGAATTTATTGAATCAGGTGTAACTGACCCATCAAAACTTTTGGAATCAGCCACACCTTTAAGAGCAAAAATTATGAAATAATGTACACATCCATCCTCGAGAGTTGTGCAAGAAGGTATACCTGCAACATAAATATTATAATTATCAGATAGCTCTTATGGCGGGTTTTTGTCCCTGAGGGTACACCCAGCACAGTTGACAAAACTTCGATCCTGGAATGAAAACTGATATTGTTTTGATTGAAATTTACGATCAAAAATGTTTTCAGGAATATATATTTATCATGCAAAGGTCCAGTTTCTTGTCCAGTTAAATATTCTTTGTCCGATTTGTGGATCAGCTCTTAAATTTTTCTAAAAGGTCTTGATCTCCTCAGACTACTCAATACATTATAACCTTTTGTGCACTGATTAAACTTAAAATTAAAATTAAATAAATGAAGGCAACCGTTGTTAAAAAGTCATAATTCGATAGAAAAAACATATCCGGGTAACAAACCAAAACAAAGGGAAAATCATCAATTACACGAAGAAATAAAGGCACGGGGACACCGAAGTGCAACAAAAACAAACCTTAACATGCATTAAAACGAACTATTTGATAACAACTCCGATCTTCCTGATTTTGCTCAGGACATTTTCGGGGCAAAAATAATGGGTTAAACCTGGTTTATTGGCATGCCCGCTTTATCATAATGTTGGAAAATATATCACTAAAACACTACGGGACAAAAGTGCAACACAAACATACGACAGCACATCCATAACAGAGAGACGCACAAACAAAAAATATAATAGTCGACACAACATCTAATCTGCAGAACAACAACGAACATATTCCAACAACGGCCACAGGATATCAAATACAGTCACACGTTTACGTTCAATTTGTTTTTCATGACAAAAAATGTATGGAAAGGCAATTTTATAATTATATGGACTACAAACGAAAACAGATTATCCTAACGAAACCATAACAGAAACATTAAAATAAAACTATGAATGTTGAACTAACTTAACACCGAGTCACGCCGCTCTGCAATGCAATTTGACACTCCGTATAACAGTTATATTCGGGAATATGACAATAATGGTGTTGAAAGGCAAGTGTATAACTATTCTAACAATAAACGATACGACATAACACAGAATTCAACTGAAACCAAAACTAAAACATAAAAAACAAGAATGTGTCAACAGTAGACGGATGCCCCACTCGCGTATTATTTTCAATGTTCAGTTGACCGTGGAATTGGGGTCAAAAATCTTATTTGTCAATTAAATTAAAAAGAGTATATCATAGGGAACATGTGTACTAAGTTTAAAATTTCTTGGATTTTAACTTCATCAAAAACTAAATTGAAAAAACTCTTAAACCTGACACTCGCACTATTATTTTCTATGTTCTGTGGCCCGTGAAATGGGGTCAACTATCTTATTTTCGTTTAAATTAGAAAGATCATGTCATATGGAATATGTATACTTAGTTTTAAGTCGATTGGACTTCAACTTCATCAAAAACTACCATGATCAGAATTTTACCCTGAAGCAGGACAGAAGGACGGACGAAATAATAGATGAACAAACACACAGACCAGAAAACATACTGCTCCTCTTCTATCGTAGGTGAGATATAATGAATACATGAATGTTGGATGTACAAATACCGAGACACTTCTTACATCAAAGTAAATTAACTGTCATATTCAGGAATAGGTCACATTCGTACATTCGCAGACAGACGACATATTTTTGTGATTTTTAATCACAATCTAAGACGTGGTAAAATGCATAAGTTATTTAAGACACAGCCACATCGTATAGATCGACCAACTGGAAATGATGCCGATAAAATTTTCGAAGTGATGATTTCAACTTCACCATTTGGACCTCTTGGTTCAATAACTTCCTTGTGAGCAGCAACCCTTAATCAAGGAAATCATGATAGGAAATACAAGCATGGGAATGTCGTATCAATTGGGAGATATATACTCCGTATGTAGGCGCTGCTGGAATGTTGCTACATAAATTTGAAAAGTTTACAATTGTAAAGCTGAAATCATCACTTTTGTCGCAAAGTTTTGTTTTAACCGAACATAATTGTTAATTTCTAGATGAAAGTCAAGATATGAAGCAGACTTAGCTGTTTCGTTGTTTCCTGTATCTCTAGTATCGATTGGATAGATACGTTCATTATAGTCACCAAATTTTTAGATTACTTAGCGAGAGAACATCATTCATATTGTAAAAAGTAAAATTAAAGGATATTGCTTACTTCTTCCTCTAAAAGTTTCTGTATGAAATCAGCATCATGATAACAGAGGAACAAGTCGGCAAGAAAAAGCGCACAATTGGTTCCCATTGAAATGCCAATCGTCTGTTGAAAAATATGTCCACCAAACGTAACAAATATGTTATCAAACAAGAAATCAAGCATCTTGATAATGTGAGTTTCAGACATTTTTTTTGTTTGAATCAAGATTTTCTTTACAAAGTAGGATATATCCCTCCCTAAGACAAGATACTTGTATCAACTCTTTCAATTTGTCTTTTAGTTTGGAATGGGGAATACTTGTGTAAAATGTAGAAAAGTCAAATAATTTAATATTATTGCAAGACGATATAGTCTTTTTATATGTACTCTAAAAAAATCTTTGGAATTTTTTTGTATCCTCATCTGATTCATGCCACCACTAGAATAAACAGTTCACATAACTTTGAAGCCCGGCTTTGATTGCTGATAAGATAGATGTTAATAATTAGAAAGAGGTTTATTGGAGTATTTGGAAGACCCAGCAATATGCCGTTGTTTGTGAGGAAACTTATATAGTTTAGGTATCCAATACAGTGGTGGAAGATCCAGTTTTTCATCTTTGGTTGAAATTCCAAAGGAACATAAAACAGACTTATGATTATCCGGGATTTCCTTTTTGGTAAGTGTTGTGAGGGTATATGTTGAGTTTCCAAGTGAATTGTCAATACCTAATTCATTCATTAAGCAGTTAATGTAATGAGATTTACCCACAAAAACGATGTTGTTTGGGGCTTTATCTGCTTGGACAACAACATATTTGTTATAGAGGTAGGACAAGTGTTTTTCAACATTTGGGTTTTTAAAGATAAACGTAGCATGGGTTTTGATATACCCTTTCAGTTTCTTATTTTGTAATTTTGGAATTTGTATCAACGACCTCACAGCCTTTATCCATTCGGAAAACGTATCTACGTCTCTCTCTCGCGTCTAGTCCATTGCCTGGCATAATTCTCGACTTAATCAACAGTATTTGGAAGTTGTTTTTCTAATTGATGGATTAAGGCTTGAAAGTTAGATTGAACTTTGAAATTATGAAGTTACAGTAGACGTTTTAAGGAGACGAATTTCCAACATATATGTATGATGCTTAACTGCCGTTTGGTCAATCGCGAAGCCCTATAACTTTTCAACAATTAAGTGCTGCTGTCTGTGAAATTATGAAATGCCAATGTAATGTTACTTGCGTTGCTTATTTATTAACTAAAATCCTATTCCCTTTTCACGAATGGACCTACCGAACTAAACTATTAATTGTAATAACATGAAAACACGACGGGTGTCTCATATATGGAGCAGGATCTGTTAACCCTTCTGGGGCATATGAGATCCCCCCAAGTTTAAGGTGAGGTTCGTGTTGCTTAGTCTTCAGTTTTCCATGTTGTATCTTGTGTACCTTTGACTTGTCTGTTTGTCTTTTTCTTTTTTAGCCATGGCGTTGTCAGTTTAATTTGGATCTACGATTTTGAACGTCCCGATCGTCTCTCTTTTAGAGACGTTTTAAGTGATCGAGGATTCGTTTTATAAGTGTCATTGAGGAATTCGTTTACTAATCGATACTATACATAAGTAAGGTTTCAACATAAACTGAAATAAATTTGAGTGCTCATCTCGAAACGATAATTCTATGATATCCTTTTGTCTTTTTCAAAACCGCAAACAAGTCAGTGAAAAACAACAACATTTGTTGTGTGACAAACTAAATTGGCCCCTGTATATTGAAAAGGGGTTGGAGTTTTGTTAGGCCATTAATTGATAACCTTTCAAATGTAAATACAAACAATAGGAATACAAAAATACTTGTATTGACAGATTTCTTTTTATATATTGCATGGTGGGTTAATTTCATGAATGTGTTCATAATCCTGGTACCTTTGCTAACTGTTTTCATATGAACAGTCAATTTAAAGACTTTTAACCATTAACTTATAAACTGATGCATGTTAACATGGTGTTGCTGTGTATTATGAAGGTGACATTTTCTATATGTGAATTAGGACACATATAAGGACACGTATAAGAACGATTATTTGTGGTTGGAAGCAGTTGACGAAATAGTTATAGTTAGTGGCTACCTTGTTTCACTACAGGTTTAATCCACCATTTTCTACATAAGAAAATGTCTGTACCAAATAAAGGTATCAGTAGTATACCGCTGTTCGAAATTCATAAATGATTGAGATAAAAAAAAAAATCCCGGTTACAAAATAAAACTGAGGGAAACACATCACTTATAACAGGAGAAACACAATACACACAGAAACGAACTATAATATAACAATGGCAATTTTCCTGACTTGGTACAGGACATTTAAAGAAAAAATGGTGGGCCAGGAATATGAAAGTCGTTGTCAATTCGTTCGATGTGTTTTATCTTTTTATTTTGCCATTTGACTAGGGACTTTCCATTTTAAAGTTTTTTTGGAGTTCAGTAATTTTGTGATTTTACTTTTTGTCAGTGTTGACATTCTTTTCTTTTTGATTACTCATATGCGGCGCAACCCATATCCATCAAAAGAGCAAATTGAATATATAAGGATATCAATTCGAATGAGACTTTATTGACTTGCAAGGTGTTATTTATCAGCGATATGTTTGGCTTATTTTGACCAAGCGAACCAATCTGAACTAAAATATAAAGCTAACAGTGAAAAAAACAGGCAAAACAAAAAAAATAGTTAAAGATCAACATTTAAAGGGAGTCGACTGATCATGTTGTTAAACGTACGGTCTTCTATGATTGCCAATGGGATTAACCTCCACCTCAGACCAAGTTAACAACTATAAATCACTGTAAAGTCTTCGACAATTAAAAAATCCAATACCTAGTAGTCAGCTTTAAAATTAAAACAATACTTTATAAATGTCATGCCTTCGATGTGCTTTTCTGGATTCATACTCATCAGGAACGCTCAAATAATCAGGGAAAGAAGTTTTGGTAGGGGACAACAAACCATGCATTTGAAAACTTAAATTACGAATTTATATTATAGGATATGAACTGGTAAAAGAACATATCATAACTTTTTCGTAGTGAAATCAAATGAGTCTGTCAGGACACAAGACTTTAAAGTTGTTCTAATGTTATTGTTTCTCAGATATAATAGTTTTCGTACTACATACAAACTTGACTACTTTGTCCCGCATATTTTTCTAATTATGAAAATCATTATGCCTTAGTTTTGTGTAATTGGTTCATTTATCCAGGGAATGGGGATAATTCAGTTCTCAAACATTCAATACCCTATCTGGCCCTTAGGTGCACTGTGCTTTTTACGATACTCAATTCCTTTGTTATCTGATCAATTCTAAAAATGAAGATGATGGTTGAGTTCTCTAAAAACTAGTTTAAATCTACCGAAAATTAACGTTTTGTTTCTGTGAAATGTCCAAACCCTTTATATTAATTTGTCGGAAATTATAGTTTTTGTTATCAGGTAGTTTTGATGACAGGCATCAATATTAATCTATTCACACCTCGTCTGACATGTTTATACTCAGTGTTTTATTGTTTTGGGTTTTTGGCCTTTAGTGTCAATTACTGTAAACCAACTTATTTTCGCGGATTCTTTCTTGCGCGTTTTACCGTTCCTTGACCACTTCGCGGCTATTTAATTTCGCGATTATCTGATTTACTTGATGAGGTTTATTAAGGAAAGATCAAAGATTGACATATTCGCGACGATTTATATTCGCGTTATTTTTCTACTCGCGAAAGTCGCGAAAATGAATCACTCGAAAAATAAGTTGGTTTACAGTATAGATATTAATGTTTGATAGTCTTTGGTTAACCTTTTTAAACTTCATCTAATATATTTATACTCAGGGTCATTCAAAACAACAATTTACACACATTATTTGGTTTGTTAATTTCAGGTTGCTGCTATTTTGTTTTACATAGTTTACCACTTTTACTAACATACCATTTCTTGGAAACAAAATATTCCACTGAGCCTGGTTTAAAACTCTGGTTTTATTCAAGCCTTTAAGGGTGTTGTAGTTTCTACTCAGTGTTGAAGGTAGATTGGTAGGTGGAAATTCTCTATCAAAGTAAATACGAACTGCTCTTGGTGACACGCCTTTCAATAACAAAGCTAGTCGGATATAATTATCCTCTTCTTCTGAGAGGGGTGCCATGTTTATTGTACAATAGTTATCTACGCCATCTTTATTTTGTGGCTAATGGTTTTCTGAAAAATAAAAAATCTTTTCTTACAAAATATTTCTTTCATTAAGAAAACCAAACATCCCCTTGTTTTCGTCTTATTTAAATGAAGCATTGACCTTGACCTTGAAAGCAACAAACAGATCATGCATCATTTAAAGCCTTCATAGCATTCAAAAGAAAGCGGTTTGCTCACTTTTGGCGTTGCTCTGTACTTTATCATCCCGTCATTGTGTTAGTGTGCCAAGGGTAAATGTCTGTTACATATTTGTTTGTTTTTGTAGTGATAAAAATAATAACACAATGTTGACTGCTGTTTTTGACATTTTTACAAATCGTTGTCAATATATACGACTGTCATACAAGTGAGAGGTTTGGCTAGCTATAAAAAAAACAGCTATAATTATTTATCAAAAGTACCAGGATTATAATTTTATACGCCAGACGCGCGTTTCGTCTACATAAGACTCATCAGTAACGCTCAGATCAAAATAGTTAAAAAGCCAAACAAATACAAAGTTGAAGAGCATTGAGGACCCAAAATTCCAAAAAGTTGTGGCAAATACGGCTAAGGTAATCTACTCCTGGGGTAAGAAAATCCTTAGTTTTTCGAAAAATTCAAAGTTTTGTAAACCGAAAATTTATAAAAATGACCATATAATTGATATTCATGTCAACACCGAAGTGCTGACTACTGGGCTGGTGATACCCTCGGGGACGAAACGTCCACCAGCAGTGGCATCGACCCAGTGGTGTAAATATTTATCAAAAGTACCAGGATTATAATTTTATACGCCAGACGCGCGTTTCGTCTACATAAGACTCATCAGTAACGCTCAGATCAAAATAGTTAAAAAGCCAAACAAATACAAAGTTGAAGAGCATTGAGGACCCAAAATTCCAAAAAGTTGTGGCAAATACGGCTAAGGTAATCTACTCCTGGGGTAAGAAAATCCTTAGTTTTTCGAAAAATTCAAAGTTTTGTAAACCGAAAATTTATAAAAATGACCATATAATTGATATTCATGTCAACACCGAAGTGCTGACTACTGGGCTGGTGATACCCTCGGGGACGAAACGTCCACCAGCAGTGTATAACATAGGCTATTTTTAGAAATTTTTAAATTGATTTTGTTGAGAGAACCTTTATGTTTGTATAATTAAAGGCAACACTGGTATACCGCTGTCAATAGTTCTCAATAAATTAGGTGAAAAGAATCCTGATCACAAAGCATAACCGACAGAAAAACATCAAACATAAGTGGAAAACAACGGAACAACAGAAACACTAAACTTTAGCCCCCAAAAAATGCCAACATATATGGAAACGGACTAGACTATTTGATGACAACTGCTATATTCCTGACCTGGTAAAGGAAACATTTTGAAAAAGGTGGTTTCAATCTGGTTTGTTAATAACCAATCCTCCTGTTCGTATGGCAACACGTGTATTCCAAACATGAACAATAAAGATTAAACACTGTATTGCTGTGTGTTTGTTTAATCCACATTGGCTAGATATATAGGAGGAGAACTACATGTTAAGTATGATGTCAATAATCACTCAACTAGGACACATTTTTGTTTAGAGGACAGCTGAAGCACGCCTCCAGGTGCGAGGTTTTCTCGTTGCATTTAAGAACCATTGGTGGCTTTCTGTCGTTTTAGGCTCTTCGGTCGAGTTGTTGTCTCTTTGACACATTTGTGACGTAAATACAATCAAGTGACACGCAGTTTATACTTCGTATGTGGTGTCCTTGTGTGATTTCGTAGATTCGTAAAAGCTATTCGTTGTTATTTTGCTGTTTATATTGTATAATGCACTATTTTATTTTACATTAATACTTTTTTCTGAGCTAAATATTCTTGCGTTTGTTTTGTATTGTTATTCATGTCACGTTGTGTTGTCATTTTAGCGTTATACTTAAAACATGTATAAGCATGAGGTTTTGATAACTATAACCCACCTTTTTTTCTTAAATGTCTTCTCCAAATTAGGAATATGAGGGTTTGAATAGTCCGTTTTTATGTTTATTGGCGATCGTGTTTTTGCAGATAAGTGATTCTGTTGTTCGTTTGTTTTCCTCTTAAAGTTTACGTGTTTCCCTACGTTTTAGTTTGTAACCCGGGTTTATTTTCGCTCTATCAATTACTGCTAGCTGTTTCTATTACATTTATAAATTGCGAATCAACTTCCTTTTCGTCAATTACTAAATACCCCAGTCTCTTGTATTTTCAATAAATCACAACTTTCTTGTTTGTACATGTTAGATATAAAAAAAGCCTTAGTATTTCGAATAATTCATAAATTATTGCAGCTTTTAGGCAAGTCAATACACTCGAACGTGGAATAGAAGGAGTAAAGTTTACTTACGTTTTTCTGTGAATAATTTTTGTCTTCTGTTTTATTCAGTATAATTTGCTTTTGTTCTCCTCGTAATGATATATGAAAAATATACCCCATACAAAGTTTGAAAAAATCGGAAACACTATACTTTAACAAGACATACATTTGATCTCTTCGGAAATAATACCTGAACTTACTTTTGTCAATTTATTCTTCTGTTCAGAACTACGATAATTATAAATGACATTTATATGGCATATTTACAAAATATTGAATAGAATGAGAGTTAAGTCAAATGATATCTGTTTATCTGAATGTCGCACATGACGTAGATTACATGGCGTGGTCACAAATACAATGACTTGAATTAAGTATGAAAAATTAAAAAACAATGTACCTTAACAAAATGTACATTTGATCTTTTCGAAAATAATGCACGTACTCTCTTTTGTCAATCTATTCTTGTGTAAAGGAAGACGATAATTATAAAGGTCATTTTTTTGGCATATTTACAAACGTTTCAATGGAATTTTAATTCTAAATGAGAGTTTAGTTAATCAAATGATATCTGCTGATCAGAATGTCGAACATGACGTGGATTACGTGGCGTGGTCACAGATACAATGACAGTTTACGTTAAAGGTCCCAAAGTCAAACTATATAAATACTGGATAATGTGGAAAATCATACACTCCAATTCTGAAATAAAAGCTTACAAAAAAAAGATATAAAATCTAAGGGGAGGGGCGGGGGTCAAAAGAAAGTGTTTTGAAAATCAATTCGGAAATGGGGCAAAGATATAAGTAAAAAAAGATTATTAGCTACTCAAATCCAAGCTTTATATGAAAAGTTTCTTAATTTATATTCACGATATCTATAGAATGTAATTTTAAAAGGTTTTTTTTATTGTGGTCTGAAAATTGCAAAATTTTATGTCTTTCCTGTAAAAGTGATGTTTTCGTAATGTTATCTTTACGACCTTTCATTTGATATACGACAAGCATACCTTCTGAAACTATTTATTTGCTTTTAACACTTAATCAATGACCCAATATGCCTAACCTTTGGAGGTCTGAGAAGTTTGATATTTTTTTTGGCACTTAATGACCCACCCTCCCCACTGGGATGATTAAGGGTTTGAAATTTTCATATTTGAGTAGAGCTTATTTAGACATTCAATTAAGAAATAATTTTAAGCGATAGGGAGGGTAAAATATCGGCTGAAATGGACAACCCGTGGTAAAATCAGATATACACAAGACCCCGTGAATTATTTCGATTCTAACAAATATGGCAATTTTGTTGGATCGGAGCGCTCTAGGTGTATGCAAATATTTGCCTTCCAATAAATAAACGCACTATTAAATTGGCGTAAAAAACGGAGCAAACTGATGACATGCTTTAACTATTTACAATAACGTACTTAGATAGTTTGGGATGAATTTAAATGATAATTTACTTATTCGTCTTAAATTTTTTTTAAAAAGGTATGGCTTATAACACATTTTAGCATCGTTGGTTAACGTTTCTTGTGGTGATTTCCGGTTCCACAAGCGAGTGTTTTCCCGTAAAATGGTTGTATTCTTACGTCACTGTTTTATGACGTCGGGAAGCCCATTCGTAGCAATACGCAGTTAGGAAAAAAACTTAAAATTGACACTCGTAATTTTTAAACACCCTCTTTCCTTTCTGTCTAACAAATAATGCTTTATATGTGTGTGATGCATGTATATATTTATAGAAAGAGAATCTTTTATAGATTTAATTTCTAATGGTCATACTGGTGAAATATAATCCATTTTGGGTGTAACCATGGTAACAAACTGCATTTCTCAGATACAAATTATAGCAAAAAAGGGGGATGAACATATCACAACAGTCTCCAAAATTTGGTCTAAAGGTAAATTTCAATCAATTACAGTGATACCTTTCCTGATCCATCGGTTTATATCTATCAAGTGGTCCAAAAAAATCATATGCATTTCTTCTCGTTTTTCCATGGAATTGAATTTAAAAGATCGAGCGCAAAATCTTTGTTGATTAACACTTCAATAATTTATGGACATTTGGACGGTACGGATAGGAAAACACGGACTTTCAAACATATAAATGGCATATAAAGCATGTTAAAACAATCTATATAAAGTTGAGAAAAGAAATGGTAAATATGTCAAAGCGACAACCACCCGACCATAGAGCAGACAACAGCCGAAGGCAACCAATGGGTCTTCAATGTAGCGAGTATTCCCGCACCCGTAGGTGTCCTTCAGCTGGCCCCTAAAAATATGCATACTAGTACAGTGATAATGGACGTCATACTAAACTCCTAATTATACACAGGAAACTAAAATTTAAAATCATACAAGACTAACAAAGGCCAGAGGCTCCTGACTTGGTACAGGCGCAAAAATGCGGCGGGGTTAAACATGTTTGTGAGATCTCAACCCTCCCCCTATACCTCTAGCCAATGTAGAAAAGTAAGCGCATAACAATACGCACATTAAAATTCAGTTCAAGAGAAGTCCGATTCTGATGTCAGAAGATGTAACCAAAGAAAATAAACAAAAAGACAATAATACATAAATAACAACAGACTACTAGCAGTTAACTGACATGCCTGCTCCAGACTGCAATTAAACTGACTGAAAGATTATGATTTCATCATATGAACATCAGGCACAATCCTTCCCGTTAGGGGTTTAGTATCGTACCATCATAACATATATGAAAAGAACATAACCCGTGTCATGCCAACAACTGTTTTTAGAATAAATGTATTTAGTTCCGATGCAAAGACCTTATCAGTGACTCAATATTAACGCCAAAATATGCAATCTTTAATGACTTGACAACAGTATCGTAATTATATCCTTTATAAACACCATAAGATGGTGACAAGGGAACGTCACCATCTAAAAATGGATAATTTACAATAGGAAATGAAAAATCATCTCTTTTATCATAAATTTTGTATTAAGCTTCCCGTTAATGATATAGATATCAAGATCGAGGAAAGAGCAGTGGTCATTGTTAGTATTAGCTTTATTTAAAGTGAGTTCTACAGGATAAATTTCTTTAGTATACATAATGAAGTCGTCATTATTGAGAGCCAATATATCATCTAAATATCTAAAAGTATTGTTAAATTTTTTTTATCAAATGTTGTTTTGATGGGTCTTTGCTAATTTTAGTCATCAATTGTAACTCATAACAATACAAAAACAGGTCCGCAATAAGTGGTGCACAGTTAGTCCTCATTGGAATTCCAATAACTTGACGATATATGGAATCTCCAAAGCGAACAAAAATGTTATCAAGGAAAAATGCAAGCGCATAAATAGTATCAAAGCATGTCCAATTGACATAGTTCTTTTGTTTATTGCTACTAAAAAATGATCTAAAAGAGTTTGAACATATGTACTCGCATTCCGACTTTTTAAATGCCCAGTTAATTAGGGATGTGAATGTTTTCTTAATAAGAATATGAGGCAAAGTGGTATATAGGGTAGAAAAATCTAAACTGTAAACAGATTCAAAATCACCAATATATGCATGCAATTTATCAAGACTTAGTACTTCCAACGAGTTTTTGACACTCCAAAAGTAATTAATTCCACTATTTTTAAAGGCCTTATTTGAACAATTTATTTATCAGGTTTTTTTTGTACCAAGTGTACTAGTAAGTAAAACATACAATTTAGTAGTTGAACAATGGCTAGAAGATGAAATAAATCTATATTTGTAAGGTTTTTTGTGCAGCTTCGGAAGCCGGTACATAGTTGGGACTTGTTTGGTTCTGCTTGTAAAGAAGTAGCTAAAAGTTTGTGTTTGTTACAGATGTCGTTTTCTGAAAATGAAGTCAGTTGGGATGTTGGTGAATTCGTGATTTCCTTTTGCAGAACCTCTATATAAAATTTACGTCAAACAATAATGATATTATTAGCAGCTTTATCAGCCGGGACAAAAACAAATTCCTTGGCTAGTTCTGTTAGTTTATTTTTAATACGCGAAATAGGGTTTTTATAGTTGTTGTTAAGAGTAAAATGTTCTTTAAAATGTTGTATTCGAATATCAACTATCTTCATTACTGAATTACAAAAAGAGTCCAAAGATTTTTTGTCAGCTTTTTCCCGTTTTACCCATTCCAAACAGTAGGTACGGAGTGAGTCGTGGATGATATTACCACACTCATTCCAGTTAATAGTTGACGGGGGGCGATATTTAGGTCCTTTACTGAGGATCATATAAACCCACTAAGAAGGCTATATTATTCTTCAATTATCTAAAAATCAATGTTATTGTACAAAAACTTTCATAATTCAAAATTCTCCATGGCCATAATGCGAAACTAAACTTCTAACTTTCTATTGCTACCATTCATAAAAAATCATACGACGTAGTAGTACGATCGGAACAGCACAGAAAATATTTCTATATTTTACCATAGGTGTGTACTCAAAGCGTTCGAAAGACGCTAAGTTAGAATTTGATACACATAATGACTGCATTTGGCAAAGTGCTAAAAATGATGTCATATCAATTATATAAATAGAACTTATTAAACTTACAATGTCAGTATAAAACTGGCGAAAATTACAAATTGATTTTTGATTTTGTTTTTCATTGAAAGTTGTTTTTTGGTAAAGAGGGCAAACAGCATTTGTGTCACTTCGTTTCTTTTTATTGTGTTAAGTCATTACAATTGATATTTTATAGTGTGTCTTTCTATGTTGTGAAAATATGGTTTGAAATTATATTTTTCTTCTTAGTCAGTTGGTAAATTGTGTAACTTCGTTTATAAACAAGCGTTTTTAAACAATTTAAACAAACAAACTATCAATATTGAGCTGAAACACATATATATGTTTTTCTATCAAAACCATGACGAATTTCAAGACACTTGAAACGAACAATGACAACACTTAACCAAACCATAGCTATTTCGATACTTTGCTTATTCTGCGTTTATTTCCTGAAAACAACAATTCCAATGTAGATCATTTGACTTACAATACAGATTCAATAATAAAATTGAGAATGGAAATGGGGAATGTGTCAAAGAGACAACAACCCGACCAAATAAAAAAACAACAGCAGAAGGTCACCAAAAGGTCTTCAATGTAGCGAGAAATTCCCGCACCCGGAGGCCATACTAATTTCCAAATTGTACACAAGAAACTAAAATTAAAATAAAACAAGACTAACAAAGGCCAGAGGCTCCTGACTTGGTACAGGCGCAAAAATGCGGCGGGGTTAAACATGTTTGTGAGATCTCAACCCTCCCCCTATACCTCTAACCAATGTAGAAAAGTAAACGCATAACAATACGCACATTAAAATTCAGTTCAAGAGAAGTCCGAGTCTGATATCAGAAGATGTAACCAAAGAAAATAAACAAAACGACAATAATACATAAATAACAACAGACTACTAGCAGTTAACTGACATGCCAGCTCCAGACTTCAATTAAACTGACTGAAAGATTATGATTTCATCATATGAACATCAGGCACAATCCTTCCCGTTAGGGGTTTAGTATCGTACCATCATAACATATATGAAAAGAACATAACCCGTGTCATGTCAACAATAAACTCATTATAGATACCAGGACTAAATTTTGTTTATACTGCAATCAGCTATTTTACTATACAAATAAAGCTATACGTATAAACGTTAGCTTCATACGTCAATTTATCTGCATTAGGCACGAAATAGAGGAAATGCTCGGTAGAACCTCGCATTTTCCTAGTTTCTAAGCCTCATACACATAAATTTCATATTTCAAGACACTATACGTATATTGTCTAAATATACGCCACATGCGCGTTTCGTCTACACAAGACTCATCAGTGACGCTCAGATCAAAATAGTTAACGTTGAGGAGAATTGAGAACCCGAAATTCCAAAAAATTGTGCCAAATACGGTTAATGTAATATTTGCCTTGGATAAGAAAATCCTTAGTATTTCGAATAATTCATAAATTACTGCAGCTTTTAGGCAAGGTAATACACTCGAACGTGGAATAGAAAGAGTAAAGTTTACTTACGTTTTTCTGTAAATAATTTTTGTCTTCTGTTTTATTCAGTATAATTTGCTTTTGTTCTCCTCGTAATGATATATAAAAAATATACCCCATACAAAGTTTGAAAATTCGGAAACAATATACTTTAACAAGACATACATTTGATCTCTTTGGAAATAATGCATGAAATCACTTTTGTCAATTTAGTCTTCTGTTCAGAATTACGATAATTACAAATGACATTTATTTGGCATATTTACAAAATATTCAATAGAATGAGAGTTAAATCAAATGATATCTGTTGATCTGAATGTCGCACATGACGTGGATTACATGGCGTGGTCACAAATACAATGACTTGAATTAAGTATGAAAAATTAAAAAACAATCTACCTTAACAAAATATACATTTGATCTTTTCGAAAATAATGCACGTACTCTCTTTTGTCAATCTATTCTTGTGTAAAGGAAGACGATAATTATAAATGTCATTTTTTTTTTGGCATATTTACAAAAACTTTAACGGAATTTAAATTCTAAAAGAGAGCTAAGTTAATCGAATGATATCTGCTGATCTGAATGTCGAACATGCCTTGCATTACGTGGCGTGGTCACAGATACAATGACAGTTTTCGTTGAAGGTCCCAAAGTCAAACTATATAAATACTTGATAATGTGGAAAATCATACACTTCAATTCTGAAATAAAAGCTTACAAAAAAACAGTTATAAAATCTAAGGGGAGGGGAGGGGATCAAAAGGAAGTGTCTTGAAAATCAATTCGGAAATGGGGCAAAGATATAAGTAAAAAAAGATTATTAGCTACTTAAATCCGAGCTTTATATGAAAAATTCCTTAATTCGTATTTACGATATCTATAGAATGTAATTTTAAAAGGATTTTTGTTATTGTGGTCTGAAAATTGCATAATTTAATGTCTGTCCTGTAAAAGTGATGTTTTCGTAATGTACTGTTTACGACCTTTCATTTGATATACGACAAGCATACCTTCTGAAACTATTTATTTGCTCTTATCACTTAATCAATGACCCATTATGCCTAACTTTTGGAGGTCGGAGTAGTTTGATATTTTTTTTTTGGCACTTAATGACCCCACCCTCCCCAATGGGATGAATAAGGGGTTTGAAATTTTCATTTTTGAGTAGAGCTCATTTAGACGTTCAATAACGAAATAAATTTTAAACGATAGCGAAGGATAAAATATCGGTAGAAAGGGAAAACCCGTGGTAAAATCAATTATATTCAAGGGCCCATGAATTATTTCGATTCTTATAGGATAATTACGGCAATTCTGTTGGATCGAAGCGCTCTAGGTGTATGCAAATATTTGCCTTCCAATAAATAAACGCACTATTAAATTGGCGTAAAATAACGGTGTAAACTGATGACATGCTTAAACTATTTACAATAACGTATTTAGATAGTTTTGGATGAATTTAAATGATAATTTACTTATTCGTCTTAAATGTTTAAAAACCATATGACACATTTTAGCATCGTTTGTTAACGTTTCCTTGTTGTGATTTTCGGTTCCACAAGAGTCTGTTTTCCCGTAAAATGGTTATATTCTTACGTCATCGTTTTATGACGTCGGGAAGTCCATTGGTAGCAATACACAGTTAGGACAAAAACTTAAAATCGACACTCAAAATTTTTAAACACCCTCTTTCCCCTGCTGTCTAACAAATAAGGCTTTATATGTGTGTTATGCATGTATATATTTATAGAAATAAAATATTCCATAGATTTGATTTCTAATGGTCATAATGGTGAAATATAATCTCTTTTGTGTGTAACCATGGCAACAATCTGCATTTCTTAGATACAAAATAAAAGGGGGGGACCATGTCTAAAAGAAAATTTCTATCAATTACAGTGATACCTTTCCTGATCCATAGGTTTAAATCTATCAAGTGGTAAAAAAAAAATCAAATGCATTTCTGCTCGTTTTTCCATAAAATTGAATTGAAAAGATCGAGCGCAAAATCTTTGTTGATAAACACTACAATAATATATGGACCTACGGACGTTGTGGATAGGAAAATATGGACTGTCAAACATATAAATGGCCTATAAACATGTTAAAAACAATCTAAATGTTCATATAAACCCACTAAGAAGGCTATATTATTCTTCAATTATATAAAAATCAATTTTATTGTACAAAAACTTCATATTAAAAAAATTCACCATGGCCATAATGCGAAACTAAACTTCTAACGGTGTATTGCTGCCATTCATAAAAAACATACGAGGTGGGAGTACGATCGGAACAGCACAGAAGAGATTTCCATATTTTACCATAGGTGTGTACTCAAAGCGTTCGAAAGACACCATGTTAGACTTTGATACACATAATGACTGCATTTGGCAAAGTGCAAAAAAGTGATGCCGAATCAATTGTATAAATAGAACTTATTAAACTTACAAGGTCAGTGTAAAAGACGAAAATTACAAATTGATTTTTGATTTTGTTTTTCATTGAAAGTTTTTTTGGTAAAGATATAACCATGTGAAACTCTTCAATTTCTGAGAATTTCAGGTTGAAAGCTGTTGCTGATTCAGAAATACATGCCTCCGCTCAAGAATTTTCAAACTGCATTATATATAAAATGACAATAGTTATTTCAAATCTGTTAAACGATAAATAATCTGCACTTGGAGGACTTGTAAAAAAATGTTTGGGACACTTTAAAAGTTAATCTCTTAAGAAAGACAGATAAGAGAGATCATTTTAAGAGGGCAAACAACATTTGTATCACTTTCTTTTTTGATTGTGTTAAGTCATTTCAATTGATATTTTATAGTGTGTCTTTCTATGTTGTAAAAATATGGTTTGAAATTACATTTTTCTTCTTATTCAGTTGGTAAATTGTGTAACTTTGTTTAGTAATAAGCGTTTTTAAACAAACTATCAATATGAGCTGAAACACATATATATGTTATTTTTTGTTTTTTTTTATCAAAACCATGACGAATTTCAAGACATTTAAAACGAACAATGAGAACACTTAACTAAACCATAGCTATTTTGATACTTCTTCTTCTTGTTTATTCTGCGTTAATTTCCAGAAAACAACAATTCCAATGTAGATTGTTTGACTTACAATACAGATTCAATAGACTCATCATAGATACCAGGACTACATTTTGTATATACGCCAGACGCGCGTTTCGTCTACAACAGACTCGTCACTGACGCTCGAATCGAAAAAGTTAAAAAGGCCAAGTAAAGTACGAAGTTGAAGAGCATTGAGGACCAAAATTACTAAAAGTTTTGCCAAATACAGCTAAGGTAATCTATGCCTGAGGTAGAAAACTTTAGTTTTTCAAAAATTTAAAAGTTTGTAAATATGTAATTTATAAATATAACCATATCAATGATAATTCATGTCAGCACAAAAAAGTGCTTACTATTGACCTGGTGATACCCTCGGGGAAATAAATCTCCACCAGCAGTGTCATCGACCCAGTGGTTGTAAATAAACTCATCGTAGATACCAGGACTAAATTTTGTATATACGCCAGACGCGCGTTTTGTCTACAAAAGACTCATCAATGGCGCTCGAATTCAAAAAATATTGAAAAAGAGGCCAAATAAAGTACGAAGTTGCAGAGCATTGAGGACCAAAATTACTAAAAGTTTTGCCAAATACAACTAATGTAATCTACGCCTGAGGTAGAAAAACTACGGTCTTAATTGCTTTTTATTTGCTCGTTTAAATAAAACTTATGCAATCGTTCAAGGAATTAACTTAAAACTTACCATGTTTGTCTTAACCAAACTATGACAAAACCACTGTACTAAACGCTCCTCTATATGACGAGTTACTACCTGTGTTGATGGCTCTGATGAATTGGGATTTGCATACTCGTCTTTTGTGGAATCCGTGTTGTGTATTATAGACAATTTTATTTATAGCAAAGTGGTCCATTCTGCTGCTAATTTTGATTTGTTCCATGAACTTTCATGTAGTTAAAGAGGAAGATAAAAAATGGAAAACAACACGTTTTATAATTTATTGCGTCCGAAGCGCTTTTCTGGATTTACCTTCATCAGGAACGCTCAAAGCCAAACATTTGAAATCCGAAGATGTATAAGTACCGAAAATCGTTGAAGAGCTATATGTCAAAAATACCAAAAATAAATAGCCAAATTCGTCTAAAGCCAACTTTGCCTGAGGGAGTTGAAACCTTCGTTTCATAATAATTTCAAAATTTATAAACAGACAATTTTAGTAAAGATTGTTAAATCATGTCAGTACCGAAGCACTGACTACTGAGCTGATGATACCCTCGGGGACTGATAGTCCACCAGCAGAGGTATCGACCCAGTGATGTAAAAAATGGAAAACAACACGTTTTATAATTTATTGCGTCCGAAGCGCTTTTCTGGATTTACCTTCATCAGGAACGCTCAAAGCCAAAAGAGTTTAATAAGAGTTAAATGCTTTTCGTCTTTACGAAAAGGGAAAATCATGTGGGTCTTTGCAGTCATGTAGGACTTATATAAATTCTACGATGTTTGGTGCAGCTGTGTAAAAATCGGAGCAAGTTGACCCGCCGCTGCATAGGAATATGGATGTTTGCCTTCATTTGGGAAACAGTGTTTGGTGTTATTATTTTAAGATGGTACTCCTGTCCATTGTTGCCCTTGGCTTATGATTTATGACTAGATTAAATACTAGTATGCCATAGCACTTACAATCGTCATCTTGCAACGCCTCTCCGTAGACAAAAAGATGACTACTGGATTAGAGAATTGGGAACTGCGACACCATACTGCGATACCACACAAAATTGATGGTACAGCCTAGTCAATGTCCTTCATCATAAATTAGTTCTGTCGAAAATACCTCCTTATTTTAAAGATCAGTCTGTACAAATTATTTCTTATACCTATACCAAACCAATTGCAACTAAAAAATTTAGTTACAAATACGTTTTGCAGGATCTCAATATTGACGACTTTAAGTCTAAACCTCCTGATTGCACTTGTGCTAGTTCCCAATTCACTTATGATCCGGATGGCCACGTTATTATCGGTGACCTCAACATTGTAAATAAAACCAGAGGTCCGAAAAGTGTGAGCCTAAATCCATCAATTGGAAATACAACTTCAAATATTTGATGGATTCAGTCGAGGATTATGCCAGGCATTGGATAAGTGCGAGAAGGGAGATGTAGATACTCTTTCCAAATGGATTAAGGCTGTGAGGACGTTGATACAAATAAGAATAAGGTAACTGAATGGATCTATCAATGCCAATGCTACGTCAATCTTTCAGGACCCAAATTTTGCGAAACGCTTGTCGTACCTTCATGACAATATGTTATTGTCCCCGCAGATAAAGCCCCAAACAACATCGTCTGTTTTATGTAAAACTCATTACATTAACTGCTTGATAAATGGATTAGGTATTGACAATTCACTTGGAAACTCAACATATACCGTCACGACACTTACCAAAAAGAAAATCTGGGATAATCATAGGTCTGTTATATGTTCCTTTGGAATTTCAACCAAAGATGAAGAACTATATCTTCCATAACTAGATAACTAAACTACATAAGTGTCCCTACAAACAACGGTATATTGCTGTGTCTTCAAAGTGCTCCACGAAACCTCTTTCTAGATATTAACATCCATTTTATCAGCAATCAAAGCTGAACTTCAAAGTTATTGTGAAACTGCCTATGAATCAGATATGGATACTAAAAACTAAAATAAAAAATTCCAAAGATTTTGTTAGAGTACATACATTCTAACTCTCTTTCATCTTGCAATAGTATAAACACATTTGACTTTTTTACACTTTACACAAGTATTCCACATTTGAAACACAAAGACAAATAGAAAAAAAATGGTATTGCTTTGTTTCATAAAAAAAAGAATGGCCAGCAAAGATACAAGTATCTTGTAAATCTTACTTTGTAAAGGATCACTCTGTTTCAAACCAATCATTCTCTGACATTATCAACATATGTGTTACGTTTATAGGACGTGCTTTTCAACAGACTCTCGGCAATCCAATTGGAACCAATTGTGCCCCTGTACTTACCAACTTGTTTCTTTATCCTTTTGAGGCTGACTTCATACAGGAAGAAAGATATGAAATTAGCAATAATCCTTAATTTTACTTTCCGCTATATAGATGATGTTCTCTCACATAACATTTCAAAATTTGGTGTCTATCCCATCGAGGGTCAGTTGAAGAGAAAACAACAACAAAAAGGATAATTTTAGCTTTCCATTTCCACCTGACAACCGATCAGACAATAGTTTTAAGATGAATCAATACAGACAAGATCATTAACTGATGCTCATTAGCTAGTTGATGCATTTGTCTTTTAAAATACAACTGACATATAAGGATCGTAATAGTGCAATCTGGATAAATTTATCGGTTTCAAAGAGCAAAGTTGGTAGCGCGTCATCCCTACAATGGATTCCATTTCTACGATTGTGAAAGTGAACTGGCGTAATGGGGAGATAATTTTGACGAAGTAGAATCCCGACTGAATAGTATGAACAATATTCAATATCCCCTTCAATTCAGACAAACATGGTTCGGAGACAGAAAGTCACATATCTAAAGACAAAAATATTTGGTAGAAAATGTACTGGCCAAAAAGATTACGTACAACCTGAGACACAGAAAGTACGAAAACTTTTCCGTTTCAGAATCGGTGATAAAGTTCGGATTACATACATAAGAAATCCTTTTACAAGAGAATACAATGGGAAATGGAGCGAAGAGATATTTAGAATATCTCAAATAATATTACGTGCTGAGCTTCCAGTTTATCGTTTTATTGATTTTCAAGACGAAGAAATTTCAGGAACTGTGGAGGTTAAAAGTATGATATTTTCGCTAATATAAACAAACACGTCTGTTCAGCCATAACTTTTAATAACAACTCAAAGAGCCCACGGCGACGTCACTGAAGTCGCCAACGT
The DNA here is from genome assembly GCF_965363235.1 of Mytilus galloprovincialis. Lineage (NCBI taxonomy): Eukaryota > Metazoa > Mollusca > Bivalvia > Mytilida > Mytilidae > Mytilus > Mytilus galloprovincialis. The sequence continues at coordinate 72,725,950 of NC_134842.1, read as the reverse complement.
CGCCAATGGTAATTTACAAACTTAGGAACGTCGTAATCCCGCGGTAATCTCGACATACTGGGGGCCGCAAAAAGTGCAAATTATCTTAAATTTCACATTAACTGTCCATATTTGTAAATAAATCAAATTAAAAAAGTCTCTATCTCCATGAATGAACTAAATTGAATTAACTAAGTTCTTGTTCACATAAATGAAAAATTGAATTAACTTCGAAAGTCCTTTTTAAAATTGTTAAAGTTCTAGTCTTCTTCATCATTTTCGTCTACATTGGTTATCCACTTTCGTATTTTCTCCCGGGCCTTGATGCTCGCATTTCGTTTTGGTCTAGTAATTCTTTGCGTTGTGTCTTCATGTTGCTCGTCAGTGTGATCGCTTGAAGCATTCGAACGTGTCCCCGATACTTCGAACGGAAATAGTTTAACGATCGGTCGGGATGTCTCACCATTGCTTGTCTGTATCCGTGCTGCTCGTACATGTCCATCATTGCCTCTAATAAGTTCATTTACTATACCTAGTTTCCAATTAACTCTAGACGATTCATTGTGTATTTGAACTATGTCCCCAATTTGAATAGATTGTTCGTTTTCTCCTAAAGTTTTGTGAAATTCGCGCAATGAAGTTAAGTATTCGGACTTCCATCTGGTCCAGAAGTGTTGTATTAATAAAGTTTGTCTGTGTGCACATTTGTTGAGTTCTTTATGATTCATATAGGTTGGATCGTTGAATTCCTCTATGTCTATTTGCGGATATGGCAGCGCTGATATTCTTCTACCATACAAAAGATGAGCGGGGGTTAACGTCTCGCAATCTCTGATATCTGATGAAAAATATGTAAGTGGCCTGTCATTTAAAATTCTTTCTATTTCTGTCACGACCGTCTGTAGAGTTTCCATACTAACTTGAGTTCGTCCAAGTGTCTTTTTTAAGCTTGTTTTGGTTAGCGCAATAAGTCTCTCCCAGAATCCACCATACCAAGGTGCGCGTTTTGGTATGAACTTCCATTCTATTCCTCGTATAGACAACGTTTCTTTTAGTGTTGCCTTTTCCAAATCTTTGGTCAAATCTATCCACGTAGTCTTTAAATTATCTGGTATAAGTTCGTCCCAATCTAATCCACATTTCCATAACTCTTGTATCAGGATTTTCACTCTAATTGTAACCGGACTAAGTAAGCAAAGTGGATCATAAATCTTTGAAGAATATTTCAAAACTTCTCGTTTAGTTACATGTTGAAGTAGTTCCGGTGTAGGAATTTCACGCTTAGGGTAAAAGATCTCGTCGCTTCGACTGTTCCACAACATTCCAAGTATTTTAGTATACTTATTCGTATCTAGAACGTTTTATTCTTTAGCTAATTCTAGTAATTTAGCACTGTTTGAGCTCCATGATCTCAAGTTGAATCCAGCTCCAGCCATCAAGCTCCTTGCTTCTTTGAAATACGTAAGTAAATCTTCCTCTTTGTTCATACTAGACAATATGTTATCAACGTAAATATCTCTTTCTAGAACTTTAGCTGTTTCACTGTTTCCGAATTGTTTCAAATGTTTCTGTATTGTGGCGTTGAGTATAAAGGGCGAAGACGTCGCTCCAAATAACACTGCTTTGAACCTATACGTTTTCAGCTGACTTCCTGGGTTTGTAAGGTCACTAAGCCATAAAAATCGGGTAACATCTCTATCTTCTTCGCTCAATCCAACATGTAAGAAAGCTTTCTCAATATCAGTACATGTAGCAAACTGGTTGGCTCTAAACTGTACTAGGAGTTTTGTCAAGTCATTTAATTTTGGTGGTGTGTCCATCAGACAATCATTTAGACTTGGATGACTTGGTGATTGACGACAACTACAGTCGTATACTATTCGTATAGGAGTTGTGCTAGATTCTTTGTGTATAGGGTGGTGTGGAATGTAATGAATTTTCCCGCCTTTTTGTTCTTTTTCATCTACTGTCTCAACAAATCCTCTGCGTTCCTGTTCGGCGATTATATCTCCATACTTCTTTAGTAGTTTAGGATCTTGACTAAGTTTCTTAATAACGTTCTCTGTTCTTCTTCTTGTAACTGTATAGTTTGATGGTAGTTCGTCATGTTCCTGTTTCCATGGCAATTTTGCAAAGTATTTATTACCTCTGAGTTCAATCGAAGTGTCTTGATATGTTTCCAAAAAATCCGTATCGTCTTCATCTGTTTCCTTCGAGTTAATACCAATCGATTCCAATCTCCAAAATGTTTCTATATCATGCTCCTCCGTTTTATGAGAAACAAGAATATTAAAAATGCTAGTACCCATCAACGAGTTATCCCTCTTGTCGCTTACTGGACCGGAAGGTAAGAAACCTAACTTTGACCTCACGGCGGTTGGACCATTTCCCCGTATGACTTCATCCTCGACTAAGTCCCAGTAGTAGTCAGCTCCGATCAATAACGATATTTCGAAAGACTCTTCCAGTGTTACCGGATGTGCTAACTTAAGTCCCCGTAAATAATTTAGTCCTCTGTTGATGTGGCGAATATTGTTTTGCAAAGGTACGGCAATCATTGGTACAATTAGAACGTGTATCGGTATTTTCTGTCCTGCGTCTGTTTCTACGAACACTGTCGATTTATCTAAATGTCTTACGTTTTTTGTTTCTATCTCCAAATGATGATAACTGTAGAATTTCAGTTCCCTCTGAATGTAAATTAAGTTTTCTAGCTAAATCTTCAGTCACAAATGATCTCTGTGCTCCCTCGTCAAAAAGTATATGGGTGTCTCTACATGAGTGGTCTGACCATACGGGTGCTACTGCAGTTTTTAAAAGAACATTTGTACGTACCTCGACTGACGATGAGTATAAAATTGACGTGTCCTCTTCCTTCTGATTCGTGTCATTTACCAAATGTACAGATGTCTGATTAGCTTGTCCATTGTTACCATGAAAATTCATATGCTGTTGGCTGTAATTTGTATTTTGCACGCTTTATCTACTCTTGTCATTATCGTGGTTCTTGTTGTTAAATTGGCGTACAGTACACAGACTTGTGTGGTGTCTTTTGTTGCAATTTCGGCATAAGTGTTTTGACTTACATTCATGTATACGATGTGTTCCAAGACAGTTGAAACACAATTTCTCGCGTTTTACAATGTTCATGCGTGATGCTGGATCAGATACGTTCGCGCAATGCGCTGGTGCGTGTACATCGTGGCAAAATACACAAGGTTTAGTGTCTAAATTCTGGCGTATATTTCTTGTATTCAGAGCTTGATTTTGGCGGGGTTTTGTTGATTTAGTTCCGGTAAAGAAAGATGATGTACTTGGTAAATTGTTAGAAGTTTCAGTGTCTTGCCCCGCATCAATTATGTTTATTTCATTGCAAATACTTTTCCGGAGGTCTCGTAATAACCAGTTTTCTGTTCCATGTTCACGGGCAAGGTTTTTTTTAATTTCTCCCGGTAATTTATTCAAAATAATTGGTACAAGTAGTGTTCCGTACGAGTCTTGTGATTGGCCTAAAGATTCTAGCCCTCTTACATAAGTTTCCATTTGATCATAGAATTGTCTCAAACTGATAAGATTGTTTCGTGGTGATGGAATTTCTAATAATGCTTGAATGTATGCTTGCGTGATTTTATGTGTTTGTCCGAATCTCTCCTTCAATAAAATAATGGCGTCTGCGTAGTTTGCATTAGTAAGTGCAAAACCAGCTATGGTGCGTAATGCTTCATTCTGTAACTGCGCTTTGAGGTAATTAAATTTCTGGACATCGGTCAATGAAGGGTTTAAATGTATGGCGCATTCATACGAATCCCAGAAAGTTTGCCACTCTAATATATTCCCTGTGAATATCGGAAGTGAGAGTTTGGGTAAGTAGTGATTCTGACTGCTTGCGGATGTATACGAATTTATATTGGTACTCACTGTGTTACTAGCTTGAGAGAACGGATTTTGTGACGACTGCGTGCATGAGTTTTCTGTGAGGTTTGCTGAGACGAACGGATGTGAATCAACATTTAATACTTGCGATGAAGTTTCACTCTGACGTGTCTTTGATGTGGTATGAGTATCTTGAATAAAATTTCTTATGTGTCTTATTTTTGTTTCTAACGTAATACAATACTCATCTGAGTCTAGAATTTCACTTTCAATATCTTCTGCATCCGCTAGGTTGAGTATCTGCTCATTCAAATTGTTCAGTATCTTTTGCTTCTGAAGAAGGTTTTCAAATGTTGCGTTCAATTCTTCTGGATCGAAATCTGTATCTTGCTTCGCTGCATCTATCTTCCGAATAAGTTTTGTAACAGCACTTCTGTTCCCTGATCTTATCGACTTGAGCTTGCTTAAATCCTGGTCACGGCACCATAAATGTGGAGGTTAAAAGTATGATATTTTCGCTAATATAAACAAACACGTCTGTTCAGCCATAGCTTTTAATAACAACTCAAAGAGCCCACGGCGACGTCGTCACTGAAGTCGCCAACGTCGCCAATTGTAATTTACAAACTTAGGAACGTCGTAATCCCGCGATAATCTCGACAGGAACCTTTTGGATCCTCAATGCTTTTCAACTTTGTACTAGTTTGGCTTTATGAATATTTTGATATGAGCGTCGCTGATGAGTCTTCTGTACACGAAACGCGCGTCTCTGGCGTACTAAATTATCCTGGTACCTTTGATAACTATTCTACCAATGTAGATGTTCGGGAAGACGATATGTTGAAAATTGAAAACATCCTCAAACCGAAAGCAAAGGACCCAACAAACCATATTATGTGAAATGGTTACACTGGCTAAAAAAAATCAGCTTTGGATAAAAGCTAGCGATTTATCTAATATTTGAAAGAGTTAACTATCCCGGAAAGACTAACTTCAAATATGGACAGTTTACACTTCTGCACGAAAGATAACATATATACTGTTGGCCCTTTCGTGAGGTTAGAAATACTGTTAAGTGGTAGACGATTCTCTTATCCTTTTATCTCAATGTATAAAATAGTTGTATATAATTTTGTTATAGTGTAAAGGCACCATGTGAATTATGGCTCTCAACCATGTCTGTCTGTACTGACGGGGATATTAAATAGTGTACATACTATTGTTGTTATCATTACCAGTGTGGTACCAAGAGGCAGAAACTTAGATAAAAAATACAATAACACTAAGGCCATATTGGATAACTTTGCCCACATGTGCATAAGCAAATCTTTGAACGATACACAAAGACACACACACAAACGAAAAATTATAAACATCTGCATGATCTGTTCATAATTCGATAAAACCAATTGATTAATGTTATAATAACTAAAAATGAGGTCACTGAAGGCTACCCCCTAGGATTAACATTAGCATAACAGAACCCCAACTTCCCCACTACTAATCTAGCCACATTCTGCAAGTATGTGCCTGTCCCTTCTTGTGTTTTAGAAACGATAAGATAATTTCATAATATTAACCAATCATGGTGCCCAAAATTGGAGCTATACAATCAAATGTATTACAAAGCACATGTACAGTAAATGATTAGAATAATTAAAATGATTATATAAAACACATTTAAACTAAACACATGGATACACATTAACACTAAGTTACATGATTATAAACCATGTCATTGACAAAAAATAAAGTTATTTTGATGCCACTGTGACCTGAAGAAATGTTTATGTGTTACATGTTTGTTTTTCGTTCATGTTTTGTACATAAATCAGGCCGTAAGTTTTTTCGTTTGAATTGTTTTTCATTTGTCATATCGGGGCCCTTTATAGCTGCAGATACGGTATGTGCTCAACTCATTGTTGAAAACCGTATATTGACCTATAGTTGTTAATTTCTGTTTCGTTTGGTCTCTTGTGGAGAGTTGTCTCATTAGCACTCATACCACATCTTTCATATCCTTCTCATAGTTATTGCTCTTTATCGGAATGGTGATTTTCCAAAAAATAACTTTGTTGTCTGAAGACAGTTGGTTTTCGGATGATTACTCGAGTACAATTATATGAGTCTATGACGTTGTACTACAAGGTTCAATACCAAAAATGGAAGGTTGGGATCGATTTTGGGGCTTATTGTACTACCTGTTTAGGAATTAGGGGTTGAAAAAGTCAGATTTTCTTGTTTTTCTCGAACAAAGTCTAATGATATCTATGAAATTATACCACATATATAGTTCCTTTGTAACCACAAAAAGAAGGTTGGAATTGATTTTGGGAGATATTGTCCCAGCTGTTTGAGCATTAGAGGTTATAAATTAAATATTTTCTGGTTTCCATACAATAACTTGATTCAATGGATTTCTAACTGTTTAGGAATAAGGGGCTGAAAAAAATGATTTTCTGGTTTCAAGGCAATAACTTGATTATTTTAAAGTCTATGGATATCTATGAAATTATACCACATAGATCATTTGTTACCACAAAAGGAAGGCTGGAATTGATTTTGGGAGATATTATCCCAGCTGTTTGAGCATTAGAGTTTATAAATTTAGGTTTTTCGGGTTTTCATACAATAACTTGAGTCTATGGATCTCTACGAATATATACCACAAGGTTCCATACCAAAAAGGAAGGTTGTGATTGATTTTAGTGGATAAATCTCCATAACTGTTTTATAGTACACATGTTCCCTACGATATGATTTGTTTCTAATTTTAATGCCAAATTAGAGTTTTTGACCCAATTTCGTGGTCCACTGAAAATAGAAAATGATAGTGCAAGTTTCAGGTTAAAGTTTTTGGTCAAGGCTGTTTTTGATGAAGTTGAAGTCCAATCAACTTGAAAATTATTATACATGTTACTAGTACCTATGATATGATCTTTCTAATTTTAATGCCAAATTAGAGTTTTTACCCCAATTTCACCGCCCAATAAACATAGAAAAAGAAAGTGCGAGTGGGGCATCCGTGTACTATGGACACATTCTTGTTATAACATAAATTTGGTAGTTTTATGGTTTATGCTGAATATGCATGAAATATTTGCCAATGGAAAATCTAAGCAACAATCAATTAATCAATCTATTATTCAAGTGCTGACATATTTTAATATTATTGAACATAAGTTGTAGCTTGAGGCATGGGAATATTTAAGAGCATTGGGTTCAGCTTAAGAGCATTAATTTTATTAACAATGTAATAGATGTACCTCAAAACGAAAAATATTAGAAAATAAAATAAACGTTATATTTCAAATGCAGCGTAACATTACCACTGATAAAAAATATCTTCATTGGTTAACAAGAGCTCAGCATTATTACTTAGACTGTCTTCGTCTTTCATATCAAAATATCTAAATATAAGAAATAGTGAACTGATATGATACGTAACATCAATATGTAACTTTTCATTCTATCGTGATATGTTATCATGTAACTTTTCATTGGCATATTTTAAGAGCACTATCTTCATCTTGAAGCATTGGCATATTCTAAGAGTATTGGATTCAACTTGAAGCATTGACTTAAGAGCAGTTGACACCTTATTGATAGTGCGAGTGGGTCATCCATGTACAATGGACACATTCTTGTTAAAACATAAATTTGGTAGTTTTTATGTGTAATATTCGGTATATAAATTCATTGCAAGGTGTACACGTCCTTCATACAATGATAACATCAGTGGTCTATAGCTTGTGTTAGCATGAGTTGGAACCCTGGCATGTTAAAATTGGTATTTGCTGCTGCTGTTCTTGTGGATTGCAAAGCAGGATTCATATTCATGTATCCGTCCTCAATATACATTTGATCACAGCTGACTTTTAGACAGACATCCATCATAACCATCATGAGAGATCAGCTAGCAGTGAAATAATATCATCGTTCAGTGATTAATGTTTTCTCTGAAACAAGTAATTTATCAACTTTATTCAATTGATAGAATGATAATAAGGTGTCAACTACAGTCAATGCTCTTAAAATATGCCAATGCTCTTAAGTCAATGCTTCAAGTTGAATCCAATACTCTTAGAATATGCCAATGCTTCAACATGTTCAAGATGAAGATAGTGCTCTTAAAATATACCAATGAAAAGTTACATGATAACATATCATGATAAAATGAAAAAATACATATTGATGTTACGTATCATATCAGTTCATTATTTCTTATATTTAGATATTTTGATATGAAAGACGAAGACAGTCTAAGTAATAATGCTGAGCTCTTGTTAACCAATGAAGATATTTTTTATCAGTGGTAATGTACGCTGCATTTGAAATATAATGTTTATTTTATTTTCTATTTTTTTTTCGTTTTGAGGTACATCTATTACATTGTTAATAAAATTAATGCTCTTAAGCTGAACCCAATGCTCTTAAATATTCCCATGCTTCAAGCTACAACTTATGTTCAATAATATTAAAATATGTCAGCATTTGACTAATAGATTAATTAATTGATTGTTGCTTAGATTTTCCATTGGCAAATATTTCATGCATATTCAGCATATGGGGGCTTATAGTACTAACTGTTTAGGAATAAGGGGCTGAAAAAAATGATTTTCTGGTTTCAAGGCAATAACTTGATTATTTTAAAGTCTATGGATATCTATGAAATTATACCACATAGATCATTTGTTACCACAAAAGGAATGTTGGAATTGATTTTGGGAGATATTGTCCCAGCTGTTTGAGCATTAGAGTTTATAAATTTAGGTTTTTCGGGTTTTCATACAATAACTTGAGTCTATGGATCTCTACGAATATATACCACAAGGTTCCATACCAAAAAGGAAGGTTGTGATTGATTTTAGTGGATAAATCTCCATAACTGTTTTATAGTACACATGTTCCCTACGATATGATTTTTTTCTAATTTTAATGCCAAATTAGAGTTTTTGACCCAATTTCGTGGTCCACTGAAAATAGAAAATGATAGTGCAAGTTTCAGGTTAAAGTTTTTGGTTAAGGCTGTTTTTGATGAAGTTGAAGTCCAATCAACTTGAAAATTATTATACATGTTACTAGTACCTATGATATGATATTTCTAATTTTAATGCCAAATTAGAGTTTTTACCCCAATTTCACCGCCCAATAAACATAGAAAATGATAGTGCGAGTGGGGCATCCGTGTACAATGTACACATTCTTGTTAAAACATAAATTTGGTAGTTTTTATGTGTAATATTCGGTATATAAATTCATTGCAAGGTGTACACGTCCTTTAAACAATGATAACATCAGTGGTCTATAGCTTGTGTTAGCATGAGTTGGAACCCTGGCATGTTAAAATTGGTATTTGCTGCTGCTGTTCTTGTGGATTGCAAAGCAGGATTCATATTCATGTATATATATACATTTGATCACAGCTGACTTTTAGACAGACATCCATCATAACCATCATGAGAGATCAGCTAGCAGTGAAATAATATCATCGTTCAGTGATTAATGTTTTCCCTGAAACAAGTAATTTATCAACTTTATTCAATTGATAGAATGATTATAAGGTGTCAACTACAGTCAATGCTCTTAAACTATGCCAATGCTCTCAAGTCAATGCTTCAAGTTGAATCCAATACTCTTAGAATATGCCAATGCTTCAAGATGAAGATAGTGCTCTTAAAATATACCAATGAAAAGTTACATGATAACATATCATGATAAAATGAAAAAATACATATTGATGTTACGTATCATATCAGTTCATTATTTCTTATATTTAGATATTTTGATATGAAAGACGAAGACAGTCTAAGTAATAATGCTGAGCTCTTGTTAACCAATGAAGATATTTTTTATCAGTGGTAATGTTACGCTGCATTTGAAATATAACGTTTATTTTATTTTCTATTTTTTTTCGTTTTGAGGTACATCTATTACATTGTTAATAAAATTAATGCTCTTAAACTGAACCCAATGCTCTTAAATATTCCCATGCTTCAAGCTACAACTTATGTTCAATAATATTAAAATATGTCAGCATTTGACGAATAGATTGATTAATTGATTGTTGCTTAGATTTTCCATTGGCAAATATTTCATGCATATTCAGCATATGGGGGCTTATTGTACTAACTGTTTAGGAATTAGGGGCAAAAAAATGATTTTCTGGTTTCAAGGCAATAACTTGATTATTTTGAAGTCTATGGCCATGGATATCTATAAAATTATACCACATAGATCCTTTGTTACCACAAAAGGAAGGTTGAAATTGATTTTGGGAGATATTATCCCAGCTGTTTGAGCATTAGAGGTTATAAATTAAGGTTTTTCGGGTTTTCATACAATAACTTGAGTCTATGGATCTCTACGAATATATACCACAAGGTTCCATACCAAAAAGGAAGGTTGTGATTGATTTTAGTGAATAAATCTCCATAACTGTTTTATAGTACACATGTTCCCTACGATATGATTTTTTTCTAATTTTAATGCCAAATTAGAGTTTTTGACCCAATTTCGTGGTCCACTGAAAATAGAAAATGATAGTGCAAGTTTCAGGTTAAAGTTTTTGGTTAAGGCTGTTTTTGATGAAGTTGAAGTCCAATCAACTTGAAAATTATTATACATGTTACTAGTACCTATGATATGATATTTCTAATTTTAATGCCAAATTAGAGTTTTTACCCCAATTTCACCGCCCAATAAACATAGAAAATGATAGTGCGAGAGGGCATCCGTGTACAATGTACACATTCTTGTTAAAACATAAATTTGGTAGTTTTTATTTGTAATATTCGGTATATAAATTCATTGCAAGGTGTACACGTCCTTCATACAATGATAACATCAGTGGTCTATAGCTTGTGTTAGTATGAGTTGGAACCCTGGCATGTTAAAATTGGTATTTGCTGCTGCTGTTCTTGTGGATTGCAAAGCAGGATTCATATTCATGTATATATATACATTTGATCACAGCTGACTTTTAGACAGACATCCATCATAACCATCATGAGAGATCAGCTAGCAGTGAAATAATATCATCGTTCAGTGATTAATGTTTTCCCTGAAACAAGTAATTTATCAACTTTATTCAATTGATAGAATGATTATAAGGTGTCAACTACAGTCAATGCTCTTAAACTATGCCAATGCTCTCAAGTCAATGCTTCAAGTTGAATCCAATACTCTTAGAATATGCCAATGCTTCAAGATGAAGATAGTGCTCTTAAAATATGCCAATGAAAAGTTACATGATAACATATCATGATAAAATGAAAAAATACATATTGATGTTACGTATCATATCAGTTCATTATTTCCTATATTTAGATATTCTGATATGAAAGACGAAGACAGTCTAAGTAATAATGCTGAGCTCTTGTTAACCAATGAAGACATTTTTTATCAGTGGTAATGTACGCTGCATTTGAAATATAATGTTTATTTTATTTTCTATTTTTTTTTCGTTTTGAGGTACATCTATTACATTGTTAATAAAATTAATGCTCTTAAGCTGAACCCAATGCTCTTAAATATTCCCATGCTTCAAGCTACAACTTATGTTCAATAATATTAAAATATGTCAGCATTTGACTAATAGATTAATTAATTGATTGTTGCTTAGATTTTCCATTGGCAAATATTTCATGCATATTCAGCATATGGGGGCTTATAGTACTAACTGTTTAGGAATAAGGGGCTGAAAAAAATGATTTTCTGGTTTCAAGGCAATAACTTGATTATTTTAAAGTCTATGGATATCTATGAAATTATACCACATAGATCATTTGTTACCACAAAAGGAATGTTGGAATTGATTTTGGGAGATATTATCCCAGCTGTTTGAGCATTAGAGTTTATAAATTTAGGTTTTTCGGGTTTTCATACAATAACTTGAGTCTATGGATCTCTACGAATATATACCACAAGGTTCCATACCAAAAAGGAAGGTTGTGATTGATTTTAGTGGATAAATCTCCATAACTGTTTTATAGTACACATGTTCCCTACGATATGATTTTTTTCTAATTTTAATGCCAAATTAGAGTTTTTGACCCAATTTCGTGGTCCACTGAAAATAGAAAATGATAGTGCAAGTTTCAGGTTAAAGTTTTTGGTCAAGGCTGTTTTTGATGAAGTTGAAGTCCAATCAACTTGAAAATTATTATACATGTTACTAGTACCTATGATATGATCTTTCTAATTTTAACGCCAAATTAGAGTTTTTACCCCAATTTCACCGCCCAATAAACATAGAAAAAGAAAGTGCGAGTGGGGCATCCGTGTACTATGGACACATTCTTGTTATATCATAAATTTTGTAGTTTTATGGTTTATGCTGAATATGCATGAAATATTTGCCCATGGAAAATCTAAGCAACAATCAATTAATCAATCTATTATTCAAGTGCTGACATATTTTAATATTATTGAACATAAGTTGTAGCTTGAGGCATGGGAATATTTAAGAGCATTGGGTTCAGCTTAAGAGCATTAATTTTATTAACAATGTAATAGATGTACCTCAAAACGAAAAATATTAGAAAATAAAATAAACGTTATATTTCAAATGCAGCGTAACATTACCACTGATAAAAAATATCTTCATTGGTTAACAAGAGCTCAGCATTATTACTTAGACTGTCTTCGTCTTTCATATCAAAATATCTAAATATAAGAAATAGTGAACTGATATGATACGTAACATCAATATGTAACTTTTCATTCTATCGTGATATGTTATCATGTAACTTTTCATTGGCATATTTTAAGAGCACTATCTTCATCTTGAAGCATTGGCATATTCTAAGAGTATTGGATTCAACTTGAAGCATTGACTTAAGAGCAGTTGACACCTTATTGATAGTGCGAGTGGGTCATCCATGTACAATGGACACATTCTTGTTAAAACATAAATTTGGTAGTTTTTATGTGTAATATTCGGTATATAAATTCATTGCAAGGTGTACACGTCCTTCATACAATGATAACATCAGTGGTCTATAGCTTGTATTAGCATGAGTTGGAACCCTGGCATGTTAAAATTGGTATTTGCTGCTGCTGTTCTTGTGGATTGCAAAGCAGGATTCATATTCATGTATATATATACATTTGATCACAGCTGACTTTTAGACAGACATCCATCATAACCATCATGAGAGATCAGCTAGCAGTGAAATAATATCATCGTTCAGTGATTAATGTTTTCCCTGAAACAAGTAATTTATCAACTTTATTCAATTGATAGAATGATTATAAGGTGTCAACTACAGTCAATGCTCTTAAACTATGCCAATGCTCTCAAGTCAATGCTTCAAGTTGAATCCAATACTCTTAGAATATGCCAATGCTTCAAGATGAAGATAGTGCTCTTAAAATATGCCAACGAAAAGTTACATGATAACATATCATGATAAAATGAAAAAATACATATTGATGTTACGTATCATATCAGTTCATTATTTCTTATATTTAGATATTCTGATATGAAAGACGAAGACAGTCTAAGTAATAATGCTGAGCTCTTGTTAACCAATGAAGAATTTTTTATCAGTGGTAATGTTACGCTGCATTTGAAATATAATGTTTATTTTATTTTCTATTTTTTTTCGTTTTGAGGTACATCTATTACATTGTTAATAAAATTAATGCTCTTAAGCTGAACCCAATGCTCTTAAATATTCCCATGCTTCAAGCTACAACTTATGTTCAATAATATTAAAATATGTCAGCATTTGACTAATAGATTAATTAATTGATTGTTGCTTAGATTTTCCATTGGCAAATATTTCATGCATATTCAGCATATGGGGGCTTATAGTACTAACTGTTTAGGAATAAGGGGCTGAAAAAAATGATTTTCTGGTTTCAAGGCAATAACTTGATTATTTTAAAGTCTATGGATATCTATGAAATTATACCACATAGGTCATTTGTTACCACAAAAGGAATGTTGGAATTGATTTTGGGAGATATTGTCCCAGCTGTTTGAGCATTAGAGTTTATAAATTTAGGTTTTTCGGGTTTTCATACAATAACTTGAGTCTATGGATCTCTACGAATATATACCACAAGGTTCCATACCAAAAAGGAAGGTTGTGATTGATTTTAGTGGATAAATCTCCATAACTGTTTTATAGTACACATGTTCCCTACGATATGATTTTTTTCTAATTTTAATGCCAAATTAGAGTTTTTGACCCAATTTCGTGGTCCACTGAAAATAGAAAATGATAGTGCAAGTTTCAGGTTAAAGTTTTTGGTTAAGGCTGTTTTTGATGAAGTTGAAGTCCAATCAACTTGAAAATTATTATACATGTTACTAGTACCTATGATATGATATTTCTAATTTTAATGCCAAATTAGAGTTTTTACCCCAATTTCACCGCCCAATAAACATAGAAAATGATAGTGCGAGTGGGGCATCCGTGTACAATGTACACATTCTTGTTAAAACATAAATTTGGTAGTTTTTATGTGTAATATTCGGTATATAAATTCATTGCAAGGTGTACACGTCCTTCATACAATGATAACATCAGTGGTCTATAGCTTGTGTTAGTATGAGTTGGAACCCTGGCATGTTAAAATTGGTATTTGCTGCTGCTGTTCTTGTGGATTGCAAAGCAGGATTCATATTCATGTATATATATACATTTGATCACAGCTGACTTTTAGACAGACATCCATCATAACCATCATGAGAGATCAGCTAGCAGTGAAATAATATCATCGTTCAGTGATTAATGTTTTCCCTGAAACAAGTAATTTATTAACTTTATTCAATTGATAGAATGATTATAAGGTGTCAACTACAGTCAATGCTCTTAAACTATGCCAATGCTCTCAAGTCAATGCTTCAAGTTGAATCCAATACTCTTAGAATATGCCAATGCTTCAAGATGAAGATAGTGCTCTTAAAATATGCCAACGAAAAGTTACATGATAACATATCATGATAAAATGAAAAAATACATATTGATGTTACGTATCATATCAGTTCATTATTTCTTATATTTAGATATTCTGATATGAAAGACGAAGACAGTCTAAGTAATAATGCTGAGCTCTTGTTAACCAATGAAGATATTTTTTATCAGTGGTAATGTTACGCTGCATTTGAAATATAACGTTTATTTTATTTTCTATTTTTTTTCGTTTTGAGGTACATCTATTACATTGTTAATAAAATTAATGCTCTTAAACTGAACCCAATGCTCTTAAATATTCCCATGCTTCAAGCTACAACTTATGTTCAATAATATTAAAATATGTCAGCATTTGACGAATAGATTGATTAATTGATTGTTGCTTAGATTTTCCATTGGCAAATATTTCATGCATATTCAGCATATGGGGGCTTATTGTACTAACTGTTTAGGAATTAGGGGCAAAAAAATGATTTTCTGGTTTCAAGGCAATAACTTGATTATTTTGAAGTCTATGGCCATGGATATCTATAAAATTATACCACATAGATCCTTTGTTACCACAAAAGGAAGGTTGAAATTGATTTTGGGAGATATTATCCCAGCTGTTTGAGCATTAGAGGTTATAAATTAAGGTTTTTCGGGTTTTCATACAATAACTTGAGTCTATGGATCTCTACGAATATATACCACAAGGTTCCATACCAAAAAGGAAGGTTGTGATTGATTTTAGTGAATAAATCTCCATAACTGTTTTTTAGTACACATGTTCCCTACGATATGATTTTTTTCTAATTTTAATGCCAAATTAGAGTTTTTGACCCAATTTCGTGGTCCACTGAAAATAGAAAATGATAGTGCAAGTTTCAGGTTAAAGTTTTTGGTTAAGGCTGTTTTTGATGAAGTTGAAGTCCAATCAACTTGAAAATTATTATACATGTTACTAGTACCTATGATATGATATTTCTAATTTTAATGCCAAATTAGAGTTTTTACCCCAATTTCACCGCCCAATAAACATAGAAAATGATAGTGCGAGAGGGCATCCGTGTACAATGTACACATTCTTGTTAAAACATAAATTTGGTAGTTTTTATGTGTAATATTCGGTATATAAATTCATTGCAAGGTGTACACGTCCTTCATACAATGATAACATCAGTGGTCTATAGCTTGTGTTAGCATGAGTTGGAACCCTGGCATGTTAAAATTGGTATTTGCTGCTGCTGTTCTTGTGGATTGCAAAGCAGGATTCATATTCATGTATATATATACATTTGATCACAGCTGACTTTTAGACAGACATCCATCATAACCATCATGAGAGATCAGCTAGCAGTGAAATAATATCATCGTTCAGTGATTAATGTTTTCCCTGAAACAAGTAATTTATCAACTTTATTCAATTGATAGAATGATTATAAGGTGTCAACTACAGTCAATGCTCTTAAACTATGCCAATGCTCTCAAGTCAATGCTTCAAGTTGAATCCAATACTCTTAGAATATGCCAATGCTTCAAGATGAAGATAGTGCTCTTAAAATATACCAATGAAAAGTTACATGATAACATATCATGATAAAATGAAAAGTTACATATTGATGTTACGTATCATATCAGTTCATTATTTCTTATATTTAGATATTCTGATATGAAAGACGAAGACAGTCTAAGTAATAATGCTGAGCTCTTGTTAACCAATGAAGAATTTTTTATCAGTGGTAATGTTACGCTGTATTTGAAATATAACGTCACGTAGTTATTTCATTTTCTAATATTTTTCGTTTTGAGGTACATATTACATTGTTTATAAAATAAATGCTCTTAAGCTGAACCCAATGCTCTTAAATATTCCCATGCTTCAAGCTACAACTTATGTTCAATAATATCAAAATATGTCAGCACTTGACTAATAGATTAATTGATTCAGTTGTTGCTTAGATTTTCCATTGGCAAATATTTCATGCATATTCAGCATGACAATTGACTAACTAGACATTGGCGGATGCAGGGGGTCCGGGGGTTCGAACCCCCATTTGTTTTGGTCGGTCAATGCATTTGAATGGGGACATATAGTTGGACCCCCCTTTTTGTCCTGGGTTTGGAATCCCTCTTTTTAAAATGGCTGGATCCACCCCTGCTAGAAGTATAATATAGATACCACTGTCGTGCTTTTATTATCTGATTGGTCAAACCTAATCTGTGTAAGATAAGATAGTTTATTCTCATAAAACCATCCACATTGACTATTACATGTTTTTTTGAAAGTTTATTTGAAACTAGTGTTTGATTATTAATAGGGTGGCAAATCGATTAAGCTAAAATTTAATAACATATTTTTTTTGAATTGTTAAATCAGAGACATATATTCACATGTCTCTGGTTCAATTTCATATAAAAAAAAATAATGATGTAGCTATATTACGAAATATAAATTTAAACTATATCAAATTTATCTACCGCTTTTATCTAATTATAAAGAGAAAAATTAACGACAGGTCGAAGTTTTGATTAATTGGTTCTTTAACTGAATTTTGTTTCGAGTTCGAGATTGTAATCTTTCTTTTAGCAAATTTATTATGGTTCAATACGGGGTTACACTAAAGACCTGAAAGTGGACCTGAAAAGACCTGAAAAGACCTGAAAATATACGACTAAAATTATTCAAATTGCAATAACTTTTTTGTTATTGGATGGAATTTCTTCAAGTTGGAATTTTATTAATTGTTAATATTCATATGTCATTAAAATTAAAACGTTTTAAATTAAAAACAAATTTTTGAAGCCAAAAGTTGGACCTGAAGGGAGAAATGAAAAGACCTGAAGGGACCTGAAAATCTATGGCCGGACTCATTCTAACTTCAATATCTTTTTCAATATTCAATGATTATCTTTTAACTTTTGGTTTTGTGAAACCAAAAGTTCAGTATAATGATAAAATTTTAAAAAATGATATGAAAAATATCTTTGGAGTGTGAAAACTCGGACCTGAACGGAATATTAAATAACATAAATTTGCTTGAAAAAAATGCGGTCAGTTTTATTCAAGATCTTGAACTGTTTTAAATCAATCTCCTTGAAATATGAATTTTGTTAAAGGAAAGGTATAATATATCTTTGAAATGATAAAGAATTTTATCGAAATATACTAAATTCGGACCTTGTCGGGGAAATTAAACACATGAATGGATCATAGGGGTAGATGTATTTTAACTCGCATGCATGTAACATTGTTTTTTCTATAGATTTGTTTTTATTTTAGACAAAAGTCTATTGAAGAGAACTTTTATATTTATACAGGAATATATTTGAATACAAAATTGTTGATAATGAATCCTGTACCTAAGGATTAAAAAAGAAGATTGTCCGTTGAAATTATTCAAACTAATTCAATTTACTTAAACTGCATTAATATATATTAAAGCAGGTCTTAAACTGTTTTATTTGAAAAATGAAAAAAATAGTATTGCTTAAATTCCCCATAAACCATATGTACTTTAAGTACATTTGTTCGTCGATTGGAATGGTTAATTACGTGAACGTGTGCCGGTTGTAATTCACACCTTGTATTGATATAAGGTGATAATTGGATCATTAGTCTAAATAAACATTTCACTTTAATTGAATAATCACTATATCTTGTTTCACAATTCAATTCGGTACCTTCAATTCTTTATTAACCAAATGTTTTACAACATATAGGTACATGTATAATCAATATATACTAAATATAGATTACAAAAATAAACGATCATGACAAAACAGACACAAGGATTTGTATAGTAAGATATACAAATCCTTGACAGACAGAAGTATTTTAACAATACACAAAAAATAAATACATATAAATATAATTCCAAATAGCAAATATTAGTAACAAATGAATTACAAATCATCTTACTGAAAACAGTCATTTCTGAGCCCTTTCAGAAATTGTTTTTTACCAAGTAGTATTTGAAGCTCGTATTTGAATAATAATTAAGAACTTAATTTACTAATAATCTGTCCATGGGATTTGGTTTCCATGAAAGAAAAGCCTAAGAATGCAATCATGTGTATGGTATGTAAAAAAAATCCGAAGACACTTCTTTTATTTGAAAAATATGGCCTCTTTGACTTATAAGTTTTAATTGACATGCGAGTTTAGATTATTCTTTGTTATCTCCAGTCCAATGACAACCAGCATGAAAAGTTAACAACCATATTTTTCGTCTACATTTATATTTTTCGTTTTAAAATAATATTAGCGGAATTTTAGACTCATTCAGATTTTTAATTTTCCGATCAGGTCCGCATGGTCCGAGTTATGACATCCAACAATATTTTTTATATATATTTTTTTATATATTATCATTATATTGAACTTTTTGTTTCACAAAATCAGAAGTTGAAAGATACCCACTTAATATTAAAAAAAGTTATTGCAGTTAGAACGAGTCCGACCATAACCATAGATTTTCAGGTTCCTTCAGGTCTTTTCATTTCTCCGTTCAGGTCCAACTTTTGGCATCAAATTTTTTTTTATAAAAAACAATTAAATTTTAATGAAATATGGATATTAACAATTAATAAAATTCCAACTTGAAGAAATTCCATCCGATAATAAAAAAGTTATTGCAACTTGAATAATTTTAGTTGTACATTTTCTGGTCTTTTCAGGTCTTTTCAGGTCTTTTCAGGTCCACTTTCAGGTCTTTAGTGTAACCCTTCAATACGGAATGTCTCAGCATTTTTCCTAACCACAATCCAAATCTGAACTTTGGACAGTTTATGCAAGACGACGGCTACATACTGCAGCTGTTCTCAGAATATTTTGTGCAATATGAGCAGGAAATCTGTATCCTTGAGGCTGACTTCGAACCAGCAAACAAATTCACCCCTGGATCCTGCAGTCGTAGTCCCAGGGACTGAATCTGAAGCAATGGAACAAAATCTATATGATTTAGAAATACTCAGACAGGCAAAACAAGGTCCATTGGATACCTACAGGAAAAAGTCCTCATTTGACTGGAGGAATATGAAGATTTATATGGATGGAGAGGAGATTTTAAGATTTAAGGTAATAATCCTGGTTGATGTCTACCTTTTTCAGTCAGGGGACTTACTTAAACAAGTGATTTTCTAAATCACTGATTCAAGTAACATTATTTCCATAAAGGTTGGAAGTTAGAGTTGTCTTTCTTTAATAATCACCTGTTTAAGTAGTACAAATTAATCACTAGAAGAAGTGATTAATTTTAATGTTGCTTTAAATATAGAATACTAATGTTGTAAATACGGCGCGATCACACCGCGGGAATGTCACTTTATATATGTCTTATATTGTAACGTCAAGACTTTGTGACGTGTCACTTGTATACTTGGGCATTATATAGATCGATTACATTATTAGAACATGCAACGTTTTATTCCTTAATTCACGTATTCCCGACATTTTGGTGCCGTGCCCAATGGATTTGAATAAGCTGAAATCGATAAGGAAAGCGAACAGAAGTGTAGTTAGGCCAACATTAAAAATATCTTTGTTTCCCCTCTCCCGACTGAGGTTGTTAGAGTATGGGTAGGTAGGTAGGCAAATTATTTTATTTTATTCCTTGATATGGTTTTCTATATTGAATTTGTACAAAATTCAACAGGTAAGGCTGAAGTCAAGAAAAGTGGGGTATTCCCTGTATTCTAATTCAGTGTACACCACAGTTTTCTGGTGTTTAAAAAAAACCAGTATACAGGGACCTTCTTTTTTTTTCCTATTCATTTAATATAATGAAATCTACAAAAGCGCACATTCTACTTGTGATAACATAGGCGGATCCAGGGGGAAAAGATTGGTTGATTATATAGGGAATCACTGATGCATGACTGGAGCGGGCCCCCCCTTAAGTCAGTCAGCGGGCCCCCCTTAAGGAAAAGTTCTGGATCCGCCACTGGATAACAATGCTTAATGCTTAAAGTGTTTTTTTAGTTAGAAAATCAAGCTTATTTCAAGTCTAATTTAATGCATAGCTCACAACAAAACATTTCCTTTGTACACTAATTCATACCTTGATCATCAATTATGAGATGACAAAAAGATACATGTATGTTAATCACTTGGGAATTAAAATTCGATGAATAAAAATTTTCAATAGAAGTGAACATAATTCAGTTATGTTCAGTCATTAGAATTCGTAAATACTTATTAAAAGTATTTTAGGAAATACAAAACATGAATATAAAGTGAAGCCTTGTTTCTTCTAGAACTCAATGCAAAAAAACATACAAATCATTTCCTGACTTGTGCCCAACCTGTTCAAAGACAAAGTAGATAGATTTTAAAGCACGAGTCAGACAATTTTTACTCAAAGTCTTTAAGATTGTATCCTTTAAACAGGAACAGAGGTTAGACACAAAGCAAATCAAGATGCACTCAGCGGGTTGAAAGATGCTTCAGGTTTTTTTTATTTTCAAAAAAAGATCACCCTTGCACACAAACAAATCGTGTGGAAAGCATTTTGTTTGTTTTCCTTGATTCCGAATCATGTAGACGCTTCAATGCAAAAATACCTTGATTTAAAACTCTCGTTGACTACAGCATCGGAAAGGTATCACCAAAACCCAACGATCGTTGACTACAGCATCCGAAAGATATCACTAATAACCAACATAGCAAAAAAAAAATAGTGGACAAGAATGGCCAATAAAATTTTTCGGGTCGCGTTGATTTTACCGGGTCGGTCGTGTGAGGGGAAACAAACAATATTTTATTTTTGGCCTTACAAGACATTTACGGAAAATTGACTATTTGAAAAACGAAGCGGAGTTAGCCAGGGTAGATCTTTTAGCGACATTCGAGAGTGTGGAACAGAAGAAGAAACTTTTAGAAGATTTGAATCAACAAATTATAAGTGCAATCGATGCAGAGGATATTGAAGAAGAAATTCTCAACACAGATGAGTATACTTTAGATTTAGAAACTAAACTAAAACATTTGCGTATATTCATACAAAGTTTAGACAATTCGAACAATCATACAAATCAACAGTCAACTTCATCATATCAAACATTGAATTATGAAGCATCACCATTTATTCCAACTACATGTAACAGGCTATTATTTGAACTTGAAATTATTTTTAATTATGGAATTTGCTTGTTTTCTTGTTATTGAAATTTTTAATAAATTCCATGTTTATTGTGTACTGAAATGTTCTGTGCTGCGCACAAGGCTTTCTATTACAAAGAAAATAGTTTATTTTCAATAGAATGTACTGTGCCGCGCACAACACTATCTAACCAAAATACATTTTATGGAAAGTTTTATTAATTGCTTAAAAGATTATAATACCAAATAAACATGGAATTAATTAAAAATTTTAAACACAAGAAATTATGCAAATTCCATAATTAAAAATAATTCCAAGTTCAAATAATAGCCTGTTATGTATTGAAAATCAACAACAGAGCTATATCGCACCGTCAATGTCAACGTTTAGCAATCAAACACACCACCTTCCGAAATTAGCTTTGCCCAATTTCAGTGGAAATATTATTGAATGGCAATCTTTCTGGGATTTTTTCGAATCGGCAGTACATATGAACCCGAGTCTACCAGATATTCAAAAGTTCAACTATTTAAAATCACAACTCGGAGGTGAAGCTTCACATACAATTGACGGGTTCGCATTGACAAACGCTAATTACAAGGAGGCAATTAATGTATTAAAAGAAAGATACGGACAATCTAGTAAGATTAGGCAAGCACACATGAAGGCATTGCTAGACATTATACCACCAAATAATGATTTACAAAGTTTACCAACATTAGCAACGTAGAATTATGGTCTGACAGTCAAATAGTACTGAACTGGCTGATGTCGAAAAAACCACTAAAACGATTTATTGCAAACAGAGTTGCTGAAATAAACGAGTTAACAAGACCCTATAGATGGCGATACTGTCCGACAGATCAAAATCCAGCAGACATACTTACACGCGGAATAACGGCCACACAATATACAGAAAACATGCTATGGAGGCATGGTCCGTCGTGGATTACAGATACAACAAAACGCCCAGTTCATACGATTGAAGATAACTCTGTACTTTCTACATTGACTGATAACATGGATGTCCAGCAACCAACACTTGAGAATAGAACGACAGAAATTCACGATTTGGTGGAAATTGACAGATTTTCTTCATACAAGAAACTATTAAGAACGACGGCATATGTAATACGTTTTATTCAAAACTGTAGATTATCAAAGGAAGACAGAACATTTGGTTCATGTAATGTGAAAGAAATACAGAAGTCAGCACAATTCTGGATTAGGTCATGCCAAATATTAAACTACCCGGAGGAATACGACACGCTAGTAAAAGGAGACAGTACAAAGAATATATCTAGGATTCGTCAGTTGAATTCATTTATGGATCAGAATAACATTATCCGATGTAAAGGAAGGATAGAGAATGCACCGATTCCCGAGTCCGCCAAATTTCCTATTTTGTTACCAGCAAACACGCAGCTAACAACGTTGATAGTGCGAGATGCACACGAGAATTTACTACACTCAGGAACTAGTAGTACCATATGGCATATACCTCAAAACTTTTGGATACCGTGTATTCGTCAATTTGTTAATAAGATTTTACGTAAATGTACTGCATGTCTTAAAGTAAATGGAACTTCGTATAAGGCCCCGGATCTGCCGCCTTTACCCAAAGCACGCCTTCAAGATGCACCGCCATTCAATGTGACCGGTATTGACTTTACAGGAGCACTACATGTAAGGGATGAACACAAAAATATAACGAAGGCATACATGTGCTTATTTACATGTGCGTCAACAAGAGGAGTACATTTAGAGGTTTTACCGAATTTATCAGCAGAATGTTTTATGCAAGCTTTTCGCCAGTTCACAAGTGGCAGGTCTACACCGAAAGTTGTTATAACGGACAATGCGCTGACCTTTGTTGCAGCTTCAAAAGAAATCAAACAAATAGTTGAATCGCAAAATGTACAAAGTAAAATCGCAGATTTAGGTGTACAGTGGAGATTTATTCCGAATCGTGCTCCCTGGTATGGTGGATTTTGGGAGAGACTAATAGCAGAAACAAAAACTATGTTAAAAAAAGTCCTCAGAAAATCATTGGTCGATTTTCAAACCTTGTGCACTATTGTTACAGAAGTAGAAAGTGTAATGAACGACAGACCACTAACATACACCTCAACGAATATCAACGACAGTGAACCACTTACTCCGTCGCATCTCTTATGTGGTAGAAAAATAAGATTGTTATCTTATCCACATTCAGAACAGGACAACAGTGAACCAGTGTTTATGGACTATTCATAACTAACAAAACAAAATGAACGACAAAGAGAATTATTCAGACACTTTTGAATAATTGGAAAATGGCCATTGTAACTGAACTTATTCGAGGAAACGATGGATTTGTGCGTGCCGCAAAATAAAGATGAAAAATACCGAAACTACAAGGCCGATAGTGAAACTATATCCGCTCGAAATTACATGTAATACGGAAAAAGATGATACATGTGAACAAAGCACCGTACAAGACATTCGACCAAGATGTCAAGCAAGTGTAAAGGCTGGTGAATGAATCCGTAATTGGTTGAATCTGCCTTCAAATCGAGATGATAAAGAACGGATGTGAACTGTTAACTACCCCTTTATATATGAACTGTGAATCGTTATTTAAAAGTGTTTAAGTGTCAAATTTTAATACCACTATACAAAGACAGTTATTATTTTCTATACATAGAGACTTTAATTTTCAAGCGTAAATATTTTTAATTTGAAATTTCTTATTCACATTTGAGATTGTATTGTATATAGAATTTTAACTTTTTGCGGCCCCCAGAATGTTGTAAATACGGCACGAACACACCGCGGGAACGTCACTTATGTCTTATATTGTAACGTCAAGACTTTGTGACGTGTCACTTGTATACTTGGGCATTATATAGATCGATTACATTATTAGAACATGCAACGTTTTATTCCTTAATTCACGTATTCCCGACAACTAATGATCCAGAGACTAATTATGTTTGATTTGTTTCTAAACTTATCAGAACCAACATCTGTGTTGTCTAGGATGACCAGGTCATTTCAGGTGATGACCTTGTACTGAATCTAGGATAATGACATAAAAATCACTTGTTTACGTATCAGACCTCAATTTCCTTCCCAAAAATCACTTCTTTAAGTATCATTCTGTTAATAACCCCCACTAATTTCAACACCCCCGAACAGTGAAATTTTTATCGCGAACAGTAGAATTTTATTGCATAATCTGAAAGATGAAACCTTGAACTTCACAGGAAAAATACTCCCGCTGCTGTGAAAAATCTTTGAAGAAAGTATCAGCTCATTAGGTAAAGCCATTATTACAGCATTTTTTCAACTAAAATAGAATTTTCAGCTAAATGATAGCATCAAAGGCATAAACCTTGCTACTTAAAAGAAGTAAAAAGTTCATATTTTTTTAATTTTACTAATTAAAAGATATTATTTAAACCTATGTGTTTAAAATTTTAAAAAAACTACAAAATCCCAATTTGTGATAAAACCTCGAATTTGCTACTCAAATAAGTGATTTAAAAATCACTTATTTCAGTAAGTCCCCTGACTGTTTTTTATTGCTAATCATGCTAATGATAATAATGTGCTTGGCATTACCATGATTACCTAGTCCAAATATTTCAGAAATAATTATGCCAATTTGTATGGATTTTATATACATAAAAAAAAATCCTTCCTTCAATCAAGGAAGGCGTCACATCAAAAATAGCCTTTCTATACAGCATAATTATTTGGACTTGCTGTTTGAGTACCGGATATCTATTCTTTTACATAATGGCCTGAGGAAATACTAATCTTCCTGACATAAATTTATGTACAAAATATGTATGGTCTCAGGCTTAATGTAAGCATGCTATAGTAATACATGTACCATGTATACTGTATGAATGCATTTTGAGAGCTGCTATGTGAGCCAAAATTTGTTCTTACATGTATGAAAAAAATTCCAGTGGAACTAATAATTTTCGGCTCTCCCTTGACACCATTTGTGAGTATGGTTTAGAGGAAACGATGATAGTATGTCGGAAGAGGACGATAAATGGCTGACCCGTGTTCAGAAAGAGCCATATCTCTTGCATGGTGAAGACACCCTTGTAGATTTTGAAAAAGAGCAGGCTAGCCTAATGCCGCTACAAGGCAGCACTCACACCTGCAAAGTGGAAAGGGATTGATATAAGTTACAAAACTTGTTTCCCAATTCACTATAAATAAATATGTTTAAACCATGGAAACTAAACTAATAAGTTCCGGATTTGTGAGATTTGTTCCTTACTTGGTGAAATAAGTTCCTTGTCTGTGAAATATGTTCCACTGGTTAACCCTTTCCTGCATTGACATTTCTTTTGTACATGTTGTACATACTTGATTCGCATAGGAATTTTAAAAAAAAAAAAATCCGTCAGGTTTAAAGTATCAATGCATTGCTAAAAGGAATATTTCATCAATGATATTCCAGTCAGATGTTCTCTTGAATATCCTTTTTATATTAGATACAAATTTTATTAGGTCTGATTCAGATTTTTCGAAGGTAAGATGTTTCAACTGAGGCACTACACAGGCTTCAAAAGGCGTCATTATGGAATTAAAGGGGGTGGCTTCAAAAAGCGTCTAAATTAACTCTTTATGGAGGAAAGGGTTAATTAAACAAGTTATCTTATATACTCAGTGATATTGTTGGCTTTTTTCAAAACTACCTCTACCCTTTTTTATTTGGAAAATATGCCTCGTTTTCATCAAATTGGGAAAATTAAAATAAACCATGAATTTGACTGAAACTTCAATTTACAGACCCATTTTTCAAGAGTCAAACCCTGCTTTGAAACAAGATCCCATTTTGTCAGTGATGATACATAAATCATTGAATAGACCCTCAAATGTGCACATATAGTCATTTTAGGGAAGAAAATTGTTGAAATTAGTGGGTTTCAGTTTGTATCATGCACAATTACTACTGTTAGTACGGTGACCAGACCCAATATTTTTTAGATTTAATCGTCAAACATACTATATGGCTGAATTATATATCATTGGATTCGGAAAAATGAGTACTTTTGAAATATCGATGTCGTCAAAAAGAAATGTGGTGACAGTTTTGCATAAAATAAGGTCAAAGATCAAATTCTGTTTTTCTTTTTTCTTCTTCCATACTTTTAAAATTTGAAGATATATACATCAATTAAGTTTAAATTTCAGATACAGACATTTTTACAAATCTATTAACAATGAATTACCTCGAAAATGTAAAACAAAAAGAATTAGGAAATCGATTTATTCTGTAAATTGGCGTTTTTCAAACACTTGATCTATGATACACATATTCTGTTAAAGTTACAGAAGTTATATTGCTTGTTGACATTCAACGTCAGCAATAAAGGATAACTATTACTATTTTGAACTGAAGCCTACTATCATGAAGGCGTATTTTGACCAAGCTTATTCATGTAATTCATTATAACTAAAAAGCACGCATGATACCTCGAAAACAGTTGCAATCAAAAATCCAATCAAAGATATCCACACAACAGAATTATGCCATAAGTATGTTTTGGTTCATCTATCAAGGAACATGATTCGAAATGTCTACATAATTATAAACTTTCCAAGAGCAAAGCTTCAGACATGTAGGGTGTTGTTGTGAACAAACACATGACTATTTTACATGGAGATTTTGCTTTCAATGAAAACACAAGATTCTGTAAGAATTCTGCTGACATATGCCCTTTACAATACATGGGGTGTAATGAATCATTTAATTATCGCCAGTCGTATTGTAAAATTGACGTAATAGGGGGTTTAGCAACATGAGCAATGCGTAATGCGGTCCAAATTTTCAGTTTGAAACGAATTACGTAAAACATGCTGTTTCAGTGCCGCCTCACAGAGAGGTAATCTGACTGTAAACTTACATCTTTACTAGCGGCAAGCTTGACGCGCATTGGATAATAATTATAATGGAATGGTTTTAAAGAGATTTTTCTGGTCATAGAGCTTTGAAATTAACTTTCATGTACATGCAAGGGTTTTATCTTTGGCAATATTATCGAAACTCCAAAAACCTATGAAATAGTCGTGCGTGTCCTTCAAAGTCTGGTAGATAGTTTGTTTACCTACTCCAAACAGAGACAAAGTTGTGTCGCATCCGGTCGGCTATGTACAGCAGTTAGTAGTTTACAAATTGTTGGGGAAAACAGACACATAGTTAGTGAATGGGTGAAAATCTCCGTCCATCCTTTGCACTGATAATGCTCCCCATCTGCACCCACAACTCGCTTGAATGTGTCATACATTTATAGTAGTGAACACGAACATACAGAACAAACACATTTGTATTAAAGGTCTGTATGCTTGTTCTTCCTCTCTTTCCCATTTCTCTAAACTTCGTGTCAAAGTTTAAGGAATTCAGTATCAGCCTAGGTCTCCTCTTGAGTGCTAAGCAAGTTACTACAGCCATTAACAGTGTTGGTATAAATAACTTTGACAATTTCGGAATTGACAAACGTTCTGCCTATGTAAAGCTCACATCAGGTGGAATCATAAGGGATTTGTCAAAGTTTTGCAGTTAGGAATACTTCTCCACTCAATAATCTTATACACTTTGGTGGAAGCTGTAGTCTATGTGCAGCGTTCCCTTAACGGCAGACGTTATAGAGTTGTTCATTTCGTAGCGGTCAAAAACATCTGCTACTGTGTGAGCTATAGAAATTCATCAGAACATATGTTTTAAGTCAGCTGCAAGGTCACCGAATAATT
This sequence comes from Mytilus galloprovincialis, assembly GCF_965363235.1. Lineage (NCBI taxonomy): Eukaryota > Metazoa > Mollusca > Bivalvia > Mytilida > Mytilidae > Mytilus > Mytilus galloprovincialis. The sequence continues at coordinate 72,697,329 of NC_134842.1, read as the reverse complement.
TACCTTTCTTAATATCAATACATTGAACCAATGCCATACCATCGCTGATGCAAGTTGAAAGTGATGGTACAAAGAAGGGTATGGAAAGTGCACAAGAGACTCAGATTCTAATTGCTTCGCCAAATCAGACTTGCATGATTTTCTGATGGTGCCGTCATCTTGCAAAAAGGAATTTGGAATGGGACCTACAGGGTGCTACAGCACATGTTCTATGGTATCATGCATCATCTCTACTTTTTGCCAAAATCAGTGCACGTCTAAATACAAATTATGGGTTTATTTGAGCTAAAAGTATTTCCTCCGATTTATATCTAATGTTTGTTTTTGTGGTCATGTTGTAAAACGTTTTTAGTTTTGACTTTGATATAGGACTATAAAGACTCATTGCCTGGATCTAAAGAAAGAGCAATAGTGATAATTTTTTTTAGACATTTTCAAGCCTTCCTATTCAGCTGTGAGCAAAGAATCTCGAATATCTCGTGTAGCATGCATTCTAGAAGAGATGTTAATAAGACACGGAGGATGGGATTCCACATCAAAGGGATCAGTCATGGATCATTCAGATGATCCACAGTGGCAATAACATGTTCATCTCTTTTCATTGCTTTTAGCTTTATTTCCCCTTGTGATAATGCATTAATTGCAGCAATTCCAGCCCTTTTCAGCGTTACACGGCTAAGAGATTCTAAGAAATGTCTAGAAAGGGTCCATCTAACCAGCGCAGACTTTTGATTTGTTATGCCTACAGTGCCACCTGATCCCCTTGAGGCTTCTAGAACGGTCTTTCTGTTGCCATGTCTTTCCATGAACCGTTGAAATGTCCAGGAGTCTGTTTGAAAGCAAAGTAGCCATCTATGAAATTCTCAGAAAGTTGAAGCATATCGAGTATGTAAACTTGCATACACCTTCAGTAATTGGTACGGTTGGTTACAAAAACATGAGCATACATTTGAGAAGACAATCTCAAGGAAGTTACAAATTTCTGTCTCGTTCTACTCTAACATTTGACACATACTGTCTACTGCTTCAAGGAACACATCCTAGTATTTGATACAGCTCATTCCCTTTGCTTATATGTATCTATAATAGGCTGTATATGATTTTCGACTAGCTCCGTCGTATGGGCGTTAAAACTTATATCTGGCTTAAATTGCTGAAATAATGCTTCTGATATAAATTAATTTGATATTATTGATTAATAAAGGTATTAAATATCATAGAAATGTGAATTATTTTACATTTTGCATTAAAAAAAATTATGAAATTAAATTGAAACGTACTCTTTTCAATGCAAAATATTCATAGTTTTAATCTTTTACATAAACTCTTAAAAAATGGGTTAATATTACTAAACTGTATTTGAAATCGTTCAAATAAGGTGTAACAACAATGTATATAACAACAGAAATCATATCACGGATGTTATTTTACAACTTATACCTCAAAACTTTTCTACGTTGATTTTGTGTTCACGTGAACTAACGTATTTCAAAGCCCATTTTACAAAAATTGCACCGTACGATTTTTTGACGACAAGTCAAAATGTTAAGATTAACCTTTCAACTACCAATACTGTGATTTATAGCCGTATAGTCCGAATGACAATTAAACTCCTTAAATAAGCGACTTTTCCTTACTCGGTCACCGTACTATGTGACTGCACTGTTTGAGAAAAAAGTTGTCTTTTTGGGAATAATTTTAAGCCATTTTTTTTCAAATTAGGATTCTTTTCCAGGGGAAAAAGCCTTTATTCTCCACTAATTTAAGGCAAACAATGTCTCTGATACTGAGCACTTGTCATCAGTGAGTTTTAAGTCATTATAAGAAACATGTATTATATTGATGAACCAGGAAAGAGTATTATAAAAAATAATTATTAGGTCATTCGGAAAAAAAGTATTTAATATAGTTGAAAATGAACATTTGTATTAATTTGAAAAGGACAAAGTGACTGATCAATTATATTAAAAGAAATAAAGAAACAAAAGAAACACTCTTTTGAAACTGTGCCATGACCTGTTAGCTACATGTATGATTAGAACACCCATGACATCAACAGGAAACAAGGAGGTAAATGATAAAACAAAGATACATATTATGATACATTATAAACGCCTTTATTTATTCTTATATTCATTCTACAGTAATGCCTTCAATTGCAAATGTACCCAATGCACGCACAGTACTTACAGCATCCAGCTTGCATTATAATTCTTAAGTGTAACAAGAAAATATTTTGCTGTGCAATATGTTAAAGGTACCGGTACTTATTTTCTGTAAAATAAGTTCCAGCAGAACATATTCATTGATTATTATAAGACTGCAAAAATTGAAATTTTTTTCGTCGTATATTGCTATCACGTTGGCGTCTGCGTCGTCGTCCGAATACTTTTAGTTTTCGCACTCTAACTTTAGTAAAAGTGAATAGAAATATATGAAATTTTAACACAAGGTTTATGACCACAAAAGGAAGGTTGGGATAGATTTTGGGAGTTTTGATCCCAACATTTTAGGATTTAGGGGCCAAAAAGGGCCCAAATAAGCATTTTCTGGGTTTTCGCTCAATAACATTAGTTTAAGTGAATAGAAATCTATGAAATTTTGACTCAAGGTTTATGACCACAAAAGGAAGGTTGGGATTGATTTTGGGAGTTTTATTTCCAACAGTTTAGGAATAAGGGGCCAAAAAAGGGCCCAAATAAGCATTATTCTTGGTTTTTGCACAATAACTTTAGTTTTAGTAAATAGAAATCTATGAAATTTAAACACAAGGTTTATGACCACAAAAGGAAGGTTGGTATTGATTTTGGGAGTTTTGGTCCTAACAGTTTAGGAATAAGGGGCCAACAAGGGGACCAAATAAGCATTTTTCTTGGTTTTCGCACCATTACTTTAGTATAAGTAAATAGAAATCTATGAAATTTAAACACAAGGTTTATGACCATTAAAGGAAGGTTGGTATTGATTTTGGGAGTTTTGATCTCAACAGTTTAGGAATAAGGGGTCCAAAGGGTCCAAAATTAAACTTTGTTTGATTTCATCAAAAATTGAATAATTGGGGTTTTTTGATATGCAGAATCTAACTTTGTATGTAGATTCTTAATTTTTGGTCCTGTTTTCAAATTGGTCTACATTAAGGTCCAAAGGGTCCAAAATTAAACTTAGTTTGATTTTGACAAAAATTGAATCTTTGGGGTTCTTTGATATGCTGAATCTAAAAATGTACTTAGATTTTTGATTATTGGCCCAGTTTTCAAGTTGGTCCAAATCGGGGTCCAAAATTAAACTTTGTTTGATTTCATCAAAAATTGAATAAATGGGGTTCTTTGTTATGCCAAATCTAACTGTGTATGAAGATTCTTAATATTTGGTCCTGTTTTCAAATCGGTCTACATTAAAGTCCAAAGGGTCCAAAATTAAACTTAGTTTGATTTTAACAAAAATTGAATTCTTGGGGTTCTTTGATATGCTGAATCCAAACATGTACTTAGATTTTTGATTATGGGCCCAGTTTTCAAGTTGGTCCAAATCAGGATCCAAAATTATTATATTAAGTATTGTGCAATAGCATGAAATTTTCAATTGCACAGTACTCAGCAATAACAAGAAATCTTCAATTGCACAGTATTGTGCAATAGCAAGAAATTTTCAATTGCACAGTATTGGGCAATAGCAAGAAGTCTTCAATTGCACAGTATTGTGCAATAGCAAGTATTTTCAATTGCACAGTATTGTGCAATAGCAAGTATTTTCAAATGCACAGTATTGCGCAATAGCAAGAAATATCTAATTGCACAATATTGTGCAATAGCAAGAAATTTTCAAATGGAGTTATCTTTCTTTGTCCAGAATAGTACTTGAATCAACTTTAATCATTGTTTTATACAATATACAATGTATATTCACTTTTACTACCAACTGATGAATTAAAACAATCTTTTAATACCATTCAGTGATAACAAGCACTTTTTTTACATTTTAATAGTTTATGATGTATTTAAATGAGTAATTATTGTTGCAAACTCCATTTGAAATTTGAATTGAGATTGGTTTTGGAATAACGGAAAGGGGGATGTGAAAAAAAAAATTGGGGAGGGGGGGTGGGGGTTCAATTTTTATACGACCGCAAAATTTGAAAAAATGTTCGTCGTATATTGCTATCACGTTGGCGGCGTCGTCGTCCGGCGTCCGAATACTTTTAGTTTTCGCACTCTAACTTTAGTAAAAGTGAATGGAAATCTATGAAATTTTAACACAAGGTTTATGACCACAAAAGGAAGGTTGGTATTGATTTTGGGAGTTTTGGTCCCAACATTTTAGGAATTAGGGGCCAAAAAGGGCCCAAATAAGCATTTTCTTGGTTTTCGCACTATAACTTTTGTTTAAGTTAATAGAAATCTATGAAATTTTGACACAAGGTTTATGACCACAAAAGAACGGTTGGGATTGATTTTGGGAGTTTAGGTTTCAACAGTTTAGGAATTAGGGGCCAAAAAAGGGCCCAAATAAGCATTATTCTTGGTTTTCGCACAATAACTTTAGTTTAAGTAAATAGAAATCAATGAAATTTAAAGACAATGTTAATGACTACAAAAGGAAGGTTGGTATTGATTTTGGGAGTTTAGGTCCCAACAGTTTAGGAATTAGGGGCCAAAAAGGGACCCAAATAAGCATTTTTCTTGGTTTTCGCACCATAACGTTAGTATAAGTAAATAGAAATCTATGAAATTTAAACACAAGGTTTATGACCATAAAAGGAAGGTTGGTATTGATTTTGGGAGTTTTGGTCCCAACAGAATAAGGGGCCCAAAGGGTCCAAAATCAAACTTTGTTTGATTTCATCAAAATTGAATAATCCCTTTTCAAATTGGTCTACATTAAGGTCCAAAGGGTCCAAAATTAAACTTAGTTTGATTTTGACAAAAAATGAATCAGTTAGGTTCTTTGATATGCTGAATCTAAAAATGTACTTAGATTCTTGATTATTGGCCCAGTTTTCAAGTTGGTCCAAATCGGGGTCCAAAATTAAACTTTGTTTGATTTCATCAAAAATTGAATAAATGGGGTTCTTTGATATACCAAATCTAACTGTGTATGTAGATTCTTCATTTTTGGTCCTGTTTTCAAATTGGTCTACACTAAAGTCCAAAGGGTCCAAAATTAAACTTAGTCTGATTTCAACAAAAATTGAAATCTTGGGGTTCTTTGATATGCTGAATCCAAAAATGTACTTAGATTTTTTATTATGGGCCCAGTTTTCAAGTTGGTCCAAATCAGGATCTAAAATTATTATATTAAGTATTGTGCAATAGCAAGTCTTTTCAATTGCACAGTATTGCGCAATGGCAAGAAATATCTAATTGCACAATATTGTGAAATAGCAAATTTTTTTTTAATTAGAGTTATCTTTCTTTGTCCAGAATAGTAAGCAAGAAATATCTAATTGCAAAATATTGTGCAATAGCAAGATTTTTTTTTAATTGGAGTTATCTTTCTTTGTCCAGAATCAACTTAAATCTTTGTTATATACAATATACAATGTATATTCACTTTTTACTACCAACTGATAAATTATAATAAATAACATTCAGTGATAACAAGCAGTTTTTTTTACATCTTAATATTTTATGATGTATTTAAATGAGTAGTTATTGTTGCAAACTCCATTAGAAATTTTAATTGAGATTAGTTTTGGAATAAAGGAAAGGGGGATGTGATTAAAAAAATTGGGTTCAATTTTTCTCATTTGAAATTTCATAAATAAAAAAGAAAATTTCTTCAAACATTTTTATGCCCCACCTACGATAGTAGAGGGGCATTATGTTTTCTGGTCTGTGCGTCCGTCCGTCCGTCCGTCTGTCCGTTCGTGCGTCCGTCCGTTCGTCCGTCCGTCTGTCCCGCTTCAGGTTAAAGTTTTTGGTCAAGGTAGTTTTTGATGAAGTGTAAGTCCAATCGACTTCAAACTTAGTACACATGTCCCCTATGATATGATCTTTCTAATTTTAATGCCAAATTAGAGTTTTTACCCCAATTTCACGGTCCACTGAACATGGAAAATGATAGTGCGAGTGGGGCATTCGTGTACTGAGGACACATTCTTGTTTTGAGAGGATTAATATTCAACAGCATAGTGAATTGCTCTAAGAGAAAACAAAAATTTTAAGTTCATTAGAACACATTCATTCTGTGTCAGAAACCTATGCTGTGTCAACTATTTAATCACAATCCAAATTTAGAGCTGAATCCAGCTTGAATGTTGTGTCCATACTTGCCCCAACCGTTCAGGGTTCAACCTCTGCGGTCGTATAAAGCTACGCCCTGCGGAGCATCTGGTTCTAATTTGAAATTTTATAAATAAAAAGAAAATTTCTTCAAACATTTTTTTGAGAGGATTTAAATATTCAACAGCATAGTGAATTGCTCAAAGGCAAAACTAAAATTTTAAGTTCATTAGACCACATTCATTCTGTGTCCGAAACCTATGCTGTGTCAACTATTTAATCACTAGAGCTGAATCCAGCTTGAATGTTGTGTCCATATACTTGCCCCAATGTTAGGGTTCAACCTCTGCAGTCGTATAAAGCTGCGCCCTGCGGAGCATCTGGTTTTATTATAAAATACCATCAATCAAAACTATTAAATATCACAGGAAATTATTTCACTTTTTTTTAAATTTTAATATTGGAACAAAACTCAAGGAGCTGTGAATTTTGTTCCAAAAGTTATTTCACATTTGGTAACAAAGTTCAGGAACAAATTTTACAGTGCTGGAAGATATTTTAAACAATTTCAAATTTTTTGGTTATCATCTTTAAAACTTTTATGGATAAATTAGAAAGAGAGATGGTGTAAATACATGTTACCAGAACAAAAAAAGTGCAAGAAATCCTCAGTTGACAGATTATAGGAGTTATTGCCCTTGCTCTGGAGAGATTGTTTTTACCTCTTTTTTTGCACTGTTAAGAACAAAAATGTTCAGCAAAATAACATCTACAAAAAAGTGATCATGGCATTTATGGTCAATTTACCTCTTATTAAATTATTATTTTTTTGCACACAAAGTCAATATGGCCACTGACTCCTTAATATTTACCCATTTATCATTTGTATATTGTGTTGACTTCTTGATTTTTACCTATACATTATCATTTAATTTTGTACATTGTGTTTTTGGGGAAACTATAATAGAAAGACATGATAGAATAACAATTAAAAGCTAAATTGTTGTTTGTTTTCTTACATTCAATAAAGTCTGCCCAATAAGAGCCCTGTAATTATACTTTGACTAATTTATAAAAATACTTGACTGAAAAAAGTAGAATTTTTGTTATCATTGAATATACCCTTTTCAATTCAAATTTTGATACAAAAGTCTTCAGTTCTGGTACATGTAATATAGGGTACTTAAAATCTTATGTTTACTTTCAGAATAAAATATGGACTACTTTGGAAAAAGACCCGATATTTTCTCAGTCGATGATAACTGAATCATTAGAAGAACAAAGAAGAAAGACATTTTTACGTGTGAAGAGATTATTTGAATATGACTTGCTCAATGATGATGAAATATTCAGTAACCCATTAAAACACAAGATTTTCACTGACTCCCTAGGGATGTATGACTGGTCAGTGATGGCTAAGTTTCAGTTAAATGTTGAGTTCACTGGAGGAAATATTGGAGCCTCAGGGACAGCTAGACATGCTGATATTGCTCAGAAATTTAAAACATTTGAGGTAAGTCAGTCAAAATTCTAGGAATTTAAGTATATATACATTAAAAGGATAAAATATGTTAGTTTTTGTAATTGTCTCCAACTTTGCTTTTTACTTCTGAAAAGTGAACACTCCCGTAACAGTTTGTTGACCATTGGTTTTCTCATATGAAATGTTTACACTAGTAATTTTTGGGGCCCTTTATAGCTTGCTGTACTTTGTGAGCCAAGGCTCCGTGTTGAAGACCATACTTTGACCTATAATGTTTTTGCATATCTACTCAATAGAAAATCTTGATTTGCTGATATGTTGACCTTTTTAATGACCTTTATACTTACAAATAAATGTATGTGATGCAGGAAGATGCTATTTTTGTGTCCTTAAAAGACATGACATGCAGAGAATGGTCCTTGAATAGAAACCTACTAGTTGGTGCTTTTAACTTAAAAAAAAAATATTTGCTTCAGTATAATCTATGGAAAACCATTTCAGTCAGAAGTCTTTAGAATCTTGTCTTCATAATATTGCCATTTTTAGTTTTGTAAGATGTGTACGCTCATCAAGAAAAGATGCTTATTTATATTTCTAATATATCTGATTACATGTATATGTATGTTTTTCAGTATTTTGGTTGTTTCTCACTAACAGAGCTTAGTCATGGAAGTAATACAAAAGCTATGAGGACCACAGCTACATATGATCCAAAAACTCAGGTAAGAACAAATAGATTATACTCAAAAACTCAGGTAAAAACAAATAGACCATTACTTAAAACACTCAGGAAAGAGCACTAAGATTGCTTTATTGTTGTTTGCTTAATATCCAGTGGCAAGTATTACATGCATATTCAGAATGATGAACCAGTAAACAATACTACAAACGCTGACAGTGATCACATTCAGGTGAAATGATTAGCCAAATGTCAGACATAAAATCAAGTTACAGTGAAACCTGTCCACAAAGAACTGTGACTAAACTGTCTTTATTAAACCTTAATGAAAAAGAATCTTGCAAAAGCAAACCCTGAGTTAACCATATATAAACATGTGTAAACAGAACAAAGAGTAAGTCAAAAAAGGCAAACCCTGAGTAAATCATCTATAGGCATGGACAATATATATATTAAAAAAAATTATAACCATCACTTTAACATGTATCTTACTTATTTTTCACTTGCTAGCTCCTTGGTTCTGTATTGAGTGTTATAATTGCTTAACTTCATCACAAAACCCCGAAGTAAAGTAGCAGCCAAGATTTTTGAAGAAATAAAATGTTTTTTTTGTGCATTATACCTCAAAGACTCATTATGAATAGAAAAATAACTAAAAGACTAAATTTAGTTTATATGCATGCATTAGTTCAATGATTTGCTAAACATTATAATCCCCAGAAACTAATTTCATATGACTTTAAATTAATATAGTGTAGACCATATCACTATTCAGAACTTGTGACACTTGACATCATACAACAATCACTTTTAAATTTGAATATGGAAATGGGGAATATGTCAATTAGACAACATCCCAACCAAAGAGCAGATAACAGCTGAAGGCTACTTATGGGTCTTCAATGTCACAAGATAATCCCGAAGTCAGAGGTGGGCCGCAGCTGGCCCTAAAATAAAAAATGTGTACTAGTTCAGTGAAAAATTGAATTATTATGTCAGACATTTTTTCTGATTAAGTAAACACTTGTACCGAGAACGTCTGTGATGGCCAGTAATGGCAGGCAAAATGTGATAAGGGATAAAAGTATATTCACAAGTTTATAAATTTGTTTAAAGGGAAAATTCGCGATTTTTTACTTATGGTTTAAATATGTTCATTATTACGGGGCGCCGAATGGGACTCTTGTGGTTTTGTACAAAATTCAATTCTGTCATAACAAAATCATTTTTGTCTTACAAAACTATGTGCTACAGACTTGTTTTGTGAGAACTTCAATTTTGTGGTGACAAAATTCATTTGTGTAGACAAAATTCATTTTTGTCATGACAAAATTCATTTTTGTAGACAATATTCATATTTGTCATGACAAAAGTCAATTTTGTCTAAAAGGTATGCAAATATAAACATATTTGCATACAAAATTGACTTTTGTTACCTGATATGGAAATTAAATCACAAAAGTCAAATGTGTGAGGTAAGATTCAATTGTGTGAGACAAAATTGACTTTTGTGAGACAAAATTAACTTTTGTGAGACAAAATTGACTTTTGTAAGACAAAATTCAATTTTGTCAATTTTGTTGAGACAAAAGTCAATTTTGTTGAGACAAAAATCATTTTTGTCAATTTTGTTGAGACAAAAGTCAATTTTGTTAATTTTGTTGAGACAAAAGTCAATTTTGTTGAGACAAAAGTGAATTTTGTGACAACAAAATTGACTTTTAAGAGACAAAATTGACTTTCGTGAGACAAAATTGACTTTTAAGAGACAAAATTGACTTTTAAGAGACAAAATTGACTTTCGTGAGACAAAATTGACTTTCGTGAGACAAAAATCAATTTTGTTGAGACGAAATTCAATTTTGTCAATGTTGTTGAGACGAAATTCAATTTTGTCAATTTTGTCAATTTTGTTGAGACAAAAGTCAATTTTGTCAATTTTGTTGAGACAAAAGTCAATTTTGTCAATTTTGTTGAGACAAAATTCAATTTTGTCAATTTTGTTGAGACAAAAGTCAATTTTGTCTCACAAAAGTCAATTTTGTTGAGACAAAAGTCAATTTTGTCTCACAAAAGTCAATTTTGTCTCACAAAAGTCAATTTTGTGTAACAAAAGTCGATTTTGTATGCAAATTAGTTCACAGAAACCAAACTGAACTAATTTGAATACAAAATTGACTTTTGTTGCCCAATTTTTAAATTAGGTAACAAAAGTCAAGTCTGTGTAACAAAAATGAATTTTGTCATGACAAAAGTGAATTTTGTCCGCTGATAGATAATTTTGTATGACAAAATTTTAAATTTGTAGTATGATACAAATTTTGTTAAACTGAACTCATTTTTGTTGAACAAAAGTCACTTTTGTCCGTACAAAATTGAATTTTGAGTACAAAACCACAAGAGTCCCATTCGGCGCCCCGTAATTATGACATAATATATATATTCACAAAGTTTTATCGCTATATGTGCAGCAATAAAGGAGAAATTCAATAATTAATGAAAAAATATTAACAACTTCCTGTAGGTCGTGACGTTTTCTCCTGGTTTTTGCATGCCGGGATTTAAAATACAATCATTAAGTCTTGGTTTTTAATGATATTTTAACGTAATCGTAAGCGCGCCGATGACTTATGCTTCATCTAATAACCAGCCGATAATAAGAAGATAAAACGCACAGACGTGCAATTGCACATATTCATGAGATAAATTTTCTATGTTAAACGTATATATCAGAATTAATTTTTTAGACAACACAAAAAGTTATAAATTTATTTTTAATTAATGCATTTTCGGACTGATAAGGTGAACAAATTAAAACACAATAATCTGTAAAGACAATATGTTGGTGTACTCTTAATGACCTTTTACTGTCTCTGCTATGTCAGGTAAGTTATACGATGTGTGTATTCACGGTTCTGTGGCAATACTCGTAGATGGCTTGTTGAAAGGTAAATTGTTATTTGCACTGCGGTATTTAACCACGCCTCTAGGGCACACCTTGCCAGGTGTGACTGTCTATTTGGATCAGTGGGTTATAAAACAAGGGAGCATTTAATACACACATTTAAAATACATATTCAAGTTGGTGACAAATGAAAATAGATCGCCGTGGAATTATTTAATTATATTTGGTGCTATTATTTATTTGATTTCAAATAAATTAATTTACTAAGAAAGAAACAATTTTCGGTTAAAGACGAGAAACTTAATTCATGTGTCAGAATGAAATGATATACACCTCTTGTCCTTGATTTATGTCTCATAAAAAAGGGGAACTTAGAAATTAGAAATAGCTTTACCAAAGCATTTTGATTGTCTTTATCAGGCAAAAAAATGTACGAGAACACTTACATTTAGACTTTTGAAACCCATGTATTAATTAATATCTGAAGATAACTCTACCGAAGCGGAATATAATATGTACGAAGAAAAAATACTTTTGTTTTTAAATCTTTGCACATTAATGACTAATTATTGTTATCTATTGTTCATTTAATTACTTAATTAGTACCTAAAATATGTTTACCGCTAGGCATTAAATCTCGGTGTGGTGAGAAACGATTATTACATATAGATTATATTATTTGGATGAGGATTTGAGCTAGCCTATAAAAACACATTAATTAGTTAACATATATTTGGGACCAAAGGATATTAACTTTGATAATTCAATTAACTTATTCACAAATTTTTCACTTATGATTTGTGCGTGCTTGTTTCTATAGGACAGTGTACATGTAAATTTGGTCCAAAAAATAAAATCATAACTAAACATGTCTTGTTCGGAGAATGATAGTACTAACAGTGGTTCCAGTCCGTCAAGAGAGGCAGCTTTTGACGAGTATGGTCAATTTGGGTACGCACTAGAGCCAGAGTATACCGAAGAAGAGCTCCATGAAATGGAAGCTGCAGAAAGTTCCCGAAATCAAGATATCCTTAGCAACCCTCAACAGTTTAACACAGATTGGTGTTCGTGTACTAAATGCATAGTTATGCCGTTATTGACGGAATGTCTTTGTTGCCACGAATTTAATCTCTTTGATGGTAATATTGAATTGGGTGAATGCATTAGTGACAATATCGATTTCAGAACTGTTTGTCTGAACCCGGTTGTTCTTGAAACCAGCTATATTCAATTCAAAATATTTTATTGTTCAAGTATCAAATGTACATTTAAACAAAGGGATTGGACAAAAGGCAGCTATATAAGTTTTTTGAGGTACAAGCGCCATAGAGGGAGAGCTCCAGACGTACTAACTCACAGCCAAAGCCGACTAATGGCTTATCGTCAGTTTGTTTGTTGGGTCAACAAAGGGCAACCACTTGGCAAGAGAAACAGAGTGACTATTCCAGCACAAAAAATTACGAATAGATATTCTTTTCAAGTGTAAAAAACGTCAACCAAATTCATTCATAATCGGGAACGTCCTTATTCAAATAGTCTTCGTCTCACAACGTATAATACTATAGCTATTTGACCAACGATGTTTAAAAACAAAAGACAATGTTCAACTGGCAAGAATACCCCTAAAGCGGACAAGCAGTTTATTCTTTAAATTGCTGTCATTGAATATCAAGAAAGAAAATAAATCCTGAAATTGATTTGAAACTTTAATACTCAATAGTTTTCCTAGAAAATATTCACATCCCTTGGGGATTATTAGTGTACGTCCAGTTGCATATATATTACATGAATGTCGAAACAATTGTGATAATGACGAATTTCTTCCTTTATTCGAGAACAATCTAATTGATATATAAATCTGTGATTTTACTATGTTCATAACTTCGATGAACCAAAGCAAGTTATATATCAACCTGTATTTAAATCAAATTTGTTCTCTTCTTCTTCTTCTTCTTCTTCTTCTTTCTTCTTCTTCTTCTTCTTCTTCTTCTTCTTCTTCTTCTTCTTCTTCTTCTTCTTCTTCTTTATGGTTTTGGTATACAATAGTCTATCGAATTTGTTGATTACATACTGTTGGCATACGTGGACTAGTCTATTTACAAAATTTTTACCCCAATTTACACAAAATGTATGTTTCTTTCTTATGTTCAATGTATACATGTATATATTTTAAATTGCGCTATAGTTCCGTAACTTTCTATCCAGGCGTATAAACAAATCGTCGACAAGTGCGTACATTTTTTAAATCAATATTTCTGGTATGTTCCAATCTGTCCTTTACTATTGACAACAAGTATATATTACATTTTCCCAAATTCACCCTTGGAAAAAATATGTACATAGATTTTTATTTCTTCAAATCTTTTTTTTTGGGGGGTATTATTTATATTTTTATAAATAATATTCTTTACACCAGAAATGTTATTTATAAACAAGCGTATGAGTTAAGTAATGACTAGTATATTATATCACTTTCGGACACGCAAGACAGAGATGTATATTATACACCTGATAACGATGCATGAACTTGCAAGCCTGACAGGAAATCGCTTGAATACCTGGACGTGTCACCTCACATCCCTCACAATACCTTTTGGAGTAATACCTTTAACCATGCTGGTGATCAGATGAGGGAAGATCCGAATTTATTAGAATAAAGTTTATTACTTTAAAGAATTATGAACGAATTAGATTTTCGAAAACAATTTTCACGGAACACTTATTTAAGATTTTAACTTTGACTTTTTAACTAATTCCAATATTAACAGTTTAAAAATAACAGACTATGAATATTTGAAAAAAAATAAGAATATTTTCCGTATCAAGTTAGTTAGATAAAACAACTGTACGATTGACAAGATATCGACACGCAATTACGACTACATCGGTTAATGTAGTTTTGGTCCTTTGTGGTTTATAGACATATCGTGATTATTAATCGTAGAAGATGACAAAATGGCGGAACGCAGAGAATTGATACTCAAAATTTAAAATCGATGGTGATCTCTTATCCAGCGGAATAAAACTTTAATATCTATAAATTTGAGAATTTTTATACAGAATGGACATAATATCAATTTTTTATTTTTTTGCGAAGTTTCCCTTTAATAATAAATTAAGATGATGGCAGAAATCATGATTAATATATATGTGCTCTTCTATTTTCAGGAATTTAAATTAAACACTCCAGATTTTGAAGCAACAAAGATTTGGTCGGGTAACTTGGGTAAGAACGCTACACATGCTCTGACGTATGCTCAGTTATATACCCCTGACGGCAAGTGTCATGGCCTCCATTCCTTTGTTGTACCCGTCAGAGACCCAGAAACACTACGTAGTTACCCAGGAGTGGTTGTCGGGGATCAAGGTGAAAAATTAGGACTCAATGGTCTAGATAATGGGTAAGATTTACATGTAAATACTACAGTATTAAAATATTTAGACAAAACTAATTTATTTATACATGGCCAAATCATGTGTTTTCATACCTGATATGAATATGTACTATGCATGCATTTTCAATAATAATTGTAACTTCGCAATGCATACTTAAAAGCAATAAAACTCATTAGACGTGGATACATGTAATTCAGTGTTGAAGTATACATGTAGTTACACAGCTCATTTATAATGTTTACATTTAAATGCTAATTCCTATCTATAGTAAAATCTTTTATTCTAACAATACACATATTTGAAATAGTTACATTAACAATGTAATTTTTTTTTCAGTTTTATGCATTTTAACAATTACCGAATTCCACGAGAGTATTTATTGAACAGAACAGGTGATGTTTTAGAAAATGGAACCTATGTTACTCCATATAAAGTAAGAAATAGATAAGAATTTGTTGATGTTAGGAGACTCCCAGTTATTACTTCCCTTGTTTCTGGACAGAATTTAACCTTTAGTCTCAGGATCAGATGTCAAATATGAATACATCAGAAGGAGATGTGTTGTCTAATTTCAGACTTTTTTGGTTTCTGGTGTTTCTGTTGAAATAAATCCCAACTTGTTTAGAATCTTGGTTATTCATTCAGAGGTTGTCATACTTCGCGATACAGTGAAAATGCTTCCATGATGTTTTGTGTTTATGGGTCACTGTCTTATTAATATTTATTTGGTATTCATTAGCAGTCTGACAAACACTAATTTTGATTATCATTGATTATTGAGAAACTTAATATTTCCATAACAATAAAATATAATTAAAACGTTCAGCTGATTTTTACAGACTTATCTCCCTGTAGTGTTTTGTGCCACCTTAAATTCAGATTATTGGTATTTGTTTCTGAAAACTAAT
The DNA here is from genome assembly GCF_965363235.1 of Mytilus galloprovincialis. Classification (NCBI taxonomy): domain Eukaryota; kingdom Metazoa; phylum Mollusca; class Bivalvia; order Mytilida; family Mytilidae; genus Mytilus; species Mytilus galloprovincialis. Next base: position 72,681,737 of record NC_134842.1, on the reverse strand, counting down.
GTGTGCATTTGTCATTAAAAATCCTTAATGAGATCACAAATGATTTATGAAGGAAAATCACTTCAGCAATTTTGAACCACATAATGCTTCATTTATATAATTAACACATTAGTAAAAACTTCACAATAATTTTGAATTTACAGTTACATGATACTATTTATTATAGGACCCAAACAAAAGATTTGGTGCCTCGCTGGGAGCCCTGTCTGGTGGTAGAGTGGGTATAACAGGGATGTGTACCTGTAATCTGAAGCTGTGTATGCCTATAGCTATACGGTACTCTGCTGCTAGGAGACAATTTGGACCTCCAGGCAAAGAAGAAATACCTGTCCTTGAATATCAACTTCAGGTAAGGGGTAGAGAAATGGGAGGAGGGAGAGGTATGTAAGAGGGGGGGGGGGGGGGTGCAAAAAGATGATATTCTATATACCATACAATCTCAAAATGTGAATAAGTAATTTCAAATTAAAAATATTTACGCTTGAAAATTAAAGTTTCTATGTATAGAAAATAATTACTGTCTCTATTTAGTGGTATTAAAATTTAACGCTTTAACACTTAAAAACAATTCACACTTCATATAAAAGGGTAGTTAACAGTTGTATCTGTTTTTCATCATCTTGATTTGCTGGCAGGTTCATCTTGGACGTTGGAATGACTTGTACAGTACTTTGTTCACACACATCTTTTTTTCAAACTCGGTGGTGAGGTATGTAATGTTTTGTATTTCTGTTACATCCCTCGTCATTAATTCTTCAAACGAAACTTCTTTGCTCTTTGGCTCTTTTGCTTTCACGATACTTGTTTCCTTTAAGGGACCGGATAAAAGGTAACCTAGTTTGGATTTTACAGCTGTAGGTCCATCTCTGCAGTTGATTTGGTCTCCAACAAACTGCCAATAGTAATCTGCTACTATCAAAACATCAATTTTGAATATATTTTTTCTGTGATTGTATGAGCCAGATTTAATCCTTGTAGATACATGAACTTGTTTTCAGTCAAGTCTAATTTGCGGATATGATTTTTGTTGAGCCTTTGACTTTAGTCGAAAAAGCGAGACATAGCGATCCTACGTCGGCGGCGTCCACAAATATTCACTCTGTGGTTAAAGTTTTTGAAATTTTAATAACTTTCTTAAACTACACTGGATTTCTACCAAACTTGGACAGAAGCTTGTTTATGATCATAAGATAGTATCCAGAAGTAAGTTTTGTAAAAATAAAATTTCATTTTTTCCGTATTTTACTTATAAATGGACTTAGTTTTTCTGCGAGGAAACATTACATTCACTCTGTGGTTAAAGTTTTTAAAATTTTAATAACTTTCATAAACTATCCTTGATTTGTACCAAACTTGGACAGAAGCTTGTTTATGATCATAAGATAGTATCAAGAAGAAAATGTTGTGAAAATAAATTTCCACTTTTCCGTATTTTAATTATAAATGGACTTAGTTTTTCTGCGAGGAAACATTACATTCACTCTGTGGTTAAAGTTTTTAAAATTTTAATAACTTTCATAAACTATCCTTGATTTGTACCAAACTTGGACAGAAGCTTGTTTATGATCATAAGATAGTATCAAGAAGAAAATTTTGTAAAAATAAATTTCCACTTTTCCGTATTTTACTTATAAATGGACTTAGTTTTTTTTGCCAGAAACAAAACATTCACTTTGTGGTTTAAGTTTTTTAAATTTTTATAATGTTCTTAAACTATCCTGGATTTCTACTAAACTTAGACAAAAGCTTATTTCTGACCATTAGATATTATTCAGAAGTAAATTTTGTAAAAAAAAAATCACTTTTTCCGTATTTTACTTATAAATGGACTTAGTTTTTCTTCCAGTTAACATTACATACAGTCTGCAGTTAAAGTTTTTTAAAACATTTATTAGATTCATAAACTATCCTGGATTTTTTTACCAAACTTGGAAGCTTCTTTCAATCAAAAGACAGTATCGTGAGGGAAATTTTTATTGATGTTTTTCCTCATTTTTGTTGAGTCTGCGATTAACAGAAAAAGTAGGCGAGACACCGGGTTCCTTGGAACCCTTATGAATTTTTAGCTCACCTGTCCCGAAGGGACAAGTGAGCTTATGCCATCACTTGGCGTCCGTCGTCGTCTGTCGTCGTCTGTCGTCGTAAACTATTTCAAGAATCTTCTCCTCTGAAACTACTGGGCCAAATACTTTCAAACTTTAACTGAATGTTCCTTAGGGTATCTAATTTATAAATTGTATCCGAAGTTTTGATCTATTAACAAACATGGTCGCCATTGCTAAAAATAGAACATAGGGGTCAAATGCAGTTTTTGGCTTATAACTCAAAAACCAAAGCATTTAGAGCAAATCTGACTTGGGGTAATATTGTTTATCAGGTCAAGATCTATCTGCCCTGAAATTTTCAGATGAATCAGACAACCCGTTGTTGGGTTGCTGCCCCTGAATTGGTAATTTTAAGGAAATTTTGCTGTTTTTGGTTATTATCTTGAATATTATTATAGATAGAGATAAACTGTAAACAGCAATAATGTTCAGCAAAGTAAGATTTACAAATAAGTCAACATGACGGAAATGGTCAGTTGACCCCTTTAGGAGTTATTGCTCTTTATAGTCAATTTTTAACCATTTTTCGTAAATCTTAGTAATCTTTTACAAAAATCTTCTCCTCTGAAACTACTGGGCCAAATACTTCCAAACTTTAACTGAATGTTCCTTAGGGTATCTAGTTTGTAAATTGTATCCGAAGTTATGATCTATCAACAAACATGGTCGCCATTGCTAAAAATAGAACATAGGGGTCAAATGCTGTTTTTGGCTTATAACTCAAAAACCAAAGTATTTAGAGCAAATCTGACATGGGGGTAATATTGTTTATCAGGTCAAGATCTATCTGTCCTGAAATTTTCAGATGAATCAGACAACCTGTTGTTGGGTTACTGCCCCTGAATTGGTAATTTTAAAGAAATTTTGCTGTTTTTGGTTATTATCTTGAATATTATTATAGATAGAGATAAACTGTAAACAGCAATAATGTTTCAGAGTATCTAGTATAAATTTTATATTTTATTTCCTTGTATGTCAAGAAACATAGCTCCTATGGCTAAAATAGAACATAGGAGAAAATGATTATTTTTTTTGGCTTTTGAAGAAAATAGGACGATCCAAAAAACATTTAAATATATTGAAAAGCCAAAATAATCATTGATGAGAGATTTAACCAAAAGAATTAAGGTGAGCGATTCAGGCTCTTGAGAGCCTCTTGTTCTTCTAGTTAACATTACACAGTCTGCAGTTAAAATTTGAATAACATTTATTAGATTCATAAACTATCCTGGATTTTTACCAAACTTTGGATAGGAGCTTCTTACAATCAAAAGGAATATTTTTATTGATTTTTTTCCTTTTTTTTGTTCAGCCTGGGATTTACATCAAAAGTAGGCGAGACACTGGGTTCCCCGGAACCCTTACAAATTTTTTAACAGAACAGCTATTTTCGGTACTACAAGTCAATCAATTGGTATTTTCTGTTTTGTTTCTGTCTCGACCAGTAATGTACCTTTACCTAGGTGTTTTATAGTATTGTCAGTGTCTCCGAAGCATGATAGTTGAATAGTTCCTGTGTTGTCGACTTCTAGTTTTAGTTTCATAGTAAGTTGGTCCAAATCGTGTCCAAAATTAAACTTTGTTTGATATCAACAAAAATTGAATCCTTGGGGTTCTTTGATATGCTGAATCTAAACATGTACTTATAATTTTATTATGGGCCCAGTTTTCAAGTTGGTCCAAATCGTGGTCCAAAATTAAACTTTGTTTGATATCAACAAAAATTTAATCCTTGGGGTTCTTTAATATGCTGAATCTAAACCTGTATTTAGATTTTTGATTATAGGCCCAGTTTTCAAGTTGGTCCAAACTGCAGTCCAAAATTAAACTTTGTTTTATTTCAACAAAAATTGAATATATGGGGTTCTTTGATATATGCTTAATCTAACCATGTATTTAGATTTTTGATGTTTGGGCCCGGTTATCAGATTGGTCCACATTGAGGTCTAAAGGGTCCAAAATTGAACTTTATTTGATTTCATCAAAGATTGAATTCTTGGGGTTCTTTGATATACTGAATCTAACCATGTATTTAGATTTTGCATATTGGACTATAATAGGTAATGTCCAATATAAAATTTAAAGTTTTTAAGTTTAAGTTCTTAGACCACATTCATTATGTGTCAGAAACCTGTGTTGTGTCAACTATTTAATCACAATCCAAATTCAGAGCTGTATCAAGCTTGAATGTTGTGTCCATACTTGCCCCAATGTTCAGGGTTTGAACTCTGCGGTCGTATAATGCTGTGCCCTGTGGAGCATCTGGTTTGCTGATACATACATGTATGTATTATATTATTTCAGCAATGGAGACTCTTGCCATTTCTTGCAGCTACCTATGTATTAGAACATTGGTCAGACTCTTTCTTTATGGACTTTGTGGGTGTGAGAATAGGCCTTATGTTGGGCAACAATTCAGAAGAACAGGCAGAGTTGGGCAAGGAAATCCATGCCTTGTCTTGTGCCAGTAAACCATTTGCCAGTTGGATTGCCAGAGATGCCGTTCAAGAATGTAGGGAGGCATGTGGAGGTCATGGCTACTTTTATGGTAAGAGAGTTTTTATGAATATTTTTATGGTAAGAGAGTTTTTATGAATATTTTTATGGTAAGAGAGTTTTTATGAATATTTTTATGGTAAGAGAGTTTTTATGAATATTTTTATGGTAAGAGGGTTTTTAAGGATATTTTTATGATAAGAGAGTTTTTAAGGATATTTTTATGGTAAGAGAGTTTTTCAGGATATTTTTTATGGTAAGAGAGTTTTACTGAATATTTTTATGTATTCTTACATGTCTTAGTTTTATCTTTGTGGTAAGATAGTTTTTATAACTAGTTTTATGGTCTTAGAGAGTTTTTTTATGAATATTTTTTATGTTTTCTTAGTTTTATCTTTGTGGAAAGATAGATTTTATAACTAGTTTTATGGTAAGAAAGTTTTTATGAATATTTTTATGTTTTCTTAGTTTTATTTATATTTATATTCAAAGTTATATTGATTTCAATACATATTTTTGTTGTAAGTTAGTTTTAAATGTATATTATTTTTGGTAAGATAGTTTTTAAAGGCAGTGCTTTAAGGCCTGACTTTCAAGTCATGAGGTTCATCTTTCCTTACGCAAATCTTTGCTGGGGGTCATTTTGCAAGAAATAGATCCGGAAATGTTTAAATTTCTCCTCTACTTTTTGTGGTATGTATTGGTTTTTGTTCCTTTCATTTACATTGGGAAATAAAGAAACGATCAGTGTGTATTGTTCGTTTTAAAAATCTGTTTATTAATGTGTCTTTTGCATTATAAGCAGTCAATCTGATTACAAACTATCATTATTCGAATTCCATGTGGAAAGAGGTCCGTTCAATTTCGAGTACTATTTGCGATCTAAAGATATTTTAAAATCATTTCACTCGTTGATATAACATGATATTATAATTAAAAGTCGACTGACCGTGAATTATATTGCATAATATACAATTTAAAGTATTTCTGTACGTGAAGCCGTATGACGTTATAGTTATTTCGGTCTCAGTTATGTAAAATATGAAATTATCGTTCCTGAATAGGGTTCCACTAATTAAAGACAAGAAGCGTCAAAAAGTGATAAGAAGCGACAATAAAATTAAAATAGCGATAAGAAGCGACAATATAATTAATTTAGCGAGAAGAAGCGTCAAGAAGACTATATAGCGACTATACATAAATAAAAAAAATGTCATTGCAACAACTTATTCCCCATAGATATTAAAAAAAACATGCATTATTTTTTATTATAGGGGCGGTTATAAAACATTTTTTATATTACTGTACATTGATAGATAAAAATATGTTTTTATTAAGAAGAAAGGGATTAGTTTTTATTAGATATAAAAAAAAATATATTTTATACACACGCTAAAAATTGGCCATCAAAACAAAAAAAATTCAATTTCCTTTTAAAGAATTTATTGAATCAAAACCATGCAATATCATTTCCTTTCTAACAGTGAAATTCTTCTTTTTCATAGGGACATATTTGATAGGTGTAGCTTCACCCTATCACATCAAATGAGAATAGCATCGTGAGAGAATTACGATTCGCTTGTCCCTTGTTAGTTTTTGTCGCTTAGTCACTAAATTAAACTTCTTGTCGCTGTTTGTCTCTAAAATTCTTCTTGTCTCTTATTAGTGAGACCAGTCAGTTCCGTCCTTAACTTCCGTTTTTGCACTGCAAAACAATCACACAATTAACGATGCCTAGTCCTTGTTGGTGTGTACCTGAGTGTCATTTAAGAGGATGACTTGCATTTAGATTTCTAAATGACTTAATAAGAAGGAAAAGTTGGATCAACGCCATGGCTCAAACGTAGATTGTCATGTGCGATGCAATCGTAGAACCCATATCAATCAGCTGTTGTTTGCAAGGCACATTTTACTGAAAACGACTACGTTCAGGAAACTATTCATGGTAAAACTTTATTTTCTTTAAGAAATATATACTGTTATTTATATAATCGCCATGCAAGTAAACCAAAGTCTGTTTGCAACCGCAATTATCGTTTTAGAATAAAAAGGGGGGTGAATTCAAGACGTCATAACTTTTGGGATTACGATTCAATATCATCTGTTTGACATTTTTTGGTTAATACTACAATTGTATGGTTTTTCTACAAGAGATATATTATACTGATAATTATTTTAGCAGTAATTATGTAAATTTCGGTTGTAATGACAAGAATTCATGAGCTATGCCTCGGGCTTTCTTGAAAAATATCAATGACAATGTAAACAGGAACAAAACATTGACATGAATGATGCTCTCCACCTATGTTATAGTTATTTAGGTATGTGTGTTGCACAAGTCTATCACAAGTTCCAAAAAAGCTAATGTTATAAAACTTTTTTCAGGGCACATACCCACTTTATAGAGACTTGTCTACTGCCATGCATTCCCATCCTATTTTCATGCACCATTTGTAAGCAAGAGACTGAATGGTTTACAAAATTAAAAATCAGGACGGTGTCCCGTTAAACCAAAAGAACTAAACTGGATGAATATTGTAGGAGAAATCTAGAGGAAAGTTTTGATTTGTGAAATTGGTTTTCCTGAATAGATGTACATTCATCCTGCAGGAAAGATTTATAACTGTCCACCACGAACTGACGAGCTAATGTTGAGCTTCACAGATGGAATTACTCAAACACCATAAATGCCTATGTTTTCAGCACAGATTTCACAAATCATGACACAGCTGTGCATTTTTATGCCCCACCTACGATAGTAGGGGGGCATTATGTTTTCTGGTCTGTGCGTCTGTTCGTCCGTTCGTCCGTCCGTCTGTCCCTCTTCAGGTTAAAGTTTTTGGTCAAGGTAGTTTTTGATGAAGTTGAAGTCCAATCGACTTCAAACTTGGTACACATGTTCCCTATGATATGATCTTTTTAATTTTAATGCCAAATTAGAGTTTTTACCCCAATGTCACGGTCCACTGAACATGGAAAATGATAGTGCGAGTGGGGCATTCGTGTACTAGGGACACATTCTTGTTTATACCTGTTAAGAGTCGAAAACTAAATATTATTTTTATATAAATAAACATATATTGTGTCATTTTAGAACTTATATTTTTCCAAAGGATGCATGAATGAAAGTAGTGAAATTCATTTTGCTTTGATATATAGATTTGAATTACAATTGTTCATGTTATTGTAATGCATATAAAAATAAGGAGATGTGGCACAATGTAAATATATGATATTCTGTGAGTTTATCAAACTAAAGGGGATAAGAAATGGGTATAAGCAGTTACAGGACTGTACTACTGTACAATCTCCAACAATGAGAAAAACTCATACTGTAAAGAGAATTTCATATTTACAAGTAAGTTTTGTTTTTGCATTGAATAATTTTCTTCTATTGTCTTAAAAGCAAATATGGGAAGTGGTTAAAATGCTAATGAGACAGCTTTTATGGCCACCAGATGTCATTGTTACCTTGATTAAAAACTCCTTTTTAGCTCACCTGACCTGACTCATCACTTGGTTTCGTCGTCCATAAACTTTTACAAAAAATCTTCTCTGAAACTACTGTGCCAAATTTAACCAAACTTAGCCAAAATCATCATTGCGGTATCTAATTTAAAAATGTGTGGTTAGACCCGGTCAACCAACCGAGATGGCCACTATGGCCAAAAATAAAACATACAGGTAAAATGTAGATTTTGGCTTATAACTCTGAAACCAAAGCATTTAGAGCAAATCTGACTAGGGTGAAATTGTCTCTTCAGTGAAGATCTATCTGCCCAGGAATTTTCAGACAAATCTGACAACCCGTTGATGGATTGCTGCCCCCAAATTAGTAATTTGAAGGAAATTTTGCAGAGTTTGGCTATTATCTTAAATATTATTATAGATAGAGATAAACTGTAAACAGCAATAATGTTCTGCAAAGTAAGATCTACAAATAAGTCAATATGACCAAAATTTTAAGTTGACCCCTTAAAGAGTTATTGCCCTTTATAGTCAATTTTTAACAATTTTCATAAATTTTTGTATTTTTTGTTAATTTTTAAAAAATATTTTCAACTGTAAATACTGGGCCATGTTTATTAAAGATAGAGATAATTGTAGCACCAAGAATGTTCAGTAAAGAAAGATCTACAAACACATCCCCATCATCAAAAACACAATTTTGTCATTTTATATGTGTCCGTTGTTTAATGTGCACATAGACCGTCCAAGGTGAGCGACACCGGCTCTTGAGAGTCTCTAGGTCATTAATACAGGTAGATAACATTATCATGTTTATACTGAAAAATAATTTTGCTTGGAGGGAGAATTTTAAAAAAGTTCTGTCTTCAAAAGAGTTGACATGTTACTATGTACATTAACCATTATGTTACTTGATGTTCTAGCAATACACACAGAACGGAGACTAGTCAATCTTTGTGAATTATTTTTCATAGGATAGGAGTAATTGAATATGTGTATATAATCAATAATTAAAAATAGTTTTATTTATATTAAAAAGGAAAAGTTCTTATGTCTTAAAAATGCATTTCATGGCGAGGTACAGAAAATATACTGTAAACAGTAGACTATAGATATAGGTGAACTAGGTACAAGAGAACTCTAAATCTTAAATACTACAAACCACCTCTGTTCTATGGAAGATAATGATATAACTGGACTAGAAATACACACAACCTGTAATTAACTGCCTTTACAGCGCTTTCGCGCTTTGATTATAATTATTTTTGTGACTAATATAAGTCAAAGAAAAATAGACAACACCACTGTTAAAAGAAAAAATTGATATGAAAAAAGTGATATAGGAACCTGATGTTCAGTGGTTGTTGTTTGTTTATGTGGTTCATAAGTGGGACAACATCCCTAATGCGCCTCGAAATGAGGAACTCAAAAGTCACCTGTAAAGATAAAATCTCTGTGTAGTGATATTGGACATGTTTTTATTTTTTACTAATGACTGAGATTAACCATTTGTGGTGATAAGGAAAGTAGAGGAACATAGAATAAATGTGTAACAACTATGGAGCTATTAAATGTGTTCAAAGTATTAAATTTTCAAAGAACTTATTGTGTTAAAAAGGGGATATTTTACCACATGGAGCCGCATATTGAAAGGATGTTTGTGGTATGCTAATTTACGGAAAAAGTAATCTCACTTCGTACCCCGAAAATTTAACCACATATGTGAAAATGTCACAGCTTCGAAACGAGCTATCATACATATCAAAGTTTACAATATGGACTGAGCTATAGGAAAAAACGTTACCATTACCGCCTATGTTAAAACAATTAAAGATATTGACCCAAGTGTTTCTAGTTTCTCGCTTTTAGATATATTAAGACTTTGGGTTTTTTCGTTTGAATGGTTTTACACTTGTTATTTTTGGGGCCTTTTATAGCTTGCTCGGTGTGAGCCAAGGCTCCGTGTTGAAGATCGTACCTTGACCTATTATGGTTTACTTCTATAAATTGTTACTTGGATGGTGATTTTTCTCATTGGCACTCATACAACATCTTCCTATATCTATATAAAAAACTGAAGATAGAGCCACACAAGTCACACCAGAAACAGAGTTGACTAGACTTCACTACTGTCACTCACTATGTTACAAAGGAGGCGTCATAATATATCAGATTGCTAAATGTTTCTTGTCTAGCTGTAAATCATTGTTTGAAAATGTAAATACAATAACCCTAAAACTTTACCAAACAGGATTCTCTTTAATAATATTCACTAAACTCCATATTTTCATTATTATTATTTACATTTTTCAGTGAACCGACTTGGTGCTATACGTAATGATAATGATACTAACTGTACATATGAGGGTGATAACAACGTGATACTACAACAGACCAGTAATTACCTGTTAGCTAACCTGGAACAAGTCAAAAGTGGTAAGTTTTGCTCACCTGGTACTAAAGGTCAGGGGAGCTGTATTATAATAGGACGTTTCCTTCTTGTAATAAAGGTCAGGGGAACTGTATTTGGCATAATTGCATCAGAAATGTTCACCTTTAACCAAGTTTTGTCAATTTGCATCAAACAGTAATAGAATTTCTTAACATAGATTTGACCAGATGATTTAGTATGTGTACCATTTGACTAGATGAAAACCTCAATATAAAGTTCAATTGATATATTAATTTTAAACATGAATTGTGATACACCATTATGTTAAGTGAAAATTACATTTTTTTCAGGTAAAAAGGTATCAAGTCCGTTGGGAAGTATTAACTTTTTGAATGATCTTGATAGTTTGCTGAAAACTAAATTCCAAGTGAGAAGTGTAGAAGACTGTCTTAGACCTGAAGGTTGGTAACTCACACACAAACACACACACACACACACACACATTCCAAGTGAGAAGTGTGGAAGACTGTTTAACCTGTAGGAACATAACATGCACACACACACATACACACACACATACATTCAAGTGTAGAAGACTGTATTAGACCTGAAGGAAAGTAACACACATACATTCAAAGTGTTGAGGACTGTATTAAACCTGAAGGTAGCACACACACACATGTACATGCATTTATTATTTATTTGCGACTGGATATTAAACAAACAACCTGGTTATTGTATTTGAACTAAAATCAGGTCATTAGTTTGGCAATCAAACAACATCTTCTTTATTTCATAGCAACTAACTAATCAATCTAGACAGAAAGTGAATGAATTTGATTGAGACAATAAGATACTTGAAGAAGAATAAACAAGGAATCAAGTTCTATTATACTGATCTGCATACCAATAAAAACTAGTAGAAGTAATGATGTAGTTGTAATGAATTATAACATGTGTTTTTCAGTTTCACTGGAAGCCTATAGATGGTTAGTTGTAAGATTATTAGTGGATAGTGATGCCAGACTTAAACAACAGTTGGACAAAGGAAAAGATGGCTTCTCTGCCAGGAATGACAGCCAAGTGTATTACTGCAGGACTCTAGCCATTGCTTTTATTGAGGTAGGAATCATTTTCCGGTATTGGCGGTATCAACAAAATTTGAAAGTCGAGCATATTTTGATTTCAACAGTTTATTAAGTAGAGCCCAAAATTTGATGGAAATCTTAAAAAAATAAAGGCAAATAAAATCTTATTGCTATTCTTCATCAAAGAAACACTTATTGCTATTCTGCATCTCAAAATTATATTGATGCTATAGAATGCACCTTCTCTAATTTTTGTGCTATTTTCACATTTCCTGACGTGTGAGAAAAATATTTCTCCTCACTAGTGAAAAATCTGTTCTCAGCAAATGATTAGTCGAAATTTGATTATGACGCAAAATGTTTTGTTTTCTTCTCAATTTTCCTATTGTGCATCATGAAAAAAGGCGACCTTGTCTGATGACGTTGCATATAAAGAACACAAGTTTCTGAAAATCTTTGAAAAAGAATGATTAAAGTCATCAGAGAAACAGATTCCGACACTATAACTCGTTTATTACGATATTTCTCCACTCTCGACAGTTGAATTTAATTATCTAAAATGCTCATCAAGCCTCGCGCTTTAAATAATAAAATTTAACTGTCTCGAGTGGAGACATAAAGTAATACACTTGGTGCAGTGTAGGAATCTATATTTCTTAATTACAAAGTTGTCATTATATTGTTCCAGAATATTTTTTCAAATTTTCTTTTTAAATTTCAGATGACCGTTTTAGAGAGATTTTATAAAGTTTTACAGGAAGGGAAGAACGGAGAAGATGTCCCGTCAGAACTACGACCCGTACTTACTAGAATATGTTCTCTGTTTGGTTTGTGGAGACTGGAACAACATCTAACAACTTTATACCAAGGTATATAGCAGCATAGAATTTAATTTGCTGGATGCTAAGTTAAATTTAATAGTTTATTCAGAAATTATTGCATGATTTTTATTAATGCAAATATTGCAGCTGTATGAGTGTTGCAATAATAAGAACTTGCATTCTGATAACTGAAACATAGACCTGTATGCAGATTTTTTAGGAAATCGCAATATTTTAACTTGCATTTTTGTCCATTCTTGAAAAATCCAATTACAAATGCATGCAATAATTTCTGAATTTGCAGTAGGTCTGACAACTTTATACCAAGGTATATTGACAGAATGCTAAATATATGTTAAAAACACACAAAGTCTTATGGACCTAGAATAAATCTGACAACTTTATACCAAGGTATATCAACATTGAATTTATTTGCTGGATGATGAATTAAATTTAGTAGGTCTGTGGGATCTAACAGTCTGACAACTTCAGGTCATGGTATATTTACTATGAAACGTATCTGCCAACTTAAAAAAAAATCATGGGTGATTTAAAGCACAAGAGAATGTAATAAATCTCTTCTGCATGTCATAAGTGTTAATTAATCAATTTTTAAAAGAACTCTGAATAGATATAAAAACATTGGTATGAGTGACAATGAGACAACACTCCATCCAAGTTACAATTTGTAAAAGTAAATAATGATAGGTCAAAGTATGGCCTTCAACACAGAGCCTGGACCCACTCCAAACAGCAAGGTATAAAGATCCCCAAAAATGACTAGTGTAAAACCATTCAAACGGGAAAATCAATGGTCTAATCTATATAAAAAATAGAAATGAAAACACTTATGAACCACACCAACAAACAACAACTACTGAACATCAGGTAAATGCCTGTTTTGACGTGTGTTTTTTTCGGATGATTACAGGAATCCGGTAAACTTCTCCAGTGGGTTAATTCCCATAAAATGTGAAACTAAGTAGGTCTGTTAACAGCAAGGCCATTTTTTGTTTGTGTATAAGCATATTTTGGGACCATGAAAATATGTTGGTTAAAGCAGGATGTCAGAATACTCAGATGTCAGAATACCGTACTCAGATGTCGGATTAGGCAGGTTACACTGTATTTACTTTATATGTTTTTATTTCATAGGAGGTTACATCACTGGAAGTAACCCACCTCAAGTTATCAGGGAGGCTATTTTACGTTTGTGTACAGAACTGAAAGATGATGCTGTATCCCTGGCTGATGCTGTAGCTCCAACAGATTTCATACTGAATTCACCAATAGGACAATCGGATGGAGAGGTTAGAATCATTAGGGTCATTGGTCTAGGGTTCATTTTGATTTTTTTTATGACAGCCCATTGATGTTATAACTGCCAGGAACTTATATACATGAAAATCAGAGGTGAAAGATATCATAGGGACATTCAAACTCATAAGTCAAATACAAATTCATACCTGCCAACTTTTCAAAATGCCCATGGGGGTTTTACGTGGAAGATGGTTCTTATAGTCCTACAAAACCTTCAAGGGGGCCTTCAAATATATTCTAATGTTGTTTTTTGGTTTCTTCATGCTGTTACAAGCTCATAGCCATTGTTTAAATTAATTGTTTTCTCTAAAATAGTGGACAAAATTGCTCTTACAAAATTTCCACTTGGGAGCCTCCATGGGGGAAATCCCCTGAAATAGTGACAGTATGCAAATTGACAACACAAAGAAATAATAAAAGACCAAACAACAGCATATAGAGCACAACTGAGAAAAGCCAAGACTGAGCACCTCAAACTCACAAAAAACCATTCTCAATCTTGGGTGCTCCTTAGGGATAGGCAGATCCTGCTCCACATTTGGCACCTGTCATGTCGTCCATAAAATGTGAAAGTAAGCAGGTCTGTTATCAGACAGAAAAAACCATTTTATGTTTGTGTATAAGCATATTTTGGGACCATGAAAATAGGTTGGTTAAATCAGGATGTCAGAATACTCAGTTGTCTGATTAGGCAGGTTACACTGTATTTACAAACCTAGTGGTAAATCTAATGCAGTAGTCACAGTAGTTGCAGAATGATTAATCTGTAGGGCATTAGCTTAAGAAATACTTATTAAAGTATAAGATTTATTCATTTGTGTATTTCAGATTTACAAAAACTTGTATAATGCCATGATTAACACACCAAACTGTTTTGAAAGACCTGATTGGTGGCAGGAATTTGTAAACAAGCCTTTGATTGGCTGTAAAGCCAAGCTGTAAATTGTCTGATAGACTTATTGGTGGCAGAACTTTGTGAAGTAATCTGTGATTGGTTAAAATTCAGACCAGAGTCAAAACTGCCAGAAAAGATCCAAAGCAAATGTGATTTCAAGTTGATATAACAATGTACTTAATTTTACCGAAAATTTATTGGAAAAGGAATGAATTATCAATGCACCTGTAGTTAACATATTATTGGAAAGTAAACAGGAATCACCCTGTCCCTTTGTCAGATTTATTAATATATCATGTAAGCACGTATACCCCTTAAAAAAATAGGACACTATTCAAAATTATGGTTTTCTAAGGGGAGATAATTGAATTATACAGCATTAAAAAAGCAAAACAATGTTAATCTGACAATTTCAAGGGGAGATAATTGGATTCTATACCATGAAGAGGTAATTCAATTCATTTGTTTAAATCGTTACATCACATTGACGTTGGAAGCACAACTCATTCCAATCAATAAAAATTTGCTCAATTTTATTAAATTGTTGTTGTGAAGAATGATTTTAAATAGTACATTGATATTTTACCTCATTGATATATTATTGTATTGATTATTATATGTTTTTATATTGTAATGTATTCAAATGTAAGTATGGACATGTTGTTTGTTTGAAAACGTGCACAAGTTTTTGGACTAAGACTTTATACGCATATATATATTTCTGTAACATGTCATGATATATTCTGTTGATGATGTTTTATATTTTAGTGTCTGACTTACAAATAATGAACAAAAAGAATTTCATATTTATATTATACCAATTAAACTGCACTTTTGGACAAAAATTCTAGTATATTTTTGGTGTGTTATTAGTAATTTTTTGTTGGGTTGCTATCAATTTGACATATATACAATGTACCTCATAATTTCATTCATTTATATCATAACTTAAATTTTATATTTAATTGACTAAATTAAAATGATTAATGTTCAAATAATATTTATTTGATTATTTAATATTGTATTGTTTAACCTTTTTTTATGTATATGTTTTATTTACCAATGATTGTTATTTTGTTTATTCTTATGAATCAATATTTTTCAGTAGGTAGAAATTTCTAATTGGGTTAATTTGGGACACTGTCAATAGATATAAGAAGATGTGAGACAAACACGAAAGTTAATTTTGTTAAAATTTCACTTGGCCAAAAAGTTTGTAGAATCATTACAACGTTTCGATGTGAAGTGCTAAGTTATTGTGAAAGCAAGAATTTAATCTTGAGGCAAAATATTTATGTATAGAAATTGCAAAATATACATGTCTACAGTAGTGTTAATCAGAATTTTGGTGTGTTTTTAGTAATTTTTTGTTGTTGGGTTGCTATCAATTTGACATATACCTCATAATTTCATTCATTTATATCTTAACTTAAATATTATATTTAATTGACTAAATTAAAATAATCAATGTTTAAATTTAATTTGAGGCAAAATATTTTTTTAATTAACATTGCTGCAAGTTTTGTTAATTTAAAATCGATTTTACATATATCCACATAGGTAAATCAATTTTTCCCAAATTAAGTTAAGAGGGGGTGGAGGGGTCAGTGAAAAAACTATGTGAATTAAGTTTTTTATCCTTCATTGAACTTTTGATGTCGTCCCTAAGCTGACACTTATCCCAAAATTGACAAAAGAGGGTTCTGATGTGTTCCACATACCTTGAAAAGAAAGGTTCCAGTCTGTTTTTGTAGAATTTTATGTGATTTTAAAGAAGAAGAAAAATCTGATGTTAGTGAAGTCCTAACCAGAGGCAGATTTAGAGGGGGCAGTTTAGGGATGTATTAACAGTCGTGTTAATAGTATATATGTATTCTGAACAAAAAGCATTACATTTAATGAGATTTTTATTAGAATGACAGAGTTCTTGAAATCTTCATTTTCCTATTTCACTATTATGTCTAGTGCAAATTCAAAACTTCTGTCACTCATATGAAAATTTTGGTGCTCAAAAGATTTATACCAGCATTAATAACAATAAACAGTCATGATAAAATGAAATTTGAAATATTTTCGTTTGTTATTTTATGTTCTTTCGTGACAAAAGGAGGAAAAGTAATGGAAAAAAGTGAATGAATAATCGCATTTTTTGGACACCAAATTAAAATTCAAGATCAACTAAGAACAAACCATTTGATACCAATATAGAACAATAACTAGTTGATTTTAATTCCACTAATGGGTATGAACATTATGTCAAGGTCAGATGAACACTAATAGTCAGACATGTACCCCTTGCAATTATTCCATACACAAAATATACTGGAACTGTTGCTTATAGTATCTTAGAAACAGAAAACATGTGGAGCTGAGGTCAAAGTTAGATGAACACTGCCAGACAAACATGGACATTTAAAAATTATTCCATACACCAAAAATACTGGAACTTTTGCTTATAGTATCCGAGAAACAGACAACACTATGAAATTGAGGTCAAGGTAAAGATGAACCCTGCTAGACAGACATGTTCATCATATCATTATTCCATTCACCAATTTAGTACAAATATACTGGAACTTTTACTAATGGTATCTGATAAAAGGAAAACACAATGAAATTAAGTTCAAGGTTAGATAACCAGTTAGACAGACATGTTCACCTTACGATAATTTCATACACCATTTCCATACCTGCCAACTGTCTCTATTTGCAAGGTTTTCCCCATGGAGGCTCCCAATTGAAAATTTTGAAAGTGCATTTTTTTTCCACATTTTAAAACAAAATAAATGGAGAATGTGACAATGGGACACAGAAGATGCCCCTGCTAGCATTTTACTTATAAAGGAGCATAAACTAAAGAAGGGTAAAAGTGACACCATTCAAATTCAAACTTGATCTGTATTTTGTGGTTATAAGCATTGTGTATAAGTTTTATTTTATTTGTTTATGGCAAAATTAATTTAGAGAACGTAAACTAAAAATTAAGCAATTTTTCCATTTGTAAAGGGGCATAACTAGAACAGCAAAAGGGACTCCACCAAAATTCAAATTTGATCTGTGTTTTGTAGTATAAGCAATGTGTTTAAGTTTCATAACATTTGGTTGAGGCAAACAAAAGTAAGAAAATGGAAAGAAAAATTCAGCATTTTTTCATTTGTAGTTGGCATAACTCCCCAACGGTAAAAGTGATGCCAAATTCAAACATGATCTTTGTTTTAAAGTAATGAGCATTGTGTTATAGTTTAATAGCATTTGGTTGATACAAACTAAAGTTATTAAGAGAATGGTTCACAAAAATTTAGCAATTTTTCCATTTGTAAAGAAGCATAACTCAACTGAAAAAGGGACACCACTAAAATTCAAACTTGATATGTGTTTTGTGGTATTTAGCATTGTGTTTAAGTTTCATAACATTTGGTTGAGGCAAACTAAAGTTAGAGAACAGAAACCAATTTTAGGGTGTATGGACGTACAGACAAGGGTAAAACTTGATGCCCCCTCCGCTGCAGCGGGGGCATAAAAATGAATTTGACCAGGGTAGGGATTATAAAAGCAGATAGAAACAAATAAACAACTTTGAAATGAATTTGAAGGCTGCATTAAAAGTTTTAAAGGACTAAATTGCACTTAAACTCCATGGTCATTTTGAAGAGTTGGCAGATATGACAGAGTATACTGGAACTTTTGCTTATTGTATCTGAGAAACAGAAAGTTTATTTATATTTTATAGTGTGTCTTTCTATATTCACTATTGTTTCAGGTAAGGGTGAAGGTTGGTACCTATTAAAACGTTTAAATTAGCTGCATTTGTTTGCCCCTTATAGCTTGCAGTTTTGTTTAGTTTAAACATATTTTATGGATCAAAACAAATGGATTAGACACAAGTTTTTCAACAAGTTCGTCCTCTCCATAATATACATGAATATACCAGTTTTGGTGAAGACATTACTTTGACCTATAATGGTTTACTTTTACAAATTGTGACTTGAATGGAGATTTGTCTCATTGGCACTGTTACCACATCTTATATCTAAACATCATGAACACTGCTAGACAGAAAAGTACTTCTTATCATCATTCCATATCAAATATACTAGAACTTTTGGTTATAGTACTGAAAAAGGCTTTGTATATGCAGAGATTGGCAAAATGACATATATGCAAGTTTTCAGCAATCCATGTAAATTGATACCCACAAACATATATGAATCCCCAGTATTTGATTAAGACATAAAACAATGATAACTTAACATTGACCCATAAATAAAATTTAATTCTATTTTCAATCAGTCGATGAACCATGAAAACTCTCATAGAAATTGTCAAGTCAAATATAGTTTGATGTAGTCGAGTGTAGTATATGTTACCGACTATGGAGACATGGAAATACTGGGCATCTTTCCAGTCATGTTAGTGCTCTCACTATACAATTCTTTATCCCATTTTTATAAAACTCATACTATAGGTTAGTATCAGTTATTTCTCTGACACGTTTTATAATGGTGGGTGATAAATTTTTTTTTAAAGATTTACTGTGGATTAATTTATTTTTGTGGGTATCAATTTTGTGGATTGCGGAGAAATTGCATATTCGTGGATACTTGATTTCGTAGTTTTGCCGATCTTTGTATACAAAACCTATTGAAAAAATGTTATTTGTTGAACGTTTGAATTCGTGGTTCACCTGTACACACAACACTCTCGTAAATTGGAATCCAAAGAATAATAATGAATCCACAGTATGCCCTTGGAAATATAAAATATGTGCAATGGGGCAACATTAAGGAAGCTGGCTTGTCATGTTTTAGATTTTTTGTCAGATTTTCTAAATCCTCTGGTTTTATCCATTTGAATGACTTGAAAAAATTTGCCTGGTGACTCCCATTTTTCTTTTGTATATCATTTACGTGTATGATGATAAGCCATCTGTAAAGGTCTTATAAAAATTTTAATTACTTTTTAACAGTTTTTGAGAACTTAAACTTGTCAATGATAAAGCTATGAAAAGTCCAGAGAGAATATTATCCCGCCAAAATTTCAATGGCTAATATCTCGAAAAGAAGCATGGTGACCTATATATTTTTTTGGCTCTTTTGATTCCTTTATAAGTCCCCTATCTATATAAACTAGTGTGTTGAAAAGTTAATTTCTTTGAAACTGAGAAGCAAACTCCCTTAAGGGAGCTACCATTTGATTTTTATGGGGGGCTAGGATGAAAAATTTTGTCCTGCATTTTTTTTTAGCTGTAATCTCTGTCCTGCCTTTTTATTTTTCACTCTGTTCGGTCCTCCCTTTTTTTTTTTTGTTTATCCTGACTTTTTTTTACCTAAATTGTCAGCCTGACTTTTTTTTTTGCAAGCGTCTCATCCTGCCTTTTTTTTTTACTCAAAACTCCTGTCCTGCCTATTTTTTTCAAATTTCATCCTAGCCCCCCCATAAAAATCAAATGGTAGCTCCCTAACATTGGATTCTGTTCTTTTATTTAAATTGGAATATTTTAAACAAAAGTTTGTCACAAGTGATACATCGCAACAGAATCCAATCATCAATACACTGTTATATTAATTTGTCACAAAAAAGAAACAAGAAAAACAATTAATGATTTAATTTATATTTAAATTATTTTTATTTTGTTACACAATAAACAAGTTTTACTGTAAACAAAAAAGTAAATGTCCACAATATCAACACATCATATTTAATTGTTTACTTTTTATAAGATATATTAACAAATATAATAACAGACATGGTTAACAAAGCTACTAGTAATTTAATGAATAAAATATTTCCAAAATCAAGTTTAAATTCAAAGAACTAGTATTTAACTGAATCAACTTTTAAAATTGGTTATTTAAAACAAAAAAAGTCAAAAATGGTTTTAATTGGTTACATTTAAAAAAGATACTAAAATTTTGTACGTTTGATTATTTTTTACTTACTTAAATAATTTTTGTTAATTACTCATAGATTCCTTGTTATTCCTTCGAATTACATAATTGGGTAACTAAACACCAATGGAGGCCATATTTATACATTTGGTCACAAGTTGTTGTGTCTTATAAACTTAAGGTTAAAAAAAAAATGATTTCCTCCAGGTCTTACAAAGTAAAATAATTTATACAGAACATCAACTCTACCATATCTAAAAAATATATACAGAGGCCATACTGAGGTCAATATTAACTCTAACCAAGGACGTATGTTAGTTATACATCCTTGCTCTAACTAAATATAATCAATACATATATGTAAATATATACAACAATTGTTTAAAAGTTTATACATCTGAAAAATGTATAAATAATAAAAAAAACCTTGAGTATTATCTACAACCTAAAAAAAAGGAACATAATGTATCAAAGTTAACAATGAATATCAAAATAATACAAGCTTTGAGGTAAAAAATCAAATGTTATTTCCATTGCATGAAAGTTCATTTAGCAAAGCCATTGAAAATTGAATATTGGTTCCCCCTATTAGAAGCCTCATTTTGCAAGGCCATTGAAAATTGAATATTGGTCCCCCTATTAGAAGGCAATATCAAATGTCTTAAGGTGGTACCTAACACCTTCACTAAAAACAATTTGGCTCGTTTAATTTTCATAAAATTTTGAAAAAAGTATCTACTTTGACCCATTGACAAAAATATAAAAAAATCAAAAAAGTTGAACCAACCATTTTATCAGAAAATTTACACTGGTTATATAGCAGTTTGAGAAACACTACTTTTGATCATTGAGAATCTTAATATTCCATTAACAACACAAAGTCACAATGTAATTAAAACGTTTAGCTGATTTTACAGAGTTATCTCCCTGCAGTGCTAGGTACCACCTTAATGGTCAGCAGGCAGCCATTTAATGTTTTAACATGTTTTATTTATTTTGTGATTGATTAAATGAGGCACCGGTTTTGCTCTACAGAGAATTTCTTAACCACAGACATGGATATAAGCTGTTTTAAACTTTATAGATGACAAAATATAAGAAATTATAAAGACAAATAAAGCTACATTACCAGAGAAAAAAAATGAACCAGTGGTTAAAACAGACAAAGCAGGGTTAGGGGAAACCAACAATCTTTTGAGCATGGCCTGAGTACAACATAATCAAAAAGAAGGATAGATACAAGTCTCTTTGTAGTAGCAGTAAATTTTCCAATGATGTCTTGAAGGGCTTTGTGTCAATTTCAAACCATGCACACAAAGCAAAATTCACGGATCAGTAAAAGTACATTTTACAAAGAAGTGAAACAAGAACAATGAACAAGGCAAATAGTTATCTGCCCCTTCTTAGAACTAATTGCGAACAT
The DNA here is from genome assembly GCF_965363235.1 of Mytilus galloprovincialis. Lineage (NCBI taxonomy): Eukaryota > Metazoa > Mollusca > Bivalvia > Mytilida > Mytilidae > Mytilus > Mytilus galloprovincialis. Next base: position 72,659,841 of record NC_134842.1, on the reverse strand, counting down.
TACAACAACATGATGTGAAAATAACCTGATATCAGGAATATATATAAATAGTATATTGTTATATTCAATGACAAGTTTCAGAATTAACAAAAAAGAAACGTCACTAACAACAATTGAAATAAATGTACATTATTTGGTATATTTACATATTTAATAACAAATATTGATATTATATTCAATATTTACACAAATAATTGGCACTGATGCAGATAAAAAGCAGATGTCGGCACTACATTACACTAGTAATAATACTATGAATTCTGAAATTATTGTGTGCATTTATTATTGTCATTTTGTCCTTTAAGACTAAAATGTGATTTTACATTTTGCGATATTTAAAAAACATCCTGTTTTATTCATATAAAATATTTTCAAAATGTAAGTTTAAATTACTATGATTATAACCCTGTCACATATTTTGCAATAATTTCTTAATTTACAGTAATAAATTTCTTTGCCTTTGATAAAGATTTGTTATGATTATTGTTGACATACATTGTATAACATACATAAGGTATAAGTGTCTGCTTTTAAATTAAAAAAAAATATATACACAGAACTCATCATAATCTGTTATAACAAATCTTTCCAAAAAAATATTAAGAGCTGATCATGCAAGATAAAAGACAAATATTGATCACATCATGAAATAATTACACAATGTGTGTAAAATGTTGAAATAATTATACAATGTGTGTAAAATGTTGAAATAATGACACAATGTGTGTAAAATGTTGAAATAATGACACAATGTGTGTATATTGTTCAAATAATGACACAATGTGTGTAAATTGTTGAAATAATGACACAATGTGTGTAAATTGTTGAAATAATGACACAATGTGTGTAAAATGTTGAAATAATGACACAATGTGTGTAAATTGTTGAATGTATTACATGATATTAACAACCAAATGTAAATATATACTTCTAAAGTATAAAATAATATCTTTTTTAGGGATGAATTCTTTCAAATCAATTAGTATCTAATTAGTTATAAGTGTACATATAATTAGCCTTTACAATATAAATAATTCATTTTGAAGAACATTGGAAGACTTTTTACACTAAAAATGTCTGATTTTTATGCACTTGTTTTGATCACTTTTATTGGTTTCTACTAAAAAATATTTTCAGGTCAATATAAGGTCAATAAAACAATTGCAATTCTTTGAGATAGCAAAATATGATTTCCTTTTAGAAAACAAAGCTTTCATATAATTATTGTGATGAAATTTTTGTTAAAAAAGCCAACTCTTTTTGAGATATCTTATTTTATAAAATTGAGATATAACAGTTCATAAAAATTTACATAATAATAACTTACTGAAAATTCATCATTGGTATCAACCTACCTCCATCAATAACAATTTAAATCTGGAGACATTTTACATGATTAAGCACCAAGCAGATATATTATGAGGTTATTTATCTTTGGTAAAGTTTATAAGAAAACATATGAAAGCAGGAGTACTGTAAAGTTCCATAACTCTCCCCAGAAACTCTCTCCCAAGGATCTACATCTCCCAAAACAATAAAGGGCTACATACAGTCACTGATTACCCTTTCAAAAACTGAGTTGACATAAAAATGTGAATATACAATGGTATAATAATTAGGTAACATGATTAAGATGGAAAATAACGATCATATACCTATAAGGTGACATGATTAAGATGGAAAAATAACGATCATATAATTATAAGGTGACATGATTAGGGGAAATGAATATTTCTGAATTCATATACCTTTACATGACGGCAAATATCAGGTGCAAAGTTATAATAAAATTAACGGTATCAATTTTCTTGCACCAGATGCGCATTTCGACAATACATGTCTCTTCAGTGATGCTCTTGGCCAAAATATTTGAAATCCAAAGCTTATATAAAAGATGAAGAGCTATAAGATAATGAAATAAATTATATTAAATGTACTGGCTCCTGTATTCTTGATATTAGATTGTCTAAATATGATACATTGACCTACAAACATCATTTGATTCTGCGCTTGTTTTGTGCAATTAAAACAATAATCAAAAGTATTTCAATAAAAAAATAAGTAAAAAATTTCAAGTTTTAAGAATCCTTCCACAAAATAAACCAAAACTTTCCACGATTAGAATGGTTACATTTCTTTAAAAAGAAAAATCAGAATATTTTAAAAGTATGAATAAAATTGAGCCAAACTGTTGACCACCCCATTGCACCACAAATATTAACATCCATCCATAAAAGTACTGTACAATACAATAAAACCTAAATAAATTTGGGTCTAAACAGGGTTCACGAAATAGAGAATAATAGGTCCAAAACATTAAGAAATGAGAACAGGGGCCACAATATATAAAGAGAAAAGTAGAGGCATAAAATATAAAAATCTTGAGAAAGAAGAGAAAAGAATTTAAATAATTAAATAATAGATATTGAAAATATTACCCATCCAGAGCCTCATAAATTACGAAAATAATAAATAAATACAATGTTACTGGCCGTATGTTATATTATAGTGAATGTTGATTGATAATGACTGCAGTGAAGAAATCCATTTCAAACAATGTCAGAATAAAGAAAATTGTTAAGTATAAACTCGACTTCAAAAAGTTGTGGCATAATCATATTTAGAGAGTGACCAACAATTGAAGTTAAACAATACCTTTTGTACAATAAGAATTCAAAAAAATAAAAAATCAATCAATTTAGGCATTTATATCCATAAATTGTAGCCAAAAGACAATAACTGATTAAAAAACTTAATTCTATATGCACACATTATACAGTCGTAACTTTTTCATTACAGTGAAAATAAGACAAATTATCTCCCCTTATTTGCACAAAGCATTGTGTGGTTGTTTTCCTCAAATGTGAAAATGATTAAGCAATTGTCATATTCTGTTATTATAATATCAACCCTGCCTTATATTTGCATTGCACATATTGTTATCAACCATAATTCTCCCTCAAAAAGTTTCTTGAAAGTAATAAAAGAGTGAAAAAATGTCAGTACTTGAACTTATATTATAATTAATAAGTTATTGCCTCTTGAAAATTGCATGTCTAAATTAATAGTGGAGTTTTATTTTTCTTTAAATTATAATGATTTTCTTTGAAAAAATAAAGCATAAAATCTGTGTACATCATTTTGTCACTAAATCAATAATAAATAAATGTATAGTACAACAAATTCTGAACTTCAATTAACAACATAAGACTGTTTCACTACCATATCACAATCTATGTTGCCATAGTCACTAGGATGATAAGTAATGTTGTCATAGTAACTAGGATGATAAGTAATGTTGTCATAGTAACTAGGATGATAAGTAATGTTGTCATAGTAACTAAATTTACTGATATCATTAATCAATCTGTTATCTATACTGTTATGGTAACTAGGCAGTGAAATGTGTTGTCATGGTAACATGAAATCAATCTCATTAGATTATTCCTGTCATTGTCATGGTAACTGGACATCCCTCCATTCAGACCATGTCTGACCCCATATTGTCATGGTAGGTTGTGATAGTGTCAGGGTGATAATGAGGTCGTTGTACATATTTATGACCTGGTACACTTATTAAAGATGTTGGCTGAAAAAAATCATGTAAATAAAATTATACATTTATAGAGCAATCTATTAATCTTCTTATTGGTGCAATTTTTTATGATACTTTTTAATATCTGTATATTTCCTTTCATTGTTTGTTTGTTTTTTTGGGTCTTTTTTTTCTGTTTATAACTACTGAACCCATAGATACCATTAAATGATTAAATAAAAAATAGTCACAATTTTGGGACCACCATACAAGGGTAAAAGAATGAAAAGCAATGTCTTAATCTATTTAGTCGTCTGACAAAATAAGGAACAAATGATAGTTTGTAATTTTTGGGAGTCTGTTGTTGATGGGGCTGGTGTTTGACTGTTTTTGGTAATTTCCATTATCCTTTCTATGCCTTACTAATACTTTACTATAAAATATCTACTATTTATCATTTTGATAACTGTTGATTATTTCTATTTTCCAGCATATTTAAAATATACAAATAATTACCAAAGATTCAATTTCTGGTTCTTGGTCGTAAGGTTTACTACTATCCTCCTCATTGAAATCTTCCTCATCACTGTTCAGTAGATTCATCATAGAGGGCGCCAGTTTCTCTTTCTGTCTGATTTTCTGGGTTAAGGTCAAATGATACTAGCAAACAATTTTTTATTACTTACGAACATAAGTTTTAATAGTTTTTACCTTTACAAGCATTTCAATAAAAAAATATTTCTCAACTGAATATTTGCATTTTTTTCTTTTTTACAACCTAATTACTTGATCTGATTGTCATGTTTCTTTATCATATGAGCTGCGTCGAAAAATAATCGACCTTATGCAAGTGTATGCATACATGTACATGTATAAGATTTTAATAGATTTTGGAACATTCAAATATGAAATCTAAGATGAATTTTGGTCAGTTTTATTGAAAGAGCACATGATCTAAAACGAAAACAATTGTCCATACATCATGTTCATAAATGTCTGTCAAGTATTGTGTAAATAACATCAATACATTTATAGATTGAAAAAGGATACATTTGTTTAAGTGTTCTTTTATTCGTCTTTTTTCGCGAGAAGAATTTTCTGGCCAACGCCATAAACTGTTTTCTTGATGCTACAACACAAATAAAATTTATTACCTTCAATATATTTATTGCTTGAAGTTCAAAAACATTGTAAACAGTAAACCACAAATAAAACATGATTTACTACCCTCCTTTCGAAGTATCATAGTCCAACAGACAGATCGATGGCTTTTCTGTTGAACTAGTCTATTCTTAAAGTAGGGTAGTTTACCTGACCTAACAATGACTTCACGGTTCAGCTAACAAGCAAGCTATCCAAAGATATTACCTTTGGCTACACACTCAATGGAATCCACTGTAATATCAATGGTTTGTATTTCTTTTTATCCCTCTACTGATAAGTAAATAATATGACATGCAATTATGCACATTCTCATCTTTGGTTCTTCTGTTTTTTGTTTCTGTGAATATTGGACCATTAATCAATCACAATACATCTCCTTTTTTTTTATATATTGTAAAGAATTAATATAAACCATGCATTTCGATTTTTGAGTGGTATTTATTGCTTGAACAAACATAGCATTTAATTTTTTTAGTTGTGAAAAAAATCTAAGATTGTTCTATGCCATTTTTTTTCAAGACTGTTCAATTAAAATAGATGTGGTAGGGTAGGAAAAGATTGCTTAAATTCCTTCAAAGCAAACAAACTTTCTTAATAGTATTTAGCAACATTAACAAAACAAACAACCTCAAATGAATGACCTATGACCTAGGTCCCAGGATCAACAATATAACTTCCCACATCTATTTTAATGGGTCTCTACATAAAACAGCAAACTTTCATGTTTTTGTGGTAAAATTTAAAAAGAAACAATTTAACAACATTTATGACTAGGAAAATACATGTTTTACTCCTATTTGACTAAAATACAAAAATGCCATGAAATAATTTTTTTTTGAGGCACAAAGGGTTTCATACCTCCTCCCATATCTTTCAGTTTATGTCTTAATTCTGCATCATCATCTCCTTGTGGTATTGGCTGACTGAAAGGGAAGGCATCTAACTGCTGTTGTCTATCATCTCCATAACCTTCTATAGAAACTGAAAAATAAAAAAGTAACCATGTTAAGTGCATTTCTCAATCTTCTTTTGTTAGTCCTCTCCATTAACAAATAAATGCTGAAGTTTTAACAATGGTTAATAACCATAAAACTAGTTTCAGATGTCTGCCTTCACTAGAAATTAAATGCTGAAGTTTTAACAATGGTTAATAACCATAAAACTAGTTTCAGATGTCTGCCTTCACTAGAAATTGCTCCAATAGAAAAACACGTATATTGTTTATACAGTTTTCAGTTCAATTGATGATAGGAAGAACAAATATATGTTGACAGGGTATTAAGTGACTAAGTCTCTAGGTTACAGATTAGATGATTAAGGTATGGATCAATAATACACTCTTTATTTTTACCTCTATCATCATCATTAAAGGACAGTCTAACATCAGAGGCTGCAGCTAGTGGTACTTCAGCTGACCAGTCATGTCTGTCTTCCTGTTGGGGGATGGGAAGAAGTCGAGGTACCTCTGGTACTTCATGTGACTTTTTCCACACTTCTAACTGCTCTGTAAGAGGAGCATGCTTCCGACTTTCTGTAGATTCACGGCTTGGTGATTTCTTCTTCCGCTCTGATTTACTCTGATTCCTGATTCGTTCTGCAATAATGGATAATTGGATATAAAAAAAAAAATTGATAGTAATACCTTAATGTAATAATAATAATAATAGTAAAAATTTCTATAGCGCCCTATATAACAATAAAATCACTCTAAGGCGCTTTACATATATACATGATAAAAATATATTAAGTTAACCACAAAACAAAATGAAATAAAAAAATGTTATGTTTAAAAGAACTAAAAACTTATATATGAAAGATATATGAACATAAATAATTATATTGATAGAAAAATAATAGAATTAAAATCAATAATAAGTACAAAATAATTAAAACATAGAAAGCGAAAATATATGTCTTACATACTACAACAAAAGTCCCCAGACGAGGCAAAAATCATCCAATCTCAAGCAGATTTTAACAATTAGCAAGGACAGAGGATATATCAATTATATGTTAATAATTAAACACAAAATTTGGTGATTGCATTCAAATATGTTTTGGTGAATCAGTTTAGTTGTACTGTACTACCCATATTTTGACATTATCCATATTCTGAAACATTTTGACATTAACCATATTCTGACATTATGAATTTACTATATAAAAGGCCAACAAATTTATGTGGTGCGACTTTCTCTCATACCTTTTTCTAATGTCTGCATGAATTCCTCATTCCCTCTGAGTTCCTGTAGGAATTCACTGTTCTGTAACATAATGGCAAGTCTCTCATCCTCTAAATATTGTGACATTTCAGGGTCGGCATTCATCACAGCCGTACGACGTCGCCTCTCGTTCTCCTTCATTTTCTTATCTAGCATTCCTTGCGTAAACTCGTGTGAAGATATTATCTGAAAATATTTCAATTGAAGTTATACTTTACGGCATTTGACACTCAGTCTTATTTTGATTAGAACCTTTGTTTTCTTTCTTCAATTTATCAAATATACAGATAATATAAAGGCTCAAATTGAAACTTATAGGAAATCATCAATCCTCTTTTCTGAAACTGTTTGGCAAATCTAAACTGAACTTAGAGGAATTTTACATAGAGATTCCAACCAAAATTCTCCATTCTCTCATGTGAACGAGCAAGGACCTGTCCAGCTTAATAGGCATGTAGTTTTGTCAATGGAAATATAGAGCGATTAAACATTAGTTAACAATATACATATCAAAACAGATATTCAATGGTAGATCCACGATCAACATAATTAACTGTTGAGTTATTTGATTTTTTTATCTATAAACATGATCAAGTGTTATTGTGACCTTTATTTTTGACCCTCTGCCCTTGAATCCTAGCTACAACATTGTACACTGTTGGTGAACAAGTCAGATTCATGTCAAATTAAAGATCCTAGTGATACAGATCTAACATGATCTACCGTGGATTCATTTATTTTCGTGGATACCAATTTTTTCGTGGATAAGGTTAAAGTTGTATTTTCGAGGATATTTGATTTCATGGTTTTGCCAAAGTCTGTCTTAATGCCAATAGAAGATTTTTTTTCTTCGTTGATCATCTAATTTCGTCTTTTACCTACAAATGTATACCAACGAAATTCACGAAAATTGGTATCCAACGAATATTAATAAATCCACAGTATAAACTTACTAATGATTGACTTGTTAAAGGCATTCCTGTACCCCTAGTTCTAAGTAACGGTTCGATAGGCGACCTCTCACTCATGCTCCGAGACAGCTTTGTCTGTCTTGTACTTGTATCTTCTGTAAGAACACTTTGCGACAGTTTTTTCCTTTCACTACTTGATCTTGAACTAACATGTTTACTCCTTCTGTGGTGCACTCTAGGTTTTTCATTTAAGTCAATATTAGTGTCTAAAAATGACCTCGTTGTTTCCGAGGTAGGAATCAATCGTAAAAAGTCATCTGGCAAGTTACCAAGCATGGGTGGGTTCCAGTTACGGAAACCTGTTTTAACAGGTGTATTATGACCTGTTTTGACAGGTGTATTATGAGTCATCGTGGAAGACGGAGGTCGTTTAGGTTCTGTATTAGACAGAGACAGTTCATCAGTTTCTGGGTCAAACAAACTCTTGCTACGTTGTGACCTGTGTGATTTTCTATGAGCTTTTGATGACATTGAATGAGACCGTGTCTTTGATGAGTTTTTACTCTCCTGACTAGATATAGGTGTTGTCCAGATGTTTGTTGACACAGCTTCAGTATAAGATGGTGGAGAATCTTCACTCCTATGCTCGTTATATAAAGGGCAATCATCTTCCACCTAAAAAATACAATTAAAAAAAATTGTCATTCTAGCAAAGATGGTTATATACTACTGTAGCTAAATCTTCTAATATAATTAAATCAAGGCCTAAAATATTCAAAGGATATTACACAGTACATAGGTTGGTTCAGCTAGAATATTTGGTAGTACGGTAAATATTTTCAGTGAATGGTGATTGGTCATAGTAGGTAAATGACTCTGAAATACTTCACAGCTGTACCAGCAGGGGTTAAAAAATCCACAAGTCCGACGCCGGGGACTAGAACATTTACGCCTCGGGCAATCAAAACTTGTAACCTAATATGCCCGACGGACTAGTAACAAATTATTGATGTTTCCAAAATAGATATTCTATGATCTATCTTAGCTAATCAAATTCAATTATGTCATCTGGGATTCCAAACATTTTAACTGGTTTGTATAGGTCCTGTTGTCCAGTTACATGTTTAAACAAGAATGTGTCCTCAGTACATGAATGCCCCACTCGCACTTTCATTTTCTATGTTCAGTGGACCTTGACATTGGGATAAAAACTCTAATTTTGCATTAAAATTAGAAAGATCATATCATAGGGAACATGTGTACTAAGTTTGAAGTTGATTGGACTTCAACTTCATCAAAAACTACCTTGACCAAAAACTTAACCTGAAGCGGGACAGACGGATGAATGGACGGACAAACAGACGGACGCACAGACCAGAAAACATAATGCCCCTCTACTATCGTAGGCGGGGCATAAAAATAGAACAAATAACTCAGGGTGGCCCAGTATCATATATTGATCGCAATATCTTGTACTTTCAATATCGATTTCTCAGTACAGGGGGGTATTGTACATTGCTTCTGTCGAGATTTTTAATTAACGGTACCAGGGGTATTATTTATTGGTCTTGTTGGACAACTGTTGAACACAAAACAATACAACAAAATATTTCAAAATAATTTAGTACGGGCACTTCAGGAATTTTGTCAGTTTCAAAGCGAAAATCTGTAGATGAAAGGGGTACAGTACTAATGAGGTTGAAAATTAATTCATCCCAAAATGCAAAATACAATTGGGAAAAGAGGAAAATAACATTTACAGTGACATGGACAGAAAGATTCCCCTGGTCAAGGTCGGGTGTGGAACCGGGATGAAAAACCTGAGACCATGTTGTGCGAATATTGCGGGTGTTTTCCCGAGCATGCCAATAGAAGGTTTGCCTTGTATTTGGGGACAACAAATACAAGAATTAAACCACTTGTTTCACACAATAAAACCAATGAACATATTATCTGTGCCAGAAAATATTTAACGACCCATGGTACTACAACGGATAATAAACAGCTGCGCCATGAGCGCATGATACGCCCGACGTCTTGTGTGGAAGTTTTAAGCAATAACCATTTATTGTTGTTGAGACACGGTGGGACATGTGAACCCCCCCCCCCCTCCCCCCCCCCTTTTTTTTTTACAAATATCACTAAAATAAAATTTTGAATCAAACCAAAAAGTATACAGATCTTTAAATTAGTATAACAAAGAAGTGTGTACAGTTTCAAGCAATAATCATCAATTGTTTTTGAGATACGGCGCGACATGTAAAAAAAAACCCTCCCCTTTTTTACAAAATACTCAATAACTCAAAAATAAAATTTTGAGTCATCACCAAAAAGTATACAGATCTTTAGATTAATATAACAAAGAAGTGTGTAAAGTTTTAAGCAATAATCATAAATCTTTTTTGAGATACGGCACGACATGTAAAAAACCCCTCCCCCTTTTTTACAAAATACTCAATAACTCAAAAATGAAATTTTTAATCATCACCAAAAAGTATACAGATCTTTAGATTAATATAACAAAGAAGTGTGTAAAGTTTTAAGCAATAATCATAAATCGTTTTTGAGATACAGCGCGACATGTAAAAAAAACCTCCCCCTTTTTTACAAAATACTCAAAAACTCAAAAATGAAATTTTGAATCATCACCAAAAAGTATACAGATATTAAGATTAATATAACTAAGAAGTGTGTAAAGTTTTAAGCAATAATCAAGAAACGTTTTTGAGATACGGTGCGACATGTGAAAAAAAACACACCCCTGTTTTAGTTACAAAGTGCCGTAACTCAAAAAGTTTAAATCTTATTTTCACCAAAAAGTATACAGATCATTTGACCATCATAAGAAACAACTACATAAAGTTTCATGAAATTTGGATAAGTCGTTCTCAAGTTACGTTGCGACATGTTTACGCCGGACAGACGGACGGACGGACGGACGGACGGACAGACGGACGGACACCGGACATTTGTATACCATAATACGTCCCGTCAAAATTTTGACGGGCGTATAAAAATGAAGTAGTATAATGTCTACTTTAAAACATGACACGTGCACCCACCCTGTATTATGCAGCAAACTCTGATTTGTAAGGCAAACTTGGGATAGCAGTTCTTTAAACAGGGCTAGTAAAATCCTGCTGCCAATAAGTCCTGGGCTAGTTAGCTGTAACAACAAATTTTAACCCCTGACCAGTCAATACCTTATTCAATGTTAGGTGTTTTTCGCTGATATGCGATATATATCTTTATTTCTGTTTAAGTGTTGTTATTAGGTCATTCATCACTTTTTTTTTATTCATTTATGATTTATTTGTTTTGATGTTGATTTTTTTCCCCAAGTGGTGTCCTCTATATTTGTAACATTTAATTTTATGATTTTCTCTTATATCTTGGAAAGATCTACAAGGACATTTTTCATTGTATGAAAAAAAATCTGATTTGGCCATTTGCCATGTGGTTTTTCAGTACAGCTGTCATTTCAAATTTAAAAAAGAAAAGAAAAAAAAAAGTAAGAGTAACAAAAGATGTAGAGTCCTTTTCACAAAAAAACTTACAGCTAAGATTAATCTTAAGTCATGAACAATTCAGTATTCTTACGACCGATCTTAGTCCTAAGTTTTTTAGTGAAACCAATTCCTGATGAGATCTCTATTGGGGATTCCCCTCCTTCTGTATACATACTTACTGCAAATCAAAGACCAGGAAGGGTCTCTATTGGGGATTCCCCATCTTCTGTAACTAAACTTACTGCTGATATCAGATCAGGAGGGATATCTATTGGGGATTCCCTGCCTTCTATATCTATATTTACTGCTGATATAAGATCAGGAGGGATCTCAATTGGGGATTCCCGACCTTCTGTTACTATACTTACTGCTGATATAAGATCAGGAGGGATCTCAATTGGGGATTCCCTGCATTCTGTATCTATACTTACATGTACTGGTGATATAAGATCAGGAGGGATCTCTATTGGGGATTCCCTGCATTCTGTATCTATACTTACTGCTGGTATAAGATCAGGAGGGATATCTATTGGGGATTCCCTGCATTCTGTATCTATACTTACTGCTGATATAAGATCAGGAGGGATCTCTATTGGGGATTCCCTGCATTCTGTATCTATACTTACTGCTGGTATAAGATCAGGAGGGATATCTATTGGGGATTCCCTGCCTTCTGTATCTATACTTACTGCTGATATAAGATCAGGAGGGATATTTATTGGGGATTCCCTGCCTTCTGTATCTATACTTACTGCTGATATAAGATCAGGAATGATATTTATTGGGGTTCCCTGCATTCTGTATCTATACTTACTGCTGGTATAAGATCAGGAGGGATATCTATTGGGGATTCCCTGCCTTCTGTATCTATACTTACTGCTGATATAAGATCAGGAGGGATATTTATTGGGGTTCCCTGCATTCTGTATCTATACTTACTGCTGATATAAGATCAGGAGTGATCTCTATATAAGGGATTACCTACCTTCTGTATTTATACTTACTGCTGATATAAGATCAGGAGGGATTTCAATTGGGGATTCCCTGCCTTCTGTATCTATATATAAATTGGTGATATAAGATCTGATGGGATCTCAATTGGGGATTCCCTGCTTTCTGTACATTTGTACATATGGACCATAATTTGGTATTCAGCCTTTGGTTTCTTTTTGTATCCTTTTTTATAAGTTCTAAAATTTTAACTTTTATTTTGTGGGTTGTGTTGGTGTTAGAATAGTATGAATGGAACAATTGAGTTTTTCGAGAAAAAATTTACATTTTGATTCACCGTTTACGTGACAGGAAACCAAACAGGAAACCAATCTTTATTTTCTTTATTTTGCACAATATAATTCAAAAGGCATAAATAAACACCATTTCTAGTGTTACTTGCTTCATGTTAATATTTAAAATCTATTTTCAATGTTATATTAAAGTGTTTTTTAAACGTGACAGGAAACCATAAGAAACCGAAAGCATTTTTTTATTTTTATTTTATTGCAAAATCTGCTTAAAATAATTTGAACAGTATACTTTTTCTTAAAATCCATCTTAAATGTAACAGTATTATAAAACTCCTAAATATGTGCTTGTTTTGAAAACAATTAGTACAATTTATTCAGAATTTTCCATATTTTCTTCGTTGATACAGGATACCATAATCGTTGTATCTTGATGTTTTGGCCCAAAAAATATATATTTATATTTGGTTTTGAAATTCCAGTTATATAAAATTTATTCCAAATCATTGGCAATGTAAAATTCTTTAAATCCAGTAAAGAAAAAAACTTTTAACTTGGAATTAAAATCTTTAAAATAGGCACCATGTGATATTTGTGACCTGTACACCATCTACATGGTTTCCACATTTTAACCTACTTTAGTGGGCTAAAATCAATAAAGTACTTCCTTTCAAGTCATGCCTGGTAAAAGTTTACTTTTCCTTTGACAAGTTTATTGCGTTTCTGAAAAGTGTTTGCAGAACATGAATAAAAAAAAAAATTAAAAATTGTGACAAAGTTACCAACTTTGTACATTCCAAGTGTAACGGTATATTAACATGCATTTTTCATTTAATTATCTTTATTCACCTAAAATATCCAGTAATATTTACTGCTGAAGCAAAATCAATCCAACGAACATCGGCACCATGATAAGAGACGTAATTTCGATTGAATTTTCCAAGGACCCTTTACATAGTTATTGGGAAACGTAGTGTGTTTAAACGTCGGTCAAATCTGAAATCGATTTTGTCAAGTCATTTGGCATTTATTTTCACACAAGATCGTATGTAACATTATGCACATAGGAATAATAATAGACCCCCGGCGCAATCTCTTTGAAAATTGTATTTTCCTTTTTTAAACAAGTCGAAACAAGTCTACAGATTATGTTTGCTAACATCCCGTTGGAAACAAAAACAATGTTTAGAACTAGTATATCGTATGTCCGGCTGTAAGGGTGTGATCACATGTTAGTCACATGTTTCACGTCTGACCCGCCGGTCACCGGAAATGATTAGAACTTAAGGACAAAAACAATTTTAATAAATAACTGGACTTCTGTTTCGTGTGAAATGTAACGCATAAGGATAACGTCATTTTCTTACTTAATTATTACGAAGATCAAAACAAGAATGTAAATCATCTCTGATTTACCTGTTTGAACATCTCGCGAGAGTTCATATTTGCATATTGTTTTTAAGAATTCTATTACAACAAAGCAGATTACATCATCTAAAATTTGCGTTACGAAATCGGACACAAAAGTCACGCCACTGTTCTTACATCTGCTACATAAATACTTATAGTTCTCTGCATTTTCTTCTGACTATTCTTATTGGTCAATGTTCTTTGTTATTTGAAAGCAAAAGTTACGAATTTGCCGGTGACGATTATCTATAAATCAGTCAGCGTTATGCTCTTCGGAAACAAAAAGTAACGCGAGAAACGACACAAAAATACGGTTGTAGAAACTTGGAAATTTGTATATTTAAATTTTTTTTCTAGGAAAGAATAGCATACACTTGTATGTTGATAAAAATAATGGCATCTTTAGATATAGTTACAACTTTTCTTACAGTAATTCACAATTTTATCACTTTTCTATAGTTATAGGAAACGAGCCCAATAGCAAATTATGGTCCATATATATAAATTGGTGATATTAGATCTGATGGGATCTCAATTGGAGATTCCCTGCCTTATGTATCTATATATAAATTGGTGATATAAGATCTGATGGGATCTCAATTGGGGATTCCCTACTTTCTGTACCTGTATATAAATTGGTGATATAAGATCTGATGGGATCTCAATTGGGGATTCCCTGCCTTCTGTTACTATACTTACTGCTGGTATAAGATCAGGAGGGATATCTATTGGGGATTCCCTGCCTTCTGTATCTATACTTACTGTTGATATAAGATCAGGAGGGATCTCTATTGGGGATTCTCTGCCTTCTGTTTCTATACTTACTGTTGATATAAGATCAGGAGGGATCTCTATTGGGGATTCCCTGCCTTCTGTATCTATACTTACTGCTGATATAAGATCAGGAGGTATCTCTATTGGGGATTCCCTGCCTTCTGTATCTATACTCATTGTTAAAAGCTGATCGATTGTTGAATCTACAGCCCCATCATTTGCCCTAAGTACTGCCTCAATAATCTCACAATCCATTGTAGGGAACATTGTTTTGAAATCAGCCATTGCCTGATCAAAGTCCAACTGTTTGGTTGGTCGTGATTTGGTTTTACTTTTTTCTGCATTGCTATGGGTACGATGATGATGGTGATGGGGTCGATGGCCGTCCACGGTAGTAACTGCTGTCTCTGTCATGTTGTTTGGTATAAATTCATTATCTGGTGGAGATGGTTGATTTCTCCGACTGCTACGTCTACTACTCGGCTTGTGTTGCTGTGCATCTGCTGTCGCCATCTGGTGTTAGTTTGTTCCTCTCTCTATCTTTATCATATCATTATCTTAAAAAACCTATAAAAGAAATAGAAAGAATATAAAATTCTTAAGGAATATGTAAATCTAATTTTATAACTGTTAAATGCTATTTATTGTGACAAGCTAATATTACATGTACCTCAAGTTTTATCATTGCACAATATATTATAACTAATTTTATCTTAATTGTTTGATTTTAAATTTATATCTTGAAATTTTTGTTTTTGTTTCAGAAGTGGAGTGGAAACAAACTATATACATGTATAATGCAAATAAGTGAAATAAAATTAAATATTGATTAAAAATCTTATTCCTGTCTTTTTAAAAAAAAAAGTAGGTTTTATTACAGTTATGTTGTGTGAAAATTTATTATCCAGAGAGAAAAAAATCAAAATAAAAGGTTTGTGCCTTATTATTTTTCTTAGCCTTATTTCCACCTAAGCATGCTAAGCTTTGTCTCTCCCAAATAACTGAATGATAAAACTTACAATACTACATGTAATTCCATATTAATCCTACAAGTACTTATATTGACAATGAACCTAGAGCGTTGACCTTTACATCAAGGAAATGTTTCATTCAGTAGGTGAACTATGTACATTTGTACGAGGGTAGGACAAACATTTATTGTCTGGTATCACTTTCTCTAACTTTAGGATCAATTGAGACTTAAACTTTTTCATCATTGTCTCATCATATTTTTTTATACTGTTTGTATCTCATGGAGATATGCTTATTCATGTTATTGGTAATGTTGTTAGAACAAAAATTTGATTGTGTAATTTAAATGTGGGGTATCCCATTTCTACCCTCAGAAATGTCAGATATATATATATGAATGGAAAGATTCATGAATCATAATATTTTCTTCCTGTCTAAATATTTAATCTAGGATGGAAGGGAAGAATTTTAAGTATCACAACTACTTTTTACCATTCATTACAATGAAGACTGCACTTGTTGTTTTTAAGTACAATGTACATGTACTTCATTTTGGTCCACTTTCATTGGCATTTATTTTTGTATAATTCTAATGTTGTATAAAAAGTTTTTTCCATTCATGATTGGTGAATGTCAAGGAAACCAAAATTTTTGTAGCTGTTTTAACTGGTTTAGTTAAATTCCCAGACAGGCTTGATTGATCTTCAAGTGCTGATTGAGTTTTTGATCAAGACATACATTTATATATATTCAAATGCATTTTTAATTAAGAGAATTTTCAAAAATAAATTTTACTTTGGCAGAGGTAATTGCATAAACCTCAAATAAAAGAGGGAGAGTTATAGATCAATATATTCTGACTAGAAGTAGGAAAAGTTTTGGTGTAGACTGGCATGTCATACAGCACAAAAATAATCAGCCCAATTGAATTAAACATGTAAGTGTACATGTAGACCACCAAAAGGTCTTTTTATGCATGATATTCCATGTATTCTTTAGTAAAATAGAAGATTTAATTATAGTTTTTAAATTCATGCAGAAAGTAATCTACAAATGTATATTGTACATGTACAATGTTCAAATTCCAATTGATATTTGACACCTTTTTGATAAAGATTGATCTTTTTTTTACAACAACTACCTATTTAGTTATTTATTTATCAGTCAGGGGACTTACTGAAATAAGTGATTTTTAAATCACTTATTTGAGTAGCAAATTCGAGGTTTTGTCACAAATTGGGATTTTTTAGTTTTTTCAAAATTTTAAACACATAGGTTTAAATAACATCTTTTAATTAGTAAAATTAAAAAAGCATGAACTTTTTGCTTCTTTTAAGTAGCAAGGTTTATGCCTTTGATGCTATCATTTACCTAAAAATTCTATTTTAGTTGAAAAAATGCCATAATAATGGCTTTACATAATGAACTGATACTTTCTTAAAAGATTTTTCACAGCAGTGGGAGTTTCCTGTGAAGTTCAAGGTTTCATCTTTCAGATTATGTAATAAAATTCTACTGTTTGCGATAAAAATATCACTGTTCGGGGGTGTTGAAATTAGTGAGGGTTATTAAAAGAATGATACTTAAACAAGTGATTTTTGGGAAGGACATTGAGGTCTGATACTTAAACAAGTGATTTTTATGTCATTATCCTAGATTCAGTACAAGGTCATCACCTGAAATGACCTGGTCATCCTAGACAACAGATGTTGGTTCTGATAAGTTTAGAAACATAATTAGTCCCTGGATCATTAGTATTCTATATTTAAAGCTACACTAATATTAAATCACTTCTTCTAGTGATTAATTTGTACTACTTAAATAGGTGATTATTAAAGAAAGACAACTCTAACTTCCAACCTTTATGGAAATAATGTTACTTGAATCAGTGATTGAGAAAATCACTTGTTTAAGTAAGTCCCCTGACTGTTTATTTACAATTCCTGTTATCAATACCATGATTTGCTTTTATTGTAACCTTCTAGTTATCACTGGTTATAAATAATTTCTGTCATACATGTAATTACGATTTCACACTTAGTATCATTCTTGTTTAAATCTTTTATTTTCTTGTTCATGTTGTTTATCTTTTGACCTGTGTGTGAGATTATTAAGATGTGCTAGTGTGTAATAAGTTTACCTGTAAATCAACTGCTATCTTTTGTTGTCACAAAAAAAATCATTAAGAAATAAAAAATTTGACATTGGAAGTAAAAAAGAATTGCATGATATGCCAAAGCCTTGCCACTGAGGCTGAATTTCAATGTTGAATTGTTCTTTAAAGCTTAAGGTAGTCCGAGATTACTCGTCCAACGGCTGTATTGCTGTCCCACACCCCAAGATTGTCTGGCAATACAGCTGTTGGACGTCAGACTCAGAGTAATCTTTTAAATGAGTTCAAATACAAAATAAAATGAGTTTCACTTTAAAAGCTTGCATGACAAAAGATTAAGAGCCCTTACACTTTACACATGTTACACAATGATGTACATCATGTACATGTAAACATCAAAATCAGGTGGGGAACCAGAATTTTGAAAAAGGGGAGGAATACCAAGATAAATCAACGTATGAAAATGGTGAAAAATATAAAGTAAATTATCAAATGTTGCTAAATAATTGCACCAAAATCAGGCGTGGATCCAGCCATTTTAAAAAGGGGGTCCAACTATATGCTCCCATTCAAATGCATTGATCGTCCAAAAAAAAGGGGGGTTCCAACCTCCAGAACCCCCCTGGATCCGCCAATGAAAATTAAATACAAGTGTATTTTTGATTTTACACCTCACTGACTGGGATAAACATGATAACTAGAAGAATGCTGGGGGTACATTTAATTTGACCAGTATTTTATTGGAGACAATGTTATTTAAACAGAATTACATTGGAAAAATTAAATTTTGATACACATAAAAATAAAAGATAAATAACCTACCTCGTACATTCGTATCTGAATATATTTGTAAACAAAACTGACATTTACAAACGTTAAACAATTCAATCACTCTTACAGTATTGATTTAAATAGTGATATAAAAACAGGAATTAACTATTATAGCGAAAATGTAACTCATAACAAACATCAAAGAAATATTTCGAAAGTGTGTCAAGATGAAGGATGGGCTTTTCCAATTATTCTTCTGTATAAAATTAACCTAAATTATCCTTACTATTTATCTTACTGTGATTTCACATCTTTTTCCCAAAATAATGCTGAAATGGTCATTTTATAATCGTCTGTAGCAATAGTAAGCTTTAAAGTATTTTTTCAACCACCTGCTGCGGTCAAGCAACCGGAAGTCCACTTGTAAACACAAGATTGTACTGGTTCACCCAAGTGTTTAATGCAGTGCAATTTTACTATAAATCACGTGTTGATAATACATACATTGATTCAATGTTTTCATCATGGCTGGATCAAGAATTGATAAATTTTCAAATATATTTGCAAGGTTATCTATTTATAATTATATATATTGCATTGACAGCCATCACAAGACTACACAGATGACAAAAAAAACTTAAATGCACATTTTTATGCAAATGATGAGGAGAATATCTTATCTTATACATCAAAGCTTATAAAAATATTTGTAGTTTTATAGAAATTATAGTACTTTTACTTCTAAAAGTATTTATAAAGAAAGAATATAAAACACCTTTCCTTTTAACTGAATCATTACCCTGGTTGGCATTACACAGGCACTTATTTCTATCAATGACAAGGTCGACTATCATGACTATCCAGTATCAGGTGGATCAGACATTTCGTCCCAAGTCTATTATGGTATCAGGTCCGTTCGCGCCCAATACACTTTCGCACCCTACATGTTCGCACCTCGCACGTTCGCACCCAAGGTCCGTTCGCACCCAATTTAAAATCACAAGTTCCAGTTGAATAATTGGAAAATCATGATTGTTGTTTTGAATTGCCTTGATGTAAATACTGCATGTATTTAGCTTCGTACGAGTAAAAAATTGAAAATTTTAAATGAAAAACACAAAAGATAATTATTTTTTAACAGATAGCCCCTTTGACCTGAAACAATTAAATAAAAAATTATAGCAATACACTAACCAAAATTGATTAATATTTAAAATAGATTCCACCCAAAAAACCCGGTCGTCAGAATCTCACTTTATTTAGAAACAATGATTAAAAATATTTTAACAATACACTATCCAAAACATGATTAAGATTTATTCAACACAAAAAACACGTTGTCTCATTTTACTTTGAGACAATGACAACAAATATACTAACAAGAATACACTTGCCAAAACTTGGTTACAAAGTTATCAAACACAAAACCAATAAAAATTGGGCGCGAACGTGTAGGGTGCGAAAGTGAAAGGGCGCGAACGTGATCGGGTGCGAACGTGAATAGGCGCGAACGAACCCGGATTCGTCTATTATATATATACGCCTTAATATAAGACAAATACTTATTCACTTGCATTTATGAAAAATGTCAGCTGATTGCGAAATTCTGTTATATGCCGAGGCGATTTCTCAGTTGTCAATCCCAATAAAAGTTGCTTTTGTTGTCAGAAACCTCTGTAGCAATTCTAGCCAAGTATGTCAATCCTGGTTATTGCGTCTACCTACCCCAAATTGATAGATAGATACTTGAATCAGCAAAAATGATCAGCAAGACAAGATCTACAATTATGACTATAAATATAGCAGAAATTGTCTAGACAACTCCTTATTGGAGTCATTGCTCTATCATAACAATATTTTATACCATTGTTGAGGGGGGATAGGACCTTTATCGGGACTCCAGGATCAGGTGTTTTTAAGCTCGGGATTGACACTTTTGAGATCCAGGAATTCTTTTTTCGAATTTAGGGACCTCAGGATTTCGTGTTTTTAAGCCCGGGATTTCGGGATCTTGTGTTTTTAAGCAGGGATCAGGACCCCTGCTACACCGTCTCATTGTTTTTTTGCCTTTTGCCTTATATGATCAAATTTATGATACATAAATAGACAGTTTAAATCACAAAAATGATCAGCAAGGCCTACTAAGAAGTCAAATTTTGTTGATATGGTTAGTAGACTCTTTATAGGAGTGTTGCCATTTTTACCCTCTTTTGTGTTTAGAGCAAAAACTAAAGAAGATAGAGCATGTAAAGAGAAACTGAACAACTAAATGATTAAAAATACAACATCGACAAAACAGAAATTTTTATCATGAATTCTATTCTTGTCAACAATGGTCAAGGGTGTACTTTGTTGAATATACACATAGACAAAAGTGATCAAAACAGGCTCTTTGGAGCCTCTCTATACAGTTAGTAAACCCAAAACCTAAGGTACAAGGACAGCTAAAATAGAAAAAGGCTATACTATAGATAACACAGTTTTATTATTATTTTCAGAGTGGAAGGAATGATACGTTCAGGAGCTATGAAATATGAAGACAAACCAATCTGGTTTAATGTATATAAAGCATTTCCTCCAAAAGTAAATCCAACTTTTACCAGGAAAGCCCCAGAAAATCAACAAGTTGTTAATATACTCTACCCAGAAGATCTAGTCAGAGCGTAAGTTACTTATACAGATGGTGATAATATACTTATTTAAAGCTTTAAAACATTAACTTACTATACCTGTTGCTGTTCATCTGTTTAACCGCACATTTCAACACCTAATGTCTCTTCAGTGCTGCCTTTTATGATAGAAATCACAAAAATGATCAGCAAGGCAAGATCTACTCACAAATAACACCAATAAACTACTGTTTGTGTCTAATAGGAGAGAAACTGTTACTTCTGAAGATGAAGAAAAAACACTGTCTGTCACCCTATTTTACACATTATTATTACTGTTTTAAAATTTAGATTACAGGACTGGGAGTATCTTATATGAAGAATAGATTTTAAAATAGTTTTAGAAGAATATCAAAATTTTATTTTCAGGAAATATTATGCAGTATATGGCAGTAAAAAATCACAAGAAGTAGTAGACTTAACAGAAAAGGAAACACCCACCCAGTGTCAAAGGTCAGTTGGTTGTAGAAGTAATACATTTTACAACAGTACTCAAATCTGAAGAAGTAAATACGTCATCTTAAAAGTGTTCATTTCTCATGAATGAATAAAATCTCAAGAATTAATCAAATTTCAAGAAGTAGTTAATAAATTTCTGAAAGTAATTAAATCTCATGAAGTAATCCAATCTCATGAAGTAATCAAATCTCATGAAGAAATCAAATCTCATGAAGTAATAAAATCTCACAAAGTAATCAAATCTTATGAAGAAATCAAATCTCATGAAGAAATCTAACCTCAAGAAGTAATCAAATCTTGTGAATTAATTAAATTTCAAGAAGTAGTCAATAAATTTCGGAAAGTAATCAAATCTCACAAAGTAATCAAATCTCATGAAGAAATCAAATCTCATGAAGAAATCTAATTTCATGAAGTAATCAAATCTTATGAGGTAATCAGATGTTAAGAATTGAAAATCTCATGAAATATTAGAATCCATACCTGCCAACTGTCACTATTTGCTGGGGATTTCCCCCATGGAGGCTCCCAAATATATTATAAATCCCCCTTAAGGTTTTGTAGGACTATCTTGTATGTAAAACTCCCATGGGCATTTTGAAAAGTTGGCAGGTATGCAAATCTTAAAAGAAGAATATAAATCTTTAAAACTAATCAAGTCTCATGAAGTACTCACATCTACAATATAATCAAATCTATGAATTGTCCAAACTTCATAAAGTTACCAAATCTCATGAAGAAATCTAACCACAAGAAGTTATCAAATCTTGTGAATTATTCAAATTTCAAGAAGAGATCAAATCTCATGAAGAAATCCAACCTCAAGAAGTAACCAAATCTCGTAAATTAATAAAATCTCAAGAAGTAATCATATTTCGTAAATTAATCAAATCTCATGAAGTGGTTAAATCTCAAAAAGTGGTTAAATCTCATGAAGTAGTTTTAAAACTCAAGAAGTGGTTAAATCTCATAAAGTGGTTAAAACTCAATTATTATTGTCGCCGTCAGCTGAAATTCGTAGCGGTTATCGGTAAAAATAATCTAAACTATCAATCGCGTTCACTCGAGATATAGTTTTTCACATTCCATTCATAAATCGCAAAAAGAAAAACCACTACTGACCTACCTTTTAAGTGATCGCACTGTAATAATCCTGACCTTCACTTTTTCATAGACGATTTTGAATGGTGGAATCAGCCATTGTTTTTACCGGAAGTGTTTCCGTGGAGTTCAATTTCATAAAATTTGCATAAAGCGCGGGAAACCTTATCACATCAATGAAAGGAACATTTCAGGAAACTGCGTACAGTGACGAATGTCATATGTAAACAAATGATCCTCATAGAAACGAAGATGGCGGAATTACAATGGAAAATATTCTGGAAAATGTGAAGGTCAGGATTATTACAGTGTGATCACTTAAAAGGTAGGTCAGTAGTGGTTTTTCTTTTTGCGATTTATGAATGGAATGTGAAAAACTATATCTCGAGTGAATGCGATTGATAGTTTCGATTATTTTTACCGATAACCGCTACGAATTTCAGCTGACGGCGACTATACATTGGTTGCAATGAATTACATTGATTTCCCAGTCAAAAAAAACCCGATAATTTCACATGTGAAATAAACGTGGTTATTTCACTCTCTGAAGTCATACAACAATAGGCGTTGTCAAGACGTCGATAACGTTGGATCAAAACATGCGAAGGAAAAACATATAGTTCCTTACATTTTTTACATTAATTTCATAAAAAAAAGAGCCATTTGCCAATGTAATAAAAAGAATAACTAATCAAAGAATTCAAATATCGAAAAATATTCAACTCGTGACCGAACAACACTGATAATTAACTCATGCGCTACGCGCATTCGTGAATTAATGTGTTGTTCGGTCACTTGTTGAATATTTTTCTCTATTTGAATTCTTAGATTAGTTATTCTATAAGAAGTGGTTAAATCTCAAGAAGTAATCAAATCTCGTAAATTAATCAAATCTCATGAAAAAAATCATGAAGAAATAAAATCTCAAGGAGCAATCAAATCTCAAGGAGTAATCAAATCAATACCTTTGTGTAATTCATGCCATAAATTCATTAGGTAGTTACTGTAAATTCAGGATTTAGTGCAAGGTTTTTATATACATGGGAATAATGAGACTGGGTGAGGATTGCAATAATATGAACTCACATTCTGACATATGGTACATACATCTGGATTAAGATATTGCAGAAATTGATATAATGTACATATATCAGAATTAAGATATTGCGGAAATTGATATAATGTACATATATCAGAATTAAGATATTGCGGAAATTGATATAATGTACATATATCAGAATTAAGATATTGCGGAAATTGATATAATGTACATATATCAGAATTAAGATTATGCGGAAATTGATATAATGTACATATATCAGAATTAAGATTATGCGGAAATTGATATAATGTACATATATCAGAATTAAGATTATACGGAAATTGATATAATTTATCTTTCATTTCTGTCCATTCTTAATAAATCACAATAATAAATGCAAGCAACAATTTCTGAATATACTGTTATATTTTAAACATCAGTGAAAAAATGGGTAAAATTATTAAATACAAAGAAGAAAATAAAAAAGCCATAAGTCAGCCAAAAATAACAGACAATACCATGGCTAATTGTAAACAGAAAGACATCATTCCATAAAAACTATGCATTACACTAAAGATTGAACAAAATGAACTTAACCAAAAATTGTGAACTTTCTGATTGGTCAGTAGCCAGCAGCTCTTTAATTTTCTCCAAATCACAAAAAAAAATTTAACAAGTGGACAAAATGTTTACTGGTCAACATTCAACATGTTAAATGAGTTTGATATCTTTGTTAAAAAAATATAGAATAACAAAAATACTGAACTCTGAGGAAAATTCAAAACAGGAAGTCTGTATAAAAGAATTTACTTCTTTCTTTCAGATTTGTAGATAAGTATTTTGAATTAAAGAGATCTGGTAGAGTAAGTGATGAAGATTTATTTAGACAAGCAGCTAATTACATGAGAACACAAGGTTTTAAACTGGAGTCAGAGGTGGAAAAGAAAGAACAGAAAGAATTAGTAAGCATACTACACTCCACCCTAATACTTATATAGGGGTGATACCACCATTATTGGTTTTCACTAGTAGTCTTTGTTAAATTGGTATTTTTCAAAATATTTTGAACAATTTATCTGTGTTTCATGTGTTTGAAATGAAGAAATGTGAAGGGGTAAAGTTTTATCCTGTCCAATACTACTGTCAAATTTTTACATCACATTTCATTGCATGTTAGATAATAACTATCATTGCAGAAATGTTGTGCAGAACATAGAGAGGTTCAAGGTTAAGTTTGTTGATTTCGGTCTTCAAGGTCATTTATGACGGGACATTTCCGTTTGAATTATCATTATGTTTATTGTACAACTAACATGCACTAATGGGAGTTGTAAATTGTAAGTTATATTACTACCACTGTGGGTGAGCTGTCAGTCCTTGAAACTACCATCCATCCTGTGTTATGATCTGCCAAGATTGTAATGATACTTTTCATGCCCTCCTTCAATTGAAGGGGACATTATGTTTTTTGATCTGTGTGTCCATCACTAATGTAAGTCTGTCTGTTCTTCGATTTCCTCTTTGTTTGAGCTTGAACTGTTTCAATTTGACCATTTTAGATACAAATCAGACAAATCTTTTTGAAATTGTGTCATATTTTCTGAAATCCTTTCTCCTGAAGCTTAAATTGATATCAAGCAATGTTTTATTTTTGGTGAATTTAAAGAGGCAAATATGCCCTATAATGTTCCTTGTTCTATATATAAATGTGTTCAAAAAGATTTGTCCCACACAAGGATTTGAATGCTGCTTTTACGGTTCACTATGAACATATGATGTTGTGAGTGGGGTATGGTTTACATACACTTGTTAATTGTTAATTTTCAGTTGTCATTGAAATTAAAGGGAAATGGGGTATCGTATCCCTTTAATTCTAAGACAGTATTTACATGAACATAATTAGAGGCTCACATTTATCAATCTTGGGATGAAAAATAAACAAGAATGTGTCCCAAGTACACTGATGCCCCATCTGCACTATCATTTTCTATGTTCAGTGGACCGTGAAAATGGGATAAAATCTCTAATTTGGCATTAAAATTAGAAATAGCATATCATAGGGAACATCGTTACTAAGTTTCAACTTCATCAAAAACTACCTTGACCAAAAACTTAAACCTGAAGCAGGACAGATGAATGGAAGAATGAACAAACAACCAAACGATCGAATGAATGAACGAAGGAACAGACAGACGAACAGATGCACAGACTAGAAAACATAATGTCCATAAATGGGGCATAATAAAAATGTCCATTCTATTTTATTGACATCTTTGTCCAAATGTTAAATAATCAGCTTCACTTTATAACAAAATTCAAGCTTATATTTATAAATATATCACATTTGCCTGATTACTCAAATTATGATTTATTTATTTTTCAGCATAATATGGCACAAGAGATGTTTCCTAGTTAATGGTGTGTGCGGGTGCGTTTGTGCTAAGACTTTAGAAGTGACCTCATATAAATCAGATATCGATTAAAGAATGGACAGATACTGTCAAAACTAAGATAGGAAGAGTGTGGAGACTGTCAATAAAATTTTGTTAAATATCTATATTTTCATATCTTTTGATTTTGATAAAAAAAAAATAATCTCTGTGTGAGAGTCCAAAGTCCCTTAATAATCCATATGCAGAAGGAGCACACTTGATAACATATAAATTTGTTGCTGATAACAGGGACATTGGAATATGAACTTTAGGATAGAAAAAAATAAATGTTATAAAAATTATTAGTAAAATACAAGGTTTGCCCGTCATTTAAAATTTTTGCAATGGGGTTGTCAATTTTTCTTCAACTTTATATAAGCTTTGAATGTCCCATTGGGAATTCCACCTCTTTTTTGACACACAATATATGTTAAAGAGAATCCATCAAAATAATGGCACAAAAGGAAAACGTCAAAAGATAAACAACAGTCAATAAACCACTCCATTGAAAACAAAAAACCTAGAGTCAGAAACCCAACCAATTGCTAATGTGTGTGGGGTTATAATCGGTTGCTCCTGAATCAGATTCTGTTTTACTTACTGCACCTGTTGTGTAAATTGTGATAAAAACTTGTCAAAGATTGGGTTGACAGCCTCTTTAAGGTGGTACCTAACACTACAGGGAGATAACTCTGTAAAATCAGCTAAACGTTTTAATTACATTGTGTTGTTAAGGGAATATTAAGCTTCTCAATGATCAAAATAAGTGTTTGTTAAACTGCTATATAACCAGTGTAATTTTTCTGATAAAATGGTTGGTTCAAATTTTTTGAAATTTTTATATTTTTGTAAAAGGGTCAAAGTAAATACTTTGTCAAAATTTAAAAAAAAATTAAACGAGCCAAATTAATTTTAGTTAAAAGTGTTGGGTACCACCTTAAGGATTTATATTTGGTCATAAGTCCTATTCTGTGATGTCACTATTGAGGAAATAGGATTGTGACATATCATTGGAGTGTATCTGTGGTTATCTGTCACATAGATATTCTATTAGTCATCCAAGTTGTGATGGCTTCCAATCAACTTTCAAAGAAATTACTTCAACTCTACCACTTGAAGCCCATGGTTCAAAAGCTTCCTTATAAGCAGCAATCATCTATGAAGGAAATCATGATAGGTATTGAAAGCTTGAGATGGACAGTTTAAGGATATGACACATGTAATCAAATTTAATTTTTAAAGCTTTAATACAAAAGACCCTAAAAGACATCTATGATTAAAATTGTGCTCTAATTGTTCTTAACTAATGTTTATGTTGATAGTCCTAATTATAAAGCTTTATAACAACTGTCACATAAACTTAACATTAACCAATGAACCATGATAATGAGGTCAAGGTCATTTGAACCATGCCAGGCAGGCATGTACAGCTAACAAGTTGACCGATTGCTTATACACCGTGTAGAACGCCACATGCGGGGTGTCGGCTATGTTTGACATGGGGTGGCAGTTTTGAAGCGACGAAAAAGTAACAAGGTAAGTTCAATCATCAAAATTTCGTATTTTTAGAACTCTCAGTACCATATAATGTATTGCACGGAAGGAACCGCAACATAATCTATTTTCTGAAAGCAGAAGCAGTCGTTTTCAGTGCTCAGTTTTCTCAAACACCTCGACCTAGTTTTCCGTGTTGCAGATTTTGAGGCTTTATATGCAAATTTCGGTAAAAAAAACTTCTTTACACAGCTACCCTCCGTATCATTTATATAGAATTGTATTCCTCTCATTGACTTATACCAAATACCAGTTTCGTAGTTAAAATTAATTGGTTTTAAAACTGTTATTCATCAAAATATAAAGTGTCGCTCGGGGTGTCAGATTTTGCGTCGCAAGGGGTAGAGGCTTGTCATAAAAAAATACATTTTCTTATAAATCGATCTCTATCTGATACATTTTAATTCAAACACACCTACACTGTTATGATGACAAATTACAAACTTAAGGTATGTCATTTGGTCCATATTTTAGTCTTTTAAGTAATGTGCATTTTTTTTTGATAACCATAGTAAATAAAGTCACAAAGAAGAAAAATAATTGGATATAAATAGAAGTGTAATGTTGTTTGTTTTATATTATACCTTTGAAATACAAAAATATTGACAAATGGACGTAAGAATATGAAAATTACACGTATGAATGAAGAAGGGTGTACCCGATTAATTATCAAATCATTAATGATTTAAATTGAGTTGAATAGGAATACACTTACTTAAATGCTATGAACATATAAATCTTTAATCTTTCGATGATATTTTTTTCAATTTCGTAAATGCAAATGTATATTCGAGATCGGAAATGATTTTATATAATTTTTATTTAGTAACTGTATCAGTTTATTTTCACAAACTGATCGACGCCTAAATAGATTAATTGTTGTTTAGACATTATGCAAATGCATAAACGTGTTGCGTGGTCGTTATATTGATGAACTATGATGCATTTTGGCTGGTGGAGGCTTCGGGCATATCTTATATTGAGGACTATTTTGTGATTTTCCACCATGTTTTGGTTTATTGAGCCATAGCCTTGACTTTTTTTACCATGATAGTGACTGAAAAGAAAAAGAAATCGTTACCAGCTTGAAAACAAAGTATTTTGAGCCGTTTTTTTACTATGAATGAAATCAAAAGCACATGTTTTATAAGACCAAAAACAGGCAAAATGAAAAACCCTTATTTTGTCACGGTAAAGTAGGTGTGAATGAAATCAAAAATATATATTTTATAAGACCAAAAACAGGAAAAATGAAAAATCCTTGTTTTGTCATGGTAAAGTAGATGTGTTTGAAATAAAATGTATCATATGAAGACTTATTTACATGCAAATATGTATTTTTTTATGACAAGCCTCTACCCCTTGCGACGCAAAATCTGACACCCCGAGCGACACTTTATATTTTGATGAATAACAGTTTTAAAACCAATTAATTTTAACAAAGAAACTGGTATTTGGTATAAGTCAATGAGAGGAATACAATTCTATATAAATGATACGGAGGGTAGCTGTGTAAAGTAGTTTTTTATACCAAAATTTGCATATAAAGCCTCAAAATCTGCAACACGGAAAACTAGGGCGAGGTGTTTGAGAAAACTGAGCACTGAAAACAACTGCTTCTGCCTTTAGGAAATGAATTATGTTTCGGATCCTTCCGTGCAATACATTATATGGTACTGAGAGTTATAAAAATAAGAAATTTTGATGCTTGAACTTACCTTGTTACTTTTTCGTCGCTTCAAAATTGCCACCCTATGTCAAACATAGCTGACACCCCGCATGTGGCGTTCTACACGGTGTTATAGTATAAGAAAAAAAGACCAAAACACAAAAACTTAACACTGAACAATGAACCGTGAAAATGAGGTTACGGTCAAATAAAACTTGTGCGACTTACATAGATCATAAAATATTTCCATACACAAAATAAAGTTGACCTATAGCATATAGTATAAGAAAAACAGACCAAAACTCAAAAACTAAACTTTGACCACTGAACCATGAAAATGAGGTCAAGGTCAGATGACACCTGCCAGCTGGAATTTACACCTTACAGTCCTTCCGTACACCGAATATGCTAGACTTATTGCTTATAGTATCTTAGATATGGACTTGACCACCAAAACTTAACCTTGTTCATTGATCCATGATACGAGGTCAAGGTCAAGTGAAAACTATCTGACAGGCATGAAAACCTTGCAAGGTACGCACATACCAAATATAGTTATCCTATTACTTATAATAAGAGAGAATTTAACATTACAAAAATCTTAACTTTTTTTTCAATTAGTCACTGAACCATGAAAATGATGTCAAGGACATTGGACATGTGACTGACAGAAACTTCATAACATGAGGCATCCATGTCTTCCACCTTCTAAAATATAAAGCTTTTAAGTAGTTAGCTAACACCGCCACTGAATCACTATCCCTATGTCGAGCTTTCTGCGACAAAAATTGCAGGCTCAACAAAAACTTTGAAAAATACTAAGGATTTTCTACCTCAGAAATAGTTTACCCCAGGTAAAAAGAAATTTTGGTCTTTAATGCTCCATCTTCGTACTTTATTTGGCTGTTTTAACTTTTTTTTGACTTGAGCGTCTCTAATGAATCTTTTTGTAAACAAAACATGCATCTGGCGTACAACATTTTAATTCTGGTTTGGCTGATCATGATGTGTTCATTTACAACCACTTGGTAGAGGCTACTGCTGGTGGAGGTTTATTTACAACCACTTGGTAGAGGCTACTGCTGGTGGAGATTTATTTACAACCACTTGATAGAGGCTACTGCTGGTGGAGGTTTACTCTTGGACAGTATCACCAGCACAGTATCCACCACTTCAGTGTTGACATAATTTATCTTTGATGTGATCATTATTATAAATTAATTGGTTTAATAATGCTTTGATTTTTTTCTCTTAAATCATTGAACATTTTTTTCCCCAGGAAAAGGTTACACTAGCTTTTTTTGGCAAAACCTTTGAAAACTTTTTATCCTCAATGCTCTTTGTAATTTAGTTGGCCTTTGATGAATATTTTGTATAGGAATAAATCATAACATTTAACAATTTTTATTTGAGATTCTTGTGCAACATAAATATAAAAATTAGTAAAAAAAAAAGTATACATGTATATACAAAATAATTATTCTAAAAAAAAAATCAAACAAACAATCTACCTGTAGATTTTCACAGACATATATATATATATATTTAAGGTGGTACCTAACACTACAGGGAGATAACTCTGTAAAGTCAGCTTAACGTTTTAATTACATTGTGTTGAAAAAGGAATATTAAGCTTCTCAATGATCAAAATTGGTGTTTGTCAAATTGCTATATAACCAGTGTAATTTTTCTGAAAAAACGGTTAGTTCAAATTTTTTGAAATTTTTATATTATTGTTAAAGGGTCAAAGTAAATACTTTGACAAAATTTTATGAAAATTAAACGAGCCAAATTAATTTTAGTGAAAGTGTTGGGTACCACCTTAACATAGTTACAGAAAATAGTTATTTATTTAGAATGCATACAGAAACTTTGACTAAGACTTCATTATTTTCCATTCCTCAGTTTTAAATGCCATTTACTTGTACATATTATCTCCTCTGAAAATATTGGAATTTTTTTTCTCGAATTGTTCAATGTGGCTGACATTGTCACTTGCGACATTATCAGAGTAATTGTTGTTAAATTACTTTAACACATGACATGCGTAAAATCTCTTTGTTCTTACAGTGCTTTTTAATTCTGTTCTTTAAGCAAAATTGTTGGATTATGTAAATAATACATTTTGTCTTCATTTCTTGGTAAAAAAAAAAAAGTACCAAACTCAGAGGAAAAATTCAAAACAAAAGGTCCTTTTATATCAAATGGCAAAATAAAAAGCTCAACCACATCAAAAGAATGGATAACAAATGGGCTGCGTCGGATAGAAATCGACCTTATGTATGTGTACATAAATATGAACATGTATAAGAATCTGATTTTGAAACATTAATATACAAAAGACAATGAAATAAAAGATGCAGTTTGGTAGCATTCGATTAATTATGCAACTTGCAAACAGTCCCAGACTTTCCGTTGATTTTTTTTTTCTTAAACCAAAATAGGTTTATAGATGTTTTGGTGTTGATTTGCATAAGGTTGATTTCTATCCGAGGCAGCTCAATTGTCATAGTCCTGAAGGCTGACTCGGTACATTTGAGAAACATTGATTCATTAGATATCTAGTTATATACAAAAATCCTTAATAACAAATTATCACAACTACCATAAAGGTGGTATACATAATACTACAGGGAGATAACTGTGTAAAAATCAGCTGAACATTTAAATCACGTTCCATTTTCAATTACGTTTCTCGATGATTAAAATCAGTTTTTCAAACTGCCATATATCCAATAAAATTTTTCTGGTAAAGTTTGTGGTTCTAATTTTGATTTTATTAAAAATTTTGTCAAAGGGTGAAAGTGAATAAGTTGTCCAAATTTTATGAAGAATACACAAGCCCATTTGTTTTTAGTCAAGGTGTTTGATACCACCTTAAGGATATCATTATGTATTGTCCCTCAAAATATTATGCCATACATGAGAAATGTTAATTGCACAAGAACGCATGTAAAATCTGTAATATTCCCAAATTACTATGCCTCGACGTTAATCTAAGGTTATTATAAAGATTACAGAATAGGTAATAAGAATAAAGTTTATAAAAATCTGAAATAAGTTATAAACATGGAATGTCGTTAAATAATATCATTATAAAAATTTAGAAAATAAACATACTATATAATAATAAAAACACAACTCAAAATTGATTAGATATGTGTCTTGCAATGCATATTTTACGGGAATCATTTTGGCGTATCATACTTTTTATCAATATATCTTTTTCATATATGTTATCAGAAAACATTGAAAATTTCTCATACACACACACACACTGGAAATGGAAAAATCAGTTCAGCCACATGAAAGTTGATATGTGGATATGTAGAAATGAAGCAATTTTCTGCAGTTTAAATCACACTATCAAATTCTTTTCTTTTATCTAAAAATTTGTATATCTTGTAAAAACTGGAAATCAAAATGACAATATATTTATACTTCTATAAAACAAGTAATTACTTGATATTTTGGTTTGACACCTAAATGGAAAAATTCCTATATTGAAATATCTTATTGCCAAACTTCACTTTCCTTAGTGCTGGTATCTATTGAAAATACTAAGAAAGCTAATTTAAAAATCTGACAGAAATTATGGGTTTTATCAACAACAAAAAAACAGTAAAAAAAACCCTTGTTTTTCATTTGTGATAAAAAAAAAAGACCCGTCAGCAAACAAGCAAAAGTTACAGTGAGACATCTATATATATACACAACTGTATATCAATTTACACAATATATTGCACTTGTATGTTTCCCTGACACACAAAGTCATTCCAAAGGTCACTCACACATGTGGCAAATCCAGTATTAAATGATTTGGTCCAGTAAAAGGTCACAATTACTGGATTAAATAACCAGAGTAAGAATTTTGTCATACTCACAGTGTAAAAAAACTGTTAATACACTGACTGCTTGAACTGGACCAGAGACCACAGGTGTCTAAAAAACCTTTGGAACTTCTGACACTTATCAATAGAATACATATTCTAAAGGCTTTAATTCGGCTGGACCATATCATGGTACCCAGTCTGTAATCAAACCAGTGGTTATACATTTATAATTAATTTAAGAATTTCATAATAGCAATCTTCAAATCAAAAATTGCCCACAAAGAGATTTACAGAGACAAAAGCCATGATATTTAACCTGACCTTTCAGTCAACCTTGACCCTAGAAGTCTTTTTGATCTAAAATACACCCTAAATGTGATGAATTGAGAGAATAATTGATGTCATGGACAATAAAAGCATACATTGAAAAGAAATCCAGACTTTTAATTCAAATCTATTTGTGCAAATTTCTAAAAAGAAATTTTATAATGTCATATATAAGTCTGAACTAGAGACATGATTAAATAAACTATATACAGTGAAACCTGACTAAACCGAACCCTTTCGGGACTTGAGATTTTGTTCGGTTTTGGCAGGTATTCGGTTTCATCAGGTTCACAATGCATAAAATGTGATATGATTGGTCTTCAGAACAAGTTTGGATTAGACAGGTTTCCGGTTTATTCAGGGTTCAGTTTAATCAGGTTTCACTGTAAAAGCAATTTGTTTGCCATTTAAGGATCCAAATGACTACGTGTACTGTTCCTACACCTAAATGATAATACTGTTACACTATTGGTGGAATTTTATTGCTTATGAAGCCTAAATTAGGAGAAGCTATTTGAAATATTACCCAGAATGCATTAGAGCAATTTAATGTTCCTACACCTAAATGATATTATGCTATTGGTTGAATTATCTTTGTTTATGAACCTTTTAATATATCACTATGTTTTGATGTACTCTTTTGAAAGAATTACCCAGAATGCATTAGATTCTAATGGGGTGAATACATTTTAAATCTAATAAACAAAAAGTAAGATCACAAAAATACTGAACTTAGAGGAAAATAAATTCGGAAAGTCCATAATCACATGGCAAAATCAAATAATAAAACGCATCAAAAACGAATGAACAAGAACTGTCATATTCCTGACTTGGTACAGGCATTTTCAAATGTAGAAAATGGTGGATTAAACCTGGTTTAATAGCGCTAACCCTCTCACTTTGATGACAGTCTCGTCAAATTCTGTTATATTTACATTGATGCGTATACTAAACAGACACAATAAATAAAATAGTCAAAATA
The DNA here is from genome assembly GCF_965363235.1 of Mytilus galloprovincialis. Taxonomy (NCBI): domain Eukaryota; kingdom Metazoa; phylum Mollusca; class Bivalvia; order Mytilida; family Mytilidae; genus Mytilus; species Mytilus galloprovincialis. Next base: position 72,625,151 of record NC_134842.1, on the reverse strand, counting down.
TGGGTACATCAGTCATCATCGTATAACAATTTTAAAAGGGACAATTTAACAGAAAATTTAATGTTCCTACACCAAAGTGATATTATGCTATTGGTTAAATTATCTTTGTTTATGAGGCTGTGTTACAAGTGACAATTTTTTGGTGTACTCTTTTGAAAGAGTTACCCAGAATGCATTATATTCTAATTTGGTGAATCTATAGTAAATCTAGTAAACTGATACAGATTGTCTGCTCTTGTTAATGCACTACTGTCATCTCTTGTTGAGTATCCTGAAAAATAAATAACATGTCATAAAATATCTAGCTGATAAATATATGATTCTATGGGAAAATAACTAAAAGTGAAGTAAAAAGTAATATAAATGAGAACATGTGTCAATAAGACACCTTGCTTACTTAAACTATCACATTTTTCACTTAAACTATCAGATTGTTTGTTGAACCATGAAATATGGATCCAAACCCTAATTTGACAAAAAAGTAATATTGTTCACATCAGAATAATCAAATGTGATAGTTTAAATAGGAGAATTCTCACTTCCCTACCACCCTTCTTCCAATTTTCTTCAAATTTAAAAATGGTCAAGGAAATTTCCATCATATATATATTACTCTCTCTGTTCTCTCTAATTTCCTCTTACTTCTTTCCAAGGTTCAACACCTCGTCATAGGTACTAAGTGTTTCAGTCTCTTGATTCCCTCTAGATCTCATTTTCTCTCCTTTTTTTCAAACGTTCATTTTTTCCTTCCAACATATGATATGTACTAAGTTTTCAAGTTGATGTGACTATATTAATTCACGTTTTAGTCTGATTTCAATAACTTCCTATTATTTAATACTGACCTTCATTTCTCTCCCTTTTGTTTCTATAGGCAGTAACATCGCAACAACAGTCGCTACTAAAGATATAACACCATAGGTCGATATTGCTATATATGACGATTCTTTTAACAACACCTGAAATAGTTGAGAAATCTTTGGCTACAAATTTCATAAAATGTGAAAATATTGTTTACTAAAGTTATCATGACATACTTTTTTTTCAGAAAGTATTGCATTGATTTTATTAATGCACAGAATGCCACTTCTATTATAATATTGAGAATTCTCAATCTGATTTCTGATACATTTAACTATATGCAGAGTTTCCTGAAACTCATTACCACTATAAGATCGAGCTTAACCCTATACCTTACCTGTGCTACAAATGGGGTAATTATTGCCCCAACCCTGGCCATACCACTACAAGATCCTAATCCTATAGCCCTCATTGATGTTGGATAAACCTGAAATGAGATAAAAAAAAAAAACAACAATAAACATTAAATGGAATTATGTCATTTAATTTCAGACATAGAAACTTAACTTAAAATCTTGTAGTTTATAAAGAATTGATTCACAACAATTTTAAGATTATTGATAGTCTCTAACAAACATCTTTTTTTCACTCTTACCCATGGAATAGGCCATTAGTAAATTTCAATCTTTAGGAATTGTTGTACACCTAACAGGGAGTGTTTAAATGCCTTGATGGTCTCATGCTAGCCTCAATGGTCTCATGCTAGCCTTGATGGACTCATGCTATCCTTGATGGTCTCATGCTAGCCTTGATGGTCTCATGCTAGCCTTGATTGTCTCATGCTAGCCTTGAGTATGGGATGCTATAATACAATTTCTTGTTTGATTGCACCAAGAAACTTTGAAGAATTTGTAGCTTCTGTCTCAAACAAAAGGCAATTTGCAATAAGAGCCAAACTTTTCAGATCCATCAGAATAATATGTCTGGGTAGAAATATGAGTCTTCATTTTGGGCTGCTACATTTTCAGGTAGCATGTACTACATTATTTTTTCACTATTTACAGATATTTCTTAAAAGAAAAACTGTATGCCTGGATAGTACCTTGCTTTCTAAAATTAGTCCTTGGTGTATAAACATAAAGATATTAATTAAAATGGGAAGCATCTCTTGTAATATTAGTTACACAGTGTGCTTGTGACCTCATACCATATATATATGGGGTCAGTAAATTCCATATGGCTTGAGAGTGAAATTACTGACTACATATATATTGCAATAGGCCACTAGCACACTGTGCAAGGAATTTATCTTACCAATTATCTTAGCATGGGTCATTTTGACCAGCGGGTGGCCTTTCAAAGTGATCAAATCCTCAATATAAAGGACCTACTTCCATTGATGATGTATCAAAATATCAAAATTCGAGTATAAAGATAAAACCTCACCTCTGGAGTATAAACAAAGGCAGCTTGGAAAGCTCCAGATATAAAGAGAGGTAACTATTGTAAAGGGAAATAATCTATATAAGATATAACCTTACCTCTGGAGTATAAACATAGGCAGCTTGAAAAGCTCCAGATATAAATGCTCTTGCTACAAACAGGAAAAATGTTAATACAGGTCTGAAAAGAAAAAGAATAAATTATACGATTAAAAAGTTCACATTTTTACTTAAATTTGACCTAAACAACTTTATATTTGATAATAACAAGAGTGCACACGCTGAAATGTCTCGCCTTCTATACTAATCACTGATATTATGTTGATAGTCCTTAGTATAAAGCTAAGCTTTATAACAACTGACACATAAACTTAACATTAACCAAGATAACTAAACATAGACCAATGAACCTTGAAAATGAGGTCAAGGTCAGATGAACCATGCCAGGCAGACATGTACAGCTAACAATGCTTCTATACAACATATATAGTTGACTTATTACTTATATAGTTTAAGAAAAATAGACCAAAACACAAAAACTTAACACTGTGCAATGAACCGTGAAAATGAGGTCACGATCAAATAAAACCTGTGCGACTGACATAAAGATCATAAAATATTTCCATACACCAAATATAGTTGACCTATAGCATATAGTATTAGATAAAAACTTTGACCACTGAACCATGAAAATGAGGTCAAGGTCACATGACATCTGCCCGCTAGACATGTACACCTTACAATAGTTCCATACAACAAATATAGTAGACCTATTGCATATAGTATGAGAAAAACAGACCAAAACACAAAAATTTACCTTTGACCACTGAACCATGAAAATGTGGTCAAGGTCACATGACATCTGCCCGCTAGACATGTACACCTTACAATCGTTCCATACAACAAATATAGTAGACCTATTGCATATAGTATGAGAAAAACAGACCAAAACACAAAAATTTAACTATGACCACTGAACCATGAAAATGAGGTCAAGGTCACATGACATTTGCCCGCTAGACATGTACACCTTACAATCGTTCCATACAACAAATATAGTAGACCTATTGCATATAGTATGAGAAAAACAGACCAAAACACAAAAATTTAACTTTGACCACTGAACCATGAAAATGAGGTCAAGGTCACATGACATCTGCCCGCTAGACATGTACACCTTACAATCGTTCCATACAACAAATATAGTAGACCTATTGCATATAGTATGAGAAAAACAGACCAAAACACAAAAATTTAACTATAACCACTGAACCATGAAAATGAGGTCAAGGTCAGATGACACCTGCCAGTTGGACATGTACACCTTACAGTCCTTCCATACACTGAATATACTAGCCCTATTGCTTATAGTATCTGAGATATGGACTTGACCACCAAAACTTAACCTTGTTCACTGATCCATGAAATGAGGTCGAGGTCAAGTGAAAACTGTCTGACAGACATGAGAACCTTGCAAGGTACGCACATATCAAATATAGTTATCCTATTACTTATAATAAGAGAGAATTCAACATTACAAAAAATTTGAACTTTTTTTTCAAGTGGTCACTGAACCATGAAAATGAGGTCAAGGACATTGGACATGTGACTGACGGAAACTTTGTAACATGAGGCATCTATATACAAAGTATGAAGCATCCAGGTCTTCCACCTTCTAAAATATAAAGCTTTTAAGAAGTTAGCTAACGCCGCCGCCGCCGTAGCCGCCGCCGGATCACTATCCCTATGTCGAGCTTTCTGCAACAAAAGTTGCAGGCTCGACAATAAAACATGTTGAGATATTTCTCGACTTCATTTATCCAAAATAGCATTCTTCTGTATTTTTAGATGCTTAGATGTTGGCCTGTACATTAAATTTTATCGGAAGTGGTTAAATTTAGTTCAGACTGACAATTTACCCCTGCAGCATGTTTAAGTGTCCGTCACAAGACAGGAAGCGATCAGAGATTGTCTTCAGTCATTTCTGCTGTCCTTTAGGTACATGGTTTAAATATATCACCACTTCTTTAGACTCTTGGTCATTTAGAACATGTGTATTGCTGAAGTGTGTATTAAGGTGGTACCTAACACTACAGGGAGATAACTCTGTAAAGTCAGCTAAACGTTTTAATTACGTTGTGTTGTAAAAGGAATATTAAGCTTCTCAATGATAAAAATTGATGTTTGTCAAACTGCTATATAACCAGTGTAATTTTACTGACAAAACGGTTGGTTCAAAATTTTTGAAATTTTTATATTTTTGTTAAAGGGTCAAAGTAAATACTTTGTCAAAATTTTATCAAAATTAAACGAGCCAAATTTATTTTAGTAAAAGTGTTGGGTACCACCTTAAGCTCTTGCCGTCTCATATAAAACCCTTTATCGCCATTTATATTTATTCATATAACTTTCAAACAGTTTCTTTATTACTGAACATGAGATTGCTTGTTAACAAATCCTTTTCCCACACCATATTTGAATAATCTTGATTATAAAAATGTCATGTGGTGTAACTGTCAATGAGACAACTGCCCACCCGTGACCAAATGATGAGCATGTTAACAAATAATATGGGTTCATTATTATATTCATTTGATACCATTTTTCATGGTTTTTGTGGATTCAGGTGAACCTTGAATTTCAATGAGGTTGTTTGCAGAATATGGCAAAACCATGGAATCACATATCCTCTTAAAGGTGTTTTTTTTTTTGCAATCCATGAAAATTGGTAACCTTGAAAAATAAATGATTCCACAGTATATGTCGTTGTACAGAATTAAGCTTCTTTACTATTTACAGGGGCCTCGGTGACCAAGTGGTCTAAGTAGTTCTACTACTGTCATCACTAGCCAGTCACAAGGTTTTGAGTTCGAACCCTGCTGGTATGGGCGCACTAGACCCAAATCTTAATTGACTAAGATTGTCAGTTTTCTTTTCAAAAGTCTGTGGTTTTCTCCGGGGACTAGGGCATCCTCCACGAATTAAAAATGACATCCACGAAATAGCCCAAAAGTGGTGCTTAAAAGTAGCATTAGAACACAAACAATCAATCAATCTTAACTATTTACAGTACTCACCTAGATGTACATATATTTGTTAACAACACAAAAATAGTAAACACAAAAAATTCAAATGCCATTGTAAACTTTCTTCCCAGTCTTTCTATAATAAACACAGTAACAAACAGTCCTACAAAATATATAAAAACACTGTTACAATACAACTGTCAAGAAAAAAACGTTATAAAATACTGTAAACCAACTTATTTTCGCGGATACTTTATTTCGCATTTAACCAATTCTAGTCCATTTCTCGCCTTTTAAAATTCACGATTTTCTTATTTACTTGATGTAGATTAATAACGATTTACTTATTCGCGAAGATTTATATTCGCGTTGTTTTTCTCCTCGCGAAAGTCGCGAAAATAAATCGCTCACGAAAATAAGTTGGTTTACAGTATACTGGACTAAATAGTATAAGGTGTAATTACTGGGACATTCTTTGAAACCAAATGACAAGATAAATTTGTCATTTTTTAATTCATAACTCAAAATCAGTGAAAATGATGCCATCAAATTTTGAACTAGATCTATGTTTAGTAGTAAGAGTTGGAGTACAATAAAGGGACATAACTCAATAACAGTAAAAATAACGCCAAACTTTTTGGTGGTAATAAGCAAGTTTTAAAACAGTTGGTTGAGGCAAACTTAAGTGAGTGAACAGAAATCAATTTGGCAACAGACGGACAAACAAACAAGGGTAAACCTTAATAAGAAAGGGTATAAAAACTAACCAGGAAACTCAGCAAATGTTGTCCATGTCAAATCTATATAATCAGATGTTGTTAGACCTTTACATTCCACATAACAAGCCTCCTCCACTTCTTTTGTAGAACCTAAATAGAGAGAATATCTTATAACACATGTACACATATATATTGTAGTCCTAAATTTTTTTTTAAATTTCTTTTAAAAAAGCATTCATGAATTTTGATTTGCGGATTGTATAATAAGTAACTATCATATTGAAATTATCATTTCTTTTGACATTTTTCAGTGAGTATAACTTTGAAATGCACCAACAAAAGAGGTCTGGATGATGTGTTACGACTAATGGGCAAAGAAATTAATCATAGAGCAAACTAGGTAAAGCAGCAAAAAAATAAATAAAAAATTAATGGGATGCTAAAAAAATAAAGAATAGAGAATATGTGGCATGCATTTGGTGGATAGTTGCCTCATTGGCAATCATACCACATCTCATTATTTTTATTTAATAAAGATTACAAAAAAAACCCAACACTAACCAGTCCAAACACAGAATTCTTACAGTAGTGAAAGATTGTTTTGTCACATGCTATTTTCAATCTGAAGCCTTGTAAGCTTTACCATTTGTTAAGAAGAAATTGATAATAATTTAAAAAGGTTTAATATAAAGAGCTGAAAAAGAGAAACTTGCAATAATATAAACATTCCCAGGACCACTGTATGTTTTGCCTTTTAGAGGATTATAAATCAAATATCCCATTGTCTTACCTTTTGAGCCTACAAATATAACAGTCAAAATACAGGAATGCAGCTAATCTTCAAATACATTTTTACTATATTCTATGTTAAACAACCTTGTTTTATACTTCAAGGGGTTCATAGGTAGCCTATTACAAGGCAAAACATATGTACTCATTCATATTATATATATTATATCTGAAAGTATATTTATATTCTTTTATATGTTATCTCACCCACAATTTTATGCATTTTTAATGCATTTTCATTTTTATGTATATTATTTTCTAACTTCTCTGTGACCTTTGCACTTATGGTTTTATGAGAATAAAACTATCTATCTATCATAATCAGCAACATGCTATAGTTTTTCAGTGACAATCCAGGTACCACTTTTCGTCAAAACAAACCTACTTTGGCATTGCAGAACTTACCTTTCTGATTTTTTGTTTAATTGAAATATTACCAAATATCCATCACTGGACATCAATCAAAACACAAATAATCTATAATTCAAACGTCTGAAGTCACAAATTATTCAGTGATCTCTAGAACAATTTTATAAACATAACTAGAGGCTCCAAGGAGCCTGTGTATCTCACCTGATATTTTTTGTAAACTGCATTTTACCCTTATGTTCTATTTTAGCCATTTCTGCCATGTTGGTTGGCAGGCAGGGTCATCGGACACGTTAAAAATTGACTTTAAAGGGCAATAACTCTATAAAGGGTCAATTGACAATTTTGGTCCCGTTGACCTATTTGTAGATCTTACTTTTCTGAACATAATGGCTGTTTACAGTTTATCTTTATCTATAATGATATTTAAGATAATAACCCAAAACTGCAAAATTTCCTTATTACTAATTCAGGGGCAGCAGCCCAACAACATGTTGTTCGATTCGTCTGAAAATTTCAGGGCAGATAAATCTCAACCTGATGAACATGTTTTCCCCTATGTCAGATTTACTCTAAATGCTTTAGATTCAGAGATATAAGCCAAAAACTGCATTTTACCTATATGTTCTATTTTTAGCCATGGTGGCCATTTTTGTTGGCAGGCCTTTTAGGCCAGGTGAGATAAAGAGGTAACAACTTACCATGGCAACCGTCAGATATCTCAAATAACTGTGTGGTCATTAAAACAATACCATAATAAGAAAATGCAGACACCAACCTGAAATAGAAAATAAACAATCAAAAAGTGTTAAGGTTCATTAAGAAGTTTAACAGTACACACTTATATTCTAAATATATTATTTAAATTGTAAGGAAATTATGAATATTGTCCCTCAAATATTGTGATGAAAATGTTGTAGTTTGATGTCATTTTGTGGCAAATAAAATACCGGTATATGAAATTGTGTTATAGATGTGATGCAATAGTTTAAAAAAAACCCCACATATTTTGAAATCACAAGATAACATGCATGTCATGTGACATTTGTGAGGAGAGATAACACTAGTGCTCATCATAAGACTATAACAATTCTTTTTTCTTTTTTAAATTTAAAGTTTACAACTCACATTTTTACTAAACAAAGAAGCGTAAATTGTTGATGCATCTAATTATCACTCAGTGATATTGTTTGCCTTAAATTACTAGATAATAAAGGCTTGTTCCCCTGGAGAAGAATCCCAATTTGAAAAAAAAATGGCTTTAAATTATTCCACCAAAAACAACTTTTTTCCCAAACAGTGCAGTCTCATTCGTTTTTGATGCGTTTTGTTATTTGATTTTGCCATGTGATTATGGACTTTCCGAATTGATTTTCCTCTGAGTTCAGTATTTTTGTGATTTTACTTTTTTCAGGAGTAATTGTGTGTGAATGCAAACTAAAAAACACTCATTTACACATTTTTTATGCCTAAAATGACTATATGTGCAGATTTGAGGGTCTATTTATGTATCTTCATTGACAATAAGGGGTCTTATTTCAAATGAGGGTTTACCTCTTGAAAGGGGGTCTGCAAATTGAAGTTCCAGTTATATTCATGGTTAATTATTAATTTCCCAATTTGAGAAAAATGACACATATTTTCCCAATAAAAAAGGGTAGAGGTAGTTTTGAAAAAAGCCAACAATATCACTGTCACTATAATATAGGTGGTTGTGAAAACAACATTAATGTTAAAGTTGCCAGTTTTTAAATATAATTACCATATGACCCACAACATCATAGTTGTTTTTCTATACTCTAAGGATAACAAATCTTTTATACTGCCTCTGCTAGCAGCCTGAATAAAATAATATTAGTTTTTGACAAGTGTCTGGAGGAATTCCGATTCATATGAAAATACGAAGAGGTCGGCAAGAAGAGGCGCACAGTTTGTTCCCATAGGAATGCCGACAATTTGTTGGAAAAGTCTACCTCCAAACTCAACAAATATGTTGTCGATAAGAAACTCCAGCATACTGACCACTTGTTCTTCTGTGTAGCATGTTTTACCTTTTTGTTTGTCACTATTAACGAAATATGCCTTATGAAATCCCAAAGTAATAAATTTATAGCGTATGCTACCATTTTTATGTTGAAAGAAGACTAACCCAATATCATGTATAGTATACTAGCCCCACTATCGTGCCTATAAAGGGTATTTTTATTTTTTTCTGTGACGCCAAAGGAAAAATAAAATAACCTTTCTAGATGTTGAGAATATAATGCAAATGTTAACGTTATGTTTCCCGTATTAACGTCTTATGTTTATGACGTTACTTAGTACCTTTGTATGGGCGCCCTTGATATAGATTTTGAGCATAAAAGTAACACAACGCAAAGTATCAAGTTTTAGTCGTTTATTACAATACACTAGACTAGCCCTGCTAACACTTTTACTTATGATGAATGGCAAATCATAAAATCTAGGTCAGAAAATAAAGTTTATGAATATGAGTCCTGCTTTGTGTCAGACAGACAAGCTAAAATGACAGCTTTATATGTGAAATCGCAAGATTGAAGTCAACTCTTCAAAATGTAATCCTACAGTTTTCTATCTAGCTGCCATGTATAAAGTAATACTATACCTTAGAGCTTGGCTCTACAAGTCTCCCTAACGGCATTGGTTTATTATTTTCTTTAGCAATTCTCTGTAAAGTTGCATAAGCTTTCTCTGTGTGACCTCGTGTGATATCATAACGAGCACTTTCTGGTAACCACTGCAATAAACAGGTAACCAGTTATAATATTTTGTAAGAAACTGATTTATAAAGTCTTGTCTGCAAAACATAGAAAATACTAACTAGCATTAGGCAATTAAAATAGCGGTAAACTACTTGATAGAATAAAGAAAATGTATTCAAACTAAGGGGCATTGTAACATAGAACATACTATCTAGCATTAGGCAATAAAAATAGCGGTAAACTACTTGATAGAATAAAGACAATGTATTCAAACTAAGGGGAATTGTATCTTCTGAGCAAACTTTTACAATAATATAAGATTTATATTTGTCATCTACACCACTGTTGCTTCAAAAATATGATGAAATGATGACTTAGAGCTACGGATTGTCTCAAAAATGCTCTCAACATTTGTCACTTTTTACCACAAAAAGGGTAAAGTAAGAGAGTTAAAATTTAGTGGATGGCACAGTATTTAACTGCAAAAATTTCATTTAAAATGATGCCAAATTGGTTCTTCCAAAAAATAGTTTAGACACTAAAATGAAGGTGGATGGCTATGAAAAAAAGTAATAGTGCTTAAGAGTTAAAATTATCACATAAAGTAATCGACAATCTTCAATTCTCATTTGCGTATTTTATTTTTTATGTATTTATGAATGGAGCAGTCTGTTCATGTATTTAGGATTGGAGCAGTCTGTTCATGCATTTATGATTGGAGGAGTCTGTTCATGTATTTATAATTGGAGCAGTCTGTTCATGTATTTAGGATTGGAGCAGTCTGTTCATGCATTTATGATTGGAGGAGTCTGTTCATGTATTTATAATTTGAGCAGTCTGTTCATGTATTTATGATTGGAGGAGTCTGTTAATGTATTTATGATTGGAGGAGTCTGTTCATGTATTTATGATTGGAGGAGTCTGTTCATGTATTTATGATTGGAGCAGTCTGTTCATGTATTTAGGATTGGAGCAGTCTGTTCATGCATTTATGATTGGAGGAGTCTGTTCATGTATTTATAATTGGAGCAGTCTGTTCAGCCTGTTGTTCTGTAACATATGGTGTTATGTGAACGGATTTCTTATTTTTTATTTATACATGTACTCACATAACAACAGATTGTAAATAGCAGCAGAGGCATAGCTGAAAATCCTAGTAAATATTTCCACCCTAGTGTAGGCATCACAGCTAAGGCTAATAATACTTCAAAACATGCTCCTATGGCCCAAAATACCTGGAAAATAAGAAAAAAGTCCTGAAATATCTGCAAAAACAATGAAGATATCTCCTTAAGTGAAGGCATCAATTAAAACTGAGAAAGGAAATGGGGAAAGGATGAAAGGGTCAACCTACTTAAGTGAAGGCATCAATTGAAACTGAGAAAGGAAATGGGGAAAGGATGAAAGGGTCAAAGAGACAACAACCTGACCAAAGACCAAATAGCAGGAAACAGCCTTAGGGCATCAATGGGTCTTTAACACAGCAAGAAAATCACGCACCCAAAGAGGGCTTCAGCTGGACACTAAACAACAACAATGAATGTTAATTTATCAAGAATGATGTTACATTAAAACAAGCTCCTTATCTCAAACTAACAACTAAACACAAATACTTAAATCATAAAAAACTATAGTCGCCAGTGTTCCAGCTAGAATTTCAAAAGGGCAGGGTGCCAATCCTGAAAAAGGGCATTTAACGTGTGATATGATAATATGAAAAGGGCATGTTTTAATAAAGATATTAATCAAACATTGTGTTAATTCGTTGAAATCACTGGTTATACAACAACTACATCATTAGACCATATAGAACTCTACCTTTCTACTTTTTAGGGTGAAAAACTTGTCAAGCAGCTTATCACACAAGTTTTTAAATCAATGCTTGGCACAGTTAATATACAGCATGTTTTGAAAGGTGTCCTGCTTCACTCTGTTTCTATGGTCTGACACACTTTACCAGTTTCACCTTTCTACCTCTGCTGTGCTTAATGGCAATATAGCACAAAACAGCTGTGCTCATTAAATGCACAATGTTAGGATATAGCAACAGTAAAAATTTGTATTAAAAATAAAGAAAATAGAAAAAGATGACCAAGACACCCTTCCAACACTGCTACTAAGACCCTCTTTAACTATTCCCATAACTCAAAATACCTAAACATATATATTCTTAAGCAAGAAGTATGTAGACATATTTTATAATATTCTAAATGGGTAACACAATGCTAGGAAAAAATCAGATGAGTTCTTTATTCGGGGGTGCTCCTTCTTTGGAGGATAAACAATCTAATTAAAAACCGATCTCTCATCGCTCCTGTTTCTGATATGTCGCGTGGGAGATCTAACGAAAACCGATTTGAGGTCATATGTGAGTGACCTCGTAGGTGTGTCTTTTTCGACCAATGAAATTAAGTCTTCCACGATCTTGAAAGTTTAACGTAAGGTAAAGGGATGTAACTCATTTTATTTACGACGAAATCGTCAGTCAAAATAATTCATAAACTTTTTTGATTGGCTTATTAATAGGTCGTCAACTCATTTGCATATCATTATAAATTCATTATTTTTAGTTCACTCACATGTGACCTCAAAGCCGGTTTCGTTAGATCTCCCACGCGACATATCAGAAACAGGAGCGATGAGAGATCGTTTTTAAATTAGATTGGAGGATAAACAGTACGTAGAAGATGTAAATATGATCAACAATATATATGGCGACCGATTTTGATATTTTATTATAAAAATGATGGCAGTTAATGACAAATATGTTTGAATTTGATATTTATTTCATAGAGAACAATTAAAACATTGTCTTCCACGAGTTGTTGTGGTTTTCAACTTTCTGTCATTATGTTTTCTCCATGAAACTACGGTAAACATTGCAAATTGTGCCTAAAATATTGTATGCACATTTCTTCAAAGATAATTGCCGACTGACTGATTCTATTTGAATGAATTAATGTTGATGATCATTAATGACCCATCCAATAAACGGATTACCTATTACAACAGATTATGACACCAGCTGTAACAGTTGATTAGCTTGGGGTCGTAAACAATGTTATAAACTTTTCGCCAGGTAAAATTTAGTAATTAGCGGATCATATCAATACAAACAAAATAATATAAATCGATCTTCAAAAAAGGCAGGGCACAGGGCCGCACTCTGGAAAGGCCGGGTACCACACCCTCTGAAAACGGCCTAGCTGGAACACTGGTCACTGTCCTGTAAAATGGCAAATGGTTTTGGGTAGAAAATTTTTAAACATTTCACGTTCATTTCAGATTATGTTTTTAGCAGAACATAAAACATTCCCAGAAAAAAGGGTACATACCTCTATCAAAACTACACATGTTGCTCTTGATGCAGATGGTAAAAACTCGGCGTACAATGTTACTCTGCAAAACAATTTAAATCAATATGAATAAAAAAAATTACAATTTCTTATAAGAAAGGTAATTAAAGTATTAACTGATAGTCTGATATAAAAAATAATATATATAAAGTCTTCTAAACTAATGGACAACATGGGATGCCAAGCTAACTTGTATCAGTCTATCAAGAAGTGTGTGATTTATACTTTTAATGATAGCCTTGGCAGGGCACTTATAGTTTTATTAAATAAGCTGTAAATAACATTTTTATCATAATATAGTGGTGAACGCTATTGCCGCAATAGTTCTGTGTACATTTCTTATCGTGATATTGTATTTGCAACTTGTGCTGTGTACATTTTTATTGTGATACAAGTGGTGAACATTAGCTGCAGTGTTCTCCCCAGAAATTTTGGATAGCATCACATTTTGCGTAAAAAAAAATAACCATTTTTTTAATGTCAATTGTCGCGTCGCGTCGATGCTCTTTTTCCTTTATATGTTTTAGTTTATATTGTTATATATTCATAACTGAGAATACAATTAAACTATAACCACAAAAAACAGTTGTTTCAGTTTATGTTTTCTTTATTCATTTATAGTTACAGAATTATTTTTTTCCTCTTGTGCCAAATAAAAATAAATATGTGGTTTCAGTTACCCAACAATAAGTCAAATGAATGAATGGTTCGTTATAGTGCAAGCTGTATATATACAAAACTAAATATCTAGTACACAAAATTAACTATTTATATAATATTAAGTAAAGATAAAGTAGCAAAAGTAGCAAAAAAAAATCAATTTAAAAACTTTTTTTGTTTTGTTTATGAAATTCATTGTTTCATGGCACTCAATCAATTAGTCCCAGTTGATTCTTATCTTTACATCAAAATGATATGTATTTTTAACAAAGTTATCTAACAAATACTAAGTCTGTTAATGCGTAGTTTTTTCTCTTGGTATATTTTTTCGATCTGTTGTCATTATCGTGAAAATGCGGATTTTTGTCATATCTGGTCCGGTTCCGATCCGTAGTTTTCCCAAAAATGTGCAATGGCGGCCGTGGAAAAATTTACGAAAATGAGTCCGAGAATATACATTGTTTGACAAGAGATTGTGAATGAATAAGACGCTTTTAATGCATTAAATAGATTAAACATAATCTTAAGCCAATTATGATAACTTTTGAAAGAAGTATTAAACTTATTTTAGCTCTAAACCAAAATTCTCGCTCTCGGAAGAGAAAGAAAGTAATTTTTGGAGAGTTGCACAAATAAACGACCTTTTATTAAAAAAATAAAAATCGTACCAATCTTTGCAAATTTCGTAATACAAAACGTAGATTTCGAATTATTTTGTGATTGCATTTTTCCATGTCGAAATTGGTGATTGCAGACACGTGCCGTGGTATTAGTCATGTCATATAAGTGTCAGCTTGGGATATTCGCATCCAAACAGTTATCAGTTATCACCCTGAAGGCAATTAACACCTAGCTATTTAATCTCTTAATTGCCTGTAGTGTCCGACTTAAAGGGATTACAATAGGGCTCTTCACGGTTAGTTCGGCCATATTGGATAGGGGGCAGATTTTCATAATAGAGGTAAAAATGGTGTGAAAAATACGGGAAAACATCATTAAAACAGAGCTGTTGCTTGGAAACACACATAGGATTTCCCACACTTTCATACCATTTCCACTTCCTTCCAAAAAATCTGCCCCCTATCCAATATGGCCGAACTAACCGTGAAGAGCCCTATTAAAGGTGATATAATGTTTATGATCATAATCGATAATAGATGAAATTTCAAAATTGAGGACAAGTAAAAAAGCATCTTCAAAATAATTATAGCGTCGCTGGAATAATTATAGCGTCGCGGTAATTATTATAGCATCACGGTAAAAACATATAGCGTCGCGGTACGCTACAACGGCCTGGGGAGAACACTGAGCTGCATACATTTTTACCGTGATATCGTGTTGATTCTTATTACCGCAATTGTGATGTGTACATAATATTTTTAACTTATTATCGTCGTAATATCTTAAGACTTTTAAAATATTTCTTTTAGTCGTACATATTTTTAATGTAAATATAAAGATATCCGCAATCTCGGTGTGTAAATTAAATTGCTCATCCGATAAGTGGAGTGCTCCGATTAAACGGAGGTGAATACCTGTACAGAACAGTAGGTGTTGTTTTGATAGTTATTAATCATCATGTCACATTTATGACCCGAAATGTGTTGATGTTAAAGGCAAAAGGTTGGGTCAAAAAGATCGTGAATTATGTAAAAATGACCGAAAAAGCCTTGAAAACTAAAAAGTATATGACTGTTTCATGCTTTGCCCAGCCGGACTTTTACCGGACATTATACAAATGACCGGATTATATGACCGTTTTGGAAGCCCTGCATAATATGTAGGTCATAGTTACCAAAATATTGCAGAAGGATTTTGCATGAGATAAGGTGTGTAATGGAGTAGTATATTTTATAGAAGTACAAATCCTGTTATAAACAAAATTTGGAGAATTTGAAAAATAATCAAATCCACTAACCATCTATAACATCCTCATCAAAATTGTGTCTAGAAGTATACCTTAACTGCTCTCACTACCAACCTCCTTAAATGATAAACAACATGAAGAAGTTATCATACTAAATACTTACGATTGAGGAGCGCCACCAATACCAAAACCCACCAGTCCTCTTAAAATCAACAACCAGGCAAAGTTAGGAGAAAATGCACTAAGTATTCCAAAATAGCAGGTAAACACAGAACATAATATCAACTCCTGTAAATAAAAACTTATTGGAAGAATTAATACTAAAAAGACCAAAAAATGAAGAAAAAACGTATGAAACACTGGTTTGAAACATACACCATGATGAAATATAATAAAAAAATGTTAAAATATACTGGTGCATGAATCTGTATATATAGAATTAAAAATTTTATCTGTGGAGAAAGTGGGAAAAACCTTTTCATGTTAACCTGTTAGGCCTTATTCAAGGTGTTGTTAACTGTTATCTGAGAGAATTTTCAACCCACTGTGTTAACTGTTCTTAGCATTTTTGAATTTATTGTTAACTGTTTTTGCCAAAATAGAGTTGTTGTTAACATGTTAACAGACCCCTATTGCCCTCCCCCCTCTATCAAGGTGAGCATGCTTTTACAACTGAGGCAATTATGAGGTGTGGTCAACTAAGAAAGTTTTATATAATGCCATGAACATTTTGAATGAAAATTTTACCACCTTTCAGTTTGAATATAAAAAATGACAATAAAAAAACACAAAGAATTAAATAAATCTTGAAATATTAGTTATTCTTGCATTAATTGATGTACATTTGTATTGATATTGATCAGGAGTTGTAGTTAAATAAAACTTACAGCTTTTCTACCATATTTGTCTGATATACTTCCCCATAAACTAGAGCTACACATCATACCAGCAAATACTACCTAAAAGATAAAATTGGGTCACAATAACCTTAAAATATGTGGATTATGTTTTCCTATTGTTCAAAGCATTACAAAAGGCTAGATTACAAGCTTTAAGAAAAGTTTGTACATGTAATAGTTAAAAATAGATAGAAGAATATTCAGTCTGATTAAAATCCCAACCTCTCAGGGCTCCTGTATTCTGATATGTTGCCCACCATATTAAAATAAACGATAGCAAGTGAGAGGTTTGATTGTAATCATACTGAAGAATACTATACTCAATCTTGAAGTAGAAAACTCATAAATAACTAAATCACATCAGAGTAAATGGTGCTTGATTCAATATTGATCCTTTATGTCAAGAGAATTAAACATGTTAGCAAATCTGATTTTGGGTGATGTGTTCATGATTTATAAAAACTTCAGTTCACTTTGCTTTGTAGAGATATTACGAGGTAATGGTGGAAAGAAATATTTGCTGTTTATATTAATGTCATTTGGTCTTAAGGATGTACACCTCTGAGGAGCCAAAAATTTCTAGAATTAAACTTTTTTTCTTAACCTGATTTTTGGGTTTATAATACTGTAACAAAATAATTGGTGAAGAAAAAATCATATGGTGGTGTACTTTTTGCTACGGCCCTTTGAAAATGCCCAATTTTGATGATTTTCCCATTTTTCATCGATTTTTACCTATTTTTGGGCTATTATTATGAAAAAAAATACAGTTTCACAATTAAACTTTTTCTCATACTTTCTATAAAGATGAAGTGGACCAATCTGAATAAATTTTACTTACAAAAACTATAGGTAGGTGTTAATATAAGAAAGTTTTATCATATTTTGACGCTTTTTTGTGTAAAATTTACCATGCTGTCAATTTTGTATTTTTGTGATTTTTCTCAGTTTTAAGAACAAAATGCATATTATTTCAACTTTTTTGTTATAAATGAATGACAAAAGACATATCTAAGAAATTTGAAAAGACCAAAATGATATGGGATGTACATGATTCTTGTAAAATCATTTTTTGAATCCCTCACCCATTTTCTCAAAATTTTGGCTAAAAATATTGACTTGATTGGTCATAAAATTTGAAAACTGGATTACGCGAAAACCATTCATTGTAAATACAAATTTTTTTCACAGATTTATGTTTGCTTATAATATTTTTTAAATTCATTGATATTTTCCACTTCTATCACATGTTTTGGAAATAATTCAAGAACGAGATTTCAACGAGACTGAACGAGACTGAAAAGTCAGAAGAATACATCCTTAAGTGGATATTTGTCTCACTGGCAATCATGTCACATCTTCAATAATTTATGTAAATGTTTATCCTGGCATATATTTTATTGACTGACAAATAGGGATGCATGATGGTGAGGGAAAGAAACCAACATTTCAGTGTGTACTTACTGTTGTTATAAGAGCTTGTTGCCAGCCTTTTAACTGCCATTCACAATGTAAGGCAGGAGATAGAATGGCTAAAATCATCATCTCCATAGCATCAGCCATCTACAAAACCACAAATTATAATTAAAAAGAAACCATGCCGTTTTTAACTCTGCCATGTTTTTTTGTCTTCTTGTATCTTGAAGATATATATAGAAGACTTGTATTTCTTGAGAAAGCATCATGCAGTCATCTATAAAATAAGAAATTATAATTAAAGAAAAACATGCCATGTTTAACCCTGCCATATTTTTCACGACTGTCCCAAGTCAGGAATGTCTAGTCTTTGTTAGTCTAAAATGTGTGTCTCACTCATCCCTGGGGGATAATGGGTGCTGTACAAACTGAAGAATAGCAATAAAAATCAAGTTTCCTTTCTTCTTTCAATTTTTTTGTACATTTTCAACACATGTTTTATCTTCTTACATGTCTGGATCATAAAATTTGTTCATTAAAATTCTCAAATTAAAGTTTGTGCATAAATGGCACAACAGCAATTCAAATTCCATTTCAAAGAATTTAAGGTGGTACCTAACACTACAGGGAGATAACTCTGTAAAGTCAACTAAACGTTTTAATTAGGTTGTGTTGTAAAAGGAATATTAAGCTTCTCAATGATCAAAATTGGTGTTTGTCAAATTACTATATAACCAGTGTAATTTTTCTGACAAAACAGTTTGTTTAAAAAAATTTAAATTTTTATATTTTTGTCAAAGGGTCTAAGTAAATACTTTGTCAAAACTTTATGAAAATTAAACGAGCCAAATTATTTTAGTGAAAGTGTTGGGTACCACCTTAAGGTCAAGTAACAGTAAATGAACACCGTCTAGCGGATTCCGCGAAATATTGCGACGTTTTGTACGAATTACGTCCCTTTGACCAGATTTTGCAATGTTAAAATTTCAACCGGCGACTTTTCAATGGGACAACGGTAAATCTGACGGAAAGTATGTATCTTCTAGGAGAATGAACTTGTTTGCTAAAATTGAAGAAATGCTACAGGATTTTGAAAATGAATATGAAAACAGTCATGAAGACGACATTCAAAACGAAAATCAGGTGTTAGAGTTTGGATATCTGCCTACCAGTTAAAACAAGTGTGAAAACTGTTGATCACTGTTGCTCACCACTATTTCTACATAATTGTGATGAGGAAAAACAGTGCGGTCTTGACAGTATATTGAACTCTGACACAAAATAGTACTTTTGATGTCATTGTTTACTTAAACTAACCAACAAATATGCAGAAATGAAACTTCTGGTGAAAGGGAAATATATTTAGACCATTTTGAGTCAAAATTCACTTGTCTATGAGTTTGCGTTAAAAATTCCAGATTAATGCGCTACATAGTACACTAATTTAAGATGTCCAGAAAACAGGGATTTATTTTAATAGTACCTGTGTTTTCAAGATCAGAAATTTCATATAAGACTTTAAACATTGGTTGAAAATTGTCATGTAGAAAGGTGATACATGTACAATTCAGGATATACCTGGTTTCCTTGAAGTTAAACTTAAGGTAAAATATTTAGATAGCTGTGAAAATTGCAAGATTCGGTTTAACAGATAGGGATTTTTAATTGGTGGTCTGACACCTTTATTTTTGTTTTCCTCCCAAAATAACACAAACTGAATAATCATAAGAAAAGATGACAAATGCGACTATACCTATATAGAACACAGAGGCATGATGATTAATTCATTGTAGAAGGAAGAGAAGCGACACACAAAATTAGGTCTTCTCGTTTTTTAGTATAGATACTCTAACTTTTCTTTTACAGTACTTTGTATATCCCCATCCATGTTTCACTTGAATTATTGTCAGCTTATTCGAATATGAGCATGTTTTCTGGCACGTTTGAAATAAATGTAATTCATCTAATGTTTGAATGTAAATTTACACAATTATGTAATTATAAACATTCAGCATGTTTTAAAAGCAGGAAGAAATGTTTATAAGTGCAACACACGGTATTTTTGGACAAGAAATCAATTTTTCTTACACTTTTAAAATTCAAATGAAGTAAAACAAGAAATCAATCAGGTTGACGCAACAATGACAATCTGTTACACAGAATAATAGTGGTGCATTTCTTTCCAGTGGGTCTCAATCAACACTGATTTACAGAAATCTTGGTAAGAATTTAGTCTTAGATGCTTGATTTTTTTATTAGTTGTTATTGGCTTTGGCTTTGAACAAGTCAGTAACTGCGTGTAGTGGCGGATACAGAGGGGGCATGAGGGCGTACGCCCCCCTTTTTGCTTGGACTTAGATTAGACTTCGTAAACTTTGCCATTTCCCGTGTATTTTATTTTTATGAGACAATTCTTTTCATATATAGATTTTTTTTCGCCAGTATTTACTAATTATTTCAAAAGTAAAACTACAAAATACTGAACTCCGAGGACAGTTCAAAACGGAAAGTCCCTAATCAAATGGCAAATTCAAATGATAAAACACATCAAACGAATGGACAACAACTGTCATATTCCTGACTTGGTACAGGTTTTATAGCGCTAAACCTCTCACTTATATGGCAGTCGCATCACAGTAGAGTGATTCGGTATGGTTGAGTTGACCAGTTCGTCGAAAAAATGTTACTCAGTCATTTTGAAATTCAAATTACAGGAACACATTTGCAATTCTGAGCATGAAAAATCATGACACCTTCAAAGCGACAAAGGAGTGAGCAAGAACATATTGACTTCTATTTCACAATTCAACCAAAAAAAGTTATACTCTATTATAATCTCATGAAAAAAGTTCCACATTAATATTATTTACCTACGAAATTATGTTTAACCCCAAACGCCCGCGCCTATCTTAAAATAACATAGCTGAATAATTATAGATTTAAAGTGCAAGGTTCGAGCCATTGTTTGAGGAGGCAGTCTGAGATCTGAGAGTCTGGCCGTATTTAGATTGAAAACAATAATCTTGTCCACTTTTTGGCTAATAGAAACGAAAATTTCCAACAGAATAATATAGCATTAAATGATTATAATGAATAAAAAAGGGCATATTTTTTTCGGGACGGGGGTTTGCATGAACTGATATATCGAATACTTTTATCAAGATCAGACTGCAACCTGCCTGCTGGTGTGGCCTTTATGTCTCCATTTGTCGACCGTCATTCATAAATTCATTGTCATTTCAGACTCATTCGTAGCCTTTGGTTAATTTTCAATTGTGTTGGGTAAAACATATCAACCAAACATTTGTATAAAAATTGCTTGTTTGTCTTTTTTAACTCGTGTAGCTCGTATTGTAAAATTCATCGAATAGCGCGGCATGTCTCTTGTTTACAACAAGAAATCTGTGAGCTTATGCTAACTTAACATACAACAAGCGAGAATTTTCCATGTCTATTTTTTACTGACAAGTCCCACATCAAATATATCAGTTCATAGCTTTTGACCCATACTATAATTTTATGATAGACAATTTATGGGGAGAATACAACATCAAAAATGTCCAACTCTTACACTTAACAGCAACTATTAAATATACATGCCCCACGTCAAGAACCGTTTAAAAAGTGCATTTTACACTTATTTTATGTTTTTCAGCCAAAAAAAGGTCCCAAAATTTGTTCGCCGAGTGGATTCACTGGGAAAAGACATCGTGTAGCAGGAAATAAGCAGAATGGGGTACAAGTTTGGGACATTAATACTAAACTTAGTCTTGTACGGTAAGACTAGATTCCCCTATTTTAAAAATTATCACACCATTCGGAACAATTAAAAATATTTTCAAAGTAGCGAAAAGGAAATGAACCACATAAATTAATACTGGTCATAAATTCTCCGCTGCTGTCAGTCAGTCATATAGATGACACTAAACTATAATACATTTAAATTTTTAACCTTCTTTACGGTCGGAACAATAATTTAATATTCATACAACATTTTTTAGACTATAACAAATGAAAAATAAACAAAAATGATGTTTCACGATCATTAATCCATCGCTACATTTTGTATTCTGACGTGTTTGTTTTTTTCTAATGGTGTTTTCTTTCACGTCCGCAATTTTGTTGAAAGTTTCGATGTTAAAAATAGAACACAAATCTTTTTAATAGATACATGTATAAATAGTTTATGGTTTAAAAAGTTATACATGGAATATTATCCTAATAAAAGAACATTCAGTGGATCCTTAAAAGAATTTTCTTACTAGTATTGATTCGTATGGTTGTCTCCTCAAAGGAAATTGTTCTATATATATATATATATATATATGGGTAAAAATTAATCGAATAAAAAATAAAAATGTACCCTGAAAGTAGCATCTCAAATATAGAATAGAACTGTTCTCAATTCTATTTCACCCATAAAACTTGAAGGTCGAGAACGAGATTATATCGATCATCTCTATATAATACTACTACATGTACTATATACCTACTAAAAAAATAGGAGGGGTCCTGATTCCGAAATCCCGGACTTTAAAAAATGAAATCCAGAGGTCCCGAATTTTAAAGTAATTTAAAATAAATCCCGCCATCCCGAAATTCGAAAAAAGAATTCCCACATCCCGAAAAGATTAATTCCGAAATCCCGTATTTAAAAATACCCAATCCCGGAGTTCCGATCCCAGTCCTCCCCCCTCCATCATTTGTGTGGATGAACTAAATAACAAAACAAACATTTACGAGTCATGTCTCAGCCTGTGTGCGATTGTAATTTTTTGTTTTTTTGTTTTTTTGTTTTTTGTTGTGTTTTTTTTTTTGGGGGGGGGGGGGGGGGGGGGATTTGTTTGGTAGGCATATTAAACATTAATTTGTACATCTGTTTTTAAGTTATATCTCAATCTCCGTATGTTTGGTTTCCTTGTAAATGTTTTACACGATGTATCTTCTGGAAAATACACCGTGCTTCAAAGACCGTGCAATGTCTTGAGAGAAAGCGAAAATCAGAGAGAGAAGGACATTAATTTATTGTCACATATAATAAGATCTCAAAGGAAGTTGCAGAATAACGGATACTGGCGAATGTAAAAATTGAACAAAAAAGTTTGCAAAATTATAAAGAATAACAACAGAAAATAAAATAATAATTAAATACAACAGTGTAGACACAGACAAGAACCATGTACAGAATTCAGAAATCATTTAATGATAGAAGAATTTTACAAAATTGTTTATTGAGGATTTTACAGAATAAGCGTTATATTTAAAGATAAAGAATATTTAGGTCCACACTTCATATGAACCCTTAAAAACTCGTTGGATTATCTCGTTGTGGCTGGTCAGTAATAAATAAAAAAGTCACTGGTCAATTCAAAGGTTTTCGTAAGTGATTCAATATATTCTTATTTTCCTGTTCCCCTTGTGTAACTTCCAGTTTTATTGAAGTTTACATTGATCAAAGCCTTAGTTTAATTTAGTTTCCTGTTATTACTACCCCCCTTTTTTTGTCGCATGTTGTGTATCATGTACTGATTCTATATATACTTCGAGCATACACATGTACACTTATGGAAAAATAACTATTTACTAAACTTTTTAAGACGTTTTTATAGACTTGTATACAATAAATTTTATGCAGATCAAAATAAAATATTTACAAAGATGTCAGTTTGTCTGCGTGTTTTAATTGTTAACTTGCAGATGTATAAATAACCGCATGACACTCTTTCAATAATTTGTAGAATCGTTGATATAATGTTTGTTTATATATGCGATGTTAAGCAGTAGAATATGGACAGAGCTTGATCTGTCGTGATATAGTACCAAAAAACGAGCTATTACATGTTCCGCTGATAAAGTAACCGTTGTTTTCAAAAATTTGCCAAATCATATATCGGAACGGAGAAAAAATGCAAACAGATGATCTACACGATAGTCTAAGAGATTTACGAATTGGTTACCCAAAAAAGTGACAAAATTCAACAATCTCCCATTAGAGCAAATATTAATAAAGATCACAACCCTGACCACATGCACACCTTCAATATATGTACAAACAGACAACAAAGTGAAAACGTTCTAGGATTCAAACTGTAGATGTTATGCGGATTAACTATAATAGGGGAAGGACGGCGGACAGAAGGACAGGGGTAACACCCCCCCTCCAACTTTCAGTTGCTGGGGCATAACAAATTATAGTTTCAATTACATCTTTTTATATAATAATTGCATCAACTTGTAGATTGTAGACAGTAAACCTGATGATTTCTATTTTTATGTTTTTAATATTTTTGCGTTCATGTACATACAATGTATTTTTGTTTGAACTAGTAATTGTTTTAGACATGTGTATTGATAATGAACATACATGTATCATATTTTTTATAACGTATAGTTTCTTTTTAAAATGTCCCATAAAAGAGGGTCTGATTGAGGTTAACGGAATACAGAATAATGGGCAAAAATTGCAGAATAAAAGGCAAAAAAAAAAAGAAAAAAAAAAAAGAGCATAATGGGGTGCCTAAATATAAAGAATAAAGAATATCGGAAATACAAAATAAAAATTAATGATAATTATCCAGATAAAAAGAATCTATCAATACGAAACACATATTAATTGTGCATAATCAACACGAAGAACGTTGGAAATAATTAGCATGATAACTTGACGTTATGTAATAAAAATAACGACGTCACAAATTTTGATGGGTTTTTTGCCAAAATGTTGAGTTTGCGTCGCTTCTACAGGGAAAACGAAGTCGGTGACCATATTTGTTTTTAACATCATCTAATTCGTAAGACAAAGAGGAAGAAAATGTTAATTTAAAAAGAAATTCTATGGAGCGGTTTACGTGATTTATACCGGAAACAGAAAATTGTAGAAGAAAAATACAGATTCCCCCTATATGTTCAATGTAATTTAGTACCCTCTCGGACCATTTTAAAAATGATTTTTTTCTCGAAAACTAAGTCGGTGACATATACTTTTTTTAACATTTTCTGATGTATATTTTCAATATCTATATAATCGAGTTCTAAATTTAAAATAATTCTATGCACTAGTTCATTTACTGATCCTTGACCTTAAGCATGTATAGCATAACTGAACAATCAATGTTTTACAGCTTCCATTGCAGTTAGGGAGCTACCATTTGATTTTTATGGGGGGGGGGCTAGGATGAAAAATTTTGTCCTGCTTTTTTTTTTAGTTGTAATCCCTGTCCTGCCTTTTTATTTTTTACTCTATTTGTTCCTGCCATTTTTTTTTACTAGTTTATCCTGACTTTTTTTACACAAATTGTCATCCTGCCTTTTTTTTTTTTTTTTTTTTTTTTTTTTTTTACCAAGTTGCTCATCCTGCCTTTTTTTTTAACTCAAAACTCCTGTCCTGCCTATTTTTTTCAAATTTCATCCTAGCCCCCCCATAAAAATCAAATGGTAGCTCCCTTACATGACTTCTTCAACACATTGTGGTGTTTTTTTTCCCCCACCGTAAACATAACTTGATGTGTACCTTAAAAATGAAATCTGAAACCCTATCATTATCTTACATTATTAAAATGGAAAAAATTAAAACCAATTGCAACAACCTCTCCATTTTAAAGAAAAACAATAATGGACATTGCAAATTTGATTTGATCTGACATAAAGACTTACCCAGGCAAAACCTGTAAGAATGGACAGCTTGACTTGAAACTTCCCAAAACCAATATTATCTATTGCTTGCTGTATTGTGTAAGTATCTACAACAAATTGTAAATACAACATTATTTTTTAATTGTAATGATTATTCTATTACATCAGTTTTTCAATTATGGGTTGCTTGCCTGTGAGAGAGCTTTTATGTCCTAAGTCAAGAATCTCATGTTCAGTGGTTGTCGTCTGTTTATGTGGTTCATAAGTGTTTCTTGTTTCTTGTTTTATATAGGTTAGACTCTTGGTTTTCCCATCTGAATGGTTTTACACTCATAATGGCTCTTTATAGATTGCTGTTCGGTGTGAGCCAAGGCTCTGTGTTGAAGGTTGTACATTGACCTATAATGGTTTACTTTTAAAAATTGTTACTTGGATGGAGAATGGTCTCATTGGCACTCATACCACATCTTCCTATATCTATGTACATATTGTGAAAAAAATTGACAGCGGCTAGTAGCATGAACTAAAGATCTGTCTTCAACAAAATCTGTTAAGGAATTTTAAAATACATTTAGGCCATAGTTATTATATTTTTAGTTTTACGAAATTTTTTGACAAAACCAATGGGTAGGAGGACGAAAAAAAAAAAAAAAAAAAAACTGCTGCTGCTGCTGATTTTTTTTTTAATACCAACCGTCAATATCAAATTTTTTTTTTTTTATTTCACCAGGAGATTTTCTACTAGTGTAACAACTATTTTTTTTTTCTTGACAAGGTTTGAATTGAAAATCAATGTGCAACAACTTACTAAATCACCAAGAGCATAAATTTAGATTCTTTCATGCAGTTATGAAATAAAAATTTTTTTTTTTGCATGAAAAACACTGGGTCGGAGGAGAAAAAAAAATTAAAAATCAACATTTTTAATTTTATTTTTTTTCCTATTTGGCAAAAATTAGGATAGGAGGGTTCGTAAAACTAAAAATAAAAAAACTACGGCCTTAGGTATAACTAAGGACAAGTACTGACAAGGTTTTCACTTACAGATGGACATGAACATATGTCTTAAATTTAAAATAAGTTTATGAAATTGACCTTCAACTTTGGAGTCTGGGCTTTGCTAATTGTTGAAGGTCATATGGTGATCTATAGTTGCTAATTTCTGTGTCATTTGGTCTCTTGTGGAGAGTTGTCTCATTGGCAATTATACCTTCTTCTAATTTATACTTCAAGAAAAACATGCAGATTTGAACTAGTCAACAAAATTCAGATACCATCACATAAAATGAGTAATTATTTGCAGTATAAAATTAAATCTAAGGCTCTAAATTTTAACATGTTTAAGTCAACAGTTCAAACTAACAGATATATAATGAGTAATTTAACTCAAATTTCAGATTCTATTCTTAATAATTAAGGTTTAAGCAGAAATGTCATATTGATTGTGAAAGTAATACCATCTAGTTTATGTATTTTCAAAATGCTTGTTAATTTTTTACTTTAAACATGCCATATGACTAGTAATAACGTAAAAGCTGTGTTTCTCATTGCACTTTTAAACATGAATTACAATCTCATTCAGAAATAACACCAAGATTACAGACCAGCAAAAAGCAATCAATTGTATTAGAGTCGGAAATGACATTTGTAAAATCAGTCATTTGTAGGTTTTACAGATCTTAATCATGACTGTATTGATTAAACGTCCAGAATGGTTCACGTCCTTAGAAAATATAAACAGCTATAGACCTTGAGTATTGATGATCAGGCTATATTTGTCAACAAGATGTCTCTCTTTATCAAAAGTAATAAAGGACAATTAATCTTATATCTCTTTATAATACAATGTCATCATTAAGTTTCTATATAACACATTGTCATCATTTAGTTTCTATATAACACATTGTCATCATTTCTTTATAACACATTGTCATCATTTAGTTTCTATATAACACATTGTCATCATTTAGTTTCTATATAACACATTGTCATCATTTAGTTTCTATATAACACATTGTCATCATTTAGTTTTCTAGAGAACACATGTCATCAATAAGTTTCCATATAAGGGTTTTTCCATGAATTTAAGAAAAATGGAGTCTAAGCCAGTTGATAATAATTACTGTTACTGATATTCTTCTAACATTGTAGAATAAAAGGAAATTAAAATTTATGTCTTCATTGAATGAACTACACAGCTTGGTTGATTGGTGTTTAATGCCACTTTCAAATGATGGACAAGTATTCTGTGAGTATTGCATGGCAATACAATGTCCCCTAGCTACTGGTTAAACAAATCGTTGTATTGGAACAAAATTCTAACTTGATCTATAACTTGTCATGATGTAAACTTTATAACAAATACCAAGTCAACATCTTCAAGCATGACGAGAAAGACAAATTGAAAACTGATTATTTTAGTGAATTTTCTAAGTTCAAGGACCATATATATAACTCCACACTAAATCATCTGATCGGAACAATATTGGAACTTGACCTGTAACTTAATTGTCATGATTAAACAATATATCAAATATCAAATCAATAACTTCAAGAAAGAAAAAAAGTGCGGAAAACTGATTTGCTGGACTGACAGATGGACAGACAGAGTGCAAATCTAAAGTCTTCTTCAACTTAATAGGTAGGGGACTAATAAACTGTTGAAGGTTTGTAAGCTACAAAAAATAACACATTATCCACTTCTCTTAAACTGTATATTGTTGTCCCATTAGCAACTATGTTAATTTTAAAAATAAGAAGATGTGGTATGATTCACAAGGAGACACCCCTCAGTCAGAATCCAAATGACATAAAAGATTTTAATCAGTTAACATTTACAGATCAATGTATGACCTGGCTGGTTTCCGGTTGAATAATGCAGCGAGTGGACTCATCTAAATTTATGAAGGTGAGGTATTTAATGTAATAAAATTACCAATTCAGGGGCAGCAACCTAACAACCGGTTATCTGATTCATCTGAAAATTCTAGGGCAGATAGATCTTGACCTGATCAACAATTTTACTTTCGTTAGATTTGCTCTAAATGCTTTGGTTTTTGAGTTATAAGCCAAAAACTGCATTTTACCCCTATGTTCTATGTTTAGCCGTGGTGGCCATCTTGATTTGAGCAATATCTCTTTTTTTCCATAGATATAGATACAACATGTATATGATTGTTTTTTGGGGGTCTTCTTTCTTGTTGGGTTGCTGAATATTGACATACTTTACATTTTCTTTTCTTTATAAATACAAAAAAATCGTTATTTCCCCATCAGTGACTTTTATAAATGTACAATATGATATCATTACCAATAATCAATTTCTCTGTAAATTTCACGTATTTATTGTGAAACTCTATCTTTATTACATCGCTGTGTATAAAAGGAAATCCAATTTTTGTTGACATAACATGTAATTGGATCTACATGTACTATCGGAAAATATTATCTTTTAAAATATTCGTACAAAAAACCTTTAGATGCATTCATGACAACATGTTTGGCAAATTTCTCTTATTTTAAGTTTATTTTAATTTCTTGCTAATTTCTTTTATCAATCTTAATAAAAATATGGTAAAATAAAGAAAATAAACCCCAACTTTATATGGCAAAAGGTGGAGAACTTTTCTATATAACACTTGATCCCAATCATTATCTTTCTCAGTGTTCTCCCCTAGGGCCTTTTAGCATCATGCTTAATGTGATGCTATATTGATAGAACATGATGTTATCTGAAATGATTTCTTTATAGAAAGTGTTATAGATGTGATGCTATAATTTCTAGAAACAAGATATTTCATAATTTCTTGTTTGCCAGAATGATGTAAGAAATTTCTGAGAAGAAAACTTTTAAAGTGTTTGGTTTAATGTTATGTTATTTGTGCAGTTGTGGGGCATAAAATCTACGGCAATATTTTGAGTAAAGGATGAATATTTGAACTTCCTCACGACTGCTCTGACAACTGTTTTCAATTCATAAAACTAATATCTTTTTTTCTTCAGTTCAAAAATGAAGGGATCTAGCTTGTAAGCCCATAAATGATGTGAGAAATCAGGGTATACATGTACATGTAGTAAAAAAGAGTATCTCTGGTAAGGAATGATATGGATCAAACTTATTGGCCTCACACTGAAATTTTTACTACAAGTATTGAATATATATGCTAATTATATACTGGTACATGTACAAAAATGTATATTAATACTGAAGTTTAAATTTTTTTAATATCTCTGATTCAGATACATTCATGACATTAGTTGAGGTGAGGGATATGTGTGATAAGATTTACATGTATGAAATTCTATTTGATATACTGTCATGACTGTAAATTCAGAAATAATTACATGCATTTATTATTGTGTTTTTTTTTAAATGGACAAAAATGCAAAAATAATTACTGCCATGTCAGGAAAACCTACATACAGATAAAATGTATCAGATATAAGAATGCAGGTTCTTATTATTGCTATACTCACTTAGTCGCATTATTCACATTTATAAATTCCTCAGTCACAATAATTTCTTAATTTTCAGTAATTACAGTACACAAGATGTGGCTCTGTTGAAAGATACCTTTGCTGGTGTAGAGTTATTCTTGGACCAACATGTGATTGCTGTAGATTTAGATTGATTGCACTCTGATAATTGTATTAATACATTTGATTAACATGTGCAGAAAGATATTTTAGATGTTCAGCCATTAAATCACCAGTATTTATCATGTAAACTTGCAACCAAGAATTTTTTCATGAATTTTTTCATGAATCACCTTTACTTGCTTGATTTATTAACCTGCGGGAGGTTTATAACATTATTAAGGACAAAGCTGAATGAAAAAGTCATGAATGTCATGGATCTTACATTCTGATGAAAGGTCATATATCTGTCCTTCAGATGAGAGGTCATGTATCCGACCTTCAGAGGAGAGGTCATGGATCTTACCTTCAGAGGAGAGGTCATGAATCTTACCTTCAGAGGAGATGTCATGAATCCTACCTTCAGAGGAGAGGTCATGGATCCAACCTTCAGAGGAGAGGTCATGGATCCTACCTTCAGAGAGTTCATGGATCCTATCTTCAGAGGAGAGGTCATGGATCCTACCTTCAGTGTCATGGATCCTACCTTCAGAGGAGAGTTCATGGATCCTACCTTTAGAGGAGAGGTCATGGATCCTACGTTCAGAGGAGAGTTCATGGATCCCACCTTCAAAAGGTCATAGATCCCACCTTCAGAGGAGAGGTCATGGATCCCACCTTCAGAGGAGAGGTCATTGATCCTACCATCAGAGAAGAGGTCATGGATCCTATCTTAAGAGGAAAGGTCATAGATCTGACATTCAGAGAAGAGTTCATCATACATGGATGCTACAATGTACCTTCAGAGGAGAGGTCATAGATCTGACCTTTAGATGAAAGGTCATGGATCCTACCTTCAGAGGAGAGGTCATGGATTCTACCTTGAGAGGAGAGGTCATTGATCCAATCTTAAGATGAGAGGTCATGGATCTGACCTTCAGAGGAGAAGTCATGGATTTGACCTTCAGAGGAAAGGTCTGATGGACCTTACCTACAAAAGAGATTATGGATCTTTAATTCAGATAAGGTCATGAATCTTACCTTCAGATGAATCTGTTGATGGTTCCCCTTCTTCCACTGGACTCAGATTATGGCGTAACTCCTTCAAGCTTGTATAACTATCAGTGCCGCCTGTCCCATCCTGTATCCCTGCAGCCCTTCTCATTGCAGGATCAGTTAAATCCATGTCCATCTTATCCTCCCCAGATATATCCTCATAGTTGTCACTCCCCTTTTTGTATTTAAATCTGTTCAACATGGTTGCTTCTTTACTATTCCTTGTGTTAGTTTTAATTTCTACATCTCTGTATTAAAAAAGAAATGAAATGTTTTTTTTTTTATCACAAAACTTGACCGTATTCTGGGAGCACTACTCAGACTGACTGACATTCATGTTTTCAAAACTTGTTCTAGTTATATATTTTACAGATTGATTAATTTTATATATTAACATTAAAATGTTCAAATCAGGACTACATCAGTCAGGGATATAACTCTATAGGATTATTACAGGAAAATATCATACATTTGTTATTGTGGACTAAAACATCAAAGAACTGTGATAACATATGTATGTTACATGTTTCAAAGGGACAATATACATCATTAGTTTAGTTAAAATGTATAAAAGTTCTATTGATATTACTTTTTTCTATATGTACAATGTATACTTAACTATTCATAGATATCATAGGCCCCCCCTTTCGTGGGAAAAATTTGGTCGATTATATAGGGAATCACTGAAGCATGACTGGAGCGGGCCCCCTTAGGTCAGTCAGCAGGCCCCCCCTTAAGAAAAGTTCTGGATCCGCCACTGGATATAACAGTTCATAGTTTGCCAACTTTGCATAGTAAACTGTAAACTATATATACATGTACATGTA
Organism: Mytilus galloprovincialis; assembly: GCF_965363235.1. Lineage (NCBI taxonomy): Eukaryota > Metazoa > Mollusca > Bivalvia > Mytilida > Mytilidae > Mytilus > Mytilus galloprovincialis. The sequence goes on along the minus strand of NC_134842.1, from coordinate 72,592,994 downwards.
CTGTCATTACTGGGCAAGAATCATGATGTACATCCTAGCTTCTACTTTTACAGAGGTGGAAGGCAGGACCTTTTTCAGGATGTCGTGATCGGGTGTTTTTAAACCTCAGGATTTTGTGATTGATCATTTCAGGATCCATGAATTCTTTTTTCGAATTTAGGGATGTTGCGATTTAAATTTCTTTAAATTCTAGACATCAGGATTTCATCTTTTTAAGGCAGGGATTTTGGGATCAATCCCCCTCCAATACACCTTATCGCTATTTAGTCCATTCCGGGGAAAAACAGTCATTTATACAACTTCCTGTTTGGGTCACGGCCGAAAAATGGAGGTCATCAGTAGTGAGCTGAGGGAGAAAAAACTTTAGAAAGTGATCGTCAAGAAACTTTGATATAGTATGATCCACTTTTTTCGAAATTAAAATTGAAGTAAAAAAATATTTTGTTTGAAGTATTTACGGTAGTTTAAACAGGTCTCATTAAAAAGTATCATGCATGGTGAATTGTTTAAACAGGGTCCCAGATAGCTTCAACTGGATGAAAAAGTTGTGTAATTTTAGAACTTATCCGGAATGGAATAAATAGCGATTAGGTGTATCGGTATCCGGTCGTTCCGGCCCCAAACCGATCCGGCCCCAAGTCAATCCGGCCCCAAGTCGATCCAGCCCAAGTCGTTCCGGCCCACGTCGATCCGGCCACAAGTCGATCCGGCCCCATAACAAAATATGAATAAACTATATTCACTATATGGAGGAATTTTTGACAAATTTGAACTGTATAAACGGAATTTGCAAAAAGTGTCGATGATGGATCACAACAGGTAAACGAAGTATTGAAGTACCAGTTAAAGAACTATTTTAAATCGATATGAAACGAAGTGTTAGTTTAGTCTTAGATGCATGATTTTTTTATTAGTTGTTAGTGGCTTTGAACTATAGTTATTGTGTCTATTTGTACAGCAGCTCCAATGATATTTTAAAATGTGAAGATATTTTCAAATTTGACTTTGAATGTCATGGCGATTTTTATTTTATTTACTTCTCACACAGAGTAGCTAAATAAATATTTACAGTCCATAGGCGGATTTAGGGGGGGGGCCAGGGAGCCCGGGCCCCCCCTTTTTGGGAAAAAATTTGGTTGCTTATATAGGGAATCACTGAAGCGTGACTGGAGCAGGCCCCCTCTTAGGTCAGTCAGTGGGCCCCCACTTATGAAAATTTCTGGATCCGCCAGTGCTGAGTCCAATGGAACCGTAAAAATTTAACTCATCATTAATGTCTTGTTTAACCAAATCATTAGTCTATAATTGGTTTGTTTATTCAATAATTGTCTGATGATTGTGAACTAAGGTAATGCCAATCGTAATCACTTAATTCAATCAAATCCTGATTAATTAAAGTTACGTTATCAACAAGGTCTTTGTAGTTTGATCTTTTGTTTGGTGTTTGGTGTTTATATAATAATAATTAATTTTATTTTTTTCAGGTAACATCAGAGGCTTCTATAACACATGTTACACTTGTTTTTCTTTTGTAATATCGAATATAGTCAATTTATTTTTTCTTAAAATTGACAATACTTTGAATAGTTGTGTGTAGATAAAAAAAAACAAGTAATATGAGTATCCATTATTCTTTATTGCAAGAAAATAACAAACCAATGACACTAAATGCACATGTTGGTCCCATAACACACAAGGAAAAGCCATTGTGATATAAAAACAAACGCATTCTGTCTTCTCTTTTATAGAAAGGACTAGGCAAATCTAACAACATTTCTCAATTTGAGAATTTAATTTAAGAACTTTTAAAAAAGAAAAACAAAATTTGTATGTATCAGCTTGGGGATCGGCCTGTACCGTTGTGTATGTAGCTATTTGTTATAACACAAGATAAAAGACGTATTGGATTACAGTCGGCGTTTTACGTTTCCGCAAAAAAAAAGTCTACGTTTCCGCAAAAAAAAAGTCTACGTTTCCGGAAATAAATGCCTTACTTTTCCGCGAAAATAGTAACCATTCCGGAAAAAATATATTAAAGATAATTAATCTGAGTACCTTGAACCGTTGATTGTAGTAGCATGAAATTTTTGTAATAGCAGTATGCATTGCGCATTTAAAGTCAATTTATCTACCTCGGGCTGGAGATTTAGTCTTCGGGTTGTGCACAAATCAATAAGCAGATCCCACATTTTGATAAAAAGTGGAAGTAACACTTTTTACATTATAATTAAAAGAAATCAGAAATATTTATGAATTACAATTAATATATATCTTTATTTTTATTCCTTATAAATATATTTTTTATTGGGGCCGGATCGACTTTACATATGGGCCGGATCGACGTGGGGCCGGATCGACGTGGGCCGGATCGACTTGGGCCGGATCGACGTGGGGCCGGTTCGACCCGAAAGCGGTGTATCCCCCCCCAAACTCTTTTTTTCCTATTCTGTATATGCAAAATGATTGGAGTTGTGTCATATGTGGCAGAAACTGAATAATTGCAGATTAAAAAAAGAAATGTTCACTGGAAGCTTTTAACTATTTAACAGATTACATATAATATGTAAACTACAATGTATGCATGTACAAATGTACACCAAATTTTTCAAGACTTCTTACAAATTAAAGTCATTGTATGTCTTACCAGTAAATTCTGACATGCTGATTTTCTCCTCAAGCACTTTGCAGCTACTGATTTGCAATTCTGCAAACTAGTGGAAGAAATCAAGCCTGCATGTATGAAGTAAAATTATTATAATGCAGCTCCTATCTGAACTCAACTTTGTTAATAAAAATATTGACAGATGCAAATGGAGCTAGGGTAATTTATTTTCGTATAATTTTATGACTGTACAGTACATTCATCTCCTTACGTTGGAGCACCTCAAACATAAAAAACAATAGAGATCATATTGTTTTTGTCATACTTTACCTGCGTTGGCAAATCATAAATTTAACCAAAACTATTTCAGGCCAAAAAGTTGTATTTTCTTTCTCTCTGTATCAAATTGTTGTCGCTCTCTTTATGCGATTTTATGATATCACTAACGTCGTTTCTCTCCCTTTTCCCTTTACGTCTCCACCATACGATCGTGCACTTTTACATGTATGTTATTTAGGTGAGTTTTAGATATGTTGGAAATCAGATATTGTATGATATAATTATGTATTTACACTAGCATATTAATTTAAACGTACATCATTAAGATTTAACATAAGATATCCTAACTGTATTACTGATCATTACTGTAAACAGTGTAGATGTACATGTGTAGACCATGAGACTGTAGTTGAAAGAATGAATATACCTGAATCAAAGGGTTTTATTTTTAATCCTCTATGAAGCTTGCATAAATTTGTAGTTGTTTATTTACTATTTAAGCCTATATATATCTAGAATTTGCTATCTTGTTTGTTTGTAATTTTCTTCTTCAATTTATTATTTTTGAAAGCTTCAGGGAAGATTTAAATGTTATTGTAAAATGAGTTAATCTGTGGTTGAATGAAAAATTATTTTTATATGGGTAATCAGTGGCGGATGCAGGAATTTTCGAAAGGGGGGGTGCTAGCCCATGGCAAAGGGGGGGTGCAGGGGGTGCAAAACATATGTCCCGATTCAAATGCATTGATCAGCCAAAATAAAGGGGGGGGTGCGGACCCCCGGAACCCCCCCTCTGGATCCGCCACTGGTAATGTGAAATATTAGCTGTGTTTTCACCTCAAAATTTATTCTTATTTATACAGACAAACATGACAAACCTAGCTGTGCATCTGGAAAAGTGACACCATACACCAAGGACGTATAACTAAATCTAATATACGTCCTTGCGTACATGTACATTGCCATATGGCTTTAATTAGAAATATGATTTAATTTAGTCCAAATGATTATGACTTCTGGCACAATGTAGGAAGGCGTCCCAGAAAAAAGATAAAATAGCCTTGCCAGAAGTCATAATTATTTGGACTAGATTTAATTTTTCCTTTTGCATGTGTTGTGTTTCTGGTCCATCATACATGTGATGGACTGTGAAACTCAGATCAGGAGATTTGGAAAATTTGGCCAGGAGATTAGGACTCAGATCAGGAGGTTTTTTATCAACATATAAATTTTGTCGTAAATGTAACTGTATGATGTAGAAATTGTCTTTAAATATATTACATATTGATGGAAATTTGAAGAAAAAAAAAACACTTTAAAGTATCTTTTAAGCCTTTCTATTTGAATGATATCATATTTTTTTTAAAAAGTATTGAGAAGAATCTGTTTCTTGCTTAGTTTTTGATAATTGATTGTTCACTGCTTGCAAATAAATCATTATGATCTTTTTTTTTTGTGTATAAATTTGTATTCATGTCTCCATCTCCTTATCCAGGGGCGTAGCTACCCGGGGCACGACAGCACGTGCATCCATGTCGTTTTCACCAAAAAAAAAAAACAAAAAAAATCAGAATCAGAGACTGTTGGTGTCTTTTCCATCTATCCCGGATATTAGTTTGACAACCTAGTTACAAGTGTTGATGAAGCTGTTCAGTCAGAAAAAGATCGTAGCTCCGAAGTTGCGTGCACATTGATTTGGCATGCAAAAAAAGAAATGGCAAAATAAAAATTTATAAATTGAATGTTAAAGGAAACACCTATGTGAAATATCATTAAATAACGACATTTGGTTTCAAAACAATTTTTTTTGTTGAGATTATGACAAAATCAGAAGGTTACTTGTATCTTTTACAAAATATTACTTTTGAATTTGTAATACTCAGTCTAAGATATGTAGTTTTGGAGCACATTTTACAGTGTACAGTTCATCAGTTTGGAATGAGATGTACCAATCGGCATTAGAATTATCAGATCCCTTCAATATTGTTGAAAATATGCAGAGGCGATGTGGTTGACAGACTTCCGGAGCCAATCACCCTGCAACCACGCCAAAACAGTATTGGAAAGTCTCATTATTTTTTTGCGTTCATAGACCATATGATAAGGCAACTGGAGATTGGAGTCGCGTCAAGTTATCAGAAAATCGCTTCTTTGTGCTGTATCCGCTTCATCTCAATATTGTCTGAAACATACGAAACTGACCTAGCATTTAATTTTGACGAATTCAATTGGGAGGTCGCTCGATGCCGAACACGTACACTGGTTTATAACATCTCGCGAGTGCTACCATGCCATGATGGCCCTGAGATCTATCAATCACGGTACTACGTATGTAATTGAAAACAAATGTACGATCAACAATGAACAACGAAAGTTACATAGCATTACTGCATATTCATCGGGATTTCAGTGTGAATGTTGACAAAGTAATAGAGAAGTTTGTTTCTGCCCAGACCCGAAGAGCAGATTTTGGACAATTTTGAGTAAATTCTGTATCACAAATATGTGTTGTTTATGTATTACTATATTCAGAAGATTTATTAATAGTTTTACATTCATAAATTTAACACATGTGTGAAATACACCTGTACAGTAGTAAGAAATTAACAAAAATGGTGGCTGAAAATTTTCATTCATGAAATATTTCATTTACAGGATTTTTTCTCCTTAATAGGAGGACGGGAGGAGACCCCTGAAAAGGGGATTATTGTATTCCCGTTGGGAGGTTCACATGTGTGGTCCATAATATAATAGACCCTAAAAAAGATTTTGAGATTTATTGTTTTTCAATTGTGCATGTTGTGTGCAGATTTTGAAGATATGATACAGGGGTGGATCCAGCCATTTAAAAAAGGGGGGTTCTCAACCCAGGACAAAGGTGGGTTCCAAACCCAAGACAAAGGTGGGGTTCCAACTATATGTTCCATTCAAATGCATTGATCGTCCAATAAAAAAGAGGGGCTCCATTATCCTAGATGTTTTAACTAATAATGCTAAAGATCATGTTTGTACATGTGTTGTAAACATGTTCTCTAATTTAAATTTCGTTTACTTTATTTTGTAGAGAAAATGAGAATGTGATAATTTTTAAGCTGAATCAGCAGAAACTATGTCCAACAAAGAACTACAGGAGGTAAGATAAAAGAATAAATTATAATTACAAAGTTGATATGTAAAAATGTAACTATCCTACTCATGTCACACACAACTGCTACTAATAAAAGATTTTATATGTGTATGGATTGATAACAAATGATAGAATTGAACCATACAATATCTTTCAAAAATATATATAAAACAGTCCGTTTTAGTTGATACTTGTTTTGTTAGTTTACATCAGATACTTATCATGTTTATTATGCCCTGTCCGGTTTACATAGGATACTTATCATGTTCAATATGTTCCTGCCATAGCGGAGGGGGCATTAAGTTTTACTCTTGCACTTACGAATGTACGTACGTTCCAAAATTGGTTTCTGATGTTAACCAAATGTTATGAAACTTATACCTAATACTTATTACCACAAAACACAAACACAGATCAAGTTTGAATTTGGTGGCGTCAATTTAACCATTATCAAGTTATGCCCCTTTATTAATGGAAAATTCTGTAACTGAAGTTTGCCCCAACCAAACATAATGAAACCTATACACAATAGTGACAATACTTATTACCACAAAACTCAGATCAAGTACAAATTTGGGTTGTGTTATTTTAACCGTTCTTGAGTTATGTCCCTTTATAATGTTGTATGCAAATGAGGGTATCATCTCTGTCCATGGGGACACATTATCCATTTTTGTTTGTTATTATATGAGTTATCCCCCTGTATTCTTGGTTTATATCATTGTTTCAGGAAGAGCTGGAAGTCCTCCATTCAATATATGATGGTGATGAAAGTTTTAAACAAGTAAATGAGACAACATTCCAGTATAAAGTAAGTACAATGCATCCACAATAAAATTATGTATCACATCCTAAGAACTGTGCACAGATTTGTGATTAAACACAAAATTGTGATGTTGAAGTGTAGTAATAAAATTGAGAACGAATGGTGAATTTGTCAAAGACACAACAACCTGACCAAAGAGCAGATAACAGCTGAAGGCCACCAAATCGATCTTAATGCAGCAAGAATTTCCTGAAAATAAAATTGAACAAAAGTCACATTTACAACATGTTTATTTTCCGTTGCAATGCTGTATGTACAATGTTTTGTTACCAATCCTATACTTTTTGAAACAAGCTAATTATTAATATAGTGCATTTGAGTGATACCTGTTTAAACAATACCAGCCAGAAAATAGCTCTCAAAAACTATTGTACCATGATATACAATGAATATTTTAGAATATTCCAACCCACATCTATAACCATACAATCCGACCAATCTTGTTGTATGGATCTGAAATTTGGGGTTATATACCACATAAGAAACAAATACATTTGGATAACTTTATATCAAAAGAAACTGATTATCTTGTACTAGAGAAAATTCATACTAAGCTTTGTAAATTTTCACTTGGAGTTAATATAAAAACATCAAATATGGCATGTAGAGGAGAACTAGGTTCACTCCCTACACTGTATTATGTAATAATGAATATGGTAAAATATTGGATCCATCTTATGAAAGATATTGAACCTTCAAATATTATTCTAAGGGAAGCCATAAATCTATCTCATTCTATGGACAAACATAACCAGGAATCTTGGATAGGAAGCATTAAACATATATTTAAATTTCTAGACTTAGAATATCTATTTGTTAACCAGTCAAACTTTAAAAAAAACCATATTCTAAAAAAAGTAAAAACATCTTTAACTATTAAATTTAAAGAAAGCTGGTTAGCGAGTTTAGAAAGCAATTCTGGGAAGTGTACTAATTTACAATCTGGCAATAAATTAAGAACTTACAGAAAATTTAAAAATATTTTTATGTTTGAACCATATTTAAAAATGAATTCAAAAAAAGACAGGCAAATAATCACAAGATTTAGAACTAGCTGTCATGATCTTGAAATAGAAAGAGGGAGGTATATTGGAATTAAAGCTGAAGACAGAAAGTGTAAGCTATGTAAGAACGCAGTTGAAGACGAACTACATTTTCTTTTAAAATGTCCTGTTCTAAAAGATACTAGATCTCAACATCTATCTAATTTAAATTCTAAATTCAAAAATTTTTCAAGATTACCTGATGAAATGAAATTTGTTTGGATTCTTTCATCTGAAGATTTGTTTGTTACTTCAAACTTATCTAATTTATTGCACTCCCTTTCTAAAGAACGAAAGAAAATTATAGAAAATATTGTTGTTTAAATAGAAGAAAAAATATATATTAGATATATATATAAATTAAAATTGATCAGGAGTTGTCTCCCATAGACCTAGAACTATCCTAAAGATTTATGTAATTTCTCCAGGTCACAGTGGCACCCATAACAACTATGTTTTGTCAATAACTTGGTTTATATCAGGTTAATTAGTGTAAATGTGTATTCATGTGGTTTTTTGTTTAATTGTACTTTAATCATTCTAATCATTTTCTGTGCTTTATTTTGTAATTCATTTGATTGTATAGCTCAAATTTTGGGCACCATGATTGGTTAATAAAATTATCTTATCTTATCTTATCTTATCTTATTAAATAACATAACTGTATAACTTTGAACAATTCCTCAGTCCCAAAAGAGTTTGGTTGAACTAGATTTTACGACAGTTTTCACTTTTACATGTTTTTGTTTTTCCCCCAGTATGGTGAAGAAGGTAACCATAGATCATTTGTAATGGAGATTTCATGGACAGCAGACTATCCAGAAAACAGCCCTAATATAAAGTTAGATGCTTTCTACAATAAACACATGTAAGATATTACATGTATATAAACTTTGTAACAGTAGCTTGAGTTAGTTTTAAAGTTGGATTATGCAAGAGGGACGAAAGATACCAAAGGGACAGTCAAACTCAAATGCTTTATTATCACTATATGAAAAGATAGAAAAATACTGCCTGGGTAACAATCAATTTATCATGTTGGTACCATATATAGAAATTTTGATAATTGATAATATAGAAATGATGTTGTTGATAAGGGCTGCTCCAAAATTAAATGTATGGGGAGGGGGGTTTGGGAAGGAAGGCACTTTTTATTTGACCCAAAATAACCATCACCCATCAAATTTTATCAAAAGTGCCTTCCTCAAATACACCCCCTCCCCCATACAATTAATTCTGGAACACTAATTGGTAATATTGGGGATTAAAATGTTGCAAATTATCATTTTTGAGCACTAGATAAAAATGTTGGAAATTAAATTTTTGTAGAAAACTGGATTACAAATGTTAAAGATTAATAATTTTGTTTATTTATAGATTGAGTAACGTGAAAGAAACAATAAAGAATAGTGTAGCAGAACAGGTCAGTATTTTAGGTTTTTATTCATGTAACTATCATGACTATGGAAAAACATACGAAACACATATCTAATTGGCTTAAACAATCATGTTTCAAAGAAATAAACAAAGTTACACTGCTAGTTATGTCTTACTTATTTAGAAATTTTCCACCAGAAAGCACAATGTTCATTTTTTGCTTCCAATCTAATTTTACACTCACCAGACATGTTAACTGTTTGTTTGATGTGTCTATGCTTATGATTTTGTATTTTTACAGGGACTATTTGTTATGAATTTTCCTTAGAAATTGGAATTTTTATTGTTTTTAATTTTACGTCAGACAGTTAGGCGTGATTAGAAAGATCAAAATTTTGTCTGCATGAAATATCAACTTGTTGGTAATGTCACCTGATCATAAGTTTACAGCAGTATGAGGGTTTCGAAATAGATAAGTTGTTGAATTCTTTTAAGTGTAAAATCATTCCATTTGCTGAAATTAAGGTGGTACCTTACACTACAGGGAGATAACTCTGTAAAATCAGCTAAACATTTTAATTACGTTGTGTTTTAAGGGAATTTTAAGCTTCTTAATGATCAGATTTAATTTTTGTCAAACTGCTGTATAACCAGTCTAATTTTTCTGATCAATCGGTTGGTTCAAATGTTTTGAAATTTTTATATTTTTGTCAAAGGGTCAAAGGAAATACTTTGTCAAAATTTTATGAAAATTAAACAAGCTAAATTAATTTTAGTGAAAGTGTTGGGTACCACCTTAACTGAGGGAAAGAATAGAAAGATGTGTAAAAATATATCAACTTTAAAGCTCCGTTTTGAAAAGGCCACTTGGTTAAAACTCTGGATTTGAAACCAAACTTCAGCTTAATCATCAAAAGTGTCTAGTTTAAAACTTTTATCCTTTGATTCTTAATTCAACTAATATGTTTGTATTGACATGAAATAGGAAGTATGTATTAAAATGTTTAAACAGATTTAAATCATATATCTATTATTTCTGTCCCTCTATACAACAAGCCAATTTTTAGTGCTTATTATATTTCAGGTACCAGATTTGATTGGCTGTGCCATGACCCATACCTTATTATAACATAGACCCCAGATCTGATTGGCTGTGCCATGACCTATACCTTATTATATTATAGACCCCAGATCTGATTGGCTGTGCCATGACCTATACCTTATTATATTACAGGTACCAGATTTGATTGGCTGTGCCATGACCTATACCTTATTATATTACAGGTACCAGATTTGATTGGCTGTGCCATGACCTATACCTTATTTGAATATGTAAAAGAGAATTATGATGAACTGATATCAGAACAGCCAGAAGTCCCATCTCTTATACAGGTATGGAGGACATTACTTATATTTAGTCAGGAATGGCTTTAGTGGCTGATTTCACCATATATGGGTATAACTTTCCATCACTTGTAATTTGCTAATACTTACTCTTAATGATATCACATTTAATCAAATATTGGCAGACTCGTTTGGCAAGTTGCAAGGATTCCAGTTAACTTATCACAAAGTCAGATGTTTTATTAAATGATATGAGCAAACAAGCCCCAATACGGATAAATCACCATGTGCAATACTGAAATGTTCCACTGTCGATATAAATCAAGATTTGATATTGCTTTTCAAACAGGGCCAATACGAACAAAATGTTTTGTAACGTCTTAAAAGTCTTAAAACAGAAAAAGTGGCCCAATATGGAAAAAAGCTGTATTGGCCCATGGGTTCATACGGGACATTCACTTACCGTTTTTGGAAAGTTTGCTATAGCTTGCTATTGCTACTTTCCTTAGGCGTCGGCCTCAACTTCCGGTGAGACAGACTATCCCAATGTTCTGCTTCAAGATAATGTAGTACTAGTGTTTGACTTCTGATTCTTGGATACTTCGAGTTGCTACTCTTTTGAAAAGATTACAGCTTGAATAAAAAAGGAATGAATGTTCAACGACAATTCAGATGAATTTAGCTTCATATTGAAAATAAGTATTACAAACACTACTTTGCGGATCGGCCATTGGCTGAAGAGAAAATCAAAGAAATCTACGCGAGACAGCGTTTCATTCATGAATATTTCATGAATGAACATTTTCCCGCACTATTTTTTACTATGTACGATATTTACAACTGTTTATTATTGAATAGGTAAAAGCCCGAGTGCATCGAAAGAGTCCGGTATGCGAGAACAAGTTGATATTTGACAAAATTGTCGGATAATTGACAAGTGATAATGATTTGATTTATTTTAACAATACACAGATGATAGAATATAAAATAATCGATAATTATGTGGCTTATGTCTCACGCCAAGGACGATTAAAGGTAAATACCGGCGTATAGAAATAAATAGAAAAGTGCATTGTTTTTGTCAAACTGACATCGATCTGAAAGTTTTGATGCCAAAAATCATTTGGAAACTTTTAATTCGTTAAGTACTAGCTGTTTCACATTCCAATGTGGATATAAGGACCTTCACTCGTTCAGCATGTTCAAGTGGATCAAACTGACAACAGAAAATACATTGTCTTAATGACAATTAGTATCATAGCATCCGTATAATTTAAAAGCAACTGAGTCATCAACTACTTCTAAGAATATTATAGTTCGTGTATCAAGACCGAGATCAAGCTAAAGACAATTTAAAGTGCTGTAGAAATTATTAAAATGATTTAATAACATTTGTCCATGTACTAGCAAAATGACTTTCTTAGTGCTTAACAATACAGTGGCGGATCCAGAACTTTTTATCCTCACTTTATTCCTTGGGCAGTATGATTTTTTAAGATTGACCTATAGTTAATAATGTGTCCCCACAGAGGCAATGATTAAATTAATGGCTTAAAACAAAAATCTCAAATGTCATTGCCTCAATGGCAATTACGCAGCAGCAACTAAAATGTGTTACAGGGTTATAAGCACCTCAGATCAACATTGTATGAATCTAGTGTATATAAACTTTTTTATTCCTGAGGTCATACTACTATTGTTATGCCCCCACCATATTGAGTTTTATCCTTGTTTTTTTCTGTAAGTATGTACGTCCCTTACTTGTACATACGTCCACACATCCCAAAATTGATTTCTGTTCTCTTACTTTAGTTGGCCTGAACCAAATTTAATGAAACTTATACACAACCACAAAACACAAGTCAAGTTTGAATTTTGTTGGCGTCACTTTTACCATTCTAGATGATGTAAAGGGGTGAAATTTTCAGTATACCCTATCAAGTATATATACCTTTACATGTATATATAAAACATAAACATAAAAACGGTCTTTAGATTTAGAAGTATAGATATATATAAGAATGTGTCCCCAGTACACACATGCCCCATCTGCACTATCATTTTCTATGTTCAGTGGACCGTGAAAATGGAGTATAAACTCTAATTTGGCATTAAAATTAGAAAGATTATATCATAGGGAACAACTATAATACTAAAATGACGAGGTCCAATTTATCAGCCGTCATGGGGTAAAAACGACAAATCAAAGAATTCAATTTTATATATATCTAATATAGGACAATGGTGTTGATTAAAAGTTACAGCACTCTTCCACATAATTAATATTCACCTGTTACCTATACATTACCTTATCGGTACGTTTCTCATCTGACAGGCGCACCACCAAACAGTGTATTTCGGATTTTGCCCTGTACACGGATCATAGTCACAGGGTTGACACTACTAAATTCAATCATTGTCAAATTGTTCCCTATTGTAGTATTTTAAGCAGTAAGACTTTCTAAGATGACGAGTACTAAAAATCTGGACTTAAAATAAGGCGTATAGGTACAGTTTTCAGTTTGTTAGCGGGCATGACATAAAACAACGAATCAAAGAATTCAACTTTATTTATAACTAAATTAATAAATATAGGACTGCTGTTGATTAAAAAATACTCCATTCCAGGACCTTTTGTTTTCAATTAATATTACCAATAATTGATAAGTTCCAGGTCGACGGGTTCAAACAGACAGATTTTGAAAGCAGAGAACACTGTGCATCTTATAATCGGCATGACTTTATCAGATGGCAATCCCAATACTAAAATAAGGCGTAGGCATAGTTATATAATTTAATTCAATCACAGACCCGTGATATCACAGGTGTATTCTAGTGTGTACTAAGTTTCAAATTGATTGGACTTCAACTTCATCAAAAGCTACCTTGACCAAAAACTTTAACCTGATCGGGATAGACGAACGGACAGAAGGACGGACGGACGGACGAAGGGACGCACAGACCAGAAAACATAATGCCCATAAATGGGGCATAAAAAGTGATTTTTGGAAATTGCTGACGAGACAATGGTTTAGTTTAAAAAATCAAAACAGTGATTTAAATACATATTTAAAATAATACACGTCAATAACCTATTTGAAATAATACACATATACAGTTGCAAACTTTCCAGAGGTGCTATCCAGCACTTTGATTAAATTTCTTATAATCATTTGATTAAAGTGTCTCAGGTCCAATACAGCTAACCTTGATTCCATAACAGGGCCAATACAGAAACAGCCAGTTAATAACACTATAGTATGAAATCCTGTTAACTTTTTATTTTATGAAACAATGAATCTAATATGGAACTAAAAATATGTTTACTTATCTATAGGCAAGTTGTTAACTTATGACGTCAAGGGCATACCAGTATATATTTTTACCTGTACTTCAAGATTTTTTGACAGCATCCACGTTTAAATTTATTTAATGATTTTTTACAGACTGATGAAGATAAGAATCAACCAGATGTTGGTAAAAAGAAAGAAAAGAAAGAACAGTTAACTAAAAATCAGAAGAGAAAAATGTATGAGCGAATGAACGCAGCAGGAGAGAAACCGAGAGGTTATGATTGGGTGGATATAATCAAACATTTGAGTCAGAGCGGTGTTCAAACTTAATAAATACATCAGAAACTATAGGTGTTTTACTTATTTGTTGTCAAATATGTTTTGTGATCCATGCTAATCTTTTAATGTTTTATATTCATCTAATAATGATTCCTTTGACCAAATATAGTTTGACCTGTAACTCAGGGTAAATCCAAAAATTACCTACTCATAAAAAAAATAACACTTTTCATACTTTGTATATGGATGCTTTATGTTACAAAGTTTCCTTCTGTCATATGTCCATTTTCTATGACCTCATTTTCATGGTTCAGTGACTACTTGAAACAAGTCAAGATTTTTTGTAATGTTAATTTCTTTCTTGTGAGTAATAGGACAACTATAGTATATATAGTATGTGTGCATCTTGCAAGGTCCTCTTGTCTGTCAGATATATAAATGTAGTTTTCATCTGACCTCAACCTCATTTCATGGATCAGTGAACTAGGTAAAGTTTTCATGGTAAAGTCCATATATCAGATACTATAAGGAAAAGCTCTTCTATATTTGGTGTATGGAATGACTACTAGGTGTACATGTCCAACTGGCTGGTGTCATCTGACCTTTACCTTATTTTCATGGTTCAGTGGTCAAACTTAAGTTTTTGAGATTTGGTCTTTTTTCCTACTACTATATGCAATAGGTCAACTATTTTTGGTGTATGGAAATATTTTATGATGTCAGTCTCGCAGATTTTTATTTGACCTTGACCTCTTTTTCATAGTTCATTTGTCAATGTTAAGTTTTTATGGTTAAGTTTGTCTCTTAGATACTGTAAGCAATAGGTCTTCTATATGTGGTGTATGGAATGATTGTATGGTGTACATGTCCAACTGGCAGGTGTCATTTGACCATGACCTCATTTTCATGGTTCTGTGCCAATCTGTGGTCAAAGTTGAGTTTTGAGTCTTGGTCTTTTTTTTCTAATACGGGTACTATATGAAATAGGTCAACTATATTTGTTGTATGGAAGGATTGTAAGGTGTATATGTCTGTCTGGCAGGTATCTTCTGACCTTGATCTCATTTTCATGGTTCATTAGTCAATGTTAAGTTTTCATGGTTAAGTTTGTTTCTTAGATACTATAAGCAATAGTTTTACTAAAATGCATATATTGATTGTATGGTATACATGTCTGTCTGGCAGGTTTCATCTGATCTCGGATCATTGGTCAATGTTAAGTTTTCTTGGTTAAGTCTGTTTCTTAGAAACTATTAGCAATAGGTCAACTATATTTGGTGTATTGAATGATTGTAAGGTGTACATGTATTTCTCGTTGGTTTATTTGAAATTGGCCTCATTTTTGGATCATGTTAAGTTTATGTGAAAGTGGGGTTCGTGTTATTTATTCTTTAGTTTTCTATGTTGTGTCGTGTGTGCTGTTGTTTGTTTGTCTTTTTCATTTTTAGCCAAGGCGTTGTCAGTTTGTTTTAGATTTATGAGTTTGACTGTCCCTTTGGTATCTTTCGTCCCTCTTTTGTAATAAAGCTTTATATTTAACACTATCACCATAACATCTATTGTTAGTAAAGACGCTGAGAAATTTCAGCTTGTGCACTCCTTTTATATAGATAGACTTTTTTTTAGAAGTTAGTTTCCGGTTTGAATGGTTTTACAGTAGTCATTTGGGGTGCCCTTTATAGCTTGCTGTAGATGTGAGCTAAGACTCCCCATTAAAGATCGTATTTGACCTATAATGGTTTACTTTTACAAATTGTGACTTGGATAGAGAGTTGTTTCATTGGCACTCATACCACATCTTCTTATTTCTATCAACAAATTCGTTATGGACACTACATTAAGTAACAACTAAAGAGTAACACTAAATTCAAAAATGTTTTTATAATCTATTTCATAAATTTATAAATTTTCTCAGAATCTTTTATATAACTTTACAAATGTTTCTTGAAATCTAATTTCAATCTTTTCATGTTATTAACGAAGAAGTCAGGAACATAAGCTGTGACATTGAGATTTCTGCCGTCCATGAATTCTGGAATAACAATGGACCTGGCATGTAAATGTAATGGTAGGTAACGCACTTCAGCTTGTCGTATTCTCAGACGAGTCAGCATGTCAGGAAAAATCTTCTGTAATCAGAACAAAATTATTGAATAACTACATCATGTAAGTTCTACAAGATACATTTTAATCAATTGGACACATAACCTGTACTGTTAATTGATCAAGCATGTGTGCTGTTAATTGACCAAGCAAGTGTGCTGTTAATTGACCAAGCATGTGTGCTGTTAATTGACCAAGCATGTGTGCTGTTAATAGACCAAGCATGTGTGTTGTTAATTGACCAAGCATGTGTGCTGTTTAATAACCAGTCTTATATCATTGGTGAGCACTATATGCTTGTCACACAAAAAGATTGTAAATACATAAACCTGTATTATGATGTTACAAGTATTCCTCCATGGGTGAAATAATTATGTCTGTATTCATTACACATTTGATATCTGGCATGAATTTTGTTTGCATTCTATTAGAATTATAAGTATAATCAATCTCCATAACATTTCATTGTTAATTTCAATCAAATTTAATTTAAACGATGTGAAGATATCAAAAACAGTTTGATGGGGTAATCTGAAGATACTGTGTCTTGAACATGAGTTAATATTTGCCACAGGATGTAAAGCAAACAACAATCGTTTAAGGTAAGGTTTGCGTACACAGGGAGATAACTCGAATTCAAATAATTGAAAAAAGGAGGGACCCGCCATTTTGAATTGCTTTGATTGACCAATGTTCGATAACTACAATATTATCAAAAATAAAACAACACCTACCTCAAAATCGCTGTTTTGATGTAATTTTATCAAAATTTGAATCGTACAAGTAACGTTATGACCTTCAGTTTGTTAGTTTTCATTTATATGACGTCACGTTAAGCCATAACGTCTTTGTGCAAAAACCATTCATGAAGTTTCGCGGAATTTTATTTTATTTCATAATTGTACATTTTGATGCCCCCGCCGTAGTAAAGGGGGTATTAAGTTTTATCCTTGTCTGTTCGTACGTCCATCCGAACGTACGTACCATAGTGTACGTCTGTTTTTATAAAATTGGTTTCCGTTCTCTAACTTTAGTTCGCATCAACAAACTGATATAAAAAACTTATGCACAATGCATTTTACCACAAAAACACAGAATAAAATTGATTTTTTTTTACAGTTCTAGATTTATGAGGGGTCGTACGGGGGATACATTTCTCCTTTCTGCCGTCCCCTTTCTCTTGTCTCCCGACGTAAAACCTTAAAAAAATGTATGGGAAGCTCATTTCAATAGAAATCGATGTTAGAAGTGATGTTTATTCTGCTCCAAAAACGCTGTCTCTTTCATTGAATTTGTAAGTCTGATGCACGCCGTTTCCGATTTTTATAAAGTATAAATACAATAGGATTGAGTGAAAAACGTCACATTTTTGTAACACTTTTAGTCAATTTCGTTTAAAATGGTTGGAACTAACATAATGCGCCATATGTTTTACTTACAGAGGATGCATATATATATTCTCAGATATTTTTATTGCATAATTTTTACGAATGACAGAATGTTGAACTTGGTCTTTTCAAATGTACAGTTAGCAGATTTGTCCCAAAATACGCACACAACCCACACGTTTACATCATTCGAAATATGGGTTATTTTATCAATCACTTTTACAACTGACGGACTGTTTCTTATAGTATTTTTTTTATGGATGCATTAGACACAACCATTGTATTGTGTCGTCCTGAACATGCCGCCTGATCTATTTGCCACCGGACATTTTACAACCTCTTATCAAACAAACGTCTATGTATATCAGTCAAATTTGAATCAATTTTATCTAAAAACAAGGATGGTAACATGTGTCTATACACATGCACGTATGCACTATAAAATATGGGAAATTGTTAGTTTTTAGTCTTTCACTGTATATATGAGATCATAATGAAGTAGTGACGACGCTCGGTCTGAGTATTTTTTTGAGGTCGTTTCTGAATTTTTCGTTTCTGTTCTCTACCTTTAGTTGCTTCGACCAAATGTTATAAAATTTATACGTAATGCTTTATAATGTTTTATGTTTATACAAAAGGGGGCATCATCAGTGTCCCATGGACACATTCCCCATTTATTCCAAGCTCTAACGTTTTATTTTACATTACTGTGGTTGAAGAGTAGCCACAATCAATTTTGATTTGACGGTTGAAAATTTCCGTTTTACTGGCTCCCCTACGCGTCGACGGTAAAACGGCATTTGCGAACATCAAATCACAAATTGACGGTGGGGACTCCTCAACTACAGTGCCGTTACTCCTGGGAACTTCATTGAAGTGATTTTAATTTATTGAAAGTATGTGGAAGATTTTCATATTACGGGTCTACATAACTACATTTCTTATTTTAAATATGAACAATACATATACGACTGTCATTTGTATTCCCAGGCCATTGTCTGTTTCGTCTTTTATCATGTATAGGAGCATGTAGTTTGTTTGTTTGGTCAAAGACCCCAAATCTGAACATCCTGTGTAACAATTGGACAAATCATACCAGTAATCTATCTTTCTCCTGCAATGCTTTCCATGCTAAGTCATACATATTTGATCATATTTGAATAACATTTGTAGATGTCTAGATTTAAATGAATGGAATAAACATGACTGCTGTAAATGATTTTACTAGTCAAAACTGATGTCTTTTCATCCATTTGCTGCATACAAACAATTTACCAGACATGGGAAATAAAGCAATTTCAATTACTTTTAAAGGCAATTTGAATGCTTTCCTAAGATTCAAAATATTACAGTTCGAAGCACTGAACGAATACAAGTGTTTCCTTCAAAACCAGTGTCTTGTACATTTTCTACATGTATTAATACACAAGTATGACCAAAGCTAAACACCTCCCCTTCCGACTGATAGGTGGGCATAAAAGTTCAGGGACGACATCAAAGACATCAAAAATTCAATGCAGGATAAAAAAAACTTAATTCACATAGAGTGTTCGCTGACACCCCCTTTCCCCCTCTAAACTTAATTTGGGAAAAATTGATTGACCAATATGGATATATGTAAAATCCATGTCAAATTAACAAAACTTGCAGCAACTTTAACCACCCCTAAACTATTTGAATTAAGTTTTTTATCCTACATTGATCTTTTGATGTCATCCCTAAAATAATCACTGTTTCTCTCATTGATTATGGTCAATCTCAAAAAGTTACAAGACAAAAAGATTCTTTGTTAAAAGATGCTTTAAAGATGACTTTCTTCTTTGCAGATCAACAAACAAAATATTTTTTTGTTTTACAGAAATGACCAGATGAACGCATAACGCCCATTACCGTAAAAACAAGTTCGGGGACATATTAATTTTATTAGCTCATTATAATGCAAATAGTTAAATCGTTATGTTCACAGTTTTTTACAAAAACGGTGGACCCGGAAAATGGATATTTTTGGCTTTTTGTTACCATGGCAACGGGTTTTTTTTAACCCAAAAATTGAAAAATCTTGTTTTTAGGAACTTTTATATGATTTTTTTAATTAAAATTTATTATTAATGAATGGACCACAATTATTTATACATGTTTTATTCAGTTTTATTTTTTATAATCACTCGCATACATTATTATTTCAGAAGAATTCAAATACAATATTCCCTAAAAATCGTTAAAAATCGGAATTTTTAGCTTTTCACCTGAAAAAACGGGACGGGCGATGTTCAATTTTTTTTCATTAAATGATTGGGTACTCCTCCCTGAACAAAATGATGTATCATATTGGTACAATATCACTAAGAAAAAAATCCAGGTTTCATGCAAACCTTACCTTAATCTAAAGATACCATATCTTGAACATGAATTATGTATTTGCCACTGGACACAAAACAAACTATCAATAGATCTTCTTGAACATTAATGAAATATTTGCTACTTGATGTAAAGCAAAGAACAATAAATCCATCTAAGTATAAATATTTCACTTGACCTTTGAGAAGTCACAAATGAAATCAAGTTTATTGTAAAATACAGGCCTCAAGCTAACCGTACATTTATGAAGTACACAATTTATGACTAAAAATGAATAAAAATGAATAATTAGATATAAGAAGATGTGGTATGAGTGCCAATGAGACATCTCTCCATCCAAGTCATAATATGTTAGAGTAAACCGTTATAAGTGAAAGTAGAGTCTTCAACATGGAGCCTTCACTCATACAGAACAGCAAGCATATACAGTTAACTCTCGTTGTTACGAACTCGGTTGACTCGAAATTTCGGATGAGTCGAAGTTTTCATGTGGTCCCGAACTTTATTCCATACAAAAGTATGTAATTCGACTCCTGATGAGTCGAAATTGAATGAGTCGAAATTTCGGTTGAGTCGAACTTAATTTACGGTCCCAAGGTTAACAAAAGCATTCAAAATTCATTTTTTTATCTCGAACTAATACACATATGTCAAAACATGACCTCCGGGATTTAAATGGATTGAATAGTTAATCTGACAATACACGTGTAATTAAAATTCCGGTCACTGACCACTGTATTGATTTATGACATGCTATTTCCATGAGTGTTTACTTAAGATTATCTTTTATAGAATTTTGACAAATAATTAGTGATACATTGTTAATGTTCATGAAAAAATATTTAAAATGTTTACAAAACAATTAATTTGTGATTTACACTAATGAGCTTGGGTGTGTATAAAGTGAGGATTATGGCTTCCGTTGATGATCACCTAAAAACTACTCAAACAGCGTCTTTAATCTTGTTATATTTTCTTTTGAGATAAAACATAATGAATAGAAATCAAAATGTTCTTAAATCTCTTGTATCCGAGAATAAACAATTTTGTCAGCTATAACCAACCTGAGTAGCGAAACTATCAATTGGAAATTAGTCTCTTGGAAAAGCCATAGGATTTTTTTAATTGAAAGAATTGAATAAATAAAAATAATGTCATCATAAAAATAAAAGACTGTGACATACAAATACATCGATCTGATACTAGAATATCGATCCCCTTGCCATATTCACCCGGATTTATTTTAGCTTTACCAAGCAAAGCAAGAGTTGTGTCCCTTAGATTGTCGAACTTCCGGTGTTCGTTTGAGTCGAACAACGTGTATCTCGAAATATTTCGCTGGTCCAGCTGACTTCGACATAACGAGAGTCAACTGTATATTAAATAGATAAGTAAATAATTGATATGTAAAATGTTTGTTATTGACTAGTTTTTTTGAAGGATTAGGTTCTTCAAGTACAATTTTATTTGGATAATATAACGGATGACAAACTGTCACATACAACCTACAATAGTCGATCTTGTACTATTCTACATACCTGAGGAGCCATTTTGGTTATATGTGAATACTTGTGATCTCCAAGGATAGGTGTGTTCAGTCCAAAGAACATGTGGGCTCTAATCTGATGTTTTACACCTGTAAACAAACAATATATTAAAGTATTAATCTACACAACAACTCATAGATATAAGAATATTTAGTATGAGTGCCAAGGAGACAACTCACCATCCAACATGTTGAATTTTTACATTTCCACTTTTAACCCTTTTATTTTCCAAATTATTTAATAAAAATAAAAAGATGTGTTTAAATGCCATTTAGACAACTATGCACCTTCAGAATAGAACGAGGATAATATGGGCTTCAATGATAAGCAAACTCATAATGAATATATTCAACTACATATTCAAAATGAATCTTCTATCTTTGTATAATGAAATAATAATTAAATGTTGTTTGTTTATACAATTAACGCCAAGTGGCAAATATTTCTGTTACCTATTCTAACATCAGTCTTGTTCTTCTTTCAAACAGAATTTTACTGCTTTTTATTTCTCATTGGCTAGAGGTATAGGGGGACAGTTGAGATCTCACAACACGTGTTTAACCCTGCTGCATTTTGCAACTATCCAAAGTCGGGAACCTCTGGCCTTAGTTGGTCATGTATGTTTTTTTTAAATTTTGGTTCATTTATTTGTTTCAAATTTTAGTGTAATGTCTTTTTTGCTGAACTAGTAAACATTATTGTTTTTCAGGCAAACTAAAGCATGCCTTCAGGAGTGGGATTTATCACTGTATTGAAGACCCTTTGGTGGCATTTGGGTTGTTTTCTGCTCATTGGTCCGGTTGTTGTCTCTTTGGCACATTTCTGTTTCCATTCTCAACTTCAACTAAACAACTCTAAATCCTAATCAACCAACTATGTTTTTACAGAGTAATTATCCATCACTTACTTGTCAAGCGAATACATTCTACTAAACCAGCAGTGCCTGACGTTGCCAATACTTTATACTGAGTTACTATGCATCACTTACTTGTCAGGGGAATACATTCTACTTTTTGTTCCAAGACCAAATACAAATTTTTATAAAAAATCTTTTCATTATTCTGCAACCAAAGTATGGAATAATTTACCACTAGAAATAAAGAAATGTCCTAATGTGGAATTATTCAAGAAACATAGTTATAATCATTTTCTTGAAAATTATATGCAAGTCAACTAATTTGTTTTCCTCTAACAAAACTATATCAAATATTGTCATTTATTACCCTTTGTATATTTCAATGATTGAATTGTGTATATACTAGTAATATATATTGTAAATTAATGTATGAATGTATGAATGTTAACTGTATGCATGTATTTTGTTTGAGGGCCTCAATGAAAATTAGACTATTTCTAATTGAGTTACCCTCTTTAAATAAAGAATTTATTATTATTATTATTATTATTATAAGCCGTAGTGCCTGACGTTGCCAATACTTTATACTGAGTAACTATGCATCACTTACTTGTCAGGGGAATACATTCTACAAAACCAGCAGTGCCTGACGTTGCCAATACTTTATACTGAGTAACTATGCATCACTTACTTGTCAGGGGAATACATTCTACTAAAGCCGCAGTGCCTGACGTTGCCAATACTTTATACTGAGTTACTATCCATCACTTACTGGTCAGGGGAATACATTCTACTAAGCAGCAGTGCCTGACGTTGCCAATACTTTATACTTAGTTACTGTGCATCACTTACTGGTCAGGGGAATACATTCTACTAAAGCCGCAGTGCCTGACGTTGCCAATACTTTATACTGAGTTACTATCCATCACTTACTGGTCAGGGGAATACATTCTACTAAAGCCGCAGTGCCTGATGTTGCCAATACTTTATACTTAGTTACTATGCATCACTTACTTGTCAAGGGAATACATTCTACTAAAGCCACAGTGCCTGATGTTGCCAATACTTTATACTGAGTTACTGCTTTGAATGTTCCTTTAGATCTATTAAATCCTTCTGGTTTCAGAACCATCTTAAAATAGTAAACATAATTTGTGATTATTTATATTTTATTATGTATTATATTAATTGATATAACTTCATTACTCAACACAATGTACTGTTTTGAGTCAACCTAGCAAATCTTAATGAAGGATTTATACAGCTAAAGAAGTAGAAACTTTTGTTGTGATATATTGTATCATTGATTATATAGAGAGGATATCATATGGCTTTTTCAATATCGCATTCGTATCAACCCGAGACACCAATATAATCCCAAAAGCTCTGCTCGAGGGATTATATTGGTTGAGGGTTGATACGGTGTGTGATATTGAAAAAGCCATATCATATACACTTTATTATATACATATATCTGAAGTAGATGTTTTTTATGTGACATGACGTCATACAGATAAGGAGGATTGAAATGACGTCATACAGATTATAGGTTTGACATAACGTCATACAGATTAGGGTTTTGATAAAGTCTTTGCAACAGTGACTGCAATCGATGAGGTGACATCATACAGATTAAAGGTGTGATAAAGAGTTTGCAACCGTGCTGATATCGATATCATCACGGGTGGCTGATACAGCACGCTTGCCATTGATTGTATTACACATACAATTTATCTGTATTTACTACTAAGTATGTAATATATCACTAAATATCTCCTTATATTCATATGACTCTACTGTTTGTTTTATTTTATGATATGTGTTTCAAAGACCCTACTGTAAATTGTAATTAATTTTACAAAAAAGGAGTGATCCAATTTTGGTGTGTTAAAAGATTAATGTGTGTGTTTACTACAGAGTTTTCTGTATAAAGTTGTCATTTTTCACTGTTTCATTTTTGGAATAGACATTTTAAATTACCCAGTTAAATTCAAAAATGAGATAGAAAAATTATTATCTTTATGAATATAAACAAATGCATAAACTTTGAAGAGTTTACTCTGTATTGCTTACATTCACTTTATTTGAACTTTGGTGGATAGTTAGTTGTCTCATTGGCAATCATATCATATTTTTTACACATCAATACAGGATTTTTCACTTATAACAATTTGTTATTGCCAACTGACAGCTTTGAAGAATAACAGATGCTATCCTAAAAACGAAATTATTGCTGCGTTAGTATTGGTGCTGTAAAGGTGCTGTGGCAGCAATCCACCAACATAGGTAATACAAAACAGACATTTTGTCTTTAAAATTTTTGTGCTGCATGTGTTGTTAATTTGCAGTTTCTTCACCGTCCATACACCATATCTACATGTTTCATATTTTAACCCTTACCCTGTATTTTCCATCTATCTTGCCCTCTGCAACTGGTATGTCTATCACACCTAAAAAATAAAACCACATTTTTCATACAAAGTTTGCATCTATTTATTTCTCGACCTTGTATGCAAAAATGATAGAGTTGTTCCTCAATGTATCATGTAATCAGCCAAGCATCAACTTCAATACATCAATCAATCTGGTTACTCAGAGAAGACGCAGATGTAAATTAAACAGTGGATGAAGAAAGGAGTAGGTTCAGTAAGACCCCTTTTTGGTCCCAAAATATAGCAGTTTTAGAAAATTGTGAAAATGTAATCTTTAAGCTATTTTTTGGAAAGTAAAATGCTTCTGTTACATAAATATGAGCTGTTTTTGACAATACAATACACAAATATCGCGTTCTAGCATCATTAAGTCATGCTAAATTACTGAAATCTTCAAAATTTTAGCATTTTGGCTAATTTTTAGACGGTTTCCGTCTAAAATGAAAGTGGCCGCATTCGTGTTCATTAATAATATTGAAATGTAAGTTGTATTTGATGATAATACAAAACATATATAAAGGTTGAGGATGAACACGGATGCGGCCACTTTCATTTTTGACAAAAAACATCTGAAAAGTGACGTTTTTTGGCATGTTTGATAGATTTTTCATTTTTAAGCTTGAATCAGGGTGTTTTTAATGACTAAATCAGTTAAAATCTTTCTCATAAACTGATCGAATCAATTGAAATAGACACTTAAGTGTTTAAAAAATGTCTAAAAACTTTCATTAGATGAACCTGAAATTTGAGGCCAAAATCGGCCCTTACCTACTCCTTTGACAGCCTATAAAGTAGTGTCTATACAAAGTAAGTATGCATTTTAAAAGAAACTATAAAATAAGGGGATTTTTGGTTTTTCCAATGCAAACAGACCAATGAGAAATAAGTTCCAGATTAAACCCAACAAATGCTGATGCTTAATTCTCCCATATACATTTATTGAAAAGCTATTTTAATCAATATGTTTAATTTAACTATTCTCTCCTTTCTCATTAAAATATTCTAAAATTCTTCAATAAGCTGTCGATTCAGCATTCTTGAATTACTTGTATTTCAATATGTTCATTGTGCACGTATCTACAATGTACTTGTAACCAGGGCTTTCAAAACAGTCATATATTCCGAACATTTGATTAATGTCCGGTAAAAGTCCGGCTGGGCAAAGCATGAAACGGTCATATACATTTTAGTTTTCAAGGCTTTTTCGGTCATTTTAACATAAGTCACGATCTTTTTGACCCAACCTCTTGCCTTTAACATCTACACATTTCCGGTCATAAAAGTGACATGATGATTAATTACTATCAAAACAACCCCTACTTCAATACTTTCTAATTCTAATCAAGGCTAATTAGTTGTTGGACAGGTGATATCTACCTGTTGAGGTGACAGGTAAACTATGTTCAGTACCGGACATCGTATAAATTGATCGGTCTATTCACAATTATTTACTTACATTTCAGCGGTTTGTAGCTAATTGATTTAGTCCAAAAGATTAAAATTATAAGAAATTAGTTTACCTACATGATTTGATAAAAAAATTTAAAAGGTCTAAATGAAAAATCGTCAGAACTACGTCAAATGAACAAGAACATGTGTGCGCATGTGCAAAGTTGGGAAATTTTATTATGCATCCTTTATTTCTTCAAAATGCTAAAATTATCATTGATACCTGTACCTAAACGTTCATTTCAAGCATTTTGTTGAAGAAATAACGTGGAAAGAGCTTCTTCACTCAGTCATGCTTTGCAAACGTACACGGATTTTACATATCCATTTACGGTCCATGTTTTACCATTGTCAAGTCAACATCCGGTTTTAGAAAAATGTGATTTTAAAAACGAAAATGAAGTTTTTGACATGTCATTTTGCACAAATAAAGAGTCTATGGCAGATATGAGCACGCTGATGTGCACACTTTGAATGATGCACTGCCAATTTAACAGTTTACATCCAAACATCCAAAACAAAGTAAAGTTTAAAATCGTTTTTTAATCTAATGTCATTATCATTAGAATGGCCATCTGATTACCATAATTGCCTTTTGTGACTTAGTTTTAAGGGATTAAAATCGGGATCAGATATAAAATGTCCGGCTGGCTCAAATGTTTTTTGGAAGCCCTGCTTGTAACCGCCTTACAATCATCACTCGAATCTGTCACTTGTAAGGTTGTAAGTGTAAAAGTGTGTTAAACTTAGTGTGTTGTAAGTGTGTAACAGTGTAACATATGACATACCTTCCTCAGGCTGAGGGATGCCTTTGGTCAAAACAAAGAATTTCTTTATCACTTCATTTTTCTTATAAGCCTCTGTTAATCTGAAGGCCATCATTTCTGTTCTATAATATAAAGATAAATCAACAAATCAACAAATCATTCAACAAATACTGGAAATTCAGAAATTATTGCTTGCATTTATTATTGCCTTTTTGTAATTTTTAATGTGATTTTAATTTTGTGATATTGAGGAAAATTCTGTATTTAAACTTCAAATTATTGCGATTTTAACATTGTTGCGTTTTTCCCAATAATGAAAACATCGCAATAATTTCTGAATTTACAGTACTTCACTTCAAAAATGTTGTGCTTTTAAAGCCTTTTTCTGAATATACTATCATCAGTTATGTTCACTTCCAAACTTTTGAAAGCCAGAAATGCATAAATACCTATAATACATTACCAGCTATATGACCAAAATGGGCCTTAAACTATAGCCTAATTCAATATTACATGTCACAGTAGAAGCTAATTCACACTCTTTTATATTTCATTATCTGTCCTGTCCCACAAGCAAGACTATTTGGAAAATTTTCCACTTTCTGTATTTATTCATTCCCTGTGACATTATTCAATTTCAAAAAGACCCAGTACAAAGAGAGTTTGTCTAGTAGAAAACAGAAAAAGGTGTCTTTGATTCTTCATAATAATTAACATGGCTTAAAGTAAACCTGGAAGAAAACCGAATATGAACTGTGAGGTAAACAGTAACTTTACCTTTCTCATATTGCATAACATAGAAGCATAATAACAGGAGACAATATAAGATGTGGTATGATTGCAAATGAGACGACTCTCCATTGAAGTAACAATTTGTAAAAAGTAAACCATTATAGGTCAAAGTGCAATTAAGGAATAACAGTACTGTAGTTGAAGAGTTGCCACCGTCAATTGTAGATTTGACGGTCGCAAATGAAGTTTTACAGGCGACGCGTAGCGTGGACAGTAAAACGGAGATTTGCGACCGTCAAATCAAAATTGACGGTGGCAACTCTTCAACTACAGTACTGTTATTCCGATTCTAATGCATTACAAAAAGAAAAAATACGATCAAACTTGAAAAAATGTCTAAATTTGACAAAAAGAAAAAAATCCGCGAAACTTCATGAATGATTTTGGCACAAAGACGTCATGGCTAAACGTGACGTCATACAAATGAAAACTTACAAACTGGAGGTTATTATGTTATCTGTACGCTTCAAATTGGGTAAAATTACATTAAAACGGCATATTCGAGGTTGGTGTTGTTTTATTTTCAATTATGTAGTAGTAATCGAACATTTGTTGATTCAATCAATTCAAAATGGCGGGTCCCTCCTTAGTTACGCCTGGTCAACTGTGGATTTGACGGCAACTTTTAGCAAATGAAAAAAATAGTTACATCTAAATTGCATTAAAATGTATATTATATTGAGTGCAAAAAAGTTTGTTTACCTGTTATTTTTACAAAAGTTGATCCAATTGCTACATTATTACTGTATAAACATTGATAAACATAACATACTTTGCTAACAAGATAATCCCTGTTGAATCTCTGTCTAGGTGTGTTATAAGGTGGAGCTTCTTCAGTTCTGGGTCAACATGGTTCTTTAACTTTTCTAAACAGTTCTGTATAGTCAAATGACCTCCAGGGCCGTCTAAAAATAATCAAAATATAAATACATGTACTCAAAATACAAAGAAAACATACAAAGCACAACTTTTGACAAAGTTTAAAAACTAAACAAGAGTGCACACGCTGCAATGTCTCGCCTTCTTCATGTTCTTTACTAATTATTGATATTATATTGATTATTGATAGTCCTAAATATAATTATATTTGACCACGATTTGAACCAACTTGAAAACTGGGCCCATTATAAAAAATCTAAGTACATGTTTAGATTCAGCATATGAAAGAACCCCAAGAATTCAATTTCTGTTGAAATCAAACAAACTTTAATTTTGGACCCCAATTTGGACCAACTTGAAAACTGGGCCAATAATCAAAAATCTAAGTACATGTTTAGATTCAGCATATCAAAGAAGCCCAAAAATTAATTTTTATTAAAATCAAACTTAGTTTAATTTTGGACCCTTTGGACCTTAATGTAGACCAATTTGAAAACAGGACCAAAAATTAAGAATCTACATACACAGTTAGATTCGGAATATCAAAGAACCCCAATTATTAAATTTTTGATGAAATCAAACAAAGTTTAATTTTGGACCCTTTGGGCCCCTTATTCCTAAACTGTTGGGACCAGAACTCCCAAAATCAATCCAAACCTTCCTTTTATGGTCATAAATCTTGTGTTTAAATTTCATAGATTTCTATTTACTTATACTAAAGTCATATGAAAGTTATGGTGCGAAAACCAAGAAAAATGCTTATTTGGGCCCCTTTTTGGCCCCTTATTCCTAAACTGTTGAGACCTCAACTCCCAAAATTAATCCCAACCTTCCTTTTGTGTTCATAAACCTTGTGTTTAAATTTCATTGATTTCTGTTTACTTATACTTAAGTTATTGTGCAAAAACCAAGAATAATGCTTATTTGGGCCCTTTTTGGCCCCTAATTTCTAAACTGTTGGGACCTTAACTCCCAAAATCAATCCCAACCTTCCTTTAGTGGTCATAAACCTTGTGTCAAAATTTCATAGATTTCTATTTACTTAAACTAAAGTTATAGTGCGAAAACCAAGAAAATGCTTATTTGGGCCCTTTTTGGCCCCTAATTCCCAAAATGTTGGTATTAAAACTTTCAAAATCAATCCCAACCTTTCTTTTATAGTCATAAACCTTGTGTTTAAATTTCATAGATTTCTATTCACTTATACTAAAGTTTTAGTGCGAAAACAAAAGTTTTTCGTATGCTGACGACGACGGACGACGACGACGCCAACGTGATACCAATATACGACCAAAAATTTTTGCGGTAGTATAAAAAGAACAAAACTCAAAAACTTAACTTAGACCACTGAACCATGAAATGAGGTCAAGGTCAGATGACACCTGCCAGCTAGACATATACACCTTACAATCATTTCATACAACAAATATAACCGGTAGTAGACTTATTGCATAAAGTATAAGAAAAATAGACCAAAACACAAAATCTTAACTATAACCACTGAACAATGAAAATGAGGTCAAGGTCAAATGACACCTACCAGATGGACCGGTACACCTTACAGTCCTTTCATACACCGAATATACTAGCCCTATTGCTTATAGTATCTGAGATATGGACTTGACCACCAAAACTTAACCTTCTTCACTGATCCATGAAATGAGGTCAAGGTCAAGTGAAAACTGTCTGAGAACCACCGGGTCACTATCCCTATATCGAGCTTTCTGGGACAAAAGTTGCAGGCTCAACAAAAAAAGGCAATATCTTACCAAAAGAAATATGAGTTGGCAAAAATAGTATAGAGCTTTTAAAAATCCCACTCGAAATTCATATTTTAATCTTTGATCATATAACTTTTGCCAAGTTTGGAAAAAAAAGAAGAATGTGCCCATGGGATGCAGATGCCCAATCTTGTAAATATGTGAGAGTCAATGTCAATGGTCAAAGTACTAATTCAAACCTATTGGCGTTTTGTTAAGTCCCTGTTGAAACTTACCAACACAAGGCATTCCATAGGGTTTACTGATGGCTATAACATCATCTGGAAGAAAAAGTTCAGATTAATTCCTTTACATTTTATTCCTAAAATAGAAAGTTGTCTATAGGTCAAGGTCTAATGACTTCAATAGATATAGGAAGATGTGGTGTGAGTGCCAATGAGACAACTCTCTATCCAAATAGCAATTTATAAAAGTAAACCATTATAGGTCAAGTCTGAAAAAATGAAAGTAAATTTAACTGAGATTAGACTTTCAAAAATGTGCCATTTACACCAAGGTCAAAAATATGATAAAATCTTCATCTTCACAGTATGACTTCTTTGTTAGAGATTTTAAAATTTAACTTCAAGTTCATAAATTCATTACAATTACGATTGCACAATATTATCATAAAGCTTGCTAACAACTTTCGCAGAGGTTATTACAATCAACCTTTAGCTTCTGTTTCTTTAATTACCTTTGTCTTGCAGAATACAAAGATATGTAGAGGTCATAACAATTCACCTTTAACCTTATTTTTTCAATTATTTCTATCTTTCACAATACCATGACAAAGCTTGCTAACAACTTTCAGAGACTGAGGTCATAACAATCAATATTAAGCCTCTGTTTCTTTAATTACCTTTGCCTTGCAGTATACTATGAATATATGATAAAGCTCTAGAGGTCATAACAATTCACCTTTAAACTTTTTTTTCAATTATTTCTACCTTACACAATTATGACAAAGCTTGCTAACAACCTCTATAGAGGTCATATGAATTAACCTTTAACCTCAGATTCTTAATTACTTCTATCATACACAATACTATGATAAAGCTTGCTAACCACCTCTGTAGAGGTCATATCAATTAACCTTTAACCTCAGATTCTTATTTACCTCTATCATACACAATACTATGATAAAGCTTGCTAAAAACTTCAGTAGAGGTCATGTGAATTAACCTTTAACCTCAGATTCTTATTTACCACTATCATACACAATACTATGATAAAGCTTGCTAACAACTTCTGTAGAGGTCATGTGAATTAACCTTTAACCTCAGATTCTTATTTACCTCTATCATACACAATACAATGATTAAGCTTGCTAACTACCTCTGTAGAGGTCATATCAATTAACCTTTAACCTCAGATTCTTATTTACCTCTGTCATACACAATACTATGATAAAGCTTGCTAACGACCTCTGTAGAGGTCATATTGTGTAACTGTTCCATCATTTCTTTGTTTTGCCTCATCTTCTTTCTTATTGGTTCTGTTGGTTCTGTAATAAATGAATTCAATATAAGGTCAAAGGTTAATTTAGCTATACAATTTTAATACTTTTTTTTTTAGAGTAGATGCGATTTGTAACTTTTTCCAGACTGGGGATGGAATTAACCTGTAAAGGCATTACACTTCTTTCTATTTAGATGTCATATGGATCGAACTCTTTCCAAACTGAGAATTGTATACATGTATACAGGTATACATTAATAATTTCATTTTTTAATAATTATTTTTTAATGCATTGCATATATACATGATATACATTTGTAAGAGCTACTGAGTACTTGCTCAAATTTCATCTCAAAATTATATTATCTAAGTTTATTTTAGTGACTGAGTTATTAAGTATAAACCTGAAAAGTTGAGAATTGTGCACAGCTGGTAAGCACATGGTCATGATGGTATTAAATGATTAAAGCTTGAAAATATTCATGAGGACCTTTAAGCATTTCATTATAACTGTGTCAATAACCATGATAACTGGTAAAATATTGAAGCAGAACATGATGATGTGAATGACACTTGTGTTCTAGAAATTTCTCTACATTATTTTGGTTAAAAACAAGTTATATATATCACATGATAGATAAATGAAGATGTGGTATGAGTGCCAATGAGACAACTCTCCATCCAAGTCACAATTAATAAAAGTAAACTACCAGTATTATAGGTCAAGGTACAGCCTTCAACACAGAGCCTTGGCACACAGTGAACAGCAAGCTATAAAGGGCCCCAAAAATTACTAGTGTAAAACCATTCAAACAGGAAAACCAACGGTCTAATCTATATAAAAACGAGAAACAAGAAACACTTATGAACCACATAAACAGATGACAATCATGACAACCACTGAACATCAGATTCCTGACTTATATACATGTATGTACATGATGTAGGACAGGTGCAAACAATTCTACATGTAAGCAAATTTGAAACAGGTATTTATTATAATGTACCTTTAGACAATATAGATTTAGCTTCAAGCTCATCTCTTATTTTTTTGACAGCTTCCTCAGCTGTAGAGAGAATTTTCTCCTCATGCACTTTTCTTGAAGAGACAGTTTGTTTACGATTATAAGCAGATGACTTTTGATGTTCTATGGTTAAATCAAGAGTAATTTTACTTTGTCTTATATCATTCAAGTTTCTATTTTCTACTTCTGGCTGGTGCTTATTGTTTGTCTTTTCTGTTGTATGTAAATTATTGAAATATTGACTTTCAATTGAAGTTTCATGATCATTTAGTTGGTTATAATCAATTTCTTCTAGTGAAACAGGCGATAACTTATTATTTTCTTGTTCATCTTCTCTATATTGAGGATCAGATAATATATCTGGTTTAATGTTGGTATTTTCATTTAAGCCATCTCTAGCACTTTCATGGTTCAGTGCATAATCAAAATATTGCTGATCTATTATGTTACTTTGTCTTTCACTAAAAGATTCAGATTTTTTCTTTGCACTGTCATGACTGTGATCTGAAATATTTGAACCATTTCTGTTTGATTCATGTACAGTGTCAAAATATTGTTGGTCTATAAAGTTATCATGGTTCTCTTCTGTCACAGGTTTAGCTTTAAGATCACAGTTTTCAAGTGTGCTCTCCTGCTTTAATAAATAGGGAAAATATTGTGTCTCAACTGTAGAAGATGTGTTGTTAGACATCTTTGTTTGTTTGTCCATCTCTCGGTTTACAGAAGAATTAAAGTAATTTTGATCAGTATCATGAGAAAATCTATACTCTCCACTAGCAGTTTTTCTTTCAGATTTAATTTTAGTATGATGTTTCATTTCATAATCTCTGTTTTCTCTTCTTGATGTCACAGTTATGTCTTGTCTAGTTGGATGTAGTCTAGGATTTTTAAAATTTGATGAGAAATTTTGAAGGATATCACCATTATTGTTTGCTGAGTCAAAATCTTGTGTTGAAACGTCTGGGACTATTGAACGAGAATCCATATTGATATCCATTCGCATGCTGTCAATTTTTGAAGCATTTACATTTTTCGCCTTTCTTCTTTGTCGCTTTGTTTGAACATTGTATGATTCATTTTCATCAGAAGACTGGCTTGTCACAAACTTATTTGAAACACCTGGATCTAAGCGAACAAATCCATACGGCACTTGAACTGTGTCAAATTTTTTCTTACGGAGAATATTAGGAATGTTGTATTTTGTTGCCAACTGTTCTGTTTTGAGGGACACCTCTGGATTTACACGAGGCTGAAGTGATTCATAAAATTTATTAATGCCATAAATGTCATCTTCTTTACAAAAATCATTTGTGACATTACACTCAGTTGTTTGTTCTTCGATTTTGGTAGTTTGAGAAGAAATATATCTATCTTCAATGCAACGTATGTTAAGATATTTATTTCGTTTCAAAATAACCCTTAAAGTACGAGTAATGTTTGATCGTTGTGTTAAATTCATCCCAACACAACTCCGCATGGGCGCTGACATCTTGAAAATACGGGAACCACTAATGACAGGACGATTGCCCGGATAGTGACAGGACGGTTGACCGGACGACATATATATAGTCATAACTTTTTTGTTATCCGATAGATTTGTTTAATATTTGTAAACCTGAAAGATATTAAACTATATTTTATGAATATAAAAAAAAAGAGGAAAAATAATTATTTTTGAGCAAAAAAAGTTGACCGGACGGTATTCACACTCGCCAATATACGCTAAATATATATTCAACTGGTTGACGACAAGTGTTAATATCTCTTTTGTTTTACAATATTTGTCCATGAAACTCAGGAATCTGTGAGATTTATAAATATATTATACGAAAATATAAACTTGATTGCAAAAAAAACGTGTTTTTCTCAAAAAAAAGTTGCCCGGACGGTATTCACCCTCGCCGATATACGCTATATATATATTGAAATGGTCGACGACAAGTGTTAATATCTCTTTTGTTTTACAATATTTGTCCATGAAAATCAGGAACCTGTGAGATTGAATAGTATATTACACGAAAATATAAACTTTAAAGTAAAAAAGAAAAAAAATCTGCAAAAAAAGTTGACCGGACGGTATTTGTGAGCCAAAATTTGTTCCTGTGAAAAAAGTTCCAGTGGAACTAATTTCACAGGAAATATGTTCTGGGAGAACTTTTTTCACAGACAATTTCTATATAATTTGTTCCACCTCTATGAAATAAGTTCCACACTTTACTTGGTGAAATAAGTTCTGGGTTGGTGAAATTTGTTCCTTACCTAGTGAAATAAGTTCCATGTTTGTGAGATTTGTTCCTCACCTGGTGAAATAAGTTCTGGATTTGTGAAATTTGTTCCTTACCTGGTGAAATAAGTTCCTTGTCTGTGAAATATGTTCCACTGGTTAAACAAGTTATCTTATATACTGAGCACTTGTCATCAGTGAGTTTAAAGTCATTATAAAAAACATGTACTATATTGATAATGTAATAAATAAAAAGTGTAAACATCCAATTGGATCATGTGGAGTAAAGCAAAATTTTAATAACATGCTCAATTAATAATACTAAAAATGGACCTTATGAGCCAGGAAAGAGTAGAATAAGAAATAATAATAAAAGTCACTCCGAAAAAAAGTATTATAGTTAAAGATGAACATTTGTACTTTTTGAAAAGGACAAAGTGACTGATCAATTATATTAAAAGACATAAAGAAACAAAAGACACATTCTTTTAAAAATGTGCAATTATCATAGCTAAGTACATGTATGATTAGAACACCCATGACAGATCATTAGGAAACAAGGAGGTTGAATACCACATAAACCATAAAACACAGATACATTATCATCGCATCATTTTCTTATCTTCATCCTACAGTCATTCCTTCAATTGCAAATGTACCCCATGCAAGCACAGAACTTATTTTCTGTGAAATAAGTTTCGAGCAGAACATTTTCATTGATTCCTATAAATTACCTTCGTTTAAACATGTTAAAACTAATATCAAAAGAACTTATTTCACTTTTTTTTAAATTTTAATATTGGAACAAAACTCATGGTGCTGTGATTTTTGTTCCGGAACTTATTTCACACTTGGTTAAAAAATTAGTTCCGGAACAAATTTTATAGTGCTGGAACATATTTTCTGTGACATAAGTTCCAGTGGAACATATTTCCTATGAAATTTGTTCCGGTGGAACAAATGTCACGCCGGAACAAATTTTTTGTTACATATTCACCCTCGCCTATGTACGCGTTGATTATATTGAACTGAGCGACAAAAAATGTAAATATTTTTTTTGTAAACAATATTTTTTCATAAAAGATATGTGCGAGATAAATAAATATATGATATGAAAATATAAACTCTATGATAAAAAAAATATTTTTCTTCAAAAAAAAATTGACCGGACAGCTAACATTCGCCGATATATGTTAATAATAATAAATTGATTGACATAAGTGTTAATATTTTTTTTACCATATCTGT
This sequence comes from Mytilus galloprovincialis, assembly GCF_965363235.1. Lineage (NCBI taxonomy): Eukaryota > Metazoa > Mollusca > Bivalvia > Mytilida > Mytilidae > Mytilus > Mytilus galloprovincialis. The sequence continues at coordinate 72,556,535 of NC_134842.1, read as the reverse complement.
CCCTGAAATTTATGAACATTGGAAATGAATAAATATATTATACGAAAAATTAAACTATATATTTAAATAATAAAAAAAAAAAAAAAAATTGACCGGACGGATTTTACATTCAATCGATATATGCCTTAATATATTGAACTGATCGACACAAGACTAAAATATCTCTTCTTTGGTTATAATATTGTTAATAGCAATATTTTATGAAAAAATAACCTTTATAGCAAGGATTTGTATAGTTAGAAATCCTTGTTTATAGTTAATAGTTTATATTACTATCGAATAAATGAAATTGTTTCAATTTGTTCAAATGGTAAAAATATAGGTTATATATATCATCTTTGCTCAGTCTTTCTTCCTCATTGACTTTCCTTACTAGGTTCTCAACTTGTTTCACATTTCTAGCATTTAGCACCCCTTGGTGTTCACCAGAAACTGAACCATTTGATATGCTTTCTCTGTAAACATCCATGGCAGTTTTTTCACCTGACCTTATGTCTTGCTCTATTTTTCTTAATACAGAAGGAGCAGTGCGTGTATACTCAGGGGGATCTGACTTTTTGCTGTTCCCATGGCCAACGGGTACATATACCGTCTCATCTCCCTCATAAACTTTGGTCTTATCTTTGGTTATTTCACATTTAGATTATTGCAATGTTATACTTTTTGGAGTTTCACAAACTGATTTATATAAATTGCAACGTATACAGAATATGTGTGCCAAACTTGTGTTAAACCGTTCTAAGTATGACAGTGCCAAGCAGGCATTGTTTGACTTACACTGGCTTCCGATCAAAGCCAGAATTACATTTAAAATCTTAACATACATGTACAACTGTCATGTAGGTAATGCACCGTCTTATTTGATCAATTTGTTAAATCCTCCAGTGTCGAAACGTTCATTAAGGTCGTCAGAGTCATCTATTGGTTGTTATGCAGTCCCATATAACAAAAAGAAAACTTTTTCAGATAGAAGCTTTAGTACTACTGGGCCAAAATTGTGGAATGAACTAGGTACACATGTAAGAAACTCTGAATCTTTGGATATTTTTAAATGTCGGTTGAAAACATTGTATTTCCAAAATTATTTTGAACTTTTCTGACTTTTTTCTTGTGTATCACAGTATAAATTTTCAATTTTTGGTATTGTACATACATATTGTATTTTTGTTTAGTATTTTTGTATTTTATATGTCATTTATGTACAACGCCATTGAATACATATTGTATATGTAGAAATAGGCGTTTAATTAAGTTTTCATGTTTCATGTTTCAATGCACAAGTATTTTAAGCTTTTGTTACTTTTCAAACTATATGCAGTTTTCTTAAACTGTAAAGAACCAACTGGTCTTTTTCTACCGTTTGTTTTGTCTGTTGTTCCTGGTAATCGGATTTTGTAAAAATGTTTTTTAAGAACATCATTACCAATGGTGACTGATTTTGTACCATTATTTATCCACAGATATTGGTCACATTTCCAATCATCAGCACCAGTTTGAAACAAGTAAACTTCGTTTGCCTTTGGCTTATAAGGGGGAACATTCGATGTACAAGATGTTTCAGGTTTAGTTAAAATATCTACTATTTCTGTTTGATGTAATACATCTGTATGCATATAGACAATAGACCCACTGTCCATTTTGATATTTTGTCTACTGGTAAGTTGTACTAATATGATGGCTATACAACTGTCTTTAAAAAGACATGCCTTTAAATAAAGCAATATATAGTAGCACTAATATCAATCTGTTTACTTTTGTATTTATAAATATATGTTTGACAACTGTCTTTAAAAAGACATGCTTTTGAATAAAGCAATATATATAGTAACACAACTATCAATCTATCTATATCAATAGTTCAATAATGAATATATATTGAAAATTGTCTTTAAAAAGACATGCAAAAAGCAAAATATAGTAGAAATATAATTTGTGTGATCTGAACTGGTTGAAAGTCAGAGCATAAATGACTGAACAATTGAATAGTTATTATTAGGTGAGTTAAATGTTAATCTGAAATCCTGAACTTCATAAAATTTCTTCTTTAATTGGATACTAATTACCAACTGATTATAAGGTAATTCAATTAAATGTATTTGATGTCTCAGGTGTAAAAACTTTAATGACATGTTATTTGGCTTGATTGGTGATTACAACAAGTGTCAAAATTAGATTAATTTGATTAAATATCATTACTTCTAATATGCATTGGTGAACTCGCTCACATAAACATTTTGGGCTCATTGTTTTTACTTTAAAGTTTATTTTTCTTGTAAAATATTTATCTAATCTCACAAATTATTTCATTTCATGGACAGATATATTATAAAAATGAAGAGATATTAAAACTTGTGTTGATCAGTTCAATATATTTAAATAATAATATCGGCGAATGTTAATTCCCTCAGATCAACTTTTTTTTTTAAGAACAACATTTAACATATTTGATATAAGGTTTATATTTTCATATCAAGTACTTATTGATCTCTCAGATTTCATAAATTTGATAAAATAAAAGAGATATAAACACTTGGGTCTACCAACTTATATTAAGGCATATAACGGCGAATGTTTGTTCCGTCCGGTCATCTTTTTTTGAAGAAAAACATTTTTATTTACTATAAAGTTTATATTTTCATATCAAGTATTTATTGATGTCGTAGATTTCTTAGTTTCGTGTAAAAATATTGTAAAACAAATAAGATATTGACACTTATTTGTATCAGTTCAATATAATTAAGGCAGTGGCTATTCGTCCGGCTAGCCGGACAAATAGTCTAAAATGTCTATTCATCCGGCAAGCCGGACAAATAGCATTTCAACGTTACGGGTTTTCGCTATTTGTCCGGCCAAAAATATAATGATGAAGATATAACATCGTGTTTTGAAGGTTTTAAATAAAGCACGAGTTGTTTCAAAATATATTAGCTAACATCATTTTATGAAAAAGATCTCATTCTAATAATAAAAAAAACTATACATTTGAATCAGATTTTTTTGTTCTAATATTCTAAAGGAACTTGGGTTAGGGAGGGCAGAAATGATTCTCTCTTTTGTTCTTCTGCCTATGAATTTCCTGTAAAGCAAATAGTCGAGCCAATCATTATTGGCTTCATCTTTGAATCCAAAAAATCCTGAATTTATTGAAGTTTGGTTAAAGTAAGGTCCTCATATGATTATGCACGATCCTTCATTTAAATTGTTCGGCGATTTTTATTTCATAGGAAATTAGAGAAAAGGTCAGGCACGTGTAACCTGTCCCCAAAAGTAGGATTGTGTTTTCGATAAGATTTTTTTTAGAAAAAAATGTGTATTAGATACAACAAAAAAAGGGGGGATTCCCCAACCCTGGTGTCTTATTCCCAGTCCAGGCATATCAGTATGTTCATATATCTCCGTTGTAGTATAACTGAAAATAATGCATCCAAGCAAGTTTGATATAGTACTTTTTTCCGAATGCGTCCATAAGGTAAATGGGGGTAAATCATCAATTTCACTTTGATTTCAGGCTTATTTCTCACAATTAACATGTATACGCTATTGTTCTGGAATCACTCCTATAGACATTTGTTTAAAGCAATCACATTCTCTCTGGTTTTCTCTATGCCATCTCTAAATATAAATCACGATCTCCAATTCTCAAAACGTCCATTGCATACGCGCGTGTGTTATCCGACACCGCGTGTGTTATCCGACACCTCATCCGGGACACTTTCCGCGTCACATGACACTTTGATTGATATCGAAGGTTTGCGCATCTGCAGACGGATGGCCGGACGAATAGAGATTTTTAACTATTCGTCCGGCTAGCCGGACGAATAGACACTCCGTATAATTAACGCGTACATCGGCGAATGTGAACACCGTCCGGTCAACTTTTTTTGGAGACAAACTTTTTTTTTCACTATAAAGTTTATATTGTCGTATCCAATATTTATTATTCTCACAGATTCCTGAATTTCATGATAAAATATTGTAAAACAAAAGAGATATCAACACTTGTCGTCGACCAGTTGAATATATATATAGCGTATATCGGCGAGGGTGAATACCGTCCGGTCAACTTTTTTTGTAGATTTGTTTTCTTTTTTACCCTAAAGTTTATATTTTCGTGTAATATATTATTCAATCTCACAGGTTCCTGAGTTTCATGGACAAATATTGTAAAACAAAAGAGATATTAACACTTGTCGTCGACCATTTCAATATATATATAGCGTATATCGGCGAGGGTGAATACCGTCAGGTCAACTTTTTTTTGAGAAAAACACGTTTTTTTGCAATCAAGTTTATATTTTCGTATAATATATTTATAAATCTCACAGATTCCTGAGTTTCATGGACAAATATTGTAAAACAAAAGTGATATTAACACTTGTCGTCAACCAGTTGAATATATATTTAGCGTATATTGGCGAGTGTGAATACCGTCCGGTCAACTTTTTTTGCTCAAAAATAAATATTTTTCCTCTTTTTTTTTTATATTCATAAAATATAGTTTAATATCTTTCAGGTTTACAAATATTAAACAAATCTATCGGATAACAAAAAGGTTATGACTATTTATATGTCGTCCGGTCAACCGTCCTGTCACTATCCGGGCAATCGTCCTGTCATTAGTGCAACCCTGAAAATACTAAATACGAAACGTTGCCGGTGCTCGGAAATCTTCTTGTCCGCTTCCTACCTCGTCCCGATATTAGAAATATCATAAACAAACATGGCGGGATGGAAGGAAGTTTTTGAAATATTTTGTCAACAAAGCACCTTAACTGTTATAGTGTTGATATATTTTGTCATATGTATAATAACATATTTTGCCTTCATTTGGAGGAAAGTAAAAATCCCTAAATTTCCACGCAAAATACTGCTGATCACAGCTCACCCAGACGATGAGTGCATGTTCTTCTCACCAACAGTCCAAGCAGAAACTTCTAAAGGAAATTTTGTATATGTGCTGTGTTTATCAAAAGGTTAATGATACTCAAACGACTTTATAATAGCTTTTTGCTATTTGGAAATTTGCACCCATTGAATCCGTGTCCGTGTGCCAAAACACACGGTGGCGCCTATTCACTTGCACCCCATTAACGTGGGTATCAAATCTGTTCGCACCCAATACACTTTCCCACTCTACATGTTCGCACAATCCCACCTTTAGTCCGTTCGCACCCTACACGTTTGCACCCAATTTAAAGCAAATTCTAGTTGAATATTTAGAAAATCATGATTGTTGTTTAAATTGCTTTGATGTAATTAATACTGCATGTATTAAGCTTGGTATGATTAAAAAATTGAAGATTTTAAACGAAAAACACAAAAGACAATTGTTTTTACTATGTCAGCTTGAAAAAAACACTTTGTCAGAATCTCACTTTCTTTACAAAAATCATTTGTGACATTTGAAACAATGAAATGAAGTTATAGCAATACACTAACCAAAACATGATTAAGAGTTATTAAACACAACCAAAAAAAAATGTTGACAGAATCTCATTTAAACAGAAACTGATTATTTATTTTTTTCAACAATGCACAATCCAAAACATGATTAAGATTTATTCAACAACAAAAAACGTTGTCTCAATTTATTTTGAGACAATGCATATGACAACAAATTATGCTTAAAGAATACACATTCCAAAATTTGATTACAAAGCCATTCAACACAAAACCAATAAAAAGTTGGGCGCAAACGTGTATGGTGCAAACGTGTAGGGTGCGAAAGTGAAAGGGTGTGAACAAGACTGGGCGCAAAGGCCTGGATTCATTCACATTCTCCCCATTTCACTTTTGCACCCTACACTATCACACCCAAATTCTTTTCATACCCTTTTAATTGGTTTTGTGTTTGATAATTTTATTATCGAGTTTTGGTATTGCTATAAATTTTTATTTTTTCATGGTTTTAAAATGAAGTGTAGTATTCCTGACTTGGGTTTGGGGGACTACAGTATAATAGTAATTACAAAGAAGAGCTTTCAAATTATATCCTTTTTCTTTGAATTGAAACACAAAAATACATGTAATAATCACAACAATCATGGATACAGTTCCAGAAAATACGGATTCGCCATACAGATACGATGCAGTCCGGTAACTCCTCCCACCTAAGGCTTTGATCGTGTATATCTCTTCTTTTTTCATTGTTAATTAAAAAAATTTCATCAAATTTTATTTAAATCTTTTCACTAAAAACTGAATGTTACGTATATTATCTTAGTTCCGCAAAGACATATCTGAAATGATTAGGAAAAACAATCAGACAAATAGGTCACCTGTGTTTTTCACGGAAGTGTGGCGGAAGTGTGGTTTCCGGTAAGTCAGCCCATGTGTAGTAAACATGCATGGAGGGCCGATTTATCACATATTAACGAACTAAAACGTTAGGAAATGATGTTTAAGTGATGGACCAATAAGAAAGGAGTACGAAATATAAACAATTAAAGTCAATATGATAAAGAAGTTGGTGAAAAAGAAGAATATTTCAAAATGTCAAAAAACATTCTTTTTATAATGATCAGAAAATGAAGAAAAGTAAAAATATGATTATACAAAAAGATAAGAATGTCAATAGAATGGTTAATAGTATTCTCATAACAAAATTGCCATCATTCAGTATTCTGAAATGCAGCTTTAAAGACACCATCATTCTTGTCAATGGGTTTAAAGTCTGTGCAGTACACATGTAAATAAAGTGATTTAAATACATGACCAAAATTATTATTTCTGAGTCAATATATTTTATTTTTATTTTTTATAATCGAAAATATATCACAAAAAAAACAAGAAAGCTTACATCAAACTTTCATATATACATATTTCTTAAGGATTCAGGATCTTTAAGATTTTTTTGAATTTGTTATTTTGGCTTTCCATAGTTTTAAAATTGAATTATCTCCCTTTGATTTTGGCATGCCGTAAGCAAATGTTTTTTTTTAAAGTAAAAATACTTTAGCAGAAGAAAATGTTTTGGTAGAGACACACACGGAAGTAAAAGGCAGAGTTATCGGACGGGTGGAGTTATCGGACGGGCAGAATTAGTGGACATGACTGTATTTATAATACAACGAAAGTGAGATTCTGACAACAAGCAAAATATAGTAGAAATATAATTTGTGTGATCTGAACTGGTTGAAAGTCAGAGCATAAATGACTGAACAATTGAATAGTTATTATTAGGTGAGTTAAATGTTAATCTGAAATCCTGAACTTCATAAAATTTCTTCTTTAATTGGATACTAATTACCAACTGATTATAAGGTAATTCAATTAAATGTATTTGATGTCTCAGGTGTAAAAACTTTAATGACATGTTATTTGGCTTGATTGGTGATTACAACAAGTGTCAAAATTAGATTAATTTGATTAAATATCATTACTTCTAATATGCATTGGTGAACTCGCTCACATAAACATTTTGGGCTCATTGTTTTTACTTTAAAGTTTATTTTTCTTGTAAAATATTTATCTAATCTCACAAATTATTTCATTTCATGGACAGATATATTATAAAAATGAAGAGATATTAAAACTTGTGTTGATCAGTTCAATATATTTAAATAATAATATCGGCGAATGTTAATTCCCTCAGATCAACTTTTTTTTTTAAGAACAACATTTAACATATTTGATATAAGGTTTATATTTTCATATCAAGTACTTATTGATCTCTCAGATTTCATAAATTTGATAAAATAAAAGAGATATAAACACTTGGGTCTACCAACTTATATTAAGGCATATAACGGCGAATGTTTGTTCCGTCCGGTCATCTTTTTTTGAAGAAAAACATTTTTATTTACTATAAAGTTTATATTTTCATATCAAGTATTTATTGATGTCGTAGATTTCTTAGTTTCGTGTAAAAATATTGTAAAACAAATAAGATATTGACACTTATTTGTATCAGTTCAATATAATTAAGGCAGTGGCTATTCGTCCGGCTAGCCGGACAAATAGTCTAAAATGTCTATTCATCCGGCAAGCCGGACAAATAGCATTTCAACGTTACGGGTTTTCGCTATTTGTCCGGCCAAAAATATAATGATGAAGATATAACATCGTGTTTTGAAGGTTTTAAATAAAGCACGAGTTGTTTCAAAATATATTAGCTAACATCATTTTATGAAAAAGATCTCATTCTAATAATAAAAAAAACTATACATTTGAATCAGATTTTTTTGTTCTAATATTCTAAAGGAACTTGGGTTAGGGAGGGCAGAAATGATTCTCTCTTTTGTTCTTCTGCCTATGAATTTCCTGTAAAGCAAATAGTCGAGCCAATCATTATTGGCTTCATCTTTGAATCCAAAAAATCCTGAATTTATTGAAGTTTGGTTAAAGTAAGGTCCTCATATGATTATGCACGATCCTTCATTTAAATTGTTCGGCGATTTTTATTTCATAGGAAATTAGAGAAAAGGTCAGGCACGTGTAACCTGTCCCCAAAAGTAGGATTGTGTTTTCGATAAGATTTTTTTTAGAAAAAAATGTGTATTAGATACAACAAAAAAAAGGGGGGATTCCCCAACCCTGGTGTCTTATTCCCAGTCCAGGCATATCAGTATGTTCATATATCTCCGTTGTAGTATAACTGAAAATAATGCATCCAAGCAAGTTTGATATAGTACTTTTTTCCGAATGCGTCCATAAGGTAAATGGGGGTAAATCATCAATTTCACTTTGATTTCAGGCTTATTTCTCACAATTAACATGTATACGCTATTGTTCTGGAATCACTCCTATAGACATTTGTTTAAAGCAATCACATTCTCTCTGGTTTTCTCTATGCCATCTCTAAATATAAATCACGATCTCCAATTCTCAAAACGTCCATTGCATACGCGCGTGTGTTATCCGACACCGCGTGTGTTATCCGACACCTCATCCGGGACACTTTCCGCGTCACATGACACTTTGATTGATATCGAAGGTTTGCGCATCTGCAGACGGATGGCCGGACGAATAGAGATTTTTAACTATTCGTCCGGCTAGCCGGACGAATAGACACTCCGTATAATTAACGCGTACATCGGCGAATGTGAACACCGTCCGGTCAACTTTTTTTGGAGACAAACTTTTTTTTTCACTATAAAGTTTATATTGTCGTATCCAATATTTATTATTCTCACAGATTCCTGAATTTCATGATAAAATATTGTAAAACAAAAGAGATATCAACACTTGTCGTCGACCAGTTGAATATATATATAGCGTATATCGGCGAGGGTGAATACCGTCCGGTCAACTTTTTTTGTAGATTTGTTTTCTTTTTTACCCTAAAGTTTATATTTTCGTGTAATATATTATTCAATCTCACAGGTTCCTGAGTTTCATGGACAAATATTGTAAAACAAAAGAGATATTAACACTTGTCGTCGACCATTTCAATATATATATAGCGTATATCGGCGAGGGTGAATACCGTCAGGTCAACTTTTTTTTGAGAAAAACACGTTTTTTTGCAATCAAGTTTATATTTTCGTATAATATATTTATAAATCTCACAGATTCCTGAGTTTCATGGACAAATATTGTAAAACAAAAGTGATATTAACACTTGTCGTCAACCAGTTGAATATATATTTAGCGTATATTGGCGAGTGTGAATACCGTCCGGTCAACTTTTTTTGCTCAAAAATAAATATTTTTCCTCTTTTTTTTTTATATTCATAAAATATAGTTTAATATCTTTCAGGTTTACAAATATTAAACAAATCTATCGGATAACAAAAAGGTTATGACTATTTATATGTCGTCCGGTCAACCGTCCTGTCACTATCCGGGCAATCGTCCTGTCATTAGTGCAACCCTGAAAATACTAAATACGAAACGTTGCCGGTGCTCGGAAATCTTCTTGTCCGCTTCCTACCTCGTCCCGATATTAGAAATATCATAAACAAACATGGCGGGATGGAAGGAAGTTTTTGAAATATTTTGTCAACAAAGCACCTTAACTGTTATAGTGTTGATATATTTTGTCATATGTATAATAACATATTTTGCCTTCATTTGGAGGAAAGTAAAAATCCCTAAATTTCCACGCAAAATACTGCTGATCACAGCTCACCCAGACGATGAGTGCATGTTCTTCTCACCAACAGTCCAAGCAGAAACTTCTAAAGGAAATTTTGTATATGTGCTGTGTTTATCAAAAGGTTAATGATACTCAAACGACTTTATAATAGCTTTTTGCTATTTGGAAATTTGCACCCATTGAATCCGTGTCCGTGTGCCAAAACACACGGTGGCGCCTATTCACTTGCACCCCATTAACGTGGGTATCAAATCTGTTCGCACCCAATACACTTTCCCACTCTACATGTTCGCACAATCCCACCTTTAGTCCGTTCGCACCCTACACGTTTGCACCCAATTTAAAGCAAATTCTAGTTGAATATTTAGAAAATCATGATTGTTGTTTAAATTGCTTTGATGTAATTAATACTGCATGTATTAAGCTTGGTATGATTAAAAAATTGAAGATTTTAAACGAAAAACACAAAAGACAATTGTTTTTACTATGTCAGCTTGAAAAAAACACTTTGTCAGAATCTCACTTTCTTTACAAAAATCATTTGTGACATTTGAAACAATGAAATGAAGTTATAGCAATACACTAACCAAAACATGATTAAGAGTTATTAAACACAACCAAAAAAAAATGTTGACAGAATCTCATTTAAACAGAAACTGATTATTTATTTTTTTCAACAATGCACAATCCAAAACATGATTAAGATTTATTCAACAACAAAAAACGTTGTCTCAATTTATTTTGAGACAATGCATATGACAACAAATTATGCTTAAAGAATACACATTCCAAAATTTGATTACAAAGCCATTCAACACAAAACCAATAAAAAGTTGGGCGCAAACGTGTATGGTGCAAACGTGTAGGGTGCGAAAGTGAAAGGGTGTGAACAAGACTGGGCGCAAAGGCCTGGATTCATTCACATTCTCCCCATTTCACTTTTGCACCCTACACTATCACACCCAAATTCTTTTCATACCCTTTTAATTGGTTTTGTGTTTGATAATTTTATTATCGAGTTTTGGTATTGCTATAAATTTTTATTTTTTCATGGTTTTAAAATGAAGTGTAGTATTCCTGACTTGGGTTTGGGGGACTACAGTATAATAGTAATTACAAAGAAGAGCTTTCAAATTATATCCTTTTTCTTTGAATTGAAACACAAAAATACATGTAATAATCACAACAATCATGGATACAGTTCCAGAAAATACGGATTCGCCATACAGATACGATGCAGTCCGGTAACTCCTCCCACCTAAGGCTTTGATCGTGTATATCTCTTCTTTTTTCATTGTTAATTAAAAAAATTTCATCAAATTTTATTTAAATCTTTTCACTAAAAACTGAATGTTACGTATATTATCTTAGTTCCGCAAAGACATATCTGAAATGATTAGGAAAAACAATCAGACAAATAGGTCACCTGTGTTTTTCACGGAAGTGTGGCGGAAGTGTGGTTTCCGGTAAGTCAGCCCATGTGTAGTAAACATGCATGGAGGGCCGATTTATCACATATTAACGAACTAAAACGTTAGGAAATGATGTTTAAGTGATGGACCAATAAGAAAGGAGTACGAAATATAAACAATTAAAGTCAATATGATAAAGAAGTTGGTGAAAAAGAAGAATATTTCAAAATGTCAAAAAACATTCTTTTTATAATGATCAGAAAATGAAGAAAAGTAAAAATATGATTATACAAAAAGATAAGAATGTCAATAGAATGGTTAATAGTATTCTCATAACAAAATTGCCATCATTCAGTATTCTGAAATGCAGCTTTAAAGACACCATCATTCTTGTCAATGGGTTTAAAGTCTGTGCAGTACACATGTAAATAAAGTGATTTAAATACATGACCAAAATTATTATTTCTGAGTCAATATATTTTATTTTTATTTTTTATAATCGAAAATATATCACAAAAAAAACAAGAAAGCTTACATCAAACTTTCATATATACATATTTCTTAAGGATTCAGGATCTTTAAGATTTTTTTGAATTTGTTATTTTGGCTTTCCATAGTTTTAAAATTGAATTATCTCCCTTTGATTTTGGCATGCCGTAAGCAAATGTTTTTTTTTAAAGTAAAAATACTTTAGCAGAAGAAAATGTTTTGGTAGAGACACACACGGAAGTAAAAGGCAGAGTTATCGGACGGGTGGAGTTATCGGACGGGCAGAATTAGTGGACATGACTGTATTTATAATACAACGAAAGTGAGATTCTGACAACAGGTTTTTTTTTTGTGTTGAATAAATCATGTATTTAATAATGCCTCCAGCTTTTGTTTGTCTTAAATGAAAAATGTATGATTTTAATTTCAGTTCACTTACATGTACAAAATGTATTATATATATTTCAGTGTTAAGTACTATACAATGCATGACGTCCACAATTACACGTTATTTTTGTGGGTATCTGTTATCCATTCTACATGTTCTATAAATGTAATATTTTGTTATTATTGCAATTATGACATGAATGATGTATTGGCAAATAATTTTGATTTTATATTATAGGTAATTACTATAAAATAGGTGACAAGCGTACAAAAGAACTGATAAAAAGCTGTAATATGCTTGGAATTCCTGAAAGAAGTGTACTCCAAGTTGATCATGAGTAAGTACCCTACAACTGGCCTTCTTTACTTTCGGTGTCCCTATACTTTAGAGTAAGAGTTCATTCATGGTTATGGTTAGGTTAGGAGATGTTTTAGGTTAGGGTAAGAGCTAGTGTTAGGTTTAGGTATGGGTTAGTGTAATGTTTCAGGTAAAGTAGAGTTTAGTATAGCTCTATATGGTTTGGGACCCCTAAAGTAAAAGAAGGCCCTACAAGTTTTGATGTGGAATACTTAGAATTCCTTAGTCTTCAGTATTGAAAATAAAAAGTTCTCTATAATCATTTTTGAATCCATAGGTATTCCTGGGTGAAGAATTAATCATGTTACATGTATGCACTTATTTATTTTTAATTTTTCATTGTTTTCAGAAACAGCCTTGCCACATATTGCAAATGTTCCTTCTTAGTTTAATCATATGTACATGTGCGCACTGACCTTTTCACTACTGGGTTCACAGTATCTATGTGAAAGTACAAAGTTTGATCTATCTTTCATTGTCTTTTCCATCAAGTAGACTAGACATTCCCACTTACATGTAATATTGGTTTCAAAGCCATAAATTTCTATACATATTTCATTGTGTTTTCCAGAAAGTTACCAGATAGTCCTAGTATAGACTGGGATCCAAAGGTTTTACAGAAAGAAATAATAGCCGTTATATATGGACTACAACCTAACAAGGTAAAGTTATGAAGTTTGGGAGATTTACATTATTCAAATGTCATACTGTATAACTCACTATGTAAAAACTTGAATCTGAAAAAAATAATGGATGTGTAAGAGAGAGCAAACGACCTATTGTTGCAAATAGGATGTGGACAAAGATCATAATTTTGTCAAAATAGGCCACTCAGTCGGCAATAGAAAACTCACCAAAATAGAAACAGTCTGCATACCAATTTTATTAATTTCCATTTTACCAAAAGTTGTTTGATAAATATTGCTTCAGGATACATTTTCCCTATTCTGTATTTGTTTAAAAAATTGGATGGCAAAACGTTGGCAAGAACCATGAATGATGATTGTTATATATTTTCAGGTCATCACATTTGACAGGAATGGTGTTAGTGGGCACAGAAACCACACAGCTCTTTATCACTGTATACAGTAAGTTATTATTGTTTATCTTAAAGCCCTTTTAAACTTATTCTGTTATAAATATATATAAAAAAAATATTGGCAAAATAAAATTTTGCGGGACACGAAAACTTACCTTTTTTTGAGTAGCAGTTTCACATATAAGGATTAAGCAGTTGTTGCAGGGCTTAAATAATGTACTAACTACATTTGTTCTGTTTTTAAGCCCCATTTATGGGCAATATGTTTTCTGGTCTGTGCTTCTGTCTGTTCGTTCTTTCGTTCCTGTCCCGCATTGGGTTAAAGTTTTTGGTAGAGGTAGTTTTTGATGAAGTTGGAGTCCAATCAACTTAAAACTTAGTAAGCATGTTCCTAACATAGAAAATGATAGTGCTGATGTGGCATCCGTGTTCTTGGGACACATTCTTGTTAACTGAGTTTTTCATTGGAAATCTGGTTACATTTGTTCTATAAAAACATTGCATTTCATTTCAATGCAATAATTTGTGAACTGTTCAACCAAAGTTTTTCAAATTCAATATGTTGTTACTGGTACTCACAGCAAAATTGAGGTCAAGTTCTAAATTGACAATTATCTCTTTTCACAGCTTAATTGTTAATCCATTTCATGATTTTTTAACATTTTGTCTGCTAAAATCTGAAACAGGTTTTTTATCCATGTATGTGGAATATATTTGAGAATGATAAAGAATTTTGTTCCATTGATTTATTTTCCACAGAATGCAATCTATTGGTTTAGAAACTTTCATGAAAATCATACGCTTCCTGAATTTCTTTTTAACGCCTGCATATCTGAAGCTTATTCTTAGCTACTCACTTTCACCGAAATACATATGATTGACCAGATATATTATTGTATAAACCAAGAATTTGCGATCTTAAATTTTTTTTCTATTTTAGGGATATATGTGGGAAAAATAGAATGCCTAGACGTAAGTATTACTACATATAAATGAGATGCAAAAGTTACCAAAGGGTTAGTCAAAGTGTTAAGTAAAAAAATAAATGGACAATGCCATGGCAAAAACAAAATAAAAGATAAACAACAGTACACAAAATACAACATAGAAAATCAAGACTGAAGAACACAAACCTCACAAAAAACTGAGGGTGATCTCAGGTGCTCCAGAAGGCAGATTATAGCACCTGTAGTGTTGCTTTTGTAAGTACATACTCAATGATAAGTCTTATTTGTGGTGTCACATCTGAGGAAAAGAGGAGGGAATTGTGTTAAAAATGGGAAAATATCTGTCATCTTCTGTGAAACAGATGTTTCATAATGGTCAACAAACATGTGATGGCGTTTATATAAGAGTGGATTGTCTTTATCCCACAATTCTATAAATCTTATTCATGTATGTGACTTTTTGACTCATCCCCAATTTTCTTTCTCAATTTTATTGTATTTTTGATTCTTTATCATTTGTAGGATCAACTTTGATATATATATACTGTTCTCTGCTACATTTCTCTAAAAAAAACCATTCAACAACATATTTCTATGCCTTTGTTCTAGATACCAGAGTATTTGTGTTAAAGACTACTTCCATTTTAAGAAAGTATTTATCCATATTAGACCTGCCTTTAGCTTATCTTACATCAAAGAGAACATTTGTATCTACTCCACTGAAGACATTCTATGCATGGGTATGTATGCTACTTATACATCATTGTGTGATTCAACCACTAGCAATCTCTTGTTCAGTGAATATTAGAGTAAACTACACTTTGTCCTTGTTTTGAGTTTGATGTAAAGATTGTCATATAGTTTCCTAACAGTTTAATTTGATGTTTTACCTGTTGCAAAAAGTGAAGCAGAAACTGACCTTTACTGAGTTCATTCCTTTTTACTTCTAATATAATAAAAGTATGGCAAGCATTTTTAAAAGATTCTTTAACCAAACAGTCTTCCACAATAAAATATTTAACTGAAACAGAAACTACAGACATACAATACCAAATTCTCCTATTACTTCATGAAAAGCTTTACAAATTGATACGTCCTGCAACAGAATGATGGGTGGGTGGCATTTTGTTTTCCCTTGCCCATCCATCAAAGGGAACATGATTTGTCCAGCTAACACCTCCTTTGGTTTTTAAGTTATTTTTTAAGAATTTTTTAATTCCAAGACAATGTATGTTCATTTTGTCTGTATCCCTTAAATTGTTATCATATTATCATTATTATATAAGAAAGAGTCAATAAAAAATTATGTCTGTAATTTACTATTTTAGAATGTGATTTGTTTATTTCAGAGAGCCATGTTTGCACACAGAAGTCAGTTAATGTGGTTTAGAATTCTGTATCTGATGTTCTCAAATTACATGTTTGTTAATTCACTCCAAGAAGTCTGTCACCATGGAGATTGTTAAACAGACAATTTTAACCATAGCTGCAAAATAGCAATGTTTTCACAGACTAGCTACGAGATGTTTTCCAAGATATTAGCTGCTAGAAAGCCATGTTTTCACAGATATTAGCTGCAAAACTGCCATGTTTTCACAGATATTAGCTGCAAAAAAGCCATGTTTTCACAGATATTAGCTGCAAAAAAGCCATGTTTTCACAGATATTGGCTTATGTTGTTTTGATTATTATTCTGCTCTATGCTACATATTTGTTAATGCCTTTAAACAGTTTGTGATGCTGGAAAGTGTTATACATAGGTTTTGCAGTCATGTTTTTTATGTTAGCAGTTTGAAGATGTTTGTAAGTTTGTTAGGTAGGGCAAACCTAAAAGTGTACTCTTGGGCAAAAAGTATAAAAAATGTTATTGGTTACATTATTCATATATACAAATATGACTGTTTCTAAACCCTTAATTGTAAATTAGATGTTTATACTTTTAGCTAAAAAGGAAATCAGGGATAAGTGTATCTTTTCAATAAATCCTTTGTTCAGTGCAATACACTTGTTAATTTTGATGGTCTTTGACTTTAGGACTTATTTTTTACATCTTTTGTGACCATTTAGATTTCATAGTTCATGTGCAATATAATTGTTTAAAAGATAAGTCATTCCTCTTTATATACATATTTTCATTTCTCTCTTATTGAAGCTATTGTGTTGATGTATTTGGTTGATGTCTTTAATATTTAATGATTCAGATTTTTAATGTATTAGTACTGCATGCCCATTTGGTATAAAAAGACTATATGTCTTTTGTTGTTTTTCTGTGTTTTTTGGATGTTGACTTGTTTCATCCACATATATCTCTGACATCCTCTTATTCTATTTGAATATATTTTAATAAATTTTCCATCAGTATTAGTTTATTTACATATGTTTAAATCAAAACCCACTCATGTCAAAATTGATCATGTTGATTGTAGCTCTTTAAGTTATTTGAAATGTGTTATTGATGTTTTAAACCAATTATTTGTTTTGTCACAAATATTGTTACTAACTTGTATGCAGTTAAGGAATACAAGATGTTTTTCATGACATTTGTTAAAAACCCTTATCATCTTGATTAATTTTTTCATTTTCTTGTACATTTTTGTGTACTTGGTACAATATTTTTGCTGATGTGGCATTAATCTCTTATTAATCAATTTATTATTGCTATAAGCAAAAGATATTTTGGTTGTGATTTTTCTCCATTATGATTGATATTTGATACATGTGCAGCACTAGAAACTATATAATCATGCTAAACCAGGAAACTTTGTTCAAAATGTATGAAAAGTCAAAGATTCTAAAAATGGATGTTTTAAATTATTCTGACTGTTATGTCAGTGAGACATTTATGTGTCCACACTTTTAAATACTTAATTCACAAATAATTTTTACTGCATTTTAATGTGTCCCAATTGTTGTGTGAATGAAATGTTTTGTATTCACACGTTTTCATCATCACAACATTTTATTGTCATATATTTTATCTGAGATAGATATTTCTTTGTGCTTTCTATGATTACCAACTACAGCATTTTTTATAATTTTGTGCATGAGTTAAATGAGCTATTTAACCATCATTCTATGATCTCTGTTTTTATAAAACTTGTGTTACTTTTACTTTTATCAAATACAGTTTTCATTTTCATTTATGAAGACTTCATATGAAAAAATAATAGTTCATTTTTTGGCGAATTTTATTTATGTTTCACCCTTAGAAATATTGTGATCCATGAAATACATATTGGCGAATGATCGTGAATTTTGAAAATTTGAAATGTACTTAATATAAACTATAAATATTGATACCTTAAAAAGCCTTTCATTTCTAAATTTTTTATATCCCTTGTTATTTTTCAACTTTTTATATAACACTAGAATTAAAGAGAGAAAAATATCACATACTTTGAAGGGGAGGTAATCGATCTTCTCGTTTAACTTTTTTTGTGTTGATTCTTTTTATTATTATAGTCCTATGAATATTTTCTTCAGTAGTTGGTATAATTTATTCAACTATCTAAGATAATATTAAATTTATAAGCTAAATTAAAATGTTGATTAGTTCAAGGGAAAAAGCACAAGTAAGTCACAATGCTTTGCAAAGGGAAATAACTCCAATGTCAATCAAAAATCCATATACCTACCTCTGTTGAAAGCAGTTCAGTTATATTTTAACTTCTTATATATTAGTAGTGCATGGAATTTAATATTTAATACTCAAAACATCAATTATGATATCTGGTTGTGGTTATATTGTCAGGTAATGGTAATTCTTCTATGTTTTCTAAAATGTTGGAAAGCTTAACAAATTAGTATTCTATCTATCCACATGTATGTTTTAAAAAAACCCATATTTTTCTGACCTAATGTTACATTTGTATATACATTTTTTGGCATAATGTATTGCAACCTTTGTTGCTGTCGATGAAATATATTGTGAACACAGATATTAATATATCTTTGCCGAGAAACTTCATTATACTTTATAATAAATAATTAAAATAATTGAGCATCGTAAAATATTTTCTTATTATGAAGAGATGTAAAAACAGGTGTCTACTTTGTTTTGCAGCCATTTCCTAATAAAATAAAAGAGCATATGATGAAAGAATTCAATACATATCAATCAACCTTTTAATTTTTTTTTACAAATTTATGTAATTACAATTTTAATTTATTTATTTATCATATATCTTAAGTCATTATAATTAATATATAATTTTATATGTAATTTTTGCTTAAATAAATTTTTAAAACAATTATTTCTTGTAGTATTGCAGGTGCTATTTATTTCACATTATACCAAGGCATGAATAGGTATAGGAAGATGTGGTATGAGTGCCAATAAGACAACGCTCCACTCAAGTCACAATTAGTAAAACTAAACCATTTTAGGTCAAAGTACATTCTTTAAAAATATCGCGATTACATACCCGGGATATCGATGTGCCATATTTTGACTATCACAATCCTGCAACTAGACCAATATTCATTGACAATAATGCTAAGCCACACAGAGCATGCATTGTTTCAGATTATTTACGCAAGGAGGTAACTGACACTATTCCTTGGCCACCCATGTCACCACCGGATATGAATCCCATTGAGTATGTCTGGGATGATATTGGTCGAAAAATCAACAACAGGATTCCTGCTAGTAAGAATTTACAGGAATTACGAGCAGCCTTGATTGAAGAATGGCAACGAGTTCTTGTTAGAACATTACAACGCTTAGTTCAAAGCATGAGACGACGTGTAAATGAACTTGTCCAGAAGCGTGAAGGATACACTCGCTAGTGACCTAAATTTTTTATTTAATGTATTCAAAAATTGTCTCTTTCGAGTTTTAAAAAGAAATTTTTATATAGTGCAAAGCAAATTTTCAAAAAGGTCCGTATAAGTTGAAACTTTATTTTGTATTTTATTTTGCCATTTTACAACCATTTGCCCAAAATGAAATAGTACAAAATTCAATCACGAAAACAGTCCAA
Organism: Mytilus galloprovincialis; assembly: GCF_965363235.1. Classification (NCBI taxonomy): domain Eukaryota; kingdom Metazoa; phylum Mollusca; class Bivalvia; order Mytilida; family Mytilidae; genus Mytilus; species Mytilus galloprovincialis. The sequence continues at coordinate 72,536,882 of NC_134842.1, read as the reverse complement.
ACTTTCACTTTTTAATTAATATTATATATGTTATCTTATAAAAACACAAATTTAGTTCATAGTATCGGTATTTCGATAAGTTATGAATTCAGTAAAAAACGATTCTAGAAAATTATCAGGTGTTGCTTAACTTTTGGCGAGGTGTATAGTTGTCAGACTGATATGTACTGATAGTAATGAAACTTTATACAACATATCATTGATTCTACCACAAGTAGTTCCTATCAAACTAACTTAAGGAGAACACTTTACATTTAGTAATGGTAATTATTGAAAGTCACTGGACATGATCTCTGTAATTGTATGAAAAGTCAAATTAAGTGCCATGATTTTGATAAATAACTACATATAAAATATATCATTTAATCAGCTGACACATACATATTGCACATTTTATGTTTATAGCATCAAAACAAATTATTAAAATAATCTATCAAAATACACTACAGTCAAACCTACAATTATAGGTCACCCTAGGGACAGATATGATGTTCAAAATAGATAGGTATAACATATACTACAGTGGCACAGAAAAGGATAACCTAAGTCACCTGATGAGACAAACTTTTACTTCATAGAGGTGACCTTCATAGCAGGTTTGACTGTAAGCATACTGTAGAATCATTATTATTCATAGGTATCACATTTTGGTGGACTTCCTGGTCAAGGATTAAGTACATGTTATATTCAAGGAAGCATAAATTCTATATAGGATTTTATGCAGACTTCACAAAATCAGTGAAATATCAAAAAAAAACAGGATGTTTAGTCAATCCACAAATAAAATAATTCATAGTACATTGTCAGCAAAATAAAGTTGCTTTATAATCAGGTGAGCTTTTCTCCTATTTTTATTGAGAACAAATATACTTGATATCTAACATTTATATTGGTACCTTCCAACTTAACATCCCTGGTCAAATGTTTAGTTTTTAACCTGTTAATGCAAGGAGACAATATTTGTAATCACAGGAATTTTTCTTGCTTAAATTACAGGTGTATCATTATTTTTAGTCATTTGAGGTGGTACCCAACACCTTAACTAAAATTAATTTGGCTCGTTTAATTTTCTTAAAATTTTGACAAAGTATTTACTTTGACCCTTTGACAAAAATATGAAAATTTCAAAAAATTTGAACCAATCGTTTAATCAGAAAAATTACACTGGTCATATAGCAGTTTGACAGACACCAATTTTGATCATTGAGAAGCTTGATAATCCTTTAACAACACAATGTAATTAAAACGTTTAGCTGAATTTACAGAGTTATCTCCCTGTAGTGTTAGGTACCACCTTAAAATAATATACTGTGGATTCATTATTATTCGTTGGATACCAATTTTCGGTGGTTTCAAGGATACAGGTGAACCACAAATTTAAATATTCATAGAATATCAAATTTTATATATGCTCCTATGCAAAACAAAGAAATCAAATATCCAAGAAAGTGCAAGATTTCCTCCGTCGACAAAAATTGGTACCCACGAAAATAAATAAATCCACAGTATAAGAAGAATATGGATTCATTTGTAATTTTTTTGCCTATTGAAAAGAACTGGTTTATATTTATTGTCCAAGAATCAAACCTAGCTTGGCAGATTTCTGATAAATTTACAATTTTAGGTAATTATCTTCAATTGCAATGTACTGTTCCATTCAATAAACATATTTACACTTTTGGTATTTTGCTGAATTGTGTCTCCAAATAACCTTAGATCGCCTCCAATAACCTTCTGACATCAAGCAAAATCACAACCTGTGTGATTTCACGTAATGGCGGATAAATTTGCATACAAGTGTAAATACGTCTATAAATAACTGTCAACTGTTTTTATAGATACTGATATTTCCAGCAGTTGAAGTTTTGATAGAGGTTTGTTTATACTGAGACTTATTATGGTATGAATTTGACATTTCAAAAAACATAATTTGACTTCTAAAAGTTTTATAAAAAAAAATATTGACTTGAAGTTTTATAAATTGACTGAAATGAGTGAATAAATTGGTTTTGTATATTATAAAAAAAGTCCAATCAAAAGATATTTTAGAAGTATACAAACACACACATTATCAAAACAAAACATGAACAGATATGTATTATTTTTTTACATACAAATTACTGGTATCAAATACCTCAACTGGATAATTCAAACATAAACCTGAAATTGATAAATGATTGAATATAATATATGTACACTACAAATTATGGCAAATTATTATATATTTCACTAACGAAATCACAGTATTACATGATCATATCATTTTATAGAATTTATAAATTTCATTTTTTTCCCCAGCAAAAGCATGAGTTTAAGAACATATATATAGAGCACCAGTCTGTCGTTTCTCGTACAGAATGAATAAGATAATATTCATTTCTATTATTCTATTTCTAAAAAGATAATCTTAAGCTAATTTAAAAGCAAGTTGTATGCATGTCATCTAATATCTTAATATTTTTTTGTATTAAAATAGCAGATACATGGGGATCTACTATCTTTCACTGTTAACTACAAATCTCTTTGAAAGTCTAACCAACTAAATAATAGATCCCAATCTTTACACTGATATAATAACATTGCATATATGTTTCATTAATTTATAATACTTTATTTTCATTAGCTATCTCACAGTATTGTGAAATTAGCATTCATATCATAATGAAATGGATTTTAACATTCATGATGACGGCAGCTCAAACAATAAAGTGCACATGTAAATAAAAGAAAAACTTGATAGAAATCATGTTTTCATGATCCTAGCTGAAAATGTAATTATTAGCATTGAATGCTTCTTTTAGTAATTTCATAGGGTTGTAAAAGCGTTGACCATTCGCATATTTTTAGAATGAAGTGCTTTATACAAAATGTCCTTCGGTCAACACTTTTATACCCTAATAGATTTACAAAAAGAAGCATTCGATTCTTTAATACAGATATAGTAACAAATATTTGGTCAACAAATTATAGTCATCATAACAAAAGTCTGTAACAAAAATCACTGCATAAAAATCTACTACACTAGATCAATCATCAACTTAATGTTGGATCAAAGTCTTTCCCTGTCCACTGATCTGGTACTGGCAAGAAATATCTAGTCATGGCTGACAGGAAACGACTTTTATAGATCTCAGGGGAGACAACTGTTGGCAGCTTACCTTAATTTTAAAGAATTACAATTAATATATATTCAAAACATGATTTACAGACTTTTTAATGTGATGAGATAACATATTAATCAATGTGTATGTCATTTGAAACCAACATAATAGTTATTGGGATGCACAAAAGTAGTTACATTAATGATGTTTAAATTTTAAGTGAGGTTACATTATCACCTTCAGGACCTCTATGTTTCAAGTCAGAGCTTACTGCTTTTTTAAGTATTTACTACTCAAGGGAAGTAATCCTGTCACATTTTCTTGATGGAGAGTTGTCTCATTGGCAATTATACCACATCTCCCTTACACACTATGACAATATTTTTACATTAGTGTAAAATCTTGAGGATTTTTTCCACAGTATATAGATTCAAGCTACTACTGTAATTTTAGTAAAAATAGTTTTTTGATAGCATGTAAGGGAATATTTAGCCAAAAAATGTATAATACAAACCTCCAGCAGATTTCAAGATGGTTTCTAATTTCTTGTCCCATGTAAATGTTCTTATATAATCTAAAATGTATATAAATAGAATCTTAATCAACAAGAATATGCAGGAACACTCTGTAGATCCAGTAACATTCAGCAAACTGAAATCATAGAAGCTTGAACAAGTGTACAGAAAATAAGAGTTACGACAAGATACAGTACTAGTTGTTTGAGAAGAAAGTAAATTAAAAAAAAATAATTTAAGACATAATAATAACAACCAGAGCTATTATTTCTATGCTCAACAAATTCACAACTATGTCAGCAGAAAGTGAGGACATTGAAAACAGTTTTTGTGAACTTTGTACGTAAAGATGTACCACCAAAATAAATATTTAGTGAAGTATAAATCTCACATAGGATTGAATGCAAACTGGCAAAAACAGAAAATCAAGTTTCAACAAAATTATAATTTTTCTTTAATTCAAGAAAAAAAATTAATCCACAGCATCTCCCAAAAACTAGTTTTTAGAAGAACTTCTATACATACCTATAATACCAAGAACCAGTTCATTACTGTTTTCATCCAGTCCTACCAGTAAAGAGTAATCCATGACAAGATTTGCTGCTAAGAATTGTGAATCTCTACTGATAACATTCATAAGTAATGTCTTAGAATGTGGATAGATGTACAGTGGTGACTCTATGCTTACTGCAAAATAAATGTTTATTTATTATTTTGTTCATTTGGTTTAATTTCACTTGCAATTTGAATGAAAACAAGAAAGAATTACTTTATTTACAAATATCTAATAGATTCATTGAGACGAATATGAGATTTCTGTTCTCAAAACAGTTAAATCATATAAATATCAATGTTTCTCTAAATATCTTTTTTATTTAATGTGGACATACTTTCTATTTTTTTTTTTTTCAATATTCCACAAAAATGTTGAGTTTTCGTTGAGATGTTATCAGACATTGTCACTTTTTTTATTGACTAAAACGTAAAATTAGAGGACTGACTAGAATAAATATGAGTTAACTTTTGAATTTTAAATAAGGTGGTACCCATCACGTTCACTTAAATTAATTTGGCTCGTTTAAATTTCATAAAATTTTGAATTTGTCCCTTTGACAAAAATATAAAAATTTCAAATAATTTGAACCAACCGTTTTTTTCAGAAAAATTACACTGGTTATATAGCAGTTTGACAAATACTAATTGTGATCATTTAGAAGCTTAATATTCCCTTAACAACATAACGTAATTTAAACGTTTAGCTGATTTTACAGAGTTATCTCCCTGTAGTGTTAGGTACCACCTTAAAGAGAAAATGAGATCAAGTAAACTAAGTGTTAATCATTTTCCTTTAACCATTTTGTAAATTAACTTATACTTGTATATTTGTAGCTGTAACATATCTCACAGTTGTATTTCTCTTTTTTCATAAACAGTAACTTACAATTTAATAAATTAGTATCCAGTAGAACCTGTTCTTCATCTCTCTTCCCTGATGTACTAGCTAATCTATTTCTCTCAGAACCTTTCAAATCAAATGTCTGGTAAAATAAAAAAAAATCCATTATACATAAATTTATATTTATAAAATTTGATTGACAGAAATTAAATGGTGAACAACTTATCACTCTTTGATTGATTATCCACCCAAATTGAGAATTATGACTAGTATTGTGCCACTAGATAGTTTCAGAGAAGCACATATATAAACCAATCCATGTTTAAACTGACACCTATTGTATCTCAGATAATGTTTTATCTTTAGTATTTTAATTGGTGTAAAAGTGAATGTGTGACAGGATTGCTTCCCTTAGTTTATGTGGTAGATACTTAGTTAGCCGTAATCAATTGAGCTAAAGAAGTCCTTTTTAAGCTTAGTTGGTATATGCGCTGCCTTGTAACACAGAGGTCCCGGGATTGAGTCCCAGTGGAGACAAAGATGCATTAGTAAGAAGAAGAATGCTCTCAGGTCCCAAGTGCCTGTGTAATTTAAATCCTCCAGAGTTCAGTTTAGACAGAATTTTCTGATACTTTAGACAACAAAAATTAGGTGGTTTAAAATTATTTTTACTTACCGAAACTGAAAATAACATTAAAGAAAATTATTTGACTTTTTTTCCCCAAAAAATTCAATTTATTTGGACATTGATTTTGTTTGTTAGTATATTTGTTAAGTCTGATTTGTACCTGCGATATTTTCCTCTGATAGAATAAGTTTTCCATGACTAACAAATCTTGTCTCATTCCAGCATTGGTGTGTGTATTCCTAAAGCCTATTCTGTACACTCCAACAATCTTACCTAAAGCTGTGGGTTTCTGAAAAATACAACTTCTACTTTTATCTTTAGTTTTTGGGTGTATGAGATATCAGGATACACGTTCTTAACATTGCAATACTGTCCTAGTCACATTATTCATATACATCAGTGATCCATCCAGAAATGTTCATAAGAGGTGGCCTGCTCCAGTCATGCCTCAGTGATTCCTTAAATAATCTACCAAATTTTTTTAACAAAAGGATGGAAAACCTTCTTAGTCTGTCTCTGTTAATATAAACCTTGCAATAATTTCTGTATTTACAATTCTCAAATAAATTGTTGTTGATAATTTCACATAAGTAATATTTCGACATGAGTTTACATCGACTGACAAGAAGGCTCTGGGTACAAAAATCTTAGAAGTTGATTACACAAAAAGATAATCATTCACTCCTGCTTGCCCCCAAGTATTTGTCTTTAACACCACACAAACTGACCTGTTCAACATATGATTTGTTCATATAGGTAAAATACTCTGGTCCAAATTTTTCAAAAACATCAATTTCTGCTCCAGACATCTGTTTCAGTATAAATCTCTGATCTGAAAATACATCAATGTCATAATTTAAAAAGATGACAAACTATGTCTTTTTATTTTAAATTGATTAGAAAAAAATTCTATTTGATGCACTATTAAAGAGAACCTTTCCCAGATTGGGGAGGGTTAAGTGCTCACAAACATGTGTAACCTCACTACATTCTGTATGTGCTTATCCCAAGTCAGAAGCTTTAAATTAAATTGCTGTTGTTGGTTGGTGTCTATCATATTTGATTTTCATAAATTGTATTGATAGAAATTAAACAGACAGTTTTTTTTTTTTGTATAAATGACACATAAAATTTATATGGTAGCCATAAATTATTTGTTGACCAATTTCAAAGAGCAGATTAGAATGTTGAACTTACCGTCAGTTTTACAGAACTTTGATCCTGATTTACCTCCCTTTGCTTCCCACATTTTACATCTACTTAATGATCTGATAAACCTGGAAAAGATTGTAATAAAATTGAGAATGGAAATGGGGAATGCGTCAAAGAGACAACAACCCGACCATAGAAAAAAACAACAGCAGAAGGTCACCAACAGGTCCTTTAGTTGTCCCCATAACAAATATATACTAGTTCAGTGATAATGAACGCCATACTAATTTCCAAATTGTACACAAGAAACTAAAATTAAAATAATACAAGACTAACAAAGGCCAGAGGCTCCTGGCTTGGGACAGGCTCAAAAATGCAGCGGGGTTAAACATGTATGAGATCTCAACCCTCCCCCTATACCTCTAGCCAATGTAGAAAAGTAAACGCACAACAATACGCACATTTAAATTTCAGTTCAAGAGAAGTCAGAGTCTGATGTCAGAAGATGTAACCAAAGAAAATAAAAAAAATAACAATAATACATAAATAACAACAGACTATTAGCAGTTAACTGACATGCAAGCTCCAGACTTCAATTAAACTGATTGAAAGATTATGATTTCATCATATGAATATCAGGCACAATCCTTCCCGTATGAGACTCCGTATGAGAGGTGATGTTTTTGATTTATACATTGAAATAGAGCAGTACATAACATTGCTATACACTATAACAGTAGGTATAATGAAATAAATGAGAAATGTGTCCTTAGGACACAGATGATGCCCCAGATTGCATATCATGTAAAGTTGAAAAAGGACAAAACTGAAGAACTTTAAAAGTGATGCTACACAAATTTGTACTTGATCTGAGTTTTGTGGTAATAACTTTGTGTATAAGTTTCATAACATTTGGTTGAGGCAAACTAAAGTAAGAGAACAGAAACGAAAAATTCACCAATTTTTCCATTTCTAATGGGTATAACTCTAGAACATTTAAAGTGACACCACCAATATTTAAACTTGATCTGTGTTTTGTGGTAATAAGCATTTTGTATAAGTTTCATAACATTTGGTGGAAGCAAATTCCAGTTAGAGAACGGAAACCAACTTTTGGACATACGGACAGACAGACATAGGTACAGAAAGACAAGGGTAAAACTTAATGCTCCCTCTGCTACGGGGAGGCATAAAAATATTTGTAAATTGTTTTGTTATTAATTAGGCCCAGTACGTTTCTGCATTGAAACTGTTTCTTAATTTTTTTATGTTGGGGTCTTTTGTAGCCAACCATATGGTATTTGTTTTTCTCATTTTTGAAGGCCATATAGTTGCCTATAATTGCTTACAACCACTTCATTTGAACTTTGGTGGATAGTTTTCTCATTGGCAATCATACCACATCTCCTTTAATCAGCAATTATCATAAAACTAGCTTAGTCATATTCTTTTATTAGTTTTGATAAAATGAATATAAATCATTTAGACACCAAAGAAAGAACGTCAGCCGTGGTATAGTGGTTAGTGCATCGGACTACTAACACAAAGGTTCCTGGTTCGATTCCTGTTCCGGGATGAAAATTTCGGTAACTGAATTTTCGGTTCTCCCTTGACACCGTTTGCGGGTATGGTCTTGAGTAAACGATGATAGTCCGTCAGAAGGGGATGATAAATGGCTGACCCATGTTAAGAGAGAGACTTGCACGTTAAAGACACCCTTGTAGATTTTGAAAAAGAGTAGGCTAATGCCGCTACAAGGCAGCACTCGCACCCGCAAAGTGGAAAGAGATTAATATAAGTTACAAAACTTGTTTCCCAATCCACTATAAATAAATATGTTTAAACTAAAGAAATCAAATAAAAAATTGATCATCTGATAGTGTGGATTCATTATTATTCTTGGGATACCAATTTTTGTGGTTCTTTGATACGAAGTGAACCATAAATTTAAATGTTCAACAAATCACAAATTTGCTATTGGGTTGTAATGTACACATACTTTGACAAAACCACAAAAGCAAATAACCATGAAAATGCAAAAGTTCCTCAATCCATGAAAAAAGATACCCACGATAATAACTGAATCCACAGTAGAAGCAATAATAATGACATGACCCCAGGGTTCTCGCTAAGGATTTTTGAAGGCGAATCCAGGAACTCATCATTTTTATGCCCCACCTACGATAGTAGAGGGGCATTATGTTTTCTGGTCTGTGCCTCCGTTTGTCCGTTCATCCGTTCGTCAGTTCGTTCGTTCGTCCGTTCGTTCGTCCGTCTGTGCGTCCGTTCGCTTCAGGTTAAAGTTTTTGGTCAAGGTAGTTTTTGATGAAGCTGAAGTCCAATTAACTTGAAACTTAATACACATGTTCCCCATGATATGATCTTTCTAATTTTAATGCCAAATTATAGTTTTGACCCCAATTTCATAGTCCACTGAACATAGAAAATGATAGTGCAAAGTTCAGGTTAAAGTTTTTTGTCAAGGTAGTTTTTGATGAAGCTGAAGTCCAATCAACTTGAAACTTAATACACATGTTCCCTATGATATGATCTTTCTAATTTTAATTCCAAATTAAAGTTTTGACCCCAATTTCACGGTCCACTGAACATAGAAAATGATAGTGCGAGTGGGGCATCCGTGTACTATGGACACATTCTTGTTAGGTATGATGAGTCCAACAGCAAGAAGAAAATATTTTTTTGCAATATAAAGTAATATTTTAGTCTCCATTTCCTAACAGAGCAATGAAATCAAATCAAATTCAGATCACTTTTAAACTTTTGCTATAAAATGATGATATTTGTGTTAAACTGTGTTCAGTTTATACAAAATATTTCAATCTTGATGCATCTGTGGACTCACCAGTTTTGAAAATGGTGAGTCCAGACAGACTTTGATGAGTCCAGGACTCATGGACTGGCCTTAGTGAGAACCCTGGACCCTAGATAAATTCTACTTACATCTCCTCTCCAGCAGGGAAGATAAGCTTACGTAGCTTTCTAAAATGTTCAGCAAAGTAGATCTTACAATAAAACTTGGCCATATGGTCAGAATATTCTGAAATAGATAAAAGAATTTAAAAATACTAAAATAAAATTATTCATACTTCTCTTCCATAGTATTAGTTTTTACAAATATTCAAGATTTAGTGTATCTAGTTTTTCATGAACTGTTGTTTATCTTTTCATCTGTTTCTTTTTGCCATGGTGTTGCCTTTTTTCTTCAAGCAGATTTTGATTTCATCTTGGTATTTTCTCCCATTTTTTACCAACTTGAGAAAAGTTAGCTGGTATTCATTTTGTCCTCAATTTTTGTTTTTCAAACCTTTACAACTGATACTCTGTAAGTTCGTGAAGACTGGACATTAAACAAATGAAAATCAATCACATATTATCCATAATTCATAGCACCACTTTTATTGGACAAAAACATTGTAACTTCACATAGATTATACACTTACGTAATTCAATATGAGGTCCAGCAGCCGTTTTCCCTGATTTGGTTGATTCTGGTAAACTAGATGATAAAATGGAGAAACCTTCATGCTCATCTATAAGAAACAAAAAAGTTACTAGTAACATAAAATATCTAATCAGTGTTTTATCTATGGTATCTTTATCATCAAAGTAACATAATATATTCAAACCACAATTTTATTTCAGTCAAAATTTAATAATTGGCATCATCTTAAAATCAGTTTAATTGAGGTCTGAAGCTGGCATGTCAGTTAACTGCTAGTAGTCTGTTGTTATTTATGTATTACATGTATTGTCATTTTGCCTAGTTTCTTGTGTTACCTATTCTGACATCAAACTCCGACTTCTTTTGAACAAAGTTTAACTGTGAGTATTGCTGTGGTTTTCTTTATTCTAAATTGGCTAGAGGTAAAAGGGGCTGATTGAGATTTCAAAAACATGTTAACTGGCCACTTTTTTTGCCTTTCCCAAGTCAGGAGCCCTGGCCTTTGTTAGTCTTGTATGTTTTTTTAATTTTAGTTCATTCATATGTCTTGGAGTTTAGCGTGACATCCATTTTCCATTTTTTGTCTTGGGCCAACTGAAGCCTCCCTCAGAGTACAAAATTTCTAGCAATGTTAAAGACACATTGGTGGCCTTGTGCTGTGGTCTGCTCTTTCATTAATAGGTTGTTGTCTCTTTGACAAATTCCCCATTTCCATTCTCAATTTTATCAAAGTATGCGATAGATATAAGACATGAAAATTTTAAAAACATCTTGAATTCCTGGACATAATAGAACACTTTCCATCTAAACATTATCTAAAACAATGTAAGTTCCACCATAGTGTCTTACCGAATTCCCCACTTCCTGTTTCGATCTTGGCATTATAATGGACAGAATCAAGTCTGGCCATTTTAGGACTACTGTCTTTATTCTTCACAAAGGACAATGTAGTTCCTCCATTCTTCTTTGCTATATTAAAAGAAGCATAGAAATTTTAAATGTTGTATTAAACATATATTTTATACATTAGTTACTTTGGTTAATACTCATACAGTGTAGAGGCTGGTCAATAGATGATGGCAATATGGTCAACTCCAGACATTTAATTTGATTAACATTTGTTGTTAGGTTGCTGTTTGACTACATTTTGTAGCATCTTTAAATTATCTCATCTTAAATATGTCTAAAAAAAAAAGACATATTAAAGAAAAAGCAACACATAACAAGAATGTGTCCATAGTACATGGATGCCCCTCTCTCACTATAATTTTCCAGGTTCAGTGGACCATGAAATAGGGGTCAAACCTTTAATTTGGCATTAAAATTTGAAAGATCATATCATGGGGAACATGTATACTAAGTTTCAAGTTGATTGGACTTCAACTTCATCAAGAACTACCTTTACCTTGACGAACTGACGGACGAACAAACAAACGAACGAACGAACGAATGAACGAACGAACGAATGGACGGACCCACAGACAAGAAAACATAATGCCCCTCTACTACCCTAGGTGGGGCATAAAAATCAAATGACATATAATATATGCATGGGCTTTTGCTCTTTTTTGAGGCAATACAGTGAACTATAGCTGTTAATTTCCGAGTCATTTGGTCTCTTGTGGAGAGTTGTCTCATTGGCAATCAAACCACATCTTCTTTTTTAATATGTTAAATGAAACCTTAACAAGGTTGAAATGGGACACAGATGATATATAAAGTTATGAAGGGACATAACTGAAGAACAGTAAAAGTGACGCTACCCAAATTTGTACTTGATCTGAGTTTTGTGGTACATGTAATAAGTATTGTGTATAAGTTTCATAACATTTGGTTGAGGCAAACTTGAGAAAAAGAGTGGAAACAAAAAAATCAGCATTTTTTCCATTTGTAAAGGGCACAACTCAAGAATAATTGAAGTGGCACCACTGAAATTCAAACATGATGTGTGTGTTTTGTAGTTATAAGCATTGTGTACAAGTTTCATAACATTCGGTTCAGGCAAACTGATTTTGGGATGTACGGACGTAAAGACGGTAAGGGTAAAACTTAATGCCCCCTAGGCTATGAAAGTAGCATAAAAAAGTAAATAGACTTACAGCCATCTCCTAGCTCATCATCTGCTGACTTCATGTCCTTACTATTACTGCAATGAAACAAATGCGGATTATCAAACTAAAGTCACAACATTTATTTACAATATTTGCCAGAATAAAAATAACTCTTATAAATAAAGATTAATAAGATTTGGTAACTATGATCTTCTCTTATATAAGTACATTGATAACGTTAGAAAATGACAAAATACTTTCCAACTTAGAACATTAAGTTGCTGTGTATCATGTTAAACACCCAAAGCTGACCTGGTAAACAGGTATTCTTTTTTCAATTTCATCTTCTTTTTGATTTTTTTTAGCAAAAGTATAATCTAATTTTATTTAAAAGCTTTAAAACATTTTCTTTTAGATAGGATTAATGTCAACATTTACAGTATAACAATAGTTATGAAACACTTACATGAGCTTCTGTGATGAAGTAAAAGCTGACTGGATTTCCTGTAACCTTTGTTGATAGTCATAGGAGCTATAAATAGAACATTACCAAACCGTAAAATGACACAAGTTGAAAACATCAAAATGAAAGCTATTTTAGCACTTTTGCCGTTTTGATTGATAATATAAATTTGATTGATTGATGTTTGCTTTATGCTGCCTTATTGCAAAAAGGCTTTATTGTGGTGAGTTCTGAATGTAAGAAGTTTGAAATCCTAATGTCAATATATAAGACAAAAATGAAAAGTATAGAAAGTGATGTCTAAAGACTTATGTCATGTGACCATCTAAAGGATATTATTTTGTAGATTCATTATAATACTTTATGACTTCTGATTTCAATAGGCAAAAAATGGTGTTCTCTTTTATAATTGTTTTGTTCCTCGGTTTTATATCAAAATATTATCAGAAAAAAAGGAATAGAAAGTATGAATTATCCCATATAATTAAACAGTATTCAACTTACCTTAAAGCATAAGCTATAATAGAACTTGGTTCTTGATCGTAGACAACAACAGGAACTTTATAACAAGTTGGTAATAAATGATGCTCCCTACATTCACTGTATAAAAATATAAATATTATTGTAAAATCACACAAAATAATATTACTAAAAATACACCAAATTTTTAAATGTTGAAAGCAATTTATCCTAGAGTCAGCCTTCACGATAAACGAGTCCACAAAGCTGAAGAACATTTTTTGGAAATTTTAAATGGATTCTGTTGGCGTATAGAGAAAAGATTTACAAGCCTGGGCCATAGGACTTGTCATTAAGCATGAAGACTGTAGATTAGAGGCGAAAGGATATTTGCTTAGTTCAAAGAAACAACTATTTTCTTATTGGCATACAAAATGTAACATTAACTGACACTCAAACATTGATGCCTCTGTGCTATCCAGAGTTACTATTAAGATGCAACGTCAATTATTGCTAAAGACAGATATCCTTGCTTTTTTTTGATAACATAAATAGCTAACCCCTCCATAAATTAAAATTGTGGGAGAATTCAGGTGTGAAGTGCTATACAGTAATATTATTGGCCCCCTGTTCTAGTAACTTACAATGGAAAAGGCAGGGGAGGTAATCCTGTTCCTGACAAAAAATTGGTGAATGTTTTCTTCATGATTCCACTGATTCTTTCTACCTGCTGACTGTCTGTAAAATCATCTGAAAATAGACAGAGATAGATGAACATGAGGCTCCAAGTGGTCTGTATCATTAACATAACTGTCTGTAAAATCATCTAAAAATAGACAGAGAAAAATTAACCAGACACTCCAAATGGCATTTATAATTCACATGATTGTGTGTAAAATCTTCTAAAAATAGCTGGGAAAAAATAAACAATTGGCTTCGGGCACCTGCATCATTAACATGACCTATCTGTAAAATCATCTAAAAATAGACAGCGACAACAAACAACAAATTGCAAGTGATCTGTGTCAGGTTCCTGATAATCAGTGAAATTTTGATGAAAATAAACAAGGAAAAAAACAACCTTTAACATCCTACTGACATAGAAAACTGAAGACACCAAAATAGGGGTTTGATCTAAGTTGCTCCAGAAATGTTGAAAAATCCTGCTCTAAATGTGGCATCAATTATGAGTTTTATGAAGTAACTATAACACTTGTTGAAGAACTCTGAACCAGGTAAAAAAAGTAGAGAGCTATCATTACCTTTTTTAGTTGCTTCTTTCCTTGTTTTAACTTTTTTATCTGTGTCTACTTTGTCTGTCTGGATTTCTACACCAACAGACAAACTAATAGGTACTGTTTGAACATCACTAGGCTGAGAGGACGATTGCTGAGGCTGAGAGGAGAATTTCTGTGGCTGAGAGAAGGTTTGATGTGGCTGCAAATCATTCACTGACAAAGCACTAGACTCAGTAGATATGTGTCCGGAGAGTTGTGATGGACTGTCCCTAGACTTTGTCTCCATGGTTACTGATTCTGTCTGTTGTCCTGACGGTGCTTTGTCTTGTGAAATAAAACTTGATGTTCTTCCTTCTAAACCTTGATATAATTCAAAAGTTATTTTTTTTACACTAAATCATGAAAATTTTACTGTGGATTCAGTTTATTTGACAATTTTATGAGAATATTTTAACAGTAAATTTTTATGATCATCCAAATAGATGACACTATAATACTGTCTGCAAAATTTAAAAAATTAGGAAAAATATTTCATGTATAAACGTTTGTCTATCCAATCAAGAATTTTATTCATTTATTTTTATTCCAATGTTTAATGAACCAATTAAAATTTTCATGTTAGCCCAGGCAGAAAAGATTAAGCTAATTTTTACAGTGATGCAATGTAAATTGTATCTTAGTTTTCTTATATGAACCCTATAGTTGGCCCTTGTAAAATGCAGTCTACAAACATATACAAATTAGGGAATATATGATTTTTAAAACAATCCCAATCTATTTGGCATGTACTCTATATGTTAAAGCATGACATTGACAGGAAAATGAACTTGATTAAAGGGGCACTAGCTGTCAAATTCCTGTTCACTGATTTGACTCAAATTCATTTATTTGATTTATAACATACTAAAACGTAGATCTAAATTACAAGAAGTCTTAAATAAACAATTAACAAAGCATGTACTCGAAAATATATATCAGAATTTCGTGTGTATTTTAGTGCAGACGCCATCTAATTAACTATTGAGATGTCCTCCGAATACAACCTACGGTCACATATCCCAATATAAACATAAGTATAAATTGATAATGAGCATGTGTAATTGAACTCTTACAATGAAGTGGTTCACCTTTGTTTCACTTTCAATGTTGACATTATTTTCCTTTTATTGGCTGAACACGACATTTGCATGCATAACCAGTCTGTAGCTAATCTGTTGAATTGAAGATCTAATGAATATGGCTTTAAAGAGGTCAAATTATTCACTTGCAAGTGAAAAATACATCAGCGGTATTTATTTGCTTATTTGATAAAATTGAAACAATTGGGTGCAAAAAAAAAATAATGTTTTTTTGTTATTTCATCTTTAGTAATGATTGAACCAAACCAAATCATATTCTTTTTTTTTTAACCTCTAGTGCTAGTGCCCCTTCGAGCTAATGATTACAGTGATGCATTGTATATTGTATCCAAGTTAGATTTAAATACTATCCCAAAATAATGTTACAGAACAAAATATAGAACATAGGCAACACATGCAAAGCTATTAAATACGGTGGATTCATTTATTTTCATGACAGCCACTTTTTGAGGGTGTTAAAAAATTTGTATTTTAATTAATATTTGAATTAACAGCTTTGCATACCATATATAGAAGATGTGCACCTTCTTGAAATCTAAATATGTGGTTCACTTGTACAAACAAAATTGGTATCCTAATGAAATATAACAAATCCACAGTATCTGACACAATCAACATTACAACTGACAATTACAAAAGATGATACAAAGGAAAAATTAAAATGATAATGGGAGCGCTGAGAGGTTTAAATTTAATCAAGACTGTAAGATGGTTGTAAAAGGAATAGGATCAAGTAAAGTCAATATTTAATAAAATTGAGAATGGAAATGGGGAATGTGCCAAAGAGACAACAACCTGACCATAGAAAAAAACAACAGCAGAAGGTCATAAACCCATAAACATAAAATCATTTCAAAAACTTTATAAATTAGAGGATATGCATTACATATCATTTGGTTTCAAATTTCAGCAATTTTCAATGGTAATTTTCTACCCTTTTCAAAATAAATTTGGTGTAATAGAAAGGTGCTATTAAACGTTTTAATTTTAAATGATGTTTTCTTTTCTATGCATATGGCCTCATTTCAAAAACTGTCTAAATTAGTTGAAATTATAATCTTCATTACTACATTGTAGAATAACATTTTGTATTTTTCATATTTAAGACAATAATAAATCTGAATTTGAAGGCTATTATATATTGACCCTTTTTGAACCTTAACCTTTCAACAAACCAAAAAGAAGGAGATAAAGGAGAGAACGTCCAGTCACCTTCATGCAAAGTGTGTAGTACAACAAAGGGAGAAAAACTAGCATCAGCTAATCTGTCACTGTAAGGTCCTATACCTGCTTCTAAACCTGGGGTTACACTGTAAATACCACTCTCATCCAGGAAATCTGTAATCAGAAACAATATTTATATAAACCTGGGGTTACACTGTAAATACCACTCTCATCCAGGAAATCTGTAATAAAAAACAATATTTATATAAACCTGGGGTTACAATGTAAATACCACTCTCATCCAGAAAATCTGTAATAAAAAACAATATTTATATAAACCTGGGGTTACACTGTAAATACCACTTTCATCCAGGAAATCTGTAATGGCAAACATCATTCTATATAGGAAATCTTGTTGAAAATACTTAACTGATCTTGGAAGGGAGATAAGTCTTTACAACAGTAAAGTATTGTTTTTTTTCAAGCACTGGTGTAAATAGAAGTACACTGATCTGTGTGACTTAGAGGCTTAGAATCTATTTATGAAAATGTGTGAAACAAACATATTAGTGATTTTTAACAGTTGAGTTCCTCTATGCATGAGTTCTGTAAATTCAGAAATTATTTCGAGGTTTTTATTATTGCGAAAAATGCCACAGAGTTGTTAATGCTATAATTTAAACTTACATTTTGAAATTTTTAATGTGAATTAAGCAGGATTTTTCGCAAAATTTTAAAAATTAAAATAGCATTTAAGTCTAAAATGACAAAATCCCAATAACTTCTGAATTTACAGCATTTCCTTAAAGTCTTACAGATTAATGAGTTAATATAGAGTCAACATTTACCCTTACCATACAGGTGAAACTACGTATTTCTTTAATTTTTCATTTATGAGTAAAATGAGTTAGAGATATGTGTTATGATTATCTTATTTTCTAACACACAATACTGGTATTAGTATATACAATGGTTAAATCTATATACAAATATGAAACATGTCAAAACCCAATAACTTACGTGACTGGTTGATGCTAATCGGTTCTGTTATGGATGGTAAATCTGTAATAAAAACTCTAATTACTAAGGACTGAGATATAATATTAGAACCATGCTGCTGAAAGTGGTGTTAACATGTTCTGAAGAGGTAAACAACATTTGTTGAACTTAACAGGATTGTTTGTATATTTGTCATAGAGGTTAGTATGGATATTATAGCTCCACTGCCAAAAGTGAGGGCATAAAACAAATTTTCTCAATATTATAAAAAAATTCTACTGGTTACATCCCAAATTTTCATCCACTTTTGTTCCTTGTCGTGTCTTATATTTTCTCACTTTAAGGAGAACCCACTCCCACCTTCTTAAAGAAACAGCCATGTTCTGTAGTTGTCGTTTGTTAAAGTGGTTCATAAATTTCTTGTTTATCGTTTTTTATATAGATTAGACTGTTGGTTTTCACATTTGAATGGTTTTACACTAGTAATATTTTGGGACCCTTTATTACTTGCTGTTTGTTGTGAGCCAAGGCTCAGTGGTGAAGACTGTACCTTGACCTATAATGGTTAACTTTTATGAATTGTGACTTGTATGGAGAGTTGTCTCATTGGCACTCATACAACATCTTCCTATATCTATGTGTTATATTTTCTCTCCTCAAAGGAGTTCCCGCTTCCATCTAAGCAATGTTTTATGATAGTATATTATTTATACCTGATTTGTCTATAAAAACACCAGACCATGTCCTGTCTAAAACTGTTCTGTCAGACTGAAAAATATCAATTATAACATTAATAATATTGAGTCAGTAAAGGATATACTAGTTTTCATATATTTTGTTTGTAAATGGAGATGAACGTATATAACATGAATCAGTTTCATTTTATAAGGGAGATATTGGGAAATCATATCTGATAAAAAAAAATGTTAATGGTCACTTTATAATGAAAAAATAATAATATGGAAATTATATGTCTGAAAAAAGAAGTTTTTGTGGTGTTATTTTAAATATAGATGGGAATATATAGTACTTTCATTTACTTTCATTTTCTATGTTCAGATCTATCAATTTCTTTTGGAATATTTCTTTACAAACAATGAATTGTTTTACCTTGATTTCCTCTACAGGTTCTGATTCAAGTTGATCACATTCTAGTTTGTCTTGATCGACCTCGGTCTGAAGGTCTTGGAGAGTAGATGTGACATTTATTGGATTTATCTTTGTGACTGACCTATTATCTTCAAGGGAATGTTTGGCACTATCTAGACCAATGTTCAAATCTGCAGACAGTTCTCCAAATGATTTAGAGGTCGTTGGGTCTGTTTTGGTCTGAGTTTTTGTTTCTGTTTCAAAAACAGAAGATGCAATACTATTTCTTTCATTTTGTATTCCAGTTTCTGGTTCTAAGACAGATTTGTCTCTTTGTGTTGCTACGGTTTCACTAAAAGAAGATGCTGATCCAACGCTACCCTGATTTTTATTAGATGATGAAGATACAACAAGCTGGTCCCTTCTTTCTTCACTTATTGGAAGGGAACCAGAAGATTCTTTTTTCTTGGGTATTTCATTGGCTGATGGCAGTGAGATTGCAGAGTCTCTCTTTGGTTCTGCTGTTGAAGATCCTGTGTCTTTGTCCTTTTTTGACTGTGAAGTTCTGGTCTTTTTATGTTGAGAATATAACTCTTGCATTCTTGAATGAAGAAATTAGACATTTATAAAATAGATGATTTAACACTGCTTCAACTGATAAAATTCCAAACAAATTTGAGCCTACAAACTCATAAAAATAAAGGTTTGTATGATACACAAATTAATAAAAAACAGACTCAGAACTAAATACTTTAAATTGTTAATATAAGCTAAGACTAGATTATTTAATTGTCAAGTATTATTCAAAAAATAAGCTTAAAGGGAGTTAAGTCTACTTTTATATTTTTTCAAAATGGAAGATACATTTTTCAGAAACATTTCAGTTTTTTTTATATGACCTCACATCTTTTTGATGCAACTTTGTTAATGTATGATTTTAGAGCAGTTTACATATACTTTCTTAGATAGATCTCCAGTATGAAGTTCTGGAAGTTTATATACTTACTTAGATCTCCAGTTGATGTCAGCATCGGCCAGAAATCTCATCATCTTTAAAGAATCATCATACAGTGCAAAATACTCCGAAATGTTCTCTGTAAAAACAAATCATCTTTCTTCAAAATATAACTAGATACATGTATATCTGTAATGAAATGCTACATTTTTACATTAGCATCTATCTTCAGAATTAGTAGAATGTCTTTATTTTCACGAACAAATAAGTTGAAAGTTTCCTCAAAATTAATGACTTTTGATATGCCTGAGATCACCCCAAGATTTTCTTGGGATTTGAGTTGCTCAGTCATTTGTTTTCTATGTTATTACTCATGTTCTTCTTTCAATCTTTTTCATATTTTTTTTTCATTGTCTGTTTATTCTAGACTTATGAATTTGAATGTCTCTTTGGTATTTTTCAACTCTCTCCTATAACTGATAGTAATGGAGGAATACATTACCTGTGTTTTCTTTCTCCTTTTTGGTGACCTCCAGTCTTCCTTTATGAATCAATTCTTTTAATCTGTGTTTCTCACTCTGTCAATCAAAGAAACAACCATAAATATAGTAACTGATTGATATATTCTGAAACTCTAATATTCTATCACAAATGAGAACTGTTATAACTATTTTGAAATTGTTATAACACAACCATGATATGCATGCATATATCCAGTAAATTTGGACTCTGTAGAAAGTTTTCTCTTTGAAAATAAAACCAAATCTACTTATTTTGAAGCTGTATAGGAAAAGATCACAGTTTAACCAATTTGCTATGAGTTTTACATTATTTTTACACAGAAAAGATGAAATATATTAGCTTGCATAAATTAATTAGTTACAGTATTAATTAATACAGTATTTATTCAGAAGAAATTTTGCACAGTTTAGGAGACCACAAAATAAGTAAAATATCCGGTCCATGATTTAGTCTTACCTCCAAAATATTAGTGAGATCCACTATCATCTTCGACAGGTCATCACTTGACGAGTTTATCGTAACCAACTGTTCCAATATACCACTGTACATTTCTAGACCTCTACAAAATTAGAAAAATACTTAACATGTGTTGCAAACCTCAAATTTAAAACCATATTAAGGTGGTACCTAACACTACAGGGAGATAACTCTGTAAAGTCAGCTAAACGTTTTAATTACATTGTGTTGTAAAGAGAATATTAAGCTTCCCAATGATCAAAATTGGTGTTTGACAAACTGCTATATAACCAGTGTAATTTTTCTGACAAAACGGTTGGTTCAAAATTTTCAAATTTTTTATATTTTTGTTAAAGGTTCAAAGTAAATACATTGTCAAAATTTTATGAAAATTAAACGAGCCAAATTAGTTTTAGTGAAAGTGTTGGGTACCACCTTAACATCAATGTATAAATATTTATACACATAACATAGACAGAACACAACATTGTTTTTAAATTGGTTGAAAATTGATGTTAATAAAGTTTGCCAAAGTTTGCCAACATATCATAATACTGCAGTGGCAGAACCCCTTTTTTTAACAATCAATGCATTTGAATGGGGACATATGGTTGGAACACCCCCCCCCTCCCTTTTACTGGGTTGGGACCCCCTCCCCTTTTTGAATGGCTGGATTTACCCCTGCACTGTCTATAAGTTGTGATAGATTACATCACTTTGTCTAATGCTTTATGATAAGATCTTCACTCTTCAATAATAAATTATATATAACTCAGAACAGCAAGTCTCAAGATTTAGAGATTAAAAATTTGACTGAAATATTTGTGTCACATTTAATGCATGGGAAGAAACTATAATTTTTCTCTTTATTAATTGTTGTACACTAGTCGCTTTGGGCCCTTTAAAGCTTGCTGTTCAGTGTGAGCTAAGGCTCTGTGATGAAGGCCCTACTTTGACCTACAATGGTTTACTTTTAATCAAAGCACCAAAGGGTGCTATAGGCAGTTAATCAAAAACCCAAAGGCAAACTTGGCCAAGCTCAGATGAATAGTGTAAAGAATTAGTCAAAATATTTATCTCAGGCATTGTTCTCAGCTATTTCTAAAGTATCAAATAACATGAATAATGCTTGTACAGTAATGTTTATGTTATGCAATCCTACCACTTTTAAAAGTTATTTCCAATTTATATTTATAAAGGTTCAATGTCTGAGATTATACACATACACTGTCCTATGTTAGGGGAGAGTTTTGTGCCAGTTAAGATGTTTTAGCTGCCACATTCTGTATGTACCTGTTCATAGTGAGGACCCACTAATTTGGTGATTGTTGCTGTATATCATATTTATTTTTCATAATTGTTTTGTACATTTTTTTTTAATTTTAATTTCTTGTGTATACTTCTGATTTTAGTGTATGTCCAATTTATTGTAAATGCTCTTTTGTTCCGACGTTGTAAAATTCTGGGCGGAAAGAACTCACTAGCCGAAAAGTTCCAGAGGAACTTATTAACTAGTTACTTTGTTCTTCCTCTGATTTAAAAGTTCCACCGGAACAAAGTGACTAGTTGAAATAGTATTCATTTTCGTTATTATGTAAAGGGGCCAGCAAAAGCAATCTTTTGGGTGTAAGAGTTTCTCCCTGCATTAAAGATCCATTGGTAACCTTCGACTGTTGTCTGCTCTTAGATCAGGTTACTGCCTATATGACACATTCCCCATTCCCCGGTTTGCCGATCAATGCATTTGAATGGGAACATACATGTACAGTTGGAACCCCCCCCCCCTTTTATCAAATGGCTGGATCCGCCCCTGATACTGATAAAAAATAAATATTATTATTCAACAAATGGTGTATAACTTGAATAGTTTTACGTATTAATGGTTTTGATGTTCTTAAAGATACTACTCAAGATTAGGAGTGCCAAAGGCGAAAAATATAGTTCAAAGGATTTTTAACTGCACACCTTCTCTTATTACTGTCATTATACTTTGAACCAATTTATTTAGGGTGAAAAACATTAAAACTTGGGATGCATTTTAAACGAAACTAAAACAATATCAAGACATAAATTTCATACAGCTATACAATTTAACGCAAATTGATACATCAAAAGCAAAGTTTGCTAATTGTCACTTAAATACTAAGAACTTTTGTATGTACCTGTATCAGTGGAGGACGTAATTTCGTTCATCAAAAATGTGTCGTACTTTAAAAAACACTTACTGGATTTGTAGAAATTGTCATTGTAAATAAAAAATTACAGTAAATAAATTGTATGTAATAAGTGTATGTATTGTAAATATAAAATAAATGTCTTCAACTTTTATTATTTGTACATATTTCTAGTCCCATCGTACAATGTCGTACATTACTGTTTTTCATGTAACAATAACGCAATGTATAGCCTCAATAATTTTTGTTACATTCGTAATTAAATAGGTCCTTACCCAACCATGCATTCCGGCATTTAGTCTCCAATGTAACAATAATATTTTTATTATTGTTACATTTCCATGTAACCGCGTAGCCATGCAGTGCCATTTTATTAACGTCTCAAATTATAACTGAATTAAAATATCTTGATTACGGTTTAACTGTCTTCCATTACTAATATCATAATAAAAAAAAACATTTATTTAAAATTTAAATAACTGTATAAATAGTAGGAATTAATAACTAGAGGCTCTAAAGAGCCTGTGTCGCTCACCTTGGTCTATGTGCATATTAAACAAAGGACACAAATGGATTCATGACAAAATTGTATTTTGGTGATGGTGATGTGTTTGAAGTTCTTTCTTTACTGAACGATTTTGCTTCTTACAATTATATCTATAATGAACTTTGCCCATTAGTAACAGAGAACTATATTTGGTAAAAATTTACATAAATTTACCAAATTAATGAAAATTGTTAAAAATTGACTATAAAGGGCAATAACTCCTTAAGGGGTCAACTGACCATTTTGGTCATGTTGACTTATTTGTAGATCTTACTTTGCTGAACATTATTGCTGTTTACAATTTATCTCTATCTATAATAATATTCAAGATAATAACCAAAAACAGCAAAATTTCCTCAAAATTTCCAACTCAGGGGCAGCAACCCAACAACCGATTGACCGATTCATCTGAAAATTTCAGGGCAGATAGATCTTGACCTGATAAACATTTTTATTCCATGTCAGATTTCCTCAAAATGCTTTGGTTTTTGAGTTATAAGCCAAAAACTGCATTTTACCCCTATGTTCTATTTTTAGCGGTGGCGGCCATCTTGGTTGGTTGACCAGGTCATGCCACACATTTTTTAAACTAGATACCCCAAAGATGATTGTGGCCAAGTTTGGATTAATTTGGCCCAGTAGTTTCAGAGGAGAAGATTTTTGTAAAAGATTACTTTAATTTACGAAAAATGGTTAAAAATTGACTATAAAGGGCAATAACTCCTAAACGGGTCAACTGACCATTTTGGTCATGTTGACTTATTTGTAGATCTTACTTTGCTGAACATTATTGCTGTTTACAGTTTATCTCTATCTATAATAATATTCAAGATAATAACCAAAAACAGCAAAATTTCCTCAAAATTACCAATTCAGGGGCAGCAACCCAACAACCGATTGACCTATTCATCTGAAAATTTCAGGGCAGATAGATCTTGACCTGATAAACATTTTTATCCCATGTCAGATTTCCTCAAAATGCTTTGGTTTTTGAGTTATAAGCCAAAAACTGCATTTTACCCCTTTGTTCTATTTTTAGCCGTGGCGGCCATCTTGGTTGGTTGACCAATTCATGCCACACATTTTTTAAACTAGATACCCCAAAGATGATTGTGGCCAAGTTTGGATTAATTTGGCCCAGTAGTTTCAGAGGAGAAGATTTTTGTAAAAGATTACTTTAATTAACGAAAAATGGTTAAAAATTGACTATAAAGGGCAATAACTCCTAAACGGGTCAACTGACCATTTTGGTCATGTTGACTTATTTGTAGATCTTACTTTGCTGAACATTATTGCTGTTTACAGTTTACCTCTATCTATAATAATATTCAAGATAATAACCAAAAACAGCAAAATTTCCTCAAAATTACCAATTCAGGGGCAGCAACCCAACAACCGATTGACCGATTCATCTGAAAATTTCAGGGCAGATAGATCTTGACCTGATAAACATTTTTACCCCTTGTCAGATTTGCTCTAAATGCTTTGGTTTTTGAGTTATAAGCCAAAAACTGCATTTTACCCCTATGTTCTATTTTTAGCTGTGGCGGCCATCTTGGTTGGTTGACCGGGTCACGCCACACATTTTTTAAACTAGATACCCCAATGATGATTGTGGCCAAGTTTGGTTTGATTTGGCCCAGTAGTTTCAGAGGAGAAGATTTTTGTAAAAGTTAACGACGACGGACGAAGGACGACGACGGACGACGGACGACGACGGACGAGGACGGACGCCGGACGCAAAGTGATGGGAATAGCTCACTTGGCCCTTCGGGCCAGGTGAGCTAAAAACTTGTTTGTAACTTCAACTACATAAACGTTTTTTGAGCCTCGTTAGTCACTCATTTCTTTTCACATTATTTTCATGGGGAAATCGTTTACCAGCATAAAGTTGCTGAAGGAACCGCATAGAATTGATTCAAGAACACTAAAGAGTGTTTAAATGTGAAAAATTATAAAAACAAAAAAGTCGTATTTTTCTGTACTGGAAATCGAAAAGTCCTTGTAAATAAAAAAAACAATTACGGTGCGATACGCGTCACAGATTCGGACTTAATATTTTACAGAATATGCGACTTTGGAAGTTAAATAATGCTGTCCTTTAGAAAACAGTTGTTAAAGTTTTAATCTCAATATTTATTGAAGCACATTGAGGTAAATCAAAGCACGTGTAGCATTATGTTACATTGTAACACCAAAGCGAAACAATCTTAAATTGACCTTGACATCGACCAATCAGAAAACTACAATAACAACAACTTTATTTGACAAGCATGTCAAGCATGAAGGAGGTCATTTGCGAGATAACGGAATTATATTAACAAGAATACAAATGAGTATGCATTTAAGATAACTGAATTAAGATGATTTAAATAATCTCAATCATTTCAGACAAAAAACGAATAAAATGATTAATAATAAAGTAACTATGTATCATCAGAATCCTCCCAATTTAAAAGATACGTAAATTTCGTCTTCTATGTAATTTGAAATTGCCGCCAACTTATATCAGCTGATTAATAGACTACTGACGTATGTAATACGTATCGATGACAAACAATATTCCTACGACTTTTCCCATTTAGGAAATTTAAACGACTCATCTTTATAGATTTTCGGCGATCAAATCTTCCATACAATTGTTCTTTGACATCTTAACCAACAGCACAGGGAATAATAAACTATAGAAGGATTTCTATCGAGCACTACTTCCTAAGTGCAACTTCAAAACTTTTGGGAAAATCAACGACCATTTAAAGTTTTTATGGTAATATTTTTTATATTCCAGAATAAAAAGTATGAAAAAAGTGTCCAATTAGTTATAAATAACATGACAGCCAGCCAGATAATAAAAGTGGCACATATTTCAGCATTTATTGGGTAGAACATAAATCTAGGGTGCTCGCATAAAGCAGCCTAACTGCTTAAAAATTGCCACTTGGATGGAGAGTTGTCTCATTGGCACTCGCACCACAACTTCTTTAACATATATATTATAAGACTTTTCAACCTTGACACACAAAAATCAAATCAATTTTTTATCTATTTCCTATATGGAATTAAATATTTGAAAAAGCCCCGCTATTGGGCTATTTCGTAGCGCCCAGTTTTTTTGTGTGGAGGAAGCCAGATTTACCAGAGAAAACCACTGATTTTCGATAGGAAAACTGACAATCCTAGTCAATTAAAATTGGAGTCAAGTGCACCCACACAAGAAGGGTTCAAACCCACAACCTCAGTGTTGACTGGCTAGTGATTATAGTAGTTACTACTTAGCCCATCCTATATAGATATGTACCTTCTTTCGACTGATCTCATGCTGTCCCTGAGAGTTGTCCATTGGTACAACAGGACTTGTGAATCAAGGGAGATAACACTTGGTGGAAGCACTATTTCTTTTTTTATCACTGGCATATACCTGTTAAAAAATAGTTAAAAATTAAATAGTAACCTTAAAACAGAGGTGCCTACATCTCATAATCTTAATTTTATAAAGGCTTGTATTACGACAATTCCTTAAATTCTTAAATAAAGAAATAATTCAATGTTGTTGTAAGTTTTTATATTTGCTGTCTCAAAATAATAAACTGCAATGTGCTTTATATTGTCGTATTTAAAAAAAATCAAATTTCTTGGACCACAGGCTTTGTTTTCCATGTTTATCTTGTTTAAATCTTTCTAGAATATTAGATTTAAATCAAGGAGATATTACCTTACAAGTGAGCAGAAAGGTCTTTATTTTGGTATTGGAACCCAAAAGTCCAATTTTTGAGATTATATTCACGTTATTTTTCTACCGTGTAGATTAATCATGTAAATAAATCACTCATGAAATTTATTGTTCTGTAGGTGTTTTAATTAGGTGGAATATTAATGATATTATTTCTGTAATACACATACTTGAATGTAGCCACGATATTCCGTCTTCCGAAGTACTGACTGAAACTATGATGTAATGAATGGCAACAAGGATCTGGTCCCATACGTCTCGTGAACGTGTTCACATAAAATCTTAATTCTAAAAACTTGGCAAAAGATAAACTCCATGTATCATTACTCATGGCTGCTAAGGGAGTCGCCTGAAAAACACAAGTAAAATGATTAACTAATAACTTGAGGAGTCACTTAACATGGCTGCTAAAAGTATGGCCTGAAAAATAAAAATAAAATGAAAACAAGAATGTGTCCAAAGTACACGGATGCCCCACTCGCACTATCATTTTCTATGTTCAGTGGACCGTGAAATTAGGGTCAAAACTTTAATTTGGAATTAAAATTAGAAAGATCATATCACAGGGAGCATGTGTACTAAGTTTCAAGTTGATTAGACTTCAACTTCTTCAAAAACTACCTTGACCAAAAACTTTAACCTGAAGCGAACGGATGAACGGACGCACAGACGGACGGACGAACGAAGGCACAGACAAGAGAACATAATGCCCCTCTTCTATCATAGGTGGGGCATAAGAAAAATAAATAACTTAAGGTGTCACAATCCATGGTTGTTTTTAGCATATCATGAAAAACAAAAGTATAATTGTTAACCTTTAACTTCAGGTTTGCTACTCACACTTATCAAGAATGATGTCAACAATACAACTGAAACAGTAATGACAGTACCTTATAACTTAAATCTTTGAAAAGCAATTACACAAAGACTTAATATTGACATGCATGTATTACATGTGACCCATTGCAAAAAGGATGGTGTACATGATTTTACCCCAGACTTGTCTTGCTTAATCAAGGATGGTGTACCTTTGAGGAGCACATGATTTTACCCCAGACTTGTCTTGCTTAATCAAGGATGGTGTACCTTTGAAGGAGCACATGATTTTACCCCAGACTTGTCTTGCTCAATCAAGGATGCTGTACCTTTGAGGAGCACATGATTTTACCCAAGACTTGTCTTGCTTAATCAAGGATGGTGTACCTTTGAGGAGCACATGATTTTACCCAAGACTTGTCTTGCTAAATCAAGGATGGTGTACCTTTGAGGAGCACATGATTTTACCCCAGACTTGTCTTGCTCAATCAAGGATGGTGTACCTTTGAGGAGCACATGATTTTACCCCAGACTTGTCTTGCTTAATCTTAATTTTATTATGTTGTGTATTGTGACCTTCGTCTTTACAATGTCTTTCTTTTGTCCTGGATTTTGTCTTTTTTTTTAAGGTTCAATGACAATTCAAGGTTAAACTGGATACCTGTCTACACTTTCTGCACCAGTTCCACATCATTATATCTTTATCTCCTCCTGGTACACAGTTAGATAACTTCCTCAGAGATATAAATATAGATCCATGGCCATGTACTATTCTCCTTACATGATCCAGTAATGGTACTTCACAATTCTCTGAGGGACACATGTATGGCTGGCAACAGTAAGATTCCCTAGAATAACAAATGAATCTGTGAGCTACTGCTCACTAAGATACCCCCACCCGTTAAAAGTATAAAGTAAACAAAGTATAAGGTAAACAGGAAGTTGTAGGGTAATGAATATGAAAATGCATCACATGGTATAGCTGACTCATATAAACTCATACCTGTCAACTGACCCGTATTCTGCGGGTGTGACCCGAGATTTTCACAATTCTGAGGGATCACCGGGACACCCGCCGGGTCATTGAAATAACCCGGGAATTCCAAAATGACCCCATTTCACCCGTATTTCTTAGCCTTGAGATTGATTTCATAAGTAATATTCCTTTGAAATACCGGCAAATTAGTAATTCTTCCATGAACAGGCAGTTCATATAGCAATGTAAACTGTCAAATTAAGTGACCCATTAAGTCCCTAGAATAACAAATGAATCTGTGAGCTACTGCTCACTAAGTTACCCCCACCCGCTAAAAGTATAAAGTAAACAAAGTATAAGGTTAACAGGAAGTTGTTGAGTAATGAATATAAAAATGCATCACATGGTATAGTTGACTTATTAAAACCCTGAAACCAAATTTCAGAAATCTTGAGAAAGATGTAACAAAAAATATTCATTTGACGGATTGACAGACTGACAGATGAACCTAAGGAAGGATGGAAAGACAGACAGACAGAGGGGCATAACTCAAGAACGGTTAGAGTGATGCTACTAAAATTCAAATTTGCTCTGTATTTTGAGATAATAAGCATTTTGAATAAGTTTCATATCATTTGATTGAAGCAAACTTAAGTAAGAGAAGGGAAACTAATTTTGGGACGTACGAACGAATGTATGTACAGACAGACAAGGGTAAAACTTAATGCCCCCTCCACAATGGCTTGGCATAAAACCCAGAGATAAGCAATGGACACATGTAGGATTCCTTTAAAATAAAAACAAGGGAAATAACTAATGGACACATGTTTCCCAAATCTATTTTATATAGCTATACTATTTTTCCTCACACTTCAACAATCAAGGCATAGTTATACTATTTTTCCTCACACTTCAACAATCAAGGCTTACCTGGCTATCTTTCATAATTTTTCAATTGAGAGACTCAAAATTTACTTAAGTTGAAGGGACAGATTTGAATAACACAGAAATCTTTCTACCTACCTGAAACAGAACTTTTCTAGGAATCCACCCAAGGTCATATCTTGTCCACTATAGAAGGGCATTGACACAAGTCTGAAATGTAAAGCATCATCATTATTAGTTAAGGAATTACTGTTATACTTTTTCTATCTGTGAAGAAATAACATCAATAATCATGTGGTGCACACTGAATAACCTGCATAGTGGGTTATTTTTAAAGTAAATGCCACATTTTTTATATTTCATACATTCTATCCTGTCTGGATTTAGTTTGCTCTGACTTCTCTAACCGACTCACTGTATGGGAACACATGAGTTGGGTTTGTTTTGAGTTGTCTGACAAAATGTGCAGGAACACATGAAATTGGAAAGTTTGTTGAGAGTTTACTTTTGACTTACTTCCTGTTGAAGAGCACATGTATTTAGGTTGTTTTAGTTTTGTCTGAAGTAGTAACTGAGGAGGAACACATGGATTTGTTGAGTGTTTTCAAAAATACTAGAGTTTCAGGAACACATTGGTTTAAAGAATTTGCTAAGTTCTCTATGAGGCATTTACAATGGAGGAACACATGTGGCTGGATGATTTGAGCTCCTCTAAGTCTTTTCCTTGGAGGAACACATAAAACACACTTACTGTGGAGGAACACATGGGTTTGGATAGTTTGTTGAATTCTCTGAGTGGCTACTCAATAACACCATGAACTTCTGATGATTACTGTAGTCTAAACAGTCGACCTAAAAATAGAAAAATAAGTAATCCTTAAAATTTGAGAATAAGTGTTCTATAAATTTCAAGTTACACAATGGGTAAAGAAAATACTTTAATTTATATTATGATTAGACCTGATTTAGCGGAACCATTTCAAACTTGTAATTCCTTTTGAATTTTGAAGTAAAAAAAGGATTGAATTTTAAAATAATATTCATGTATTTCCTGATAAAAATATCTGTATTTTCTATTTTGTTTTGTATGCAGATTTTGGCAAAACCAAGAAATCAAGTATCAAACAAAATTCAAGATTTTCTCAATCCACGAAAATCCATTAAATAAATGAATCCACAGTAATTGACCTTTATACAACCAGTTAAAAATGTCAACCAATTCCATTTTAAGTTTCATTCAGTGTGTATTGACAACATGTCATTGTTTTTATCTACATCAAAAAAGGTCCATTTTTTCTACCATAGAATTTACAGGCCCAATAAAGGAAAAAAATATTTATTTATAACTCATCATGGTAGCTATACTTTCACAGTATGTATATACAATTTCAACTTGTAACCATAGTAACTTACCCCAGGTGCTGTCTTTTCTGTGACTTGATGTGTGTCTTGTTTATCTGCTTCAGAAACAATGGTTCTTGGTCGAAGTTGTATCCTGCCACCTCTAGCTCTGAAATCTGCTATCAGATGCTACAAACACATAACAGCGTAAAGTTATTTTTTAGACTAATAAATACAGGTACTTGTGAAAGGTGTAACTAGTGAAGAAGAAACTGCTGCCAAACATAGTTTCTATCTCTGATCAGCAAACATTGAAAACTTAACCGTAATGTCATAGAAAGACATGGTTAAACATGAAACTACTTGATTTTTTTGGGAAAGAATCATATTTTTTTCCTTTTAACAAATATTCCTTAAATGTATCGCAAAGATCTAGTGTCAGAAAACATAATGTGAAGGCCTATCAATCAACATAACAAATCAGTGGAGATAACTGGTTCCTGGTTTCCATACCTGTAGATGCTTATCTTTCAGGGATCCAGTTATCTGTGTAAGAATCAATGGGTGTGGCTGTGATATTTCAATATCTGACCATGGGGAAGCTGGTTTGGGTGGGCAGTACGTCTCCACAAGTTGTTTCTTTTTCTCTCTGTAGGCTACAGGCTCAAAATACTTGGACCAGAACAAATCATCTTTGAAAAAGTTTCTAACAATTGATCTTGATCCAAATTCTGTTTCTAAATATGGCAATTCAAACTTAATATATGGAGATGTTGACAGTAGTATCTCTGCAAGAGTCTTTTTAAACTTTGCACAGCGTTTTTGTGTTTTTGCTTCCAGAGTGACAGTACTATGAAAGATTGCATCATCTTGGTTTTTCTGGTACATATAAAGAGGATCAGACTGGTCGTTCAGGGGAATTAACCCAGTCGAATGTTGTCTTCCTAATTTAGTCTGACCTTCCTCAACTTTTAAGGTCATACTATGTGTACTGGTCTTACAACTATCACCAACTGCTACAAAAGAGCCAACATTTTCTGTATGGTCAAATTTCCTATTGTTATACTCGTTCTGATTTGCTTCAAGCAAATTCTCAGGTGTTTTACTTTTGGAAGAATTGTCTTGCATAGTTATCTCCCCTTTCTGAATGTCTGTTTCACTTGAATCACTTTCTCCTATATTAAAAACAGGTCTATCAGAGTCGGTTTCTAACTGATTGTTATCAGCTCCAAGATGATCAGTACTTTGTTGACTTCTATCTTTATGTTTATTATCTCCCTTGTTTGTATCCTCCGAGTCTAATTTTAACAAATTTACCCCCGATTTAGAATCCAGTAAATAGTCAGACACTTTCACACCTGTTTTTTCTTCGGTAAAGTTAATCACAGAATCAGTCTCCATTAAGCTGTCGTCTGCTCGTGAATCGGGCATAGCAAATTCATCCATACAATAAGACATCTCTAGCTGGGAATTATAACACGCAGTTATCATCAGTTTTACAACCTTTTTAATCTGAAGAGAAAAGGTTTTTTTAATACTGTAAATTCAGAAATTATTGCTTGCATTTATTATTGCAATAATGTTATTTTGAACTAAAATGTGATTAAATTTTTTTGCAATATTTAGAAAAATCCTGTTTAATTCATATAAAAATAATTTCAAAATGTGAGTTTAAATTATTGCAATTATAATAACTCTGTTGCATTGTCCCCAATTATAAAAACATTGCAATAATTTCTGAATTTACAGTAGATATTTATTTTCATACCTTAGAATTGGTTATTGCTGTTTTTGCATTTTTATCTTTTGTGCTTTACTTATTTTTCTGTATTATATGTAATTTTGTAGGTTGAATACACTATTTATAATAGCTTCCCAATGTAAAAAGCATTGAGATATGTACCAGTTATGTGTCACATATTGATCTTTCAAGATAGAAATTTAGTTACCAGTAAAGTCACAAATTCAAAAGTGAACTTACCCTTGTCAGTTCTCCTTTCGACCCCCCTCTAAGAACAATGGTACAACCCAAATGTTGAGCACATCCATCAAAGCATAACAATGTCTTTGTGTCTCCTACAAAACAATACATTATAATAAATGATCAGAAAAATATCAACTATTTGGTATGAAATTGAAGAACTATAGTAGGCAATGTTTACAAAGACCTTAAACAGTTTCACGGAAAATACATGAAGTTGTATTATCAAGACAATTTTATATTGTAGCCAGTAGTCTGTAGCTTTTTAATGGTGTCGAATTGAAATTTCCCACTCCTTTTTCTTTCCACCAAAACACACTTAAAACACAGTAAAACCAAGAATAGTTAGTTAAATTGAGTTTCGAAACCAAATCTGCTTATTGTATCGACCACATTCCCTATGAAATAAATGGGTTATGAGAAAGTCTTAACACAAGATAACGAGAAGACACCTAGAGTGGAACAAAGTCTATAACAATACACAGGTTCTTTAGATTTTACTTCATCTAGAACAAGCACTAACTGCTTAACTTTGTTAATACTAAACTATATGAATGGTCCTAAAAGATTTCT
This sequence comes from Mytilus galloprovincialis, assembly GCF_965363235.1. Lineage (NCBI taxonomy): Eukaryota > Metazoa > Mollusca > Bivalvia > Mytilida > Mytilidae > Mytilus > Mytilus galloprovincialis. Next base: position 72,503,069 of record NC_134842.1, on the reverse strand, counting down.
TGTAAAAATTTGATAGCTTCAAAGACCAATAATACAATAAAAACATTTACAGATGGTAACAGTATTCAGACGGATATGTTACAAAATATGTCATTTACCTGAAGGTAAGGTGAAGTGGCATACTTTAAAGTTATGACAGAATCCGAGAGTTATTGGTCCACTAACTATCCCATCTATAGACGGTAATATACATCCCTGTGTTAGTCTTTCTATTTTCTCCATCACAGACTGAAAATAAAAACATACCGGTACTGTTTAAAGCAATTGTAAACGGAAAGCATAACTAGATAATCAAATGTTGATGTTATGGTCACATGACAAAACTATGTCTATGAGCTGATAGACAAAACACTTTCAGCCAATCAAAAATTGAATTATCAGAGTATAACTAGTTTGCATTTGAATTTACTAATATCATAAATTTCCTGTATCTTGGGTATAAAGAAATCAGAAACACAATTGACCATGTGTTGCTTGATCATAGGCAGATCCAGGGGGGCCCTCGGGGCCCGGGCCCCCCCTTTCGTGGGAAAAATTTGGTTGATTATATAGGGAATCACTGAAGCATGACTGGAGAGGGCCCCCCCTTAGGTCAGTCAGAGGGCCCCCCCCTTAGGAAAAGTTCTGGATCCGCCACTGTTGATAGTTATTTCATATTCATCGGACGGACTGATGGACTGACAGACAGACTGGTGGATGGAGAGACAGAGGTAAAACAGTATATCCCCACTTTTTAATTTTAAAGTGGGGATGTACTGACTAAATATCTATTTACAGTTACAATTTTTCGTCATGATTTATCGATTGATTGTTGCAAGCCTAACGTCAAATGGGGTTGTGGTCATGCTAATCTGTAAATAGGATGTAGGGAAGATAGTTTTGTTCTAGCCTATAAAACAATCTTATCAGTAAGTTTTCTTCTTAATAAAATCATAATTATAATGTCTGTCAGTGAAACAGCATATACTATTGTGATCTCGAGGAAGACATTCTATGTGACATATAGGTTTATCTATGTCAAGTTCATATATCTATTTAAGTTCTGTACCAGCCATAACACATTCTTAAGGTTTATATATAATACTTACCAGTTTAACATTATACACCAGTGTAATCCCTTTCTCTAGAAGATAATTCTGTGCTAGTCTAGAGACGGACTTCTCTACTATTACAATATTAGGTTTGGGATGTAAGGACGATATTTTCTTTACACTTTTCTTCAGAAACTCCTCTTCCTATAATCAAAATATAATTATATAAAAACTTCTTGAATATATGTTTGAAGAACAATGATAATGCTTTTTTGTAAAATTGTTTGTTTTAAGATTGTAACACCATGATGACTGCTGTACCCATATTTTGACTATTTTATTTAGTATGTCTGTTTTGTTCATGCATCCTTGTAAATATAACGGAATTTGATGAGACTGTTGTAAAAGTGAAAGGTTTAGCGCTATAAAACCAGGTTCAATCCACCATTTTCTACATTTGAACATGCCTGTACCAAGTCAGGAATATGACATTTGTTGTCCATTCGTTTGATGTGTTTTGTCATTTGATTCTGCCATGTGATTAGGGACTTTATGATTGAATTTTCTTAGTTCAGTACTTTTGTCATTTTACTTTTTAATTACAATGTATAAAAATGATTACAATGTGGCAATACCTGAATTACAATGTAATTTTGATAACAATGTAGAAACCAGTTACAATGTGTAAATAAATGTTCCTTGGCTTCAATCTAGAATTTGACAATGAGGGTTGGTTGAAAAAAAACTTTACGACAAAAGAGATGATTTCATCTTTCCAATTGTGAACTTTCCATTTCTAAGTAGCAACAATCCAGCAGCACCTGCATACGGGGTATATAGCTCCCAATTGATACGAGATTCCTGTGCTTGAATTTCCTATCATGATTTTCTTGATAGAGGGTTGATGCTCACAAGGAAGCTATTAAACCAAGAGTTCCAAATGGTGAAGTTGAAATCATCCCTTCGTAAATTTTACGGACGCCATCAGCAGTTGGTTGCCCTTAATGGAATAACTATTTCACAAATGTTATCGGATATGTTCCTAACGTCGTAACTATAATCCTCTTCCCTTTCATGAATGTGACCTACCGATTAGACTATTTACCGGATTTGTTATAAGCAACACGACGGGTGCCACAGGAGTAGGATCTGCTTACCCTTCCGTAGCACCTGAGATCACCCCTAGTTTTTGGTGGGGTTTGTGTTGTTTATTCTTTAGTTTTCTATGTTGTGTCATGTGTACTATTGTTTGTCTATTTGTCTTTTTCATTTTTAGCCATGGCGCTGTCAGTTTATTTTTTGATTTATGAGTTTGACTGTCCCTTTGGTATCTTTCGTCCCTCTTTTTTTGTTTACAGATTGGAACTCTTTTATTTAACTCATTTATACAGTTGGGTATTCAATTTCTGTTTGCTGCTCATAATATTGGGGAGTCAATGTTGTTAAACACCTGTATAACAATAATATCTTTTCTCTTAAAATTGAAGTTAAAATTAGAACATTTAGTAGAAACTTTTATGTTATTTTACCTGTAGAATTTGAGGTTCCAATGAGGAGAATTTATTTTCTACTCTCTGATATTCTATAGAACCTTTAAGCAGGAGAATATATGGATTGACAAGCTTCTGTGACATCTGTTTATGAGCTATATTCCTGGTAAAGACAACACCATGAACCAACCACGTCTGTTCCTTTGTATCTCCAGGGATCTATAAATAGATAATTAAAAAAGTCTTGAGGTGAACACCGATTAAACAGCATTAAACATGTGCTGTTAAGAAATTGCTATTTGCCAGAATAATTTAGTTTTATATGACTTTTATATGATAGTTTTCCTCATTTTCTGGCAAAGCTTCATATCATTACCTGTTTAATTTGACATTTATGATAACCTTAAAGGGGCACTAGCTACAAGATATATAAAAAATCTAAAGTTTGAATTTTTTTTGTTCAATCAATAATGAAAGTAAAATAGTGAAATAACAATTCGCTTTTTGCAGCCAAAAAGGTTCAATTTTGGAAAATTACGCTAAGAAACATTGATAATTAGTGATTCACTTGCAAGTGAATGAGTCGACCTCTTTAAATCTGTATTCATGTGAACTTCAATTTTAACCCCTAGCTAGAGATTGACAACGCATGCATTGTACGTGTACTGGTTATTTAAAGAAAAAGAATGTCAACAATGAAAGTCAAACTACGGTAAATCATTTGATTACTAATTCGATGCACATAAAATCATTCTTATACGGTTAAAAACAATGAGAAACATCTATTTTTAATCTATAAAATAAAATCAAACAGACCTATACAAATCCAATTGCACGTGTTGGTTTAATCTATTCATATCTTTATTTATGTTTACATTGATTATATGGTCATCTGAGGTCAAATCGATAGTTATTTAGATGGCGTCTGGACTAAAATATGCACGAAATGAACCTATATATTATCTACCCCATGCTCTGTAAACTGTTTATATTAGACTTTTGATAATTTGGATAAATGTTTTACATTGTTATAAATCAAATATGAGAATTTGAGTCAAATTGGTGACCATGAATTTGACAGCTAGAGCCCCTTTAATGTAGTTTTTCTGTCCAGACAAAGTACTGACATATATAAATATTTATATATAAACAGTGACCTGTATTTAAATTTATTACTTTTGTCATTCCATTGGTCTTTGGTGTCAGGAAGTTGTAAATGATTCTTTTTTAAGTTACTATCCCTTTGAGTTTGAAGCACTTATTATAGCTTTATTCCCATCAACTTAAAGCTTTGTGCTTTTAAACTTGACACAAGATAATATATATGTTCCAGACCGTATGAGTATTTGGACCGTACGCGTACGGTCTGGACCGTATGCGTACTTTTTCAAAATACTCATACGGTCGGACCGTACGGGTACGGTCTGGCTTATATTAAGAAGTTGGCAAAGTTGATTATAAGCATATAACAGATCAATTTTACTTAACTCTCAAATTGATATAAAAAAAGGTTTACTGTAATAGTAATTGAAAAAAAACACTTTATATTTAAATGATTTAAAAATTCACGCTAATTAAATCTGTTAATCTCATGTATTTAGCATGTCGATCACTCATTAAAATAACTGAATTATGATCACTAAAATTGAAAATATCGGAAGTAATTAGTTTTGGAGATCAATTGTTTTAGAATATTTAGCAACTTTACCAAAAAATGCAAATGCTAAGGAACATTCACAAACTACAAAAATGTAAATGTAAAAAATATTAGTCCGTTACTCGTGGTAGCAAGTGTAACATTGGTTGAGGGTAATTAGGATCAAGATATATACAATTAAACAAGTATTTTAAAATTTCAATTGTTCATTTGTTTATTTTATCCGTGTAATTGTATTATTATTAATCATTTTAATAAGTAAAACTAAAAATAAAGATTGTGATTAATGTTAATTTGTTTAGATTTAACCCATATGACCTAATAACATGTATTGTCAGCTCATACTGGACCATACGCGTATACTCATACGGTCCGACCGTACGCGTATGGTCGGACCGTACGAGTATACGTATACGGTCCGGACCGTACGCGTACGGTCCAAATACTCATATGGTCTGGAACATATATATTGTGCACCTATTCTGACATAGTACTGACCTGTTTGAACATGACATAATTCAGTATATTCATGTCGTCTCCTTCCTCTCTGACATTGGGTCTGACATAATTACTGACACGTTGTGCTGTACTGATGACAATGTGACATAGTACTGACCTTTTTGAACTTGACATATTTCAGTATATTCATGTCGTCTCCTTCCTCTCTGACATCAGGTCTGACATAATTACTGACACGTTGTGCAGTACCGATGACAATGTCAGTCCAGGTTTTAGACAATCCTTCGTCACATAACATCTGCTGAACTAAACCATTCAGGTGATCCTGATGGGCCTTCCTGTAAATAACAGGAACCATGACGATTACAAAGTTACGGTAATAAAATAAAATACAGTTGATGAAATACAATTTTAAAACATGCTGTTCAGCGTGAGCCAAGGCTCCTTGCTGAAGACCGTACTTTGACTTATAATGGTTCATTTACAAATTGTGACTTGGATGGAGAATTGTCTCATTGGCACTCATACCACATCTTCTAATATCTATAAATAAATTATTCTTTAAAATACATTTATCTTTATTGTTTTCAGGCTAAGTCTAAAGCTACTGTGAATTTCAAATAATACTGTGAGGTTTTTATTAATGTAAATGATGTGAATGAGTGAGATTCTCAATCTAATAAGAACTTGCTTTCTGATATTTGAAACACATAGATATATCTGCATTCTGATTTTCCCGAAATCACAGTAATCAATATCAAATTTTTCACTGCTATAAAAAAAATTAAAGGCTTTAAATTTTTGTAACTAGATGTATGTTTTGTCTACATCAATGATGCTCAAATAAAAATAGATGCAAACAACAAGTAAAGTACAAAATGTATATTTATTGACACAAGATAATATACTGGTTGTGTCTTTTTTGTGACATAAAACTGACCTTTTTGAACTTGACATAATTCATGAAATTGAAGAGCATGGTGGACCCAAATTTCTGAAAGGTTTTGCTGAGAAAGATGAGAAAAGCTTAGCTGATAATTGTATTGGATTTCAAAATGTGCCTCCATACAGGATGTTTACACATGAACACCACTTATTAATTGGCGCAATAACACTTGTTTTTATTCCAATCCACTTACTTGAGTAAGGAGTAAGCCCTTCTCTCTCCATTGTCTTCCTTGAGGGTATCTGAGTTTCTCCAGCAGACAGACTTGATCAACTTGGTGGCTGGTATACTCTGGGAACCACTAAACATGCTGGCTGAAATATAGAATTATTTATATGTCAATTAGGGGAGGCTTGATGGCTGGTATACTCTGAGAACCACTAAACATGCTCACTTAAATATAGAATTACTAACATGTAAAATAGGGGAGGCTTGGTGGCTGGTATACTCTGGGAACCACTAAACATGCTGGCTAAAATATAGAATTATTAATATGTAAAATAGGTGTGGCTTGGTGGCTGGTATACTCTGGGAACCACTAAACATGCTGGCTAAAATATAGAACTATTAATATGTAAAATAGGGGGAGGCTTGGTGGCTGGTATACTCTAGGAAACACTAAACATGCTGGCTAAAATATAAAATTACTAACATGTAAAATAGGGGGAGGCTTGGTGGCTGGTATACTCTGTGAACCACTAAACATGCTGGCTGAAATATAGAATTATATATATGTAAAATAGGGGGAGGCTTGGTGGCTGGTATACTCTGTGAACCACTAGACATGTTGGCTAAAATATAAAATTACTAACATGTAAAATAGGGGAAGGCTTGGTGGCTGGTATACTCTGTGAACCAATAAACATGCTGGCTAAAATATAAAATTACTAACATGTAAAATAGGGGGAGGCTTGGTGGCTGGTATACTCTGTGAACCACTAGACATGTTGGCTAAAATATAAAATTACTAACATGTAAAATAGGGGGAGGCTTGGTGGCTGGTATACTCTGTGAACCAATAAACATGCTGGCTAAAATATAAAATTACTAACATGTAAAATAGGGGGAGGCTTGGTGGCTGGTATACTCTGTGAACCAATAAACATCCTGGCTAAAATATAAAATTACTAACATGTAAAATAGGGGATGCTTGGTGTCTGGTATACTCTGTGAACCACTAAACATGCTGGCTAAAATATAGAATTACTAACATGTAAAATAGGGGGAGGCTTGGTGGCTGGTATACTCTGTGAACCACTAAACATACTGCTTAAAATATAGAATTATCAATGTGTAAAATAGGGGGAGGCTTGGTGGCTGGTATACTCTGGGAACCACTAAACATGCTGGCTGAAATATAAAATTACTAACATGTAAAATAGGGGGAGGCTTGGTGGCTAGTATACTCTGTGAACCACTAACATGCTGGCTAAAATATAGATTTATCAACACATAGTGGAGGTGGTATAATTGCCAAAGAGACGACCACCAACCACAGCTCAAAAGACATGGATCTAAGAATTTATATTATACTGCCTTAAACAATGTTAAATTTATACTGTACTAGACCTCACCCACGTGCCCGTCCTTTACTGAATAGAAGAATCTATGCCTAATATTGCGCCTGGATTTTTAGAATTCTTATTGTCATTTGGTAAAGTCATGCTGATTTTAAGGTGCACAGTTATTCCCTGTAAAATGATGAAGTTCAGGTGTGATTATTACCTGTGTTTATAACAAATCCTTAATACACCTTTCAGTTTTGCACCTGACAGAGGTGGAACGTACAGATTAGATTACAGGGATTAGGTAATTTTGTGATATAAACTATTGGAATTGGTATCGATTCGACCAGAAACTTGTTGGTAATATTAATCATGTGGAACTAAAAGCCAAATCTTACCTGATATAATATCTTCTGTATAGCCTGCTGCATGTGAATCTTGTCTCGGTAATGGTTCAAATTCGTTGTCTGTAGAAAATAAAATCCAGATCAAAACAGAATATATATGTAAAATATAATCACTTATTTAATATAACCATACAAGTAACAGATTTTGGCTATAATTTCATTTTGGAGATGTTTTTAGAATTTTTTTTTTTTATCTGAATGCTCTACCTGTTTTCTTTGCAAAACAATGCATTCCAATGATTCTATAGATCAGTACATATACTGGAACTTATTACAAACTGTTTATGTTCAAACAACCTCAGGCAAACTCAACCTTGCGTTATGTACTATTTCAGGTCTCTGATGGTCATACAGCTCCTCACTTGTTCAAGTACTTATACATCTTTGCATTTCAATTTTTTGTGTTTAATAGTATTGAGAATTGAAATGGGGAATGTGTCAAAGAGACAACAACCCGACCATAGAACAGACAACAACAGAAGGTCACCAATAGGTCTTCAATGAAGCATTCTTAATGAAGTCAATCCAGTAAAAGGTTTTGGAAGTTATAAAAAGTTATCTAATTTTAATTTGATAGAAGGTATATTCATACTGTTTGTATTATGACACTGACACTGTATCCTTTAAAAACTTTAACAACTAACCTTCATTGCTGTCAAGAGGAACATAAAATGTACTAGCTGTCTCATCCTGTCCACTGCTGCTCTGGTCTTCTGAGGCAGTTACTGTAATCAAATCATCACTTCATTACTATATTTTTTATTAAGGCACATGTTTTTTCTGAAACCTGATGTTGACTTGACAGAGATAAAACTGTTAACAGACCTTAAATATGAAATCTGTTTAATTGTGTCAAGCGTCATTGAGTTTTTATAAGTAGTTCTTCCCACATAATTTCTTTCAAGTAAATTCTTGATATGAATACAGGATATGTGATACAATTTATATTATATTATTGAAGAGTTGAAATCTTTTAGATGTATTATTGAATTTCACACCTACACACATACTACTGTGAAAGTTCTTAAATTCGTGGGTATCAATTTTCGTGGTTTGAGCAATATTTACATGTTCGTGGGTTTTTAAATTCGTGGATTTTAGTTTTCTAAAAAAAAAAAAAAATTGAAAAATTGAAGCCTTTAGAAACGAGGGTTACAAATAGTCTAGATTGAAGGAAATTGCAAAGTAAACATTGACCCGTGTAAATCGTAGTGATAACACTAATTAACCCATGATAAAGTGATCAACAGATTAAAGACCATCAAAGGTGTTAATTAGGCCATTAACATGTCACCTAAAGAAAACAGTAACATAAACAAATGCTATGAATTGTCAAATAGTTCTTAGCAAAATCAAGACCAGCATATTTTTTTTATTTCTTATATGTACGAGAACTATGAGGATATAAAATGAACACTTTATCATACTAGCATATCAATACCGGAAATCTGACTGTCATTAATCAAAAACAAAAGTTGTACATTTTAGGTTATTAAAGATTAAATGGGTATAATCCTGCATGCGGTTGTAGTTCTGTGACTGCTATTAAAGTATTCTCAGAGTTGGTGCTATTCAATATCTTCTCTTAGACTAGATCATACATGTCATATCAGTAGTCAAACCTACCGATTGGGATCTTTCCAGGTCTTAATTTAGACAATGGTTATTTTATTTCGTTGGACACTTAAATTCGTGGATAAAGTCATCCACGAAAACCACGAAAATTGGTACCCCACGAATAAAAGTACTTTCACAGTAACACTTGTACTCTCCAGTATGTATACAATGTGATTCCGTCACTCTAAAACATTTTAATCTTATTATCTTTGTTATCATCTTTGGAATTTTTGTATCATTTCATATTTTCTTAAATAACCATATTCAAGAAAAATAAAACTAAAGCTAATATTAAAGAACGTAAGAATATTAAAACCTACAGCTTTCCAACTGATCTGTTTTACTATCTATCTCCTGCAGCCATTGTGGTTCTGTACTGTCGGTTATACTGATGTCTGGTGGGTCTATAGGTGTAGTCTGTAAATAATAAACATTTACATAATTAATATTTAGTCCTGATAGCTGAGGGTAGAAAGCATACCCGCAAACCTATATGATTTCAACATGAAAATATAGCTCAATACCTCTTTTGTGGGAAAATCTGTGCAGAAATAAGCTGATTTCTAAAAATAACATTTTACTAGAGTGACAATTGTGTACATTAATAATAAGCCAATCCGAATCAGAATTATAACACACACAAAAAAAAGAAACCACTGAGAGTTGGTGAAGCCTTCATACTTTCTTCCAGTAATTTGATCTTATATGACCAATAATTGATTTCCAAAAATATAAATCTCCTTCGTACCCTTCCATAATCCATGTTAAGTAAACACATGTATACATAAAAGAAAATTACCTCTGATGGTTTATAGAGAGTAAAATTATCCTGGAAGATGTTCTGTTGTCCACCAATAATCTCTAGATAACCAGCGTCCAGTAAAGCTTGACCAATAACAACTGCCTGCATTCTGAAACAACAAGTGTGGACACACTCAAATATCTTATCTGCTTTATTGTTTGGGACTGGATTATATGAGCAAAGCCTTTAATATCAATGTACATGAAAAGTTTTTGCACCAATCACATTAAAATAACACCATGTGATACCTGTAAAAAATCCTTTGGTTACAGGTGGATAGTTGTCTCATTTGCAATTATACCACATCTCCTACATTTGGTATGATACTATAGACCAAGATTCCTGAGAAGCTCACCTAACATTAACACTGACTTAGTTTTTTATTGAACAATTAAGAAATTAAGATGTGTTCATCCTTTAAGCAAAATAAGATTAAATACCATTAAAAAAGCTATTCATTATTACCTTTGAGCTGCTTTGTCATTGCTAAGTAGCCAGTCCACCAGTTTATTTCCCACAATGCACTTGTAGTAGGTTTTTAGACGTATCCTATGACTCTGCATCTCAACACCTTTTGATTGATCAACAATTTGTCTCCAGATATCACGGAGTTGGACAGAATCCTGAAAAATATACAAAAAAATATTTTATGGATGAAGATTTTTTTTTACTTCTTCTTTGGAGGGACTGCCTGTACCATTTTGAATTCATGCTCTTATATTATGCAGGGCTACGGTAAGTGTAATATTTTATATTTTGGGTAACTTATTGCAAAGGAAATAAAACCTTTTCCCCTGAATGCGTTAGTCATTACTTGGCTATTTATTTTTTTGCAAAAAGAACTGTTAAATTGAGTAAATACAATAGATATTAGACAATAGGGGAGTTTATTCAATAGGAACTTAAAATTTCTCCTTGAAAAATCAATCATTGATTAATTTTGCTGAACAAAAAAAATCCTAATGATGAAAAGAACAATCTAGTTTATTTTGTAATATCAATGTGACTTATGATTACTTTTCTATACACTTACCTCTAAGAATTTCCTACCAAGGCCAGTATTCATATCCATCTCAGAACTACTTTGTGAGAGATCAAATGGTATCAGGACATCAATACTGGGTGTACCAGGGGCTAATATTGAGGACGACCTATTTAAAGACACACTTCATTTATTAAATCAAAATATATTTGGAAATCAATACTCAACAATATTCAATAAGAGGGCTATCACTGGTAATAAGAGGACTGAGGATAATTAACATTAAGGGGTAATTACCATGTCAAGCTGATCAGGTTGTTCAAAAATATTTACAATTGATATAATTTGAATAAATGCAATTTACAGAGAGGGAAATATATATAAAAGTTGAAGTCAAATCTCTTCCAATACATTTCTTTAACATTTACACATTATGATAGAAGGGATAAGGTGATATATTTGGGGGCACTGCACATACATCTTAAGGATTTTTCTATCAAAATACCAGAAACATTAGCTTCAACTAAATCTGTTGGATGTGTACCCTTTGAATTTGATGTCGTGGAAAAACTTGATTTAGTTATCACTTGTAATTAGCTTTGAAATTTTATATTTTACATTCAGATGATACCGCATTAATTCACCAAAAATTGAGTTTTATTATCATAGATTTTCCATCAAAAGATCACTCATGTATCCCTTGTCCATTTATTTTAAAAACAAGACTAGCGTGAGTGACAGCTGACTTATCTTAGTATAAAGAGTATCCTGAATGTAACTATCATTTGATAGAATTCATAAATTTTATCTAGGCCAAGCTTCAAATATAATTCAGTTATCTCAATTCTAATGCACAATCAACAAATCAGTTTATTTTAGTAATTATTTTGGAGTAAAATTTCATAAAACAAAAATTCAATGTTTGTGTCATTGGGTTGCTGTTTCATTGACATCATACACACCTCTCCATTTAATTACTATTAAAAGGTACACACATTTTTTAATGCTATTCTTAAACATAAAAAAATTAGTAAATGAATGTGGATTGTAACCTTGCTAAATCCTGCGATGTCCTCTTTTTGGAGCCCCATAAGCTGTATACTTGGGATTCTGGGTCCATAGACAGCTGGAGTTCCTCTTTATCATCCACACTAATGTGACCACTAGAATCATTCTGTAACGCACTCATAGCTACCTTACCACAATATGTACACACTCTAATTCCACCTGTAACAAATTAAATATAGATACATCAAACCTGTAAAATCAAAAGTGACCACTTGAACTGGAGAAAACAGACCTTATAAGAGATTCAACATTTTTAAATTGAAGTATTACTTCCTAATTTCTAAGGGGTATAACTGCTCTTTATCATAATTTCCTGTTGTTATGCACATCTACATATCTACATAGTATGTCCTTATTATCTACAAAGTTTCATGTACTCTGATGTGTGGTTACAGTGGAGTTGTGATGACGATAACAAGACTGGTGAACTGGCATACAGACAGATGTATCAAAAACCCTACACAACTTTTTTGAATAGTAGGGTATTATTAAAGGTTGCATTTCTGTAAATATTGACAATGCAATTTCTCATAGGAACTCATTTTAAGGCTAAAACTGTACAGAGTTTAAACTAACACTCATTTTTTTAACTACCCCTACCTCGAATGAAAGGTTACCACAGATTTCAATGTAAACAATATGCAGGTGTATATTTACTGGTAACATTCCCAAGTTATGTCTCTGTGAGATGGAACACAGATAGCAAAACTGGGAACCAGTATGTAAACAAAATTTATTTTCTATGAATATTCAAGATCTCCCCAAAAGAGGCGTGTTTTGAGAAACAGCTGTATTTACAAAGTGCAACCTATAGTGTGGCCTGACAAAACAGGCTAATCTTAATTTTAGTTTCTTGTGTATAATTTAGAGTTAGGTATGAGGTCCATTATCACTGAACTAGTATGCATTTTTGTTTAGGGGCCAGCTGAAGGACGCCTCCGGTCGCTATCTTGTTATTCCTGATTTCATTCAATTTTGTTATTTGAGGTCTGTTTACTTATTACCATAATAACAAACTTGAAACCATAGAGACACTGACCTTTATAACCTATAATTCTGCCTTGTAGTTCCTGATTACAACATTTACTACAGAAAATCTGTCCACAAATTCTACAATGATGGCGTCGTCTGAATGTCGTAAACTTGTCGCCGCAATCGTAACACTCTCTACAGCTTTCATCTGGCATCCAGTACTGTTTAAAGTCACTATCTTTATAGGTTTGTGGGGTCTACAAAATAGTTATAGAATATATATATAAATATACAGGACATCTGGCATCCAGTACTGTTTAAAATCACTGTCTTTGTAGGTTTGTGGGGTCTACAAAATAGTCACAAAATTTATATAGGTATACATGAGAAACAAAGACATTTAATGTCAACACAACAAAAAAGGACAAAATTTTGTTATAAAAACAAATTCTTGTGAAATCATTATTTGGCAAGTTCTGATTGCTGATAACTCACACACAAAAATTAACAGGAAAATCTACACATCTACAAAAGTATCCCCCATATCAGATACTTTTCATTCTTTTAAACTTTTATAATGTGATTAACTGGAATTATTGTTTTGAAATAAGGTTCATATGAAACCTTAAGTTTTCAGGGTAACTTTAATCCAAAGGTTCTATTTCTTGATTCAGGGTCATTTAAGACCTATTTATAGCTGTCTATAGTTGTGTATAATCCAAACCTCATGTACCAACTAGATATTTTGTGTTATAAAGTGCGTACTATACATGACCAAGTACGGTATTAATAAATGTATTCAAAGTATGCAATTCTAAAACAAAATATTGTGTGAAATTTTTTTACCACAAAGAGCAGCATCACGGAAGGATTTTCTGGGAATGCATATTTATAGAACAATGAATTTTACTTCGTACCCTGAACATTTAACCACATTTGTAAAAATATCTCAGCTTGGAAATGAGCCATCATTCACATCCAAGTTTACGATATGGACTGAGCAACAGAAGAAAACGTTACCATTACTGCCTATAAAAAAACAATTGTGCATATTGCCCTAGTTCCCTGCTCATTTATTACTCACCCAGTTCATACTATACTAGTTCCTTTCCCATGTATTACCCCTATCAATACTACTACTAGCTCTCTGCCCATTAGTTACTCACCCCTGTCCTGACAATACTACTCAATCTATTCAGAACTCCTGTCAGGGTTCTAGCTGTGGCTGTACTGTAAATATCCGGTAAACTGGGTTTAACAACATGCTTGACTTGAGGTAAACTAGGTTTATCTTCCACAGGTTTGTCATCGCTCACAGGGGAAGACGCTGAAAGGACTTCTGAAATGTAAAATAATTATGATATAGTATCAAAATTAACTTTTGATTTTCATATGTTGTTAGCTATTCTGTCTCAATCTTTTTAAACTGTGTAACTTTTCCCAGCATTTCACACCACAAGACCTACCGTTTCACTTCTTACCAATTATCTAATTGATAAAAAAGACTCTTTGCATGCTTTGCTTGTGTAGCTCTATTATTCTTTGTGTTCTGATGATAATAACATCAAATAACATCATCCAATGAATTTTTGTCTCTATTTTTTCAAGGTGTGTAGGGTGTTAAGCAACCAACAATCAATCAATCAAGATGTGTATCTTTACAAAATCTGAGTCCCCTTATTAGTTCTTCAAATCTGTTTGTAGCAATATCTATCTAATATATACTGTGGAATCTGGATTCATTTAATTTAGTGGGTACTAATTTTTGTGGATTGAGGCATTTTCCTGAATATTAGATTTTGTTATTTGATTGTGGTTTTTCAGAAGTCTTCATAAATTCCTATACAGATTTGTTATTCTTTGGAATTTGACTTTGTGGTTCCCAGGAACCATGAATTCCAAGGAAATTGGTATCCAACAAATAATAATGATCCACAATAACTTACCTTTGTCTGTTGTTTTAGGTTTCCTTTCTGTAGAGCCTTCCCTTGATGCTGATCGGCTCCCATCTGTGAAATATGTATAAATATATATTATTTACTGTGAAAAAATATATGCATATTAGGTCTACTATAGAAGGGGGAAAGTATATATAATACCAAGGGTGCTGAAAACGGGAGTACAACTGAACTATAGGCTTATGGCTAGGGATATAGATACATTAGAAAGAGGTACCGTTTAAAACATGAATAAAATGTTTATTCTTCAGTCTTCTGCATGTTCTGCTTATTAAACTTGTATTGGTAATTTAGTCCAAAATATTCAAAATAATACATGTAATATATAACTATATTTTAATAGCATGATAAATAGATTAAGTTACATTATAACAGTTTGCACTGTTAGCCACTAGTCCGATGCCTCAGACTAGAAAAAAAATTATTTGGACTAGCAAGTATTTGCAAAACTTTGTTTAGGCACATAAAAAGAATGGCAGAATATTGGTCTTCCGACTAGTAGTTCGAAATTTTTTGGTGCAGATTGTATATAAATAAATAGACAGCTGTCTATGTTCAGGACCCTATATTCCTCTTTATATCTGCTGGTTTTATCTCATGAGGGTTCTGTCTCATTGACCTATATATATACCCTATACACCTCTCATCTTCTTTTATTCATATCAAGAAGGTAACAGGCATATTTTTCTCTAGTGTTCCATCAGTAAATTTACAGTAACTTACTTTTCTTTCTATTCCAAAGTCTAGTAAACAGACTTCCTCCTTCTGAAATGTCTGAACTCAAAGGTCCAAATGAGGTCAAGGTTGTTGGTGGTTCATCCCATTGTGACATTTTATAACTTTCCCCCCACTAATTGATTACTCCATCTTCTGTATATGATCTGTTCACATTCATGCCATTGTTTCAAACAAATGTCCTAAAATGGAAGGTTTATGTTTCACATTACAGTAAGAAATCATCAATGTTATCTGAAGTGAGAAAAAATAATCAGTGTTTTCTCATCATGCTCATGTGAGGTTGCTCAGTATGAAATTATCAGTGTTTTCTCATGTGAGGTTGTTCAGTGTGAAATTATCAGTGTTTTCTCATGTGAAGTTGTTCAGTAATGAATTGTCAGTGTGTTCTCGTGTGAGGTTGTTCAATGTGAAATTATCAGTGTTTTCTCATGTGAGGTTGTCCAGTAAGAAATAATCAGTATTTTATCATGTGATGTTTGTTGTTCAGTAAGAAATTATCAGTGTTTTCTGATGTGAGATTGTTCAGCATGAAATCATAAATGTTTTCTCATGTGAGATGGTTCAGCAAGAAATTATCAGTTTTCTGATGTGAGGTTGTTCAGTAAGAAATTATTAGTGATTTCTTATTGGTGGCTGTTCAGTGAGAAATCATCAAAGTTTTCTCATGTGAGGTTATTCAGTAAGAAATTATTATTGTTTCTCATGTGAGGTTGTTCAATGTGAAATCATCAGTGTTTTCTCATGTGAGGTTGTTCAGTAAGGAATTGTCTGTGTTTTCTAATGTGAGGTTGTTCAGTAAGAAATTGTCAGTGTTTTCTCATGTGAGTTTGTTCAGTAAGAAATTATCAATGTTTCCTCATGTGACTGTGAGGTTGGTCATGATCTGACAGTAAGAACTTAACAGTGTGAAATTGTTCAGTAAGAAATTATCAGAGTTTTTTGATATGAAGTTGTTCAGTGAGTAAAAAATTATAGTGACAGTATACGTAGGAGGTACATTTTTATACATGTAGTCTTATCAATAAATACAAGGTACTAATTGCTTGTACATAACTGGTCCTACTAAAAGGCACACGGGGAATGAAAAAGCGCACAGGGAAAGAAAAAGCGCCTGGGGAAGAAAAAAAGCGCCCAGGGGAATAAAATAATGATAATTCATAACAATAAATGTTTTCCTGAATAAAAAAAAAAAATCATTGCTTGTTTTGTCCTTCATATAAATGGGGATATATACCATGCTACATGTACATCTAAAGTGTGTAGATAGTGTTGTTGCATTTTTACATTTTAGATTTCGAAATTGTATATAAGTAAGTAAGTCCATATAAACAAGAGTATATTATATATAAAAGAATCATGAACGATATTGTACTCGGTCAAAACATATATTTCGTTATTTAAAAAAAAATCAGTTACCAATATAAAAAAGAAAATGTGGTATGATTGCCAATGAGACAACTGTCCACAAAAGACCAAAATGACACAGGCATTAACAACTATAGGTCACCGTACAGCCTTCAACAATGAGCAAAGCCCATACCTCATAGTCAGCTATAAAAGGCCCCGATATGACAATGTAAAACAATTCAAAGGTCTTATATTTGCAACTGCATGGCAAACACTTTTCAAAGTTTTGTATTTTATTAAACACACTTGAACTGATCGTGGAAGATTGTGGAATGGTTTCAACATGCCTGCCACTTAAAAAAGAAATTGTGATACCTGGTACCATCTACGATCTGAAGAGCTGGAATTGGCAGACTTTGAAATGTTCCTCATAAACGAAAATGTGGATTATTAATGAAAATGGGTTTTTCCCATGACCAGTCTTGAAATTGATTAATTTCAGTTGTTTTTGCATTTTTCAATTGGATATCGTTTTTGAAAAACATGTCTTTTGATGTCTAACATTTTATAAATCTTCAGTATAGACTGTGATCCATTATCTGTATATGTATTAGGAAATCCCTCCTTCAAAGGAGCACTTCCTAATGAATATGTTTTTCAAGAAGTCTATATGTCTATATATACTTAGTTTGAAAATATAAAAAAAATAAAAATATAAATGTACGTCCCGTGGGGTGTACGTTGGCTACTTGCCAGACGGGAAGGTCTTTAAGAGTTCATTTCTCTTGGCATGTAAAGCATAGCATAATTTTCTGGATATGTATTCTACCATAAAACAATTGTCAGTGCATTTGCATCTGCAACCACAAGCACATAATAAGTGACTCGGATCTAAAATGAGCTGTGCGTCTATTGCAACGTTGGTAAGATTAAAGCATTTGGTACAGTTTCTAAAGCTACAAAGAAAGCTTTCAAGTTCATGCAGGTATGGTATGTGGGTATCATGCAAAGTCTTACATTCAAGAAGGAAGTGATCTACCGTTTCTGCGGATTCTTTGCATACATGTATTAAGCAGGTTGGATCTACACTATTTTGATTAAATAAAGCTTTGATGCTTTGAAGATAGTAGGTTCCTGTAAGAAGCTTTAGTTTTGTTTTAAGACGACTTATATCCTGAGATGATGTGCCAACACTTGCAAGACAAGGATGAGTGTTTCGCCAGAGTATATTGTTAGTGGATAGATAATTGAGAGAACTACAAATGTATATCATATAGGGATACTTTTGTTCTCAATTGATCATGCCAGACACTGTCAACTGCTTTTTTGACTTGTGTTTTCCATCGATTTTTATTGATGGGATTGAGCATTAGATAATGAGCTGAAGGTAGATTATACTGGGCTAGAATGCATCTTGCTTTTGAGAACCAGCTTTGAGAGTTGAAACCAGACATAAGTAGTTGTCGTTCAGCTAGATCTTTTTCTATTGAGGATTCCATTCCACATATTTTGTTATAGATATTTATGACAGCTTTATGTACATGTATTGTTCCTTGTATTGGAATTACTCCTGTCATAGTATAGACAGCTGCATCTGCCATATTATTTGGCAGTGATAGGATTTGTTTGATTGCTTTCCTATAGAATACTTCTA
This sequence comes from Mytilus galloprovincialis, assembly GCF_965363235.1. NCBI lineage: Eukaryota > Metazoa > Mollusca > Bivalvia > Mytilida > Mytilidae > Mytilus > Mytilus galloprovincialis. The sequence continues at coordinate 72,484,436 of NC_134842.1, read as the reverse complement.
ATGGCTCTATGTGTTTTTTGTCTGGAAGTAATATATCTAGTCCATAAATAAGGACAGGTAGGATATATATTTGAAAGATATGTAGACAAGTAATTGGGTTGAGCCCATTCTTTCCGTGAAGACCAGCCCCCATCAGGCTATACATTGTCCGTCTGGCTTTAGAAATATTTCCTTCAATATGATTGTTGATTTTTTTCTTTAAGTCAGAGCTGTGTTTAATTCCTATATGAGGAGCCGAACTTGGCTGAAGCATAGCTGTATCTTTGATCTAAAATTCAAAGTCTGTATTTCTTGTGGCGGGCACATTTTTCAATACAACATGATACAAGGCTCTTGGCGGGTTGGAGTTTGTATTTTTCATGAATACTGTAGTTTTCAACTGCACTTATCATCGACTGGAGATCTGAAGGTGAATTTGCAACCAGGGCGACATCATTAGCGCAGGTCGGGGAACCACAATTATATATATTCCCAATGTAGGAACACAGACTGCTATTTTCCAGTTGGTCTAGAATGTCGTTTATATATACTTTATAGAGTTCGGTACTGAGAATTCCACCTTGTCGTACTCCTTGGTGAACAGGGAATGGATTTGATATTAAACCATTCCATTTGATTGAGGTTATGGCATACATTTGTAAGTACTAAGTTGGCGTATTAAGAGCCAGAGCGTTCTACCTACTCCTGATAATATAAGAAGAGTTTACAATGCAAGCTATCATGGTTGACGGCATGGAAAGCAGCCTTAGCATCCAGTAGAGCAACAAAGACAGGTAATTTTTAGTCCATGGATTCTGCAATTGATTCTAATAGTATGAGAGCACTGTATAGTGGAGAAACTCCGGGAATAAAGCCTCTTTGTAAACGATTTTGAAGATTTCAATAATGTCTCTGATCAGCTGTCTGAGGAGTATTTCTAATATTTTCCTGATAATTGGGAGTACAGTGATACTGCGGTAATTTTTTGCATCTGTTGGTAACCCTTTATTTTTGAAGATTGGGGTAAGTATTCCATGTTTTAGGCAATCTGGAACTGAGGCTTCCTTGCATATGTTGTTAATTATTGTGGTAATTCCTTGTAGTAAAGCATCACTGCCATACAGGCAAGGGGTAATCGTAATCAGTAATCGTAATCAGCTGTAATCGATTACATTTTGCAGTGTAATCCTATGTAATCAGTAATCATGCCATTTCTGATTACAAGTAATCATAATGTAATCGATTACATTGCAAAAAACAGGTGTAATCATGATTACTTTTAGATTACTTTAAGATTACATTCATATGATTACTTGCTGATTCAAATCTTGTATGTATATGAAAATAGTTTTTGAAAGACAAGTTGAAAATAAGAAAATGTAAAGCTTGAATGAAAAATCATGGAACTAGTATTATTCACAATGATGGGACCTTGTTTAATGTGATAAATTGTATCATCTATATAACAAAGGAGTAGGTCCGGTAAGACCCCTTTTTGGCCCCAAAATATAACAGTTTTACAAAATTGTTAAAATGTAAACTTTTAGTTATTTATTGGACAGTTGAATGCTTCTGCTACATAAATATGGGCTGTTTTTGACAATACAATGCACATATATCGGGTTGTAGCACCAGTAAGTCATGCTAAATTACTGAAATCTTCAAAATTCTATCATTTTAGTTAAATTTTAGACGGTTTCCTTGTAAAACGAAAGTGGCCGCATTCGTGTTCATCCTTAATATTGAAATGTAAGTTGTATTTTATGATAATACATAACATATATAAAGGTTGTGGATGAACACGGATGCGGCCACTTTCATTTTTGACAAAAACCATCTGAAAAGTGACGTTTTTTGGCATATTTGAGAGATTTTTCATATTTGAGCTTGAATCGGATCGTTTTAATGACTAAATCAGTTAAAATCTTTCACTTATACTAATTAAATCAAGTGAAATAGACACTTAAGTCTTTAAAAAGTGGTCAAAATCTTTCGTCAGATGAAACTGAAATTTGAGGCCAAAATGAGTCCTTACTGGACCTACTCCTTTATATTTTGTTTCAAAAAGATTTCCCACAATTATCAATGAAACGTCACTTCACCCGAATTTCCTGAATGTTCGATTCACATTATCCGGAAATTCGGGTCTGTCAAAATATACTGTTTTTTATATTTTATATTCACGGGAAGTGACGTTTCATTGATAATTGTGGGAAATCTTTTTGAAACAAATAAATATTTGCCCGACTCCAATGGAATCGTATCTTAGTTACCACTTCTTCTGGATATTTCTGGAAATATTTTACATCTATAAGCACAAAAAAGGTAGGACTTTGTAACTACATAAACACTTTAAACCTGCAAGGAAAACTTTATGTCAAAATTAGGTCTCAAAGTTCCCCCAAAAATTTGCTCTCAAACTCCAGATGTAAAAAATGGCTTCAGCGTTATCATGGTTATGACGTCATAGGAAGGCGTCCCTGAAAAAAAATTAAAATAGCCTTGCCAGACGTCATAATTATTTGGACTACCAGTGACCCAAACTAACTATTAAACCAACAATCTAGGGAAAAAATGCACCCTTGATATCTCTGTGATTATCCTAAATATTCTTCAAGAATCCATAGAGAGACATAATTTTCTTGAGCAGTTCTCAATTTTTGTAAGAATATGCCACTGCCCATAATTTTGGACCAACAGCCCAGGGATGATACTGGACCCAGGGTAGATCCGAGAATTGTCACGTGAATAAATGTAGGTAAATACGTTTATCTTATACTCAAAGTAAAGTAAAGATAACGAATTCCTATACTTTTCAACGGAAACCATAATTTTGTTTAGGTATATTTACGTTTTTATCCCTTCATGTGATGCAGGAAGTCAATAAACTAAATTAGTAAAGAACCGGTTCCGGACAAAAGCGGACTATCCGGTCGCGGTATTAGGATATTTTGTTCTTTTGGTATACCCGAGACATGTAATACAATATTGTATTAAGCTAGTTCTCTGCTGACTACTATACTTTGTTGAAAGACAGCTGTTCCAGTTTCATATTGTATAATATGTCTCCGGGATAAAAAAAAAAAAAGATAAAAAAAAGGGGGGGTTAAGGTGTCAAAGGAAGATTGTCCTTGACCTTATAGTTAAATATTTTTTAAAAGGTATTTTCTCTACTATTTTAAATTTAAATATTTTTATATAATCAATGGTTACAGTGTCTCAGATTGTTATCTCTTTTTCACCGGCTCTATTTTTTTACCCTGGTTATTCACTGTAATTTCACGGGAACCTCTATCTTCAACCTCGCTAATGATGTCTAGTTTAGTTTAATTAAACAAAAATGCGTAACGTAAAACTTTTAAGTTTTAGGCAGCGTTCAAATAATGTGTTGTTACTGTTTCAAAAAGTTTGCTTTTTAATGAATATTCTGTACAGAGTGACTTTAGGAACAAGTTTTCTTTAATAGCACAATAAAGGAAATTGGGGGGAAAAGTCAGAAAAAGCTTCCCAAAGCACTGTCTTGCTCAACTTAGTATTATTTATAGAAGAGTCATTTTAAAAATGTTTTACGGGGGATGGGGGTCAAATAAAAACAGACAGATTTTATGGTGGGGGTCAAGAAAATTTTATGTTTGATTTCAAAACCAGCCCCCCTTCCAGGTAAAAAAAATATGTGCTTTATATCGATCCGATGAATAACAAACATTATTGCCAAACAATTATAATCTCTTTAAAAGAGGGAAGAAATATACCAGAGGGACAGTCAAACTCATAAATCGAAAATAAACTGAAAACGCCATGGCTAAAAATGAAAAAAAGACAAACAGACAAACAATAGTACACATGACCCCACCCCCAACAAAACTAAGGGGGATCTCAGGTGCTCCGGAAGGAAAATCAGATCCTGCTTCACATGTGGCACCCGTCTTGTTGCTCATGTTATAATATCAAATCCGGTAAATAGTCTAATTCGGTAGGTCACATTAATGAAAGGGAAGCGGATTGTTTTCTTATTAGTTTCGACATCAAGGAACATATCCGATATCATTTGTGAAACGGTTATTCCATAACAATAACGGTCAACCAACTCGTAATGGCGTCCGTAAAATTTACGAAGTGATGATTTCAATCTCACCATTTGGAACTCTTGATTTACGATGATCAGAATCAAAAAATGAACCAATAGATTTAAGCAGCCGCAGAGAGAGATGAAAATATAGGTTCCACAACTGCAACAAGTGTATTACGATATTTCTCCACCACAGTCGAGATAGTTTAATTTTAATATTTAAAGCGAGAGGCGTGCCGAGCTTTTTAAATAATTAAAATTTAACTGGTGAGAGTGGAGAAATATCGTCATACGGCACGAGTTACAGTGGTGGAATCTGTTTCTCTTATGATTTTTATCCTTCCTTTTCAAAGATTTGAGGAAAGTTGTGTACTTTTGATTTCCGGCAGATCACAAGTAATAATAGTTGTCGAATGTAAAGTATCAAAATAAAAGTAAAATCTGGAGTGCAACAAGTGTCAGATGGACCAAGTTTATTTCTTCAATGTTAATGATCTACGAGAAGTTATCAAATCACTGATCAGACTGTTTTAGTAAATTATTTCGTCCCTTTGACTATTTCTTTGACAAAGACTACCATCAACTTCGAGAAAATCGTACAGATTAAAAAAATAAGAAGTTAAAGGTTTCAAGGAAATGTATCACTCGCCTAGTATTTTGAATAAAACTGATTCAAATAAATAAAAATATTGCTAAAAGTGTCCATCAAAAACGAAAAAAAATAAATTTAAATCCTTAAAGGAGTCGATTGACGATATCGGTCATGTTCACTTAATTGTAGGCATTATCCTGCTGACCATTCTTGTTATTCTTATTCTCTCTCTTTCTTCTATAGTTCTCATAAAAACACACAATGCAAAATATCGTCATTCAAGGGTAATAACTCTTATGAGGAGTCATCTGACGTTTTCACGCATCTGACGTATTAGATCTTGTCATGCTGTACTTTTTTTGTCATATCTACTTAAGTTTCTGCAACAACAAAAAACGAATAATGGTAAAAAATATTACCCGATGACCATCATCACATAAACATAGAGTCGAATGGGCCATGGTTGCTTTCATGTAAATCTTGTCCAACTGTTATTTGTTCAACTTTCTTGTTGTACAAACATGCCTGTTAAAAGTAAAATAACACAAATACCGAACTCCAACGAAAATTCAAATCGTAATTTAAAGTCCCTTATAAAATCTAAAGCTCAAACACATTAAACCAATGGAAAACAAATGTCATCTTCCTGAATTAGTGCAGGTATTTTCTTAAGCAAAAAAGGTTGGATCAAAGTCATCAAACCTGGTTTTAAAACTAGCTGAACCTCTCTTTCCTAACGTACTGGAAAGACATAAAAAAAAAAAAAATAGGGGTACAACAGTCAACATTGTGTTATAATCTTATTCGCTATAAAAACCAACAAATATGTCAGCAAGGTAAAACTAAATGGCATGTATAGACACGCTATAGACAAAACACGTGACATAAGCACAAATGGAATTAATACAAGAATACACTAAATGATCAGAACACAATGGCGGGATGCACAAGTACCTAGCCAAGCCAAAAGGATATTACTAAAATGGAATACACAGTTAAGGTTAATAATTGTCAAAGACAAATAAAAAGAACACCATAACACGTAATAAAGATGATTAACAATTAACGTCATTACCTAGAATCTATACTCCAAGACAACTTTTTATGCATTGTGGCTTGGATGGAGAATCGTCTCATTAACACTCATTCCACATCCTCTTATTCACATCATGTATTATTTGTGAAGTTGATGATACGAAATATTTACTAACAAGGTCTTGGTATTTTCCGATGAACTTTTTTTGTAGAAAAAGGACGTGATGTTCTTGGACTTACCCCTAGTTCATCAACCTTCTGCTCAGATTATGATGTTGTATTATAAAGTCTGACATAGCAGCTGCAATCTTTTGAATACCGAAAGAGTTGGTAAATGTTTATCCCATTTGCAGATGAAGTCGGTATATTGCTACTAAGGTGTTCTAGATGATATATTATTGGAACCCAATCAGAAAAGTTTGGATTGTTAATGGAAAACATATCATCAATTTATCTGAATGTGAAATTAAATGGCTTCTTTGATCTTCTTGTTTTTGACAAATGTCTGAAGGAACTCCGACTCATATGAAAACAAGAAGAGGTCGGCAAGGAGAGGCGCACAGTTCGTTCCCATAGGAATGCCGTCAATTTGTGGGGAAAGTCAACCTCCAAATTCAACAAATAAGAAACTGCGGCATACTGATCACTTGTTCCTCTATGTAGCATGTTTTACAATTTTTTTCTCTATTAAAAATTATTTGCCATATGATATCCCAAAGAAATACATTTATTGTCTTATTTGCAGATCTCTATCTGATTACAAATGTGGTTTAATTATAGATGTGATTATGTTATTGTTCTTTCATAAATTTGAAAATACTGTGAACGACTAACGAGAAAATTATTTTACTCGCGTAGTAATGTTATTAACCAAATGTGAATTCTTAAAAATTCTAAAGAACTTCAGGATAATTTTATATCTAGTAAAATTGAGAATGGAAATGGGGAATGTGTCAAAGAGACAACAACCCGACCATAGAGCAGACAACAGCAGAAGGTCACCAACGGGTCTTTAATGCAGCGAGAAATTCCCGTACCCGGAGGCGTCCTTCAGCTGGCCCCTAAACAAATATATATTTACTAGTTCAGTGATAATGAACGCCATACTTAACTCCAAATTGTACACAAGAAACTAAAAGTTAAATTAATACAAGACTATCAAAGGACAGAGGCTCCTGATTTGGGACAGGCGCAAAAATGCGGCGGGGTTAAACATGTTTATGAGATCTCAACCCTCCCCCTATAACTCTAGCCAATGCAGAAAAGTAAACGCATAACAATACGCACATTAAAATTCAGTTCAAGAGAAGTCCGAGTCTGATGTCAGAAGATGTAATTAAAGAAAATAAACAAAATGACAATAATACATAAATAACATCAGACTACTATAGCAGTTAACTGACATGCCAGCTCCAGACTTCAATTAAACTGAATGAAAGATTATGTCTTCATTATTAAATATCAGGCACACTCCTTCCCGTGAGGGGTTTAGTATCATACCATCATAACATATATATGAGAAGAACATAACCCGTGTCATGCCAACAACTGGTTTTCAAATAAATGTGTTGAGTTCCGACGCAAAGACCCTGGTCTGTTTCTGAAATTAGTCTGTTTCAGAAATTAGTCTGTTTCAGAAATTAGTCTGTTTCAGAAATTAGTCTGTTTCTGAAATTAGTAGTAACATAATTTTTGATTTTTAATCCTGCATGTATACCATTATTCCTCACGTGAAATTATATAAATTTAAAAAAAAAAACTTTGAACGACAAAATTTTGTGACGTTTACAAAGAAAGGGTTGCTGCTCACAAGAAAGCTATTAAACCAAGTGTTCTAAATGGTGAAGTTGAAATCATCCCTTCGTAAATTTTACGGACGCCATCACGAGTTGGTTGACCGTTTCCCTTTCATGAATGTGACAGTACCGAATTAGACTATTTCCCGGAATTGTTATAACATAAGCAACGCGACGGGTGCCACATGTGGAGCAGGATCTGCTTACCCTCCGGAGCACCTGAGATCACCCCTAGTTTTTGGTGGGGTTCGTGTTGCCTATTCTTTAGTTTTCTATGTTGTGTCATGTGTACTATTGTTTGTCTGTTTGTCTTTTTCATTTTTAGCCATGGCGTTGTCAGTTTATTTTCGATTTATGAGTTTGACTGTCCCTCTGGTATCTTTCATCCCTCTTTTACAATGAATGTGGTTTTTAAATTTGATAAGAGGTTTTTTTTTTTATTAAATATTAATTTGTTTATTTTGAGATTGTGACACAGTGATGACTGCTGTACCCATATTTTTACAATTTTACATATTATGTCTGTCTTGTTCACGCATTGTTGTAAATATAATGGAATTTGATGCGACTGTCATACAAGTGAGAGGTTTAGCGCTATTAAACAAGGTTCACTATGATCCACTGTTTTCTACACTTGAAAATGCCTGTACCAAGTCAGGAATATGACAGTTGTTGTCCATTCATTTGATGTGTTTTATTATTTGATTTTGCCATATGATTAGGGACTTTCCGTTTTGAATTTTTCTCGGAGTTCATTTGTTTTGTGATTTTACATTTTTTTCTCCATACCTTTTATATTGATAGTTAAACGTGTGATTGGCGTACCAAGCTATAATTTTGGTATCTTTGATAATCTTTAACAACCACTGAGTCGATGCCACTACTATTGCTTGTCTTTTTGTTTGTGATATTTTCGTATTCTTGTTTTTTGTTTTTGCTGATTTGCTTTGGTGTATACATTTTGGTGCTAATTTGATGCATGTGGCGTGGCTCTGTGCTTAAACATCCCGTTATTGTGCTATGGTTAAACTTGTTTCTCGCTTGTCGTTCGCGTTTTGCTTTGTGCTTTGTCTATATGCCTTTTTTATGTTTCTTCGTTACATATATGACGTGGCTCTGTAATTATACATCCCGTCACTGTGTTATTGTACTATGGCAAAATTCATTATTGTGTATTCTTGTCTCTAAATTGTTATGCCCCACCTACAATAGTAGATGGGCATTATGTTTTTTAGTCTGTGCGTCCGCTCCAGGTTAATGTTTTTGTTGGTCAAGGTAGTTTTTGATGAAGTGATTCAACTTGAAACTTAGTACACATGTTCCCTTTAATATGACCATCGAATTTTAATGCCAAATTAGAGTTTTTATCCCAATTTCACGGTCCATTGCACATAGAAAATGATAGTGCGAGTGGGGCATCCGTGTACTGAGGAAACATTCTTGTTGCTAATATGCTTGGTCTATATGCCTTTTTGTGCTTTTTTGTTACATTTTTGTTTGTTATTCTTAGTGATTAAGATTATAACGCAATGTTGACTGCAGTATATTTGACATTTTTACCTATTATGTCTGTCTGTTTTGTTTACGCATCGTTGTCAATATAATGGAATTTTTATGCGACTGTCATACAAGTGAAGGTTTAGCTAGCTATGAAACCAGGTTCAATCCACCATTTCCTACATAAGAAACTGTCTTTACCAAGTAAGGAATAATACAATTGTTTTCCATTGGTTTGATGGGTTTGATTTTTGATTTTGCCATTTGATTAGGGACTCTCCGTTTTGAATTTTCCTAATGGTTCAATTTTTTTTTTGATTTTACTTTTTGTACACATTAACTGTTTAAAAGATGTTAAATTATTCAAAATACGAAGGATTTTCCGACCTTAGGCTGACCTCATCTGGATTTGGCACAAGTTTTTGAAATTTTTAGTTTTCAATGCGCTTAAACTTTGAACTTGATTACATTTTTATTCGATCGTCACTGATTATTCTTATGTAAACGAGACATGCATCTTGTGTATCAAATTGTAAGCATGGTCTCTTTGATAAGTTTTCACAGAAACACGAAAATTGGCAAAATCAATCTTCAAGATAGATATGGACAATTTCGGCCATTTGTCTCATTTGGAGATCTTATCATTCCGATCATTTTTTGGTGCTACAGTTTCTTTTTATCTTTTATAGTTTTAAAGTTAATATCCCAAATCGGAAACAAAACTAGATAAAATCCTTCCAGAACAAAAACTCCAATAAGAAGTCGTATGACAGTTTTGGTCAGAATAGACAGATGAAAGATCTTTGGTAGATCTTGAAATTTTCAACATTTCTGTCAATTTTCGATTTCATTTATCTAAAAAGAAAATTATGATTACAAATACTTGCATTGTACCCATATGTTCATTTGTATCATTGCTGTTACATTTGAACTGTTTTTTTTTTTTTTTTTCGGGGGGGGGGGGGGGGGGGGGTTGGCTTCTGTCCATTTCAGATTGGCTCTGACAAAACTTTTGTTTAGCTTCTCTTTATTATTATTAGTATTCGAATCTTATCTTCATCGATTTCTTTTCATTTTTCTTTCTTGTCTACCCATTCTCCACAATTCTGCAATCGCATCTTATCTTCCTTTTTTTAAAGTCCAACGTAGGTTTGACAAATTATTTAAGCCTTAAAATCGTAAAACATAGACTATTGGCTTCTCATTCTTAAATTATAAGTGAAAACACAATAATGACAAAAGTTAAAATTTGAATTTCTTTATGCATTTTTAAGTTTCGAAATATCATCAACGTTCGAACAAGATTTTTGTAAAAAAAACAATAAACGAAAAACAGATATAGTATACAGCAACACACAAAAGCCGCTGAATTACAGACTATTGACTTAAAACAGTCACATGTATAATGTGGTGGGTAAAACATATTTTTTTGTCGCCCAACCACCTAACCTGGGAAAGTTGTGTAACAGCACAACATAAGAACAACCTATACACATCAGGTGAAAAGGCTTAACTCATCATATGGATAAAAAGAAAAACCACCTAACAGTTACTGAAGGCTAGTTCAAGATGTTCAAAGCCTATATAAACTAATAAAACTCATAACTATGTATATGAGCCTAAAATATCAAGTAGTACACATCAAACATCCAATGGATTTAGTGTAAAGACGTCAATAAAAAAAACCATGGTCTTGTGCAATTCCAAAATATAGGTATCGACAGAATGTAAGGCCATGAATGTACAAATGTATTGAGCAATGATATTTAAGTGGGTTCAAATATTTTGATAAAAACAATCAATATTTGAACCTAAAAATCATTATTTAAAGAATTATTCACGGTGTAATATATATAACCTTTACCCGGATCGTATCTAAATTGACGAGTTTGTACAGCATCACTGCAAATATTAGAGGTACAGCCAAACTTCCAAGCCAAATCTGTGTATATATGAACGAATTTAGTAAAGGTTTTGAGTTAGTTGTTGTAACGAAATCATTGGCTTTATTATCTACAAGTAATACATAGATTACGTTCAGTAATGTGTTGTTGAATTTACCAATGCACTTTGGGCGGGTCTTTACAAACTTTGGCCATACACTGTAATTTATGACAATAAGGAACCCGTTTGCTGTTATAAAGGGGCGCAATTGAAGTCTATCGACGTACTCTGAATTAAAAAGAAATAGATAAATCTATTCAAAAGTGTAGGGTTGCTTTCGTGCTCGTCCATCAAAATAACGTTTTCTTTTATGTTCCGATTTGCATTCGTTTGGTCATTTTAAATAAGTTTTACAGGACAATGGTAAGTTCAGTTGTTAATTTTACGTGAATGCACAGGTACCAATACAATGTACACAATAAGATTACATAACATATTCTTTTATAAATGTCCGTTCCAAGCACACGCCCGTAAAGGTACATGTTAAAGTCTCAAAACTCTGTAACAAAACAAAAACCCAAGAAAATTTTCAAAATCTACTGGAGCTTTATGTTATCAATCTATAAGAGAATTTCAAACATCTCTTCAGTTGCTTATAAATGCTTCTATTCACGTCATTTGAAATGAAGTCGATAGTTGTCTCATTTGCAATCATACCACTTCTGCTTTTTTTTAAATGTAACTCCAGACTATATATATCCTTACGTTAACTGCCAAACAAAAGGTCCTCCAATTTGTAAAATTATTCAAACATTTTACTCCAACTGCTATCTCTTGGTATACTTCAAACTATTATATTGAAGAAAAGCTGTAAATTGGTACTGTTCAGGCTCTCCTGTCTATTGAATTATAAAGTGATAAGTCTCCTCAGGATTCTTGTACTACATTAAATTTATCCCTGTGCTAGATTAAAACAAGTATGTTGGAAATGATCAATAAAAAGATGTGGTTTAAGTGCCAATGAGACAACTCTCCATCTAAGTCACAAGATGTAATGTAAAATGTAAACAATTATAGGTCAAAGTACGGAGCCTTATCTCACATCGAACAGCATCATAAAAAATGACGTGATATGAGAGTCTAAGGGAATTGAACTAAGCATATTTAAAAGATATAGAAAACGTCACGAATCTGACTTAATCCTGAAAACGTAATGTTGATCACTAAAGTGTCTAATGAAGTCAAGGTCAGACGAATTTTGTCTGGCCAAAATATATATACTAGTATCCTAAACTTTCTGTAGATACCAATTAAAGTTGATCTATTTCTCATAGTTGACGAAACATTTTTGAATATAGTTATCAAAGGTACCAGGATTATAATTTTTCAAACTATTTATTAAGCCAAAAAAGAACAAAGTTGAAGAGCATTGCGTTGAAAAAAATTGTCAATGAACAATAACATGAATACAAGTTTGTCATATAATTACAAATGGAATCTTCAGACGATAAGTAAACGCAATAGTAGTATACCGCTGTTCGAAAGTCAATTGAGAGAGAGGAAAAAAACCCGATTACAAACTAAAACTGAGGGAGACACATTAACTATGGACGGAAAACAACGAAACAACAGAAACACAAAACCAAACTACAATGCAATACACACAATATAAAACATTTATATTCAACATATAAATTAAAAACCTCTTCATTGACGTAAATATAAAGGCTTATCCAATTTTCAAAGCGGAGTATAATGAAATATGGACAAAATAGCCACGATTGAGGTAATTATAAGGTTTTATTGTTTAATTTTACAAATTGTCGAAATAAAAGCATTTTTAAAAAGATGTTTGCATTGTTTTTAATTATTAATTATTTTAAGTAGTTTCGAATTTAATAACATTGTTCAAAATGATAATCATATTGTATGTTTGTTCTGTCTTTGTGTGATTTTTCATTACAGCAATATCTTGTGGTGTGAGTTGTCCTTTACATTACATCCCAGCTCCTTTGTTCTAACAGGGGTGATCTGAGCCGGATCACCCCTACCAGATCACCCCAGTTTGAGTTTATTTTTTATGAATGCTTTCCTTTGTTCTGTAACATTTTGGCGGGAATGTCAAATCCACTATAAAACTTATAATTAATTATACACTGACACACCGCGTCCTTGTGGGATACCTTTTAATTATTTGCATTGTATTAATAACATTTCAACAATCTCAGTAGGTAGCACTTCTGTAAATAAAGACAAATTTGAATGCTATATCCAAAAGGAACTCCTTTTTCGGATCAAATTTTTACTATGAAATTTCTTTAAAAAAATAATATCTGGAACGGAAAGTTCACATGCACTACTATCCATGCACTACTATCTTTTGAAAAGGTCCAAACAAAGGGTTGTGCAGCATATTATCAACATTTGAATTCCTCGAAGTTATAAGCCCTTTTTTCTAACGACTACAAATATTTTATTCAATTAATTACTGATATCTAAATACCTAAGTAGCCCTGGTCGCATAATTAGGAACCCCTGTATTTTAACAGCCTCACTTGACCAGGAAAAATATCAAATGAGTTTAAACTTACAATAGTTTTACATACATATATTTAAATAACCAATATAATTGATTTCACCTGATAGGCACCACTGTCTACATTGTAAAACATTAAATCACTGTCGTATATCCGGTTCACTGAACAAACATGTGTCGATTTAAATTTGAAAACAAAAATTTGACTGAGAAAATTGAGTTATTGCAGTTAGAATTGGAATTAATGGATGTGATTGAACACAATTTGAGATTATTCTGTAATATAAGGTTGCAGTCTTGTAATTGACTGCTCCATAGGCTTACATGCTAAACAGCTGATCTTTGAAAATAAAAAAATAAAAAATGCTACATAGAAAAAAAAATCATATTCATATCATGTATGTTCTAATGTGAAATTGTGATTTAATTGAAAAAAGGTGGGTCATGCCACGAGGAATAAAAAGTTACGTAACCCTGAAGTCAAAACATTTTTTTTTCTACTTTCTTCTGTTTGCTGTTTTTACTAGGCCGCACCGATCTCAGTAAACATGATATCCTTCCACTTTCCTGGATTGATATCCCAAAGAAGATGCATTTTTTTTAAATCTATATACATGTTTTAATTCAGCATAAACCTATAATCAAACAGTAAAAAATTAGTCCAGAAAAAAAATCAGAAAAAAATGGACTATTTTGTTTCCCTCCATGTTTTGACATGCACCGGAAACTGGAGTTGTAATACGAGACTGGTACCATAATGATTATAAAAAGGATAAAGCACATGTGGTGAGTACTAATTAATGTACTACAAAGCACGCTATATGTAGTAATTTACTAATATGCATTATATATACTCAAGACATATATTCAAATATGGATTTCAATAAAAATATTGGTTTTCTTTCTATAAAAATAACATATTGTTCACTACGTTATTCCTTAGATACAATAAAATTATTATACATGGAATCGAACTCACTTTTCGTTTAGAGCAGTGGAACCAAGTAATGTATTCCTCCATTTTTTCGATAAAGAGTTCAATCTTCGATCTGCATATATACTTTATATCCGATTGTAGCAATAGTATTTTTAATTCTTTTTTCATGTGCAGTTTCAGCAAAGCCTGTACAGACTGCATATTTAGTTTAATTTTATCGAATATGCATTTATTACATATTTTCCAATTAGCCCATTTAAGATACAAAATGGCCTTCAGCTAAAGACTGGGAATCTATGAAGGGTGATTGGCCAGAATTGGAAGAGGTATTTGAATCTATAGATGGCACCTGCCATTGAATAAATCGCCCAGCAAAAAAAAAAACACCATTTTTTATAGTGAACATTGTCATATACCCTGTATTAAAACGCAAGTCATAAAAGACATAGGAAAGAAAATAAGATACATCAAATCTGGTTTCCTTGGTCATATCAATGACTAACACATTGGTGGATGCGATCGGCCCACACGAGACATTTTCGTTTCATCGTGATTGTTACTTACTTGACTATACCATATATCCATCTGAATTTCATATGGCATCATCATATACTGTAAGGCAGATACGCAATCAAAATTCAAAAATCCGCAGTCAACGCAAATGTTTCAATGAAACGGTTCGTGAAAGAAGACTTAATGTAGAACATTTCATAAGACAAATGACAATTGATAAAATAATAGGTTCCCTTTATAGACCTATAAGAACGATGTTGCACCTATTAAAGAACTATGTGCAGCTCTTTCCCTACGATACCTGCCTCATGAATTATGTACATCATAAATAAATTACCTCAACATCTTACATTGTATATATTTGTATTACTGTATTCAATAATGGTTGAATTTAAGTTTGCTTTTTTGATAGATTCGTGTCAATTGATGAATTGAAAAACATAGTTATCAGAGGTACCAGACTTATAATTTGAAACGTCAAACGCGCGTTTCGTCTACATAAGACTCATCAGTAACGCTCAAATTAAAATAGTTAGAAAGACAAACAATAAAGTTGAAGAGCGTTGAGGACCCAAAATTCCAAAAAGTTTTGTCAAACACAGGTAAAGTAATCTTTGCCTGGTATAGGATAGTTTTAGTTTCGAATAAGGTTTATGACCCCTTCTGTAGCCTTTTTAGTACGAACTTTTCAAACTTCAATTGTATCAAAACTACAGATATAATGAATAATAGAGATACGCCATTTTGTACATTTTCCAAGGGTAAACTTGATGCAAAGCATTATTTCCTACTGTTTCATTGCATTTAATAGAAAAAGAGGACTTTGTGGCAAATAAATCAAGATTTTTATAGAAAATTTACAGCCTTTATCCTTGTACTCTCATACTTGGCAATTTGATGACTGATAGATTTAGGATTATTGCATGCAGTGCTAGCATTGATTTCCTTAAAACAAGTTTATAAATGTAGTTATTGGTTAAAACAAATATAAATATGGGCAAAATCAAGTACACCCTATAGAGTGCGCTCGATTTTAGTGACTCAGCACGAGGTGTTTTGGAATTTACAGGTTGCTTAGAACTTTTTGTAAAAAATAAACACTAGCACATCATAGAAAATCAAGTCAGTAATTTGTGTTTCAAATTTTATAAGAAAAATCTCTGAATGAAAGGCTGTGGATTTTCTATAAAAATCTTGATTTATTTGCCACAAATTAAAGTCCTCTTTTTCTATTAAATGCAATGAAACAGTAAAAAATAATTCTTTGCATCAAGTTTCCCCTGTGAATATGTACAAAACGGCCTATCTCTGTTATTCATTATATCTGTAGTTTTGATACAATTGAAGTTTGAAAAGTTTGTACAAAAATGGCTACAGAAGGACTCATAAACCATAAGTCATAGTTTTGAAGTAAATACTCCATTTCGTGCATTTTAATTTCAAACAATGGAGGTAAAGGGTTAGGTTAATTAACATTATGAACATTTATCATTTACCTCAATACTATTTTTGGTTTCGGTATCGGTATCGGTTTCGGTTTCGGTATCGGCTTATGGTGAACATGTCTAATAAGATATCTTTTTCAACGAGATCCTCGATATTTATTAGGTTACAACCTCAAAACTTTATTAGTCGATTTTTCGTTCAAGTAAACTAACGTTATGTAAAATAACATCCGTGATATGCTTTCTGTTATTATTTACATTGTTGTTACATCTTATTTTAACGATTTCAAATAAAATTTAGCAAAATCAATTCGTTATTAAAGAGTTTTTGTTTATGTGTAACCCTACGAATACTTTGCATTTAAATTTCAATTTAATTTCATTTTTTTAACGCAAAATGTAAAATAATTAACATTTATATGATACTTCATACATTTATACCTTTATTAATCAATGATATCAAATTCAGTTATCTCAGAAGCATTATTTCAGCAGTTCAAGCCAGACAAAATTCATAACGCTCATATGACTGAGCTATTCGAAGCTCATATACAGCCTCTTATAGATACATATACGCAATTGGGATGTGATGTATTACTTACATTTACATACTGGGATATGTTCCTTGAAGCAGTAGATATTTAGCCGTCAAATGTTAGAACAGAACGAGAGGGAAATTAGTCACTTTCTTGAGATCGTCATCTTAAATGTAACCTTATATTTTTGTAACCAACTGTACCGCACGAAGGTGGATGCCAGTTAACATACTCCATATGGTTCAATTTTCTGAGAACATTCGATCACCTTTTATATATGGCTACTTTGCTTTTTAGTCTGGACATTTTAATAGTACTAGGACCGACATGGCAACATAAAATAAAATTGAGAATGGAAATGGGGAATGTGTCAAAGAGACAACAACCCGACCAAATAAAAAACAACAGCAGAGGGTCATCAACAGGTCTTCAATGTAGCGAGAAATTCCCGCACCCGGAGGCGTCCCTCAGCTGGCCCCTAAACAAATATATACTAGTCCAGTGATAATGAACGCCATACTAATTTCCAAAATTGTACACAAGAAACTAAAATTAAAATAATACAAGACTAACAAAGGCCAGAGGCTCCTGACTTGGGACAGGCGCAAAAATTCGGCGGGGTTAAACATGTTTGTGAGATCTCAACCCCCCCCCCCCCAATACCTCTAACCAATGTAGAAAAGTAAACGCATAACAATACGCACATTAAAATTCAGTTCAAGAGAAGTCCGAGTCTGATGTCAGAAGATGTAACCAAAGAAAATAAACAAAATGACAATAATACATAAATAACAACAGACTACTAGCAGTTAACTGACATGCCAGCTCCAGACTTCAATTAAACTGACTGAAAGATTATGATTTCATCATATGAACATCAGGCACAATCCTTCCCGTTAGGGGTTTAGTATCATACCATCATAACATATATGAAAAGAACATAACCCGTGTCATGCCAACAACTGTTTTTAGAATAAAGGTGTTTAGTTCCGATGCAAAGACCTTATCAGTGACTCAATATTAACGCCAAAATATGCAATCTTTAATGACTTGACAACATTATCGTAATTATATCCCTTCTTAATAAGTCTATTCAAAGGTTTTGTAAGTTTCTGAGGTGAATACTGACACCTTTGTGCTTTATAAAGAATATTTCCATAAAAAATTGGATGTGAAATACCTGAACGTATTAGAAGTCTGCATGTTGAGCTATATTTACGAATGATGTCTTTATACCGATGATAAAATTTAGTAAATGTTTTGACTAATTTGTGATATCGAAAACCCTGGTGTAATAATTTTTCAGTAATACATAAATTTCTCTCGTTAAAATCTAAAACATTGTTACATACACGAGCGAATCGTACAAGTTGAGATATATAAACACCGTAAGATGGTGACAAGGGAACGTCACCATCTAAAAACGGATAATTAACGATAGGAAATGAAAAATCATCCCTTTTATCATAAATTTTAGTATTCAGCTTTCCATTAGTGATATAGATATCAAGATCGAGAAAAGGGCAGTGGTCATTGTTAGTATTAGCTTTATTTAAAGTAAGTTCAACAGGATAAATTTCATTAATATACATACTGAAGTCGTCATTATTGAGAGCCAAAATATCATCCAAATATCTAAAAATATTATTAAATTTGTTTATCAGATGTTGTTTCGATGGGTCTTTGCTTATTTTTGTCATAAATTGTAACTCATAACAATACAAAAACAGGTCCGCAATAAGTGGTGCACAGTTAGTCCCCATTGGAATTCCGATAATCTGACGATATACGGAATCCTGTTATAAAAGCCTCAAGGGGATTAGGTGGCACTGTAGGCATAACAAATCAAAAGTCAGCGCTTGTAAGATGGACCCTTACTAGACATTTCATAGAATCCATTAGTCGAGTAATACTGAAAAGGGATGGAACTGCTGCAAATTATGCAAATTCACAAGAGGAAACAAAGCCAACAGCAATGAAAAGAGATGAAGAACATGCTATTGCCATTGTGAACCATCTAAATGGTCCATGACTGATCCCTTTGGTGTGGAATCCCATTCTCTAGGTCTTATCAATATCTCTTCTAAAATGCATGCTTCAAGACATATTCGAGGTTTTTTGCTCGCAGCTGTTGAGTGAGGCTTGAACATGTCTAAACATTTTATCACTAGTGCTCTTTCTTAAGATCACAAAGAGTTTAAATAGTCCAATATTAAAGTCAAAAATAAATGCGTGTGAAAACATGATCACAAACACAAACCTTAAATATAATTCGGGGGAGATACTTTCAGGTCTCATAAATCCATAACTTGTATTTAGACGTGCACTGATTTCGGCAAAATGTAGAGATGATTTTATCATAGAACATGTGTTGTCGCACCCATTCCACTATCCCCTTTTCAAAATGACGGCACCATGAAAAAAAATATGCAAGTCGGATTTTGTGAAGCAATTCGAATCTTAAGTATCTTGTGCACTTTCCCTTCCTTCCTTTATACCATCACTCACAACTTACATCAGAGATGGTATGGCATTGTTTCGTTTCTGTGTGTGTTACATTTTAATGTTGTGTCGTTGTTCTCCCCTTATATTTAATGCGTTTCCCTCAGTTTTAGTTTATTACCCCGATTTTGTTTTTTGTCCATAAATTTACGAATTTTGAACAGCGGTATACTACTGTTGCCTTTATTGGTTCAATTTTTTAATGCTAAGAAAGGTAAAACATGCGGCGACCTTGCAGCTGGCTATTGAAATAATATATCCCAATGAGTTCCAATGGCGCACACAATAACAAATGTTTATGACTACTACAACATGAACAACTCTGCAAAGTCTACCGAAAGGGAACGCCGCAGAGACTACAGCTTCCATCAAAGTGTATCAGATTATTGAGGGGAGAAGTATTCCTGACTGGAAAACTTTGACAAATCGCCTTAGATTCCACCTTATGTGAGATTTACATAGGCAGACTGTTTGATAATTCGGAAATTATCAAAGTTATTTATACCAACACTGTTCATGACTGTCGTAACTTGTTTAGCACTCAAGAGAAGGTCTATACCCAATGCCTTACACTTTGACACGGAGTTTAGGGAAACGTGAAAGAGTGGAAGACCAATCATATGGACCTCTTATACAATTGTAATTGTTCTGTGTGTTCGCTACTATAAAAATAGGACATATACAAGCGAGTTGAGGTTGCAGATGGGGAACATTAGCAGTGTAAATGATGGGCGAAAATTTTCACCCATTCACTAACTACTAGTATTTGTCTGTCTTTCCCAAACAATTTTTAAACTATTGCCTGCTGCACATATACTTACCGGATGCGACGCAACTTCGTCTCTGTTTGGAGTAGGTATACAAACTGTCTGCAAGCTTCGAAGTACACGCACGACTATTTCAGTTGTTTTTAGAGTTTCGGTAATATTGACAATGATGAAGCCCTTGTTTTGGCATGAAAGATAATTTCAAAGCTTTATGATAAGAAATATCTCGTTAAAACCACTCCATCATAATAATTATTCAAGTTTGCCACTAGTAAAGACGTAAGTTTAGTCAGGTTACCTTCCTGTGAGACGGCACTGAAACACTATGTTTTACGTACTTCGTTTCAAACTAAAAATTTGTACCGCATTACACATTGATAAAACCCTATCCGGTCACTTTTAGAATACGGTTGGCGAGAGTAAAATGATTCATTACACCGCGTCTATTTTAAAAGAGGGCACAATTCAGTAGAATTCTTACAGGATCTTTTGTCTTCATTGAAAGAAAAATCTCAATATGAAAGAGTCATGTGCTTGTTCACTACAAAACCTTTCATGTCCGGAGCTTTGCTCCTGTAAAGGGTCAGAATTATGTAGCAATTTCAAATCATGTTCCTTGACAATTAACCAGAAGATATAACTCTGTTGTGTGGATCCCTTTAAGTTTTGAGTGCTTTTTAGTTTCAATGAATTTCATGAATGATCTTATTCAAAATATGTCTTCATGACAGTAGGATGCAGGTAAAAATAATATTTATCATTTATTAATGAGGTTGAATGTCAGCCGGCAAGGTAACTACTGTAAATTTAAAAGAAAATGACTTGTGTTGATCTTGTATAAAACAAAAAATGTTTGAAAAACGCCAATTTCCAGAATAAATCGATTTCTTATTCATTTTTTTAAAACATTTCCGAGATAATTCATTGCTAATTGATATGAGAAAATGTCTGTATCTGAAATTAACCTAAACTGTTGTATATTTCTTTAAATTTTGAAAGTATGGAAGAAAAAAATAACAGAATTTGATCTTTGACCTCATTTTATGCAAAACTGTTACCACATTTCTTTTTGACGACATCGATATTTCAATAGTACTCGTTCTTCCGAATCCAATGATATATAATGTAGCCATATAGCATGTTTGACGATTAAATCTAAAAAAATATTGGGTCTGGTCATCGTACTTATAGGTGACATTTTCCATTTGACATATGTATTATGTTCAGTCTGTTGTCGGTATATATCATTCTGTGTATACTTTTCAATTGAAATTCTTAAAGGTAGATTCATAGTATACCCCCATCTTGGATTGTACAATCACAGTACAAAATCGGTCTATTTATTTGCCCAAATCTGCAAATTGGGAGACGGATTTGCAATTTGTTTATCTATACAAAGAAAACTTTGTGATTTATTGTTTTATTCAAAACATTTTAACAAATATCATTTTTGTTTGTTTTTAGAATATTTATTTTTTCAAATGAGCCATGTAAGGGGAGATAACTCTTAGTAAAAAATATATACTGGAATAATTTGGATTTTTTAAATTTTTTACTTGTAGCAAGAAAGCAAGTTCGGTGACACCATTTTTTCTTTTTCTTTTTTTAAAACATATGATAAAACGTATCTTCTTACAATTTATTTCAAAATTCCATTTAATAGAATTTTTTTATGCACACAAATGTGTTTTTCATGAACAATCTAACCAAATTTGGGCAATTTTAAACGACTCATAGTTTGGAATATAGCATGGTGACCTATACTTTTTATTATATTTTTTGAAAAAAGCATAGTACAATCTTGATTTTAGTAAATTATAAGAAAATTCTGTCTCAAAAAGTCTATACTTATGATCTACCTTAACTTTTCTATTAATATCTGTTTAAGTGAGATTTACCCTATTTTTTCCCAACTCGCTATACAAATTTTCCCATTTTGTTTGACACTTAGGGGTCTCAGTTATATTAATGTTTAATTGAAGATATTTTAATCTTAAATCTTTGATTTTTATATATTATTTTTATATATTATTATATATAACTAATCATACTTAATAGATAATAATCTTACTGTACAATCTTACTGGTTAAACAGTAACTAATTTACAGGGATACCCGACTGAATGCTGTGAGTCGAGTAAGTTGTAAACAGCAGAGAAATGTGCAATAAAAGATTTATTTTATTTAAAAAAAAAATAAATAAAAAAATTATTATTTTCGCTTTTCAATATATATGTTAAAATGAATGGCTTAAAAATTCCATTTAAATGTTCTTTGTATCTGTCATATTTATTTCAACAGCACAAATAGCATTTTACCCTTATTTTCCATTTTAGCCATAGTGGCTTTGTTTCTTGACGTACAAGGAAATAAAATACAAAATCTATACTACTAAGATACTCTGAAACTCATTCAGCCCAAGTTTGGGTGAAATTGATTCAGCAGTTTCAAAGGAGAAGATTTTTTAAAGTAAGAAAACTAGATGAACAAATTGTGAAAAATGTCTTTAAAGGGCAATGACTGCTTAAGGGGTCAATTGATAATTTTGGTCATATAAACTTATTTGTAGATCTTATTTTGCTGAACATTTTTGATTTTTACAGTTTATCTTTATCATTAATAATATTCATGATAATAACCAAACACTGCAAAATTTCCTTAAAATTACCTATTTAGTGGCAGCAACCTGACAATGGGTTGTTAGATTCATCTGAAAATTTCATGGCTAATAAAACTTGACCTAATGAACATTTTCACCTCATATTAGATTTGCTCTAAATGCTTTAGTGTTTGAGATAAAATCAGATGCTCCGCAGGGCGCAGCTTTATGCTCTTCAACTTTGTATTTATTTGGCTTTTTAACTATTTTGATCTGAGCGTCACTGATGAGTCTTATGTAGACGAAACGCGAGTCTGGCGTATACAATTATAATCCTGGTACTTTTGATAACTATTTATTTGACCACAGAGGTCGAACCCTGAACAGTTGAGACAAGTATGGACACAATAGTCCACCTGGATAGAGCTCTGAGTTTGGATTGTGATTAAATAGTTGACACATTATAGGTTTCTGACACAGAATGAACGTGGTCTAATGAACTTACATTTTTTTTTTTGCTTTTGAGAAATTCACTATCATGTTGAATATTAATCCTCTAGAAGAAAAATATTTGAAGAAATTTTCTTTTTAAATTCTGAAATCTGAAATGAGAAAAAAAATTGACCCCCACCCCAATTTTTTTTTCACTTCCCCCTTTCCCTTATTCCAAAAATGATCTCAATTCAAATGGAGTTTGCAACAATAACTACTCATTTAAATACATCATAAAGTATTGAAAAATAAAATGTCATACAGTCATGGTTAAAACTAATATAGATTAATAGTAACTTCTAAAAAAATAAATGGGGAATGTGTCCAAGAGGACACAGATGATGCCCACGCTAGCATATAACGTTATAAAGGGACATAACTCAAGAACTGTAAAAGTGAAGCTGCCAAAAATTTAACTTAAACTTAGTTTAGAGGTAATAATCACTTACTTAAGACAAACTTCAGTTAAGAGAACAGAAACTAAAATATTCTTCAATTTTTCCACTTATAAAGGGGCATAACCCTAGAATGGTAATTACAGTGCTTGTAATCACTGAGTGGTAAAGATTGCTTTAATTTATCAGTTGGTAGTAAAGTGAATATTGCATAGTATATTGCATTGATTTGAGTTGATTCAACTTCTATTCTGGACAAAGAAAGATAACTCCAATTTTCAAAGAAGATTAATAAAGCAGTGGTTTTAGGTGATTCAACAACCATTCTGGACAAAGAAAAGTAACTCCAATGTATTGACTTGAAACTACAAAAATGCCTTTTTTGGCCCTTTATTCCTAGACTTTTTGTCCCATAACCCTTAAAATATATCTCAACCTTCAACTTATGGTATTAAACATTTTGGTACAATTTCAGATCAATTGAAATACTTATACACAACTTATTGTTCTGACACTAGATAAATGCTATTTTTGGGCCCATTTGGCCCCTAATTCCTAAACCTAAGAGAACCATAACCCCCAAAATCAATCACAAGCTTCCTTTTGTGGTTATAAACATTGTGTTAAAATTTTATTGATTTCTGTTTACTTATACTAAAGTTATTATCCGGAAACCATCCGTCTTCGGACGACGCTGACGACGACGACGATGACGATGACGACAACGACGTGATACCAATACACGACTTTAAATTTTTTTGCAGTCGTATAAAAAACTGCCAAAAACTGCATTTACCCCTATGTTCTATTTTCAGCCATGGCGGTCATGATTTTTGACGAAACAGAAAATAAAACACAAACTTTATTCTAGATACCCTAAGGATCATTTAGCTAAAGTTTGGTAGGAATTGGTTCAGTAGTTTCAGAGGAGATGTTTGAAATAGTTTACATCAGACGGACGACGACGGACGACGACGGACGACGACTGACGACAACGGTAAGCTAAAAATCAAGGATGGTTTATGAATCTAATAAATGTTTTAAAAACTTTAACTGCAGACTGTATGTAATGCAGGGAGGGAGCTCACGTCAATAGATATAAACATTTCACCAAAGTTTCATGCAAATTAGTTAAAGCGTTTTTGAGTAAATATCTGACATATTGATGACAGATGTACAGACAGACAGATGGAGGGACAACTGTATACCATAATACGTTAAAACGGACGTATACAAACTAAGTCCATTTATAAGTAATATACGGGAAAACAGGAAATAAATTTTTACAAAATTTCCTTCTAGATACTAGCTTTTCATCATAAACAAGCTTCGTATAAGAGAGTTATTATTAAAAGTTCCAAAACTTTAACCACAGAGTGAATGAAATGTTAACTGGCAGAAAATCTAAGTTCATTTATAAGTAAAATACGGATAAACAAGATTTTTATTTTTTACAAAATTTTCTTCTTGATACTTTCTTATGATCATAAATAAGCTTCTGTCCAAGTTTGGTACAAATCAAACTTATTAAAATTTCAAGAACATACAAAAACTTTAACCACAGGGTGAATATTTGTGGAAGCCGCCGCCGCCGACGGAATGTAGAATCACTTTGTATCGCTTTTCCGACAAAAGTCGCAGGCTCGACAATAAATGGGGAATGTGTCCATGGGACAAAGATGATGCCCCTGTTTGCATATCATATAAAGTTATAAAGGGACATAACTGAAGAATGGTAAAAGTGACACTACCAAAATTTCTTATTGATCTGAGTTTTGTAGTAATAAGTCTTGTGTACAAGTTTTATAACATTTGGTTTAGGCAAACTAAATTTAAAGAACAAAATCGAAAATTCCGCAATTTTTCCATTTGTAAAGGGGCATAAAATATAATAACTCTAGAACGGTTGAAGTGACGCCACCAAAATTCAAACTTAATCTGTTTTTTTGTGGTAGTTAGCATTGTTTATAAGTTTCATAACATTTGGTTGAAGCAAACTAACGTTAGAGAACGGAAACCAACTTTGGGACGTACTGACAGACAAGGGTAAAACTTAATGCCCCCTCCCCTACGGGGAACATACAAATACATTTCAACTATACTTGTTATATTTAGGAAATAATGGGTGCAAATAATCAATTGCCAGTCCAGGTTATGGATTATTCTCACCTTTTGAAATATAAAATTTCATACAAAAAAGGTTTACACCAATGACATTTGTTGCAAGACAAAAAGAATCTATGCATGCTTTGGTAAATTCAATTAGAAATATCAAAACTGACCAAATATAACTTACACCAAATTGCAAGTCTAACTGTCTAATGAGCTATTAGACAGAATTTTATATCAAAATCTAAAACTAAGCAACATGGTTTTATTACATAGAATGTTTTTAACAATGCATAACAAAAGTATTTTGAGAGTTATTTTACATTTAGTAATGTTTATGGTCAATAAGTTAAATGTGCTGTGAAATCATAATGCTGTTTAATATACACATCACAGTTTTTATCTATTTAGTCTCTTTAACAAACAAACAACATTGGTATGATTTTCTCTTCTAGCTAGCATTTATATTTAATGATCGCAGGTTTATTTTGTTTAATTATATAATAAGCAGAATAGTTCTATTGATTTATTTTATCATGTTCGCCGAACTTCTAATGCATATTATTTCTAATTTTTGTAACAAATGTACAATATTGGTATGATTTTCTCTGCTTGCAATATCTAGTAATGTTAGTCCTCTCCATTTAATGTTACAATCTGCTTCATGTTTTAACAACAATTCAACAATCTCTATATGACCTATATAACAAGCTATCAATATGGGGGATTCTCCTGTTCTAGTACACTTATCAATGTCACCTTTATTGTTTATTAACATCTGTACTACTTCAGTGTGTCCTTTCTGACAAGCAATGAACAGAGGTGATCCTCCATCATCATTACACTTATTAATGTCAGCCTTATTGTTAATTAACATATGTACTACTTCAGTGTGTCCTTCCTGACAAGCCACGAACAGAGGTGATGTTCCATTATCTGTACACTTATTAATGTCAGCCCTATTATTAATTAACATCTGTACTATTTCAGTATGTCCTTCCTGACAAGCCACGAACAGAGGTGATATTCCAGTATCTGTACACTTATTAATGTCAGCCTTATTGTTAATTAACATTTGTACTACTTCAGTATGTCCTTTCTGACAAGCAATGAACAGAGGTGATGCTCCCACATCTCTACACTTATTAATGTCAGCCTTATTGTTTATTAACATCTGTACTACTTCAGTATGTCCTTCCTGACAAGCAAAGAACAGAGGTGATACTCCATCTTTACGACAATAGTTTACATTACTGTTACAATGATATAAACACCATGCAACCAGATCAATATCTCCTATATAACAACACTGTAGTAATGACGTGCTATTGTTTTGTTTGTCATATAGACTTGCTAATTGTTTCTGCTTTAATATTTCCAAACCTTTTAAATGTACAAGTATTCTTTGTTTGAAGATTTGATCATCCATATTGATGTTACAGAAGACATCTACTATCTTTCCTCTAAACCAGTCATCTACCAATCTATTTATATACATTTGCTGATATCTTTCTGATACATTTATTAAAAATTCATCTCTGTTGCCTTTATCTTCAAAGACAAATCTTTCACAAATAAACTGACTTGACGCATTCTTAATTAAACAATAAATCATAACACGGCCAAAGTAAAAAGCAAGAAAGTCAAACAGCTTGTTATGAATAGTTCTGTACACATCACCATCCTTTCTGATAAATGTATGAGTTAGTGAATCCAGCTCATCACGAAGTACCAATCGTGATGTTCCTTTTACCACTTTACAAGCTTCAAATGTGTTCTTTATAATTGTTTTGATATCTTTATTGACATCGTCTGTGAGCCATTCTTCTTTGAAACTATTGTTAAACATGACACATAGAGCAAGTGCACAGTATTTCGCATGTGCTCCCTCTGTCTGTAATTTATCTATCTCTTCTTTGTAAACTGTAAATGGATTCCGAAAGAAATCTACCATTCTTAGATTTGTGTTTTTGCTGTATAATTTACATAAAAGAGGAAAACAGTCAAACATGTCATAATATTCCTTGATCTTAAATGCATTTGTTTTCAAGTAAAGTTCAGCAATAGATTGATTTTCTTCTTTCGATAAACGTATATCTTCAGACAAAAGATTGCATTCACAGGATTGACAAAATGATAAAGATTTCATTTTTTCACTCTTAAAAACCTGAAGTCTACAAGACATGATTAATTTGACAGGTTTCTTTTCTATTAATGTTTTGATTTTTTCCATTAGATTTTTCCAGCTTTCCAACTTTGTAGGATTTATTGTATATGTTCCACAAAAGTCATCCACAACAAAAAGGATTTTCTTTCTTGGATTGTACCACTTGATAATTTCTTTAGGGCTTGTTACCGGAAAAATAACATAGCCGCCTTCTTGCATTTGTAGAGCAACATGACGCACTAATGATGATTTTCCTGTTCCCGAACTTCCAGTAACAACAACACAACCATTTTCTTTAATACATTTTAGTACACTCTTTGCTCCATTTGTTTCTATAAACATTTTGTCATCTTCTGTCCAAGTTTCCAATTCCTCTTTAATTCGACCTAGAAAGAAAGGATAAGATATTTCTTTAATATTAATATTTATTATGAGACGGACTACTGTTACCTTGCTATACTGATATGTACTTGTACTTTATAAAAATATTTAACTTTTGGTCTTGAGCTTACCTGATGAAAGTTATTCCTCAATAAAAGAAATGATCAAGACAAAATCGTTTAATAGAAAAAACTTTATCAGCAATGCTCAAGACCTAAAATTTGGAAAAATCAAATGTATAAGAGCTAAACAAATCAAAAAGCCAATTTCTATTTATTGTTGTGTATTTTGTTTTTGTGTTGTTCTGTTGCACCACTGATTGAAGTTTAGGGGAGAGTTAGGTGGTAACCGACATGTTTAACCCAACCACATTCTGCATGTTACTGTCCCAAGCCAGGAGCCTGCAATTCAGTGGTTGTCCTTTGTTACTGTTTTATCGTATTTTGTTTCGTTTGTAGTGTGTGCATATTATAGGCCAGGCTTTTGGTTTCTTCATTGGAGCTTGTATTGGTTTTGCTCATTGTCAAAGTCTGTACAGACCTATAATTGCATTCATTATAGTCTCTGGTTGATAGTTGTCTCATTAGCAACCATACCACATCTCCTTATTTTATATATACAAATCATCAGGGTTAATTATGCCCGAGGGAGTTAGAACTAATATTTTAGCATATAACTTAAATTATGAACGAAAAATTAAGAAACAATTATCAATTATCCAGATGTCCCCAGCACTGTACAAATCGGGAATTAAATTAATTTGGTGTTACAATGTTTCATTATCATACAAGAGTCAAATATGGCATATTGATTGGTTGATTGTTGGTTGCTTAAAGTCCAGTGGCAAATATTTCATGCATGTTCAGGACGAGAACAAGTTAACAATAAATACAATAGGTATGTCTTGTAATGATAGTGGCCATCCGAGATGATGGTCGGTGAAATTTAGACTGCCACTGGAAAATGAAGGTATATTGGATAGGGACAGAAATTTTGCCTTGCAACATTCTACCCTACGGACCCCTTAAAGAGTTGTTGCAAGGGTTCTTAACGTGCAAACAAAATATGGCATAAGTCTCATAACTCATGTACAATATGGTAAACAAAATGATGTTCAGCAATCCTACCATGTATGAGAGCTTTCTGTCAAATTGCTGTCACAAGCTGAAACCATTATAATACTCCAAACTAGAGGCTCTAAAGAACCTGAGTTGCTCACCATGGTCTTTGTGCATGTTTAACAAAGGAAACTCTCCAACTTTGTAGAAAATAGAATGTATGACACAAATCTTCGTGTTTTTTTTTATCTTATATTAATGATCCTTTAATTTGTTAAAAGGCTCTTTACCTCCGTAAGTTTATGCTCAAAATACAAAAGAGGGTAAAAAAAATCTGCATTTCAGGGCAATAACTCCTTTAAAGAGTCACAGCTATATTGGCAAAACTTGACTTGTTAGTAAATCTTGCCATGCTGATCATCTTTGTAATAAAAAGTGTCTATTTATCTATCATAATATTTATCATATAAGGCAAAACATGGCAAAAATCATTAAAGGGCAATAACTCCAATAAAAACCTGTTGGACGTTTTCTTCCAAATTGTCTTAATTGTAGATCTTGTCTTGCTGTTCATTTTTGATTTTTAAGTTTTTATCTATTATAATTTTTAAGATATAAGGCAAAAACGAAAAAAAAATGTAAAAAATCTTCATCAAAGTGCAATAACTCTTATAAAGAACTGATTGACAAATTCGATCATGAGACTTGTTTGTAGAACTTGTCTTCCTGATCATTTTGGTAAGTTAAAATTTCTCTCTATCTATCATAGTTTTTAAGATAGTATGCAGTCCGATTTTGTCAGTTTATCTCTATCTATGATTATAATGTTCAAGATACTAACCAAAACATTTCCTTAAAATTACCAATTCAGGGGTATCAACCCCACAACAGGTTGTCTGATTCGTGTGATAATGTCAGGAGAGATATATTTTACCTGATGAACGTTTTTACCCCATGTCAGATTTGCATTAAATGCTTTAGTTTAGAGATATAAGCCAAAAAACTGCATTTTACCATTATGTTCTATTTTTAGCCATGTCGGCCATGTGGTCAGCTGGCGGGGTCATCGTGCACATTTTTTAAAACTAGATACCCTAATGATGATAATAATGTGGCCAAGTTTGGTTAAATTTTGCCCAGTAGTTTCAGAGGAGAAGATTTTTGTATAAGTAAACAATGACGGACGAAGGATGACATTTGATGAGAAGAGATCAGATGACATCAGCCAATTGGACATCTTCACCTTACAATCATCCCATACACCAAATATAGTAGACCTGTTGCTTATAGTATCTGAAATACACACTTAAACAAGAAAACCTAACCTTGTTCACTGATCCATAAAATAAGGTCGAGATCAAGTGAAAACTGTCTGACAGGCATGACGGCCTTGCAAGGTACGCACATACAAAATGTAGTTATCCTGTTACTCACAACACATGAGAAATTAAGAATACTCAAAATCTCACTTTTCAAGTAGTCACTGAACCATGAAAATGAGTTCAAAGACAATAGACATATGACAGATGGCAACTTCATAACAAAAGGCATCTATATACAAAGTATGAAGTATCTAGGTCTTATACCTTCTGAAATATTACGTTTTAAAGATGTTAGCTCACGCCGCCACCGAAAGATCACTATCCCTATTTCGTGCTTTCTGCGACAAAAGTCGTAGCCTCGACAAAAACGAGGTAAAAGACGAAGGACATATGACACATAGAAACTTTATAACATAAGGCATTTATATATATTCAAAGTATGAAGTAATCCAGGTCTTCTACCTTTTGAAATTATAAGCTTTCATGGAAATAATTCACACCCCGTGACCACTGCCGCCACCAGATCCATATTCCTATGTCACACGAACATATTATACTTAAGTTATTGTCTGTGAACCAAAATGTGTTCAGACGCAGAGGCAGACACAACCATAACATTACACTACCATGACTCCTGCCTGTATAAGAATGAGTTTTTGTTGACCAAACTAGTCAATCAAAAGTTTTACTCTTGATTCACTTTCAATGTTGACATTATTTTCCTTTAATAACTGAACATGCTTTATTCATGTGTAACCCATATCTATCTAAGGGGTTCAATTGGAATTCAGGTTAATACAGATTCAATTAGGTCGGAATTATTTACTGGCAAACGAATAATTTATCAGCGATCTTTTGTAGCTCATTTTGAAAAAAATGAAGCAAATTGGCTGCTAAAAGCAATTTATTTTTTCACTATTTGATTTTCAATAATATTTGAACAAAAACAATCAAATATATCGTAGTTAATGCCCCTTTAAGCAACCAACAATCAATCAATCTAAAGTTCATTGTTGATAAACATTGTTGTGTTCATCACACTTTTAACCTAGCTCTTATATTTTTCACAAAAGCAGCCAAAAGTGCAAAAACTAGAGAAACTAGATATTTCTGACAGGGGCAATTACTCAAAACAGATCGAAAGTTTTTATGTATTTTCTCGGTGGATACATCTCTTGTTGAACTGATTATTTTTTACTAACGAGAATTTTAACTATAACTTCATTATATTCAACCAGATGCTCCACAGGGCGCAGCTTTATACGACCGCAAAGGTTGAACCCTGAACGATTGGGGCTAGTATGGACACAACATTCAAACTGGATACAGCTCTGAATTTGTATTGTGATTAAATAGTTGACACAGCATAGGTTTCTGACACAGAATGAATGTCGTCTAATGAACTTAAAATGTTTTATTTGCTTTTGAGCAATTCACTATGCTGTTGAATATTAATCTTTTGATATTTGAAGAAATTTTCTTTTTCATTTCTGAAATCTGAAATAAGAAAAATTGAACCCCACCAATTGTTTTTCACCTCCCCCTTTCCCTTATTCCAAAAATGATCTCAATTCAAATTTCTAATGGAGTTTTCAACAATAACTACTCATTTAAATACATCATAAAATATAAAATGTCATACTGTCATGATTTAAGTTGATTTAACTACTATTCTGGACGAAGAAAGATAACTCCAATGCAACATTTTATATTGGCAAATTTCCAATGAAGTTCATTAAACTAACGTTTTTGGCAAATTTCCAATGGAATTTATTAATACCATAGTTTTTGGCAAATCCAATATACATAATTTAAGAGCAGTTTAGGTGAGCTATTAAAATGAGTTTCAATTACCAACCTTACACTGCTTTTTAATTATGTTTTGTACTTAAGTAATTGTCCATTAACCTGGAAACCCTTTTTCCCCCTTTTTTGCACCTTTTTCCTTAACGGTTTGAGCCATAACTTCCAAAGACAATTCTTACCATCCCTTTGTGGTATTCCAATATCCAAAATCTAAATACATGGTTAGATTCATCATATCAAAGAACCCCAAGAATTCAATTTTTGATGAAATCAAATAAAATTCAATTTTGGACCCTTTAGACCTCAATGTGGACCAATTTAATAACCGGTCCTAAATATCAAAAATCTAAATACATGGTTAGATTCAGCATATTGAAAAACCCCATATATTGAATTTTTGTTGAAATCAAACAAAGTTTAATTTTGGACCCCAATTTGGACAAACTTGAAAACTGGGCCCATAATAAAAAGAAAACTAATTACATGTTTAGATTCAGCATATCAAAGAACCCCAAGAATTGAATTTTTGTTAAAATCAAACTAAGTTTAATTTTGGACCCTTTGGACCTTAATGTAGACCAATTTGAAAACGGGACCAAAAATTAAGAATCTAAATACACTGTTATATTCGGTATATCAAAGAACCCCAATAGTTAAATTTTTGATGAAATCAAACAAAGTTTAATTTTGAATCCTTTTGGCCCCTAATTCGTTAAGACCAAAACTCCCAAAATCAATCCAAATCTTCCTTTTGTGGTCATAAACCTTGTGTTAAAATTTCATAGATTTCTATTAACTTATACTAAAGTTATTGTGTAAAAACCAAGAAAATGCTTATTTTGGGACCTGTTTTTGGCCCCTAATTCTTAACTGTTGGGACCTGAACTCCCAAAATCAATCCCAACCTTCCTTTTGTGGTCATAGACCTTTTGTTAAAATTTCATAGATTTCTGTTTACTTATTCTAAAGTTATTGTGCGAAAATCAAGAAAAATGCTTATTTGGGCCCTTTTTGGCCCCTGATTCCTAAACAGTTGAGACAAAAACACCCAAAATCAATCCCAACCTTCCTTTAATGGTCATAAATCTTGTGTTTAAATTTCATAGATTTCTATTTACTTTTACTAAAGTTAGAGTGCGAAAACCAAATGTCTTCGGATGACTACGACTACGGACGACGACGACGCCAACGTGATACCAATATACGACCAAAAATTTATATATGGTCGTATAAAAATCAAAGAACCTTTGTGAGCAGGCTCACATACCCCACACTTCCACATTGTCACTGGACAAACAAATACCACCAGATCCTAAGTTCAAAGACCCATAACTCAAAAAATGTCAACTGATAAAAAACTTCTTACAGGTATGCACATTAACATATTATATATCCTCATTAACTACAATGTTTTTTTTTAAATTTTGTTGTGTGGTTTCAAAGGAGTTGCAATTACAAACTGTTGTAGTAGTATTAGGCCAAAATTCTTAGTTCAAAGGGGCATGTATAACTCCTAGAAAAAAAATGAATCATAATTTCCTGTCGATATGCACATCTACATAGTATGTCCTTATAATAGATCTTCAAGGTTTCAAGAAATTCTGTTGTGTTGTTTCAGAAGAGTTGCGATGACAAACTGTTGCAGACAGTAGTACCGTATTTTCGCGGGTGTAAAATTCCGCGATTTTCATTGAATAAGGTATACGAAATATTTTGGCGGATTCAAAACTTTTATCAATACATTTGCATGTGCTGTTTTAAATTGGCGGAATTTATTTTGACGATTTTGTTCCATGCTCGAAAATAGGCGAAAAAATTTGCACCACACGAAAATAACCAGCTATACGGTATATTGAGGCAAATAAGTTCAAAGGGGCGCAACTCCTAGGAAAAAAATTAAATCATAATTTCATGTCGATATGCACATCTACATAGTTTGTCCTTACGATCTACAAAGCTTCATGAAATTCTGTTGTGCAGGTTCAGAGGAGTTGCGATGACAACAACAGGACTGACGGATGGACAGACAGACAGACAGACTGACGGTACAACAGACAGATGGACGGGTCAAAAACATTATATATGCACATCTACATAGTATGTCCTTACGATCTACAAAGCTTCATGAAATTCTGTTGTGCGGTTTCAGAGGAGTTGCAATGGCAACAACAGGACTGACAGATGGACAGACAGATGGACGGGTCAAAAACATTATACCCTCAACAACTTTGTTGCATGGAGTTTAATAACAACAGTGAAAATTATTGGTTTTCACCTTTATTTCAGGGGCAATATTCCCATATGGTCTTCAGGTTATCCTCACTTTTTAGGTGGATAGAACTTGCTATTCTGAAGATTTTAGCATGTTTCAAAAACGTTTTCAACCTAGATCTTACAGTCAGTCAGGGGTACTACTTGTACAAGATATTTTTAACAAGCATTCTGTGAGTATTGCATGGCAATACATAGTCCCCTACCGGTTAAAAGTTCACTGTATTGGAAAAAAATTAACTAGATCTATAACTTGCCATGGTGTGTAAACTATATAACAAATATCAATTCAATATCATCAAGTATGACGAAAAAAAGTGCAGAAAACTGAATATTTAAGTGAATTTTCTAAGTCAAAGGACCACAACTCTGCATAAAATCTTCAGACCGGAACCAAATTCGAACTTAATCTGTAACTTATCATGATATTATATTTTAGCTGTAATCGCCGTGACTGGATGAAAATCACAAATCTTATAGTTGACATATTTGAACAGAACAAAACTTTGATTTCAATATATTGGAAAGTCTATAGAGAAGATGATTTTTCTCGAAAAATTTGGCAACAACAGATTATAAAATAAAACAAAACCTGCATTTACACCTATATTCTATTTTACTAATGTCAGCCATGTAAATTTGTAGACAGTATAACCAGACTTCATTCTAAAACTAGATTATGACTGTCACAAAGTTTTGTTCTATGTTGCAAATTTGTAAATTTTAGAGAAGAACGTTTTAAACAAATATAAATCAATTGTTTTAAAAACAATCGTTAGACAGTCTTTCCTCTCTGAGACATGAATAATTTATGTCTTTGATTGATTGGTTGACTGATATACTAATTAAACCCATGGGATAAGGTTTATTTGAACAAGTGAAAATGTAACAAATGCGATCTTGGACCCCTTATTAAACAGATTTATTGATTAGTTGGTTGATTGATTGATTGATTGAAAGTCTGCATGGCACTCTCCCTCTCTCAGCGAGGCTTAGGACTTATTTAAAGTCGATATTCTGACCGACGACGTGGCTGTGTACTTATACATCCTGCACTCCCAAAATGGACAGCCTAGGGATATCCAAATAAATAAAAGTCCTTACATCTTCTTTTATTTTAAATTTACTCTATTTTCTATTGGAACTCGTACTTCATGGTTTCTTTAACGTGATGTGTGTGCATTTTGTTTGAACTTGTAGGAAAAAACTGAGTAACATTTTGTCTTGGAAGTTTCACTTCCTATATTTGGATATGGAATGTTTGATTTTAATTTTAGGTCTGCGCGCACGAAGGTGTTTTGAAGAATGTGAAGTTCAAATATATATGTGTGGAGAATAAAAATTTCTTTTCAAAGGAGACCGCTGAACAGGGCACATGTGTATTGATCGGAGAAATACGATCACTTTTGGTTTTCTGATTTACAGGTTATTGATGACGGATCATGCATGCATCTTACATACACATGTTTACGGGAGCACATAATTGTATTTTAATGCACTTTTACTAATTTGATTGTAGGAATTCAGCAATATTTACGAATTTAGGAGCAATTTCTACGTCACTGAAATTTATTTCTCAATCAAGCGCACTGCACCTAACGGGAACTTTTTTCTCAGTTATTTTATATATTTTACAGGTTAACTATTGTCGTTCAATGCATTCACACAAACGGTGGAGGATGATGGACCTTGGTTGATAAATCACAATAAGATGCATGTATACATTATGATATCTGCAAAGTTTCAGGCTGTAATTAGTTCATTTTGTTCATTTTCCCGTTTCAGTGGCATGGAACCCCTAAAACAAGGACGCGTACCATTTTGACAAAAACCTTCCACTAATATCATGTCGCGCAACATTTCGGTCCATTTTTTTTTATACAGTTTACAGTTCATTTGTTTCAAAAACATAACGACAAATGTATTTGCTAAAGCCAGATAACTCCAATAAAATTTCATCGAATCACTTCGAACCAAAATAGCAAAAAATTCCCGAGGATGTAACAAACAATTAAGAAAAAGAATTTGGTCGATTTCTTTTTTGAAAATGTACACATATGATAAACAGTGAACAGGGAGATAACTCTTACAAAGAAAATTGTTTGGCTTAGCAGGGTGAAATTTAAAAGGGCATAAACTGTATGATACTATATAAGAAATATCTAAGCGACATATTGCGAAATAAAAATTTATTGCAAGAACAAAATTTGGCGGAATAAAAAATAAAATAAAAATAATAATCAGAATACAATAGGTTTTTCCACAGAAAAGTGGAAATACCTGATAATAACCAATAGATAACAACAACTAACACCTAGTGACAAGAATAGCTATTTGGATGCTTTAGGTCAGCTAAGATAAAAATAAAAAAATACAAGGAATACATTAAATGTTTAACGTAAATTCCCTTGTTTCACATCCTTAGCTATATAACTCTACAACCTTTTCTATATGAGTATAATATAATATACCTCTAATGTTCCACGGTATTGGGTCAATTAATAGTTCTGTGACTTCCGTGTGTTCAGCCTGTAATTTACTGTGAGAATCTTGTAACTTCCTCAGATTTTCTCTCACTTCCGAGTGTTCAGTCTGTAAAGTACTGTGAGATGTCTGTAAAGTAATGAGTTTTGATTTTTCAGTTTGCGTTTTGGGGTAATATTTATCAACTCGGAATTTGATCAGTGTTTGGGAGTTTAGGATATCGCTTGTACCGTATATGTAAGGCCTTTTATAGCGTTCTAGTCGATATTGGTTTTCCCCATTGTTGAAGGCCGTAGGATGATCTACTTTTACTAACTTCTACGTCGTTTGGTCTCTGGTCGATAGGTGTCTCAAGATAGATTAGATAACATATAATACCATGGACTAAAAAGGATGAGATAAAGATACATTTAATTGGCGTTAATAAAACATTGCAAAATTTGTGTGCATTTAACTCCTTTTTATTATAAAGGATGTTGGCCAATAATTTCGTTTTTCCTACATGTTAACCAAATGAAAGGACTTACCAGATACACAAAACAACCAGACTTGATGACATTTAAAATATTCTCCTCCCGTCATCATATTTCATTTCCCCCGAATCCGGGTCCGTCCGTCCTGATTCTGGTTCGCCCTAGTATCTGTTCGCCCTAATACCTGTTTGCCCTGAGTCCGTTCGCCCTGATTTTATTTTTAAGTATAGTGTTGCGTTGTGTGTATATAATTGAATGTGTTGAAGTCGGTCTACAATTTCGCCGAATATTTACGATGACGATGTATCATGTTAAATTGTCTAAAGCTAGCTGCTTTACATGCTATACTAGGTTATAAGTTTCAGTACATTTCAGGACTATAAGTTTTTGAGGACTAAGTTTGTATCTGTATGTAATTACGTTACTAGGAAATATAAGTTTCTGTAAATTTCAGCACCACATTGTATTTTTAAATGTAAAACAACTGAAGACTAAATTATTTGTATGTAATTGAATATGTTGAAGTTTACATTCACCGAATATTTATTTATGATGTGTTCTGTGGTACTGCTATTAGGAAATAAGTTTCTCGGAATTTCAACACTACATTGTATTTTTAAATGTGAAACAACTGAAGACTAAGTTGTTGTCTTGCTTCTACGAGGATAAGTTTCTGACTTATACCTGACATAAAAAAGTTATTTATATATTTAACTTTATTGATACATTTTAACAATTTAAAAATATTCAGTAACAGTTATAACAAGATCAATTCCGAACTGTACGTCGCACACATTTATTTCTTAAACAAATATTTAAAAGCACTAAATAGAATTACTATTAGTGAAACAAATACCAAAAACACAGTCACACTGCTGTACATTGATCACTTGTCATCAGTGTTTTTACCCATCCTTTTTTTATTTATTTATTTTTTTATTTCAAACTGAATTTTACCCATCCAAGCTGACTATTTTATTTGAAAAAAATGTTATTCTCATTATTAATCCATCAAAGACAATTTATATAACAATCAGTGATATCAATGGTTTCAAATGACACCTACTCAGCAATCAAATTCCATCAACAGTAATATTAAAAGTAATTATAAAATAAAGTGTAACAATGCAGCCAAGACTTTTATTTAATTAATATAAATTTGGCAAATATTCTGTATTTAACTTTTAATAGATATACATAAATTTTAATAAATTTTAATATATATATATATATTTCGTTCATTGATGTAACATATACATATCATAAAATGAATATAGGGCGAACAAACCCAGGGCGAACGGACTATCAGGGCGAACAAACTCAGTGCGAACGAACCTAGGGCGAACATGTAATCAGGGCGAACGATCCCGATACCATTTCCCCCCCTCACCTTGACGGATTCAAAACGGGATAATTAAGGATGTACTTAGGTGAAATTAAAAGAAATAAGAGTTTAATATTGGTTCTATAAGTCAAAAGAGCATTAGTGAAGGAACTAAAAAGCTAAAAATATTGATGGGTTGTGGAGCTCTTTTTCGAAATATTTGAGCGGTTAAAGGCTGACTCGGACTTTTACCCAATATTTGCATTGGTATTATTTGGGCCTAAAATCGAAAGAAAAGAAATCAAGAATCTGTTTATTTTTTGGTAAATGAACTTTCATTGGCTATTGAAGTCGTGTATGAAAAGAGAAATGGGTGTTATGGGACAAAATATTTTACCCTGTATCTTAGAAAAAAAAACAAGGAGTCCGAACATCTGACACAAATTCAAAACCTCACCTAAGTACATCCTTAAGTATGCTGTTTCAGACGGCGGTGACTTTGTTAAAGTTGTGGTTATGTCAGTTTAAGGGGAACAACGAATGATAAATCAATGATATTCCGTATGCAGTTGCATAACCATTGGCACATGTCATTTCCATGGAGATTATTAGCCGTCTTTGGCAAAACATTTCGAAATTTTAAATCGCCTTTTTTAATTTTTCGATTTGGTCGTCACTGATGAGTCTTTTGTAGACAAAGCGTGCGTCTGATGTACAATATTTTGATTCTGGTATCTAATAGGAATTTTTTTTAAATTGTGAGAAGGTCAGATTAAGGTTAACCACTTATGATAAATCAAAAATATTTGGTATGCGGTTAAATAAGGACTTGCACATCTCATTTTTGTAACCAGGTTATTTTGGTCGTGTAATAAAATAAAAACCTCAAGATCAATGGATTCGTTTTATTGTTTAATATAAGAAATGACCCATGTTTTTTTCGAAGGTACCAGGGTTCAGTATTTAAAATATGGAATCTTCTACATGATATACGAACAGTATGGTTCAAATATCTGATGATAAAATCAAAGATGTCCATAGATATAAATAAATCAAAGCAACAACACAAAATTATACAACTCAAATAGAATTTCCCTCCAAAATGACATATGACAAAATAAGCCAATTATCACTTAGAAGAGAAAGCTTTAAAATTCAAACTAGTCAAACCATGAGAGTAAACAAATAACCAATATATCAAAACTCACTGAGCAAGAAAAGATCATACAATAAACATAACCAGTGGAGCATGACTAGAAACTACTCACTAAAATTTAGAATTAAAAATATTACACTCATCAAATATATAGTATCACAATATCAACGTATAGTACACAACTAAGAAAACTAAAATCAACACACTACCACATTCCATGCAGATATTTTGGTCCCACGCCTCCAGTAACGGTCTGATGACTTCAATTTCACAGTTTATGTATTCAAGTTTGTGATTAGGTCAGTTTAAGGGGAACGACTAATAATTAGTAAACAGTAGTTTGATATGTACATTCAATCATGATTCATATAATTTGAATACTTGTGAATATTTTACAATTTGATGTATTGAATGTATTTCACCATTTGCATTGTGCTATCAAAATGACACACAGGCGAGAAGCATGGTTTTAGCTGCAATATTTGCATTTTGCATTGAGGTTAAGATTTTGCAAGAGGTGCGAAATATGTCAGAGAGAAATGCAATACATTGTAAATCAAATCAAAGAACAAAAAGAGTTATAAGTCCTTGACATATACAATTCAATAGAATGGATTGCAATATATGTACAAATATGTGTGTATATAAAAACTAATATGTACACACTATTGTGTCTTTATTATGTTATAATGTTACACTATTGTCTCAGATTAGGTTGAAGATTGACGCCTGGTTGAACGTTTAAACTAGCCGCATTGTTATGCACCTGTCGTAAGTCAGGGCTATGTCGATTAGTTGTCGGTTGCTGGTGTGGTTCATAGGTGTTTCTTGTTTCTCGTTTTTTTTATATAGATTATTCCGTTTGTTTTCCTGTTTGAATCGTTTCGCACTAGTCATTTAGGGGCCCTTTATAGCTTGCTATTTTGTGTAAGCCAAAGCTCCATACATTGACCTATAAGTGTTAACTTTTCAAACATTGCGAATTGGACGGAATGTAGAAGATATGGTATGAGTGCCAATGAGACAACTCTCTACAAGAGACCAAATGACACAGAAATTAACAACTATAGGTTATCGTACGGCCTTCAACAATAAGCAAAGCCCATACCGCATAGTCAGCTATAAAAGGCCCCGATATTACAATGTTATAGTGACTTGAGTTACACCAGTATCACTCAGATTGCAATTCTACCTTGACATCTAAGTTTGTATTTAGCCTAGAAATACATATTAAGCCTTGAAAATTGAAAAGTCAGGTTATCCCATTGAACAACCGATTTAGACTTATTACAGGGACTGTATTACATGAGCAACACGACGGGTGCCACATGTTGAGCAGTATTTGCTTACCCTTCTGGGTCACCGAGATAACCCACAGTTTTTTATTGGGTTTATGTTGCTCAGGCGTTATTTTTCTAAGTTGTGTTTTGTGTACCAATGTTTGTATATTTGTCTTTTTCTTGTTTGGCAATGGCGTTGTCTGTTTATTGATGACAAACGAGTTCAAATGTCCCTCTGGTATCTTTCGCCCCTCTTGTAAAAAATAATTTTCTTATCACTGAGTAGTCTTTTGTAGACAAAATGTGCGTCTTCGAGCGTCACTAATGAGTCTTTTGAAGACGAAACCCGCGTTTGGTGTAATTTTTAATTCCTGTATCTATGATGAGCAGATACATGTTTACATAGTTTTGGCTGCTGGATCCAAATTATTGTCACTTTACTCAATTATGATTGTTGCTCAGCATTTTTTTTCAACGAAACTATAAACAACTGTCATACAGGCGGAACGTTTATGTAGCTCAACATATTAACTGGTGAGTGACAATGCCTGTCCAAAGCAGGAGTATGACAGCTGTTTCCCATTCGTTCCATTGGTTGGTGTTATGTAGCTTTTGATTCAATCAGGTTATATATTGATTTACATCAACTGGGTTAATGTCACTGCTGGTGGAAGTTTATCATTGACATGGTCTTAAATATGAATTAACTGTTAACAAAACTTTTTAATTTTTGAAATACTTAGGATATTCTACTCTATGAGTAGATTACCATAGCTGTATTTGGCCATACTTTTCGTAATTTTTGCTCCTCCTCTACAACTTCATACTCTATTTTGTCTTTTCTGATTCGATCATCACTGAATAGTCCTTTTTAGACGAAACGAGCGTCTTCGAGCGTCACTGATGAGTCTTTTGTAGACAAAACGCTCGTCTGGCGTACGATATGTCATCCTTACATTTTGATGAATTATTTTGTAAGTACATATACAAAATCAGTATGGTCCTTTTATATTTCTGTCAATCCATTTTGAGAGATTAAAAAAGGAAAAACATAAAAGGAAAGTGTTTTTGATATCTTAAAACAAAATTAAAAGTATTTTCGATCTTTTGTTTCCTTTTAAAAACAAAATTGAAAATTTCAACATTTGCATTCAATTCCTAATTTCCATTCCAGAAAAATACCAATTGAAGATTGAATACTGTTAAGGTAACTGGGAGGTCTTAATTAAAATCCATAGAATTTTTTAATAATTTGTCAAACTAGTTTATATCATTCTTTTTTCAAAAATATGATAAAAAGTATGGGTCACCAGGCTTATTTTCACGCTACAGGTTGTGCAAAATTGTTAGATTTTGTATAGATAAAACATGGAAAACCCAATTTTCTGTCATAAAACGAAAACGACACCATAGAATTTAGAGATAAAATATGAGAAGATAGCTCTAATAATAATATGCTTTCAGATAAGAAAAAGAAAAATTGGGTCACCGAACTCGTTTTCTTGCTATAAAATAAAATTGGTTAATACCCAACACATTCTATTGTAAAAGTTACTTTATCTGAATTATCTACCCTTACATTTGAGTTGTCTCCCCTTATGTGGCAAAGTTGAAAAAAAATGAATCAAACAAAAAATTTATGTTTTTCTGTAAAATACATCCGTAAATATGATAAAACATGTCATTTTCTGTATTAACAGAAAATGTCTTACATATGAACCACCTTCTACACTCGAAATTTGCACATTTCATTAAAGATCTTGACGATTGTTATCTGGTTTTTCAAAGTTAAAGATGGAGGAAGACACCTTTACATCCACCAAAAATCTATAATGATTTTAATTCTAAGTTGTAAACAAAAAATATAACTTAACTTTTTGATTGAGATATTGTTGCATATGAAACAGTGATTCTAAAATTATCTGATTTCTATCAATTACGAAAAAAAATATTATTTTAAATTCTAGTATCACATTTTGTAAAACGTTCAATTCATTCAGCTAAATGTATTTAAATGAGGAATTTGCC
This sequence comes from Mytilus galloprovincialis, assembly GCF_965363235.1. NCBI lineage: Eukaryota > Metazoa > Mollusca > Bivalvia > Mytilida > Mytilidae > Mytilus > Mytilus galloprovincialis. Next base: position 72,441,003 of record NC_134842.1, on the reverse strand, counting down.
AATTTTTTACATATTGGTACACGCATTAATAAGAGGAATTTTTAGTGATACGAAAACTAGTCTGGTTCAGTAATAAGATCTGATATCAGACCAGAGATGAAGGGGGCGAAGAAAAATCTTCACAATTAGACGCTGGCGCTATTAACTTTTTAAAGTTGAAAGGTAGACATCTAAAGTTATAAGATACTTAATATCCTGCAATCAATGTAACACGCATAATTATTCAGGGCGATGATATTTTATTTTATGTGGAATAAATTAAATTTAATCTATACTATTAAACGAGAAGACCTCATTTTGTGTGTCGCTTCTCTTCCTTCCACAATAAATCAATCATCATGCCTCTGTGTCCTATAGGTAACATGCAAAGTCGCATTTGTCATCCATTCTTATGATTATTCAGATTGAGTTATTTTGGGAGAAAAACGACAAACAAGGAGTTTGGATATGATTCCGTCATCAGACTATATTTAGTCATAGATCAGACTTCCGGTTTGTAACATTCACAAATACAACCAATCGTATGATAGATAACAAAAAAAGAAAAATAAATAAGCCAATCAGAGCGTTCTTAATATAATCATGGTGTTTAGATCACAAGAACCACAACTATTATACCTCCTTATAGATAACAATTATTTTTCGCATTTATCTACATGTAAATAAAGGCAACAGTAGTATACCGCTGTTCAAAACTCATAAATCCATGGACAAAAAACAAAATCGGGGTAACAAACCAAAACCGAGCGAAACGCATTAAATATAAGAGGAGAACAACGACACAACACCGAAACGCAACACACACAGAAACAGACCAATCATCAGACAAAACACCACGAGAATAACAAATGTAACATGAAAACCAAATACATGAATTTGGGATAGACAAGTACCGTGCCACGTCTTATCTCAATATCTCAAAAATAAGAGAAAACACAAACGACTCAACGTTAAAATGCAACACAAAGAGAAACGAACAATATTATAACAATGACCATCTTCCTGACTTGGTACAGGACACTTTTAAAGGGGAATAAAAGTGGTGGGTTGAACCTGGTTTTGTGGCATGCCAAACCTCGCACTTTTATGGCCATGTGAAATATAACATCAAAATGACAACACAGGACTACAATATAAATAAATTGGAGAACACAATTGACAAAGAATCACACGAAAAAACAGCCAACAAAAGGCAACAAGTTCAAAATTTTTAATACGCCAGAAGTGTATTTTGTCCACACAAGACCTATGTGTGACGCACAGATACAAAAGTTTGAAAGCCGAAACGAGTACAAAGTTGAACAGCATCGAGGACCAAAAGATCAAAAACGTTGTGCCAAAAACGGCAAGGGTTTTCTGTTAAGTTACCAGAAAATCCCTATAATTTAGAGTAATTTATACTTTTGCAAACAGTAAATTTAATAAAATGAATATTCATAAGATGTACATGATAAAGCTGAAGTATTAACTAACTACAGGAAACAACTGAAATACATTTACATAACCAGACATTTGAAACACAAAAGTAGACACATCCGAATACGTTTAAACCTCTACTACGATTATCATGGTGTTTAGATCGCAAGAACCACAACTATTAAACTTCCGTATAGAGTACAATTATTTTTCGCGTTTATTTACATGTAAACTACGATTATACTTCTTCAATATATAGAAACTCTCTGTACTCTGTCTACTGGTTTCTTTGAAATGTTAACGTTTACTATCTAAGGGGTCTTACCAGTTGCATATATATTAAGATAAGTAAAACATGTGACACAAGTAAAACCAATCGTATGATAGATAACAACAAGAGGCTGTCACAACGACAGCAAACCGGATTTATTAACATTTATTTGTGTCCTGCAAAATTTAAAATTTGTAAAGCTTTGAACAGTTCATGAGTAAATACACGGACACGACTGGAAACGTCATTTTTCAATCTTTCAAGAACCATAACTCCTGAACGGTAAAAGTCAAAATCGTCATTATTGAACTTGACCTCCATTTCGTCATCAGTAACAACATATTAAAATTTGGGAAGCTTTGTTTGAACAGTTCATGAGTAAATGCAACAACGTGAATGGAAATGTCATTTTTCGATCTTTCAAGAACCATAACTCTTGAACGGTAAAAGTCAAAATCGACATTATTGAACGTGACCTCCATTTTGTCATCAGTAACAACATATTAAAATTTGAAAAGCTTTGGTTGAACAGTTCATGAGTAAATGCACGGACACGACTGGAATAGTCATTTTTCAATCTCTCAAGAACCATAACTCCTGAACGGTAAAAGTCAAAATCGTCATTAATGAACTTGACCTCCATTTTGTCATCAGTAACAACATATTAAAATTTGGAAAGCTTTGGTTGAACAGTTCATGCGTTAATGCACGGACACCACTGAAAATGCCATTTTTCAATCTTCCAAGAACCATAACTCCTGAACGGTAAAAGTCAAAATCGTCATTATTGAACTTGACCTTCATTTTGTTGTCAGTAACAACACATTAAAATTTTAAAAGCTTTGGTTGAACGGTTTATGAGTAAATGCCCGGCCCTCCGCTGTACATCCCCAAATCAATAACCGACATTTTTGTCACAAAAATCGGTTAAAAATGAAAAATAAATAAGCCATTCAGAGCGTTCTCCATATCATGGTGTTTAGATCGCAAGAATCACAACTATTATACCTCCTTAGAGAGGACAATTATTTTTCGCGTTTCATATCATTGTGTTTAGATCACAAGAACCACAATTATTATACCTCCTTAGAGAGGAGAATTATTTTCGGCGTTTATCTACATGTAAACTACGATTATACTACTTTTATATATAGAACCTCTCTGTATTCTGTCAGGGACTTTCTATGTTAGTATAGAAAGTCCTTGATTCTGTCTACTGTTTTCTTTGAAATGTTTACTATTTAAGGGGTCTTACCACTTGCAAATATATTATTAAGTAAAACATGCTCAACTTCATCTAAAACTACCTCGACCGAAAACTTTAACCTGAAGCGGAACAGATGAACTGACGGACGACCGGATGCACAGACTACAAAACATAATGCCCATAAATGGGGCATAAAAATTTATGGTCGAAAGGAAAAATAGTGATTTAACAAAAATGAAAGTAAGGTAGAGATTAGAGGGAGGCATGACCTTTTTCGGGGCGTCGGATCGGGTGTTTTTAAGCTCGGGATTTGGGGATTGATCTTTACGGAATCCGGGAATATATTTTTCGATTTCAATATAAATTTCTTTAAATTCTACATCTCTGGATTTCATGATTTTAGCCCCGGGATTTCGGGATCAGGACCCCTCCGACCACCCCTCAAATTAGCCTAAGTCGGTCTTAGTCATTTATACACGATTCAAATCCTACCATTGGTATGTTAATAAGACTCTAAAAAAAGGCACTGAGGGATTGTCCTAGAAGCATATTTTATTTGACTAATAATGGTCTATATATAAGCAGTTACATTTATTTCATGTTTGAAACGGATCAAATTTTTAATTTGATTTGACTTTTTTCCAAAAGAAGCATTGTAGCAAAGGAGAAGAATACTTGTGGTCTGAGGCCAGAAACACGAAAATAATTGAATTTAACAGAAAGGAAACAAATATCGGACTTTGGAAAAAGGGAGTGGGCTTTAAATTCGCCATACATAATATCTTTTACAAAAAATCATCCTACAACAGTTCACAAGCTGTATATGCCCGCGATTTCGCGGGTGTGTTCTAGTAACTTTTTAAAGTTGAAAGGACAAACCATTTATCACATTTCTTTTTACTGAAGGGTAGAAAGGACCTTGTTTACGCTCGCAAACAAATATTCATTTAATTCATCCATGTCATCATCCTCATCAAAAAAGGTTGGTACTAGGTTTTTTTTATCTGATCTTTGGATGTTCACTGCTCAGTTTCACAAGAAATAACTTTTCATAAAACTAGTATGTCTTGATAGGGAATAAATTGAGGAATAAAAAAGGCAAAAAAATATAGGGGTCAATGTGCTTATTTTCGAGATATTAGCCATTGTAATTTTGGCGGGAAAATGTTCTCTCTTGATTTTTCATAGCTTTGTCATTGACCAGTTAAAGTTCTCAAATACTATTAAAAAGTAAATAAATTTAATAAGAGTTTTACAAATGACTTATATTTATACATGTAAAAGATTTATAAAAAGAAAAATGGGGGTTAATGGGGAAATTTCTTTAAGGATTTCAAATGGATAAAACGAAAGGATTCCGAAAATCTGACAAAAATTTCAAAAAATGACAAGCAGTCATCCTAAAGTGAACAAAATTAAGCCTGAAAATAAAGGCAACAGTATTTTACCGCTTTTCAATAGTGATAAATCGATGGAGGAAGAGGAAAACAATGGAACAACAAAAACAGGGAACTGCAACAAAAACAAACGCCAATAGAAATGAACTATTTGATAACAACTACCAAATTCCTGACTTGCTACGGGACATTTTATGAAAACATGATGAGTTGAACCTGGTATATGGCTTGCAATGCCTACCGCTAATATGGCAATGTTTGAAATAACGCTAAAAGGACAACACTACGTGACAGGAATACATTACAAACACACGATAGAGCACTGAACACAGAGAAGTACATAAATACATAATATGATAGTACACTATAACATGTAAACCACAGAATAACAACGAATTCATGACATGAATTTACGACAGCACAGGACACAACATATAAAATATCAAAAAACAGATATACTTTTTATCCAAGAAACCCATTTTGTTGTAGAAATAGAAAATAAAGTAAGCAATGAATATGCCGCAGATATTTTTCACAGTTTTGGCACAACACAATCAAAAGGTGTGGCTATATTTATTAAAAAAAAACACATAATTCAAAGATAATTGATACTTTTACTGATCAAGAAGATCGCATAATTCTTGTAAATGTTGAAATTAACAACAACATATTTTCTTTGATAAATTTGTATGCACCTAATGAGGAAAAAATGCGAAACACCTTCTTTAAAAATGTAAATAAAATAATTGAAAAACACAGTCTTGGAATTTTAGTAGAAGGGGGAGATATGAATGAAACATTGAGTAGTACAGATAGAAAGAATAATAAAAAGAAAATAGAGAACAAAAAATTACAAATAGTTTGAAAACTTTAATAAAAACAAATAAACTAGAAGATACATGGAGACAATTCCATCCGAAACTATATCAATATACATGGAAACGTAAAAATAAGGACGAAGAGGCAAGTAGAATAGATTATTTTTTAACCGGTAAGGAATTGAGAACTATGATAAAGTCTACAGATATAAGACCAGCCCTGTTTTCTAGTACAGACCATCAGGCAATTTCACTGAAAATTAACTTGTCCAATGATAAAAAAGGTAAGGGTTCTTTAAAATAAACAACAGTATACTTACTGACAAATCTTATAAAGATAAAATAGAAAATGTTATAGACTATGTTATACTTAAAAGTAATTACACTGAAAATCTATCACTATTATGGGACTTGTTTAAAATTGAGTTAAGAGAGTAAACAATACAGTTTTGCAAAAATAAATCTAGGCAAAGGAAAAATGAAATTCAAAATTTGGAAAAAAACTTCAAACATTAGAGGAAAGAAAGGATAATGATTAATTAAGTGAAGAGGAAAAGAATGAAATCAATTTATTAGAAAATGAGATAGAATCTGTTTATAGTTATAAAGCAAAAGGTGCACAGATACGTTCAAGGATAAAATGGATAGAAGAAGGGGAAAAGAATTCTAAATTTTTTCTAGGATTAGAGAAAAGTAGACAAACAAGAAAAAATATAATAGATTTAAAGAACGAGAAAGGGGAGATAATTACAAAACAATCAGAAATACTAAATTTAGAAAAGAAATATTATGAAAAAGTCTATACTTACACTAAACCAGATAAAAAATGTATAAACACATATATTAAGGATACAAATATTAAACAATCATTAAGTAAAGAGGAAAGCAATTCTCTAAATGGACTTCTAACAACAGAAGAATGTACAAAATCAATTTTTCAAATAAAATCAAATAAATCCCCAGGCCTAGATGGACTTTCAGTAGAGTTTTATAGAGAATTTTGGGACAAATTAAAGAATTATGCAATTCAAAGCTTTAATTATTGCTATAAAAAAGGAATGTTATCTGAATCACAAAAAATAGGCCTAATTTCTCTAATATTTAAAAAAGGTGACCCCACTGAATTAGGTAATTACAGACCAACTACAATATTGAATGTTGATGTTAAAATTATTGCATATACATTAGCCCAAAGATTAAAACTTCTGATGTCAAAAATTATCCACACTGACCAAAATGGATACATTAATAACCGTTATATAGGTTTTAATATACGTCAGATACAAGACATTATAGATCATGCAAAAAAGTTAAAAATAAATGGAGCTATACTTTTTCTAGATTTCCCAAAGCCTTTGATTCCCTAGAGTGGGAATTCATGTATCAATCACTAACGACATTTGGTATTGAAAATTCTATGTTAAGATGGGTCAAAACCTTGTATGCAGATATCAAGGCATGTATCTCAAATAATGGATGGATCTCAAGCCCACTGAACATTTTTAGAGAAATTCGTCAAGGATGTCCTTTAAGCGCCATTTTATTTGTCTTTGCAGTCGAAATATTAGCCTGTAGAATAAGAAACGACAATAATTTTAGGGGAATAAATATAAAGTTAGATGGAAAAACACACAGCCTTATAATAAGCCAGTTAGCTGATAATACTACATTGTTTCTCTGCTCTAAAGACGAAATCTCTCAGTGACTTAATATAATTGAAGTATTTGGTTCTTTATCAGGACTTATTTCAAATCGAAGTAAAACTGAAGGATTAGGTTTCGGTAAATTAAAACACATTCAGGACAATTTTGAGAATATTAACTGGAGCAAAGAGACTGTTAAAAGTTTAGGTATTCACTTTGGATATAATAAATCTCAATGTATGAATTTAAACATAGAAAAACAACTTCAAAAATCTGAAAAAAATTCTTAACTCATGGAAAAAAAGAAATTTAACAATGATCGGAAAAGTAACTGTTGTGAAATCTCTCGTTATACCAAATATAACATATTTAGCTTCTGTTACTGATATCGACACAAATTCACTATTTAAGTTTAACTAAATGATTTATGAATTCATTTTGGACCATAAAAAAGAAAAATTAAAAGAAAAACAATTAACATAAAAAACTGAGGGAGGTCTTGGAATGATAGATATTGACAAGTTTATTGATGCAATAAAAACTAAATGGGTGAAAAGATTAATAGAAGGTGAACAGTCAAATTGGAAAATTATTCCCACATTATACTTTAATCAATATGGATCAAATTTTTTAATATTTCACACGAATCTGGATAGTTTAAAATCTACAAATAAAAAAAAACCCACAATTCCTAATTTTTACTTTGAAATATTTAAAACTTGAGTAAGATATGGTGGTGGTCAAACTAATAATCCAGAAAACTTTAGAACCATCAGACAACAAAATATATGGGGTAATAAATACATAAAGTTAAATGGGAACAGTTTAGTTTGTAATCATTGGATAAAAGACAACATAATCTATGTAAATGACATAATTGATTACAAAGGTAGAATATCAAAAGAAAAAAATACTCAATAAGTTAAAATGTAAAAGAAATTGGATTGCTGAAATAATACAGATAAGAAATAGTATGCCAAATCATTGGAAAGATATATTACAAAAACAGAACTCATCAAAAACTATTGTTAAGTGTAAAAAAACAACTATCTTTAAAACAAGGCGCAATTATATATTCTATCAAATGTAAGTAAAGATATTCCTATAGGGTTTACACAATGGCGGAAAGAACTAAATATAGATAAAAATCAACCAAAGATTAAATACACATTAAATTATATTTTCAATTATTTAGAAGACATTAAATTAAAAATGATTCGATGGAAATTATTACATTATATATTACCTGTAGGTACACATCTTTTCACATGGAAAATTAAGAACACCAATTTGTGTTCAGTGTGTGGGGTACCAGATACTTATCAACACAATTTCATGGAATGTACTTATTTTAAAGTTTTTTGGAATAAAATTTGTATTCTATTTAATAAGCTTCATATTGGTGAGCATATAGTTACTTTAAAACACTTAGTAGTAGGATATAAAATAGACTCATTAAATGATATTAACTATCTCTTGACAGTCATCTTATACACTCTACACAAATGCAATTGTATTTCAAATAATAAGATAAATCAAGTTAATGTTTATGAAATATTTAAACAAGAGTATAGATACAGATATTATCTGATGGAGTATAGAAATAAAACAATAAGTAAGATGCTTAAAAATATTCAAAAATATATGTAATTGAAATGTATGATGAGTGAAAATGAATAGCTATGCTAGATTTTATATTGTACATGTATGTTGTAGTTGTTGGTTTTTCAATTTTTGTATGTATAAACAAACAAAACAAGACACTTTATTTATTATACTTTTTAAAAAGTAAAATGATTATAATTCAACACTGATTTGTTTTACACCAAATATCCTCAGGTAATTGTGTGTATATAAAAAAGAAGATGTGGTATGATTGCCAATGAGACAACTATCCACAAAAGACCAAAATGACACAGACATTAACAACTATAGGTCACCGTACGGCCTTCAACAATGAGCAAAGCCCATACCGCATAGTCAGCTATAAAAGGCCCAGATAAGACAATGTAAAACAATTCAAACGAGAAAACTAACGGCCTTATTTATGTAAAAAAAAAATGAACGAAAAACAAATATGTAACACAAAAACAAACGACAACCAACGAATATACAGGCTCCTGACTTGGGACAGGCACATCCATAAATAATGTGGCGGGGTTAAACATGTTAGCGGGATCCCAACCCTCCCCCTAACCTGGGACAGTGGTATAACAGTACAACATAAGAACGAACTATAAAAATCAGTTGAAAAAGCTTAACTCATCAGATGGACAAAAATATAAGTGGACGTGGCCGGGTACTTATACATCCCGACACAAAAAGACACAATGAAAAGATCTGAGAGTACTCGCAGTTATCTGACAGCTAGTTCAAAGCCACTAACAACTAATAAAATAATCATGCATCTAAGACTAAACTATCAATCCGTACACATCCAACATCCAATGGATTTAGTTTAAAGACATCATAAACAGCCAGAGAAAAACATGACCTTGTACAATGCCAAGTTACAGGTATCGACAGAGTGTAGATCCGTGAATATGTATATATATAACATACTTGTAAAATTTAGTTAGCTTTTAATCTACTGATAACAAAATCAATATTTATTCCAATAAAAACAATATTCAATGATCTTATTACGGTGTTGAATAGCTAACCTTTAAGAATAAGCTTTTTTAAAGGAGCGACAAGTTTACATGGATCATTTCTAAATTTCCGGGCACGGTTAACAACCTTTCCGTAAAAATGAGGATGTGCTATCCCGTTTGAAAGTAAGTTTTCTACAGGTACATCCAAACTTCAAAACCAAATCTTTATATCTATGGAAAAATTTAGTAAAGGTTTTCAGTAATTTATGGTAACGATATCCCTGGTTTAATAATTTACCAGTAATACATAGGTTGCGTTCGTTAAAATCAAAAACGTCACAACAGACACGGGCATAGCGAACAAGTTGTGAAATATAAACACCGAAAGATGGTGCCAATGGAACATCACCATCTAAAAATGGAAAATTAACAATAGGGAACGAAAAATCGTCTCTTTTGTCGTAAATTTTAGTGAATAAACTGTGGAGTTTCCCATTTAAAACCGAAATATCTAAATCCAGGAAAGGACAGTTATTACCGAATAAATTTGATTTATTTAAAGTAAGTTCCTTGGGGTAAATTTCAGCAGTATATTGAGAAAATTCTTGATTATTTAACAAAAAAATATCATCAAGATAACGGTAAGTGTTGTTGAATTTATCAATTAAATACAATTTCGACGGGTCTTTACTGAGTTTAGTCATAAACTGTGGTTCGTAACAGTACAAAAACAAGTCTGCTATTAAAGGGACACAATTAGTGCCCATGGGGATACCTACAACCTGTCGATAAACTTTGTTGCCGAAACGTACATAAATTTTATCAAGGAGAAAATTAACAGCTTCAATCATCTCATCACACCTCCAGTAAGTATATCTAGCATATTTATCTTTCTCATTAGAGAAGAAGGCTTTAAATGAGTTGCAGCAAATATATCTATATTCAGCTTTACCAAACGACCATTTAATTAAATAGGAAAACTTTTGTTTAATAAGATAGTGTGGAAGTGTAGTATAAAGAGTAGAAAAATCAAAACTATTAACAGAATCAAAAGGACCATCAAAAGCCCGTAATTTATCTAAAACATCCAAATAATTGTTTACACTCCAAAAATGGTTATCCCAGGCATAGATTACCTTAGCCGTATTTGGCACAACTTTTTGGAATTTTGGATCCTCAATGCTCTTCAACTTTGTACTTGTTTGGGTTTATAAATATTTTTGATTTGAGCGTCACTGATGAGTCTTATGTAGACGAAACGCGCGTCTGGCGTACTAAATTATAATCCTGGTACCTTTGATAACTATTTACACCACTGGGTCGATGCCACTGCTCGTGGACGTTTCGTCCCCGAGGGTATCACCAGCCCAGTAGTCAACACTTCGGTGTTGACATGAATATCAATAATGTGGTCATTTTTATAAATTTCCCGTATAAAAAACTTTGAACTTTTTGAAAAACTAAGGATTTTCTTATCCCAGGCATAGATTACCTTAGCCGTATTTGGCACTACTTTTTGGAATTTTGGATCCTCAATGCTCTTCAACTTTGTACTTGTTTGGGTTTATAAATATTTTTGATTTGAGCGTCACTGATGAGTCTTATGTAGACGAAACGCGCGTCTGGCGTACTAAATTATAATCCTGGTACCTTTGATAACTAATTATACCACTATGTTCATATATTTTATTACAATAGTTTATGATAAGCTTTTTAATAGTAGTTAATGAACTAGTTATGAGCACTGACAGATTAGTTGTAGAACACTTACTAGAGACCGAGATGAAACGATATTTAAATGTTGTTTTTTTGTGTAGTTTAGGTAGCCAATACATAGTAGGGACCTTCAAATGTTCAGAAGAAGCCTTAAGCTTTGATGTGGTTGTGATATGCTTGTTTACTATATGACTCTCTGTGAAGCGGATGGACTTGAATGTAGATGAATTTAAAATTTCATTCTTAAGAACGTCCGTGTAGTATTTACGGCATACCACCACCACATTGTTGGCTGCTTTGTCGGCTGGTACAAACACAAACCGCTTTGAAAGTATTTGAAGTTTATTTCTTAATCTGGAAATAGGTGTATTATGTACTCTATTATTTACTTCTAAATTATTTTCAAAATGTGACATTTTCTTATCTACCACATTCATACATTTATTCAAATAAGAATCAAGAGATTTTTTATCAAATTTTTCCCGTTTTCACCATTTTTTACAAAACGAGGAAAGAGCATCTTTGGTGACTTGACGACATTCTTTCCAATCTATTTTAGATGGAAGACGATATTTTGGTCCTTTTTTCAAAAAGTGTTTAACCTCTCTGTCCTGGACTATATTGAGGTCCCCTGTAATAACATGGCCATAGGGAACATATCTAAACCTGGACGATTCACAGTTTCAAGTTAAGGGAGTATTACTATCTATATTCACGTCTGATGTAACCGACGTATAATTAAAAATTAAACTTCTGCTTGGTTTTTTGTATGTGTATGTAATTATAGGTGGTTCTATATTATCAAAATAGGGAGGTATAAAGTTTTGAACGGTAGAGTCATTAAATATACTAGATAAGTTGATAAAATCAATACCTCTGCTAATATATTTAATTTTCAAAAAATGACGTTTATGATCTTCAGGTTTGTCGATACGGGGGAACAGCCTATGGTGGCAAAAAGCTGTAATGATACGAGAATATTCATACAGTGGGCTGAAGAATGAGATGGTGTCACACTCTTTGAAAATATCGTGTAATTTACTAATGGGTATTTGACCCAGTTTACATAATAATTGATGCCTACCATTATTTTTAAATACAGATAGGAGATTATCAAGTGTATAATTTATACGATGTTTAACTCGTTGATTTCGATTGATACGTTTCCCATGAGACCTATTATTTCGTTGTTTTTTTATCAATAATATTCATGATATCAATAGAGGAAGTAGTAGATATGTTCCCTTCTCCAAGTATATTGTCATTTAGACCCAGGGGATAAGCTGTTTGAAGTCGTTTAATCCAAGACAGTTCGATAATTTTACGGGAATCTTCAAATTGTTTATGCGACTGCCCTTGTTGTTTCTGGACCGTTTCGAGCGGTTGAAATCTAATAAATTTAATATTGTGGTTGTGTTTACCTAAATGTTGATAAATTATGCTTTTGAATTTCTTAGGTTTTCAGAAGCGATATAGATGTTCCTGTGTTCGTTTAAAAAAACTCCCGTCCTGTTTGTCCTACATATTGTATACCACACTTGGGTTTAGTTCATGTAACCAGATAAATGAGGCTTTGGATTTTTCATGTTATGTCACAGAAAAGGGAAAGCGAAAAAGCTCTACCGTTCACTGTTGACCTTATAGTATTATCAGAAGATAATCTAGAACAGGTTTGTCATTTTCTGGTATTGCACGGAAATATTTGTGGATATCCACGTGCATTTTTATTGAATAATCTGGCTGCAGCAGCATTGCCACCTTTAACACAATTATAAAAACTGCTAAATTTAGATGGGGAATTTCGATTGACGGCGGTAGAATTTATATTTGGAATAACGTTTTTATAGTTTTTATATGTTGGTATTAAATCACATGTTAAAACCTTTATTCTTTCTATTATATTTCCAGAAACATTTAAACTTTTTCACTCTAGATACATTTATTTTGTTTCTAGGACAATATTGCTAACGAATAGTATACAATACTTACCAAACAAGTTTTATCTAGCCCAACAATTTATTTTCACAACAAACATGTGCTTCCTTTTGCACTAGCTTTCGGACAATGAATTGGTAACTAATCCAGCACAAAAGGTCAAGTACAAATAATTAACTGTGTCAATGATTATAAACATTGGAAAATGAATACAAATTCGGAAGGCAACTTGATGTTCCGTAAACACGTGATTTATACCATGGAATTTTATTCTTAATATGTATACACTGTATTTAAAAGAATGTATATGTTATATAATTAACACTTTAATAATCTAGTATACTTTACTGAGCTTTTCCCTGGAAATTCAGTAACTAATAACAGGGATACTCGGGCTAACGCTGTAATTCGAGTAAATTGTTAAAACAGCAGATATGTATTAAAAGATATTTACTTGGAAAAAACACCCAAAAAAAATTTAAAAAAAATATATAAAATGGGCGTTGCCTGAATGGATAAACGTCACAAAAAGTGATATATTTTGTGACGTAATATTATCAAAGATAAATTTCTAAAAATAAAATATATCATTATATTTATAGCGTACACGTACAACTGTAATTTGGGATTGAGTTTGTAATGATGTTATTTTATGTTTTTTCTCACCATGACAAAATTAATAAAATAGAAATGTGTTTGTAATGGTGGTGTTATTGTGTTTTTTTCTTACCATGTCGTGGTTTTTTTTCTAAATCAAAACTGTGTATAACAAACAAACCCTGTGCATATAGTTGCTTTATATTAAAATTATATATTAAATGGAATAGTTGATTTATTATCTGTTAGCCTCCCTAAACTTTCATTTTTCAGTAACAGAGGTTGACAACTAGGCATATATAGATGTCCCTTAGTGGGTGTTGAGTTTATTTCAGGTTCACCCCAAGTTGATTTTTTAGTACCTGACAAATAAGACATATGGGAAATGTACCGAAAATACAGAATTTCAACCACAAACGATAAGAAAACACACAATATCCAACCGGACTTACAAAAGAAACTTGATAACTAAATAGATGAATGTTGGTTGTATGAATACCGAGAATCGTCGTGTAGCAACGCTACTTCACAGGCTTAACTCAATCAAAAAACGTAAATTAACACACTATGAACGAATAAGTTTGATCTGCGATGTCTGAATGCAAATGCACAGTTAATAAAATATTAGGGATGCAACGCCCGAATCACCAGTAATATATTCAAAGAAAATGACAAAATAATGAAAACATAATCTGATCACTTGATGGTTTTAAAAGCGGCGAAAGATACCTAAGGGACATTCAAACTTATACTGACAACGCCGTGGCTAAAAAAGAAAAAGATCAACAGACAAACAACAGTACAAAAAAACAAGTCGCAGAAACTAAGGAGCCTGTATTTTGGTCTTTTTCGTTCTTTAATGTGTGCCATATTTGTTTTAATTATACTCTTAGCATAAATCAGGCCGTTGGTTTTACCGTTTGAATTATTTTCCATGTTGTCATGTCAGGGCTTTTATAATTTACAATACGATGTAGGTTTTCCGCATTGCTGAGACCGTGATTCCTACATTCCCGTCTTTTGCTGTTTAGTTGAAAGTTGTTTAAAATGACATTATACCAAATCTTCCGTATAAATTAAATATCAAAAGTGAAAGCTACACATGGTATATGCTCCTTGTTTATTGTTAAAAAACATTATTTGTGACCTTAGACGTCGTGTTTTCATATGTTATATTCCATCTAATATATAGTAATTAGAATTTCTCTAGCTCATAACCATTAAACATGTAAAATATGGTTAACATTTTTGTGTGTTATGTATTATATTACAATGATTTTGAAATAATAATAGGTAATAACTTGTTTTTTGAGCAGGAAAAATCGTATTGCAAAATTCTTCGAATTTAGTTTCAAACATATTGATTTTATCCTGTTACTCAATAAGTCACTTTTCAGTAAGTGCTTGCATTTTTATATATTTGATTGACTTTAAACTATTGTCCTTAAATGCTACTAATAGCCGATTGTTTTATTTTTTTCAACATTACTATAGACAGACAAGATGAATGAAAAATATAGAGAATGCTTTATGGTTGATTTACGCCACATAAGTATAATGCTTTATCGGTGCAAACGGTTACAAAAATGAAAACACAATTTCAAAGGAACAGACAATCAGAAATAGGAGATAAAAAATTAACGAATTCATCACAGATAAAAAGATAACATTTATCGCAAAACACGCGCATTCTGTCTTAAAAGACTCATCAGTAACGCTCGAATAAAAAACGATGAATAGGCAAAAATAATGTACGAACCTAAAAAAAACATTGAGAATCCAAAATTCCGAAAGGTTTTGCCAAATACAGCATAGGTAATCTGATCCATGGGTAGAAAATCATTAGTTTTCGATAAAGTCTTCAAAAATATGTCGCATGAATGTTTTCACCACATGTCCGTTTATTTTAATAAAAAAAAAAAAAGGCTTCAAAGGGAAATTTAAAACGGAAAGTCACTTAATAAAAAGCACAAACACATTTAACGAATGGCAAACAACTGTCATACTCCTGACTTGGTACAGGCAATTCATTATGTAGTGGAATAAACCATGTTTTATAGCTAGCTAAACATCTGACTTGTATGACAGTCGCATATAATTCCATTATAATGACAAGAAATTGTGAGCAAATCAAACAGACATAATAGATAAAAACGTCAAAAATAAGTGTACAGCATTCAACACTGTTATATATCAAATATCCAAAGGGATTTGGTAGATTTGGAATGCCAAGGATAATCGTGTGGTGACACTGACAAATGCGAAAAAAAAAATAATGGCAATGTTTTTATTTTTCAAAGATGTGATCGTAACGATCATAAGTATAAAAAGCCACATAATTTCAGGAAATAACTTGATTAAAACGTACCTTTGCCTAAAAATCATTTAAAATAACATCTGATTATCAAGTTAAATATTCCATAATTCTATTTAGAACGATGATAGAAAGAAAAAAAAACTTACAGTTGGATTGTGTTTTAACCAAGTGTTCTCTATTTCGTCTTTACTGTGTCTGTTGCCATGTTCTTCACAGACATATTCTCCATCTTTACATATAATAGTAAGATCTTCATAGCTGATGCGACCTCCACTAATAGAAGGATCTCCATTACTGCATTTTGCTTTTATTTTGTAATCTAATTTATGAAATTCCCCCTTTAACTCTTCAATTTTATAACAAAGCTCGTCTATGATATTTTGGTATATATCATCACCTACAGGTTTCGATTCCCATATCTGTAAGGATATAGCATTCCTTGAGAAGCAGATAATTAACCGTTCGAATTTTGATTCATCTAAAAAGACAACTGCTTTTCCTGTATATAAAGCTGGATGTCCATTTACTTCACAAACTGTATGTTTTCTAATGTAACTGAACAGAATGTGATTATAGTACGCAATGGGAAGAAATATGAACTCAAACACCAACCAAGGTGAGCAATGAAAATTTTCAAGATGAAATCCCTTTTTTATTTCTTCAACGGTATTTGAACGGTCAATCATGCACGGCAAATAGTACGACGTTGTAGATTCACGTTCAACTATGATATCAAATTTCTCCATTACATCCAGTATATGAGTTTCATATTCACCAAATCGTAAGTCTGGTACCTTGCTGAATAGTTTATTGATTAAATGTACAGATAATATACCCCTATATTTTAGCTCATACAGATCTTCCAGGTTGCACTTTTTCTTGTTATCATCACACATAATGCATCTGAAACAGTCGACTAACCATTGTGGCTGTAGAATGATATAACCAGGTTTATCCGCAAAAAATATGATGTTCCCAATTTTGTGCTGGTAGTTCAAGAAACAAATCAATTCATCTTTTGTTATTGAAATTTTCTGAGCTAATTTAAGAATATTTTCCAATTTTTCACAAGATCCCGTCTTGTTTTGTTTCTTTAGATCTTTTAAAACTGCTAGTACATTTTCTAGTTGGATCCATTTTGTAGGAAGTTTGTTAGTAAAATAATTCATCTCCTTTGCAATTTCTGAAATATGTTGTTTCAAATTTTCTAAATCTTCTTTATGAAACTCTGTGTTTGAAATAAAGTGAATCATGCCTCTTTTGTGACGGCTCTTCCTTTGAGTCCCGAACGTCTTAAGAAATTTATTTTCATATTCTATTTTCTCAGCCTGAAAAGAAAATAAAAGTACAAAGTTAATCCTTGACGTATTCGTTATAAACTACTATATAGTATTAATTTGGAAGAGTTACACGACAAAGATAACTATGAATGACTTTTGTCGTGTTTTTTTTAATTAACAATCGCAACGGATCTTCAACTGTGGCTAAACATTACACATGTTTAACCAAAAATAGAAGATTTTATCTTTTGCCTAAAATTGATAAAAACCCAGGAAAAGCAGTCGTTTCACTAAAACAAACGGAATGTGTAGCCTTTAACTTTCGGCAACATGTTATAGATGTTATTATTATGTTACATGAAAAAAACTTGTTACATTAGTAAAATGCAGGCTTTTTCAGTAACTTTCTTCCTGCTGGTACCACGCTTGTCTCTGAAGATTTCACATCCCACTACACGAATATTCCACATACAAATTACATTGAGGCATGTACAGAACTTTGGGATTCTCAACTAGCGAAATCTCCTTCTAATAAATTTGTTACCAAAATGTTGGTACTGAAGAACAACAATTTCGCCTTTAAAGGAGAATATCATCTACAAATTAAGGGTTACACTTATGACTGGACCGAATGACAGGACCAAATGAAAAATGCTAATAAGTTACCAAAATGTAATAAAAAATATAGATTTTGTTCAAAAACTTTCGAAAACGTGACATGACCATCGCTGACTGTCATGACCAACCTCGACAATGACCGTACCAGAAATTGCTAATTACTCTTTTATTTCTTAAAATATTTTTCTGTAATTTGAAATAATTTAATTTTGGATGTAACGCGTGTTCTGATTGGCTGACGTTATTTTGTTATGAGCCCATAGACATAATTTAGTCATGTGACCGTGACGTCATCAACCTTTTTTCATGGTTTTCTACGGTTTAAAATGGAATGTAGAATTAAATTATAAGAAATGACTGTAATATTTTTTCTGGCTATTCGAAATAACATAAAAAATGTGGTGCACACTGTTAAATAACCCGCTACGCGCGTTATTCAGTGTGCAACACATTTTTAATGTTATTTCTTCATAGACAGAAAAAATACTACAGTCGTTCCTTAAATATAAAAAGATTTCATCATTTGATTAGATACCCTGGTCTTAAGGTACTAACAAACAGGGATCTTTACTGAAATAGCTGTACCAGTGAAGAAATCTGTTAACAGCATGTGATATACTGTTGTTGAATAAAAAAAAAAAAAAAAAGATATAGATTTATGAAAAAGAAAGAAAATAATTGTAAGAAACTTTAGAAAACGTGACATGACCAACTCTGAGAATGACAGGACCAACGTCGACAATGACAGGACCAAATACAAATGCTAATAACTTTTTTTTATTTTTCAAAAGAATTATCTCAGATTTGAAACATAAAATGATATGTCAAATTTGAAACCTAAATGTTAAAAAGAAATATAGATTTAGTTTCAAAAACTTTCGAAAACGTGACATGACCAAACTTCAAGAAATGTTTATTTGTTTATTATTAGAAAAAAAACCTCTCAAGATATACTCTGCATATACTCGAGCAATCCTTAAGGAATACATGGAAATAATTATTCAATGTTCGGACAATATTAATAAAACAACGACATGAACTATAATGTGATTTTAATTACTGTCATCACAACCTTTATTTGATTTATCAACTTATTTATGGTTTATGTCACATCTTTTGTTTGTTATGGTACCTTATAATTGTTTTCAGACGTGTCAGATTCTGACCGGTAATTAATATACAAAATATTCTGAATGAATGCATGGATGATCTTTATTCTCATAAACCAAATACATAGTTATAGAGAAGATATACAATGATATATATAACATATATAAGATATAGCATGACATTGTGTTTTTCCCCTTATTTGCTAAAAACTTAATCATTCAATCTTAATGTGTGTTTTTTTTATTATTAATTTTAACCAGGATGTGTATAGTAGAAAGCTAAGTTTCACGTTTTCACAATCTAACAAACATCTAGATTTTTCTTTAATTGATGTACAATGTATAAAAAGATGAGATCTTATTATATCTTAATCTGAGATAATTCGTATGTAGGACAGAAAGTCACAGGACAAAAAGTCACAGACAAAAATACAGAAATAATGACACATTTCCTAAACTTCATTATGAATATATGTATAAAAAAGTAAACATTTCAAGATATTTCTCTTACATATTCAAACAATTGTCAACAGATAATTTGTGACGTTTTGTCCTACCAAAGGAGAAGGTCCGGTAAGGACTCATTTTGGCCTCAAATTTCAGTTTCATCTGACGAAAGATTTTGACCACTTTTTAAACACTTAAGTGTCTATTTTACTTGATTCAATTAGTTTATGTGAAAGATTTTAACTGATTTAGTCATTAAAAACGATCCGATTCCAGCTCAAATATGAAAAATCTACCAAATATGCTGAAAAATGTCACTTTACAGATGGTTTTTGTCAAAAATGAAAGTGGCCGCATCCGTGTTCATCCACAACCTTTATATATGTTATGTATTATCATAAAATACAACTTACATTTCAATATTAAGGATGAACACGAATGCGGCCACTTTCGTTTTACACGGAAACCGTCTAAAATTTAACTAAAATGCTAGAATTTTGAAGATTTCAGTAATTTAGCATGACCTAATGGCGCTACAACCCGATATATGTGCATTGCATAGTCAAAAACAGCCCATATTTATGTGGCAGAACCATTCAACTGCCCAATAAATAACTAAAAGTTTACATTTTAACAATTTTGTAAAACTGTTATATTTTGGGGCCAAAAAGGGGTCTTACCGGACCTATTCCTTTGTGACTTTCTGTCCGTTTACCGATAATTCCTGTCAGTCATCGATGGTCACTTCACGTTTTCGCAATAAAAAAAAATCTAGATCTTTTATTTAATTGATGTATTAAAAGATGAGATCCTATTATATTTTAAATCTAACATAATCTCTTTTCAAAATTAAAAAAAGTGAATAGCATTTTTCATGTTTTTATTTGGTCCTGTCGAGGTTTGTCCTTGTCAGTGTTGGTCAGGTCTTTATGTATAAAATGGTTAAATCTAATTATATCTCAAATTTCAGAAAAAATATTTTTAGAAATAAAAGAGTATTATTTTTTATTACATTTTGGTTTCAAAATATGACATATAATTTTAAATTTGAAATCTGAGATAATTCCTTTGAAAAATAAAAAAAGTTATTAGCATTTGTATTTGGTCCTGTCATTGTCAGAGTTGGTCATGTCACGTTTTCTAAAGTTTTTTACAATTTTTTTTAATTTTTTTTTCATAAATCTTTATATCAAATGATAAAATCTTATTATATTTCAAATTTCAGAAAAATATTTTAAGAAATAAAAGATTAATTTGCAATTTTATCTGGTCCAGTAATTGTCGAGGTTGGTCATGTCAGTCAGCGATGGTCATGTCACGTTTTCGAAAGTTTTTGAAAAAAATCTATATTTTTTATTACATTTTGGTTCAAAATATGACATATTATTTTATATTTGAAATCTGAGATAATTCCTTTGAAAAATAAAAAAAGTTTTTAGCATTTTTATTTGGTCCTGTCATTGTCGATGTTGGTCCTGTCATTATCAGAGTTGGTCACGTCAAGTTTCTTACAATGCTTTTTACTTTTTTTTTAAATTTATATATCAAATGATGACATCTTATTATATTTCAAATTTGAGATCAATCCTTTGAGAAATGAAAAAGTTATTAGCATTTTTCATTTGGTCCTGTCATTCGGTCCTGTCATTCGGTCCAGTCATTAGTGTAACCCACAAATTAATTGAACTGCCAGGGGCACCAAAATGACCCAATTCTACGCTTATATATACTTTTGTGCAACACTTCTGAAATGGCAATAAAAAAAAACTGCTTTCCCTGTTTATATTCTTAGATTGATAGATGATGTGGATATGGAATGAAATAAAATTCACTGGCTTTTACTTTATTCATCCATAATGACAACAACAAACAACAACCTACTAGTTTTACTAATGATTACTGACGTTGGCATGTTTGAATCGAACAACTTTGTACTACGGAGTTGGGAAAGAGAAAAATATACAATTTTAGAGAAATTCCAATATTTATTCTTCGGATATTATGCGTCATTTTATTATTTGCTGTATTACTCTTCCTTAAAAAAAACTACAACGCCTTAAATTGTGGTTTGACATCTGCTTCGTCTGGTCTGCTTAGTACCGACCGTGACCTATTTCCGAATATAACTCGAATTGCAATACGACGTACCTGTTTTTATATATTTAACATTCATGCTTTAGTAATGAGAGGGGCAGGACCTTGTTATGGGACGTCGGGATCGGGTGTTTTTAAGTTCTGGATTTCGGGATCCGGGAATTTTATTTTCGAATTTCGGGATGTCAGGATTTGATATTTTTTTAATTTAGGACCTCGGGATTTCATGTTTTTAAGCCAGAGATTTCGGGATCAGGACCCCACCGATCCCCCCTCAGTAAGGGTGTTTCTTTTACATGTTTTATAAGTCCAGTGATATATATTTTTTAGTGTCCTGGTGTGCTGTCGTAAGTTGAAAGGAGCTGTCCGTTGTTATTCTGCATTTTACATAATGTTATGCACTATTTTATTATTTACTAATGTATATCTCTGAGCTGAGTGTTCTTACGTTTGTTTGCACTGTATTCCTGTCAGGACGTGTGGTATTTTAAACATTTTCATATAAGCGGGAGGTTTTGCTAGCTATTAAACCGGATTCAACTCCCCACGTTTTTTTAAATTGTCCTATACCAAGGTCACGGTTTTTGTGTTGACTTTTTTTCTGGAGTTTCTGTGTTATGCATCTAGAAACAAAACAGTGCGTGTTTTTATTTTATCTTAACTAGTAATTGTGAACGGTTCGTTTTCTGTATACTTTTTATACTGATCCAATCGTTGCGAAAACCTTTTATTTGTCATATGAATTTTGCATATATGAAAACATGTTTTTAAATTTGGATAATGCTATACATGTAAAAAAAAATCATGTTCCCCCTCAAGCCAAAAAGTAATATGATCCGTTGCCTAGTTTTGTAAAGAAGTGTCATAATCAATATGAAAGTGCAAATTGGTCATAACATACAATCGCTCGACAAGTTACAGATATCACTGGCCGCGCTAATACTTACGGGTAGACATTTGATAACATTATTTTAAACTTGTATCGTACGACATTCAACCATGAGCAAATCCCCTACCGCGTAGGATGAATTGATGTTAGCTAGTTAAAAAAAACCCACCTAAGGGCTTAATTCATAGTACAACAAGAAAATAATTTAATGAAAACAATAAAACCATTTTAAACCGAAATTAAACAAACCAAATGTTAAATTTGTCTAAAGTTGTCTTTTTTGAACATATATTTTATCTTGAACTATACATTTAAGAAATTAAATCTCGTTAGCTCTTAATTCTTACATGTAACATAATTGCGACGAACAGGGGGTCTATAACAGTCGAACTCAACTAAGTGTTTGTTTATTCCACATTTGCTAGAGGGATAAAGGGGGAGTTGTCTAGCAAAACATGTTTATTTTCCACATGTATTGCTGTGTCTTGTGTGTTTTCTTATTTTTGGTTCATGTGTATGTTTCGAAGTTTAGTGTGACATCATTTCGTTGAACTAGTATAAAGTATTATTTAGAGCCAAGCTAAAACCTATTTCCAGTTGCGGAATGTCCTCGCTGCGATAATGCATTTGTGGCATCGGGTTGTGTTCTTGTTTTTGGTCGGTTTGGTGTCTCTTTAACACATTCTCAGTTTCAATTCTCTATTTTAATAACGAATATTGAAGACTAAACAGTATTCTGTTTCCTTATTTTACTAAATACGTGTTGGTTCGTGGTTGACTCGGGGCGTTGGAAATTTAAGAACATTACAAGGGTGAGTTTCACCCTCCCACACACTTCTCTGGTAACTAGACTGGAGTTTTTAACTAGAACGGGTATTTTTGGGGCCTCGGTTGGTCATAGTTGTCCCTTACTTTGACCTGGGTATCATTCTTCTGATATCTCTCCGGTTTGTCCGTTCAACCGAGTGTCCCCGTGGTTCTCTTGGAGTTCAAATAGTTTCTTAACTATACATTGTTGATAATCCAAACACAGTACTAGTATAGGGTTGTGTGTAAGCCACAATATCGCATTTTATATAACACACTTAACAGTACATTATACTGTTTATGACTTCTTAATACCAAATCCGGTGGATGTGTTAGGGTTGATTCTTTAGCCTGGGAGTATATGTTTCAGATATTAATTTTGTTTTTGCTTTGAACTAGCTTTCAGTAACTGCAAATAATCTTACTGTCTTTGTCTATTGTATAAGTGCCTCGTACCAATTAAGCCCAATGAAATGATTTTTGCAGTTTGTTCTGCTGTTACACCACTTTACCGGTTTTTTTGGGGTTGTACGCTCACGTATACGTTTAACACCACAACAGTCTTTAATGAGTCTGTAGTACAGTGGTTGTCGTGGTCATGCATGGTTTTTTTTTATTTTGTTATATAAAATATGGTCGTTCTTTCTTCTCGTTTGAATTGTTTCACCATTTCATGTCCGGGACGTTTGTAGCCGATTATGCGAGATTGTGACGTAATATGATATATTTTAATATATACACGAATGCAATACATTTCAAACCCAAATTCTGTCAATCAACAAAACGCCTTTTTCATTTTTGTTAAACCAAAACTCCCTTCGAATATATACATATTTCTGAATTCTATGTCATACACTCACAAAATTGATGACCAAAAACTTCATTTGCCCATCTTTGGATTACTTTGAAGCAATCATTAATTACTAAATGACCACTTTTGAAAAAGAGCGTTGCATTTGAAGAAACCTATATTAATATGTGATTGTAAACAACTTCAACACCAATTTAATAGTCGAAGTATTTTCGCGAAGCTAGGTAAGACCAATTCTATGTTTTTATTTTATGTCATTTCATTACTGTTTAATATTGATTGTAAGTCATCATTTACACATAACACATAAGCTAAAATTTGAGACAAGAATGCAAAGAATACCATAGCACAATAACACAATGACGGGATGTACAAGTACTGACCAACCTCTTAACAGCATAGACCTTTCAAGACAAATAAAAGAACACTAACACGTATATAAGATGATTAACATCTTCAGTACCTAGAATCTATACTTTAAGACCATCGTGTAATATTTCAGAAATAGGTAAGGAATATATATATCAAAAAGGTCTTTGTATCTTTCGATGAACTTAAAAAAAAGGATGAGACGTCCTCTGACATAAACCTGGTCATCAACCTTATGCCCAGATACTGGTTTTACAAAGTCTGATTAGCAGCTGGAAGCTCTGCAATACCGAATGAGTTCAAATCATTTGAAAAATGTTTATCCCGTATTCAGATGAATTTGGTATATCGCTTCTTATATTGTTTCTGATAGTTATATATAAAAATATACAGATGATTTAAGGTAAGGTTTGCATGATACCTTGGTTTTTTTCTTAGTGATATTTAAACCAATATGATACATCATTTTGTACCGGGAGGAGTACTTAATTATTTAATGAAAAAATCAAACATCGTATGTTCCGTTTTAAGGTAAAAAGCTCAAAATTTATTATTTGAATTAGATTTATCTCTCTGTGTACGCAACATTAACCTTAAAGAATACAATATATACCTCTATATCTGTAACCTTGTCAATACCAGTGCAAACTATGATAACAGGTGGACATAAATGAGCTGTAGTATCTTCATCATCTACACGAAAACAGTGAATACTGTCAAGCCAGAAGTCAATGTATTCTGTAAAGACATTATTAAGAATACAAGGGTTTTGTCTGTCATCTATATCTTATTAAAGCAATTATAATCCGCAGGCGCGAATCAAGGATTCAAGATATGTTTGTATATTCTCGCCTTCACGTTTTTTGACGTTTTCGTTTAAGCAAAAAAAAAAATATATATATATTCCGTGTGTACGCTTTACGGACAATAAAGAGACGACATATTCTGAATGAACTTTTTTAACATTCTTAATTGTTCTTAACCATTTCTGAAGACATACATGTATAGATGTAAAATTTCTCTGTCTTTTGATCTCTTGTGGAGAGATGTCTAATTGCAACATGAGACATCTTCTTATTTTTATAATTACAGAAGACATTGGCAATGAGGGGCGTTAAAGAAATTATTCATCTTCCCAAATATAGACCTTACATTTCTATGTAGCAACACCCAAGCAGTACATGGAGTATATATCTACACAACAGATGATTTCATCTGGATTTCAGCTTGACTTTTTGATCGACAAGATGTTTGTTGAGTTTTAAATTGATGTTTTTTCGGACATTAATTATTCCTATTAGTCGACTATTTGGACCTCATAGATATAAAATTAAATCAACAACATCCAGAAAAACAAAAAGAAACACGGTTCTTTAATTACACTTTCTTATCGATAAGATGTCATTCAATAACCTAAATTTTTGTGAGTTGTTGTATCGCGTTAAAGTAGTTTCATATTCTTCCTGAACATTTTATAACTAAAAATTTATCGTATTTCCTTTTATGGCATTTTGATAAACTGTGATTTTGCATGACTTTTGATGCATGCTTACACTGTCAATATAAAAAGAACATGTGGTATGATTGTTAAAGAGAAGACTCTCCACAATAGACCAAACTGACACAGAAATTAACAATTATAGGTCACCGTACGGCCTTCAACAATGAACAGAGCCCATACTGCATAGTCAACTATAAAAGGCCCCGAAATGACAATGTAAAACAATTCAAACGAGAAAACTAACTGCCCTTTTTATGTACAAAAAATGAACGAAAATCAAATATGTAACACATAAACAAACGACAACTTCTGAAATACATAATCTGGGACAATGGTATAACAGTACAACATAAGAAAGAACTGTTAAAATCAGTTTAAAAAGGCTTAACTAATCAGATGGACAAAAATACAAGTGGACGTGGCCGGGTACTTGTACATCCCAACAACAAAAAGACACTAGGAACAGATCTAAGAGAACTCGCAGTTATCTGACAGCCAGTTCAAAGCCATTTACAACTAATAAAATAATCATGCTTCTAAGACGCATTTTAGTTCGCCTTTATCGGAGTTCATAAAGAAAGGCAATATACCGCTGTTTAATAGTCATTAATAAATCAAATGAATACAAATCTTGGTTACAAACCAAAACCAAAACCGAGGTGAAAATAAAGGCTACAGTAGTATACCGCTGCTTGATATTCATAAATCGATATAACGAAAATAAATCCGGGTCACAAACCAAACATAATATTCCTGACTTGGTACAGGAAATTAAAAAAAAATGTGGGTTGAATCCATTTATGTTCAGCTTAGTCAAAACTACTGCTTATAACGCAGTGTAAACAATATTGATACAGTGACAACACTGAGTGATAGGTATACAGTAAAAACGTACGCAGGCGCTTATCACAGGGAAATACATAAAGTTAGAATATTACAATACATTACAAAAGAGGGAAGAAAGATACCAAAGGGACAGTCAAACTCGTAAATCTAAAACAAACTGACAACGCCATGGCTAAAAATGAAAAAGACAAACAGAAAAACAATAGTACACATGACACAACATAGAAAACTGAAGAATAAACAACACGAACCCCACCAAAAACTAGGGGTGATCTCAGGTGCTCCGGAAGGGTAAGCAGATCCTGCTCCACATGCGGCACCCGTCGTGTTGCTTATGTGATTACAAATCCGGTAAATAGTCTAATTCGGTAGGTCAAATTCATGAAAGGGAAGGGGATTGTAGTTACGACGTAAGGAACATATCCGATATCATTTGTGAAACGGTTATTCCATAACGGTCAACCAACTCGTGAAAAGCGTCCGTAAAATTTACGAAGGGATGATTTCAACTTCACCATTTGGAACTCTTGGTTTAATAGCTTCCTTGTGAGCAGTAACCCTCTATCAAGAAAATCATGATAGGAAATACAAGCACGGGAATATCGTATCAATTGGGAGATATATACCCCGTATGCAGGTGCTGCTGGAATGTTGCTACTAAGAAATGGAAAGTTCACAATTGGAAAGCTGAAATCATCTCTTTTGTCGTAAAGTTTTGTCTTCAACCGTGTATTCTGCAGAATAACAACAGACACCTCTAATCAATTTACGACAGCATAGGCCAGTACAAAGTATAAACTGCAAGTCACATGATCAACGCCACAAAAAGTGACGTATTTTTATGAAGTTATATTATCAACTAAAAACTAAAGCAAATGCTGTATATATCAATAATAGAAACTTTAAAAGAGTTGTTAATTACAATTAGAATTTATACTAGTGTATTCTAACTTGGTTTACAGAAAGTCGTGGATTATACCTTGTGGTAAAGCTATCAAAATCTATCAATTGTATGACAGTTGCATAGAATTCCATTATATTGACAACAATGTGTGAGACATAATAGGTAAATATTTCAGCAATTTGGGTACATTAGTCAACATAATGTTATAAATGTATTCACACAAAAAAACTACTATGAAAAAAAAGATAAAAAAATGGCATAAAGACACATTATAGGAAAAACACAAATTAAGGAGTTTAGTATGACGTCCATTTTCACTAAACTAGTATTCATTTTTGTTTAGGGGGCAGCTGAAGGACGCCTCCGAGTAAGGGAGTTTCTCACTACATTGAAGAACCGTTGGTGGCTTCGGCTGGTGCCTGCTCTATGGTCGGGTTGTTGTCTCTTTGACACATTCCCTATTTCCATTCTCTGTGAAATGCTCTTGTGTGCGTTGACCTTTCATGCTGTTAGATTAACATTACCATGTTTAATCAGTCTGTCAATTCTCAATTTTATATGCTTGCAAAAATGAAGATGACATGATCTTTGCTCAAAGTCAGACACACTTTTTTTCATAGTGTAAATAGTCAAAAAGACCAACAATAAAACACATTCCACAAAATCAGAACCATTATCTATCACCAGTCGGAGACAATTCGACAACACGCATGTATCTGAAATTGTTAAAGTTAGAAATAATTTCTAAAGAGTATTTTACGTATAATACCAAGACTTCAACTGTTCAAATTGAACTCAAGAGAAATTAGAAATAAGAGAACTAATTTGAATGAATGTTTTAAAAGGGATCGCCAGATACCAAAATTACACAGAAATTATAGGTCACCGTACGGCCTTCAGCGACGAGAAAAGCCCACATCGCATAGTCAGCTTTAAAAGGCCTCGAAATGACAATGTAAAACAATTCAAACGAGAAAACTAACGGCCTTATTTATATAAAAAAAAGAACGAAAAACAAATATGTAACACATAAACAAACGACAACCACTTAATTCCAGACTATTAGCTATTAAACCTACTAATCAATTGATAAGAAATGCTTGCTTCCAGCCTAAAATACATACCAAAATACTTCACAAAAGACGGACGAAAGATACCAAAAGGAAAGTCAAACTCATAAATAGAAAATAAACTGACAACGCCATGGCTAAAAATTTAAAAAAAAAAGGCAAATAATAGTACAGAAGACACAACATAGAAAACTAATGACAAAGCAACACGAACCCCACCCAAAATTGGGGTGATCTCAGGTGCTGCGATAGGGTAAGCAGATCCTGCTCTATATGTGGAACTAGTGGTGCTTATGTTATTACAAATCCGGTAAATAGTCTTATTCAGGTCATATTCGTGAAAAGGGAATAGTATTGTAGTTACGACATAAGGAACATATCCGATATCATCGATTAGACGGCTATTTCATAACGGTCAATCAACTCGTGATGGCGTCCGTAAAATGTACGAAGGAATGATTTCAACTTCACCATTTAGTACTCTTGGTTTAAAAGCTTCCTGGTGAGCAGCAACTCTCTATCTAGGATCATATTAAGAAAACTCGGTCATATCGTATTAATTTGGAGATATAGTCTCCATATGCAGGCGCTGTTGCTAGATAGAAATGGAAAGTTCACAATTGGGAAGCTGAAATCATCTCTTTTTTCGTAAAGTTTTGTTTTCAATCAGCTCTCATTGACAATTTCTAGATATAGTCAAGATATAAGGCAGACTTAGCTGTATTTGTAGAATCCGTTATCTCTAGTTCAATGGGATTTCACAAATTTATTTCGATAGTAGTATAATATTAATAGTGTTATATGTACAAAAATCTCATCCCCACCCTTTCAAAAGGAAGTCAATATGTAAGGGCAGTCAAAACCAAAAATCGTCAGGACATAAAATACAATATAAAAAAATCAAAGAAAACCACATAAGAACACTACAAACTATACACTACAGAATATTCTAAACTGGACTCCAAAGATCCTGTTCTAACGGGAAAGTTCAAAAAAAAATATTCTCATGTATACAATTTGGAAGTCATGAAATGTTCCGTTTTCCAAAAGGAGTACTTCCAGAAGAAACCATTTTATATAAAGAATATATTTGATTTCTAAATTGATACTCATTTTGGGGGAGTTTGTATTGCCTAGCAAACAGGTTTGTTTTGTGTTAATTTGTCTTTTTTTGTCATGGAGTTGTCAGTTTATTTTTAACTAACGAGTTTGAATGTATCTTTGGTATCTTTTGCATCTTTCATAAAAAAAAAACAATTTATTTACAATGGTTATCTTTGTTGAATTTGTCAAGTCTTGACACACATTTCTTTATATAGATTAGATCGTTGGCTTTCCCGTTTGAATGGTTTTACACTAGTAATTTTGGGGCCCTTCATAGCTTGTTGTTCGGTGTGAGCCAAGGCTTCGTGTTGAAGGCCGTATATTGACCTATAATGGTTTACTTTTATAAATTGTTATTTGGATGGAGAGTTGTCTCATTGGCATTCACACCACATCTTCCTATATCTATGTATACATTACGTTGATATATAGACCTATTAAACCATTGGTTTCCCTGTTTGAATTGTCATTACGCTTGTCATTTTTAGACCATGTATAGCTTTTTGATCGGTGTGAGCCAAAGCACCGTGTTGAAAGCCGCACTTTGACCTATAATGGTTTATATTTTACACTTTGTGGCTTGGATGGAGTGTTGTCTCATCGGCACTCATACCGAATCTTCTTATTTAAACTAATAACAAATAGACAAACACTACATGTTTCTATTTTCAGTTTTTCATTTCAGTTGTTATCTGAAAGGTATCAAAGACCTTATTATTGATTGCGTAATAAAGCAAATAAAAACAATTGGATAATTACTTTTTGGGGTGTTTAGAATAAATCACTTGCCTTTTATTGTCAATGTAATGCAATTTCATTTATTTCAAAGGACCATTTTTGATTTTTGTTACACTTCACTTCTAATTAACCAGAATGTTTCATATTTAATTGAATTGTACTTCAAAATCTTTATTGTGAATGTATTCGTTTTAACTACAACGGAAATATAAACAAACAAGAGATGTTGGAACTGTGATTGAATCACTAAAGCCGTATCTATTCTTCAAGACAAAACCTTTTTGGAAAGGTGATGTTGTTTGATTGGTCATGCGTTCTTATGATACATAGAAGAATCGCTAACCGAACGGCATTGAAAAACGAACACACTCCATACCGTCTTTTGATCTATAAAAAGCTTCGGTATGATATATCGAAAAATATGAAAGAAATTAAAAACACTTTTATTTTTATTTATAAGCATTAGTGTAACAGAACAACAAGATTTAAAGATTTATTATAGTATTAAAGATCTTACCTCCACTTAAATCAATATTAAACTGTTTACTATGTTGCACAGCTTCTATGTCGTCCTTTATATCTACAACCAGAAGATAAATAGCATCTTGGGTGAAAAATGTTTGGTGTGTGGCATAATAGTCTTTTTGGCCTGCAAAATCCCATATGCCGCATTCAACCAAACCCTCTGAAGTCATTTTGTGTTTTTTATCTTTTACATAAAAGAGAATGTCATCCATATATTCCTTAATAGCTGCAGTTATCAGATCGGATTTATTTGAGGTTTCTGAATTTTGTTTCTGAAAAGTATCTGGCATTTGTTCCACCTCTTCCATATCTCTTTCGTCGAGGTTTTCAAAATTTTTAAATGGTATGTCTGCACTAAAATAAACAGTGTCAGTAACGTTTTCTTTGTTATTTGAAGCATCTGAAGTGTGCTTTGTGTATTCTGTTGCTAGTTCATTATCATTATTTTCATCAGCTGAAATAATTCGATTGGTTTTCTTGTCATCAAGCAATGAATGAACCTTGGATGGATTTATCATATTTGTCTTATCTTTAGTTTCCTTCGGGTGATCTTTAGATGGATGATCTTTGACTTCCTGTTTCATGTTAACAGCCTGTTGTATCCTCTTTTCAATTTGTACCTTTTCTTCCTCAACTACAAAACAAAAATTTAAAAACTCAGACAACGTAACAATCTTTACATGCTTAAGGGAATTCTTTGAAACCTCAAGGTGTTTTTAATGGTGATAAAAATAATGAATTATGTGTTAACAGGCAAGTTGCTTTCGAGAAGCAATGATTAAAGTAAAATCTTAGCCATTAAATTAATTCAAAGTACTAATCATAAAACCTTTTATAAATTAGTTAAACCGTATTCATGTTATAGAAGCTGTAATGTCTATTTCCTCAAAAGTGATTACTTTACAAGCAAACTAATTTTGACCTGAACTGGACAATAGTGGCAACAGTAGTATACCGCTTTTAAAAAGTCATAAATAGATTGAAAGAAAAAAAATACTGGTTAAAAACTGAAGCGGAGGGAAACACATCAACTGTAAGAGGAAAACAACGAAATAACAGAACACAGAAAATGGGACATAAAAGCATAACGTATAGTCCAGTATATACATATTAGAAAACCTGCAGGGATATTACAAAAAAGGGGGACACATACCAGAGGGACATTCAGGCTACGTGATAACACAAGTTCATAAAATGATCATGTAAAACATTATCGAAAAGGTTCAAAGTAAATGTCACAACATGGAAATGTTTATTGAATTTACAACTTTCATTGAATATTAAATAGAAAGTAAAGTTCCCATTTATTTATTTTCCCCTTGAATAGGACAATAGATTATGTATGTACTATGCTTAGATGAAACTGAAACCTTTTTAAAAGATCAGGGAAATCATAGGAAGTAAAGTTTCATTATAACTTTATTTTGGGCATATAAATGCAAGAATTACTAAGAATAATAAAAAAAATTAAGAACATGCTGATTTGCAGACAATTGCCCTAACTCCTTGAATTCTGCCTAAATGCAGGTAGGAATAAGATGATGTTACTCACCTTCACCAACAATCCATTTACCATCACTTGTTCTAATTTGACATGTTTTATCAATATCTATTCCATCAGTGCTTATTACATCATCTATTCCTTTCCCTAGTAATCTACGTACAAGACTTGTCTTTCCAACACGATCTTTCCCAATAACTTGAATTCTAACATAACGTCGTTCTTCTTCTCCAAATTGTAGAGCGTTCAAATATGTATTTTTTTCTTCAATAGTTGGAAGTTCTGAAAAAATGAATAAAAAAATGAATAATTGTTGCAATCAGCTTAAAAATTGCAGCTTTTATAAATGCCTTCGGTATTTTTGAATAGAGACAAAAATAAATTGTGTTTTCTTCTAATGACACTACAGCTTAGATTGTTAAACTATGTAGGCGGTTTTATCTTATTTTAATATCCGTTTTCATCCCCCATACGTTTGACATTAATTCAATTAGTTGAAGCCTTTTATCGATCATAAATTGCATGATTTTTTTTACAGAACAAAAAGCATGTTATTTCAACTTCATTGTTGTGTAAAATGAATGCATACATTGTAAATTTTTTATTTTAGACTTTTAAAAATTTCGATATACGTTTCAACATTTTATGAATCAAATACTGTAAACCAACTTATTTTCGCGAATACTTTATTTCGCGTTTTACTCTTTCAAGCTAACTTCGCGGCTATTTAATTTCGCGATTTTCCGATTGACTTGATGAAGTTTAATAAGAAAAGATCCAAGATAAACATATTCGCGACGATTTATATTCGCGTTATTTTCCTACTAGCGAAAGTCACGAAAATAAATCGCTCGCGAAAATAAGTTGGTTTACAGTATATGAATTAAGGGCATACGATACAGTTACAGGGAAGGTAATGACGTTGCTAACGTAATTTGTTATTTTCGCGACGTCAAACTGTGACATATCGGGAAAAGATGCATTTTTCGACTGATTTTTATCATTCAAACTGATTTAATTTGAAAACGAGTTCATGGACCCCTATTTTTCAAAACAGCATTTTGTTTTATTTTGCAGGGAGATTATGTGACCCAAATTTCATAAAACTGTAAATAGAGGATTTTTTTTAATTTTGATAAACATGCAGTAAACCAGGTGCTCCGCAGGGCGCAGCTTTATACAACCGCAGAGGTCGAACCCTGAACAGTTGGGGCAAGTATGGACAAAACATTCAAGCGTGATACAGCTCTGAATTTGGATTGTGATCAAATTTTTGACATTACATGTTTTTTTTTACACAAAACAAATGTCAAGATTTTACAAATCAATTAAAGATTTCTTCTTATTTAAATCTAAAATTAAATAGTTGACACAGCATAGGTTTCTGACACATAATGAATGTGGTCTAATGAACTTAAAAGTTTTTTTTTGCCTTTGAGCAATTCACTATGCTGTTGAATATTAATCCTCTCAAAAAAATGTTTGAAGAAATTTTCTTTTTATTTATGAAATCTGAAATGAGAAAAATTTAAACCCCCCCCCTTTTTTCACATCCCCGTTTCCCTTTTTCCAAAACTGATATCAATTCAAATTTCTAATGGAGTTTGCAACAATAACTACTCTTTTAAATACATCATAAAATATTAAAATGTAAAATAAAGTGCTTGTTATCACTGAATGGTAAAGATTGGTTGGTAGTAAAAGTGAATATACATTGTTTATTGTATAAAACAATAAAAAAAACTTCATCAGCAACATTTTATATTGGCAAATAAAAATAGAAAATGACATCATAGTCATGTCTGGCAAATTTCCAACATACATTATCTAAAACATTTTAGATAAGATAAGGAAAAAAAGCTTCATCAGCAACATTTTATATTGGCAAATTTCCAATGAAGTTATTTACATAAAGTTATTGGCAAATAAAAATAGAAAATGACATCATAGTCATGTCTGGCAAATTTCCAACATATATTATCAACTACTATTCTATACAAAGAAAGATAACTCCAATTGAAAATTAATTGCTATTGCACAATATTGTGCAATTAGATATTTCTTGCTATTGTGCAATACTGTGCAATTGAAAATTTCTTGCTATTGCACAATACTTGATATGGAATCCTGATTTGGATCAACTTGAAAACTGGGCCCATAATCAAAAATCAAAGTACATATGTAGATAAAGCATATCAAATAAGCCCAAGAATTTAATTTTTGTTAAAATCAAACTTAGTTTAATTTTGGACCCTTTGGACCTTAATGTAGACCAATTTGAAAACTGGACCAAAAATTAAGAATCTACATACACAGTTAGATTTGGCATATCAAAGAACCCATTTATTCAATTTTTGATGAAATCAAACAAAGTTTAATTTTGGACCCCCATTTGGACCAACTTGAAAACTAGGCCAATAATTAAAAATCTAAGTACATTTTTAAATTCAGCATATCAAAGAACCCCAAGGATTCAATTTTTGTTAAAATCAAACTAAGTTTAATTTTGGACCCTTTGGACCTTAATGTAGACCAATTTGAAAACGGGACCAAAAATTAAGAATCTACATACATAGTTAGATTCGGCATATCAAAGAACCCCAATTATTCAATTTTTGATGAAATCACACAAAGTTCAATTTTGGACCCTTTGGGCCCCTTATTCCTAAACTGTTAGGACCAAAACTCCCAAAATCAAACCCAACCTTCCTTTTATGGTCATAAACCTTGTGTTTAAATTTCATAGATTTCTATTTACTTATACTAAAGTTATGGTGCAAAAACCAAAAATAATGCTTATTTGGGCCCCTTTTTGGCCCCTAATTCATAAACTGTTGTGACCTCAACTCCAAAAATCAATCCCAACCTTCCTTTTGTGGTCATAAACCTTGTGCTAAAATTTCATTGATTTCTATTTACTTATACTAAAGTTATTGTGCGAAAACCAAGAATAATGCTTATTTGGGCCCTTTTTTGGCCCTTAATTCCTAAACTGTTGGAACCAAAACCCCCAAAATCAATCCCAACCTTCCTTTTGTGGTCATAAACCTTGTGTCAAAATTTCATAGATTTCTATTAACTTAAACTAAAGTTATAGTGCGAAAACCAAGAAAATGCTTATTTGGGCCCTTTTTGGCCCCTAATTCCTAAAATGTTGGGACCAAAACTCCCAAAATCAATACCAACCTTCCTTTTGTGGTCATAAACCTTGTGTTAAAATTTCATAGATTTCCATTCACTTTTACTAAAGTTAGAGTGCGAAAACTAAAAGTATTCGGACGACGACGACGACGACGACGCCGACGCCAACGTGATAGCAATATACGACGAAAAATTTTTCAAATTTTGCGGTCGTATAAAAATGACGTTTTTTCTTCAATTCATGAACTTTTGATAAATATGAGTTATTTCTGAATAAAACCAGATGCTCCACAGGGCGTAGCTTTATACGACCGCAGAGGTTGAACCCTGAACGGTTGGGGCAAGTATGGACACAACATTCAAGCTGGATTCAGCTCTAAATTTGGATTGTGATTAAATAGTTGACACAGCATAGGTTTCTGACACAGAATGAATGTGTTCTAATGAACTTAAAATTTTTGTTTTCTCTTAGAGCAATTCACTATGCTGTTGAATATTAATCCTCTCAAAACAAGAATGTGTCCTCAGTACACGAATGCCCCACTCGCACTATCATTTTCCATGTTCAGTGGACCGTGAAATTGGGGTAAAAACTCTAATTTGGCATTAAAATTAGAAAGATCATATCATAGAGGACATGTGTACTAAGTTTGAAGTCGATTGGACTTAAACTTCATCAAAAACTACCTTGACCAAAAAATTTAACCTGAAGCGGGACAGACGGACGGACGAACGGATGGACGAACGAACGGACAGACGGACGGACGGACGCACAGACCAGAAAACATAATGCCCCTCTACTATCGTAGGTGGGGCATAAAAATGTTTGAAGAAATTTTCTTTTTTATTTATGAAATTTCAAATGAGAAAAATTGAACCCAATTTTTTTAATCACATCCCCCTTTCCCTTATTCCAAAACTAATCTCAATTAAAATTTCTAATGGAGTTTGCAACAATAACTACTCATTTAAATACATCATAAAATATTAAGATGTAAAAAAAAAACTGCTTGTTATCACTGAATGTTATTTATTATAATTTATCAGTTGGTAGTAAAAAGTGAATATACATTGTATATTGTATATAACAAAGATTTAAGTTGATTCTGGACAAAGAAAGATAACTCCAATTAAAAAAAAATCTTGCTATTGCACAATATTTTGCAATTAGATATTTCTTGCTTACTATTCTGGACAAAGAAAGATAACTCTAATTAAAAAAAAAATTGCTATTTCACAATATTGTGCAATTAGATATTTCTTGCCATTGCGCAATACTGTGCAATTGAAAAGACTTGCTATTGCACAATACTTAATATAATAATTTTAGATCCTGATTTGGACCAACTTGAAAACTGGGCCCATAATAAAAAGTCTAAGTACATTTTTGGATTCAGCATATCAAAGAACCCCAAGATTTCAATTTTTGTTGAAATCAGACTAAGTTTAATTTTGGACCCTTTGGACTTTAGTGTAGACCAATTTGAAAACAGGACCAAAAATGAAGAATCTACATACACAGTTAGATTTGGTATATCAAAGAACCCCATTTATTCAATTTTTGATGAAATCAAACAAAGTTTAATTTTGGACCCCGATTTGGACCAACTTGAAAACTGGGCCAATAATCAAGAATCTAAGTACATTTTTAGATTCAGCATATCAAAGAACCTAACTGATTCATTTTTTGTCAAAATCAAACTAAGTTTAATTTTGGACCCTTTGGACCTTAATGTAGACCAATTTGAAAACGGGACCAAAAGTTAAGAATCTACATACACAGTCATGACAGTTAGATTCGGCATATCAAAGAACCCCAATTATTCAATTTTGATGAAATCAAACAAAGTTTAATTTTGGACCCTTTGGGCCCCTTATTCTGTTGGGACCAAAACTCCCAAAATCAATACCAACCTTCCTTTTATGGTCATAAACCTTGTGTTTAAATTTCATAGATTTCTATTTACTTATACTAACGTTATGGTGCGAAAACCAAGAAAAATGCTTATTTGGGTCCCTTTTTGGCCCCTAATTCCTAAACTGTTGGGACCTAAACTCCCAAAATCAATACCAACCTTCCTTTTGTAGTCATTAACATTGTGTTTAAATTTCATTGATTTCTATTTACTTAAACTAAAGTTATTGTGCGAAAACCAAGAATAATGCTTATTTGGGCCCTTTTTTGGCCCCTAATTCCTAAACTGTTGAAACCTAAACTCCCAAAATCAATCCCAACCGTTCTTTTGTGGTCATAAACCTTGTGTCAAAATTTCATAGATTTCTATTAACTTAAACTAAAGTTATAGTGCGAAAACCAAGAAAATGCTTATTTGGGCCCTTTTTGGCCCCTAATTCCTAAAATGTTGGGACCAAAACTCCCAAAATCAATACCAACCTTCCTTTTGTGGTCATAAACCTTAAATTTCATAGATTTCCATTCACTTTTACTAAAGTTAGAGTGCGAAAACTAAAAGTATTCGGACGCCGGACGACGACGACGACGACGACGCCGACGCCAACGTGATAGCAATATACGACGAAAAATTTTTCAAATTTTGCGGTCGTATAAAAAATGCATATATTTTAGGATATTTATAAAATACAGAAATTACCGATTATTTAACAAAAAACAATTTGTGTTTATCTTCTATAACAAAAAAGTTATGTCTTTCTTTCGAAAAAGAAATTACGGCCACAAATCTGAATTTTGAGCAAATATACAAAATTTCGACCTCATTTTACTCAAAAAGTAGCACATGAAGGTATATTTTTTATTACATATTTGATTTAATCGAGTAAAAATTAGCCTATATGCAAATTTTCATGAACTTGTAAATACAGGATCAAAACTGTATCGTATGCCCTTAAATTCAAATCGGTTAACACGAATTTTACAGCTAAAGCTCCTGTAATAAATGTTAAATTTGTATAGGATTACTCATGAGCGTTTTTAGACGCAATGCGCGTCAGGCGTACATGAATGTTAGCCTGGTATCTATGATGAGTTTATTCACAACCTCTCAGTCAATGCCACTGCAGGTTGAGGTTTGCTCCTCCCTGGAGGATTGAATCAAGCAAATAGTGTGTTTTTATTTTTATTTTAAAGAAATACTAACCTAAATTGTGTTATTGTTAAACAAAACACGCACATCTAGAATACAAAGTTTGAAGCAAGCATAGAATCTATAATGAGTTTATTTATCAAATACCTTTTATATTTAGCTGGACTTTTCGGGAAGATTGTCCAACTTGCACAATATATTCTCCTGCGTCAGTATATTTTGTGTCTATGAGTTTCAGTTCATGGTGTATACCCTCACTTGACATTTTGCAATTATCGTTTTCCGTTATATCCTTGCCATCTTTCAAAAGGATTACAGAAGGACTGTTAGAACAAATTTGAAACGTAAAAATTGCTTCTTCTCCTTCTTTGCATTCAATATCAGAAGGGTCTTTGAGAAAATAAGCTGTAAAGACAAAAATTCTATTACGATATACAACATGTATCCTACCACGATACACTGTCAAGAAATAAATGTAAACCCCTGTACGTATCCATTGCTTTGTTTACTCATAGTCAAACTTATAGATTGAAAATAATCTAACAACGCCATGGCTAAAAATAAAAAGACAAACAGGCATATAATAGTACAGAAGACACAACATTGAAAATTAAAGACTAAGCAACACGAACCCCACTAAAAACTGGGGTGATCTCAGGTGCTCCGCAGGTGCTCCGGAATTGTAAGGAGATCCTGCTCCACATGTTGCAACCGTTGTGATGCTTATGGTAATACAAATCCGGTAAATAGTATAATTTCGGTAAGTCACATTCGTAAAAAGGAAAGGGTATTGTAGTTACGGCAAAAGGAACATATCCGATATCATCTGTGAAACGGTTATTCCATAACGGTCAACCCACTTGTGATGGCGGCCGTAAAATTTTCGAAGGGTTAATCTTTGGGCTTTGGATCACGGTAGAACCATTGTTGAAAATATCTTATCTATCACGAATTTTTTTAACAAAAAAAATTATATGGGAAGAACATATTTTTGGTGAAATCATTTCTTTGTACTCCTCACCCATTTCCCCAATAGTTAAGCTGATGAGTTACCGGATTGGTTATAAAATTTGAAAATTTTATCATTCAAAATTTACTTATTGAAAGTCAAACAAGGTTTGCGCAGAGTTTAATTAAATCATGATTTTTGTTTTAATTCATTGATATTTTTTTTTTTATTGTATCACATAATTTGGAAATAATTTCCGAACGAGATTTCAACGAGACTGAAACACCATGAGAATTGTTGAACATCGAAAGAACATCATAACTATTAATATTTGACGGCACTTTCGGGCACAAAAAAACTTAATAAAAAAGATAAAAAGGGACACTAGCTTCGAGTTATATAAAAAATAATGTATAAATTTGTTTTGTTCAATCATTGATCAAAGTAAAATTATAGTAAAACCATTATTCTATTTAAGCATCCAGTTAAGTACAATTTTGTCATAATAAGCTATGAAACATCGTTGATAAATTATTCATTTGTTAGTGAATAATTAGACGTGTTGTGACTTTCATTAAAACCCCTTACAAGAGATAGGCTGTGCTTGAACTATGCGTGTTCAGTTATTAAACCAAAACGAATATCAACATCGAAAGTAAAAACAAGGGAAAACCATTCAATTGACTGATTCGATCCACACAAACTCAGGTAACCTTTACCTTCATTATGAAATCAAACAGACCTAGAAAAATAAATTGCACGAGTTCGCTATCTATTTATATCTAAAATTATGTTTATATCGGAATATATGATCGTCGGTCGTATTTGGAGGTAATTTCTATGGTTAAATAAATGGCATCTAGACTTAACTACATAGAAATGCCGATACATATTATCTAGCCCATACATTGTAAATTGTTTATTTTAGAATTTAATAATTTTAAAATACGTTTTAATATGTTATAAATCAAATATGCGAATATGAGTAAAATCGGTGAACATGAATTTAACAGCGAAACCCGGCCCCCTTTTTAAAAGCAAATTTTGTATAGAGTCACTGATGGGATTTTTTAGACGCAATGCGTGTCAAGTGTACATAAATGTAAGCCTGGTATCTATGATGAGTTCATTCACAACCGCTAAGTCCATGCCACTGCAGGTTGATGTTTGCTCCTCCCTCGAGGATTGGATTAAGCAAATAGATTTTGTTTTTAAAGATATGATCTTAATTGTAGATTAACGCATTAAAAATTTCTAGTTGTTCGAAATACTGAGGATCTTTTATCCCAAGGAATACTAATCTAAATTGTGTATGGGCAAAACTTTTATCATTTTGGATCCTGAATGTCCAAAATCTTTGTTATTTATTTGATTAAGCATCACTGATTTGTCTTCTTCACTCGACACGCGCTTCTAGAATACAAAGTTTGAAGCATAGAACCTTTGATGAGTTTATTTATCAAATACCTTTTATACTTAGCTGGACTTTTCGGGAAGATTGTCCAACTTGCACAATATATTCTCCTGCGTGAGTATATTTTGTGTCCATGAGTTTCAGTTCATGGTGTATACCTTCACTTGACATTTTGCAATTATCGTTTTCCGTTATATCCTTGCCATCTTTCAAAAGGATTACAGAAGGACTGTTAGAACGAATTTCAAACGTAAAAATTGCTTCTTCTCCTTCTTTGCATTCAATATCAGAAGGGTCTTTGAGAAAATAAGCTGTAAAGACAAATATTCTATTAAGATATACATGTATCATACCATGCTGATCTGTCAAAAAATAATAATACAGAAAACAAAGACTAAGCAACACGAACCCCTTCATAAACTTGGTGTGATCTCAGGTGCTCCAGAAGTACCTGTTTTTGCCCTATCAAACTTTGGAGAAACAGTACCTTCTTATAATCAGTTGAAGGTATGTTGAACCTTTCAGCACAGGTCAAGATAAGGAATAGTTTTGAAATGAAATAACTGCCACTTTATTTGAACTTAAGAAAAAGTAGACATCTCAGCTTAAATTGCAGAATTTAACACATTATGCAATTGAGCTATGAATCATGGTTTTATAACAACTGCCATACAAGTTGGAAATCATGAAGCTATAACACTAGATTTAAAAAAAAAAAGAACATGTGGTGTGAGACATCCCTACACAAGAGACCAAATGACACAGAAATTAACAACTACAAGACATTGTAAGGATTTCAACAATGAGTAAATCCAATACCGCCTAGTAAGTAATAAAAGGCCCCGAAATGACAAATGTAATACTACTATTCAAACGAGAAAACTAACGACACGATTTAGGAACAGATTAATGAACAAAAACCAAATAACAGCAAAAAACGTTTATCACTGCATTACAGGCTCTGGACTTTGGACAGGCACAAATAAAATAAAATGTGGCGGGGTGCAATATGTTTCGAGGCGATAAAACCCTCCACTATCCTTGGATAGTGGTGCAATAGTATACAGTTATTTAATATGTAACTATGCAATAGATCAAAATATATTTCGCGAGTTATGAAGATCAGCTCATTGTTCTATTGCCCGAAGCCAACGGATGAGGGCAATAAAACAATGAGCTGATCTACATACCGAGGGATTAGATTTGATTGAACAGCATGAATACCTTTCAACTTATCAGATTTCAGACTAAGAGGTCATAACAGGTCAATGCAATAGACTGCACATAGGTGCAATAGAACGATAATTTCAAGTGCAATAGACCACCATGGAACAAAAAATGGCAGAAAAATTGCAAATAATATAGAAATATTAATAAAACAGTAAAATACTCTTTATTAGGTAATAATGCAACATAATAAAAAACTAAACAAAATCAGTAAAAGGCTTAACTCATCAGATGGAAACAAATAGAGATACATTTTTTTTTGATTTTCAGATGTCTGATAAAAAAAAAGTCGAAAATTGAGGTACAGCAGTCAGCTTCATGTGATAATCTTTGGGAAATACTATGAAAATTACAATTTTGAGCTAACTTAATAATTTCAAATTTGTCATAAATTTCAAGTGCCTGAGGAATGTCTTGATTTTGATTTACCAGTATCGTTCAAATCTGAACATTTGAAAGTCTTGAATGTATAGATATCAAGTAAAATACAGGAGTACCTACTAGTAATTAGATATAGGAAGATGTGGCGTAAGTCTGATAAAATGGACCTAAACATAGCCGACTTCTATTCTGTTGAGGCTTTCGACCTTTAGTACTGTAGACTTTTCTTCAATTGGGTCTGGTTTTTAATACATTTTTTCTTAGAGATCAACCTCATATCAACTCGATTTATGTTTTTCTTTCATGTACTTCTTTAAAAAAATACATTACTTTTTTATTATAAACTCTTTGGAAAGATAACATCAGCTCGTTCTTCGTAGTTGATCATTATATTATTGATTGCTATATACTTTCGAATAGATGAATAATCCAATGAATATATATATTAAAGAAAACTTCGACTAGTTCTAACTCAAACAAAGGAATCGCTTACCTTCACTTAGTAG
This sequence comes from Mytilus galloprovincialis, assembly GCF_965363235.1. Lineage (NCBI taxonomy): Eukaryota > Metazoa > Mollusca > Bivalvia > Mytilida > Mytilidae > Mytilus > Mytilus galloprovincialis. The sequence continues at coordinate 72,397,799 of NC_134842.1, read as the reverse complement.
TGGCATTTCTTCAATTGGAACTGAAATGTTTGAAAAAGTTATTTATTAAATACAAAAATGATTTGAGGTAATACAAGAAAGTTATAAACTCAACTCATCAACTTATTTAAAGATATTACAAGAATGTGTTATAGAGCGTGAGTGTTTCCTGTCAACACTTCTTTCTGGATATTATATTTGAGTCTAGAAGAACTATATTTCATTTTCCATCTTGGGTGTCAAGCTTCAGTTGTGATTTATATTTGAATTTTTCCATTATTTGTACATTACGATGTTTTTTAGTCCAATGTAATATCCAGAACTGCGTATACTTTCATAGATCCTTTTGTTACCCCGGTCATTGCTTTAGTTCGTGCTGCTTATTTTCGGTGCTTTCTGTGTAGTTTTTTGTTAGCGCTGTTTTTATCTTTATTTTGTTTTCTTTTGACGTTATTGTGTATGTTTTGATCACGAAAAATGATATATTTAATTTCCCGTTTGCTATTTTCACAGTCATCGTTTGCAATAAACAACTATCATCACGCAAAGTATGTTTCGTTTCATATGCTCTAAGGTGCCGTTTCAGAGTAAATTTGGTTATTGGTATTGGAACTCATAAATACACCGGCAAACACAGTAAAACCTTTAAAGAAGGACGAATAATACAAGAGGGACATTCAAACTCATATATCGGAAATAAACTGACAACGCCATGGCTAAAAAGAAAAAGACAAACAGACAAACAATAGTAAGCAAGTCACAACATAGAAAATTAAAAAAAACTAAGGAACACGAACCCAACCAAAAACTGGGGGTAATCTCATGTGCTCCGAAAGGATAAGCAGATCCTGTTCCACCTATAGCTCCCGTCATGTTGCTCATATTATGACAAACCCGGTAAGTAGTTTTTCTTAATAAAAAAAAATAATCACTGTGGAATCATTATTATTCGTTGGATACCAATTTTTGTGGGTTTCGTTGGTACAGGTGAACCACGAATTCAAATGTTCAACGAATAACATATTTGCAATGGGCTTTGTAAACAGAGCTCGGCAAAACCACGAAATCAAATATCCACAAAAATGCAAGTTTTCAGCAATCCACGAAAATTGATACCCACGAAAATAAATGAATCCACAGTAGTGCAAAAGTTCTATTTATCAAAATAGCTAATTGACCAGGTTGTTTGTAAACTAATGTCAAGCAGGCAGCATTGGGAAGTATGCAAATCTTTTTGTCAGATCATTGTTATATAAGCAAGTATAAGTAGTGTTAAATGTCCTTGTGGTTACCTTGAAAGAAACTTGTAAGTATGTCATTGGTTTGGCAAATTTGATATACGCCCCATTCAATAAATCTTAATACTTGATATATATAATAGATAAGTGTATAACTACGTCACTTGGCCTCAAATGGATAGTTGTCGTGTTGGAAATAATACCACATGCTTTTTTTCTTTATACAAAAACTAATACTATAATTGATAAGCATTGAATTGGGAAATCTATTTTCTTTATTTTTACCATGAAATTTAACATCCATAACTTGTGCTATCATCATTAGTACCGATTATATTTCGGCAATTGATATTTCTTCAGTGAAGATCAATCATATATATTAGAAAATCCTAAAGCTGATAGAATCTTTAAAGATGTATTAGTATTTTGCTACTAATATTCATTCTGTTGAATGTTGTTATTTTGTGTACTATTATGTGTATGTTGGTCTTTTTCTTTTCAGGCATGGCGTTTTCAGTTTATTTCTGGCTATTTTCAAGTTGGAATGTTGTCTCTTACGCCTTTTTTGTTTGAAAATCCATCAAGTTCTCTCATACATCATATTGGTGCCAAACATATGTTTTTACATGAAATTTTATACCTATGCTTTTATTTATCAAATACATTGGTGATCACAATTGCATTCTTTTCTTTTGCCATTTGACTGCTTGCATTTGTTGTGTTAACAAGTTAGATGTAAATAAATGATGCTTGCGACGTATATATACCGTACTAGCGCTGGTAAATTAATACTCCATTCAAATAAAATTACCCTTTTCCCTTGTAGTGAAATCAAATAGTTGTATCCTTATAAATTGTAAGTTCATTTTTAATCTACCGTGTGGTATATCAAATAACCTTGAATTTGGATGTTTCTTTTCCTTTTTTTCCTTTGTCTCCAAAACAAGAAAACAGAAAACACAACTGCAAATAGAGCTGTAACTCCAACAATAATACCAGTACTGAAATTAATAAAAAAAATCATTGTCATAAAATTGTGCCGTTAACGATATACTATGTCTGAAGTCTTTAATTGCCAACAAAACAACGCAGATTTATAAATAATACCCGACGACACTTACTTAAAAGGATATGATGAACAATAGTAAGGTGGTATTGGTGTCTAAATTTAGAATGATAGAATTTGTTCATACTTTGCCAAAACGTAGTATTTATTGATATATGTTAAAATATATAATAAAAGTGATAGGTCACCGCGCCTTTTAACGCTGTAGGTTGTGATAAAATGACACATTTTGAATGGACTAAACAGGAAATACATCATTATGTGAATAGAGGTTAAACTAAATGATAGAATTGTAAAATAAATTATGAGTGGAAAGCTTTTAGAAATAGCTTTCAGGATATCAAAAAAAAAGACAGGGTCACCGTGCGTTTTTTTTCCCGTCTTCAATACTAAATATCAAAAGTCCATGTAGATTCCTTCAGAAAATGCATTATTTCTGGGTTACATCCCCTTAAAATACCAATTTCAAAACATTTAAAAATCAAGCAAAAATAATCCACACTTTGGAAAAAATGAATATTTATAAGTTATAATCTAATAAATTTGTTCTTTAAATGCAAGTTCATATAACATGTATAATTTATCTGAATACCTTACTCAGATTTTGCTAATTTAATTGAAAATATGGACCTTAGATTCTCTTTTTTTTACAATCCAAGATGGCATAAGACATCAATACCACCTTCAGATACACAGGCAAAATTTGCTCAAATGAATTTAACCTGAATCTCACATGTAATTCACATGAGAAATTTCACGTGAGATTTACCTCGAACGAGCTTATACATGAAACTCACGTGAAAATGTTAATGTGAATTTCACGTAAATTGAGAATCACATGAATTTGATGTGAAATTTACAATAAAAAAAATAATATTTTTCATGATTTTGATTAAATTTGAAAATTTAGATGTTATTTGAAATTTCTTTTTTTTTTAAATTCATGTGAATTTCACATGAAAAATTTTACGCGATTTTCATGTGAAATTCACATGAGTTTCACATGAGATTCACTTGAAACTTACAAGACAGATTTCACGTACTTTTCACTTATAAGCTCGTTTGAGGTGAAATTCATATGAATTTCACGTGAGATTCAAATAAATTTAAATTCACGTGAAATTGATGTGAGTGTAATTTGCCTGTGTATGATTTACGTTCCGTTTGTATCGAGGCTAGAAAACAGGCTTATTAAGATTATGGCGAGGATATATAATATATGTGCGTTAGAACTCATCAATTCCTTCCCCGAACAACCCTCAGACTCTTAAACCTTCTTTCATGATTCAACTATGTTCGCGATATCTAATTTATACAGTCAGGCATTACAGATAAATACATTTGACAATTTATATTTTCAATCAATTAAAATTGTCTTTGGACCACTCGTTCAACTAAATATTTATCTTTTATATTCTGCCTCTAATCACACACTTATAGAGAATATTTGTATAAAACTCATTGTCAAGCTTTCACTAGAACACTCGCGAGCATAACCCCATAAATTTGAAACAGCTAATTCGAATATTTTTACAATTTAAAGCACATTTTTAAAATAAGACAAAAAGTCCTTCAATGAACTAAAATACAAGACTAAAGCAAAGATTTAATATAATTGAAAATGATGCTACATTCATACAAGTGAGATGTTTAGCTAGCTATAAAATCAAGTTCAATTCACCATGTTTAACAAGAAAATAATTCAATTTTGAATGTAACGCATCTTCTTATCTTTCGTTGACCGTTATGGAATAACCGGTTCAAAAATGATATCAGATATGTTCCTTACGTCGTAACCACAATCCCCTTCCGTTTCATGAATGTGAACTACCGAATGAGACTATTTACTGGATTTGTTATCACATTAGCAACACGACGGGTGCCACATTTTGAGCAGGATCTGCTAACCCTTCCGGAGCACCTAAGATCACCCCTAGTTTTTGCTGGGGTTCGTGTTGTTTATTCTTTAGTTTTCTATGTTGTGTCAAGTGTAATATTGTTTTTCTTTTGGTCTTTTTCATTTTTAGCCATGGCGTTGTCAGTTTGTTTTAGATTTATGAGTTTGACTGTCCCTTTGGTATCTTTCGTCCTTCTTTTCTTATAGGCTGAAGTTATTTTGTTATGAGCCCATAGACATAATTTAGTCATGTGACCGAGACGTCATCAACGTTTTTTCATGGTTTTCTACGGTTTAAAATGGCATTCGAAATACGCGCGTTATTCAGTGTGCACTAATTTTTTTATGTTATTTCTTCATAGACAGAAAAAATATTACAGTCATTCCTTAAATGTTGTACAAAGCAAGGAATGTAACAGTTGTTATCCATTCGTTTGATATGTTTGAGCTTGTGATTTTGTTTTTAGATTAGGGACTTTTCGGTTTCGAATTTTCCTCAGAGTTCGGTATTTTTCTGATTTTACTTTTTACTGTTTATGCATCCAAGATGTTTGGGATAAATGAAAGTGCAGCAAAAGTCATACATGGGAATATTTTTTTTTATGTAGATAATGGCAACATTGGTATACAACTGTTAGAAATTCATAAATCGATTGAGAAAAGACAAAACAAATCCGGGTTACAAACTAAAACTGTTATGTAAATCTTTAAAATGGATGTTTCTTTATATGCCCGCGTCATACTGTCCCGATTTTTACGCCGATGGCAACACGATTATGAAAATCTTCAAAATCGTGACGCCATCTTTAATCCTCGTAGAACCATCGGCCACTTTTTCTAGTGGAGACAACTTCGGGAAGGGTTCTAAATTTTAAATGTTAAAAAATCCCCGAAGGTGCGTCCGATGTTGAGGGTTCATATTGAGTTCGTATCACCATCCTCACCATCCTAATGTCACCGGGAATGCATCTTTGATCATCGTATTGCATTCGTGTTTCCATCGTTTCCATCGGTAATTTTTGACATTACGATGTCTACTCGAATGAATCACGAAGCTACCCGAAGGTCTTACGATAGCAACACGACTTCGTGAAGACCTCATAATCCCGTCGTGTTGCCATCGAATAAAAGTACGATGGCGACAAGATTGAACTACGACGGTAATAAATCCAGCTAAATGTAAGTTAATTTTCGTGCTAAAATACATTTAAAGTGCCATGCGCGATATGCACTGGTCAGTCTAATATGACAGTTAAGAAAGACGTTCACAAAACATGGAGCTCATATCATAGGATTCTATGAGAACAAGAAAGGCGACAGCGTTGTTTCTATTAATTCAAAAGGAACAAGCAGAGCAGCTATTACAGGCTCAGGATTTACTTTTACAAGTTAAATATTATTTTTTGTCAATTTTTCATATCAAGTAACATAATGAAAATCATAAACGCGCCTTGTACACCAACACTGCAGGTACACGTATATAGGGAAACCAACTATTTCTTCATTATTCTGATTTTTTTATGTATCGTCTGAGTTGTTGTCACACGAATGATTACTCCATAACCATTTTGTTTTCTATATGTCATATTTTGCCGCATTTGTTGCTTTCCCCACATCCTTCCTTTTGTCTATATTATTATGATACTCTCCTGGAAAGAGCTCTTTTTGAATAAAAGGGATCAATGAACCCATTACCTTACCTGTAAGATAGACTCATACCCCTCCCTTTTCTTCTCCATCTCTCTCTCCCTGATTTAGGGCATTATATGCAGAGACTCCGAGTCAAGTTTTACCCTTCAAGCCCACGGTCTTCCGTCTTATGATTAAACCAGAAATGAAATGTACAATATGATATACAAATGTATATCAAATATTGATCAAACAATTTAAAACGCGTGATGCCTTCGGCATATAATTTAAATGCATCGTAAGCTGTACACGACGTGTGTTAGACATCGCATTGTAATCGCGCCATCATCGGAATCCATCGTGTAGTCATCTGATCCATCGTGTAGCCTTCGTGATTCATCGCGTAGGCTTCGGCTGAGATATGAAGTTTAAATACCCGTCTTCGGTTTACCTTTGTATGTCCATCTCTTACTATCGTATATAATTTTGGCACTATCGTATAGACTTTGTTATTCGTCGTACTTGCTTCGGTCACTTTTTATGCCCCACCTACAATAGTAGAGGAGCATTATGTTTTCTGGTCTGTGGCTCCGTTCGTTAGTCCGTCCGTTCGTTTGTCCGCAGGTTAAAGTTTTTGGTCAAGGGAGTTTTTGATGAAGCTGAAGTCCAACCAACTTGAAACGTAGTACACTTGTTGCTTATGATATGATCTTTCTTATTTCAAAGCCAAATTAGACCTTTGACCCCAATGTCACGGCCTACTGAACATAGAAAATGAAAGTTTGAGTTTCAGGTTAAAGTTTTTGGTCAAGGTTGTTTTTGATGAAGATGAAGTCCAATCCACTTGAAACTTAGTACACTTGATGCTTGTGATTGTGACCTTTTATAATTTTAAAACCAAATTAGATTTTTGACCCAATTTCACGGTCCATGGAATATGGAAAATGATAGTGCCAGTGGGGCATCCGTGTACTTTGGACACTCTTTTTTGGTATTTTAACGAGATCGGGACCAACTTCGTACGAACTTACAATTTTTGGATTCGGGTGTCCATCGTATATAATCGAAACAGTGTGACGCGGGCAATAAAGATGTTATAAATGACACACAAATTCAACAAAAAAAGAATATTGAGGCAAGATATAAAAAAGAAGCACAAGAATACACTATTTGTGCATATTAAAAATAATCTGTTAATAAAGATTAAAATCTTAAGCATAAAACCTTGGTATTGGTCAAACACGGAAATTGGAATAGGCAAAGGATAACCTCAGCGGGGATGATGTTCCTTGTCCGATTGAGGAAACTCCTTACATTGAATGAGAAAAATTCTACGTGTTCTAAAGGGAAGGGATGATTATAAAAAATAACACAAAAAGTGTTTGTTTCATAAATTCAAAATAAAAAATTGACAGTTTATACAGAAAACATATAATTCCTAATTTTAATCAGGAAAATAAATCAAAATATCATAAAAATCAAATAAGAATACTGAGTATGCTTGCTAACGAAATCGACTTCCACTAGAGACCAAATGACATATCTATAAGCATCTATAGGTCGGCATTAAACGGCCCTCAATAATGAAAAAAATACAAACTGAATTTTAAGCTAATACATAAGGTCCCGCCACAAAAGAAATTCAAACGGAAAAAAAATACTCTTCTTTTTAAGTTATACAGTTTATAACAGACATGTGTCGAAATAAAAAAAGTTTTAAAAAAACTGTAATTTTGAGGCTGCTATCTATTGCTTTGCTACAGGGCCGTATTTCAGTTTGATTATTTGTGAAAAGGTAAATTATATTTTTTGTAGAGAAAACAATATATATTCCAAAAATACATTTATTATCAATACCGGTTCAATCAAGTGAGAGCCGTGGTGTAGTGGTTAGTGCATCGGACTACTAACACAAAGGTTCCTGGTTCGATTTCCGTTCGGGATGAGAATTTCAGGAACTCAATTTTCGGCTCTCCCTTGACACCATTTGCGAGTATGGTCTTGAGGAAACGATGATAGTCCGTCGGAATGGACGATAAATGGCTGACCCGTGTTAAGAGAGAGCCATATATCTTGCACGTTAAAGACACCCTTGTAGATTTCGAAAAAGAGTAGGCTAATGCCGCTACAAGGCAGCACTCGCACCCGCAAAGTGGAAAGGGATTAATATAAGTTGTAAAACTTGTTTCCCAATCCACTATAAATAAATATGTTTAAACTAAATCAAATGCGCACTTTTTGTATTACCTTAAACAATTCGCTATTTTACTCAAATATTATTTTACAGGGGTTCTTTTGGAAATCATCTTCTAACCTTGTGGATTTAGAACCATATACTTGAACTTTTAATCTTCTTTTTTAAACGAAAGCTGGAATGGTGATTTGTCTTTTACGGAAGATTAAATGGATACGTTTGGTCCCGTTTCCGGCAGTTAAGAATTTAGATATCAAATAATCGGAAGTTTCTCTTTAGTAGTATGGAAGTATCAACGAAAGAAGACAATAGGAAAATAACAATCAAAACCAAGGAGTAAACAAAGACTAAAAAACCAAAGGACATTTACATCAACTTTGCACTTTGCATTTTATTGCATTTTACATCAATTTAGAACTTTTTATTATAAAATTTTCCAAAGACGTCACATACAATGTGATATTTTCTAAAATAAAATTTAAAAAAATATTGATCTGTCAACGAGTGTGTTTTCAAATTAGCAGTTGTAAAAACACAAAACATTTCGTATGGATTATTCAGAGAAAAGGCATAATGATATGCATAGAAATTGAATTAAAAGATCAATTTTGAAATGAAATGTGAGAATAAAGCTCATATCATATGCTTTCAGAAAATCCGTGAAAGAAAAAAATGTGAAATCGTAGGCTATATCATGTTCTGAAATAAATGCCATCAGGGTTTCCGCTGGCGGTCACCATTTTCGCAATTTGCGAAAAAAATAATAACTGTGGTGATTAAAATTCGTCATTGGCGAAAGAATTTGGCGAAATATATATATATTACGATTTATTTACAGCCATCTTGTTTATTTACTTTTTCGGGTTTCTCTGACTTTACCAATCAGACAATACTCGGAATTCACCTTGAACTCGTTATGATTTTGACAGAAAATTAATTATCAGCTGATTACATTTATAGCTATCGACACCAAAGAACTAATAAATAAAGGTTTTGATTGTATGATATGACAAGATGATATGGTTAAATGGCTTCTGTCACATGTCACAAAAGGGATTTATTAACCACATTGCGACGCATGTGTCAGAAGCAAAATCTACCTCTCTTTCCAGAAAAGAAAACGGTTGTTTTGACAAAAAATTTTCAAAAGAAAGAAAGGTCTCTGATTTTAAACTTTGTCATTTAACTTTCATATAGATCATTGATTTGAGTTGGTACTTTAAAGTCTTTTCAGTGACAAAGGTGTTTTAAGCATATAGTTTTACTGATTAACGATGGTCTAGAAAGGAAAACAGTTCTTGTGAAGAAATCTATTCAAAAAGTTGGCATGAGAGAAACCCTTCAATGTAATGACTACACCTTGCACGAGGGATCAATTTCAAGTGATAAGATGTTTTGTTTTGTTGTAAGAACCACTTCTTATATAGGGGGAGGGGGTAGGGGCTGGAAGCTAGAGGCTCAAAAGAGCCTGTGTCGCTCACCTTGGTATATGTGAATTAAACAAAAGAAGCAGACAGTTCATGACAAAATTGTGTTTAGGTGATTGTGATGTGTTTGTACATCTTACTTTACTGAACATTATGCTGCTTACAATTATCTCTATCTATAATGAACTTGTCCGTGTAGTTTCAGTGGAAAATGTAAGTAAACATTTATAAATTTTATGAAAATTGTTAAAAATTGATTATAAAGGACAATAACTTCTTAGGGGGTCAATTGACCATTTTGGTCATTTTGACTTATTTTTTAGTCTTAAATTGCTGTACATTATTGCTGTTTACAGTTTATCTCCATCTATAATAATATATTCAAGATAATAACCAAAAACAGTAAAATTTCCTTAAAATTACCAATTTAGGGGCAGCAACCCAACACTGGGTTGTCTGATTCATCTGAAAATTTCAGGGCAGATAGATCTTGACCTGATAAACAATTTTGCCCCATGTCAGATTTGCTCTAAATGCTTTGGTTTTTGAGTTATAAGCCAAAAACTGCATTTTACCCCTATGTTCTATTTTTAGCCATGGCGGCTATCTTGGTTGGTTGGCCGGGTCAAAAACCACAAATTTTAAACTAGATACATCAATGATGATTGTGGCCAAGTTTGGTTTAATTTAGCCCAGTAGTTTCAGAGGAGAAGATTTTTTTAAAAGTTAACTAAGATTTACGAAAAATGGTTAAAAATTGACTATAAAGGGCAATAACTCCTAAAGGGGTCAACTGACCATTTTGGTCATGTTGACTTATTTGTAAATCTTACTTTGCTGAACATTAGTGCTGTTTACAGTTTATCTCTATCCATAATAATATTCAAGATAATATCCAAAAACAGCAAAATTTCCTTAAAATTACCAATCCAGGGACAGCAACCCAACAACGGGTTGTCCCATTCATCTTAAAATTTCAGGGCAGATAGATCTTGACCAGATAAACAATTTTACCCCATGTCAGATTTGCTCTAAATGCTTTGGTTTTTGAGTAATAACCAAAAACTGCATTTAACCTCCATGTTCTATTTTTAGCCGTGGCGGCCAGCTTGGTTGGTTGGCCGGGTCAAAAACACAAATTTTAAACTAGATACATCAATGATGATTGTGGCCAAGTTTGGATTTATTTTGCTCGGTAGTTTCAGAGGAAAGATTTTTGTAAAAGATCATGGAGATTTACGAAAAATGGTAAAAAATTGACTATAAAGGGCAATAACTCCTAAAGGGGTCAACTGACCATTTTGGTCATTCTGACTTTTTTGTAAATCTTACTTTGCTGAACATTATTGCTGTTTACAGTTTATCTCTATCTATAATAATATTCAAGATAATAACCAAAAACAGTAAAATTTCCTTAAAATTACCAATTTAGGGGCAGCAACCCAACAATGGGTTGTCTGATTCATCTGAAAATTTCAGGGCAGATAGATCTTGACCTGATAAACAATTTTACCTCAGTCAGATTTGCTCTAAATGCTTTGGTTTTTGAGTTAAAAGCCAAAAACTGCATTTTACCCCTATGTTCTATTTTTAGCCATGGCGGCCATCTTGGTTGGTTGGCCGGGTCAAAAAAAAAATTTAAACGAGATTCATCAATGATGTTTGTGGCCAAGTTTGGTTAAATTTGGCCCAGTAGTTTCAGAGGAGAAGATTTTTGTAAAAGTTAACGCCGGACGACGGACGACGGACGACAGACGACGGACGACAGACGACGGACGCCGGACGCCAAGTGATGAGAAAAGCTCAGTTGGCCCTTCGGGCCCGGTGAGCTAAAAAGTAAAATTAAAATAAAATATATATATTTGTGTTACTTGGCGAAAAAATAAATAAAGTGGCGAAAAGTATATTGTTTTGGCGAAAGAAAATACTTGACTCAGGGGAAACCCTGCATGCCATATACTTGTAACATTGGATAGTGGGAAATCATGTACATTCTTTAATTATATGTCGGAGTGGATAAATACATATTTTTTTTTGTTTCATGTATTTCTGCATAACTTATAGAAATACAGATTAATTTCGATTTTCAAAAAGCAGAATCTTAAATTGTATTAAATACTAGTTTGATTTCTAGTCGGTGTTGTCATGAGTCTTAATTATATGGTCATTTTTATAAATTCCTGTTACAAAACTCTGAATTTTTCCGAAAACTAATATATTTTTCTTACTTACATTTCACCTCCAGAAAATATGCCTTCATCGTTTGGAGCATTTGTTTGGGTATTACTAATGTCTAAAAGCAGATCAATTATTACACTATAAAGCATGATAAGATGCATCTTTTATTGTTTTATATGAATAATGAGAATGTTATCTTTAAAACGAGTTCATGGACCCTTCAGTTTTTAAATGACATTCGGTTTGATTACGTATGAAGATTATTTGTACAAATTTCATGAAAAAGTGAATAATGCATTTTTTTTAGATTTAAGTATACAGCAGAAAATAATTTTTCTTAATAAAAAATATCATTAATTTATGGCATAGTTGTGCATTTCTGTCAGAAGAAAAATTACGTCCACAAATCCCAAATTTGAGAAAATATCTAAAATTGCTACCTCATTTTTATCAAAAATTAGCTCATGAAATAACATTTTTTTTATTACATATTTGATTAAATCAGGTAAAAAATAGCGTATTATCAAGTTTTCATCAAAATTTCATGTGAGATCAAAACTGTATCGTATGTCCTTAGTCCATATCCTGATATGATCTTAACTTGTTGTTTTAATAGTTTTTTAAAATATCAAACTGTATCTTTCAAATAGTTTGTCCTCTTTTATAACAGACGAGACAAAAAATGCCAAAATATGCGTTGCTGCTGTTAAATATGTAATTTCCCCCTTTTTCTATTTCAATGCATATAAAAACATTTTGTGTATTAAGAAATCGTATTCACATAAGTCTGTATCTTTACTTTCGTTTTTTAGCATATCTATCACATTTTTACCACATTTCATAATACTTACATGTGAAAACATCTTGTTCCAATAGAAGCTTTTTTTCTCCTAAAGCTCCGTCGTACACGCAGGAATACGAAATATTAAGGTCTTGTTTTGTTAGATTTTGTATGATTAAGGTGTACCCACCACTCACAACCATTCCGTCATACTTTCTATTAGGTCGTCCTGTTTTGACATCTAAAAATAACATGTTTTGGTCAGGAGTCCACCTATCCCACCCTGAATACTTTGGACAGCAGTTTGAAACATTGCAAAATAGTGTGACGTTTTGTCCGTAATCTATAGCCTTTCTAACAACTGTCCATTCCATGACACCTGAAACTGATTTCTTTCTTAATTAAGGCGCTATAGTGTACGTAACAAGTATAATTATATACATATATAGAATAGTAGATTTCTTAACAATGTTATTTCAATTTGAACATGTTATATATTTTGAAACATGTAATATTTGTAGCATTCAACATGTGGGAGAAACAATGGATACATTCTGTATTTGGCTCACCATAACCATCGTTCATGGTACAAAACAAAAACAAAAAACCTGTCCTATTACAAGACAGCTTCGTTCAAATAAACATCCTTTTAATAATGTTACTTTCATATTCATAGAAGTCAACACCAAGTGGTACACCACGGCGAGAAGTAGAAGAGAAAACGTTTGGATTCACTAGCTCCACACTTTAAAACCCGATGGTCTTAATGAGAATGACGAGAAAGATACAGGAAAGATATATAATAATTTGGGGTACAGAATCGTCCTTTTTATCCTGTAATATTAGTCGAAGACCGTTGCAAGATTCAATCCACAAATTTTGTCAAGAATCTTGAACTTCATCCAAATATTGAATTCTTCACAATGCAGGCAAATGAGTATGCAATATGTACAATGAGCTGCAAAAGTGTCTATCCACATCCGATTTCACCTGGATATATGCACACTTGGTGAAGCTAGTTTGCCCAGCTAAATATTGCGTTTACTTTTTATCGTATTGTAAATATTTTAAACATTGTAATATTTACATATTACAAGGTGTGTTAAATTTACATTGTTAGGCACTCTACAATTGTATTTGTTTAATTGAATGTATATCTGTATCGATTAATCAACACCCCAATAGATTTGTATGTCATGTGTTCAAAGCTATTATACCTTTTCAACAACTCTCGACATCGACTAATGACACCCACAGTTTACAGGGAAAATGGAGTGGTCGTTTCAAAGACAAACATCTGATTAGCTTGATTGATTGATTGTTGGTTGCTTTACGCCACATTAGCACAAGAAGGCTATATCGCGGCGATTAGCATTACCTTTCTAAATTCGATTTGGCGTTTGTATATAGCTTAAGAAGATATATTGTAAGAAAAAAATATAAATAAATATATTTCTCTATCATATAATGTCATGAAAGCTCTTTGTAGGGCCCTTTAGTTGGAAATAAAACATTCTTATTCTTATAATATTTTTAATACAGTCATGTATTTACAATTGATTAAAATTTTACTGTAATTAATCTGCATTCTGATCAGCTTTCTCTTCAACTTTATGATTATGCCGCATGTCTATATCGATAAATGTGTGTCTGTGAAAGGTGTCTTTTTTTTCTAATTTATGCGAATTTATGAATCATAATTACTGGACTGGTTGTCCGTTTGTAACCCACTTGTTAACACGGTCGACGTTGTGTTTTTCAAACGATCTAAACCTTACCCGATGTACATATTCAATTTCGGAAGGGGCAAAAATATATAGTATTAAAAATTCGAAGAAAAAGATCACATTTTTCATTTTTATCAACGAGGGACTATGCCGCTTCAAGATACCTTGTTAAAGTTGACACATTTCCTTTATTAATTAAGGAGGGGATGTAATTGACTTCACGTTCCAACATATCAACATTTAAGCAGTACATATATCTTTGTATTGAATTTATAATTCAACATGCTAGTTACTATAGAGCTTTGGCATTTCAAATTCTTATCGGACAGTGCTTAGTAGGTGTTGGGATTCCATATACTTAGGTTATCTCCCATTTAATTACTATGGTTGTCCTCACGAACTGATTGACCAATACAATTGTCCGTTGTCCCTTTATCGTAGAGACATTCCCCACTTCTTTATGACCTCTGGGTTTCTATTATCTTTTCTATTTGTTCGTAAACTTAAGATTTTTATTAATTTTCGTCTATGACTATACATCAGGAAGGTTTTTGAGACGACCCCTCACATCTTACCTGTCGTAGCCGTGCTCAACTGTAGGTGTAGACAATTGTTAAAAAGGTCTATTTATAGGCACTCATATATAGAATTGTATATATAATTTAAAACAATTGAAGGTCTTTCCACCAATAAAGATCTATTTTGATATGATATTGATCATGGTATTGGCTTTACTTTGTTGTTTTATCAGTTCTTCAAATCGTAAATATCTCATGGTCTTTCGAATATTTTGATCTCTTTCATCGCGGACGAGATTATCTCTTGAATCTTTCGATCCTCTTTTTTAGCATACATAGCACAATTGTGTTTGATGCACAGTTTTATAATACTTACATGTGAAAACATCTTGCTCCAATAGAAGCTTCCTTTCTCCTATTGTTCCGCCGTACACGCAGGAATACGAAATATTAAGGTCTTGTTTTGTTATATTTTGTATGATTAAGGTGTACCCACCACTCACAACCATTCCGTCATACTTTCTATTAGGTCGTCCTGTTTTGACATCTATGACTAGCGTGTTTTGTTCAGGAGTCCACCTATCCCACCCTGAATACTGTTGACAGCAGTTTGAAACATTGCAAAATAGTGTGACGTTTTGTCCGTAATCTGTAGCCTTTCTTATAACTGTCCATTCCAAGACACCTGAAACTGATTTCCTTTTTAATGAAGAAACTATAGTGTACGTAACAATTATCAGTGGATAAAGAATAGATATATATGTATATATAATAAGTACATTATGACGATGGCATACCATTCACTAATTTACAACTAAACTTAAAAAGGATTGAAAACAGATATTCAGTTATTCATTTTCAATAAACTAGATAAAATTAAATAGCTCACCTACTGCCATACAAGATCTATCGAATGGGATATCAATTCTGAACAGACGTCCAGTCGTGTAAGGTTCAAACTTGAATGTTTATGGGTAATAAATGCAAAAGTTTTATACAAATATTCTCATTTTCAGGTACGCTAATGACAAAAACTGACTGAAACATGTATTCCTCGTCACAAGTTAAATCGAAAAAAAATATCACTGAAACCAAGTTAAGTATGCCATTTACTATGACCTCTGATATGATAGGTCTAGACAATATAGTAAACGGCAACAGGACATTTACATCTCACAAATGATTAACTTATCGAATAATTAATTCCAATTCTAGTATCTATGATTAGTATATTCCTTACAACTAGGTCGATTACTTTGATGGTGGAGGTATTTTCCAGAGCTCACTTTAAATTGAAACTGATAATCATTACTAAGTTATGTTGACAAATTTTGGTCAATCAACCGAAAGGGTTCTGACACAATGAAACACAGGAAGATAAATATACAATGTCCACAACCATCAGTAACCAGGATAAAAATAGAAAAAAAACCACCAAACACAAAAGAAGATAATTGTTCATTCGTTTTTGGAGATTTGTTCTCTAGCGACAACATAGAGTTCATTAACATTATTGCGTGTGTACAAAGTTAGACATAAAACAATACGAATTTTGTTCGTGTTATTTTCATTCATTCCTAATTTTAGTGAACTTTTAATACATTCATTAATATAGATTTGTGATTTATTTTCTATATAATAGACAACGTTTATAAATTGTATTACCTTGTGTTATATGACAGTAAACTATAACCAGAAAAAATAGCAAATTTCCCATGTCTGAAAAATATCATAGAACATGTGATTGAATCAATCCGCTGTCAACTGATTTTATGGATACTTTGATCATTTGTAATCATACCACATTTTCGTATTCATATTCAAATCAAAGAGAAAAACATTAAAATGAGGTCATCAATCCCCATTACGTTTGAGGGAAATCAATCAAGGAATTTTGGAGGTTTCTTTGGTAAAATAATGTCTTAAATGTATCTGTTCAAGCGAAATACCATAGAAGTAAGTATTATTTTAAGTCTAAGGGTCAAATCTTTGTATCTTTGGAATGATAATCCAAAAGTAAACCGTTATCGAAAAGGAGCATTTCTACCGACAATTATAATGTTAAATATATAAGAATTGGTTAATTTGAGTTATCGTACGAAGTCTTGACAAGAGGACGGAAGGACACACGGACGATCATGCAAACGAAAAGCTATTATAAAATATGGCCAGTAAGTATTTAAGCATTAGTATTAAGCTTGCAAGACAACATTAAAGATTTATAATAGCTGTTTTTATTATCATTCAATAGAAATAGAAACGAGTTATCTGCTGAATAAATAGATATTACTTCCATGCTCTGGCAAGTTTTGCATGAAAGCTCTTTTTTTTACAGCACATATTATTCTGTTACCGGTTTCACCAAACAGTGAAGCTTGTTTTTTTAGGTTTTAAGAATAAAAGAATGGAATTTTCAAGTTATGAAATTGCATAGTCCCAGTGTTTATGATATGTATATACATTTTTACATTTACAGTCTTTATAAAAGTTATTAAACATTTGAACACCAGTATACTACTGTTGCCTTTATTTATGTATCCTCAAACCTTTTTAAAAATCAATGTTCCATCGCTAATGTTTGTGGATGTGTTTATAACTCCTGTTTTGATAGTTTCTATTGCCCTAACTCTACATGTCTTCTGTCTGACTTGAAACTTTATTCCAATGTTCTACCTGTAAAATATAACAGAATACATTTGCTCATGAATTTCAAATATATTTTGAAAGAACAATACAATTGAAAAACTATCTCATAAGTATGGAGTATTGAGAAACACATCGTTATAACCAGTCTTTTAGAACGATGTTGTCAAAGTAAGTCGATACATGAATGCTCTATTTATAAAAACAATATTTATACCATATCTTTTTAACAATCAAACGCTTACCTATTATGCCTATTATTTAAACCTTTGTTTGAGACATCTTTTCAAAATAATTTCTAAAATTCTAAATCTTTCAGTAATTGTGCCCTTTTATCAATGAGGTCAAATAACCACATATTCATATGGATGATTCACAAATTATAACAAATAAATAATAGATATACAGGCTGTGAATTTAAATCACGAAATTATATCTAAAATCATAACCGCATGCAGTTAAGCATGCTGTACTGAAATTGGTATTGAATTGTCATAAATGTAAATATTATCTGTCAACTAAAATATTTGTCATAATTGATCTAAATTCGTAATATTTATTTTGTTTATCTTACCGAAATTTAACCAATAAACCTGAGTTTCGCTATCACAGTGATTTGCAAATATGTTTATTTTAAAGATCTGTATTAAAGCAGATAAAATCAACGTATATTGTATTAAAAAATGACAAATTCAATGCTATCATTTTCGTTTGAAATAAAGCGATTAACAATAAAAAAAAACAAAAAAAAAACGGGAAATTGTATGCCAGATTTCTACAAAATACGATTCTGTTCTTAAGAGGTCCTGTGTGATTAGGCATATTTTTTCCTTATAGTATTTAATGACCAGTGGTTATTTAGTCTGGTATCAAATTTGATTTTGAAACCATATTGCAGCTATGTTACATATATATATTTTATCGCTTGTTTGCTTTTGTGATTGGGAACCTGTTTCTTTATTAGCGCTTACTCTTGATTCTTCTGCATTGTTTTGTAACACACAATTTTCGAGAACCGTAATTTTCAATAAGACATGAGTGCAGGCGGATATTAGATGAAATTATTGTCAGATCGTGATGAAAAGTAAATTCAAACAGCATTCTTTATGTGCTGGTATCCTTACAGATTTGGGACAATTCAGAAAACAAATTAAGTCAGGAGGACACGAAAGCAAACAAAAAACACAAATTGATTGGTAAAGTTTTAAAAATACGATTAAAAGATCTACACGTAACAGAAAGATAAAACGACGGTCCAAATAGCATTCCAAAATCCATTACAGGACCTTTTATGGTTATGCCATTTGATTAGGGACATTCCGTTTTTTTATTTTCCTCTGAGTTCAGTATTTTTATGATTTTACTTTTTATATCTACAAGAGTGAAACAAGGGTATTTGGCTAAAGTGAACGCAGTGAGATAAGATTAATATTGATATCATGAATAAGAAAAAAGAGATTGGCAACCATAAAAATACTGTGGATTTTTTTTTCATTGGTATTTATTTTCGTGGTTGTGAAAGATTATAAAGTCAAACAAGATAACAAAAAAAACATTTACACTTTGTAATCATAATAAAAACCAATTTACAAAGGCGTACAATGATTAGAGGTCACCGATACGATCTACCTTTTATTGAGGACCAAGAAGTTTGTTGTTCTTTAGACACTTGGTATTCTCAACTATTTTATTGGTAGTCGGTACTTCAACCTTTGAATAGTTATCAAAGGTTCCAGGCTTATAATTTGATACTCCAGACGCGTGTTTCGTCGATAAGAGACTCATCAGTGACGATCAGATCGAAATAGTTTAAAAGCCAAACAAGTTAAAAGTTGAACAGCATTGAGGACCCAAAATTCCACAACACAAAGTTGTGTCAAATACGTCTAAGATAATCATTGCCTTGGATAAGAAAATGTTTAGTATTTTTCATACTTTTGCAAACAGTTAATTTATAAACTTTGTAACTAACGGTCATACAGATGACAATATTTTTTCTTTCTGTTCTGAAATTTAAAAATTTTGATAAGATAAACTTAATCAAATGAATAGTGTTGTATTCCAAGTACTTTATGTCGGTCATCTGAAACTTGGCGGCCATATTGAATTTGTTAAGTGGATCTTTATCGAGAAATATTCATAAGGATCATAACACAAACAGCAAAGATTTATGATTTTACCGATAAGTGACGAATTGCTCTGATATCCCATGAACTTATTCCACTAACAGCACTCACGATTACATGCATAATTTACTTCCGCTACTCACCAGTAGAAGCAAATTAATAACTTTAATCCTAAAGTATCAAATTATCACGTGATAGTCATTCGTTGAATGTCGTGATTTACGCTTGGTTTGTTAAACGTAGCTTCAGGTATTTAAATGAGATAATTGATTTTGTATCTATGTTATATGGTGTGGAAAATGTTGGTTTTTTTTTATTGTTTTGGTATCGTTTAAAAAACACTTTTGTTCCCCAGGATATTTGCAGAATATCTAAACACAAGGCTCCCTTCTGCTTACCAGGGCTGCTTTTTATATTATATTCGAGAAGAAAAAATATTAAGAAAAAACGACTCAGGTCAGCTTCTTATTTAAAAATGTGTCATTCAAAAGTAATAAATGGTTTGTCCATAAAACAAACCAAGAATGAGTTTCAGATATTTTTTTGTTGATTCAGAGTGAGTTTTTTTAGTTGTTTTTCAAAATGATTTGTCCCTTCCTTGAAGAATATATTTCTATCAACGTTAGACAAACAATTTTGTCCAACAATGAAAGGTCAATCCTTCATAGAGTGTCACTTCTAATGTAAAGAGAAAATATTGAGACTCATATGAGTCAAATAAAGCAGACAACATTTCGACAACAAAAAATCAACAAAAACATAATCAATAATTACAAAATATTATACAGAACCAAAACCAATCTATCAGAAACCCAACAAAAATTAAAGATATACTCTAGTATTCCCGAAGGGTATACAATTTCTGAAATACACAAATCCGTTATGTACAGTAAAGATTGAAAGTTTGAATGTGTAAGTCTATCGCATTAGGAGAGGGGCTTCGAATGTCCGTAATTGGATATCCAGTTAAACTGTCACGTTTGCTTGAGACCTAGCATTGAAGCCTTCATCTGATAAATATCAAAATATAATTAGACCCATTTCCTATCTTTTTTTAATTCTTTTTATTTGAAGTGACGAGGAAGTACGAAATGCTATTATTAACATACATTGTATATGAAAGTGAAATTAAAACAGATATTTAAAACAATTACATTTTACAATTGAAGTAAACTCATATACAAAGTTACGTTATGTTTATGAACAATTAGATAAGAAGGTTTGTAAAATATTTAGTGACGTATAACAAGAAAATTTGTTTTAACTCAAGTAGTAGCTATGTTAAATTTTACTTGTGCCAAAAATTTCATTTGGTTTATTACACTTCAAACAGTACATTTATATCTTAAGTACAAAAAGAATAATCAAAGATATCTTTTTTCATTTTAGTTACATGATTGTTTACCGTGTATAATTTACAGTTCTAACCTAAAATTTGAATTCCTGGGTTTCTAACGGACTTTCTAGACTTTTTTATGAGGTTCATTTTGATGAATTAATGAATTTATAAAATGCTTCGTGTTTTACGTGGTCGTGGTTAGGGTTAATTGATTTCGCACAAAACGTTCTTTTGGTGACTTTCCTATTTGAATTTCCTCGGAGTTCAATATTTTTGTGATTTTACTTTTTACCTTGATTCATCAATATCAATATGGTACATTTTTTAATACTTTTTTAAATAATGGAGAATCTACTGAGGTGAATATCCGATCACGTTTCTAAAAATACACATAAATATGTGGCTAAAAATAAATATATATCCAAAATAACCTTCCCAAATCAGTTACCAAAATTTAAATACCCTCTCATATAATTTAGGTTAAGGTTACTAGTAACCTATACTGACAGACTCTAGAAACACAACACACATTTTGTGGATTTTCTTTTACCAAATCATGATCGATCCTCATAGAAATACCAGTCATGCTTACCATACTTCTTTATGGTTAGAAAACATCAATACCGGATTATTGAAGTAGTACGAATTTTTAATGCGAAAATTTCAAACCCATAAACGATTTTTCTAATGATTTTTTTCGTGAAACAATTATTCCAATTCATACCAACACTTGAATCATCAACAAAATAGTGCACCTCTATATTGTCGAAACTAAGCAATGAAAATCTAAATCTTTCCATCAGAAAATTGCAGGCAGGAATACGTGAACCTGCTGTAAACAGACATTTCCACGTTAGAAACTCGTTTTACTGTCCTTACAACAACGGTACAGTCAGATAAGATTTGTTGATGGCCATGCATTACCAGATCAGTATGTAGTGAAATGCAACGTAAATAACAATTTATAATGCAACGCCATTGCGAGATTTGTTTACGGCCGCAACGTCAACTGCTTATCAAGTAAATGAAAACCATAACATAAATGATTACCAAAACACTGAATTGATCGCAGATTTTAAGCACTAAAGTAGTATGCCGCTTTTCAAAAGTCATAAATCGATTGACAGAAAGCAAATCCCGGTTACACTGTAATGCAAGCGACAGGGCCCAAATCAGAAGTTTCAAAACAGAATGTGTCGACTTTTCTGACAATTATTTTGGCGTTAGTTGCTGGCAGTCATTGCCTTCGACGGTAATAACTATTTTGATCTGAGCGTCACTGTTGAGGCTTAGGTAGACGAAACACGCGTCTTTCGTATTAAATATTAATCCTGGTACCTTTGATAACTATTAACAACACTATGTCGATGCCACTGCTGGTGGACGTTTTGACGCCGAGGGTATCACCAGCCCGGTAGTCAGCACTTTGGTATTGACATGAATATCAATTATCTGATCATCTTTATTAATTTCCTGTTTACAAAACTATTAATTTTTTTCTAAAAAGTAAGGATTTTCTTATCCCAGGCATAGAAAACCTTAGCCGTATTTGGCACATCTTTTGGGAATTTTGGATCCTCAATCATGCACTTTAACTTTGTTTGCTTTATAACTATTTTGATCTGAGCGTCACTGATGAGTGTTATGTAGACGAAATGCGCGTCTGGCGTATGAATTTATAATATGGTACCTTTAATAACTATTTACACATCCTTTTATAATTATAAGGGAAAAAACAGGGTTTCAGTACATATATACCACATGATTTAAACTTTAAAAAGACGTCATATTTTTGAACTTCAAACTTTTTTTCAGGCATTTAAGAAATTAATAAAATGTATGTTTTCACATTTATTTTTCATAAATTGCCTATTTAAAAAAATGGGAATAAAACAAAATGATCTAGTTTTGCGTTTTCAAAGTCCATCAGTATATCTTTTTAAAAATATAGTATTAGGTGTATAATTGAAAAAGAGCTAAATGGTCTTCATAAATAACCTTAATCATGTCAAACAGATACAAGTGGTTTTTGTCTTCAAATAAATCGATATGTTGTTTTTGTATATTCGAACAATATAGTATCCTAATTTTAAATTATAGGCCAACACTAGTATTGTTACTTACACATAATAAACAAACTTTCATACAAATCCTTACAAATGAAAAATGTAAAGCCTGGTCGACTTCACAGCTTTTTAATTTTTTACTACCATTTTTAGCCAGTGATGTCATCCAGATGTGTTCTATAATAAATTATTCAATCAATTCCTAAATCTTCAATCACAATCTTTACAAGTTCATGCTCAAACAAAAATTCCAGTTTGTCCTGTTTTTATTCTACACAATGTAGAGTCTTGTTCGACGTCTGAAAAAAAAATGTTATATTGTGAAGACCAAAACTATAAAAATCACACCTAAGATGACATGTTTGTTGATTTGTTTGTTATAACCTGTCTTTCATTTTTATGAAAGTTTTGCAATTATAAATAGATTCGATCCAATAAATGTTTGGCTATGGTACCTGCATATTAATATAAAAGAGGGACGAAAGATACCAGAGGGACAGTGAAACTCATAAATATAAATGTGTTTCCTTCTTTATCTACCTTTGTTTGAAATACATGTGATTACAAATCTCATGTTTTCTACACTAATGTATGTCTTTGAATAAATCATCTTCCTTTCATATTCCAATAATAGCCAATATTTCAAATTCTACATTATTTTTTACCTTTTCTTGGTATCACTTTATTTTCTAATCATGTATTCCAAGATGTGTCCACTCAACATATGGCTGCGTTCTCATTTCGTCTTAAATTTTTTTTTCACCTGTTTTACACCTACATAAACGTCGCTGGGCTTTTAAAATGTCGTATATGACTTTTTAGGCTAAATTTACTTTTTGACACCGATGGTTTTGGCGAGAAGAAATCTTTGGTATTATAAAATAGCATCCAGTAAGACCTATCAAAATGTGTGAAATAAGACATATTACAAAAATGCCAATGTCAGTTGTTTGTAAAATTTGCTTCCAAAATGTTGTATGAAAACTTGAAAATCGTTGTAGAATGGCTTTGGGGAAAAATAATTGTACATTTCTTTATTTCTGTGAAAATAATTTAAAATCTTGGATAATCCAGAAATGTAAAAGTTTTTATTTCACTGCTATTTACAAAAAATGTTCAAGTTTACATACGACATTTTGGAAGCATGCATTTAGCCAAAATTTTCAAAGCCTGTGTGAGATATTTTTTTTCTTGAAAAATTTGAAATTTACAACATTTTTGAAGCCCAGCGACGAATATCTTTGCGTCGGAAAAACCCATTTATACTAAAACCAGTCGTTGTCATAATGCAGATTATTTTCTTCTCATATATTGTATGATGGTATGATACTAAACACCTAACTGACTCGAAGGATTGTGCTTGATAATCATATGATGAAGACATAATATTTCAATCAGTTTGATTGAGGTCTGAGGCTGGCATGTCAGTTAACTGCTAATAGTCCTTTGTTAATTTATGTATCGTTATCATTTTGTTTAATTTCTTTTGTTATCTTTTCTAACATCGGACTCGGTCTTCTTTTAAACTGGGTTTTACTGTGTGTTTATTATTCTTCCTTGGCTATAGGTACTAGTGGAGGGTTGAAATCTAAAAAAAAAAATACATATTTAACTCCCCCACATTTTTGCAAGACTTGTTGATTTTTAATTTTAGTTACTTTCATATATTTCGGAGTTAAGTATGACGTCCATAATAACTGAACTAGTACACATTTTTTATAGGGGCAAGCTGAAGCACGCTTTCGGGTGCGGGATTTTATTGCTGCACTGAAGACCCAGTGATGGCCTTCGGCTGTCGCCGATCTTTGGTCGGGTTATTCTCTCTTTGACACATTCCCTATTTTCATTCTCAATTCGATATCGGTCGTTTTTTCTGCAATAATCGTCCTTAGTAGAGGCCACGACTGATTTTTATATTAAAACGCAATTAAGCAACATATACAAAAGGTTTTATTAATTAATTAGAAATTGATTCAATTCAATAAAATCGACAGATTATTACCCCCAATACGGCAACAGGTACAAAACAAAATTAACTAAAATGAAATGAAAATCATACTGGAACTAAAATTCAATGTACAAATTAGTAAACTGAATTTTCATTCAAACATAAAGAGGCAACCAAAATGCCTTCTATTCTAATAATTGCCTCTGAAAGATGATAAAGATATGTTTTCCCAATAAAAGCCCATTGCCGGACCCAAGACGCCTTTATAAATGAACAAAAACCAAATAGTTTTCCTTTCTGGTGAATTGAAATATATCCTCATATAACGTACCAATCATTCAGAGGTGTTAATATTATCATGTCATGAAACAGTTTTTATATAATATAAGCGACATAACTTTCATTTTATGATTCACTAACTAGCATGTGTATCTATTGTTCTAAAAATTTCAAACATAAAATGAATTGGTAGATTTTGGTAACTAAGTCTTCATAAATGAACAAAGTAACATTAATTTTAAGTGGAAAATTATTTCAACGTTGATTAAGCTTAAATCAAAAATTGTCTCAAGATTTCAAGATTTTATTGTAAAGCAACGCTCAGACACATAAATGTGTAACATGAGGTACATATATACAATGGTAAACATGATTTATAATACAAAGGTACATTAAAAAAAATATATATAAAATAATAAAAAAAAAACAAACACAACAACAATAAAAGAAATAAGACAAATTAATATACATATCACAATAAGTTATTCAGCTTTTTGATAAAAGATGCCACCTGTCTATATAAATTAACATTACAGTAAGATAACATTACAGATAATTTCTGTTTACTTGGATGCTTCGTATAATAACTTGGGATATGTTGTTCTCTAAAAGTAACCAGTTGAGGAGACTTGCATATAAAAAGATAGTGAAATTCGTCTTCTACACTCTCTTTACATATGTGATATTTTCGATCCTCCGCCGGAATATTGTGCCAACGCCCAGTTTCTATGGGAATTTTTATATTAGACGTTCTTAATTTTGTCATCCAGATTCTTGCATTTTCCGGTATTTTTATTAAATAATTTTCAAAACCAAAACAGTTTTTATAACTAGAATAAAAAACACCTCGGGAAGATAATTGGACATCTTGATGCCATTTTTGTATATATTGGTCTTGTAAAACCTGTTTTATAAGATGTTTGTAGTCAGCATTATCTTGATTGACAAACACATATCCTAGTCCTGTATCATTAAATATTGATTCTATAAAGTTCAGCCATTTGAATGATTGACCGCTATTTTGCATTAAACTTAATAATAATCTATACATATTACTACTTAATTTGTCACCATGCATTATCCTTCTCCAAAATGATGTCATTCTTATTTTGACTTTTATTTCTAATGGAAATCTGCCTAATTCTCCATATACCATATAGTTAGGCGTTGAAGATCTTACTCTTAGAATACGTTTACAAAAATTTAAGTGAATTCGTTCTAAAAGTTTGAGGTTTTCGTATCCCCAAATCTCACAGCCATATAAAAGAATAGGCTCTACCATGGCATCAAACATTTTAAGCTGCAAATCTAATGGGATGGCTTGATTTCTAATACTTTTGTACAAGCTGTATAATGCTTTTTGTGCTTGATTAACCAATTTTTTCTTCGCCTCATTGAAAGTACCATTACATTTAAATATGAGCCCAAGATATGAGTAGGTATCGACTAATTCTATATTTTTGCCTTGTAATTTAAATTCAAATTTCCTTCGCACTTTGCCTTTACTAAATACCATACTTTTTGTTTTTGTAACATTAACTTCAAGTTTCCATAATTCACAGTAGTTCTGAAAAATATTTAGCGCATTTTGCATACTTTCTGCTGAATCCGCCAGAATGACGGTATCATCAGCGTACAAATAGAGTTAAAATCAATATCAATAGCATCATCAGCTGCATCGGGTTCATACTGATTAAATTTTTTAAAATATTTTTAAGAGTCCTCCAAAAGGCTTTTGTGTCAGATTTCGAGTTGGATCTAAGCTCAGCGGCACATTTGTCTTGATACTTACCAAAATTTTGATTTAGTGTTTTCTTATAATCTTTAGCAGAAGTGCTTAAAAGTTGTTTGATCTCTGCAGATTTTTTATGCTTATATGTATTTTTAACCCGATGAAATGCATTTCTTTTTTCTCTGCACTCTTTATTAAACCAAGGTTTTGTATTTAATTTAGGTGACCTTTTAGACCTATTATTTTTTTTTATCACTAAAAACGTCAGTGGCACTATTTACTAAGAATTTACAAAGTTTATCTATAAAACTATTTATCTGATCGACATTAACCTGTGTGTTTTCATTCAATTTATTCAACATGATGTTAAGTTCATTCAATGAGTTATTGGGATCATCATTTATTTCTTGAATAAATTCATTTGTTTTATCTGACCTCCAACGTACATGTTGGTCTACCTTTCGATTAAAAGTTAAGTTTTTCTGATGATTATCGTCATCTATTTTCATTGTAAAATGGACTCTATTATGAACATCAGAAAACATTGGGTTAAAATCAATTATTTCAAAATCTGTAGTTATATTAAAACTATTAGGTGAAAGTAAGAGATAGTCTAACATGCTAGCATCTTTACATGTTGTATGGCCAATACCATTGTCTGAAAAAAGACGACCATTTGCTATAAATAGGTTACATCTTTTATAAAAATCCAATAATTTTGTTCCATATTTGTTTACACGACCTGTATCTTCATTAAATCTTTGTAAAATATTATTTTCTTTTAGTATAGAATAACTTGAAGTATTTTCATTAATGATATCTTCTTCAATTTGTAGTATTTCTTGTAAATTTATATCATCATCAACATAATCCTTCATACAAGAAGTTCTAGCATTGAAATTCCCTACAATCACAATATTTTTGATACCTTGAGAAAATATTAACAATTCTTCTTCAATTTCAATGAATGATTCATCAGATGAATATTTTGAGAACTCAGGTGGAACATAAGTACAACCAAATAGAGTATGTTGATCAAGGGAGGATATTTGGTTTGAAATTTCAATCCATTGAACAAATTCAGAATCCGACTTTAAAAACCGTAAATATTGTGTGAGATCTTTTTTGAAAATAATAAGGATACCTCCTGATTTGTTTTTAAATTTCCTTCTGTTTTTTTGCAAAGTAGTCATACTCTCTGGGTAATTCCAGCACATCAAGGTTATCCAATTTAGTTTCTGAAAACACTAAGATATCATACTTTGAAATAAGCTGGTGAAAATCAGGATTCAGTAATTTTGATTTTATACCACACACATTAAGATGAGTTATTTTAAGTTTATCAATTCGCTCAGTATTGTTATCTAAAGCGTTGCCAATGTCCTATCTTGATTTTTCGGCGGTATCCGATTCAGTACGGGTTCTTTTTGATCGTGGTGGTATGGGTGGACTGTTTGCTGCTTCTCTATGTTGTGGCGTACTATGAGCTCGTTGATTGATAGTTTCTCTGTCATTATTTGTGGGATTGATATTGATGTTTTCGGGATTGTACAACTGACCATTTATATATAGTTTGTCGCGAACAAGCCTCGCTTGTTTCCCTAAACTTTTTTCATTTTTAAATATTGGATAAAGTTTTCGGCGCCTTATCTCTATCTCCGGAGGGAATTGCTCGTTGATACTGAAGTTTGTATTTTTAAGACGATAGGCTTGTTTCAGCACATGTTCCAATTCCTTTCTATAAACGAATCTTGCAACAATTGGGCGTGCTCCGTTTCTACCATATTTACCGAATCTGTGAACATTTCCTAATGTAACCATGTATTCGATTCCTAATTGTCTATTAATGAAATTTTGTAACTTTGCCTCACAGTCCTCAGATGGATGATACGTTAGACCGTTGAATACCAAATTGTTTTTCATGCTACGGCATTTCAAGTCTAAGACGGTTTCCTGCAGTTCCTTGATGATTGATTTTTCCTGCATTGTGGTTTCTTCAATCTTTTCAATATCATTTCTATTTAGTTCACATTTTTCCAGTGCTTTTCCAACAACTTGACCCATCCCTTCAAAACTGTTTTCCATTTCTTTCTTATGTTGCTGTAAGTCGGCAATATTACTTTCTACTTGATCTATACGTTGGACAACCGATGATAACTGTTGTTTAACATGTTCAATTTTTTCGACCTCTGTTTCGATTTTTGCTATTCTGTTGTTCATTGATAGCAAAGTATTACAAATCTTATTCAGAACCTCCAAAGTGTTTGGTTCTATGTTTGCATCCAACGTGTTTTTACTAGTTTCTTCTAATAAGAGTTTTGTATCATTTGGATCCATTTTCAATCGTTTTTGGTAACGTTGTTACGACGCCATCTTGTTGTTAGTGAAGAACAATACCCCAACAATACAGATTTCTTATAGTGACGTTAAAGTCTTGGTTACAAAATAAAAGTAGCAATGTTCCGTTTTCCTTTATCTCTCAAATTTGTATTTGAACGTATTTTTCAGCAAAACTAATTTAGTAACATGCAGAATTACTTACTACGAATCTTTCGGACAAATTTCAATTTCTAACTTGGACAGTAATCACAGTTAAATCGCATTTTCGCAAGAGCGAAAAAAACAGCAGCTATCCGTAGCAACATCCGGGAACAACTCAACTGTCTGCTAACCCATCTTGTTGATTAATGTAAATGAACTCTAGTAAATTTTTTCTAACATTTTATTATTATGTAGGCCTAAGGGGATAAAATATTTCGGTTTTCATATATAAGTATTTTTTTTAAACAAAGTTCAAATGCTTCATGTGATTACACTTAAAGCATTTGACATAAATTTAAAGTGTCCGGGATGAAGTTGTAGTTATAATGTTCTGTTTTTGTGTTTGTGCATATGTGCATTTTGTGTGTGTTTGTGTTAGGGGTACCAAACGTACGTGCATTTGTCTTAAGGGAATCAAGGCATGGAACAAAAAAGAGACCACTTGTCTGCTTCATTTGAATTCTGACATAACTATATACACCATATTAAAACATTTATTAAACGGGGTGATCACATAAGCTCCGGGGGGTAGGCAGATCCTGCTGAACATGCGGCACCCTTTGTGTTCTTACGTAATGTTAGATGAGGCGGGAAACAACTATTTTCAAATTATAAGTTAAAACTTTTTATTTAATATATCACCATAATGCAACTTTCAAAGATTGATTTAAATGCAATATCTGCACTCTCTCAGTAAGTTGTCATATAAAAATATGGCGAGTGGGTTATCCAACTATCTAAGCTACGCACGAGGTTCATGAGAACGGTCGGAGAAACTAGTAATTTGTAATATTTATAAAATTATGAACAGTTTTTTATATTGGAAAATAATTATTTTAAACGTTTCAGAATAAATAAATACAATTCTAAATATAAATCAATATCTTTAATAAACCTATAATAAAAACTAAAATCTATTATTAATTTAGTAATGATTGAAAATCGAATCAAAAGAATAAACGTAAATTTAAATATATATCTGATGGACTTTGAAAAACGTTACACTATATTATATTTTTAATTTCCATTCTTTAAATAGGCAATTTATGAAAAATAAATGTGCAAACGTAAATTTTATTCATTTCTTAAATGCCTGAAAAATGTATGCATTTCAAAAGTTGATCTGATAACGTCTTTTTTAAAGTTCAAATTATGTAGTATGTTCTGAAACCCTGGTTTTTTAATGGATGTGTAAATAGTTACCAGGATTATAATTTAATACGCCAGAAGTGCGTTTCATCTACACAAGACTCATCAGTGACGCTCAGATCAAAATAGTTATGAAGCCAAACAAGTACAACGTTAAAGAGCATTGAGGATCCAAAATTAATACGGCTTAGGTAATCTATGCCTGGGACAAGAAATTCCTAGGTTTTTCGAGAAATTAATAGTTTTGTAAACAGGAAATTTATAAAAAAAAAAAAAAATGACCATTTAAATTACTACTGGGCTGGTGATACCCTCCGGAACAAAACGTCCACCAGCAGTGTCATCGCCCCAGTGGTATAAATAGTTACCACAGGTACCATGATTATAATTTAATACGCCAGACGCGCGGTTTATGAACCTTTTAAGGAAAGACAGTTAACGAATCGATTCAAAAGACTGTCAGTCTATTGAAATACAGTACAAAGGAATGTCATTCTTCCCTTTTTGTGCTTCTTTGAAATATATTTGTTTGTTTTAAGAGTATTTCAGATTACAACACAATGTTGACCACTGTTCCCCTATTTTTGACATTTTTATATATTATGTCTGTGTGTTTGATACGTTTCCCTTAGTTTAAGTTTGTTACCCGGATTTGTTATTTCTCTATGGATTTATGAATTTCGAACAGCGGTATACTACTGTTGCCTTTATTGTATACACATCGTTGTCAATATAATGAAATTTCATACGACTGTCATACAAGTGAGAGGTTTAGCTAGCTTTAAAACCAGATTCAATCCACATAAGAAAATGCCTTTACCAAGTCAGGAATATGACAGCTGTTAACCATTCGTTTGATGTGTTTTATGTTTTAATTTTGCCATTTGATTAAGAACCTTCTGTTTTGAATTTTTCTCGGAGTTCAGTTTTTCATGATTTTACTTTTTATATATAGTTTATTATATGTATTGATGAAAAAAATAACAGCGTAAAGATGTTACCAATAATTTCTTTTTTTTATGTTAAAATGCCGTTTTCGAAAGTTTAACATTTTCAATTTTCAAACTTGAACTTAATTTGTAACCTTCAAAAAATGAATTCAGAATTTTTTTTACATGATTTCCAGGCCAGTTGTTACATTTAAAAATTGACTATACTTTACCAGAAACTTGTTCCAATCCACAACAGAGAGAACCCGTGATCCATTACAAGTCTGATTTAATGGGAAGCTCTAGGTCTTTTATGATTGTATTTTCGTCATGCATTTGAAACCGGATTAGACTGAAAGTCATCTGACAGACAAATACAACCATATGAACTTGAGTTGTGTCCCTTTTTCTGAGTTTACAATCTTCACTGGACTATATAGTTCTACTTATTGAAGATGTTCCTCAAGTAATCAACTTATGAAAAATATGCACCTCCAATTTCTATCACCTGTATTATGGTTAAACATGTAATGAGTACCCTTTTCACGGTGTTTACAACAATAAACATGTTTATATATGTTCCGGACCATATGAGTATTTGGACCATACGCGTATGGTCATGACCATATGCGTATACTCATATGGTCCGACCATACGCGTATGGTCCGACCGTACGCGTATGGTCGGACCATATGAGTATAATACTCGTTTGGTTATTAACGGGGCGGACCATATGAGTATTTGGACCATATAGGTATATTTTTTTTCAAAATAAATTATAAAAGTTTCAATAATACAGAAACGGTTATCTAAAAAAAAATTATGGTAACATGACGATGTATTATTGTTATAATACAAATACTATGTAAAAATTAAATATTGATGCCATAGTTAGTTTTCATCGTTAATTATACATTCTTACATGTAGGCTTGGGTGACATTTACTTCCATATGGTATCATAGTTTTTTTTGGCATTTGCAAGTCTTGGTTGTGCACGGTCCTTTAATTTATTTACACCTTTTGTTTGCGAGTGAAAAGCTAACCTTTGTGTAGCTCTGCGTACAGTGACACAGAGATCTTGGGCCATTCCGATATGTCTACGGTGTTTTTTTTTAAAAGAAGCTCTAGATCTCAAATATCGTAACATGACTGCAATACATCATATTCACACACCACTTAAATAAACTATGTAACTTTCCAGTTAGTTCTTAATTGTGTAATGTTGTTTAGTTCATTAAGAAATTTTTGGAAGTTATTTTTGTAAGTCGAAATATTGCAACTCACTCGCAATAACAATTCTATATTGACCATCGGTAATGACCATCGGTAATGATCATAAGTATAAAAGGTGTTTATTATAGTTTTGACAAGTAAGTAAAATTAACTAGGTGAAACTTCTAATTTTTATTTAGCTTATCTCTTTATTATAATATAACAAAATTGCACATATGATAGCGTCTTTTTGATGAAGGTTCCTACCATATGACGAGTTTAGAAGTATTAAAAGTAAACTGTTACAGAGCGTTAATTACCCCGACCATACGCGTACGGTCGGACCATACGCGTATGGTCGGACCATATGAGTATATACCCATATGGTCATGACCATACGCGTATGGTCCAAATACTCGTATGATCCGGAACATATACACCAACCTGTTCGCTATGATCGTGTCTTAAGTGACGTTTTAGAATTGAATACGCGTTATCTATCATGTATGTCATATCAGATATGCTCCTTATGTCGTAACTACAATCCCGTTCCCTTTTCACGAATGTGACATACCGAACTAGAACTTTTACAGGATTTGTAATATCATGAGCAATACGACGTATGGATCAGGATCTGCATACCCTTCCGAAGCACCTGAGATCATTTTCACCCCCAGTTTTTGGTGGGGTTCGTGTGGCTTAGTCTTTTGTTTTCTATGTTGTGTCTTGTTTTCTATCTATGAATTTGAATGTCCCTTTGGTATCTTTAGCACCTCTTTTAAGACCATTGACTTCTGTCTGGAGTTGACTGATGAATTCGATTATTTGATGTTTTTTTTCACATCTTCTCGTGGTAAGCCTGGTTGTTTCCTGAAATTTAACATTGATGATTTTCTTATTTGTAGAATAATTTTTCTGATCATATTTGCTTTTAAAAGTTTATTTTTATCCATTATATTAATTGCAAATCTAAAAATAATGATACAAATTGTTATAGGAAGGACAACTTCTTCTGTCAACTGACGATGTCGGACAGTTTACTGAATTGTAGATGAAGTCCGAGTCTACGGTACACCTTATGGTTTTAAAAAGATATTCTCCTGAAGAGTTCCTGCTTAAAAATCATTTGAAAAAACGGATTTTTTTTTAGTAAACACTAACCAACAAATTAATGTTTCTGCGGTAACTTGGGTTGGAAACTAAAAACTTATGAGAAAAGAAGAAAACCTAAATAAATTAAACTAAACTATTTACAGTTGTGACTTAATGTGACCTGAATTTTGATTCATCACAGAGTTTTTTAATATATTTAGTAATTTATAATTTCGTATGCTTCTTCTTGGTCGTGCATTAAGTCTCATATTTTTTATTTTCCTTCGCGTTAAACGGCCCGGCATTAATGCGGAGGTTTCTTCTATATGAAGTCCTATAATAATCATCAGTGTATCATCTCGAATTGTTTGTATAGTTCACATATGTCCCAAGTTTCTAAAAAAAATGTTGGGTTGGAGGGGGTGTCCTTGAAGTCATTTTATTCGATATAGATTATGAATCGTTTTGGCTAATTCATTCAGTCGGTTCTTTACCTTTTGTTTTCGTAAGCCCTTCTACCCTTTCGAATTACTTTATCGTTTAATCACTTGTTTTAGTGAAACTGATACTCTGTTCGACTGACGTGATGTTTAACAGATTTGCACCTTCCTTCGAAAGATACCATGGGGTCGTGAGTCGTCAAAACAAAAACGAAAGACGACGAAAAGACAAAAATGTTAACTAATTACTGAACAAAACGAAGCTATCAAAAACTTCAAGTGATCTCAGATGCTCCAGAAGAGTAAGCAGATCCTGCGCCAAAAATGAAATCCGTCGTGTCAATCATGATAAGTTACAACTTTGGTGATGATTCGCGCGTAGTGGTGTCACAGTTACGAAAAAGCTTTTGGTTATATAGCTGTGCACGTGTTTAGGTCTTAATTTGATGAGGGACTTGATGTTTTGAATGTTCGTTGGAGTTCGATATTTTACTTTATGCAACCTTTGTTTTTCAAATGTTTGAGTTTGGCGTTCCTAATAAAGGTAAATCCAAAATAAGCGCTTCGGGCTCATGAAATAAATGAATTGTTATTTTTTAATTCTGAAACATATCCGTGATCATCTGTGACACAGATATCCAATTACGGTCGTGATGGCGTCCGTCAAACTTTCGAAAGGATAAATGAAGACCGTACTTTGACCTATAATGATTTACTTTTATAAGTTGTTTCATTGGCACTCATACCACATCTTCTTTTTTCAACTTACAACTTGTAACTCTTGGTTCGATAGCTTCATGCACAGCAGCAACCCTCTTTCAGAGAAATAATGATAAAAAATGAAAGCTCTAGAATACTGTATCGACTGGGACATATTTACCTAATATGCAGGCGCTACTGTAATGTTGAGACATAGAAATATAAGTTCCCAATTTGAAAGCTTTCGTCGGAAAAGTTTGTTTATATCAACCAATTATCTATGTCTTCGTCAATTTCAAATGGAAGTCAAGATCCATTGCAGATTTAATTTAATCTTTGATATCCTTTATTCCATGTTCGATGAGATAGGTGCGTTCACTAAACTTTGAAGTATTTAGTGAGAGGACATGATGTTAATAGCGGAACTTAGAGTAAAGAATAAAGATTACTTCTTTCTAATCTTCATAAGAAGCCCCTGTATGAAGTCTGCTTTGTGTAAATAAAGATGAGAATAGTTGGTTCCTATAGAAATGCCGATTATCTGGTGAAAAACTTGTCCTCCAAACGTAACAAATATGTAGTCCATAAAAAAGGATCAGACATCTTGATGTCAGTCTGAATCAATGTGGCATTTTACACCTTATTATTTATCACTTCCAAAACAAGATATTTGTATCTACGTGGACTATACTATAAAATGATACAAAGAATGACTCGATATTTTTACTCGAGCAAGAGCAAGGTGAATCTATTCCTCGTATTGTCTGTATTCGTTCAGCTTAATTGTCCATTTGCTCACAAAGCTCTGCAGACAGTTGCGGACTGTTTTCAAAGTGTATGATTTGAACATATAAATCGTACATGTATGGCATGAGAGAACTTCTTTGAAAAAGGGTCCATTTTAGATCCATCGTAAAAATTAAATTTTTGCAAGGCTTTGTTTATATTCATGTCATCTTATGTAATACAGGTGTTATAGTAATCTTGGAAGTTCATAAATTGCACGTTGATGTCGATTTGACATTAATTTGCGGATAAAACTAGTTGCACTTTCAGGTTGACGAACTATTACTTTCCTTAAGCTTGATACTACCCCAATAGTGTACGGTACTTTCATCAGACGCACACGCACTTGTCTCAAAATTTGTTTTCCCTATATATCTTAATATATCTGTGATTAGACGATATATGATTTGATTATCGACAAACGACTCTCCGTCTGTTGTTTGAAATTGCTGACACTTCGACTAAAAGATTTGTTCACAGTTTACATGCATGCAAGGGGAAAATGGTCTTTTTTATATCATTTCTAACTTTTGATTTAGAAGTATCAGTTTTGTAATTGGAACTTGGTCACTTTACTGGATCTACAAACAGTATAGCTTTCTTAAAACCTAATTTCGGTTCTATTTCGGATATCTTTCGTTTCTAGCTCAAGTCCAGCGTTGCTGTGAAATATAAGAGTACACCAATGTAGATAAAAATTCCAGTACTGCAGTTTTGATTTTTCAACTGCTTTTGTACTTATTCACCTCGGATAGGGATAGGGACATTATAATATACTAGTATTCGGAGAATACCAAGCTCTTTGAACGTAAAACTCCTTGTTGGTGGGTCTTTTGTGTCTTATTACATGTCGAATTTCTAATCCCTCCCAGTATACCAGTGTCTTCGACCCAGGGATCACCTTGGCGACAAGAAAAGAGGCGGAAATACAAAATTGAGAATAAACTCAAAAGTTGAAGACAGACAGACAAAATCATGGCAAATAAAAATGAAATTATAACTGATCTGGATCATTCGTATATTATGGGTCATTTGTTATTGTTAGTTATGCAAAAATTGCAGGAAAAAAACAACTAAAGGGTTGTTGACCTGGGCTTAAAAATATGATAATTCCTCGACTTGTCCAACAGTTTAAGTAATGCTAAGAGTTGAGTCTGTCAGCAGTTCTTGTTGTGTTGGAATGAGACGTTATATCAATAACTTAAAAATGTTGCAAAGAACCAATTTTTTTCTACCTCAGGAATAGATTACCTTAGCTGTATTTTGGCAAAACTTTTAGGAATTTTTGGTCCTCAATGCTCTTCAACTTCGTATTTTAATTGGCCGTTTTAACCTGTCTTGATTGGGGCGTCGTTGATGAGTCTTTAGTAGACGAAACGCGATTCTGGCGCAAATACTAAATTTCAATCCTGGTATTTATGATGAATTTATTTTCTGTACGATATTATTTCATTATCCAGAGGCAGTCGACTCTCATCATAGTTGAATCAACTTGCAGCACCTACATTTTGTACTAGTAGTGTTTTATATTTGATCTCGTTCTGAAAGTTCAAAAATTTTGAACTAGACGTTTAATGCAAACACGAATCATCAATTATGCAATTGGTACCCTGCGCCGTGATACGCAGCATGTAAACAGAGAGACATTAAAAAACATATACTGTGGTTAGGGAGCTACCATTTGATTTTTATGGGGGGGGGGGGGGGGGGGGGGGGGCTAGGATGAAAAATTTTGTCCTGCCTTTTTTTTAGCTGTAATCTCTGTCCTGCCTTTTTATTTTTCACTCTTATCGGTCCTGCCTATTTTTTTTTAGTTTATCCTGACTTTTTTTTACCTAAATTGTCGTCCTGATTTATTTTTTTGCAAGTGTCACATCCTGCCTTTTTTTTTACTCAAAACTCCTGTCCTGCCTATTTTTTTCAAATTTCATCCTAGCCCCCCCATAAAAATCAAATGGTAGCTCCCTTACAGTACCATAAGTAATAGACCGCCAACACCTAGTGTAGGACAGTATCGTTTACTGTTTATTAAATAAAAACATAGATTATATCATGTATATATTTGTCCTTCAAGGACAACTTAGTGCAACAGAGTAGACATAATTACATAAATGCATATATTATAATCACAGACATGTTGGTTCTACTTCCTTTTAAACAAATACTTGTATAAATGTTTACTCTAAAATATATCAAGACTGATTTAAAAAAAAAAACAGTTATTTTTAAACAAATAGCTGTTAAATTTTGAAAAATCAAGGCATTTTGAAAACTTTGTGTTATAAAAATGCAGGAATTCGGAGAATTTTTTTTAAATAATTAAAAGGAAAAAAGAAATAACTAATTAAACTCAAACTCAAAATAACAGATGTATTCCATTTTTGGTCCATATCTATACGCGGAACGATCTAGGAAATTATCAAACCAAGTCTGTTGCATTATTTTTTTCAAATAGGAATTATCGAAAAGAAGACACAAAAAACGTCAGGTTATGATGAAGGATAAACATACTGTAAATACAAAATGCAACAGTTGTTTGTCCAATTTGTGTTTCTTCTTCTTTTTCTACTGAAACTGGTATAGCACGGAATCCCCCATATCACCATCCCTTTTTAAACCAAGAAAAGTGTTTTAAACTTTCTCAACCAACAAGACTAAAGTTGATGTGAACAAAGACATCAGACAGAAAAGACCGCAAACAATATACACTACCATACCATATTCGTCCGAATTCACAAAAATATCAAATCATTTTGTACTATCTTTGGGTAATTATACGGTTTGAGAATTTTTGCTCCCCATGTTTTTGATTTTTCTCCAGATATTCCATTCAGGTACAGGATTGTGTAAAACTTCGTAATGTTTGGGTTCGTCGTCAACATTTTAAATTATCGAAATCATTACCTGTTCGGAAACTTCGCCAACATTTTAATTTATCGAAATCATTACCTGTTCGGTAACTTCGCCAACATTTTAATTTATTGAAATCATTACTGTTCGCCAAATTCGCCAACGTCACCAACATTTATAAAATCCTTGTTTTTTTTCATAGTTTTTGAATGAAAAAAGATGCCAATGGTATATTTGTAAAAAATCTTAAGAGAATTGTTTCCCGCACAATTTTAACTGACTAATATATCGAAAACAAGGACTGCTTTCTTAGTTCCGTTATTCAATATATGTACTATCAATCAAAAACTGTTTTTTTTTCAAAAAGCACGTTTTTTACGAAACAGAAGCGAACATCATAAACAGAACATGGTTACAGTTATCCTTCCATTTATTCCAGATATACACCATGAACATAGGCCACAACTATCGCTGCACCATTCTTGTATGTATAAGATGCGAAATTGTCTGTTTGCTGATTCCATATACACCTGCTAGCGATATTTACTCCCTGGTCTTTTTTCTCCATGATAATAACATTACACACGAGTTTATACCTCGGGAAATCTAGTTCCTTCACTTTCTCGTTTATCTTCTCGGATAAATCTCGTACTAAGAGTTTACTACGGATATGGTTATACTGATCTAGTCCTGGGTGGTTTTCAATCACGTTTTTCATGACGAGTTCTACTTTCTGCGGAGAGAAGTGTTGGCCTTCCGCCGGTTCTAGTCTGTACGTATTTTCGCATTTCGGTGTTAGTTTCGGAGACCTTTTGGCTGCTCTCTGTTTTGCCAGTCTTTGCCATGCTTTGGTTGCAGCCACTATTCGAAAGAAATTTATACCCGTCTTTGGCGGTGCGAGGGAAACTGATTTCTGAGATTTTGTATCACTTGATGACGGATTCCTTCTTCTCTTTGGAACAGCATCGCCACTTTTGATAGAGGCGTTCTTTTAGAAATAGAAAAAAGTATATTTTACAGTTTGACAAATTGTTATATATATTACGGTATCATATAAGCTTAACACTTAGAACTATTCAGATGAAGAAAAAGAGGAAGGGAAACTAAAGTGACTGTTTCTTTCAATCATTTTTTTCTTTCTTTTTCCTTTTTTTTGTGTTTTCGATTTTTTAGTGAATTGTAGTTTGTATTTCATATGTGTTCCCACTATTTTTCGCGATTTTACATTAACTTTGTTTATGTGTTAAAATAAGGAATTAGTGATTGCAATGTTAAAGAAAGCTTACAGCTAATTTCCTAATGCATGTAGAACAAAACTTTGGTTGGCTTGCTTGCTTTGTTTGTATAACTGTTTGTCCAAGCTTTGTAAATAAGATTGACATCTTTAAACAATTTATATAGGCATAGATTTACCTGTATATATCATATTTGAATTTAATTGGGTGTTATTCTAATGGTTGTACAATGTACAAACAAAGCAATCAAGCTAACCAAAGTTTTGTTCTACATGCCTTAGGAAATTAGCTGTAATATGGATTCTAAAATTAAACTCGAAGTTCCTGTAAGAAATCAAATTTCCGTGTATTTTTTTATAAACAAGGAAAAACAAAGAAACAATCAATCTGTGTCAAAAACAAGTATATCGTGTGTTGAACACATAGACAAAAAACCGAAAATGACATTTTACGCGTAAACATTTTTCAATCTGTAACTTTATTTAAGCATACTGATTCAGCTACAAAAGTTAATGTTGAGATTTTAAACAATAAATATTCTTGTCTCGTCTTGTATTGTCTAGCTTGTCTTAAAATCAAATTCAAATCTATAACGTCAGTCGAAAGTCAAGTAACGGTAACAAATAAGATATACATACCCCAATAGTAAACCGTCTAAACATCACATACAAAGACATTTCAATGCACTAAATTTATTTGCAGTTCAAGTAATATAAAGAGTTAACAGTAATAAATTTAACATATAATCTACACCTATTGTTTATCTATCCCCCGTCGTTACCTCTTTAATGACCGTAGAAGAGTTTGATGTTCCTGTCGCTTTTAATTTCGGTTGTACTCGGTCATGTTCGATCAAAGCTTGCATCGTTAATTTCTCATTCGCCATACCTACAATTCAAATACAAGTATGGATAATAAATTTTAGGTTTTACATACTGTATAATGTCGTATTTTCAACATTTAATTATGGGCTTGTAGCAACATAAACATGAATTGTATATTATTTTGTTTTGCATATCAGTGTGAGTCAAGAGACTTGGCGAGAAAAATTATATGAACAAAAACAAAAGGCAACTTGCGGTAAATGTGCTTACTAACTCTTTTTCGAGTAAAATTGATGCACCATAGATATACGCTTGACTTTTGGTCCTCATATAAATTCGTACACCTTCAAAAATAACACTTTGCAAAATGTTCTATGTAAAATGATGGTGGTAATATCTAGTAAAATGTTTTGATTAAAAGAAAAGTAGTTGTCCTATATTGCAAAATGTTTTTTCAAAAACACTATTGGAAGTATTAAAATATGACTAAACAACGGAATATAATAACGAATGGAGGCCTACTCTGGTAGTGCTACATTCAGCGTTTCTTAAATTTAAACTATGAACTACCGGTATTGTAAATAAAAAATATGTGCGGTATACCTCAATGGGACAATTAATTACCCAAATGATGCTAAGTATAGAAAAGAGAACAACACACATTTTTTTATATCTATTATGTTTGCGGGTTGCAAGTTGCAGGTTACACTTATTACTATTACTAGTCATTTGTAAAACAGACCATATTAGGAGAATGAATACTTATATATATGTATGGAATCAAACAATGACTGATAGACATAAACTTAATTTCTTTCTGTAGGGTAGAAATATAATTTTCGGACCATTCTTAAATTGATCGTTGTTGTTTGACTCCAGATCTAGTTGTATCAATGGTAAGTGTTTGTATAGAAATATTTAATATCAGATATAAATCCGATCAGTTTTCAGAACTTTGAGAATACTTTAAACGGAATATAAATTCATTTGTTACTAATATATAACATGTTTCTCGTCTTATATGAATAATATTTCAATTTTTCATAAGTGTTTACAAAATAAAATGACATTTGATTACACAAAACGTCTATTGATCTACAGTTAACACTTTCGTGAACTACATAATGATAAGATAAGTTATTAAATATCTTAATCTCAGTTTCAACATGTTTTCTAATCAGAGTAAAGTTTAAACCATCACCACGAAATGATTTTAAATAAAACAACGATTAAAGTTATTAAATTTCATTCTGAGGAGTTTACATACACCAGTACTTTCCTACCTACGACGTGATTGATCGGTAAATAATCTCACCCCATTAAAAATTATGTCAAATATTTAAATTCAATTCATTGCAGCACGACAAAATATGATAATTTTACACTGTTGAAAATTTTTGCCATCTTTTTAATGAGTTTGAAAATTGAAA
The DNA here is from genome assembly GCF_965363235.1 of Mytilus galloprovincialis. Classification (NCBI taxonomy): domain Eukaryota; kingdom Metazoa; phylum Mollusca; class Bivalvia; order Mytilida; family Mytilidae; genus Mytilus; species Mytilus galloprovincialis. The sequence continues at coordinate 72,355,844 of NC_134842.1, read as the reverse complement.
TAAGACCAAACAGTGATTTCCTGTGAAGAAATGAAAGTTTAAATATTGATTTTGTATATCTACTTCGATTTTTAAATCTTATGTTTTTTCACTCTATATGAATGAAAAAATATAGGCGGATTATGGGGAACAGGGGTCGGGTTTTCCTTATGGAGCTACATAAGTAAATGATACATGTTTTTACAAGTATAAATCCAAACGTTAGCTAACCATGCTAACTAGGGGCCCAGGGGCGGATCCAGCCATTTTAAAAAGGGGGATTCCTAACCCAGTACAAAAAGGGGGTTCCAAGTACATGAACCCATTCAAATGCCTTGATCGTCCAAAAAAGGGGGGGTTCCAACCCCGGACCCCCCTGGATCCGCCATTGGGGCCCCTTTTTCAACATCCAGGCTGAGGAGTGGCTAATTATGTTCGTTACGACCTTTAAGACGTTCTTTTCAATGATAGTCCGAACATAAGTTTGCTTTGGATATTAACCTATGTAGCATCACATCACGTGACCTTGTCATTCGTATTTCAATTCGTTAGCCGTCAGATATAGAACAGTACGCCCTTACTTTGATTAAAAACAACCATCTTTATCGTTGAAAGTACGTACTCTATAATTTCTGGCTGATATTAAATTACAGTTTTAAATAACAATCTATTTCTATCATCTGTACTTAAAAGTTTTATACCAGGAAAAGGTTGAAGGTTTTCGATTCATAAATGCAAATCTTGTCAATAACTCGAGGACTTTTAAAACCAAAATAGGTTACAGTTTAAACGAATTCTAAAGCGTTTAATTGCGTATAAATTTGACAGTAGCCTGTTAAGTTGTATTAGTCCATTGTTGACAATACCTGCACATTTACAGTTCGTCGTATAATCGAGACATATCACTTGCCCTCGTACCAGAGTACTCTAAGTGATATTTTCTATGACATATTGGCATCTATAGGCAAACGTTTTTGCGACGTAAAATTGGTTTAATCCCAGAACATTTTGTGTTTGTATTTCATTTTTTTTTATAGATATATTTTGAAATATTCAATTTTCAAGTAGGAAATATATCACCTGGTTTATGCAATGATAGTCCAAACAGAAATTCTGCGATCGTAGTATTGATATTTGCCTGTGAAATTAACATGTATCACCCCGGTAATTCATGTTATAATTTGATCGGGACAGTTACGAGAACGCTATTACTTTGATTAAAAACAGCCATCTTTTTGGTTAAAAGAACTCATTTAATTTCAGCCTGCTATTTAGTTTCAAATTACAGTTTCAAATAACAATCTATTTCTATCATCTGTACTTAATTTCTTATACCAGGAAAAGGTTGAAGGTTTTCGATTCATAAATGAAAAAACTTGTCAATAACTCGAGGACTTTTAAAAACCAAAATTACGGTAACAGTTTAAATGAATTCTAAAGCGTTTAATATTAAACGCATAGTTTTGACATAAACCTGTACAGAATCTGCAAATTAACAGTTCGCCGTATGGTAGAGACATCTCGCTCGCAATCGACCCAGAGAACTCAAAGTGGTATTATTCTTTGACACATTGTGCGACGTAAAATTTGTTTAATCCAACATCATTTTGAGTCTTTGTTGTATTTCCAGTGATATTTTGAAATAGTAGGAAATATAACAACTGTGTTAAGTTTGAACCGTGTTGTTGTTCTTTCACATTGTTTATTCTGAGCATGCGAAGGGTGTTAATGTTTTGTTTATCTGAAGGTAGTTTGATCCTCAGAGAATAGTTGAGCGACTAAAAGTCGAAAAACATTTCCTAATATTTGAATCGAAAGGTCTTCAAAGGGACTGTAAAATTAGACAGGAACCCCATTCCTTTTTGTGTGTGTGTGTGTGTGTGTGTGCGCGCAAAATAATGTAGTGGTTACAAAAAGAACACGGTTTGTGCGTCATGTAAACATAGTACATGATAACTGAATGATAAGATGTTATTAGGTCTGACGAATATGATTAACTAATCCAAATCTATGGTATACATGGCAAACAAATTACTTACTAAAGCCCCGACATGAAAAATAGGAAACAATTCAATTGAGAATACTAACGGAATATTTATAAAACTTACAAAAACAAATATGTTAGACATTAACCAAAGACAATCCCTGAATAACAGCCTCCTCGTTTGGGACAGGCGCTGAGCAGCATACGTAATGTGGCTGGATTAAACATTTTAGAAGGCGCCAACAGTCCCCTAACCTTAGTTAGTGATATAACAGTACAACATAAAAACAAACTACAAAAATCAGTTGAAAAGGACTTTACTCATCAGACCGATATAAAGCCAAAAAACATCCGCTAAAAAAACCCACATAGACCGGACGTGGCAGGGTATTTATACATCCCTGAAAACAAAAAAGACACAAATTTATTCACTGTATTTACCGTGTCGTTTTTTTTATTGTATTCATTTAATTGTACATGTACTTTTCCAAAATGCACAATGAATATAAGCGCTTATTTGAACAATTCAAATAACAAATCGTAGGCGACATGTGTTGATGGCTTCTATATTACAATACTAATTTGTACAAAATCTAATAAAAAGTAAAGTAAATGTATATATGATCTTACCTGAACGTTTAATTTATTTAGTTAACAAACTCCGATCTGAATCTGTTTAAAATTGACCTCAAATTTACAACTATATAACGAAAATAAACTGCTCCATACAATTATGTAGTAAATTTCCGTCAAACACTTAAAATGCAATATTAGTACAGTTTTATACCCCTTTTACTTAGCAATACCTAGCATTAAATTACCACTTTAAAATGTATCACATTATCAAATATCGACGTGAGGTTCCGTCAAAGTTTAAATTCTACCCAATCAACCGTTCAACCAAAATGAATAAATTTCTGATAAAATTTTCTCCCTTTTTCACTTGGTCGAATTAATTTTGTATGATAAGTAAGATAAATGTAGGTTTATCAATATAGTTAATGTAGTCTTACTTATATAGTTGTCCTTTTCATGTTAGTTTTGATGGAATGAACCTATTCAGATGAATAACAATTATATCTTTTCAAATTAGTCTTTCGAAAATATCGAATTATAACGTACATTCGAACGTAAACCTTTCACACTTGGCTTTCTTCTGACATCTTTTATGATTTTAACAAATATATCTCCTTTCTATTGATTCCATATTCAGATCACAGCGTTATCTAGTGTTACAGAATATTAACACAGCAGTTACCAAAGAACTCTTCTACGACTAAGCTTTAAAGCTTGAACAATAAATTAATGTCAGTGAAAAACAAGAATGGATTCCACCTGACTTAACACGTAGCTAAGAATAAAAATTTCATTTTCCAATAGTATTTCTATATAACTTTGAAGTCAAAATTATCAAAAGTTTATATAGCTTCGTTATTGGTCATTTAGGGTAAGCAGCATGGTTTAATATATGGGACTGACCTCATAGTCCAAGCTTAAGTAAAAGGCATTTCACTGACTCAATGGATCACATACGTCAACAGCACAATCTTTACTTTATCAGAGAGGAGACAAAAATTCAAAAAATGCCGCACCTTAGACCTAAACAGAGTCCCATTTTTTTTGTCAGGAATGCTAATCATACGATATAAAAAGAAAATGTTCATAATAGATATAAGAAGATGTGGTATGAGTGCCAATGAGACAACTCTCCATCCATATCACAACTTATAAAAGTAAACCATTAGAGGCCAAGGTACATAACACTTTTCGATTATTATTATTACAGACAAGTTTAGTATAAACTTGTAATAAAGTTACAAACATCATAGAAAATATGGCTTATATCATCATATAATTCAGATGGGGAGGAGAAAAATGCCTCCCATGACATGAGGCCTCGGACAAAAGGTGTTAAGGTTTGCCTTATAAGTCACTCTCAACACACACAAAATTTCAATAAATGCGCAATATTCTCAATATGTTCTATAAAGTAAAGTATATTCATAAGGTTGTTTCTGTCGCATATCCCGTCTATAATATCTATGACTATAGTATGTTGTATATACTGTTCATAACTTTTATGTGTATTTATACTGGTGCATGAGCAAGGGGGCAAAGGATGCAACCAACAAACACACACGTTCAAAATAGGGGAAAAGTTAGGTTTTGTGTCCCCACATTTATATGAAACAAAATAGACTATCTTTTCTAAAATTATTTAGACGAGAAGAAAAGTTTAATTTTCTTTGATTTTACTTACAGAAGTTTTGCGATACTCTTGTTACTCCTAGCTCTTCCGCTCCCCCAACCCCAACCACTTACTCTTTAGTAAATGATCTAGTTACGTCAAGTACGGTTCAAACAATTAGAGAGAAAAACGATGTCTCTAACGATTAATATTTAAAAGGGCAATATATATATAAAGTACCCTACAGGTATCCTTGTGAATATATATATATATATATAAAGTACCCTACAGGTATCCTTGGGAATATATATATACAAAGTACCCTACAGGTATCCTTGTGAATATATATATAGATATATTCAACAACCGATTTGAGTAATTTGTTCTATATTGAATATCCTATGAAATGGAAGAATTGTAAAGAATTTTAACTTAAATTGCATAAGACTGCAAAATTCGACAATTAAAATGTCAACTTTTAAGGCTTTTCAATTTAAAAGTAAATATTCTTGTGTAAATAAAGATTATTAAATGGCATTAATTAAATCTAAGCGTGGTTTACTTTATAATGGAAAGAATAGAAGCAAAAGCGAATTTTTGACACTTGAACATAAAGATGTTCCATGGTGTCAAAGTGCAGTAATAATTTAAAGAAAAGAAAAAAAAAACCACAAAAACAAATCAGAACTACAGTGTCGATAAATATACCAATATTTACATTTCGTTTTTTGACTAGAGTAAAACCATTCTAACAGATAAAAATTACGGGCTCATATATATAAAATAAAACGAGAAACACTTATGAACCACATCAGCAATATGTACATGCATTTAGTTATTTGGTGTATCATGCTTTCAGGACTAGTTCTTCCCTTCTCAGCGTACACTGCACAGGGATGACTGCAGAGGCGGATCCAGTCATTTTTCAAAGGGGAAGTTTCTATCATATGTCTCCAATGAAAAGCATTGATCGTCAAAAAAGGAAGGTTTAAATCCCTTTCAACCCTGGATCTGCCACTGTAGACTGCTACTTACATCACAAACATAATCCATTGATGTTTGTCAAGCATTGATTATGATCGTAATTTCCCTCCGATTGTAAAAATATGAAAAGGTACAGCGCGAAATTGAACTTCATTTTAATTTTAAAACTGTAGCCCAGGAGGTCGTGAGATCCAAGGTCGGAGAATTAGCACACAGAATTTAGGAATGACATTTAAGTAACAAAATGCATGTGATATTTGTCACTGGACATAAAATAACTAGAGGCTCTAAAGAGCCTATGTCGCTCACCTTGGTCTATGTGAATATTAAACAAAGGAAGCAGATAGATTCATGACAAAATTGTGTTTTGGTGATGGTGATGTGTTTGTACATCTTACTTTACTGAACATTCTTGCTACTTACAATTATCTCTATCTATAATGAACTTGGCCCAGTAGTTTCAGTGGAAAATGTTAGTTAAAATTTACAAATTTTATGAAAATTGTTAAAAATTGACTATAAAGGACAATAACTCCTTAGGGGTCAATTGACCATTTCCGTCATGTTGACTTATTTGTAAATCTTACTTTGCTTAACATTATTGATGTTTACAGTTTAATCTATCTATAATAATATTCAAGATAATAACCAAAAACGGCAAAATTTCCTTAAAATTACCAATTCAGGGGCAGCAACCCAATAACAGGTTTCAGGGCAGATAGATCTTGACCTGATAAACAATTTTACCCCATGTCAAATTTGCTCTAAAGGCTGCGGTTTCAGAGTTATAAGCCAAAATCTACATTTCACCCCTATGTTCTATTTTTAGCCATGGCCGCCATCTTGGTTGGTTGGCCAGGTCACGGGACACAATTTTTAAACTAATTACCCCAATGATGATTGTTGCCAAGTTTGGTTTAATTTGACCCAGTAGTTTCAGAGGAGAAGGTTTTTGTAAAAGATAACTAAGATTTACAAAATGGTTAAAAATTGACTATAAAGGGCAATAACTCCTAAAAAAATCAACAGACCATTTTGGTCCTGTTGACTTATTTGTAGATCTTACTTTGCTGAACATTTTTGCTGTTTACAGTTTACCTCTATCTATAATAATATTCAAGATAATAACCAAAAACAGCAAAATGTCCTTAAAATTACCAATTCAGGGGCAGCAACCTATCAACGGGTTGTCCAATTCATCTCAAAATTTCAGGGCAGATAGATCTTGACCTGATAAACAATTTTACCTGGTGACAGATTTGCTCTAAATGCTTTGGTTTTTGAGTGATAAGCCAAAAACTGCATTTTACCCTTATGTTCTATTTTTAGCCGTGGCGGCCATCTTGGTTAGTTGACCGGGTCACGCCACACATTTTTTAAACTAGATACCCCAAAGATGATTGTCGCCAACTTTGGATTAATTTGGCCCATTAGTTTCAGAGGAGAAGATTTTTGTAAAAGATTACTTAGATTTATGAAAAATGGTTAAAAATTGACTATAAAGGGCAATAACTCCTTAAGGGGTCAACTGACCATTTCGGTCATGTTGACTTATTTGTAAATCTAACTTTGCTGAACATTATTGCTGTTTACAGTTTATCTCTATCTATAATAATATTCAAGATAATAACCAAAAACGGCAAAATTTCCTCAAAATTACCAATTCAGGGTCAGCAACCCAACAACAGGTTGACCGATTCATCTGAAAATGTCAGGGCAGATAGATCTTGACCTGATAAACATTTTTACCCAATCAGATTTCCTCTAAATGCTTTGGTTTTTGAGTTATAAGCCAAAAACTGCATTTTATCCCTGTGTTCTATTTTTAGCCGTGGTGGCCATCTTAGTTGGTTGACCGGGTCACGCCACACATTTTTTAAACTAGATACCCCAAAGATGATTGTGGCCAAGTTTGGATTAGTTTGGCCCAGCAGTTTCAGAGGAGAAGATTTTTGTAAAAGATTACTTAGATTTATGAAAAATGGTTAAAAGTTGACTATAAAGGGCAATAACTCCTAAAGGGGTCAACTGACCATTTCGGTCATGTTGACTTATTTGTAAATTTAACTTTGCCGAACATTATTGCTGTTTACAGTTTATCTCTATCTATAATAATATTCAAGATAATAACCAAAAACAGCAAAATTTCCTCAAAATGACCAATTCAGGGGCAGCAACCCAACAACGGGTTGACCGATTCATCTGAAAATTTCAGGGCAGATAGATCTTGACCTGATAAACATATTTACCCCATGTCAGATTTCCTCTAAATGCTTTGGTTTTTGAGTTATAAGCCAAAAACTGCATTTTACCCTTATGTTCTATTTTTAGCCGTGGCGGCCATCTTGGTTGGTTGACCGGGTCACGCCACACATTTTTTAAACTAGATACCCCAATGATGATTGTGGTTAAGTTTGGTTCAATTTGGCCCAGTAGTTTCAGAGGAGAAGATTTTTGTAAAAGTTAACGACGACGGACGACAGACGACGACGACGCCGGACGCAAAGTGATGGGAAAAGCTCACTTGGCCTTCGGGCCAGGGCAGATAGATCTTGACCTGATGAACAATATTACCCCATGTCAGATTTGCTCTAAATGCTTTGGTTTTTGAGTTATAAGCCAAAAACTGCATTTTACCCCTATGTTCTATTTTTAGCCATGGCGGCCATCTAGGTTGTTGGGCGGGTCACCGGACACAATTTTTAAACTAGATACCCTAATAATGATTGTGGCCAAGTTTAATAAAATTTGGCCCAGTAGTTTCAGAGGAGAAGATTTTTGTAAAAGCTAACGACGGACGACGACGACGGACGACGGACGCCGGACGCCGGACGCCGGACGCCAAGTGATGAGAAAAGCTCACTTGGCCCTTTGGGCCAGGTGAGCTAAAAATGATCAGTTAGTCCAAACGGTTTTAGTAACAAAACATCATGATGTGCTTACCCATTTAAAGCTGTAGTTAAAAATCGTCGTGTGTGTTCTTGATGGTTAGAAGTTCTAACAATGTTTCTATATTTTTATAAATATTTTGGAATATCCAATCCAACAATACATATATAGTTAAAAGCTGCATTTTGTACCCCTTAAGGAAAATAATCCAACAAGAATGCTTTTCTAAAACTATCACATACATTTAACATGTTCATAGAAAATGAGGTCAAGGTCAGATAAACCAAACACTTGACAGTCGTTCCATACACCAAATATGCTTTAAACATAGTTGACCTTTTGCACACTTTAAGGAACAAAGTTAACCAGCTGGAAAACTAAACATTGATCAATGAACCATAAAAATGAGGTCATGGCGCATGAACCCTGTCAGACAGAAATTATCACATTACAATCATTACACGCTTTAAAAGAATATAAAGATTCGCAACCCAGGTTCAAACCGGATATATGTATTGTGGTAATAAGCATTGTGTTAATTTGTGTATAAGTTACATACCATTTGGTTGATGCAAACTAAATTGCTTCACTGAGCACAGCCTGATACGACTGCAGAGGTCCAACCCTGAACAGTTGGAGCACATTTGGATACAATATTCAAGCTTGATACTGTCTGAATTTGGATTGTGATTAAACTTTTGACATAATATAGGTTTCTGACACACACAAAAATGAGGTCAAAGATCTTACAAATGTATTACACAATTATCCCAAAGCTAAATCCCAGACTTCCCTTTGTGATATGGAACCTTGTGTTACAGTGTCAGAGAGATCCTTACACTCATGCACAAGTTATTGTCTGGAAACTACAACAATACTTGTTTTGAGCCCCTAATTCCTAAACTGTTGGCATCATAACCATCAAAATGAACCCCAACCTTCTGCCAGTGGTAGTAAATATTGTGGTAATTTTTTCAGAGCAATCAAAATACTTATACACAAGTTATTATCCCGACACTAGAAAAATGCTTGTTTTGAACCCCTAATTCCTAAATAGCTGGGATCATCATCCCTAAAATCAATCCCAACCTTCCTTTTGTGGTATTGAACCTTCTGAAAAATTTCATTGAGATCCATTCACTTAAAGTTATTGTCCAGAAACCAAATGTGTCTTCGGACAACAGTGCAGACGACACCATTATACTATTATACGATCCCATATTTATTTTGTGGTCGTAAAAAAATGGAAACCAATTTCAAGATGTTTGTGAAGACAGACAGGAGTAACAATTAATACCCCTTCCAGTGACAGAAGGGACATAAATGTAGTCTTAACTCACCAGCAAAAAGATTCTGCAGGAGTTCTTGTAGATCTTGTATTGCTCATCATTTTAGTTGTTTAGTATTTAGTTTCTATCTATTTGTTGTGTGGTAATTTCAATAAGTTTGTATAATGTTTTACAATGCAATAGACAGTCCACAAAGAAGACATGTGACCTTACATTGACTCTGACCCAATCAGTCTCCACAAAGAAGACATGTGACCTTACATTGACTCTGAGCCAATCAGTCTCCACAAAGAAGACATGTGACCTTACATTGACTCTGAGCCAATCAGTCTCCACAAAGAAGACATGTGACCTTACATTGAATCTGAGCCAATCAGTTTCCACAAAGAAGACATGTGACCTTACATTGACTCTGAGCCAATCAGTCTAGGCTCTTACTCTTTAAAGATGTGTACTTTGCAGAGTTGGTGCCATTTTGTTATACGAAAATATTAATGAATATGTCAATGAGACTTCTTCAAGCAACACACAAGTTGAACAATTGTACACAATATATACATCACAATTAAGTTGATCTAATCCTAAAGTATCAGGACCAACCTCCTTACAGCATCAAAACATAGATCAGTGAAGCATTAAAATGAGGTCAATAACAAGTGATTCATGTCAGGCAAGTATCTACACCTCAAGATTATTTCAAAGAACAGATAGTGTTCACCTTTTACCTATAGAAATTGAAATGTCCACTTCAAAAAGGTTCCTATTTTTAAAACTCAGTAATGAACATATTAATGAAAAATAAGGCCATAAAAAAGAATAGGTTTGTTTGCCCAAACGCTACCTACCCAGAAAAAAGCTGCCTACTCAAATTCTTTTATTGTCCTGATTTGAAAGGTTTTTTTTAATCAGATAGGCATGAAGACTAATAAACACCCGATACTTCAATTTCTCTTTTTGAAAAAAAAAAGAAAATAACTACCTACCTACCCACTGTCTCAACCTTTGGGTAGGGTTTGGGCAAACAAAAATATTTTTAATTGTGGCCTAAAAAAAAAATATGAAATACATTTATTCAATTGAATTTTCTTTATTAGTATAAACAATTCATTCAAACATTACAAAATTCATTAACCATTACTCTCGCTCATTCAATAACATACAACCAAAACAACATCTGTACATCTCTCCCATACAACTTACTGCATGTACAATTCATTAATCAATATGCATCCTTTCTTCTACCAAAGTCATGATGTTAACGTGATTCTTTGAGTGACTTTATTACCTCCCTTGTTCAGCAATCTTGAACCCTGATTTACCTCCCCTGCTGTTCATTAGACAACTGTCTCTTCTGGATAACTTTGAAAGATCACTTATAGTTTTAAATGTTCTAGAAGAGTAGATGTGAGACATGGTTCTAAGTTAATAAGGGTTCCATTTAGAAAGGTCCTCAGATTATTCAGCAATCAGTTGTTGAGGCATCGTTTAGACAGCCGGTTCCCAGATTATTCCGGGTTCAGATTAGATTTATTCAGAATTAATTTGGACAGGTCTCCAGCTAAGTTCCTGTCTTGCACAGGGATTGTTTAAAGAGGGTCAATCATGAGTGAAGATAGGGCCCCAATTAGCTCAGGGATTGTTGAGACACTACCCATTGAATATGTTTAGACCGTCCCAGTTTGCTAAGGGATATATTAAGATTATGGTCCCATTTTCTTCAGGGAATAGTTTTGACAGGGCCCTGTGAAGTAAGGGAATAGTTAAGACAAGGTCTCACTTTAAATACTCAGGAACTAGTTTAGACAGAATCCCCTTTACCAAAGGATAAGTTTATTTTCATTTACAAAATTTAGAAGAAAAAAAAACTATTCAAAAATAAATTCATGTAAAGTAAAGCAGATTTTTAAGTTGATTCTGGAAAAGCTTTACACACATTCCAATGTAAAGAAAACACACAGAACAGGCATCATTTAATCTGTACTAGCACTGACTTTGTCAATAAATCACTCTACATTCAATAAATACAATGTATAATATACATGGTCTTGAGGTTCTATGCCCATATTATCCTAATTAGAATAGTGGACATACATTTAGAACATAGTAAATTCTACAAGTTGTCATCAAAGGTAGTATGCTCATTCTTATTTGAATATTCATACTCATCACATTGGATTAACACACAGTTTAGGAATGATAATTAACATAACACAGATTATGAATGGATTACACTGAATATCACATAACAAATTGTGTAAGGGATGATAATTATCTTTTCACAGACTATGTATGAATTATCGTATAACAAACTGTGTCCTAGAAGCTGATTGACAAACACACTAATGTCTACATGAGAAGGATGCTCATGGATGCTGCACAGGATACTGTTGTTGTTGTGATGAGAACCCGAGGCCCACTCCCCTCTGTGTGTGAGTCGTCATTCGAGCAAACTCATAGTCTTTATCTAATCTAGAGAAGAGTTCATCGTGTTGTTTCTTTTTCTCCTCCACATTCTCAGAGTTGTCCCCTTCTTCTTCCTCTCCACCTTTCATTCCCATTAGTTTACAGAATTTAGCTTTGGTTTTGTCGTCAGAATTAGATGCCAAAGCTGCTGAGGTCTTCCATTCTTTTTCTTTGTCCTGAAAAAAATGAATCAATTGATTTCTGTGCTTAATTTCAAACCATATATATTTAAGTGTGAAATGGGATGGTAATAAGAGTAACTGTGTATGGATGCCTTATTGTTATCTTTTGAATGGATGTTCAATTTTACAGCAAAAAAATTAGTGAACTTTTTAGTTGATTTATACTTTCCATGACAGATTGATGATTTTTATTATCAAGGCATTCTTCATTTGCTCTCAGTTTTGTTTTTTTCCGAATTTGTATTGGAACAAAAAAAGTTGACAATGCCTAATAACTTTACATAAAATGCATATATACATCTTTTTGCAGATCAAATTCATTGAAAATATATAGTCATAAATTTGAACAATATGATCTCCCAATCTGTGTTGATTTAAACCAATTCTTAGCAGCCGATTAATTTGAACACACCACATGTTGCTTAAATTGATTTTACAAAATTTCCTGCTTTATTACAATCTTATATTTCAGACTAATTTTCTTGTGATCTTTGGAAAAGTTTTTATGAAAACACTTCATCCTACCTCCTAGTGGGGGTTTAGCTTGAGACAATAATATTTTTATACCTGATAAAGACTTACCTCCTTGTGGTCTTTAGCTTTTGACCAGAGAAGTTTTCGTTTCTGTACTTGTTCTGCATATTTTAATGGATTTACTGCAGCTGGGTTGTAATATTTGGGAACAGCTATGCCAGTCATTTCTTGTGCCTATAAAAAATATCCATTCAGAAATAAAATGGAGAATGGAAATGGGGAATGTTTCAAAGAAACAACAACCCGACAATAGAACAGACAACAGCAGAAGGTCGCCAACAGGTCTCCAATGAAGTGAGAAATACACGTACCCGGAGGCGTCCTTCAGCTGGCCCCTAAACAAATATATATACTAGTTCAGTAATAATGAACGCCATAATAAACTCCAAATTGTACACAAGAAACTAAAATTAAAAATAATACAAGACTAACAAAGGCCAGAGGTTCGTGACTTGGGACATGGGCAAAAATGTGTATACATAAATATAAATAAGTCATTAAAGAGTCTGAAAAAACTTTGATTTTAATGGCAAGGTTATTTAATAAACCTCTTGAAAGAATACTGGCTTAAGAAAATGCAGCAAATATTTGAATAGCTGGCATGTTTGGATGGTCAAAGGGAGATAACAAATGTATCATTTCTGCTTTCTCAATCAATTGAAATAAGTGCAGACCCTTTAAAACATTTTTGTTTTCTCGTGTTCAGTTGCCCTTGTGATCAACAGTAATTCCAGTGTAGAAAACTCTCATATCTTACCTTCTGGTGCATGGTTGCCATGGTTTGAAGCAGTGCCATCTGTGGTGTAACCCCTGAACCAGCTGATATTTGTGAAAAAACATCTTTTGAATTTAATGGAAGGTTGCTTGGTTTTTCTTTAGGTAACTCTGAAAAATAATATTAAAAGACAATGTATACAAGGCGATTGTCATTTGGCGTTAAATCATTTACCAGTACATTAAATGCAATTTGTTTCTTTTGTTCTTATTCTACATGATTGAACATTTCTATTCAGTAGCTATAGTTTTTGAGATAAATGAGATAATGACAAAATTACAAATACTGTGTTATTCCTGAGCATGAAGTTATTTTCTGTCATTAATAAATATGTACCATATTGTTACTTTCCCATTATATCCCTTGGACACTCAGAATATTATCTTTTTCAGTACTCTTATTGTTATGTACTCACCAAGTTCTTTTCCGTCAATGCCTTCATTGTTCTGTAATATTTTACTGGCCTTTAGAAGTTGTTGTCTCATTTGATCCTTGAAGGTAAAAGGTTTATTACAAGTTGTTGGACTTCTCCTGGCTTTCCTATCAGGGCTCCTGCTTCTACGATGTGCAGGACTTCTGTGACGATCGGGACTTCTATGTCGATCGGGACTTCTATGTCGATCGGGACTTCTATGGCGATCAGGACTTCTATGATGCCTTCTGTGTGGACTTTTGTTTTTTCTTGAGTGTCTATCACGACTTCGACTACGACTTTTCTTATGTTTTCTGTGACGGTCTTTACTGCCACTCCTTTTTTTGTCGTGTGAAGAATGACTCTTTCTGTGTTTATGGTCTCTCGATCTGCTTCTTTTGTGCCTATGTGATCTTGAAGTACGTTTCTCCTACAAAATTAATTACTAACATTAAGACTAACAGGTGCTATACAACTTATAAGTCATTGAAAACATTGCTGTTATTAAAAAAGTTCACCTTGAAAAAAGGATGGCCTGTATGCACAAGGCCTTGTACTCTCATGTACTTATAAGGCAATAATAATGGCAAAAATTGGAGAGAAATTTTTACTCCCTCCAGACCAACCATTTTCTCTAAATTTTGTGTGAACCTACATGTATTCAGTAAAATCTCAAACTAAGGTCATTGTAGCAGTCTAATTGTTTTATTTCTCAGAATTGTTAGTTTTCATCTGTGAAATGGTTGTAATATTTTCGAGACTCTGGATTGAAGAGAAATTTGATTATCTTCCTTATTTAAAGATATTTGGTTGAAAACTTTGTACCATTTTAAGGCATTTAGGATTAACAAGATATATGCAAAAGAGATACAAGGAATCAAGTTCTTTTTTTATAGTCAAAATAGAAACACCCTACTTTTGTGCATTGAGGGAAACAAACCTTTCTTTTATCCCTACTTTTAGATCGCCGTCTGCTGGACTTATGATGGTGGTCTGACCTGTGTTTATGGGATGGGGATCTTGATCTGTGTTTATGTGATGGCGACCTTGAATGAGATCTTTTCCTTTTTGAAGGACTTTCCCTGGTCTCTTTGTCAGATGGTTTCTCTGGTTCATTTTCTGCTGAGTTTGTTGATATTTTCCTTTCTTTTGATTTCCGCTCAGGTGAAGATGATGGTGACCTGGATTTTGAACTTTCCCTGGATGACCCAGAATCAGTTGACCCTGACTTTGACCTTTGATCTTCATTCACCTCACCAACCTGTCAATAATAAACATTTTGCTTTTGTCTTCGAACTATTTCACAGTAAACAACCATTATCAGCAGTATAATTTCATTTCTTTTTTTTAAAAACATACAACAAAATTCTTTGAAGTTAGATAGGCCAAATTCGTGAAGTACTTATATCTTTTCAGCGATTTGGAAATTGAGATGAACTCATCATTCATGAAAATATCCTCATAGATACATTTGATATGAAGGATCAAAATCCGGGAAAGGCCAATTTTGAAAATAAAACTTATTGAAAACAGATCCCCTTAGAAGTAACGAAATTTAAACACTGACTATATTCATATACAAATGATTTTCACAAGTTTTTCCATGTGTAGGGGGTTATTCATCAGGTGTGCTGTAAGGTATAACATGTAGTTAGCATGATAAGTACTTTGTACCAAGTACCTTACTTTATGAAAAGCTAATGATTCACACGAAAAGAACTTCAATGTGGGGGAGGACAGAGGTTATTGCCACACTAATTATAATTCAAGGTAAAAATCAAAATTAAACTGGCTGCAGTCCTATAGCACAAATTGTTATTTTAAGAGGTATCATTTGTGCCGAATAGTTGATTTTTTTAATGTATCATTCTTGCCAAAAATCATTTTTTAGATGTATCATTTGCAGCAAATATTTTAATTTAATATTTTGAATAATAAATCTTTCTCATATTCCATGCACCATAATAATCATGAGAAAAAATTCTTCTAGGAGCCTGCATCTCTAACCTGGCTTATTTTCCCCCTGTTAGTTTTGATGTAGTGTTTTCATTTTCTGTACATCAATTAGCAATGTTTATAAATACAATTTTGTAAATCCACCAATAAGATTTGAGACTTGCCTATTGTGACTTTCTTTTCAACTAACTAAACAAAATTTTACATTTATCATAGAACAGTTGATTTTTTAATTTAGCTAGCTGAGTTTGATTTTGAAATGGGTAGGTGGTTTTACCAAATTTTTTCTAAGATTAAAAGTAGCATTTTGGGGAAACACATTTGGCAAAAAGTTTAGTGTGTGTGTACTTCTTATCAGCATGAAATTTCAGATATTTTTACAAAAGTGTCATAACTCTGCTTCTTCATGAAAATTTTAAAAAGTTATTGATGAAAAAGACATCACAAACTTTATAAAAATTCAAACAAATGCATTGATTCTGAATAAAATGTGATACATGTACATGTATTTGGTCTATTTTGTTTTTAGACCAAACAATGTTAGACTGAAAAATGCCCGATATTTGAAGAAAAACTGGTATAACTGGTACTCTGTGGACATGTGATGGCTGGCTTGTATTTTTCAGTTTCTTCATTAGTATCCATACCGGGCAACTTTACCTGTGTGTTTGTCTGGGTACTTACGTTGATCCGACACTGCAGGCAACATAACGTCGCCTGATAACTTCACTCAAACTTGATGGCAGAACTGGTTAAACCTAATGTATAGGCAAGTATCAGGTCAGATTAATGAAGAAGACATGAAGACACGGACAATATGTTTATGGGAACAATGCATGTTTGTCAGCTGAGCACTACATATATCTTGACACCCTTTTAAACCTGATTACTCTGTAAAAGCAGCACATTGTTCTAGGCAACAAAATCATCATTCTAGTATAATAAATTAACCTATTAAAAAGTACATTTGGTAAATCATTAAAAAATTCAATGCCTAAAAAACATTGGACTACTTGAAATTGAACTTTACAAATTGAAATATTTTTTTTTATTAATCAGTGTTTACATTATAGGACAAAACTTTGTTAATTTGTTCTAGTGTAAAATTCAGGCCATCAACAGGCAATAGTTCTCTACATGTTGTTTGCGAAATCCTTTTTAGCCTGGCTTTGACTACAAAAAATCAAACCGTTTTAATTGGAACAATGTTTAAAAGTTTTCCCTAGACATGCTAGATGTATTCAACTTTCAAAATTTCTTCATCTATCATGTCTAAAACTCAAGAACTTATATAGAACACGTCGAGCTTGAAGTGCTGCTTTTACAGTTATAAATAAATGAAGAAATTTGATTTTAAAACTAACAAATTTCTTTTAATATTATAACTTATACATCTGTAAAATCTTGTTTCATAACATTTATGATGCCTGTTGTTTTTTCAAACAAAGACATATCTGTATCACTAGTTTGCTTTTAGCTTGGCGTTTAATTATCTACAACCTTCTTACTTACAACTGGAGAACATGGTGCAGACTTTCCCATTAATAATTGTAAGAACACAGTATACTGTAGACTTTCTAAACAATCTGGTATATCTGTAAGGCTGTGGAAGCCATTACAAGTCCGCAAGAAATCTGTTACATTCAAAACAAGATTTTACTCAATTCACAATCTATACCATTTTGACTCTGGTCAATGTTTACCTCTGAACATGCCTCAGTAAAAATACCCTTCAAGCATAAATTCTTGTTTCCTTATTAATAATGATAGTCAGTTTAAATTCATTGTCAAAGCATTCTCACTCTTACAAACTTTTTGTTTTCAAAATAACAAGAGTTTTCTGTAGTGAGGATAAGTTTTCACAATAAGTTTAAACCAATATTTAATACATGTAGAAGTGACCTCAAATTCTGAATTTGGTTATTAATTAATGTGACTGGATAAAGTTTGAATTCAATTGATGCATGTAAAAGGTAATAGCAGTGTTCTCCCCAGAAATTTTGGATAGCATCACATTTTGCGTTTAATGTCGTTAGTCGCGTCGCATTGATACTCTATTTCCTTTATATGTTTTAGTTTATATTGTTCAATTCATAACTGAGAATACAATTAAACTATAACCACAAAAACAGTTGTTTCAGTTTTCTTTATTCATTTATTGTTACAGAATTATTTTTTTCCTCTTGTGCCAAATAAAAATAAATATGTGGTTTCAGTTACCCAACAGTAAGTCAAATGAATGAATGGTTCATTATAGATCAACCTGTATATATACAAAACTAAGTATCTAGTACACAAAATTAACTATTTTTTTATATGATATTAAGTAAACATAAAGTAGCAAAAGTAGCAAAAAAATCAATTTAAAAACTTTTTTTATCATGTTTATGAAATTAATTGTTTCATGGCACTCAATAAATTAGTCCGTTGTTTCTTATCTTTACATCAAAATGATATGTATTTTTAACAAAGTTATCTAACAAATAGTCTGTTAATGCGTAGTTTTCTCTCTTGGTACATTTTTTCTGTCTACTGTCCATCTGTTGTCATTATCATGAAAATGCGGATTTTTGTCATATCTGGTCCGGTTCCGATCCGCAGTTTACACAAAAGTGTGCAATGGCGGCCGTAGAAAAATTTACGAAAATGAGTCCGAGAATAAACATTGTTTGACAAGAGATTGTGAATGAATAAGACGCTTTTAATGCATTAAATCGATTAAACATAGACTTAAGCCAATTATGATAACTTTTTAAAGAAGTATTAAACTTAGTTTAGCTCTAAACCAAAATTCTTGCTCTCGTATTACCGGAAGAGAAAGAAAGCAATTTTTGGAGAGATGCACAAATAAAGGACCTTTTTTAAAAAAAATTAAAATCGTTTCAATCTTTGAAATTTCATATTACAAAACGTAGATTTCGAAAGTTTTGTGATTGCATTTTTCCATGTCAAAATTGGTGATTGCAGACACGTGGTATTAGTCATGTCACAAGTGTCAGCTTGGGATATTCGCATCCAAACAGTTATCACCCTGAGGGCAATTAACACCTAGCTATTTAATCTCTTAATTGCCTTTAGTGTCCGACTTAAAGGGATTACAATTAAAGGTGATATAATTTTTATGATCATAATCGATAATAGATGAAAGTTCAAAATTGAGGACAAATAAAATAGCATCTTCAAAATAATTATAGCGTCACAGGAATTATTATAGCATCACGGTGAAAAAATATAGCGTCGCAGTACTGCGACGCTAAAACGGCCTGGGGAGAACACTGAATAGTTTGTAAAGATTGATCTGGTCACTTCTACACTTGATTACAGAGTGCCTCAGCTGACAAAGGACCCGCCCAACTTATAAAGTTAAATCATTACCATTCGTATATATTACCTCAGAATTTTGTTCCATGATCTTTTTCACACTTTCTGCTAATGAACATCTACCAGTGCCTACAAAATTAAAGGACAAACAAAAATTCAATACAGGAATTTACTACGTATGTTTTAGCAACTGTGTAACCAAAAGGTCATTTTAGATAAGTACTTCCCTAGCTCAACCGCTTACTTTTTCTTATTTTTCTTTTACAAATTGTGATTGAGAGATGTCTCATTGGCACTCAAAGGTCTCATATCACATCTTCTAAGCATGACTCAGTATCTTCTAGGATGAAAAGCTATGTATTTAATTCTTTATTATGTACAATATAATTTCTTTACACGGAATGAAGCATTTCAACCCAGGAATCCATTGCATAAATAAGTTAAACAATTCACCTTTCTGACCTCTATCTTCCTTGTTTTTGCTGCCTGATTCATTGGTCACATGATCTGTCTCTGTTACCATGGTTACTGACTGATTCTCTGTTTTAGGCTGGTCCCCAGAAATCATTTTCTCAAACATACTGTACTCATCTTCCAAATTTGAGTTCTAAAAATGGAAGATTAATAAAGATAATAAGATTTTGCTTTCAAAGTATTTTCAAAAAAATCTGGAAAGAGAAATATTCATGTTCAATGATGTTGGAAAGTACATTTAACTATTTTACCATATTGATGATTAATAAAAGGAATGTTAGAACATGCAATTGTAAGATCTATGCTGTTGGTAAAAATAGAAAAGCTGAACAA
This sequence comes from Mytilus galloprovincialis, assembly GCF_965363235.1. NCBI lineage: Eukaryota > Metazoa > Mollusca > Bivalvia > Mytilida > Mytilidae > Mytilus > Mytilus galloprovincialis. The sequence continues at coordinate 72,336,081 of NC_134842.1, read as the reverse complement.
GCATCATATTTCTTTTTGACTTAAAGTTAAGTTTAAACATATGCATGTATAACGTAACGGTACCCAAATTGTACCAATTTAGCAAAAATAGCAGCAGAAATCTTACAAGATCTCATAGAGACTAAACAATTGGCATTTTTATGATTTGATACTATGCATGTCTTTCAAAATAGGTAAATATATACACATAATGTTCACAGTTTTTATCAACAGATGAAGTGTTTACTGAAAAAGCAAAATGTACGGAAACGTCGCCATGCGACATCATCAAAACGTCATCTTTTTAAAATTAGCAAATACAATATGTTTCAAGTATCCATTTCTTAAAAAAAGAAGACTAAACATTGACAAATATCCAATTGTTCAAAATATTTGAAAAAAAATAAACAAAAGCTCTGTCATTTTTGTCTGTTATTCGACTTTTAATGATGCAAATTTAAGCATGGATGATATGCAATTTGGGTACTCTTCATTACAGAATCATTGATGGTTTGGAGGTTAGTTAAGACCAATTTTTCTATGATTCCATATGAATTGAAAATCAAATTGATGTACCTATATAAATAAAGAAGGATACAGCTACAAAATAAACAAAAAATGGAAAATTTTTGTTTAGATCATTAAAAAAAACTGTCAAAATTGGTGCAATTTGGGTACAATCATGTTATGTGTAATTAATAGCAACGATGTCAATCAATAGACTATTTTTATATTACCAACTTTTGACTCCTGTTAAATCATTTTTCAACAGGTTACCGACTAGGTATAGGGTCGTTCCGGCCCCAAGTCAATCCGACCCAAAGTCAATCTGGCCCCTTAATAAAATATGAATAAACTATATATGCGAAACTATATTGATTTTGAAGGAATTTGTGACAAATTTTAACAGTATAAATGGAATTTGCAAAAAGTGTCGGATGATGGGTGACAACAGGTAAGTGAAGTATAATTGGAGTACCAGTTAAAGAACTATTTTTAATCAATACGAAAATGAGTGTAAGACCCCGTTTACACTGACAAAAAAGATCGATCTTCACTAAGATAAATCTTTTTAAGATCGATCTTTGGTTCAGTGTAAACGGGTAAGATTGATCTTCAATCAGACTTAAACAGTCTACATTTTGTACCTCTAGAGGTGGTTTTAAAAAAGATCGATCTTATTTGAATTGATCTTTTTTTGGTGTTAACGCTAAGATCGATCGTGATCAATCTCTTTTCGGATGAATGTTATATTTAGATACAAAAATAAAGGTCAGACCGGTTCTTTTTATGTTGTAGTGTAAACGCACTGGATTAAATAAGATCGATCACAATCGATCTTGCGTGAGAAATGTAAACACAAACTGGTCTTTTTGATCGTGATTAATCACTTTTCGGATGAATGTTATATTTAGATACAAAAATAAAGGTCAGACCGGTTCTTTTTATGTTGTAGTGTATAAACGCACTGGATTAAATAAGATCGATCGCAATCGATCTTGCGTGAGCAATGTAAACCCAAACTGGTCTTTTTAAGATCGATTCAATTACTTGGTGGTGTAATCGGGGTCTTATTGTGTCTGTTTGTATAGCAGCTCCAACATATTTTAAAATATGAAGTTATTTTCCATGATAACTTTGAATGTCATGGCGATTTTTATTTTATTCAGTTCACAACCAGTTATAATTAGTTCACACAGAATAGCTAAATAAATATTTACAGTCCAATGGAACCTATAAAATTTAACTCATCATAATGACTTGTTTAATCAAATCATTAGTCTATAATTGGTTTGTTTATTCAACAATTGTCTGGTGATTGTGAACTGAGGTAATGCCACTCGTAATCACTTAATTTAATCAAACCCTGAGTAATTATATAAAGTTACGTAATCAACAAGGTCTTTTTACATTTATAGTTTGATCTTTTCAAATTCATGATGTAATTTTATATATGAGCCAGTCCATGCGAAAAGGTACAAAAAGTCCTTTTGGTAAACTTTACAGGACACGTTATCAAAGTTTGTTATAGTATTTTTGAAAAACGATTTTATCCGAAAAAAAATTACATTAATGTAAACATTCATAAGATTGTCAATTCTATCCCGAATTTGTCAACTAAAACCGAAAAAGACGTAGAAATATCTGAATTTTTGGTATTTGAGCAAGTGTAAAATCATTTGTTCCCCGGACTAATGCTATACCGACCAGAAACTACAAAAAATTATGACAATACAGAGACAAAAGTCAATTATTTCCGTCAGTTCTACAGGTTTCAAGAAAGAAAGACAACATTAAAACATGAGGGAAAATGCAAAAACTATGACATCTTGTGGTTTAGAAATTGAAATTTAAGTTAAGTTAAGTTATTTAATATTATATAAATCAACCTTAGTTGCACGGGATTCGAACCGTTGCCCGATTTGATTGCATTGATATCCGCATCGTAAGCGAGAGCCTTATCCCCACTGCTACCAGGTTTAACGTTATCAATTGGCAAATCAAGCCATTTAAACTGTACTTTGAAAATGATTGAAATATATGAAATAATTCACTAAAAATCTTGATAAAACTAGGGGGGGGGGTCTCAACACTCGCAGGTGCGTGTAGCTCACAGCTTGATGATATCAGGGAAAGTAAATGTGTTTTATAAATCACAAGTCTACTACCAATAATTATGCACACTTTTTAGAATTTCGTAAATTTTTCGTTTTTGTACCTTTTCGCATGGACTGGCTCATATAACATGTATAATACAAATATGCATGTTAATATATAATTCAAATATTTAAACTATTTTTATTAAGTTTTTTACCATTTTACTCCTGAAAAACACACAAATAAATTTTATACTCATCGAAAGAAAATATTTTTCAAAGGCCTTTTTTAGTTTTTTTTTATCGTATACCTTTTACATTATAATAAAAATCATAAACATTTATGAATTACAATTATTTATATCTTTATTTTTATTCCTTATAAATATATTTTTTATTGGGGCCGGATGACTTTACATGGGCCTGATCGATTTGGCCTGGGCCGGATCGACCCGTAAGCTACCTACTACATCCTGGTACTCAGTCAATTTAGAATAGACCTAATTCTTCTTACTACGATCAAAAATCTTTCTGAGTCCAGGTAATCCATTTTTTTCAATATTCAATACATTCTACTTTCATTCTAAGCAAGTTTGACATCTTGAAATATTTTGACCAATCATCTTGATTTCTGGTAACTAGGATCTTCTACCTTCTTGCATATGAATAACAAATAAGGTTATAATTAGATATAATGTGTTATTTATCCCTTTTCACAAGTGGGGGAGTTGATAAACCAGTGTGATGTATGTATGTTCCGTATCTCCCTCCTTTAGTAGGAGCACCACCATGGGTTATGGTGTAAAAAGGAAGACATTTAACACACTGTATCGGTACAGATTTAATGTGAGCATTTGCCTATCCAGTCTCCCAGCCTGGCCGTGACGGGTCTTACTACCAGAAAGTTAACCTTCCCCAAAACAATAAGTACAATGTAATAAAGCATACGAACACACCCACTCACCTGACTCGCTCATCCTCAAAAATATAAAAAAAATGCATAATATAAAAAACATTATATACAAAATAAAGGAATACGAGTATGAGAAAAAGTGGGGCTTCCCACAGACACACCACACAGGATTTTTTCACTTTCAGACATAAGGCTAATGACATGACATACATACTAAAGGGTGATATTTAATTCTTTCAACAGCAAATTAAAATTATTAATGGCAAATAAATTTCTTCCAAATTATTGAATAGAAAATGAAAGTGAAACACGAAGAAAGGTCAGATGGGGAAATTTGCCTACATTTTATTTCCGGTTATTCAATACTGAAGATAACTGTGTTTTATTGTAAAAAATAGTTTGAAAGTTGAAATATTTTAAACCTGTTCGTCGTCACCATTGTTATTTTCAGACAAACTGTGCATAGGTTCTGAATCTTCGTCATAACTTGCCAACATTTCCATTTTGTCGTTCAAGTTCCCGGATGATAATGTTGGAGTGCCTAAAACCAGAATCCGCGTCCGTTCGACTAAGTCCCGCTCTCCCTGGGTCCGTTTGCCAAAAATCACGTCCGAGCCCCGGGTTCATTCGCACCTTTGTGTTGACTAAATTTGTAATCATGTTGAAGTAAACAAACATTATTAACATTAAATTATTTATATTTATATTTTTACCATTTTAGATTTTAAGTACATATATATATTAAAACTAAATATGAAACCACACTAGTGCATAAATTTACCCATTTCTAATACGGAATAGTAATTCAGTATCACTTTCCTTTTGCTAAGAGAAGTTTTGTATTTTTATCCATTTTAAAATGTATAGTGTAAATACAAGTTCCCTTTTTTTTAACGAATTTCTTAACCTATTCCAACTATCGGTTACTATTATGAAGAAGACTGAGAAAAAAGTCAGAACATGCACAGTCTAGACGGACATGTACTACAAACAGTCCAACAATTCAACACACTCAATCCATACATAGGCTTACAAGCTTACAAATATCAGAAGACCTAAAATGGACTACGCACATCCTGAGACTACTATATATGTGTTATAGTAGTCTCAGGCACATCTCAAATATAGCCAAGAAAGCCAATTCGACGCTCGGCTTTCTAAGAAGAAATGCTACTGACGCTTCTGCCCAAAAGATTGAAAAAAAGAACGCATATATCATAATTATTATTAGTGCGATCAACTATGGAGTATGGAGCCATAATATGGGACCAATATACACAACATGATATAAATCAATTGGAACAGAATAAAACGCAGAGCAGTCAGATTCATTACAGGCTACTACAGGTTTAGAGAAGAGGGGTCGGTCACCAAAATGCTAGCCGAGTTAAAACTATACAACCTACAATCGAGAAGAACAAGTCAACGGCTAATATCTCTCTATAAAGTGGTTGAGGGGTTGGTCCCAGCTATCAATCCCGACGATGTTCTTGTTAAAGGCAGAGACATAATACAATTGTATTATATGTCTCTGTTAAAAGTAAACCTAAGAGGAAAATCAAGCCTAAACATGCTAAAACATTTGACAATTTTGTAAGTGCCAAATTCAGTGAAGAACAATACGATGGCACTAGAATCTATTCCCTACAAAACCGATCCATTTAAGAACCCTTTCTCAAGTTTGCCAAGAGCATACTACACTGGAACCAACTGGAAGACCGTATTGTATGCCCAGATACAGTTGAGAGCTTCAACATGTTCAAGGCTGCTCTCCAACACCGCCAATAAAAATCTTGCAAAATACAATTAAAAGTTACACAGAAAGAACAATGAACGGAATTCAGTGTTCTGATTCATTATTTACATATGTAATATAGAAATTAAGGACTTTTCACTCAGTCAATATATGGACCTGTTAGACATGTTAGAGTTGTCGGTCAATATAATCTGAACAGGTCTATATCACGTATTGACCTCGTCATGGTCCATGCATGTATAACGTATTGACCTCGTAATGGTTCATGGCCGAAATGGCTCAAAAGGGCATAAATTGACACAAAGGAACTTAGTTCAAATATAAATCTTATGTAAACGGTAATAGCTGTCTTTTGCTAGATTTAGATATTACGGTTTTACACGGGACGTATAATGGTATATCGTTGTCCGTCTATTCGTCGTACCGTCCGTTCGTCCCGCGTCAAGTGAAAGCAGTTTTTGGTCGAGGTAGGTTAATTTGATGAGGTTGAAGTCCAATCAACTTGAAACTTGGTATACATGTTCCCTATGATGTGATCTTTCTAATTTCAATGCCAAATTAGAGATCCCTCCCATTGTAACGGTCAACTGACCATTGAAAATGATAGTGCAGATGGGGCATCCGTCAGTGTACTGTGGTCACATTCTTGTTAAGTAATGTTTTTATATTTTTCTTTATATCATATTATTTTTCATGAAATTGTCTTTAAAAATCAATTTACAGATTTTGCCCGGGTTATATGCTATTTTAAGTTTTAATGTTCAAAAATGTGTCGCCAGAGTCACACTAAGAAAGACTTCCGGACAACTTTTCGGTAAAAACGCATAATTAAATACATGTATTCTTATAGACTATTATATAAGCTTTCAAAGTCAGTTTTATTTATTGTCATTATTTTAATTTTCAAAATGTTCTTATAAATAATAACCATATCATAAAACTTTTAATGTTTTTTTTTTAATTATGCAATTCCAGTATCAGAGTCACAAGATAATTTCTAGGTCGGGGTAGTGTATTTATTTTAGAACATATTTTTTTGCATTTATTGACATCAGTCAAACGTTTTTAAGAACGAATTATTTTGACGGTCTGATAATAAACGTTTTGACACTGAGAAACACATTTTCATCACACGTTTTCTGTTGGACTTCTTATTAAAGACTGTCTTTTGGTCATGTCAGAACTAAAAAAGAAGAGTGAAAACCCAGAAAACATAACACGAGGAAAACCTAAATCTGGCAGAGTTTGGAAAAATGTGCAAAACCAAAGGTATCAATTGATTTACAACTTGTTATGGATGTTTTATTTTATTTGTTATTCTGTTGGTTTTGAAGGGGCAGACACTTAAGCTAACCCGCTAGCCCGAGACAGGTAACAAGACAACTAGTACTTTTGTGACGTGCTAGTAAATGTCCGTGGCACAGTAGCCTGAGGGGCTAGTAAATTTATTTGTTATTGAACATCAATCTGTTGTACTTTCGGCAAAGTACAGTCCATACGCCGGTCATATCTGACAACTTTGTAGAATATTGTCTTCACTGGTTCCCTGATCTCTTTATTTACATACAGATACAGATACTGGAGGGTAAAATTTCTACCGTAAACCAGTAGCTATATAGTCAACTTGGCTTAAGATTACTCATCCGACAAAATGAAGAATGCATGACATTACAAGATAACCCGTTTTGAAATAAATATAAATTAGACTTCATTATTAATCACATCAGAGCTCCAGATCAATCTTGTGCATAGTTTACCCTTACATGTATCTATTACATACATGAAGTCGTCACGTACATAGTTAAAATTGGAAATGTCCTTTCACTCTTAAAATAGAGCGTTTTAAAAAAGGTTCCCTGTTGAAATTTTGCATTACTCCAAAAGTACATGTGGTGATAAAAACTTTTCGATCTTCTCTGTCTTTATAGAATTAGCGTTTGTCTTGTGACAGGCGCAAACATGGGGCGTGGATAAACATGTTTATGAGATCTCAACCCTCCCCCTATACTAAGCCAATGTAGAAAAGTAAATGCATAACAATATGTACATTAAAATTCAGTTCAAGAGAACTTAAGTTTTTGTGATAGTTGTATTAAAGCTTTATATTTTCTTTGTTTTCAATAGATTTTCAGATATTAAACAAGTGAAATCTTTCAAGACTTCATGGTCAGATAAAATGAAGAAGAAAGCAGAGAAAAAGTCAATAATGGATTTTGAAAAACGTTTGAAAGATGAGAAAAACAGAGAAAAGGAGGTTTGTTCTTTTATCTTTTACTCAACCTTACATAAGTCATGTAAGTGAGTGCTTGTAAAAAATGATATGTCCATGAATTGTATACTTATTATTTTGTTTTTGTGGGTACAAATATCTGAGGAATAAAAATTATATTTTCATTTACATGTACTATAATTCATTGCATGGTACATGAGAATGAAAAATGGTGTACTTAATTTAGAATAAGCTCACATAATCTAAACATTAAAAAGGGAAGATATAGTAACTGAGATGTTAGTGATATATATAAAGATACATGGGTATCACCATCCCAGTACTCAACACTTTGGTGTTTAAATGAATATCAATAATGTGGTCATTTTTATAAATTTCCTGTTTACAAAACTTTTAATTTTTCGAAAAAAACTAAGGATTTTCTTATCCCAGGCATAGATTATCTTAACCATATTTGGCCCAACTTTTGGGAATTTTCGGTCCTCAATGCTCTTCAACTTTGTACTTGTTTGGCTTTATAAATATTTTGATATGAGCGTCACTGATGAGTCTTATGAAGACGAAATGGGCGTCTGGCGTACTGAATTATAATCCTGGTGACTTTGATTTTAAACTATTTATGGGGCAAAATATTTGACCTTGTATCGTATGGAAAATCACCAAGGAGTCTGAATATCTGACAAATTCCAAAACCTCACCTAATCCTTAAGAGCTGTCCCTTTTATAGTACATGTATATCTATTATTGTATTAAATTTTTAGCTCATCTGGCCTAAAAGGCCATGTGAGCTTTTCTCATCACTTGGCGTCCGTCTTCGTCGTCTGTCGTCGTTAACAATTTTTCAAACATCTTCTCCTCTGAAACTACTGTATGGATTTGAATGAAACTTAGCATGATTGTTCCTTAGATTATCCTTCACAAAGTGTGTGCTTCGATTTTTGATCCGTCAAAAAACATGGCTGCCGTTACTTAAAATAGAACATAGGGGTCAAATGCAGTTTTTGGCTTATATCTCAAAAACGAAAGCATTTAGAGCAAATCTGACGTGGGGTAAAAATTAGGTCAAGATCTATCAGCCCTGAAATTTTCAGATGAATCAAACAAACCATTGTTGGGTTGCTGCCACTTAATTGGTAATTTTAAGGAAATTTTGCAGTTTTTGGTCATTATCTTGAATATTATTATAGATAAAGATAAACTGTAAACAGCAAAAATGATCAGCAAAGTAAGATCTACAAATAAGTTAATATGACCAAAATTGTCAATTGACCCCTTAAGGGGTTATTGTCCTTTAATGACAATTTTTCACAATTTGTTCATCACATTTGCTAACTTTAAAAAATCTTCTCCTCTGAAACTACTGAATGGATTTGGATGAAACTTAGCATGATTGTTCCTTAGATTATCCTGCACAAAGTGTGTGCTTCGATTTTTGATCCGTCAAAAAACATGGCCGCCGTTACTTAAAATAGAACATTGGGGTCAAATGCAGTTTTTGGCTTATATCTCAAAAACGAAAGCATTTAGAGCAAATCTGACATGGGTAAAAATGTTCATTAGGTCAAGATCTATCAGCCCTGAAATTTTCAGATGAATCAAACAAACCATTGTTGGGTTGCTGCCACTTAATTGGTAATTTTAAGGAAATTTTGCAGTTTTTGGTCATTATCTTGAATATTATTATAGATAAAGATAAACTGTAAACAGCAAAAATGATCAGCAAAGTAAGATCTACAAATAAGTTAATATGACCAAAATTGTCAATTGACCCCTTAAGGGGTTATTGTCCTTTAATGACAATTTTTCACAATTTGTTCATCATATTTGCTAACTTTAAAAAATCTTCTCCTCTAAAACTACTAAACCAAATTCAACCAAACTTCAACTGAATGATCAGTAGGGTGTATAAAATAAAGTTTGTGCTTTATTTTTTATTTCGTCAAAAAACATGGCCGTCATGGCCAAAAATAGAACACAGGGTAAAATGCAGTTTTTGGCTTATATCTCAAAAACTCCAGCATTTAGAGCAAATAAGACAAGAAGTTAAAGTATTTATTAGGTCAAGGTCTACCTGTCCTGAAATTTTCAGCCGAATTGGGTAACTGGTTTTTCAGGTATAATGCCCCTGAATTGATGATTTTAAAGAAATTTTGCAGTTTTTGGTTATTATCTTGAATATTATTATAGATACAGATAAACTGTTAATAGCAAAAATGTTAAGCAAAGTAAGATCTACAAATAAGTCAATTTGACCAAAATTGTCAATTGACCCCTTAAGGAGTTATTGCCCTTTAAAGACTTTTTTCACAATTTGTTCATCATGTTGACTTACTTTAAAAAATCTTCTCCTTTGAAACTGCTGTATCAATTTCAGCCAAACTTAGGCTAAATGAGTTTCAGAGTATCTAGTATAAATTTTATATTTCATTTCCTTGTATGTCAGAAACTTAGCTCCTATAGCTAAAATAGAACATAGGAGAAAATGATTTTTTTTTTGCTTTTGAAGAAAATAGGACAATTCAAAGAACATTTAAATAAATTGAAAAGCCAAAATAATCATTGATGAGAGATTTAACCAAAAAAATTAAGGTGAGCGATTCAGGCTCTTGAGAGCCTCTTGTTATGTTCCAGGTGGAATCCAATTTATTCACAGTTTTGTATAGTTTATGCAGTTCTTCTCCTTAATAAGTGTATATATGTTTAATGATTTAATCAAGTCAATAATTGAACATGTTCAAATCAAAGTTTTCCCCGTGTTACTGATAAAGTTACAAAAACTTTACTCTTTTTTTTAGACATCAATAATTAGACCTGTTCATATGTGTTTTGTTCACATACATTTGTGTTGTTGGGTTTTTGTCTTTTTAAATCTTCCCCTGCGATATGTGTTTTCTTTCTCATTTATATACAAACAGAATTAGATGTAAAATTTGTTTATTATTTTGTTTTAATAGGACAGAAGACAGAGAAAAGTAGAGAAAGAGAAGAGAAGAGTAGAAAATCAGAGGAAATCAGAAATTGTTCAACCGGTATATTATTTTGTTACAATTGTCCAGCTGATCAGTTATTATTAATATTTCCAATGATAAATTAAAGTAAGATGTACTATTGAGTATTTTTTGCTTAAATGGGGCCCCTTATGGGGGTGTATATGCCGATATAATCAAAATACCCATGAAGAGGCTCTTAGATTGACATCCAAGATTGTTTATACCCTGCTTTGAAGGTGTTGTGATGGAATTTTGCAAGGACCAGTAGCCCATGGTCCCTATTATTTGAACTTGGCTACATACTAGAAAGATTTATTGCAAGGTTTTTATACTTTTTTTTTTTAATTTTCTTTCAGATAAAAAATACAGCAAAAATCAAGAGAATGAAAAAGAAACAGCTGAGACTTCTAGAAAAGAGATGATGAAAATAAAGACAATGAACAGAGATAATTTTATAACTGTTAAATAACAGAAATATGGCTTCAGGGCCCTGTAACTGTCATTACTGAACTGTACAGGTTTATTAAACCTAATTAAAGGCCCTATCAACTTTTTTCTTTGTTTTGTATTATTGTTTATCGTCCTTCCCTACGTCTATATCACCCTGCTCTGTCGCTCAGTAATTCTCGTATCAAGACTTCAAAACGAGACCAGGCATTATCAGCGACATCACAATGTGAGAGAAGAAGTTATCATCGACGTCACAATGCGAAAGGAGACGTTATCAAGCTTGCTTTCGTCAAGCTTAAAACTGTCTTAGGGAGAGGAAAAAAGACCATTAATAGAACGATAAACTGATAATCGGGTTTTCTACGTATAGATATTGTAAAATATCAGTCGCTCGACACAATGTGAAACTTTTAAGCTCGTTCTCTACGCTACCTCGCCAAAAAGGTTCACTTTGTGGCTCGCGGCTGATATTTTACGATATCAAAGTGTAGAAAACCTGATAATCTATGCTTATTCATTCATTTTGATGGGTACAGACTTTCGTCAAGTTAGATGGAGGCAGTGTGTATTTTCATGGATATATTATTAAGTGGATTTTCTCTGATACCAATTTTCCATCGAAGGCCAATGTTGGTTTGAATCACCTTCTTGGTCATAGGGGGATCCAGCAGGGGCCCCCTTCATGGGGGAAAATTTGGTTAATTATATAGGGAATCACTGAAGCATGACTGGAGCGTGCCCCCTGAGGCCTTTGGACAGTTAGGGAGCTCTCTTTATGAAAAGTTCTGGATCCTCCACTGTTCGTTACAATAAATAGAAACAATTTTGGACCATATTTTATAGTTCCCCAATAAAGTCTTCACTTCTATATTAACCAACATAACTTTTCTGTTCATAATTGTTAACTTTCCTACCACTAATTGTCTGTTGGGGGGGGGGGGGGGTAGGGCATTTACAAGAAGTGATAATATGAGCAACAAACATGAGACATTGTACAGTATATAAGGTGACAGATATCATAATAGACAAATGACTAGATGTGTTGGAACGACACTAATGGACTGGTCACAAAAGTTTCAACATGACATGTGGAGACAAAACATGATAGTAGTCTTATAAATAAACAGTTCAAAATCTGGAGGCCTATAGAAAAAAAGTCGATGGAAATGTGATTTCAACAATTTTCAAAGTCTTAAACCCTCAATTTCGGCAAAAATCAGCAGAGCGAAACTAGACTTAAACTTGAACTGTAACTCATCATGGTCAACTGACATACCAAAAATCAGCCCAATATCTAAAGGCGTTTAGAAAAAAGTCTGTATAATGGTTTATTGCAGAATGACAATATGAGAGAATGACAGAATGACAGACAAGGGTAAACTATAACTTTGTTGCGGCCCCACCCACCCCCTGTGCAAATTCCTGGCTACAGCTATAGATTAAGTTGAAGTTTATAAGATGGTATAACATTCAGAATAAAAATGTGACCTATTTGTCTGGCCATACATATGTAATGCCTCTGTCTGTTTCAAAACTATTCATGCATTCGTTTAGGAAAAAAGTAAATACCTAGGTCCTCTACCATTTACTTAGTGGCCTTTACATGGCTCCCACTTCACCTGATTTTGACCTTTTCACAATTTTTACAATTTTCCGATTTTTAGCTCACCTGGCCTAAAAGACCAAGTGAGCTTTTCTCATCACTTGGTGTCCGTCGTCGTCGTCGTCGTCGTCGTCATCTGTCGTCGTTAACAATTTTTCAAACATCTTCTCCTCTGAAACTACTGAATGGATTTGAATGAAACTTAGCATGATTGTTCCTTAGATTATCCTGCACAAAGTGTGTGCTTCGATTTTTGATCCGTCAAAAAACATGGCCGCCGTTACTTAAAATAGAACATAGGGGTCAAATGCAGTTTTTGGCTTATATCTCAAAAACGAAAGCATTTAGAGCAAATCTGACATTGGGTAAAAATGTTCATTAGGTCAAGATCTATCAGCCCTGAAATTTCCAGATGAATCAAACAAACCTTTGTTGGGTTGCTGCCACTTAATTGGTAATTTTAAGGAAATTTTGCAGTTTTTGGTCATTATCTTGAATATTATTATAGATAAAGATAAACTGTAAACAGCAAAAATGATCAGCAAAGTAAGATCTACAAATAAGTTAATATGACCAAAATTGTCAATTGACCCCTTAAGGGGTTATTGTCCTTTAATGACAATTTTTCACAATTTGTTCATCACATTTGCTAACTTTAAAAAATCTTCTCCTCTGAAACTGCTGAATGGATTTGGATGAAACTTAGCATGATTGTTCCTTAGATTATCCTGCACAAAGTGTGTGCTTCGATTTTTGATCCGTCAAAAAACATGGCCGCCGTTACTTAAAATAGAACATAGGGGTCAAATGCAGATTTTGGCTTATATCTCAAAAACGAAAGCATTTAGAGCAATCTGACATGGGGTAAAAATGTTCATTAGGTCAAGATCTATCAGCCCTGAAATTTTCAGATGAATCAAACAAACCATTGTTGGGTTGCTGGCACTTAATTGGTAATTTTAAGGAAATTTTGCAGTTTTTGGTCATTATCTTGAATATTATTATAGATAAAGATAAACTGTAAACAGCAAAAATGATCAGCAAAGTAAGATCTACAAATAAGTTAATATGACCAAAATTGTCAATTGACCCCTTAAGGGGTTATTGTCCTTTAATGACAATTTTTCACAATTCGTTCATCATATTTGCTAACTTTAAAAAGTCTTCTCCTCTAAAACTACTAAACCAAATTCAACCAAACTTCAACTGAATGATCAGTAGGGTGAATAAAATAAAGTTTGTGCTTTATTTTTTATTTCGTCAAAAAAACATGGTCGTCATGGCTAAAAATAGAACACAGGGTAAAATGCAGTTTTTGGCTTATATCTCAAAAACTCCAGCATTTAGAGCAAATAAGACAAGAAGTTAAAGTATTTATTAGGTCAAGGTCTACCTGTCCTGAAATTTTCAGCCGAATTGGATAACTGGTTTTTCAGGTATAATGCCCCTGAATTGATGATTTTAAAGAAATTTTGCAGTTTTTATACGACCGCAAATTTTGAAAAAATTTTCGTCGTATATTGCTATCACGTCGGCGTCGGCGTCGGCGTCGTCGTCGTCGTCCGGCGTCCGAATACTTTTAGTTTTCGCACTCTAACTTTAGTAAAAGTGAATAGAAATCTATGAAATTTTAACACAAGGTTTATGACCATCAAAGGAAGGTTGGTATTGATTTTGGGAGTTTTGGTCCCAACATTTTTAGGAATTAGGGGCCAAAAAGGGCCCAAATAAGCATTTTCTTGGTTTTCGCACCATAACTTTAGTTTAAGTTAATAGAAATCTATGAAATTTTGACACAAGGTTTATGACCACAAAAGAAAGATTGGGATTGATTTTGGGAGTTTTGGTTTCAATAGTTTAGGAATAAGGGGCCAATAAAGGGCCCAAATAAGCATTTTTCTTGGTTTTTGCACAATAACTTTAGTTTAAGTAAATAGAAATCTATGAAATTTAAACACAATGTTTATGACCACAAAAGGAAGGTTGGTATTGATTTTGGTAGTTTAGGACCCAACAGTTTAGGAATTAGGGGCCAAAAAGGGACCCAAATAAGCATTTTTCTTGGTTTTCGCACCATAACGTTAGTATAAGTAAATACAAATCTATGAAATTTAAACACAAGGCTTATGACCATAAAAGGAAGGTTGGTATTGATTTTGGGAGTTTTGGTCCCAATAGTTTAGGAAAAAGGGGCCCAAAGGGCCCAAAATTAAACTTTGTTTGATTTCATCAAAATTGAATAATTGGGGTTCTTTGATATGCCGAATCTAACTGTATATGTAGATTCTCAACTTTTGGTCCCGTTTTCAAATTGGTCTACATTAAGGTCCAAAGGGTCCAAAATTAAACTTAGTTTGATTTTGACAAAAAATGAATCGGTTGGGTTCTTTGATATGTTGAATCTAAAAATGTACTTAGATTCTTGATTATTGAAGTTTTTTGGTCCAGTTTTCAAATTGGTCTACATTAAGGTCCAAAGGGTCCAAAATTAAACTTTGTTTGATTTCATCAAAAATTGAATCCTTGGGGTTCTTTGATATGCCAAATCTAACTGTGTATGTAGATTCTTCATTTTTGGTCCTGTTTTCAAATTTCAAATTCTACATTAAAGTCCAAAGGGTCCAAAATTAAACTAAGTTTGATTTTAACAAAAATTGAATTCTTGGGCCTCTTTGATATGCTGAATCTAAACATGTACTTAGATTTTTGATTATGGGCCCAGTTTTCAAGTTGGTCCAAATCAGGATCTAAAATTATTATATTAAGTATTGTGCAATAGCAAGTCTTTTCAATTGCACAGTATTGTGCAATGGCAAGAAATATCTAATTGCAAAATATTGTGAAATAGCAAAATTTTTTTTAATTAGAGTTATCTTTCTTTGTCCAGAATAGTAAGCAAGAAATATCCTATTGCACAATATTGTGCAATAGCAAGAATTTTTTTTAATTGGAGTTATCTTTCTTTGTCCAGAATCAACTTAAATCTTTGTTATATACAATATACAATGTATATACACTTTTTACTACCAACTGATAAATTTAAATAATCTTTACCATTCAGTGATAACAAGCAGTTTTTTTACATCTTAATATTTTATGATGTATTTAAATGAGTAGTTATTGTTGCAATCTCCATTAGAAATTTGAATTGATATCAGTTTTGAAAAAGGGAAACGGGGATGTGAAAAAAAAGGGGGGGGGGGGTTAAATTTTTCTCATTTCAGATTTCATAAATAAAAAGAAAATTTCTTCAAACATTTTTTTGAGAGGATTAATATTCAACAGCAAAGTGAATTGCTCAAAGGCAAAAAAAACCTTTTAAGTTCATTAGACCACATTCATTCTGTGTCAGAAACCTATGCTGTGTCAACTATTTAATTTTAGATTTAAAAAGTTTGAAGAAGAAATCTTTAATTGATTTGTAAAATTTTGGCATTTGTTTTGTGTAAAAAAAACCCATGTAATGTCAAAAATTTGATCACAATCCAACTTCAGAGCTGTATCATGCTTGAATGTTTTGTCCATACTTGCCCCAACTGTTCAGGGTTCGACCTCTGCGGTCGTATAAAGCTGCGCCCTGCGGAGCACCTGGTTTATTATGGGCCCAGTTTTCAAGTTGGTCCAAATCAGGATCTAAAATTATTATATTAAGTGTTGTGCAATAGCAAGTCTTTTCAATTGCACAGTATTGCGCAATGGCAAGAAATATCTAATTGCACAATATTGTGAAATAGCAAAATTTTTTTTAATTAGAGTTATCTTTCTTTGTCCAGAATAGTAAGCAAGAAATATCTAATTGCAAAATATTGTGCAATAGCAAGATTTTTTTTTAATTGGAGTTATCTTTCTTTGTCCAGAATCAACTTAAATCTTTGTTATATACAATATACAATGTATATTTACTTTTTACTACCAACTGATAAATTATAATAAATAACATTCAGTGATAACAAGCAGTTTTTTTTACATCTTAATATTTTATGATGTATTTAAATGAGTAGTTATTGTTGCAAACTCCATTAGAAATTTTAATTGAGATTAGTTTTGGAATAAGGGAAAGGGGGATGTGATTAAAAAAATTGGGTTCAATTTTTCTCATTTGAAATTTCATAAATAAAAAAGAAAATTTCTTCAAACATTTTTATGCCCCACCTACGATAGTAGAGGGGCATTATGTTTTCTGGTCTGTGCGTCCGTCCGTCCGTCCGTCTGTCCGTTCGTTCGTCCGTCCGTTCGTCCGTCCGTCTGTCCCGCTTCAGGTTAAAGTTTTTGGTCAAGGTAGTTTTTGATGAAGTTTAAGTCCAATCGACTTCAAACTTAGTACACATGTCCCCTATGATATGATCTTTCTAATTTTAATGCCAAATTAGAGTTTTTACCCCAATTTCACGGTCCACTGAACATGGAAAATGATAGTGCGAGTGGGGCATTCGTGTACTGAGGACACATTCTTGTTTTGAGAGGATTAATATTCAACAGCATAGTGAATTGCTCTAAGAGAAAACAAAAATTTTAAGTTCATTAGAACACATTCATTCTGTGTTAGAAACCTATGCTGTGTCAACTATTTAATCACAATCCAAATTTAGAGCTGAATCCAGCTTGAATGTTGTGTCCATACTTGCCCCAACCGTTCAGGGTTCAACCTCTGCGGTCGTATAAAGCTACGCCCTGCGGAGCATCTGGTTGGTTATTATCTTGAATATTATTATAGATACAGATAAACTGTTAATAGCAAAAATGTTAAGCAAAGTAAGATCTACAAATAAGTCAATTTGACCAAAATTGTCAATTGACCCCTTAAGGAGTTATTGCCCTTTAAAGACTTTTTTCACAATTTGTTCATCATGCTGACTTACTTTAAAAAATCTTCTCCTTTGAAACTGCTGTATCAATTTCAGCCAAACTTAGGCTAAATGAGTTTCAGAGTATCTAGTATAAATTTTATATTTCATTTCCTTATATGTCAGAAACATAGCTTCTATGGCTTAAATAGAACATAGGAGAAAATGATTTTTTTTTTTGCTTTTGAAGAAAATAGGACGATTCAAAGAACATTTAAATAAAATGAAAAGCCAAAATAATCATTGATGAGAGATTTAACCAAAAAAATTAAGGTGAGCGATTCAGGCTCTTGAGAGCCTCTTGTTATCTGAAAGAAGGGCGGGCATAAAGCTTTCAGAAAAAAATATTTTAATGAAAAAAAGTCAACAGAAGTGCTGACTACTGGGTTGGTGATACCCTCAGGGAATTAAACTCCATCAGCAGTGGCACAATCAGAAAGAGTTTATATGACTATATGTTTTGCAAGATGGAGCTCCCTGCTGTTACCAGTTCAGTTGGGGCAGTTTTAAAAATGAAAGGGATAAAGCAGAATAACTTGTAATCATGACTGCAGGCGGTATTGGAGGCCATTGAGTGAATTTTGACAGCTAAACTTCCAGTAGCTAATGTTTCATGCATGATAAGGATGATGGATGTTTGGGATCAAATATGCTAAATGAATGCTACGGTGGAGTTCGTGTTGCTCATTATACGACCGCAAAAATTTTAATTTTTCGGTCGTATATTGCTATCACGTTGGCGTCGTCGTCGTCGTCGTCCGAATACTTTTAGTTTTCGCACTCTAACTTTAGTAAAAGTTAATAGAAATCAATGAAATTTTAACACAAGGTTTATGACCACAAAAAGAAGGTTGGGATTGATTTTGGGAGTTTTGGTCCCAACATTTTAGGAATTAGGGGCCAAAAAGGGCCCAAATAAGCATTTTCTTGGTTTTCGCACTATAACTTTAGTTTAAGTGAATAGAAATCTATGAAATTTTGACACAAGGTTTATGACCACAAAAGGACGGTCGGGATTGATTTTGGGAGTTTTGGTTCCAACAGTTTAGGAATTAAGGGCCAAAAAAGGGCCCAAATAAGCATTATTCTTGGTTTTCGCACAATAACTTTAATATAAGTAAATAGAAATCAATGAAATTTAAACACAAGGTTTATGACCACAAAAGGAAGGTTGGGATTGATTTTTGGAGTTGAGGTCACAACAGTTTATGAATTAGGGGCCAAAAAAGGGCCCAAATAATCATTATTCTTGGTTTTTGCACCATAACTTTAGTATAAGTAAATAGAAATCTATGAAATTTAAACACAAGGTTTATGACCATAAAAGGAAGGTTGGGTTTGATTTTGGGAGTTTTGGTCCCAACAGTTTAGGAATAAGGGGCCCAAAGGGTCCAAAATTGAACTTTGTGTGATTTCATCAAAAATTGAATAATTGGGGTTCTTTGATATGCCGAATCTAACTATGTATGTAGATTCATAATTTTTGGTCCCGTTTTCAAATTGGTCTACATTAAGGTCCAAAGGGTCCAAAATTAAACTTAGTTTGATTTTAACAAAAATTGAATCCTTGGGGTTCTTTGAGATGCTGAATTTAAAAATGTACTTAGATTTTTAATTATTGGCCTAGTTTTCAAGTTGGTCCAAATGAGGGTCCAAAATTAAACTTTGTTTGATTTCATCAAAAATTGAATAAATGGGTTCTTTGATATGCCAAATCTAACTGTGTGTGTAGATTCTTAATTTTTGGTCCAGTTTTCAAATTGGTCTACATTTAGGTCCAAAGGGTCCAAAATTTAAGTTTGATTTTAACAAAAATTAAATTCTTGGGCTTATTTGATATGCTTTATCTAAATATGTACTTTGATTTTTGATTATGGGCCCAGTTTTCAAGTTGGTCCAAATCAGGATTCCATATCAAGTATTGTGCAATAGCATTTTTCAATTGCACAGTATTGCACAATAGCAAGAAATATCTAATTGCACAATATTGTGCAATAGCAATTAATTTTCAATTGGAGTTATCTTTCTTTGTATAGAATAGTAGTTGATAATATATGTTGGAAATTTGCCAGACATGACTATGATGTCATTTTCTATTTTTATTTGCCAATAACTTTATGTAAATAACTTCATTGGAAATTTACCAATATAAAATGTTGCTGATGAAGTTTTTTTTATTGTTTTATACAATAAACAATGTATATTCACTTTTACTACCAACCAATCTTTACCATTCAGTGATAACAAGCACTTTATTTTACATTTTAATATTTTATGATGTATTTAAAAGAGTAGTTATTGTTGCAAACTCCATTAGAAATTTGAATTGATATCAGTTTTGGAAAAAGGGAAACGGGGATGTGAAAAAAAGGGGGGGGGGTTAAATTTTTCTCATTTCAGATTTCATAAATAAAAAGAAAATTTCTTCAAACATTTTTTTGAGAGGATTAATATTCAACAGCATAGTGAATTGCTCAAAGGCAAAAAAAGTTCATTAGACCACATTCATTCTGTGTCAGAAACCTATGCTGTGTCAACTATTTAATTTTAGATTTAATTAAGTTTGAAGAAGAAATCTTTAATTGATTTGTAAAATCTTGACATTTGTTTTGTGTAAAAAAAAACATGTAATGTCAAAAATTTGATCACAATCCAAATTCAGAGCTGTATCACGCTTGAATGTTTTGTCCATACTTGCCCCAACTGTTCAGGGTTCGACCTCTGCGGTCGTATAAAGCTGCGCCCTGCGGAGCACCTGGTTTTTAATTTGTTTTCTTACTACTTTCGTTCAAATCCCTTCAATAGAGAAACTGCCTCTCTGAGAGAAATGTCTATACTGTATCAAACAGACGTACAGAATGATGATGAAAAATGATAGGATGAAAATACAGAGAAAACCAAGTATTATGTAAATTCAAGAAACACACACTTTAGTAAAGAATACGATAAGGTTTTTGGGAAGTTTGCTGTAGCAATACTTTCCTTAGGCGTCGGTCTCAAACTTCCAGTGACGGACTTGCAAATGTTCTGCTCCATTATTGTCACGTATTTGATTCGTCCACTCTGGTTTTTCGTTATATGTATTTCTACTAGCTTATATCCATCTGATGAGTAAAGCATTTTTCAACTGATTTTTATAAGACCGCAAAAAAATTGCATTCGTATATGGTTTCATGTCATCGGCGTCGTCCAAGACATTTGGTTTCCAGACAATAACTATAGTTAAAGTAAATAGAAATCTATGAAATTTAAAGACAAGGTTTATAACCACAAAAGGAAGGGTGGAATTGATTATGGGGTTCATGCTCCCAACAGTTTAGGAATTGGGGCCCAAATAAGCATTTTTCTAGGTTCAAGACAACTAGAACACACCCGCGAAATCGCGGGCATTCAGAGCGGAGTTAAAAGTTTGTAAAGTGTTGTTAGAAGTTTTATACCTCCTCCTTCATTTCCAAAATTCCCAATTTTTGGTTTTCTATCAATTTCAATATGAACATACATTTAGTATGTTATGAACATTTAAGTAAGGAGCCTGTAGTTCAGTGGTTGTCGTTTGTTTGTGTGTTACATATTTGTTTTTCGTTCCTTTTTTGTACATAAATAAGGCCGCTAGTTTTCTCGTTTGAATTTTTTTACATCGTCATTTCGGGGCCTTTTAAAGCTGAGTATGCGGTATGGGCTTTGCTCGTTGTTGAAGGCCGTACGGTGACATATAGTCGTAAATTTCTGTGTCATTTTGGTCTCTTGTGGAGAGTTGTCTGAACATGGCAATCATACCACATCTTTTTTTTGTAATCAATGAATTTTGTAAAATATTTAATGAATGTAGAATTTCAGAAAAGGTATCAAAAGTTCACATGAATTCAACTTATTTTTAGAACTTACTGTTTTAAAAATGCTGATTAAGGTATATTAATTTTGTAGCCATGATTATGTAAGTCATTTTCTATTTTAAGACTTTTTATGATGTATTTAAATGGGTAGTTATAGTTGCAAAACTCCATTGGAAATTTGAATTGAGATTATGACCATATCTTGAGGGAAAGAAATTTTTTTGGAAAAAAAGGGGGTGGGGAAAATAAAATTAAGGGGATGGACATTTTTTTCCTCGAGATTTAAAAAAAAATAAAAAAAATCTTCAGATATCATTTTTTTTTGGCAAAAAAAGGTGGTGGTGGTGGGGGGGGGGGGGGGGTCAATTCGAAACAGTATGTTGTATTGCATAACAGCAAAAAATTGAATATAAATTCAAATCTTATAACCAATTCTAAGTTCTTTGACTACAGTAATTCTGTGTCAGAAACCTATTATGGGTCAAATATTTAATTACAATCCAAATTCAGACCTGTTTCGAGGACGAATATTGTGTCCATTTTTTGCCGTTACTGTTCAGGGTTGGACCTCTGATGTCATATTCAGCTGCGCTCTTTGAAGCAATTTATTATAGTTCGTCTTCTGTTGTACTGTTACACCACTGTCCTATGTTAGGGGAAGGGTTGGGATCCCGCAAACATGTTTAACCTCGCCACATGTTTGTATGCATGTATGCCAGGAACCTATAATTCAGTGGTTGTCGTTTGTTGATGTGTTATATATATATGTCTCTTGTTATATGTCTCTTGTTATTTATATTTGTTTTCGTTCATAAATTAGGCATTAAGTTTTCGCGTTTGAATTGTTTTACATTTGTTATTTCGAGACCTTTTATAGCTGACTATGCGGTGTGGGATTTGCTCGTTGTTGTACGGGGATTTCTGGGCCATTTGGTCACTTGTGGAGAGCTGTCTCATTGGCAATTATACCACATCTTCTTTTTTTTTTTTTTTTATCTTTCCGCAAAATGCAGAAATAGCCTCTCAGAGAGAAATCTCTCACGGTATTTATCACGTTCAAACAGACGTATTTATTTAAAGCGATAGGATGAAAATACAGATAAATTATGTAAAACCAACAAACACAAACTTTTGTAAAGAATACGATAAGGTGTTTCCTTATTCCAGTCAAAAATTGATAAGTAAATAAATACCCAGTCGTTACGAATATCTGCCTTAAAAAAGCTACAAATGAGCTGTGAAATGTTCTTGTGTGCGTTGACCTTCCATGCTGTCAGATTGACGTAACAAGGTCATACACGTAAAATACGAATGGCATTGGTTAAAACGAGAAGGGACGGGGATGTGGATTTCATAAATCACAAAGTTGTCATATCCAGTTTTTATTAAATAACTGGTTTATATGCTGCACACTCCATCATTTGTGAACTTGTCTTCACGTCATGTTTAATCCCTGGTGTTGTCTGATTTTTGAGGGCCCTCATGGGGTTTTTGATTATGTGATTACTTGGCCGTTTTTTTAATGATTATTTGATTATTAAGCCAAATATTTCATGATTATTTGATTACCTAGGACTGTATTTTTAGTTTATGATTATTTGATTACTAAAGATAAGCAAATATTTAATGATTATGTGATTATATTGGCAAAAAAATGGTGATTATGTGATTACTAGGACCCCCCATGAGGGGCCTCATTTTTCTTCGACTTTTGTTTTTATTGCACCCTTTAATCCCGTGATATTACAGGATACACGTCTGATCAGTGGACTGGCGTATCCAGGGGGTCCGGGAGTTGGAACCCAGTTTCTTTGGCCGATCAATGCATTTGAATGGGGACATATAATTGGAATCCCCCTTTTATTCCGGGTTAGGACCCCCACCTTTTATAAATGGCTGGATCCGCCTCTGCAGATCCCTTGAGACCCTATTTAACATCAGATCCAATCACATATATATATACCCAGTAACAAGCAGATCCCGCGACATTCCGCAAAAAGCAGAACCCATTACATAATCAGTGAAATATCATTTCTTCTGATATACAGGATACAGGACAATGGTAAACAGCAGAACTCATGACGTACTTCCTAACATATAGAACCCATGACATATTAAATGATTGAATAAATAGTCAACGATAAATCTTACGGGCGATGGATCATAAAAACGATTCAGTACACTACAAAATATAATATATAACAAGTCTAAAAGGATACAACATCACCAAAAACACAATAAAACGAACAATATGTTAGATATTTCGGATAACAGATATCCTTCCTCGGTAATTGCACGATGACAAATGAATCATGTCAATTCAAATTAAGACTCTATCAAAATCTTGAAATCGGTATACAGTTTAAGCGAACGCTGGAACAAATTTTGAAATTTCCAAACACGGCGCAGACTACAAAGATATGCCAAAATAAAAATAGTTATTTATGATGTGAACTGGCACAACTCTACCATGACATATATATACTCGATAAACAGCAGACCCCATGACATACTCGGTAAACAGCACAACCTATGACATAATCAGTAAACAGCAGATCCCATTACATACTCGGTAAACAGCAGATCCCATGACATACTCGGTAAACAGCAGAACCCATGACATACTCAGTAAACAGCAATTCCAATACCATACCCATAACGTACAGATCCCATGACATACTCAGTAAACAACATATTCCTTGGCATACACCCTAACGTACTGATCCATGACATACTCAGTAAACAACATATCCCGTGACATACTCCCTCACGTACAGATCCCATGACATACTCAGTAAACAACATACCCCGTGGCATACACCCTAACGTACAGATCCCATGACATACTCAGTAAACAACATATCCCGTGACATACTCCCTAATGTACAGATCCAATGACATACTCAGTAAACAACATATCCCGTGACATACTCCCTAATGTACAGATCCCATGACATTATCATACACAGTAAACAGCAGAACCCATGACATACTCGGTAAACAGCAGAACCCATGACATACTCAGTAAACAGCAGAACCCGTGACATACTCGGTTAACAAAAGAAAGCACTCTTCACAGGAGAAATACTTGACTGCAATTAGTGTTCGCCAAGTGACAGTTAATGAGTAGTAGCATTGTCTCTAGATCAGAATTTCTATCTTGAAAATATTTCCATTCGCATGCAAACATAGCATAATCAAATATGAACTAAAATATAGGACCCATGCGACCCTATAAATTTTTCCTCGACTTACTATCATGACTTTTAAGTTTTGGTAAAAAAATTTAATGAAGCAATTTTTTTTCCATTCCATTATTCAACTTCATATTTTACATGGTGCCTTTTAATTTTCAAGTATGAATCACTGTGAAATTTGATCAATATGATCAAATGATAAATACTTAAATTGCGATAACATTATAATATTTTTATCATTGCATTTTTTTAGTTGAGACATATGGGAAACTGGTGTTTTAATCTTATCAGCAATTATATTCCGACCTAAGATTTTAACTATCTGTATGTTAGTGCTAACCCAAGAACATAGATCGAATTGTAGTTTTTATGGAAGAAAGAAGAATAAAATTATAAAGTGAAAAACAGATATCTATTTATGAATGAATAAATGAAAAAAAGAAAGAAAAAATAATGTCATGAATGGACAAATAATTGTAAGATATTACACACAATGAGCAGAGAACGGGGCGAATAAAGAGAACATTTGTAATGTCAGACTGAACCTTTTTTAAACTACTCTTTCAATATTCGTTATGGAATGTGTACCCAAACGAATGACAAAAATAACAAAAAAACTGTTAAGAGACTTGAAGGAGCCCAGATTGTCAATCTGTCAATTAAATCCCGTCACCTTGCATTAAGACATGGAGACGACAAACGAATAATTACAATATTTTTCATTTATATTCATTGATATTGTATTGGCTAAACGTCTCTGTCTACCTTATTATTATTTTTAAATAACAACAAAAACCTGCTGGAATCTGTCAAAAATATGTAAGGGCAGCAACCCCTATAAAAAGTGGCTTTTTGGTTTTAGTTTTATGTATTTTTTCCCCAGATATTGTTGTAGTTGTACTATCTGTAATATACATTATTTGCTACGAAATGATATATTCATATGCATTTATATGTAAAGTTGTATTTATTTGTCATTATCTGTATATTTCAGATCTGTCGTTGCCTTCTATGTTAGATTTAATAAAGTATATGAACATTTAAGGAATGACTGTAATATTTTTTCTGTCTATGAAGAAATAACATAAAAAAATTGGTGCACATTGAATAACGCACGCATGTTATTTCTTATGACGTTGGCGTCCTCGTCGTCCGAAGACATTTGGTTTTCGCACTCTAACTTTAGTATAATTAAATAGAAATCTATGAAATTTAAACACAAGGTTTATGACCATAAAAGGAAGGCTGGGATTGATTTTGGGAGTTTTGGTCCGAACAGTTTAGGAATTAGGGACCAAAAAAGTCCCAAATAAGCATTTTTCTTGGTTTTCTCACAATAACTTTAGTATTAGTAAACAGAAATCTATGAAATTTTAACAGAAGGTTTATGACAACAAAAGGAAGGTTGGGATTGATTTTTGGGAGTTTTGGTCCCAACAGTTTAGGAATAAGGGGCCAAAATAAGGTCCCAAATAAGCATTATTCTTGGTTTTTGCACAATAACTTTAGTATAAGTAAATAGAAATCTAGGAAATTTTAACACATGAATTATTGGGGTTCTTTGATATGCCAAATGTAACTGTGTATTTAGATTCTTAATTTTTGCTCCTGTTTTCAAATTGGTCTACATTAAATTCCAAAGGGTCCAAAATTAAACTTAAGATTGATTTCATCACAAATTGAATTCTTGGGGTTCTTTGATATGCTCAATCTAAACATGTACTTAGATTTTTGATTAAGGGCCCAGTTTTTAAGTTGGTCCAAATCGGGGTCTGAAATTAAACTTTGTTTGATTTCAACAAAAAATTAATATATGGGGTTCTTCAATATGCTGAATCTAACCATGTATTTAGATTTTTAATATTTGGGCCCAGTTATCAAATTGGTCCACATTGAGGTCTAAAGGGTCTTAAATTGAACATTATTTGATTTCATCAAAAATTGAATTCTTGGGGTTCTATGATATGCTGAATCTAACCATGTATTTAGATTTTGGATATTGGACCATAATAGGTAAATGTCCAATTTAAGTCTTTAAGTTTTTAAGTCTAAGTTCTTATACCACATTCATTCTGTGTCAGAAACCTATGTTGTGTCAACTATTTAATCACAACCCAAATTCAGAGCTGTATCAAGCTTACATGTTTTGTCCATACTTGCCCCAACTGTTCAGGGTTCGACCTCTGCGGTCGTATAAAGCAGCGCCATGCATCTGGTTCCAATTATATTGGGAGTTTTTTTTATGTACATATATAATATTGTATTAATAATTATTTGCTATTACTATTTCTTGTTCATGATACAGGTTTGATCCCATGCTGATGTTTACGAAAGTTTAAATACAAGCTATTTTCACTTAGATAATTTAGATATGTAATGAAAAAATATACTTTCATGCGCTACTTTAAGAAATAAATGAGGTCGAAATTTTAGACATTTACCCGCAATTTTGATTTCTTGAACTTTTCTGTCATTTGGAAAGACATACTTAACTTTATAATTTCATGATATATATTATGATAACCTGTTATTAAAGACCAAACAGCCTATTCATTTCTACCAGTGATTTTTCCTTAAAATTTTGTGTGAAGGTATTTCATGATTTGAGGAACAAAATATGATGAAAAAAATTGGGGGTCACCGACTTAGTTTTGTCGCTATAGCAACCTCAGTTTCGTGTTTTCTCGAATATTAACATAATATGTGCTTGTTATATAAACTCTCCAAAAAATACTTTATATCAAACTTACAAGCATAATTCTTGTTTCACGTTAAACAGTAGATTTGTATCTATCAAATACAGGTTCAAGAGTTTTAGACTCGTATTGTTTTGATCTTTAAAAATATGATTTATTTCATTCCCGCCAAAAATAAAACGTAAAAATGAAAAACGTTTCCAGTATTAAAAAATATCTACCAGTGATTTCTTCATAATAATTTCAAGAAGGATAGTGCCATGTGTACTCTTCAAAATAAAGCAATAAAAAGCGTATGTCACCGACCTTTCAAAAAAGTTATAAGTAATTTTCATGCTTTTTTCTCGTTCATTTTGAAGAAAAGAGTTGTCTTTCTTCAGAACTTTGCATCTGACGTCATAGCACAAACTTTCCTTGCTGGCGCACTATTTGAAAAAAAAAATCGCAAATTGGACGTTTAAAACCCACACTTAAATTTCCAAGAATGACAACTATATTCACCTACTTTATTATCCGGTAATACAAGATATTAAATGCATGTGTCAGTATCAGATCTTACGATGTTGCCACACAATATTAACCTTCAGAAACACCATCCGTCGGAATGGAAAATTGTTTAAAATAACCTTTCACGCCGCTTTTGTTAGGAAAGTCTGTCTTTGTCCTCTGTCCCACATAAGCAAAATGATTGAAAATAAAAAAAGAAATGAAAGACGGCACTGGTCAACTTACAGAGTATTTGACTATACCAGACTATATGTGCTTGTTTCTTTTTCGCGTCAATTTCAGATTGCTGTAACGAACTCATTCGGTACTGTTGAAAGACGGACATACAAAAGCATGGACTGAGTTCTTTATACCATTATTTTTGCCGACCTAGGACGAACGTTTAGAAATTATTGCATTGAGTTTGTGAATTCATTATTTTAGAATATTTTATTACTACCTCATGTGTTTTCAATAAACCAGACAGTAAATATAAAATACAAAAAGTTTTTGATTCAAAAATTAATCTAGAAATAATTTTCCGTTGAAAACTACAAAGTAAGATTTCTCCAACAGGATAAAATATAATAAATCTAAATTGCTCATTTTGGAAATTAAAACAAAGAAAAGGTTGTTGCCGGCATTGAAAATCGAAATTTGTTTTCTATCTTTCCGGTCACAGTTGTAGCTAAATGAAAGGGAGCGATTTTATTTAAGATATTATTCTTGGAGCAATTGTTTTTGTCATAAGTTAAACTTACAACAATTTAGTTTTAAACACCGAAAATTTTGATTTTAATTCACATTCACATTCGTTGAGTATTAGTTTTATTAATACTTTTTGCCATACAGCTAATTTCCTAATGCATGTAGGGTGAAACTTTGGTTGGCTTCCTTAATTAATATTTACTCAAGCTCTGTTTTTAAGATTGACATCTTTATATATAGGTATGTAAACCTGTATACATGCTATTTAATTGAATTGGACGTTATCAAAATATAATTATACAAAATATACAAACAAAGAAAGCAGGCAAACCAAAGTGTTGATCTACATACATTAGAAAATTAGCTGTAAGCTTCAGTGAGATTAGACAATATGTTTATCATTTCTCCTTAAGACAATTTGAAATGAAACAAATGACAAACAAAAATGACCCTTTGTTATCATTTTATTTTTACTATAAGATTTTGTCAAATAAACAGTATAAATAAATTTTAACTTCATTGCAAGATCGGACATTATTTTACGAGAATCATCCAGACATCAGTTACATGCACATGTTGCCAGTATGTCAAAACTTTTAGGAATATTTGATTATGGGCCTAACCTTGTGAATACTCATTTTTTTTAATTTTTGAAAAATTGACACTAAAATTAGAAGGATCATTGCATAAGGAACATGTTTACTAAGTTTTAAGTTGATAGGACTTCAACTTCGTTAAAAACTACCTTGACCAAAAACTGTAACCAAAAACTTTAACCTGAAGCGGCACAGACGGACGGACGAACGAACGGACGCACAGACCAGAAAACATAATGCCCATAAATCGGGCAAAAAAAACCTTTCACCTTACCTGTACACAATCGGCGCAAACGAAAGACAAAACCTACGCAAGTGAAGAAGAAAAAAAAAATGAAATGCAGATCGACGCAAATATAAGACAAAATCTACGCATGTGAAAGAATAAAAAAAAAGGAATGCAGAACGGCGCAAATGCAAAAAGTCGAGATCAAAATTTATATTTTATTATTT
Organism: Mytilus galloprovincialis; assembly: GCF_965363235.1. Classification (NCBI taxonomy): domain Eukaryota; kingdom Metazoa; phylum Mollusca; class Bivalvia; order Mytilida; family Mytilidae; genus Mytilus; species Mytilus galloprovincialis. The sequence continues at coordinate 72,306,750 of NC_134842.1, read as the reverse complement.
TTATTAGAACGAAGGTTAAATATAGTGTAGTATCTTATGTGTCCATTTGTGTTAAATCTCCACAGGAAGTAGCGCGACGCATAATAGTTCCTCTTTTCTTGGGAGACGTAGCGTACCTACGTAGCGTACACCATGTTGGAATCCGTGAAAAACGCGAAATAGGACGTTATAATTTGACGTTTTTTCATTGCTAGAAACAACGTCATAGAGCTTTTATGTCACTACCAAGTTGCGTTAGCTGATGCGCATAAACAATAGGCTGTTTGGTCTTTAAGTGGTTCTAGTGCAGTCTGTTGCTTTATATCCGATTTGTTGGTCTTTTATTGTTATTATTTTGTACATTCACCAGACTGTTCATTTTCTCGTTTCAATTGTTTTACTTTTGTCATGGTGGGGTCTTTTATAGCCTTCTATACGGTATTTTTTGCTCATTTATAAAGGCCGTACGGTGACCTATAAGTGTTAATTTCTACGTCATGTGCTATCTAGTGAGATCTAGTGAAGAGATGTTTCATTGACAATTATACCAATTCTTTTTATTTTTATATGGAAGTTTATGGGTCACAACTATAATCGAGATAGTTAATTGGAATGTTTAATAAAAATAAAATAAAATAAAATGAAGAAATTTTGTTCAGACGAAGCATGTTAGACGCAGATATGTCAAGAAAAATGAATAAACAAACGACTGTGCCATGAAGTATTGCGGAGTACATGTGCATGTATTTGAATAATTATAAATAAGATTTTGTTTGGACGCATATTAGAGATTTTCAGCACCATGTATAAGCGAATAGAAAGCGTGATAGCCATAGCAAAGAATTCCGCTCAAGCCTAATAGTAGGGTCCAATTTGAACTTTCGGTGAGGTCTGAGCTGCTACTCTATGTGTGAAAAAAGGGACGAACGATACCAGAGGGACTGTCAAACGCATAGATCGAAAATAAGCTGACAACGCCATGGTTAAAAAAAAAGACAAAAGAAAAATAATAGTGCACAAGACACAAACACAGAAAACTAAAGACTAAGCAACACGAACCCCACCAAAAACTGGGGATGATATCAGATACTCCCGAAGGGTAAACAGACCCTGCTCCTCATTTCGAATCTCTGTGTAATTAAGATAGATCCTTGATTTATGTTTTAAATTGTCAAGTGCGTGAAATGATTTTGGTTCGAGGAGTGGGATACTGTAACCGTCAATTTAACATCAACATAATAATTTCAGTTAAAACTGAACTTTGAAGAAAACAGAGGTCAGCATGTGACATTTAACAATGAACATAAGAACCTTAATTGAAATCAATTCAATTTTTACGAAAAAGTATAGGAAAATAGGAAAAGATGATCTGAATGGTAAAATTTTCCAAAAAAACCAAAATAAATTTAAGTACGTCACACAGTCTAATACCCGCAACTGTACATAAGTGTCATACATACAGCAACGGTATATATAACAGTCATGTGAGAAACACTACATAATAAGTACATTCAAAAATCCATGTAAAACATGCACATAAAGACAACACTTAGTTCATAAATATCACAATTTAATCATACATGAATTTCAATATAATTTGATTACAAATGATAATCACATAGAAAACAACATCACATCACTAAATATGAAATAAGAATGGTAAAAGTTTCAAAAACAACAAAATAATATGGCTATATATATTTTTCACAGGTAATTGGAAACAATATTTGTCTAGTTCCCCAGAGAATCTCTCTTTATATTATCAGTGACCGCTGTGGGTAGTACACTAGTTAACGAATCATCATCAGAACACACAATGCTAAAGCAAGCGTAACCATGGCAACCTTTTAAAACTTTCACATATTGTTTTCGTTTTTAGCCATAAATAATAAATATATAAAACAATATTTACAGATTTTGATATATAATGTCTAGTTTATCATTATGTTATGGTTATAAGTAGTATGACATAGTAAGTTCACTAACACGTATAAAACACACCTAAACACAACAATTGTTGACCAACATATCTTACATATGACCACAGCAAACGTTGACCAACATATCTTATTCCTGACCACAACAATTGTTGACCAACAAACACAACAAACGATGACCAACATGTCTTAAGTTAAATCCGACTACAACATACGTTGACCAACATAACTTAAAGAGCAACAATTTCTATATTCAAGAACATGGGTACTCTAGAAATCCGTAAATAATATAGGTCAAATTATCCATCCCGTTTTTCTTATTTTGATTAATAATAGAATATAAAACTAACCACGCGTTTTTTTTTTCTTTCCGGCTTACAATAATTGTGTCAAAAGGATCCTAACACAGAAATGATGCCGGCTCTACTCGAAAAGTACAATGGAGAAACTTTGTATACGACTACGTACATGTCATTATTGGACAATAGTACATGTTATATAGCATCAACACTATAAATCGTTCAACGCTATAAATCGTTATACATTTTTTGTGAAGACCTATATGTTGCTGACTACATATCAAACCATCTACATAATATTTATGTAAATCTTGGATACTGATTTAGCTTCGTTTCCAATATACATAAACAATCGGAAGAACATGTTCATATTCTGTTATATATGAGCTATATTATCATTCGTTGCTATGGAAGCAGCCGATATTTATCAAACGTATTATTCCTTACTAACTTTTTTGTTTCATAAGAAAATCCATTCTATCTATTTCGTTCCCAGCAGGCCCACAATGTTCACTGACTTTTTGTATGCGGCGTTGCATTTGTCACGTGGTTGGTGTTTAGTTCTGGTTCCTGGTCTACCAGATCTTGCTCTTTCTCAAGACCGCACAGTTCTAAGCTGAGATCCCATAACTTACGGCACTGCTCCTTGTCGCGAAGACTCTCCGGGAATGAACTGGCGTCGCATTGAGAAAACAGTTTACCTGAAAACTTCTTTAGTCCATTAGAGACAGCACAATAAACAATTGTCTGACAGCCATCGTCGGGAGATTTGAACAAAATCCTAGATGCCACCCGAAGGATTTGTCCAAAGATTCCTGGCCAGCTCCTTAAGAGATCTGTACAAACAGCACCTGCAAATAATGAGTTATATTCTTAATTTATTTAAATTAACTTAAATATTCATTTTGTATGTTTTTACAAATGTATCATCAAATTCCTGACCTCAACGAGGAGTGAAGGAACAATTTATACGCTGAGGGTAAAAATGATTGTATATGGGATTCAAGCTTCATACAAATTGTGCTTTTGTCAACGCTTTTACACCTGATAAATTAAAAGAAAATCATTAAATTCTGAAGATATAGTGCTGTACGTATTGCAAGATCGCATCAAGTGAACTTTTAAATCCGGAGTTGTTTCCCTTTAGATTTTTAATCGTGTTGGTAGATACAAAAAATATGCCAAACTTATCTGCCAGTATATGAAAATTGTTTATCTCTCCGATACACAAATTAATCATTATTCAATTTTGGTTACTTGTCTGTTGAAACAAGACATAAAGAAATCTAAGTTTTACAAAGTTACTACGATTAACCGTTCGGAAACATGCTGATATTAACACATGTAACAGAAAATTAACATTGAACAAGCATGACTTTCAAATCAAAACAAGTAGACTCATACATATGTCATACACAGTATGAAATTGTACCTACAAGGTAAAATGGTTGGAACTTATACATTTTAAAAATATTTACTGTTCTTAAATGTGAGATATAATTTAAGCACATAGAGTATAAGCAATTTTAATGAAACATTTAAATCCTACACAGTACATCCTCTGATGATTAATCTGGAGTACTTTAACTCAAGTTTAAAACGTTTTAATTGGGATCCGCACTACCTACAAATTATGCTTTGGTCAACGCTTTAACACCCCAAAACATTTAAGGAAAGAGGCATTACATTCTTAAAAGATATAGTACTGCAAGATCACATTGAGCGAACTTTAAAATCTTGAGTTTCGTCTTAAACAGTTGTTTTGGTCCAATGTTGTGTTTTTATTTTACCTTTGAGTCCTCTTGTTGGCCAAAAAAAAAACACCAAAAAATCACAAAACATATTTCGGAAAAATGATTCTCAAAATTTAGCCACGTTTACGTACATGCATACATTTGAACGTTCGTCGCAGAAAGGAGATCAACTAAGATATGACCCAATTTTGACTTTCGGAAAAGCTCTGATTAATTGCTCAGCTTTGGCTATAAGGTTGCCGTGGTTCGTGTTGCTTAGTCTTTTTATTTTGTATGTTGTGTCTACAAGCAAGACTTTCAAATCAAAACAAGTAGACTCATACATATGTCATACACAGTATGAAATTGCACCTACAAGGTGTACTATTATTTGTCTGTTTGTCTTTTTTTTTTAAGTCATGGCGTTGTCATTTTATTTCCTTACTATAAGTTTGACTGCCTCTCTGATATATGTCGTCCTTCTATTGTGTCCCATTTCATTTTGGTAAGTTTTGGAATATATTTTTTTTTTCGTTAAATAAAGTTTTTGTATACTATTTTGTCTCGCCACGAGCATCGTTGAAATGACATTTATTGTCGAAATGCGCATCTTGTGCACACATATTTGTAGCGTTAATGTTATTATCGAATCCGTTAACAAGTCGATGACCCTCTTTTAAATCAACATGTTTACATACTGTTTATTGTGTAGTTTATTCTGATTAAATATCATCAATGAGTTTATTTTATAACTGTTCAATTATGTTTTCCATTATTTTATGGTTTTAATATCTCATTATTTTCATAAAATTCATATGGTCAGATTTTGTAATAAACCGGTCAATGAACTGTTATCTTACTAGGATAAACAACGATAACTGCAACACTTATCGTTTATATGAATGGGTTAGATGTGTATACACGTCGTATTCGATGATGTTTTATCTTTTCATATGAGTAAAAGGAGATGTTAGATAAGCGATTAGGAGACAGCAACCTACCATCACAAAAATATCAAAAGAGAAACACTGTACCTAACACTACAGGGAGATAACTCTGTAAAGTCAGCTAAACGTTTTAATTACGTTGTGGTGTAAAAGGATTATTAAGCTTCTCAATGATCAAAATTGGTGTTTGTCAAATTGCTATATATTTAATGTAATTTTTCTGACAAAACATATTTTAATATTTTTGTTAAAGGGTCAAAGTAAATACTTTGGCAAAATTTTATGAAAATTAAACGAGGAGCCAAATTAATTTTAGTGAAAGTGTTGGGTACCACTTTAACTCCAATCAGCTGTTGGAATGACAAGCGGTTTTGTTGAAGGTTATGTTAAACAAAATAATATAATTAATCAACAATAATAAAAGTGTTCGTGGTTATTTCGTGACAATCTATATATCGAAAGAGAGTTGTCTCTCAGGCCTTGTTGTCAGTTTTAGCAACCCGTCTTTGGAACTATAAATGTTGTTTTTGTCGATGAACCTCTGAGGGATTTGTTGTATAATTATGCACCTCTCAATTAGTTGTTGCCTATTGGCATCTTACAGCGTTGTTGTCTATAGACCTTGCATGTTTTATATCCTACATCAACAGAAGGGATGTTCTGTCCGAGGAGTGAAGTATAGGGTTGACCATCTTACAGCGTTGTTGTCTATAGACCTTGCGTGTTTTATATCCTACATCAACAGAAGGGATGTTCTGTCCGAGGAGTAAAGTATAGGGTTGACCATCTTACAGCGTTGTTGTCTATAGACCTTGCGTGTTTTATATCCTACATCAACAGAAGGGATGTTCTGTCCGAGGAGTGAAGTATAGGGTTGACCATCTTACAGCGTTGTTGTCTATAGACCTTGCGTGTTTTATATCCTACATCAACAGAAGGGATGTTCTGTCCGAGGAGTAAAGTATAGGGATGACCATCTTACAGCGTTGTTGTCTATAGACCTTGCATGTTTTATATCCTACATCAACAGAAGGGATTTTCTGTCGGATGAGTAAAGTATAGGGATGACCATCTTACAGCGTTGTTGTCTATGGACCTTGCATGTTTTATATCCTACATCAACAGAAGGGATGTTCTGTCCGAGGAGTAAAGTATAGGGATGACCATCTTACAGCGTTGTTGTCTATGGACCTTGCATGTTTTATATCCTACATCAACAGAAGGGATGTTCTGTCCGAGGAGTGAAGTATAGGGATGACCATCTTACAGCGTTGTTGTCTATGGACCTTGCATGTTTTATATCCTACATCAACAGAAGGGATGTTCTTTTCGATGAGTAAAGTATAGGGATGACCATCTTACAGCGTTGTTGTCTATAGACCTTGCATGTTTTATATCCTACATCAACAGAAGGGATGTTCTTTTCGATGAGTAAAGTATAGGGATGACCATCTTACAGCGTTGTTGTCTATAGACCTTGCATGTTTTATATCCTACATCAACAGAAGGGATGTTCTTTTCGATGAGTAAAGTATAGGGATGACCATCTTACAGCGTTGTTGTCTATAGACCTTGCATGTTTTATATCCTACATCAACAGAAGGGATGTTCTTTTCGATGAGTAAAGTATAGGGATGACCATCTTACAGCGTTGTTGTCTATGGACCTTGCATGTTTTATATCCTACATCAACAGAAGGGATGTTCTTTTCGATGAGTAAAGTATAGGGATGACCATCTTACAGCGTTGTTGTCTATGGACCTTGCATGTTTTATATCCTATATCAACAGAAGGGATTTTCTGTCGGAGGAGTAAAGTATAGGGATGACCATCTTACAGCGTTGTTGTCTATAGACCTTGCATGTTTTATATCCTACATCAACAGAAGGGATTTTCTGTCCGATGAGTAAAGTATAGGGATGACCATCTTACAGCGTTGTTGTCTATGGACCTTGCATGTTTTATATCCTACATCAACAGAAGGGATGTTCTTTTCGATGAGTAAAGTATAGGGATGACCATCTTACAGCGTTGTTGTCTATAGACCTTGCATGTTTTATATCCTACATCAACAGAAGGGATGTTCTTTTCGATGAGTAAAGTATAGGGATGACCATCTTACAGCGTTGTTGTCTATAGACCTTGCATGTTTTATATCCTACATCAACAGAAGGGATGTTCTTTTCGATGAGTAAAGTATAGGGATGACCATCTTACAGCGTTGTTGTCTATGGACCTTGCATGTTTTATATCCTATATCAACAGAAGGGATTTTCTGTCGGAGGAGTAAAGTATAGGGATGACCATCTTACAGCGTTGTTGTCTATAGACCTTGCATGTTTTATATCCTACATCAACAGAAGGGATTTTCTGTCCGATGAGTAAAGTATAGGGATGACCATCTTACAGCGTTGTTGTCTATGGACCTTGCATGTTTTATATCCTACATCAACAGAAGGGATGTTCTTTTCGATGAGTAAAGTATAGGGATGACCATCTTACAGCGTTGTTGTCTATAGACCTTGCATGTTTTATATCCTACATCAACAGAAGGGATGTTCTTTTCGATGAGTAAAGTATAGGGATGACCATCTTACAGCGTTGTTGTCTATGGACCTTGCATGTTTTATATCCTATATCAACAGAAGGGATTTTCTGTCGGAGGAGTAAAGTATAGGGATGACCATCTTACAGCGTTGTTGTCTATGGACCTTGCATGTTTTATATCCTACATCAACAGAAGGGATGTTCTTTTCGATGAGTAAAGTATAGGGATGACCATCTTACAGCGTTGTTGTCTATGGACCTTGCATGTTTTATATCCTATATCAACAGAAGGGATGTTCTGTCCGAGGAGTATAGTATAGGGATGACCATCTTACAGCGTTGTTGTCTATGGACCTTGCATGTTTTATATCCTACATCAACAGAAGGGATTTTCTGTCGGAGGAGTAAAGTATAGGGATGACCATCTTACAGCGTTGTTGTCTATAGACCTTGCATGTTTTATATCCTACATCAACAGAAGGGATGTTCTTTTCGATGAGTAAAGTATAGGGATGACCATCTTACAGCGTTGTTGTCTATAGACCATGCATGTTTTATATCCTACATCAACAGAAGGGATGTTCTTTTCGATGAGTAAAGTATAGGGATGACCATCTTACAGCGTTGTTGTCTATGGACCTTGCATGTTTTATATCCTATATCAACAGAAGGGATTTTCTGTCGGAGGAGTAAAGTATAGGGATGACCATCTTACAGCGTTGTTGTCTATGGACCTTGCATGTTTTATATCCTACATCAACAGAAGGGATGTTCTTTTCGATGAGTAAAGTATAGGGATGACCATCTTACAGCGTTGTTGTCTATAGACCTTGCATGTTTTATATCCTACATCAACAGAAGGGATGTTCTTTTCGATGAGTAAAGTATAGGGATGACCATCTTACAGCGTTGTTGTCTATGGACCTTGCATGTTTTATATCCTACATCAACAGAAGGGATGTTCTTTTCGATGAGTAAAGTATAGGGATGACCATCTTACAGCGTTGTTGTCTATAGACCTTGCATGTTTTATATCCTACATCAACAGAAGGGATGTTCTTTTCGATGAGTAAAGTATAGGGATGACCATCTTACAGCGTTGTTGTCTATGGACCTTGCATGTTTTATATCCTACATCAACAGAAGGGATGTTCTTTTCGATGAGTAAAGTATAGGGATGACCATCTTACAGCGTTGTTGTCTATAGACCTTGCATGTTTTATATCCTATATCAACAGAAGGGATGTTCTGTCCGAGGAGTAAAGTATAGGGATGACCATCTTACAGCGTTGTTGTCTATGGACCTTGCATGTTTTATATCCTATATCAACAGAAGGGATGTTCTGTCCGAGGAGTAAAGTATAGGGATGACCATCTTACAGCGTTTTTGTCTATGGACCTTGCATGTTTTATATCCTATATCAACATAAGGGATGTTCTGTCCGAGGAGTATAGTATAGGGATGACCATCTTACAGCGTTGTTGTCTATGGACCTTGCATGTTTTATATCCTATATCAACAGAAGGGATGTTCTGTCCAATGAGTAAAGTATAGGGTTGACCATCTTACAGCGTTGTTGTCTATAGACCTTGCGTGTTTTATATCCTACATCAACAGAAGGGATGTTCTGTCCGAGGAGTAAAGTATAGGGATGACCATCTTACAGCGTTGTTGTCTATAGACCTTGCATGTTTTATATCCTACATCAACAGAAGGGATGTTCTGTCCAATGAGTAAAGTATAGGGATGACCATCTTACAGCGTTGTTGTCTATGGACCTTGCATGTTTTATATCCTACATCAACAGAAGGGATGTTCTTTTCGATGAGTAAAGTATAGGGATGACCATCTTACAGCGTTGTTGTCTATGGACCTTGCATGTTTTATATCCTATATCAACAGAAGGGATGTTCTGTCCGAGGAGTATAGTATAGGGATGACCATCTTACAGCGTTGTTGTCTATGGACCTTGCATGTTTTATATCCTATATCAACAGAAGGGATGTTCTTTTCGATGAGTAAAGTATAGGGATGACCATCTTACAGCGTTGTTGTCTATAGACCTTGCATGTTTTATATCCTATATCAACAGAAGGGATGTTCTGTCCGAGGAGTAAAGTATAGGGATGACCATCTTACAGCGTTGTTGTCTATGGACCTTGCGTGTTTTATATCCTACATCAACAGAAGGGATGTTCTGTCCGAGGAGTGAAGTATAGGGATGACCATCTTACAGCGTTGTTGTCTATAGACCTTGCATGTTTTATATCCTATATCAACAGAAGGGATGTTCTGTCCGAGGAGTAAAGTATAGGGATGACCATCTTACAGCGTTGTTGTCTATAGACCTTGCATGTTTTATATCCTATATCAACAGAAGGGATTTCCTGTCCGAGGAGTAAAGTATAGGGATGACCATCTTACAGCGTTGTTGTCTATGGACCTTGCATGTTTTATATCCTATATCAACAGAAGGGATGTTCTGTCCGAGGAGTAAAGTATAGGGATGACCATCTTACAGCGTTGTTGTCTATAGACCTTGCATGTTTTATATCCTATATCAACAGAAGGGATGTTCTGTCCGAGGAGTAAAGTATAGGGATGACCATCTTACAGCGTTGTTGTCTATAGACCTTGCATGTTTTATATCCTACATCAACAGAAGGGATGTTCTGTCCAATGAGTAAAGTATAGGGATGACCATCTTACAGCGTTGTTGTCTATAGACCTTGCATGTTTTATATCCTACATCAACAGAAGGGATGTTCTTTTCGATGAGTAAAGTATAGGGATGACCATCTTACAGCGTTGTTGTCTATGGACCTTGCATGTTTTTTTATCCTATATCAACAGAAGGGATGTTCTTTTCGATGAGTAAAGTATAGGGATGACCATCTTACAGCGTTGTTGTCTATCGACCTTGCATGTTTTATATCCTACATCAACAGAAGGGATGTTCTGTCCGAGGAGTGAAGTATAGGGATGACCATCTTACAGCGTTGTTGTCTATGGACCTTGCATGTTTTATATCCTACATCAACAGAAGGGATTTTCTGTCGGATGAGTAAAGTATAGGGATGACCATCTTACAGCGTTGTTGTCTATAGACCTTGCATGTTTTATATCCTACATCAACAGAAGGGATGTTCTTTTCGATGAGTAAAGTATAGGGATGACCATCTTACAGCGTTGTTGTCTATAGACCTTGCATGTTTTATATCCTACATCAACAGAAGGGATGTTCTTTTCGATGAGTAAAGTATAGGGATGACCATCTTACAGCGTTGTTGTCTATGGACCTTGCATGTTTTATATCCTACATCAACAGAAGGGATGTTCTTTTCGATGAGTAAAGTATAGGGATGACCATCTTACAGCGTTGTTGTCTATGGACCTTGCATGTTTTATATCCTACATCAACAGAAGGGATGTTCTTTTCGATGAGTAAAGTATAGGGATGACCATCTTACAGCGTTGTTGTCTATAGACCTTGCATGTTTTATATCCTACATCAACAGAAGGGATGTTCTTTTCGATGAGTAAAGTATAGGGATGACCATCTTACAGCGTTGTTGTCTATGGACCTTGCATGTTTTATATCCTACATCAACAGAAGGGATGTTCTTTTCGATGAGTAAAGTATAGGGATGACCATCTTACAGCGTTGTTGTCTATGGACCTTGCGTGTTTTATATCCTACATCAACAGAAGGGATGTTCTGTCCGAGGAGTGAAGTATAGGGTTGACCATCTTACAGCGTTGTTGTCTATAGACCTTGCATGTTTTATATCCTACATCAACAGAAGGGATGTTCTTTTCGATGAGTAAAGTATAGGGATGACCATCTTACAGCGTTGTTGTCTATGGACCTTGCATGTTTTATATCCTACATCAACAGAAGGGATGTTCTTTTCGATGAGTAAAGTATAGGGATGACCATCTTACAGCGTTGTTGTCTATGGACCTTGCGTGTTTTATATCCTACATCAACAGAAGGGATGTTCTGTCCGAGGAGTGAAGTATAGGGTTGACCATCTTACAGCGTTGTTGTCTATAGACCATGCATGTTTTATATCCTACATCAACAGAAGGGATGTTCTTTTCGATGAGTAAAGTATAGGGATGACCATCTTACAGCGTTGTTGTCTATGGACCTTGCATGTTTTATATCCTACATCAACAGAAGGGATGTTCTTTTCGATGAGTAAAGTATAGGGATGACCATCTTACAGCGTTGTTGTCTATGGACCTTGCATGTTTTATATCCTACATCAACAGAAGGGATGTTCTTTTCGATGAGTAAAGTATAGGGATGACCATCTTACAGCGTTGTTGTCTATGGACCTTGCATGTTTTATATCCTATATCAACATAAGGGATGTTCTGTCCGAGGAGTAAAGTATAGGGATGACCCTCTTATTATTAGTCTATTTATCGTTTATGTGAATGCTGTAAAATGTGTGTTAACTTATTGAAGATAAATACCATTTTGTTCTTGTTTGTCCATCTTATAGATCTGTACGAACACAATTTTTACCAAAGTACTATTGTCATTGGCCTAATAATATCAAACTATTAAATTTACTACAAGCTTCTAGTAAGTCTCTCACGATCAAATTATGTAATTATGTAAAAGCTGCATGGAATATTCGATCTTATATAGTCTCATAACTTAATTTATATGTCATTGTATTATACTATTGTTCTCTGTTGTCTATTCATGTTTTATATTATGTAATATATGTTGTTAATTTTGCCATAGCATGTCAATGCTTTGCAATAAAGATTCATTCATTCATTCATTCATTCATATTAGTCAGTCAACACTTTGAGGAGAAAAAGAAAAAGCAAAAGAGGACCAGCAGGCAAAGAAAACAAAGAAAAAGTAAAAGAGAAAAATCTGATAATGGAACATGTTTAGCAAAATAAGAAGAAACATACCTGGATGAACTGCATAAGACACCACAGTATCGTCAAACCATCGTCTGTGAGCCTCTATTGTGAACATTCCGAGTGAAGCTTTACTCCTGGCGTAAGCTCCGTAGATATCGTAATTACGTAACGGCAGGTCATCGAAATCAAGTTTGCCCTTCTTAATAGCATCTGAGGCTATGTTTATTATCCGACTTGGGCCACATTTCTTGAGTCTTTCTTGGAGTAAGTAAGTGAGATAGAAATGTCCCAGATAATTGACCCCAAATGTCCGTTCGTAGCCATCGTCTGTAGTTGCTCGAGGTCCCATATAGGCTAAAATATAAAAAAAAGAGACCATTTAATGTAACTTGTAAGTAACTTTTTTTCCTCAAACACGGCGATTTTTGTTTCCATTGTTGGAGGAGGGTTAATCCCCGAAGGTTACATTCTACAAGTTATATGCACCAGGATAATGCTGTACGTTAGGGCGAAGCGAGTAATATATTGATATGTATATTATGTACACATGGTCCATATGGTACAAATAACGATGAATAGTAGAATTTTATAAAAATAAAAGGAAGACATGCCGGTCTTGTCCTCAAGTTTAATTGATACAAATCCGCTATATCACTTGATGTAAGAGGGACAGTAAGAGGGGATTTCATCCCAAATTCCCGAAAAATAAAAGTATTTTTTCCCGGATTCCGAAAAAATATAATGATTTATTCCCAAGTCCCGATATGATTTGTTTTACACGTAGAACAATATCTACTAACCTTTTCGCGCTATATACCTTAGATCGCACCCGTTTTTTTTAAATGTTTCTCGATGTTTTGTTGTCTTGTTCGTGTTTTCGTCGTTTATTGGTGTTTTTTTCATGGACTAATGAGTTATCAATTTTACCTTGGTACCTTCCGTCTATTCAATAGTCTTAGTATTTTTACTTTTTTCGGATTTGATTTCATATAAAAAGTAATTGAATATAGCCATTCTATTCTTCTAGCATACTAATATGAGTCGACAAAAATTACTACCACGTCAAATATCCCAAGTTAAGTATCTTTTACCTGCATTGTTAATCAGTACATGTAAAGCGGACTCCTTTGATAGAAAATCTTGGACGAATTCTCGGATAGAGCGTTGATTCCCGAGATCTAAATGTGAACAGTAGACAAACGGGTTTCCGGTTTTGATTTTGATTGATCTCGCGACTGCTTCACCTTTGATGTCATTCCTACATGCAATAATGACTTTAGCATTTCTCTTGGCAAGTTCGTATGCTGTGGCCTTTCCCAATCCAGTATTTCCGCCTAAAATATAATAAATATAGAAACCTAAATATGTAGTATTATTTCAAACAAATACCTATATATTGTTTCATCACTCATAATAAGATAAAGTGATACATATATAAAATACTGCTCTAATTAAAGTAATCTGTCTAAAAGAAAATAAGTGACAATAAGAAAAACGTAAAATTACGATGAATAAAAACTATGAAACAGGAATCCCAGAAAAGCCGGAATGTTCTAAGGTATCAGAAAAGCCGAGATGTACTCGTGGCATTAGAAAAGCCAGGGTGTACTTAGTGTAACAGATAAACCGGAGTATCCTCAAGGTAGCACAGAAATGGCAGTGTACTCAGGGTATAAGCGAAACAGGAGTGTACTCGGGGTATTAGAAAAGCAAGAGTGTACTCAGGGTATTCGGAAAGCCGGAGTGTATTCAGGGTATAAGAAAAGCCAGGGGTTGTTCTCGTGGTATCATAACAGCCATTGTGAACTCGGTATCAGAAAAGCCGGAGTGTACTTATGGTAAAAGAAAAGCTGGAATGTACTCAGAGTATCAGAAAAACAGGACTGACTTAGGGTATCAAAAAAACAATTGTGTACTCAAGGTATCAACAAAAGCTGGACTGTACTCAAGGAACCCGGAGTGTACTCAGAGTATCAGAAAATCAAGGGTGTTACCATGGTCTCAGAAAAGCCGGAATGTACTCGTGGTATAAGAAAATTCATTCAGAGTGTACTCAGGATGTCAGAAAAACTGGGGTATACTGAGGGTATCAGAAAAGCCGGAGTGTACTCAGGATATTAGGAAAGTCGTTGTTTTCTCAGTGTATAAGAAACCCAGTGGTGTACCAAGGTAAAAGAAACACTGGAGTGTACTCAGTGTACCAGAAAATCCAATGGTGTACTCATGGTATCAAAAAAGCCGGCGTGTATTCATAGTATCAGAAAAAACGGCTTAGTCGGAGTATTCTCAGCGTATCAAAAAAAGCGTAGTTTACTCAGGGTATCAGATAAACTTGAGTGTACTCATGGTATTTGGAAAGCTGGATTGTACTCAGGGTATCAGAAAAGCCAGTGGTGTTCTCATGGTATCTGAAAAGCCAGGATGTACTCATGGTATTAGAAAAGCCGGAGTGTATTCATGGTATCAGAAAAACCGCGGTGTACTGAGGGTATCAGAAAGCTAAACAGTCTTTATTCCGCTGGAGGCACCCATCGTTCGCAGCTGCTCGTGCAAGTTTAACTTCTGTTATTAGTCGAATTAGGAAGTTTTACAGTAATCTATATCATCAAATATTTACGTTGTCATCATAAACGATTAAGATATAAAAATGTAGTTTAGTGGTGAATTTACTAAAAGTCAATAACCTACAGGAATGAAATAGCTTTTCAGTGCCATGTAGTGATGTCTAGAAAACAAAGAGGTTGCTTATATATGTTTTAGCGTGACACTAAAGTATAGATATAAGTATACGTATCCTCCTCCATACAATATAGTTATCTCAAAGAAGTTGTTACAGTTATAAGTGAGCAGACAGCGCTCAATTTAAAGAAGCAACAAATATACCGCACAGATCTTTGTAATCATTATAAGCAAAGAAGCAACAAATATACCCCACATATCTTTGTATTCATAATAAGCAAAGAAGCAACAAATATACCCCACATATATTTGTATTCAATTTATAAGCAAAGAAGCAACAAATAATAATTTTCTAGTTTGAACGTTTCCTTGTAATTAATGTTTGACAATGTGTTGATTTAGTGTACATCTTTTAATGACATAGTGTATAATTATTATTACATAGTGTACATCTTAATGACATAGTGTATATTTTAATGACATATTGTACAAGCACTGTCTATTGTTTAAGACCTGTGTTGACCTTTACATATCACTTTGTTTTCCTTTTGTCATTGGGTTGCTGTACTCAGCAATTACGCATGTCTGACGTCTCGCTTTACAATTTGCCATATCTAAATGAGGAACAGGTCGGAGTTGGTAATAAACAGAAATCATTTTACAAATATACTGTTGTATAACATTGCCGGGGAAAATTTGAAGTTCTGTGCTCTACTGCATGATTAGAAGATATTCTTGATCAGATGGATTAAAACTAGATTTAAAAAAAAAATATATGCTTAAAACACTTTTACTACTTTGTTGAAAAGTTATGAGGATCATTGTAGGAAATTATTGCGAATCTACAGTGTAAACAACCATGTCAATAGCTCAAAAATGCACTATGGCCATATATTCTGAAGGTAAACCAGGTATAGCTTTAATTCAAGTTAAATTCAGTCAATGGAATATTTATTTACTGAATCTCCCCCTTTCAATAACATTTTTGTTTTACCATGTTTCAAGAGCACCTGCCATTATATAACTCGCACTATTTGCAACCTTCACTGTCAGACAATGCAATTTTATAATTGATAATGCAGAAAATATTTTCTTATCTTTGCTCTGATAAACTATATTGAAAATATCGGTAAACGGTGTTTACAGAAAATTATACAACAGTTGTTTATAATAAATATTTATATTTCTTTCAGGTTAATTAATATCGCTAATCAGAATGCCAAAGATTTGGATCGCACAGCTGTATGGAAAATTGTTGTATAGGCTGTTATGTTTTATGTTTTATCTTCATTTCTTACTATTTTTACATTGAAAACATGAAACAGATATTTATTTTGGAAACAATAAGGCACACCCGTACAAGCGTTCATCTTGTTAATAACCGATATATTTCACGTGAAAAGTTTGTTTTCAGATTAATATCACTATTTTGGAAGTTTGTTTGTTTGTTTGTTTTGTTTGTCTGACGATCGTTACATGTAATCAGAACAACATAATAATTTCGTAATTTCAATTTGAAGAGTCCTATAATAGACAACGAGAAACATGCTTTCTCTAAACATGTTGGGCGATGATATGTATATCAAATTAGTTTTTACTAGAATTTACAACATTCAAGAATCAAACTATTCATTTTTGTAATTAAATTAGTATGTAAAAGTGTTGACCGAAGCACATTTAGCAGACTGTCAACGCTCTTTCAACTACAAAAAAAAGTCAGACTCACAAATAAACTGACAAGGCGAATAATGAAAAAGACTAAAACACAAACAATAGAATACAAACCACAACAGCAACAAAATAAAGACTGAGCAACACAAGCCACACAATAAACCGGGATGATCTTGGGTTAGGAGATCCTGCTCCAAATGTGACACTCGTCATGTTGCTCATTTAAGTTCAAACCCGGTGTAAATCAATTAAGGATGTTAAAAAATAACAAGCTTTTTAAAAGACTGTTATGAATTGATAGTATATAAATAAAGAAACTAAAAAAGTAGAAAAAAATGGAGATTCCGTGTGCTCGTTTTCGAGATATAAGCCATTGAAAATTTGGAGGGAAATAATTCTCTCTAGAATTTTCATATATTCAACATTGGCACCTTATCTGTTTCAAAAACTATGAAAAAATAACAAGAATTCTATGAAATTTTGAAACATGGCTCTTCAAACTATATGTAATAAAATTATGAAAAGAAAAGTAGGGGTTAGTGGGCAATTGTTTTTAATGACAATACATGGATAAAACCAGAGGATTCCGAAAATCTGGCAAAACATAAAAAAATGGAGGAGCAAACATCCTCAAGTAAAATTTTCATAGAGATGATTTCAACTTCCCTACTTGGAACTCTGGATTAAATAGATTCATTGTGAGCAGCATAAACCGAATGCCCCTTATCAAAAAAGGCGGATCCATGATAAAATTGTGGTTGATTATTTAGGGAATCACCAACGCATGACTCGAGCGGGCACCCAATAAGGGCAGTCAGTGTCCCTCCCCCTTATGAAAATTTCTGGATGCTCCCTGGGCAAACTCAAGCTTTCGTTTGTTTTCCTGTGCGTTGCTGTAACGCTGGACATCACTGAGAGAACTTAATTGCAGCTGTATTTTAGATTTTATTAGGAAAGAAGTATAATAATTATTATACACTATATATACATTGTCTGAAAATTCGTACGAACCTTTAAAAGCATGAAGAAAAGCTAGGCTCACCGAGAAGATTTATCTGATGGAATAAAGGGTAATAAATGTTGTTTCAACGGGAACAGATATAGTAGTGTTTGAATTGTTCCAAATGATTTTCTTTCTGAAGAACAAATATACATTCAAAGATGTACATGAACCCTCACAAATTAACAAACATATCAACAGTTTGATTTTCGTTACAGCTAATTTCCTAATTTATGCAGGGTAAGACTTTGGTAAGCTTGCTTGGTTTGTTTGTATATTGACAATTGTTATAAGAATAACTTCAATCAAATTTAAATATAATATATACTTGTTTAATAATACCTGTCTATATTGTTTGCAGATGTCAATCTTAATGACAATGCTTAAGCTAACGTTTAAACAAACAAAGCAAGCAAGCGGCGCCAGCCAAAGTTTTACTCTGCTTGCATTAGGAAATTAGCTGTAATAATACACGAACTGACAATTACAATGTTACAACCTGTTAAATTGGAAGAAGCGTATGATAAGATGAAGATGGGCATCGAGAGAGATGTTTATTTACACCACGATGTGATTTATGAGGACACGTGGAATAGCCATCAATCGGTCAGAAAGTAGCCATTAATTTTCATGCTTAATTTGTTGTACTTACTGAAGAGAAATGAAAATTGTTGATATCTGTGCCGATAAATCAAAGGGGAAGTAATTATACCTATTTCTTCCTGTGTATATTCCATGTTTTTCTTCCATTAGATTTAAGGGGTATATTTCTTTACAAGAGTTTGATAAAACTTCTAAAACAGTAATAACTAAGTAGAAACATTTAAAACTAAGCAGTGCCGTGCAACGTAAATGATATACGTGAGGGTTTGGATGGGGTTAAAACAAAACAGAATGCTTGCAAAAAAGGAATAGAGAAAAACAGCATATAGAATTAAAAAAAATTTATCCCCCCAAAAAAAACCCACAAAAAACAAACAAAAAAAAAAAAAAAAAAAACCCAAAAAAACCCAAAAAAACCCCAACCAAACAATAAGAATAATCAATCACTCTTATAACACATCAGTCAACACATTTTATGCAATCCTTAACATAATCCATGTGTCAACTGATGAAGAGGGGACAATATAAAAGTACCTGCTGACATTGTCTGATGATCAAGATCATAACGAAAGCAATAATTTGTTTACGGTTGAAACCATACTTACTTAAAGTTATTCCAAAGCCACTATTATACATTGAAAAGATATATCGAACTACATTATTTGAAATGAACACACACATGCATACGCGTACATCTTGGTATTTTTTCTATGTTGCGAATATTGCGTTTTAACTTTTAAGCGTGTTATTACACTGATTATATTTTATTCTTGTATAAACATAAGAGGTTCCTGATTCGATTCCCGTCTGGGATGAAAATTTCAGGAACTGAATTTTCGGCTCTCCGTTGACACCATTTGCGAGTATGGTCTCGAGGAAACGATGATAGTCCGTCAAAAGGAGACGATAAATGGCTGACCCGTGTTAAGAGAGAGCCATATCTCTTGCACGTTAAAGACACCCTAATGCCGCTACAAGGCAGAACTCGCACCCGCAAAGTGGAAAGAGATTAATATAAGTTGCAAAACTTGTTTCCCAATCCACTATAAATAAATATTTTTAAACTAAACATAAGAGGAATTGGTATAATTGCCAGTGAGACAATTATCCATCAGAATCCAAATGATAGAGAAGGTTAGCAAATATAGGTCACCGTACGGTCTTCAACAATGAGCAAAACCTATATCGCATAGCGAGCTATAAAAGGTCTCGAAATGAAACCATTTAAAAGAGAAAACTTAAGGAGTAATTTTGGGAAAACAAAACAGCAAAAGAAAAACCAAATATGATTGCAACAACAAACAAAAACAACTGAATGACAGGGTACGACTTTGGGCAGTCACATGCAGTATGTATAGGTAAAATCTGTTGATGTTTCATTTTCATTACATTTTAAATGCAAATGTAATTAAAAAAAATTACACACAGCAAAATCATTGTCTACTTCGATGTAATTTATCTATTAGTCCGCAAAAGATAAAAACAACAGGTTTACAAGAATCTTATTGATTGGTTTTTTTTTATTAATGAATTTGGTATTTGATTCAGTCATAATTTTCTTATGTCATTACTAATTAGACCATAAATGTATGAATAAAACAGTGAAATCCGAGTCAATAGGTTCAAGGTATAATGGTAAAAGTTTTCATTAAACATAAGCATTTTTTAAGAAAATTTTCACTAGAGATATGAAGTAGCGGTCCCTTGGACCGATATTGAAATAACGGCTCAAATAACACAAAATGAGGTGGTTGGGTGTCTTTCGCCACCTTGAATTGTAAATAACATTAAACTTAATGTCTGCATTTCCATCAAATTAGTAAAATTTGATGAGGAATGTAGAGAACTAATCTGAATTTTCATTCAAAAGAATAAATGTATAAGATTCAAACTTATAATTTTTTTTTTACAAGTGTAGATTATTTTTGCTTGATTTTTTAAATGTTTTTAAATAAGCGTTTTAATGGGAGATATAACTCCGGAATAGTGCATTTCTGAAGGACTCTACATTAAATTTTTGGTAAATAATGAATAAATTCTATCATTTCTGATTTATACCATTTTAATTATACTTTTTTTCTCTTGTGTCTTTTGGTTTCTTACTGACTCACTAACTAACTGACTTTGAGATGCTTTCTTGATTTTCTGCTATTGCTGGAAAATTTCACGTCACTTTTTATATGTTTACCCTTTCGAAGCACCTAAGATAACTCCAAATTGTTTGGTAGCGTTCTTCATGCTCATGGTTTGGTTCTCGATGTTATGTTTTTTGTACTGTTGTTTATCTTTTGGTATCTTTCTTATTTTGTGATCACGTTGATAGTTGACTTATCAGTTTAAATGTTGCTTTGGTATCTTTCGCTTCTCCTTTAGACCAGATTTTCTCACTATATAATATAGGAATACATGGACATCTTCGTGAAATATAGGTTGTTTAATAGAATAAGACTTGACATATATCCTTCTTAATTTCCCTCCCCTTGAATCGGGGTATAATTTAATGTAAGCAAAACGTATATTCCTCAGTTTTAGCGGTATCCATCTTAAGATACAGGTAACCAGCATATAGTACGAACATAACCAGAATATAGTACGAACATCTGCTCCCTCCGGCAGTGATTTGGCCTGGGTACCGTTGTTAAAAAAATGCTTAAAGATTGCTTAACAAAGCATTTTTGACACATTTTGCAAAAAATTGACTGCATGAATGAGAAGGGCAATGTGACTTATAGTTCTTAATTATTTTTGTGAAATGGTCTCTGGAAGAGAATTCAGCATATCAACCCATCCCCTGGCGTTGGTTCGCACTAGGAACGATGGTTTACGACACCGATGTAATTTTTTGCAAACGTTTTTTTTTTTAAATGCTGTTAGGCAGCAACCATTTGATTTTCTGGGGGGGGGGGGGGGGCTATGGTTTTTTTCTGGACAAATTTTTTTCTTCGCCTATGGCGAAAAACAATCTATTTTTTTTTCGCGACAAGCGAAAACAATTTTTTTCTTTCTATTTTAGCATTACATATAGTGGCAGCTGAGGGTGAAACAAACAATTTTTTTTTTCTCCAAAAACTGGAAACAAACTTTTTTTTCCGAAAATCAAATGGTTGCTGCCTTATACATACCATTTAAGAATATAAAGCTGCATGGCAATATATAAAAAAAATCTGGTCACCTGTTTTGTGTTACAATAAAAATCTAGACAATAACTAACCTGTAATAACAACTGTTTTCCCTTCCATGCCATTTTTACTGGAACATTTAACCGTCCACCTAATGTATCTCCGTAGAAAGAACAGAGCTAACAAAATTATGGATATGATAACCGGAACTAGAAACGTAGGAGATCGGAATACGTCTTTCACGTTGCTCCCGATTTGTCTCCAGGTTGTACCGTTCACACTCCCGCCTTTCTTCATTCTCGATAGATATTTTATTGAAAAAAGATTAAGTAGATCTATTTATAAGTTTTTTTTATGTTGGCTAAGATTGCGTACCTTATCTATTTCACGTGCTGCCACTGTTTACTATCTAGCTGAATTATTTTGGCATGAAATGCTAGAAATTGCGTCAAATAAAAACATTTTTTTTAATGAAAAACTCATTATTTATACGTTATTGTTTATGTATAAAACAGACGGGAAAATAGTATTGATAGTATCATTGAATTTTGCAATGATTCAGAAGTTTTTATATTCAAATTAAGCGATATATGTAAAGGTACTTTTATTATTACAAATATTAAAGATTCCTGTATAAAAAAATAACACGCACAACCCTTTAAACATCTAAAAAGCAAATACAAATGATCGCGAAAACTATTTTTTTTAAAGTTATAAAACAAAGAAAAATTTAAAAAAAATAAAAAATGCAAAATGCAAAATGCAAATTTGATTTACACTTATGTTTCAAGAACTTATACTTTTGTAGAAGTTATAAAACAAAACAAAAATACAAATAAATTAAAAAAAAAAATAATACAAAATGCAGATTTGATTTGCACTTGCACATTTGTGTAAGGAATTTGCATGATTGTTTTAGCAGGGATCATTTCTTAGAATCAAGCCTATTGTATATAACTGTAATTGAATCCTGTAATTCTATTTATTAACATGTATATATATATATATATATGTAGAAATGCTTGCTCATTATCTGTACTAGCATTAATAAAATAGAGATAGGTTAGGAAACAACCATATCACTTCAAAAAGGGGGAGAGGTATGTTTTTTTTCCTAAAGAATTATTTTGATCAATTTGATGGAAACAAATATTCTGTTCAAGCAGATGACAAAAAAATTATTCTGAATGCAGATTTCCTCCATACCTTATAGTGTTAAATTATCTGACTCAGAAAAAAACCCAACCCATACCCCTTGAAGTTACATGGTTGCCCCCCTAGCCCCTATCATCAACACATTAGGACAAGGACAGTCCTAGCATCATCATTTAGAAGTATCACCAACACAATAGGACAAGGACAGTACTATCATCATCATTTAGAAGTATCATCAACACAATAGGACAAGGACAGTACTATCATCATCATTTAGAAGTATCATCAACACATTAGGACAAGGACAGTCCTAGCATCATCATTTAGAAGTATCATCAACACAAAAGGACAAGGACAGTCCTAGCATCATCATTTAGAAGTATCACCAACACAATAGGACAAGGGCAGTCCTAGCATCATCATTTAGAAGTATCATCAACGCAAAAGGACAAGGACAGTCCTAGCATCATCATTTAGAAGTATCATCAACACAAAAGGACAAGGACAGTCCTAACATCATCATTTAGAAGTATCACCAACACAATAGGACAAGGGCAGTCCTTGCATCATCATTTAGAAGTATCATCAACACAATAGGACAAGGGCAGTCCTTGCATCATCCTTTAGAAGTATCACCAACACAATAGGACAAGGACAGTACTATCATCATCATTTAGAAGTATCATCAACACATTAGGACAAGGACAGTCCTAGCATCATCATTTAGAAGTATCATCAACACAATAGGACAAGGGCAGTCCTTGCATCATCCTTTAGAAGTATCACCAACACAATAGGACAAGGACAGTACTATCATCATCATTTAGAAGTATCATCAACACATTAGGACAAGGACAGTCCTAGCATCATCATTTAGAAGTATCATCAACACAATAGGACAAGGGCAGTCCTTGCATCATCCTTAAGAAGTATCACCAACACAATAGGACAAGGACAGTACTATCATCATCATTTAGAAGTATCATCAACACATTAGGACAAGGACAGTCCTAGCAGCATCATGCATTTAGATGTATCATCAACACAATAGGAGAAGGACAGTCCTACCATTATCATTTAGAAGTATCATCAACACAATAGGATAAGGACAGCATTAGAATCCACACTATAGAACAAGGACAGCCCTAGCATCAATCCAATACGACAAGGGCACCAATAGCATTAACACAAATGGACAAAAACAGTTATAACATCAATAAACTAGAAAACGACAGCCCTAGCATCGACCCAATAAGACAAGGGCACCCAAAGCATCAACACAAAAGGACAAAAACCGTATTAAGATCAATAAACTAGGACAAGGGCAGTCCTAGCATCAACACAAAAGGACAAAGACAGTCCTACCATTAACACAAAAGGACAAAGGACAGTCCTATCATCAACACAATAGGACAAAGACAGTCCTAGCATCAACACAATAAAACAAAGACAGTCCTAGTATCAACACAAAAGGTCAAAGAAAGTCCTAGCATCAACATAAAAGGTGAAAACAGTCCTAGTATCAACACAAAAGGACAAAAACAGTCCTAGCATTAACACAAAAGGACAAAGACAGTCCTATCATCAACACAATAGGACAAAGACAGTCCTAGTATCAAAACAAAAGGTCACAGACAGTCCTAGCATCAACACAAAAGGTCAAACACAGTCCTAGTATCAACACAATAGGACAAAGACAGTCCTAGCATTAACACAATAGGACAAAGACAGTCCTAGCATTAACACAAAAGGACAAAGACAGTCCTATCATCAACACAATAGGACAAAGACAGTCCTAGCATCAATACAAAAGGTCAAAGACAGTCCTAGCATCAACACAAAAAGTCAAAGACAGTCCTAGGATCAACACAAAAGGACAAAAACAGTCTTAGTATTAACACAATAGGACAAAGACGGTCCTAGTATCAACACAAAAGGTCAAAGACAGTCCTAGCATCAACACAAAAGGTAAAAAACAGTCCTAGTATCAACGCAATAGGACAAAGACAGTCCTAGCATTAACACAGTAGGAAAAAGACAGTCCTATTATCAACACAATAGGACAGAGACAGTACTAGCATCAACCCAATAGGACAAAGACAGTCCTAGCAGCAACACAAAAGGACAAAAACAGTCCTAGCATTAACACAAAAGGACAAAGACAGTCCTATCATCAACACAATAGGACAAAGACAAGACAGTCCTAGTATCAACACAAAAGGTCAAGGACAGTCCTAGCATCAACACAAGACAGTCCTATCATCAACACAATCGGACAAAGACAGTCCTAGTATGAACACAAAAGGTCAAAGACAGTCCTAGTATCAACACAAAAGGTCAAAGACAGTCCTAGCATCAACACAAAAGGTCAAAGACAGTCCTAGTATCAACACAAAAGGACCAAAACAGTCCCAGTATTAACACAAAAGGACAAAGACAGTCATATCATCAACACAATAGGACAAAGACAGTCCTAGTATCAACACAAAAGGTCAAAGACAGTCCTAGCATCAACACAAAAGGTCAAAAACAGTCCTAGTATCAACACAATAGGACAAAAACAGTCATAGCATTAACACAGTAGGAAAAAGACAGTCCTATCATCAACACAATAGGACAAAGACAGTCCTAGCAGCAACACAAAAGGTCAAAGACAGTCATAGTATCAACACAAAAGGACAAAGACAGTCGTAACATCTACACAATAGGAATAAGACAGTCCTACCAACAACACAATAGGACAATGACACAATGAGCATCAAACTAAAACGTCTAAATATCAGCAAAATAGTAAGACAGCACGGAGCACCAAAACAATATGACTACGACAGAATAATAGGCCTCACACAGTCCAAGCATCATCACAATAGGACACACATAGTCCTAGCATCACGACAATATGACTTTGACAGCTAAAGTATCAAAACAATAGGAATAGGACAATCCAAAGCATCAACAAAAATAGGACAAGGACAGTCAACACATCAACACTAAGGACTATGACAACCCATAAGATCCACACAATAGGAAAGGACATGCAATACATCCACACAATAGGAGAGGGCATTTAATACATTCACACAATAGTAGAAGACACTAATAATCAACACAATATAGACATTAGGTCAACCCTTGCATCAACCCACTACGACTTCGTCGGCACAGTACTAGGACAACCCCAAGAATCAACACAATAGGAGGGCAACCATAGCATCAACTCGATAGAACAAGGGCACATATAGTTTCAACACAATAGGACTAGGGCCGCCCTAGCATCGATACAATAGGACTAAAACAGCCTTAACAAAAACATAGTAGGACTATCATAGCCTCAACATCAGCAAAATAGGACTACGACAGTTATTAGCATCACCACAATAATACAAAGACAGTCCTAGCATCATCACAGTAGGGCAAATACAGTCTTAGTTTCATCACAATAAGATTATGACAACCTAAGTATCAACACAATAGGACTAGGACAGTTCTAAGCATCAACACAAAAGGACAAAGGGAGTCCTAAAATCAACATAATAGAATTAGAATAGCCCAAACATCAACAATAGGACTGGAGGAGGTCAAACATCAAAATAAAAGTACTAAGACAGCCTTAGCATCACCATAATAGGACAAGAACAGCACAAACAACTAAGATTATAGGTCTGTGATAGCCTAAACATCAACACAAAGGGACTTAGACAGCATTAGCATCAACATAATAGTGCTAGAACAGCCAAACCTCCAAGACATTAAGACTAGGACAGACACACGTCAAAATAACAGGACTAAGACTGCAATAGCATCACCCCAATAGGACTATAACAACCCATAAATCGACCACAAAAGGACTAATAAAGCTCTAGCATTACCACATTAGGCTAAAATAGCCAAACCATTAAGACAAGACAGACCATGCATCATTACAATAGGAATAGAAAAGACCATACATCAAACACAATAGCACTAGGTTAGTCCTAGTATTCACACAATATGACTAAGAACAGACCATAAGAAGAACACAATAAGAAGAGGATAGCTCTATAATCACCACAGTAAGACTAGTAAGGCCATATCATCATTACATGAGACTAGCTAGAATCTTATCACCAACAGGCAACATAAAAGGACCAAAACAGTTCTAGCATTAATACAACTGGACCAAGACAGTCCTAGTATCAACATAATATGACAAGGACAGCTCAAACATTAAAAAACATGACTAGGACAGCAAAAGCCTCATCAAAACAGGAATAAGACAGCCATAGCGTCAATTTAATATGACAGCAATAGCCACAACATCAGCATACTGAGAAAGTACTTTTATTCGTGAAGAACTAAATTTCTCATTTTCGTGGTTTTCGTGGATGACTTTATCCACGAATTTACGTGTCCAACGAAATATAACAACTGTTGTCCAAATCAAGACATGGAAACATCCACCTTGTAGGTTTGACTATCGATATGGTCTAGAGAATACATTGAATATTGGCAAATCTACCAAATGCACTATGAGCTTCAACTGCAGGCATGATTATACCCATTTAATCTTCAACAGGGGGCTATTAGAGTGACAGCAAATTTGATTTTTCTGCAGAGGTCGAACCATGAACGGTTGATCAATTATTGAAACTACATTTAAGCTTAATACAGCTCTGAATTTGGATTGTGATTGAAATGTTGACACTGTATAGGTTTTAGACACAAAATGAATGTGGTCAAAGAACAGAAATATTTGAAATTGGACATTTACGTATTATGGTTCAATATCATAAATCTAAGAGAAATTGTTCAGCATACCAAAGAACCTCAAACATTAAATTTTTCATGAAATCAAACTAAAGATTGATTTAGGACCCTTTGAACCTCAAAATGGACCAATTTAATAAAGGAGCCCACAATCCAAAATCTCTAAATACATGGTTAGATTCAGCATTTTAAAGAATCCCATAAATTCATTTTTTTTTTATCTAACCAAGTTTATTTTGGACCCAGATTTGGACCAACATGAAAGCTGGGTCCAAAAATCTAATATCATAATACAGATTTTGATTCATCATTTAAAAGAACCCTATATATATTCAATTTAAATTGAAATCAAACACAGTTTAATTTTGGACCCCGATTTGGACCAATATGAAAACTGCGACCATACATCAGAAATCTGTTATCTTCAAAATGTATAAAAATGAACAGTTAATTCCTTACAATATGTATACAGTCCTATATAGCATATAACCATCAGCGCTTAAGCAACAGAAAATTTTCAAATAAATCTATCACTCAGTTATAAGTGTGAGATAAGACATTTGCCGTATGCTTTGTCATCTGATAACAGGAGAACATTATTAAAAACACTTATATAATTAATCATTTCTGTACAAAGAGAAATAAATCAATATCATTTTGAATACCACTTTTGAGTATTAAAAAGGGCGATAACTCAATGAGGAGAAAAGCTTAAATTGAGAAAATTGAACTTGACATTCATTTAGTCACAGGAAACAACATATCTAATTTAAAAAAAAAAAATCCCCAAAGCGTTTTCATGTCAATGAAAATACACTCATCATAGATACCAGGATTGAAATTTTATATTAACGCCAGACTCGCGTTTCGTCTACAAGAGACTCATCAGTGACGCTCGAATCAAACAATGTTAAAAAGGCCAAATAAAGTACGAAGTTGAGGAGCATTGAGGACCAAAAGACAGTGTTTGTTCTCCTCTTATATTTAATACGTTTCCCTCAGTTTTAGTTTGTAACCCGGATTTGTTTCTTTCTATCGATTTATGAGTTTCAAACAGCGGTATACTATTGTCAGCCACCCGTCCACCAAATCAATTACCGATATATCCTTCGAAAATCCAGTTAAAAACCTTAACTGTACAAATTTTAATTCTCATTAAAAATACTTTTGGTCGATAAAAGATTTCCGGTGATGATATGCAAACTGTTAATTTTGAATGCATTTCTTTCTAACACAAACGATGCAAACGGCTAAGCACGCACATGTTTTGATCATTTGTTTCTAACATACGTTTGCAAAGTTTACATAAACTTTGACAAACTATGCACTCGCTAGAAATGCGTCTACAGTTTGTCGTTCATCGTTTGACAGTACAAACGCTACATTTGTTTCATACTTCAACCTGATTATACGATGTATTTGTTTCTACGTTTGTAAAAAAGTCTGTTCACCAACAACATGTGCATGCATTATTGAAAGTTCAAACAGGGTCAGTTAACACTGATTAAACGATGTATTTGTTTCTACCTTTGTAGCGTTTAGACAACAACAACAAACACCACACAACGTTTACAAAATTTTGGTTAGAAAGAAATGAACTCTTAATATCCTCATGACGAACTGAAAGTTTTATATCCTCATAATTCATGTTATTTTCGAACGGGAAATTTCATGCTGGGCTTGCTTTTGGTAAAAATAAAAAAAGAATAAAATACAATTCATTTAAAGCATTTTTTTATGTAACTGTTTTCTTTAGTTGACATTTGTATTTTGTATTGCCTAATTAATACCTTTGATGGTCTTTAATCTGTTGATCACTCGATTTTGGGTAAATAAGTGTCATCACTACGATTTACACAGGTACACACATTTGCATGTTTACTTTGAAATTTTTTTTAATCGAGACAATTTGTGATCTTCGTTTCTAATGGCTTCAATACTCTATTTTTTGTCAGAAAACAAAAATTTATGAATTCAAAAACCAACAGACATGTAACTTTTGCTGAAACCACGAAAATTGATAACAATAAATTAAAGTTTTTTCCAATAATAGTCCGTCTTTTTATCTAGGGGTAAACTCTGGTACGATACCTATAATTCACTGCACCGCAAATAGAAGAGTCGAAATCTCCTAAATGAATACCAAGATCTTTTAGAAACTAGCTTGGAGCGCCACAACATAAACACAGGAAATAATGCACCAGTAAAACACCGCCTCGCCGCACACCTATATATAATTATATGCGAGAGGAAGTCGATATGCATATCGGTGACATGCTGGAACGCGGGGTAATTGAGCTAGCCGACGGCCCATGGTAGTCTGGGATCGTTCTGGTAAAGAGAAAAGGATGATACTACGCGCTTTTGCGTTGATTATTGCAAGGTTAACGATTTAACAGTAAAAGACGCATACCAATTACCACGCATCAATGGCATCTAGATGCAATCGTATGGAAATAAATGGTTACCCTCTTTAGACCCTGGTTTTGGAATACTGGAAGCTGGAAATGAAAGAGAAAGATCGCCGGAAAAATTTGCAAAGCAAGTAAACTTTGTTGTGCATGTCGTCACTGAGGAAGGAGTAGCCATGGACCCAGAAAAGATATAGATCATCAAGGACTAGCTCCATTCCAGTTGATGCAAACGAATTACGTTCATTCTTGGGTATATGTGGTTATTATAGGTACATACAACATTTTGCGAAATTTCTCCATTATCTTAAAGAAAAAAGACTGAAGTACATATGGGCAGCAAAGAATACTAGGAAGCTTTCGATGCATTGAAAGGAAAGCTTACACATTCTCGCTCATCCAGACTTATCTAGACCATTTATAATAGACGCGAGTAATAACGCGATTGGTGCTGTGCGATCACAGGAAATTGTTAGTAAAGAGAGATCCATTGCTTTTGAAAGTAGAACCTTATTAAAATGAGAACAGAATTGTTATGTCACCAGAAAAGAACTTGTATCGGTGGTACACTATGTCAAAAACTTTTCGTAATTTTCTGTATAGCCAAACATTGATCTTCGAACCGACCACAGCTCATTGCTATGGTTGTTAAACTTCAAAAAACCAAAAGGGACAGTTGGCAAGATGGCTTGAGGTTTTTTAAAGTACTTATGACATGAAAATAAAAATAAAAGTTAGCATTAAAACGCAGATGCGTTTAGTAGGAGTATAGTGATAGTAGCCCTCATAGAAAGACGTCGAAGGTAGTTTCATGATAACAAGACGTCAGGACACCTTGGCATTCAGAAAACACTTTCTAGAATCAAAGATAGGTTCTACTGGCCTGGTTTAGGACAAGGCCGTGTAGACCATATGGCCGAGTGTGAAGTCTGTGAGGAAAGAAAATGTCCAAAATAAACGACAAACGGGTCCTATGCAGCTGAAGAAATCGGGTTATAAAATGGAAAGAATTGCAATGGATATATTGCGAGAACTACCCAAAACCGAGAGGACAAGTATATTCTAGTCATGAACGATTATTACAGCAAATAAACTGAAAGCTTTCCAAATGCCTTACATCCTTGCATCTACTGTAGCCAATATATTAGTAACGGAGGTTATCACATACTGTAGTTCACTCTGACCAAGGCAATTCTAGATGGACAAGATTAGGACTACGCCCTATCATCAGTAGTGTAACGGAATGGTAGAATGATTTTATAGCACATTGACAAAAATGTTGATGAACACCATTCCTATTGGCACTGCTTAATGCCTTACGTTATGATGGCATATATATCAGCTAAACATGAGACCACAGGAGGTATGCCTAATAGCATGATGTTAGGTTGCGAAGTTGCCACACCAGTAGACCTTATGTATGAGATACCTGATTATTTGAAGAAAATTCCACAAAACAAATGAGCGTTGGAACTTCAAGAACGAATGGAAGAAGCTCACCACTTTGTTAGAAAACATGTAGGGCAGGAAAGTATTATGACAAGCAGTTAAACTGGAGCAAGTTTAGGAATGGCTTGAGATAGGAAAACTGTTTACATATGGTAATGGCTAGAGACTGGATAAAACAGTTATCATATGTCAATGGCTAGAAATTTTTGTTAAAACTGTTAACACATATCAATGGCTAGAATGTGGAGAAAACTGTTAACATGGAAATGACTAGAGAATCATTAAAGCCAATGATTTAAAGATGTGGGAAATGACAGAAGAAGAAGAATGTTTTTCTTTGAATAAAGTAAAAGTAAAGTGAACCAGATGCTCCGCAGGGCGTAGCTTTATACGATGCAAAGGTTGAACCCTGAACGGTTGGGGCAAGTATGGACACAACATTCAAGCTGGATTCAGCTCTAAATTTGGATTGTGATTAAATAGTTGACACAGCATAGGTTTCTGACACAAAATGAATGTGTTCTAATGAACTTAAAATTTTTGTTTTCTCTTAGAGCAATTCACTATGCTGTTGAATATTAATCCTCTCAAAAAAATGTTTGAAAATATTTTCTTTTTTATTTATGAAATTTCAAATGAGAAAAATTGAACCCAATTTTTTTAATCACATCCCCCTTTCCCTTATTCCAAAACTAATCTCAATTAAAATTTCTAATGGAGTTTGCAACAATAACTACTCATTTAAATACATCATAAAATATTAAGATGTAAAAAAAACTGCTTGTTATCACTGAATGGTAAAGATTATTTTAATTTATCAGTTGGTAGTAAAAAGTGAATATACATTGTATATTGTATATAACAAAGATTTAAGTTGATTCTGGACAAAGAAAGATAACTACAATTAAAAAAAAATCTTGCTATTGCACAATATTTTGCAATTAGATATTTCTTGCTTACTATTCTGGACAAAGAAAGATAACTCTAATTAAAAAAAAATTTGCTATTTCACAATATTGTGCATTTAGATATTTCTTGCCATTGCGCAATACTGTGCAATTGAAAAGACTTGCTATTGCACAATACTTAATATAATAATTTTGGATCCTGATTTGGACCAACTTGAAAACTGGGCCCATAATAAAAAATCTATAAGTACATTTTTGGATTCAGCATATCAAAGAACCCCAAGATTTCAATTTTTGTTAAAATCAGACTAAGTTTAATTTTGGACCCTTTGGACTTTAGTGTAGACCAATTTGAAAACAGGACCAAAAATGAAGAATCTACATACACAGTTAGATTTGGTATATCAAAGAACCCCATTTATTCAATTTTTGATGAAATCAAACAAAGTTTAATTTTGGACCCTGATTTGGACCAACTTGAAAACTGGGCCAATAATCAAGAATCTAAGTACATTTTTAGATTCAGCATATCAAAGAACCTAACTGATTCATTTTTTGTCAAAATCAAACTAAGTTTAATTTTGGACCCTTTGGACCTTAATGTAGACCAATTTGAAAACGGGACCAAAAGTTAAGAATCTACATACACAGTCATGACAGTTAGATTCGGCATATCAAAGAACCCCAATTATTCAATTTTGATGAAATCAAACAAAGTTTAATTTTAGACCCTTTGGGCCCCTTATTCTGTTGGGACCAAAACTCCCAAAATAAATACCAACCTTCCTTTTATGGTCATAAACCTTGTGTTTAAATTTCATAGATTTCTATTTACTTATACTAACGTTATGGAAAACCAAGAAAAATGCTTATTTGGGTCCCTTTTTGGACCCTAATTCCTAAACTGTTGGGACCTAAACTCCCAAAATCAATACCAACCTTCCTTTTGTAGTCATTAACATTGTGTTTAAATTTCATTGATTTCTACTTTCTTAAACTAAAGTTATTGTGCGAAAACCAAGAATAATGCTTATTTGGGCCCTTTTTTGACCCCTAATTCCTAAACTGTTGAAACCAAAACTCCCAAAATCAATCCCAACCGTTCTTTTGTGGTCATAAACCTTGTGTCAAAATTTCATAGATTTCTATTAACTTAAACTAAAGTTATAGTGCGAAAACCAAGAAAATGCTTATTTGGGCCCTTTTTGGCCCCTAATTCCTAAAATGTTGAGACCAAAACTCCCAAAATCAATACCAACCTTCCTTTTGTGGTCATAAACCTTGTGTTAAAATTTCATAGATTTCCATTCACTTTTACTAAAGTTAGAGTGCGAAAACTAAAAGTATTCGGACGACGACGACGACGACGCCGACGACGACGCCGACGCCAACGTGATAGCAATATACGACGAAAAATTTTTCAAATTTTGCGGTCGTATAAAAAATTGGTCACTATAAAAATAGTTGATTCATTTTATGGCTAATGAGAGCCAAAGAAAATAGGGTAACTGTTGATACTGTCAAAAGAAAGTGAGTATTAAATAATACGTTATATATCAGACATGCGTTTTATTATAAGGGAATCTTACAATAATAAATACATCTTAAATAACTTGATACTAATATAAAGGTACAGTATAAAACACATGCATAAATGCTTATAATAAAATAATTGGTCAAAACAAAGAAATCATGTGTAATTCGTTGTTTCAGAACTAATGCAATTTTGGGATGATATTTTCAAATGTGTTCTTTTTATTGTAAAATTATTATGATTGGTTAAAAACATCCTAAATCATTGAAAATTAACCAATGACATGACATTATTTTCATTTAGAGGTTCGAACATTGAAATTAACCATTTTTCTTTAGTTTCTGAAACTACAAATTCTTACAATTCCCTTTGGCAAGAAGGCCACAATATCCCATATAAGATTTTGTTTGAACTACTGATCTCTTTAAGGTATACCTTTCGTGTGTATTACAAAATATATAATTAAATAAAATAAAGGCTACAAGAGAGGATCAAGCTTTTTGTATCTAAATGTAATTAACCTTCATTAGGTTGTGGCCTTCTTAAATTTAGGAAAAATTAAATTAATATATATTTCATAAAATGAAACTAAATGGAGAATGTTCATTATATAAATGGTATAATAATTTGGGTAACAGATAGTATCATAAATTAATATCATGTGTAAATAAATTATTGACACCTTTAGTAACAAGGTTAGGGTTTATATAACAGTTTAAAGATGATAAATAGTACAACAGCATTGTAAAGTCAATCATAACTATTTCATCTGACAGTATGGTATAGCATGATATACAAAGTAGCAATTACTTAATTATTTTGTGTGTAGTGCTCCAATTTCAATCAAATATGTTCATAAGAGGTTTTTTTTTGTCTCTAATAATAACAATAACTATATTGAAAGAAAACCAATTATATAAGATAAGCACTCTAGGTAAATCAGTTTAAAGTCATGTGACCTTAAATTAATAAAATCGTAAGAATTCCTACATTGCATTCAAACATCACTTAATAAGATATATTCCAATTCTTAATTTGTAACAGTGCTTCTCTGTAAATAAAAGTTTGTGAATATCACAATTCATCCCAAAATTGGAATTGTGAAATTATGATTTAAATACTTAAAATTTAAGAATAATAATGTTGGAATTTTGACACTTTTGGTTTTCCATAACAAAAGGAGAAAGAATATTTTTTGATAATTTTTCATCAGAAAGGTTATAGAAAAGTGCATATAAATAAAATACAAGATGTTAATTAGGACAAAACAAAAGTTCTGTTTGAAAAAAAAGAATCAGAAAAAAGAGTCATTTTCATACAACTGTTTTATTTGTGACAAAATAAGTAAATACAACCATTTATCTTAATCATATGTTTGATATACAATACTACAAGAACTGGGGGGAAATTGTTAACTTATATATGAGCTGTGTAGGATAGAATCAACCTTATGCAAGTGCACATATACATGTATATGAATTTTGTTGTTTTTGAAACATTTAATTATGATATAAAAGATGGATATTGGTCTTTTTTGTAGGGTTTATATATCAACTTAATTTTCAAACAGTTAAAGATTTTTCCAACCCCAAAAAGTTAACCCATGAATTGTCTATTGATAATGGCACATTTTCATTTGCATTAGATCCATTTCTATCCAACCCAGCTCATAAATTGACCATACTATCTATCAC
Organism: Mytilus galloprovincialis; assembly: GCF_965363235.1. Classification (NCBI taxonomy): domain Eukaryota; kingdom Metazoa; phylum Mollusca; class Bivalvia; order Mytilida; family Mytilidae; genus Mytilus; species Mytilus galloprovincialis. The sequence goes on along the minus strand of NC_134842.1, from coordinate 72,271,445 downwards.
ATAATCTATAGGGACAGCTAGGGGCCAACTTCAAATTTATTATCATCTTTTTGGGGAGAATTAATAATAAATGCATATGAAGCTATCAGCTTAACACTGATAAATAGTAGCCAAAAAAAATATGTTTGTTCCTACTGTGCTAATATCTAAGATTATGACGAAACATTTACATACATGACAAAAATCTAATATATATCAACTTACAATCCTAATGATATTCGAAAGGGATTTATGTACATAAGTTTAATAAGTAGAATAATAACAAGAAAATCTTCACAAACTAAATTATAACAAAATCGGATGATGTATTCATATAAGAGAAAATTTTTACATACCTTGGATCTTCTATTGTATAAATAATAATAAGAAAACCAAGCTACGCTGGTTATTTAGTGTGCACCACTTTTTTTATGTTATTTCATCATAGACAGAAAAATATAACAGTATTTCATCAAGTAAAATAAATGGCTGCAAAAATTGCTAGAAAGGGTTAAAACCATCCCTAAAAATAGTTTGGTTTACAGTAATGTTATTTGAGGAGCATTAGTTGGGACACAAGTGTATGTGTGGTTAGGTAAAAGACTAAAACATTCTGCACTATGAAAAAAAAGGGAAGAAAATTGTATATGCACAACCCTTGACTAATTACAATAAAACATTGCCACTACTAAAATGTTTCTTTCATTACTTACACTTCCCCCTGTTTATATACACTTTGTCCCCAAAATACAAATATTTCTATAATAGGTCAACTAACAACAGACATAGTGTGTGTAACTAACTACACTCCCCCCTTGACATGTACATTTTGTCCCCTAAATACAATATTTTACAATAGGTCAACTAACAACACACAAAACAACAAATTAATACTTAAACATATAACATCATCAACAACAAGACATCAGTAGATAATTTGATCAATGTCTTTAGCTCTGAAGTGACATGCCACAAATATTGTGTCCTGCTAATATATGAAACACCACGGTGGCCTTTAAATTTTTCATGAGTAATTTTTCATTTGTTATTTCCCGAAAGAATTATTATTACAACCATAAAGTACTTTTATATTCTATGCCACGAAATAAGAGCCACTAGGACCTAAGAGGACAATCCAAGTTCTTTGATTGCCAAAGCTGCTGTTAATTTACTGGACATAAAAACTCACAATTTCCACTGAATAGGTTGATATTTAACAAACATTCAAAAAAGATTTCATATTGGATGACATAATTGCAGTGACTAAATCACCTACTGATTTCATTGGCTGATGATGGTGACTAGTATGTTACACTGAAGGTCACATGATTGCAATATAAATTATAATTGGGCAATTCTGATCAGTGGGTGGAACTTAAAATCAATCATTGGACAACATTATTCTGTCTCAAGTTTATCAGCAGTCAAATTTATAAACAACAATGTGATTACAACATCACACATTGCTATTCATAACAAGACTGTTTTACTGTGTAGTTGTCATTATACATCATTCCATCCCAGTAGATTGAAAGAGGTGGATATATATAGCAAGGGGAACAACTCTTATAAATCACTATGTTTCTGTTCACCATTTTTATTAAAAGTATTTCAAGCTTACAAAAAACACAGAATATTTTTGTTCTGTTTCATACCAATGCTTTTTTAAAAAGCATTGAAGAATCTCACTATGACAAACACATTTCTGATTTATAAAGAGTTATCTCCCTTCATCCAGGTCTATCAATACCACAACAACTTAACTTTATCATTTCAACAATGACAAAATTTTTAAGGATTTATTTTTTTCATGGATTCAAATTTCATTGTTTTTTTGGCGGATATTAGAATTTTCGGTTTAGCAAAAGTCTGACTAAAAGCCTTTACAAAATTTGTACTTCTTTGAACATTTGAATTCTTGGTTTACCAATATGAACGAAATCAAAGAAAATTGGTATTCCATAAATTATGATATATCCAGAGTAACTTGTACCACACATAACTTATCCAAAATGAGACTTAGATTATTGGGTGAATTGTAGTAATATGTTACCTTTCAGATTTAGCACTTACATCAATTATGTACAATTTATTGTTCATTTACACTGAATTAAATGCCATAAATATGTTTAAGATCAGATATTAAATCAAACAGACCTTACACCTTTTTATGAATAAGGCCAGTACTGCTATTTAAACATATAAAATAGTGTCACTTAACAAAACACATGGAAGCAATTCTATTTTTTAAAGACACAATTAGGTTGAGCAATTACAAATAACAAATTTTTGGGGTTTTGAATTAAATGTTAGTCTAAAGCAACAGTTGAATTTGATTAACCATGCCTAAGGACTGTTCTCTTTGATCAGAAACACAAAATAAAACCTTTGAGGCGTTAATAAAACTTCATGTTGGAAGAATCCTTATCATAAAGCACCTATTGTTACATAATGTATAGTAGAAAGAACTTTTAAAGAGAATTTCATGGTATAAATACATTTACGATTTAGTCTTAGTGTAAAACTACAGTTAAATATGATTAACCATGGCTTAGGGCTGTTTTATTTGACTTGAAACACACTAGATCTGGTCGATTAAGGCATTGAAAGTAAGCTTTAATTTTGAAGAATCCTAATTTTAAAAGCACCTATTGTTACATAATGTATAGCAGAAAAAACTTTTAAAGAGAATTTCATGGTATAAATACATAAAAGTGGAAGGATTAAAAGATGATTTCAACGAAACAACAACCAAATGGATTAATAGATGAATTCTGGTTTCCTTTTACTAATGTCATAGTGTCTACTGTTAACATGAAGTGATGTAGGATTGTTGTATGAGAGCTGGATGGGTTTCTTCCATTTCTTTATTCTTTAATTTTTTAGATCATATTTCTCTATGCAGCCAACTATTCTCTTTTCATTTTTTTTGGCCTAATTTTTTGCCTATTCTTTATTTTTTATCCCCTTATTCTTAACTTTTTGTCCATTATTTTCAATTTTGTAAATCCCATCCAGATTCTTGTTAATATATGTATAATGAAACTAATAAAATGTTTACAATTAAATATCTCTATAGCATTTATGTTTATCAAAAAGCACTGGTATTCTTTTTTCAGCTTAAGCTACACACCAATATTGCCAAACCTTAGAGCCATGAATGTTTAAAAGGAAGAGATTTTATTGAGAGAAAAGAAGTTTTAATTCTTTTCGTAATGTGACATTAAGTCTCCCGAAAAAAAGCTTCAAAATGGTTGCTGCACAAGTTTTATTTCTTTATTTAAGTCTTTGTCATTAATAATGTTGCTAATGAAAAATGATGAAGGCATGAAAAGATAAAAATATCAGCAGTACCCTACAATGAATCTGATCTTGCCATTTTCAATTAAATAAATTACAAAATTTTAAAACTACATTAATAAAGGATTTCTCAAAAGTTTTCCTGTGGAGTAATTAAGACTTTTGAGACAACCCCCAAATGATAAAATCTCATAGTTTATATTGCACATTTCACTGAAACAACGTGACTAATTGTTTAACAGCTTTAGCGATATCGAATGCCCCTTGCATCACTTGTTGAGTCCTGTAAGGTTCACCGTCACCTGTTTCGTAACATTCTTGTTGTAAGCGCCCAGCACTCGTCACTAATAAATGTAATGCACATTTTACGCTCTCAGATTTCGGCTTCTGAAATTAAAATTATATATACATAAATAAAAAAAACAAAACAGTGAAAATTACAAAGGATGAGGCAGTTAAAGAAAGATATCAAATTTTAAAAGCAGGAAAATCATCAGAGCCAAAGAAAAAAAAGGATAAAAAAATTGAAGAAATCTAAATAAATATTTCATTTCCTGACCTGCATAGCGATTCCCCTTATATTAGGAAATATTCTATTAAGTTGGATAATATAAGTAATTACTATATCTAGTGTAAGATACACTTGTATGTCATGTGTGGTAGGTTATGCATTTACTTTTTTTTCTATAAATAATACAATAGTTTTTGTCAAGTATGATTGATAGGAAAATCTTACCAAAAACATTATTTGTAATGCTTTAGCTGTTTCATATTTTGTTCTGTTATAAATAAGAATGTTAGTTTTCTCTTTTGAATCATTTCACATTTTTATGTCAGGGCCTTTTAAAGACGACTATACTGTATGGGTTTTTCTTATTGTTGAAGGTTGTACGGTTGCTTATCTTAGCTTACATCAACTTCAGTTGGTCTCTGATGTATACTGGTCTCACTAATATCACTATGTACTACAAATTATTACATTGTTACTCATATCGAGATTAGCTGACAATCAATTAAGATTACTGATTTATACAAAGATAAGGAAAACTTACAATAGGAAATAATGAAGCCATTTCTGTAACAGCGTTATGGATCTTATCTGCACAAGGTCCAAAACTGTAATATAACAAAGTACACAAATCTTTCACATACAGTTAAATAATTCAATATGCAATACATGTATTTTTCCAGAGAATTTGTAAATTTGATTGGGCATTTCATAATTATATTTAATTTCTCAATAAAATGTCAGTTCCTGACTACACTTACTTATGTAGACAAAAAGTGTGTCTGGTGTACTAACTTATAATCCTGGTGCTTTTAATAACTATTTACTTCTTGAGACAATGCAAATGAAAACCAACAAATAGTTTTAAAATATAATTCATAAATATATGGTTGTAAAATTGTATGGTTCTTTTTGTTACTTTATAGGAATATTAACATGTTGACCATGCACACTTTTAGTTTATGATATACAGGCTTTGGTCAACACTCAACTCCATTTAGTAACAAACAAGAATGTGTCCATAGTACACGGATGCCCCACTCGCACTATCATTTTACATGTTCACTGGACCGTGAAATTGGGGTCAATACTTTAATTTGGCATTAAAATTAGCAAGATCATATCATAGTTAACATGTGTACTAAGTTTCAAATTGATTGGACTTCAACTTCATCAAAAACTACCTTGACCAAAAACTTTAACCTGAGCTTCACACTATCTTCTTCTTTGTTCAGTGGACCATGAAATTGGGGTCAATACTTTAATTTGACATTAAAATTAGAAAGATCATATCATAGGGAACATGTGTACTAAGTTTCAAATTGATTGGACTTCATCAAAAACTACCTCGTCCAAAAACTTTAACCTGAAGCAGGAAGAACGAACGGACGAACGAACAGACTAAGGGAGGCACAGACCAGAAAACATAATGCCCCTCTATTATCGTAGGTGGGGCATAAAAAAAGGATTAATATGAAAATACAAAAAAAAGCATCTCAAATAAAGTTAAATACCAAACTTCAGGAAATTCTAAATTGTAGTTTTTGAGAAAATGCAATAGAAATGTAATTAAACAAACTCAGGTATACACAGAGACCAACAAATTGAGGGCATAATCAGGGCATTATTATTTTTTTTTTGTTAAAATCATTTCTCAAACATTGGTACCGTTTGCCTCTCCTTTTTATAAATATATATTTTACTGCCTAAATTATGTATTCCAAAAGTAAACAAATGGAATTACAGAACTTTGAGTAAAATTCAAGACAGAAGGTCAGTTGACAAAAGGCAAAATAAAAAGCTCAAAAACTTCAAAGGGAGACAACTGGACAGGAAGAGAAGGAAGCACTGGTATTATATCAACCTGTCATGTTTGCCTGTTTGTCCAGACTGATACAGTTCCTGAATATTTTTGGTGATTTTTTCCGTCTTTTCCATAATGACTTCCTGCGACGGTAAATCTGGATCAATCTCATGTATGTTTCCATGACAACTATTTAATTCATCATCGTCCATAAAATGGTCTGAGAAACTAAAAATAAAGAAAATTAAACTAAAGTTTCATGACTATTTTTCATTTTCTTTTAATACCTGCCTTCAGAACATATCCCCCACTCAATAAAAGAAGGTGACAAAAATTTCAAATATTATATAGATATATGAGTATGACATTTTATATGTGTGTTTCCGGTAAACAGGAAATAGAATTTATTGCGCTATTATCAACAGACAATGAGGTTGGACAGTCATACCTTTGGTTTATTGCACTATTATCTAGAGGCAGTGATGTTGGACAGTCATAATGAGACACATCTTGTCCTACGGGTTTCTGAAGTTCTGCACTTGCTTCATCATGAAGGGAAGGAATTCTTTCTCTTTCACACTGAAACAAAAAATTAAACCTTAATAATTAAGTAAAGATAAATGTAAGAAAAATCAAGAAATTCAAAATTACAATTTCATATTCTTGTTGCTCTTTTAGTAGTGTAAACCGGGAAATTTTTGCGCGTCTTCATTTCTCGATTTACTAACACAATCCAAGTTCGCGCCGTTTAGAATTCGCGATTTCCCTGTGGTCTATATAAATATTTTCATAAATGATTTTCAAAAGTGAACAGCTATAATATATCCTAAATCAAGTTGTTAAATCAATCATAAATGTTTTGTTTTCGGTTTATTAATCATGTTAATGTTAAAGTAGATTAAAAGTTTGTCATGTTTGCTTGTAAAAACACATACACAATATCAGAAAAGTAGACCTAACTAGGACTGAATTAGAATAAAATGCTGTCCGGATTAATGCTAATTTTTCTCGATCGTTTGATCTGATTAATCTGTATAGTAGATTCAACGGGGTGATACTTTTATTACTGATTGACATGTGTCATTAACATAATGGTAATGAGTGTTGTTTACATAACAATATACATAATGATCGCTTATGAGATTACTGATTTGAGTTAAAGACATGACTTCTAACATTGCTTTTCATTACGATATACAGTTATGATTTCAGTTATAAATGTGTCGTCTATAAAATCAATTTTATACAATAGTCCTATAGATATTCTATCCACATTATGTAGATATAAGAAGATGTGGTATGAGTGCCAATGAGGCAACTCTCCATCTTAGTCACGATTTGTAAAAGTAAATTGAATAAAAAGAGTTTACTTGATATTTTCGCTGTCGTTTTATTTTCGCGGTTCAATGCTTACGGCAAAAATAGCGAAAATTAAACTACCGCGAAAATTTCCCTGTTTACAGTATTTATAAATCCCTGACTTTTAAATCCTTGGGTTTGACTTTTTCTAACACGGTAACATCAGAATTGTGCTTCAAACATATCACATTTATAAAGTATTATTTTCATGTTCATATTGATATAAAAATAAGAAAAAAAGGTATGATGATGTCAATGAGACAACACTCAAAAAGGAACCAAATGACAAAGTAATTAATAACTATAGGTCATCGTAGAGCCTTCAACCATGAGCAAAACACATACTGCAAAGTTAGCTATAAAAGGCCCAGAAATGAGGAATGTGAAACAATTCATACAATACTTACCCCTTCTTCTTGCATGTGAAGATTAGAAAATGAATGAGCAGAAGGCAAAGAATCTTTAGACTGACTCTGAAAAATAAATGAAGTGTGTCACCAGATTTTTTATGTTATTGGGTTAACATTTGTTCTCCAAAAGGCCTTATAATAACAAGGTGCTTTATTCTAAACAGAAAAGATTTAATTATAAAATTATTTTGCAAGTGAACTTTTTCTAATTTAGAGGTTTTGAATTATAAATCATGACATTTGGTCAAATGGGATGTTGCTTACCAAGGACTTTTCTCTTCATTGTTTTCATTATTTAATGAATGGTTATTATCTATTTTGAATTTATTGAACCATAAAACTAATTCTTGACTCTTCACATTGAATAATCCGCGAAGCGGATTATGTAAAATGTGAAGAGTAAAAAATTAGTTTTATGGTTCAATAAAATCAAAATAAATTATTGCCATTCATTATAAATAAATTTCTATCAAAACTAAGGCTCAAAGAACTTTTTATATTATTTATATAAACAATAACAACGTACACACATGTTGGCGTATGAATACACAACGTCAAAGTGGGCATGTCGCCATCAAAATTGACAACATTGAAAATAAAACTAATAATTTTAACCAATCAGAAGACAGTAAAAACACAAAATTTATTTATTACGCAGAGTTGTCGTATTTCAACTTATGATTTTGAATGACAACTTGGTGTACTTCACCTCTTGTCAAACAAAGTGTTTTTGTCAGTACAGTTATTTTTAGTGTGAACTTTATCTCATTGAGTGGTTTTGAATTTTCTTCTATACAACTTGACCTATCTTTTGGGACAATCTCTGTTGATCTCTGGGCTCAAACATGACCTACCTTTTGGGACAATCTCTGTTGATCTCTGGGCTCAAACATGACCTACCTTTTGGTACAATCTCTGTTGATCTCTGGGCTCAAACATGACCTACTTTTTGGGACAATCTCTGTTGATCTCTGGGCTCAAACATGACCTAACTTTTGGGACAATCTCTGTTGATCTCTGGGCTCAAACATGACCTACCTTTTGGGACAATCTCTGTTGATCTCTGGGCTCAAACATGACCTACCTTTTGGGACAATCTCTGTTGATCTCTGGGCTCAAACATGACCTACCTTTTGGGACAATCTCTGTTGATCTCTGGGCTCAAACATGACCTACCTTTTGGGACAATCTCTGTTGATCTCTTGGCTCAAACATGGACTGTGGCCGAGTTGGATTTCTAATGGGACTATTCTGGACATCATCAGACTGACCATAACCATTAGGTAATGTCTGAATATGTTGCTGAGTATGTTCTCTTAAGATTGTGATTTCTTTGGTTAATTTTTGGACCTGCAAACATCAAAATTCAAATTCCTTAAAATGTTTGATAGAAAAACCATGTAAGTTATTATTTTGAAGGTAAGGTAGAACTCACACTTCTTCAGAATCATTTTATAACTGATGGTGAGACTTAAAAGATAAGCACTTGTTGGCTTGCTGTGCTATTATGACTCACAATCCAAATTCCAACCCTTCCTGCATGTTGTAATTCTAATATTGTGAATGAGTTCCATAAAATTAGCATGAGACAAACTTGTTAGAACAAGCATTCTGTGAGTATTGCATGGCAGGCAATACATAGTCCCTTACCGGTTAAAAATTCATTGTATTGGAACAAATTCTTACTTGAACTTTAAATTGTAATGGTGTAAGCTATATAACTAATATCAAAGCAATATCTTCAAGCATGACGAAAAAAAGTGTTGAAACTGATTATTTAAGTAAATATTCGAAGTCAAACGACCATAACTCTGCACAAAATCTTAAGACCAGAACAAAATTCAAACTTGATCAGTAACTTGTCATGATAAACCTATATACCAATTTTCAAATCAATATCTTTAAGCATGAAGAAAAAAAGTGTGAAAAACTGATTTGCCAGACTAACTGACGGACAGACAGACAGACAGACAGACAGACAGACAAACAAACGGATGGACGGACTGAGTGCAAACCTAAAGTTCACTTTCACTTCCTCGTTATGGAACTAATAAAGAAACCAAAATGGCAGTTGAGCACATTTACCATGTTAACAATTACTTACAATGTTGACTATAGTAGGGGCATAAAAATGAAAATTGCTGTTTCATCAACCTTTGAAAAAATGGAAAATTACAGATGATGAAAGCAAATATGTAAGATACTTTTGAGAATATCCAGGACACTAGATATCTCTTTTATATACATACCAGTAAATGTAGATCATCTCTCTCCTTGCGTAAATCTTTGTTCTGTTGTAGTAACTGATGAACCTGACATTCCATGGAACCTAATTTTCTCTTCATCTGGAGAAATTCTTCTGTTGAGACAGGTCCCTCTACTACAGCTTCATGATGAGGCTACAATGTAAATAAATTCTTGTTATTGACATAAGGTTGTCTTTCTTCACATAAAGTAAATGAAAAATACAAGTGACATGGGTAATTAATGTATTATTTTAACTTTATAAAAGTTAATACATATTTTCTCTCTGATTTCATGACATTTATTCCATTGTATACTGCTGATTATTAACATTATTTGAAAGCAAATTATTTTTTCAACATTTTAAATAAAAGTATTTATTCAACAATTTTTTTTTTAAATAAAAAATTTATTCAACAATTTAAATAAAATTATTTATCCAACAATTCAAATAAAATTATTTATTCAACAATTTAAATAAAATTATTTAGAAAATTAATTTGTATGTTTCTCTGGCAATACAATTTTGTTACAAAATTGAGAATCAATATAAAAATATTATAGCCCCCTCCCCCTTTCATTAAATAATAAGAAATTATAAATGAAAAAGAAGGCAAACTTACTTGATGTTTGAGCTTGCTACTGGATATACTGAGATTATCTATACTACTATAATCTTCATCCGAGGCAACAACATCATACAATGGCTCTTCATCACTGGCAATACTGTTAATCTTCCTTCTAAGGGGCATGGGACTAGTCGGTTTCTCTAAAATATTCACAAACAAAATTAACTGCACTGTCAATCCAGAAATTATTGCGTGCATTTATTATTGTGACTTTCAAACAAGTGAAACTGTGAGCTACTGTTCAACAATGATACCCCTGACTAAATATTTCTGTAAACAGAAAGTTGTAGAGTGATGAATCTTAAAACGTATTACATGGTATAGTTGAGTCATATAAACCCTGAAACCAAAATTAAGAATTGCTTGTATTAAATAATAAAGTTTTAGAAAAAAAATGAGACAAAAAAATATTCATTGAATGGATGGATGGATGGACGAACGAACAGACAGGCAGAGGTAAAACAGTATAACCCAACTTTTTTTAGAGGGGGTATAAAAATTATGGACCAAAAAGTTGGCGATTTCAAGAAAAGCTGCATATGAATAAGATAACTGATTAACAAATCCTGAATTGTCGAAAAAAAAATCCCGCCAAATAATTTAAGGTCAGTGAAATGATTAGAAGTGTGCATACTAAAGTGAATAGAATTGTATGTCTTTTCTGTTATTAATTCTATAGATAATCAAACCAGTATCAACCTCCTTATTTCATCCTCGAAGAATTTATATGACATAAAGATAAGGAGATTTGGTATATAGATATAGGAAGATGTGGTGTGAGTGCCAATGAGACAACCCTCCATCCAAATAACAATCTAAAAAAAGTAAACCATTATAGGTCAATGTAGTGCCTTCAACACTGAGCCTTGGCTCACACAGAACAACAAGCTATAAAGTGACTGTCAATAAGACAACTACCCACCTAAGTTAAAATGACTGAGATATGAGCAATTATAGGCAAATGTAAGGCCTTCAACAATGAGAAATACCAAAACTAAAGCTATATTTATAAGTTCCTGACATGAAGATTGTAAAATAATTCAAATGAGAAAATATGACTGGCTTATCTATAACAATACAAATTATGAAAAACAAATATGACAAACATAAACAAATGACAACAGTTAACTACAGGCCTCTTTTCTATATTTAAATTTTAAATAAAATTTTGGCCATTAAAATATCCAGTTTTTAAACAGTAACCTTACCATGTAAAGGTGAGACAGGTGATGTTACTTTACATGTAATACACCACATATCCTACTACTACTACACCCCTCCCTTCAAATTAAATGTTTTAAAATTCGCTATCTAGGTATCATTGGTTTACAAGTATTCTAATATCTATACAACCTTTTTATTTACACAAAGAAAGTTTGTCATACAATAAATGATTCAGTTCCTTCCTATTAATAAAAAAAAATATTCATTTACCTGTTCAATTGACAAATAAACAAACAGGTAAAAACTCCAAAAATATCAACATCTGTAACATGACACTATTAATTACAATGTAACAAAATTACACCCCGTCAATGCAGAGATTTAAAACTTAATGAAAACCTGTCAACACTGAGATTTAATACATATCTTTTTGAAACTTAATTACACCCGGTCAACAGTTGAGTTTTAAAATTTATCTTTTTCAAACTTAATTTCACCCTGTCAACGTTGAGATTTAAAACTTATCTTTTTCAAACTTAATTACACCCTGTCAAAGTTGAGATGTAATACTTATCTTTTAGAAACTTAACTACACCATGTCAACGTTGAGATTTAAAACCTAATCTTTTTGAAACTGAAATTACACCCAGTCAATGTTGAGATTTAAAACCTTATCTTTCTGAAACTTAATTACACCAAGTCAACATTGAGATTTAAATCCTTATCTTTCTGAAACTTAATTATACCCAGTCAATGTTGAGATTTAAAACCTTATCTTTCTGAAACTTAATTATACCCAGTCAATGTTGAGATTTAAAACCTTATCTTTCTGAAACTTAATTATACCCAGTCAATGTTGAGATTTAAAACCTTATCTTTCTGAAACTTAATTATACCCAGTCTATGTTGAGATTTAAAACCTTATCTTTCTGAAACTTAATTATACCCAGTCAATGTTGAGATTTAAAACCTTATCTTTCTGAAACTTAATTATACCCAGTCAATGTTGAGATTTAAAACCTTATCTTTCTGAAACTAAATTATACCCAGTCAATGTTGAGATTTAAAACCTTATCTTTCTGAAACTTAATTATACCCAGTCTATGTTGAGATTTAAAACCTTATCTTTCTGAAACTTAATTATACCCAATCAATATTGAGATTTAAAACCTTATCTTTCTAAAACTTAATTACACCCAGTCAACGTTGAGATTTAAAACCTTATCTTTCTGCAAAACTTAATTACACCCTATCAATGATGTGATTTAAAACCTTATCTTTCTGAAAACTTAATTACACCTTATTAATGCTGAGATTTAAAACCTTATCTTTCTGAAACTTAAATACACCCTATCAACGTTGAGATTTAAAAAATTATCTTTCTGAAAACTTAATTACACCTTATTAATGCTGAGATTTAAAACTTATCTTTTAGAAGCTTAATTACACCCTATCAATGCTGAGATTTAAAACTCATCTTTTTGGAAACTTGATTACACCCAGTCAACACTGAGATTTATGAAATTAATATTTATCAACTTAATTCAAATGTCTTCATGTTTGTTAAATTATGTCAATATTATTACATTGAAGATGTCATACAAACAGAATTTTTCAATAATTGAGGGGATAACACGTTTATGTGGACTCCGGGATCAGGTGTTTTTAAGCTAGGGATTTCGGGACCCTTTCTGGATCTGAGAATTCTTTTTTCAAATTTCTGGATGTGGGGATTTAAATTAATTTAAATTAGGGACTTTAAGATTTCGTGTTTTTAAGCCCAGGATTTCGGATTCAGGACCCCTCCTACCCCCCTCTAATTGTATCATTTTAAATGTTTTTTTATACACAAATTGTATTTTGAATAAAACAGCATATTCTGACTGCTATAGGTCACAGGTTTGAGCATCTATAAGGTTGGTAAAGGTTTGATGTGCGATTTGTTTTGGTAAAAATTTGTCATTTAAAGCATTTTTTAATCGCTGCATATATGGAATACAACATTTTTTTTTTGGTAAATATGTGTTTGCCTCAGAGATATCAATTTTTCAAAACTCATTAAAACTAGATATTTACCTCATCAAAAACAGTAATTAATTTTTATGGTAATACATGTACATCAATACTGTGGATTCGTTAGTATTCGTTGGATACCAATTTTCATACATTTTTTTAGTACAGATGAACCACAAAATTAAATGATCAACCAATGACAAATGTTATGTAGCTTTGAATCAAGATGTCGGCAAAACCACAAAATTACTTAATCCACAAATTTGTAGGATTTCCTTAATCCACGAAAATTGGTACCCACGAAAATAAATAAATCCACACTACATCAATGATACAGCAACACAAAGAAGGACACACAAATTAAATTAATCCTTTCTAGTAATATATCACAATAATAGATTTACATTAAAACTATAGTCTAATATTTTTACCCCAATATTAACAAGTTGTAGATTGACTACAAAACATTTGATAAAATCACTGATCTTCTTTGAGATCAATCAACCAATAAAAACTTAAGGACAAAAGTTAAGGCCTATCATATATCAAGAGTATATATCTAGTTTAAAATTATACACTTAATTATTAAATTTTAATGTATAATTTCATTCCATATTTTTATTGCGATTAAATCTTTGTCATAAATTAATTAGACTGCAACTATGTATAGTTTTGAATTAAAGAGATAGGGAAGGACCATTTTTTTTTTTATTATTCACACTTTGAAAGTTTCAATGTTTTTTATATTGTCTTTGAAATGGACTGTTGATTCTTAAATAAAACTTAAAAAACTTCAGTTTAAACATTATTATTGTTATTTTTTAAAGTTAGAAATAAATATGCAATCAGATTAGAAACGGAATGTTTCTGATAACATGAAACTGATCAGAAAATTCACTTCACAATAGTATGTGGTCAACTCAGGCATGGGTTAAACTTTTTATTTAAAAAAGAAAACATGACTTTGGGTATGATAAATTATTAATTTATTTAATGTTTCATTACCTGATAATCACTGTTTTGATCACAATAAATTAGGTAGGTCTTTAACCATAAAGGTGATCATATTTCAATAAATCACCAAATTACCTGCTCTACTGAACATTTACTACCTGTCTGTATTAGTTAACATGAAACAAGTGTAGACACATGCAAATGTATTGTTGACATAATGACAAGTGTGGACACTCAGAAATGTCTTTTTGTTATAATGACAAGTGTGGACACTCAGACATGTCTTGTTGTCATAATGACAAGTGTGGACACATGGAAATGTCTTGTTGTCATAATGACAAGTGTGACACATGGAAATGTCTTGTTGTCATAATGACAAGTGTGGACACATGGAAATGTCTTGTTGACAAAATGACAAGTGTGGACACTCAGAAATGTCTTTTTGTCATAATGACAAGTGTGGACACTCAGACATGTCTTTTTGTCATAATGACAAGTGTGGACACATAGAAATGTCTTGTTGTCATAATGACAAGTGTGACACATGGAAATGTCTTGTTGACAAAATGACAAGTGTGGACACTCAGAAATGTCTTGTTGACAAAATGACAAGTGTGGACACTCAGAAATGTCTTTTTGTCATAATGACAAGTGTGGACACATAGAAATGTCTTGTTGTCAAAATGACAAGTGTGAACACTCAGAAATGTTTAGTTGTCATAATGACAAGTGTGGACACATGGAAATGTCTGGTTGACATAATGACAAGTGCGGACACTCAGACATGTCTTGTTGTCATAATGACAAGTGTGGACACATGGAAAAGTCTTGTTGTCATAATGACAAGTAATGTCTTGTTGACATAATGACAAGTGTGGATACTCAGAAATGTCTTTTTGTCATAATGACAAGTATGGACACTTGGACATGTCTTGTTGTCATAATGACAAGTGTGGACACATAAAAATGTCTTGTTGTCCTAATGACAAGAGTGGACACATGGAAATGTCTTGTTGACATAATGACAAGTGTGGACACTCAGAAATGTCTTGTTGACATAATGACAAGTGTGGACACTCAGACATGTCTTGTTGTCATAATGACAAGTGTGGACACATAGAAATGTCTTGTTGACATATTGACAAGTGTGGACACTCAGACATGTCTTGTCATAATGACAAGTGTGTACACTCAGACATGTCTTGTTGTCATAATAACAAATGTGGACACATGCAAATGTCTTGTTGACATAATTACAAGTGTGGACACTCAGACATGTCTTGTTGCCATAATGACAAGTGTTGACACATGGAGATGTCTTGTTGACATAATGACAAGTGTGGACACATGGAAATGTCTTGTTGACATAATGACAAGTGTGGACACTCAGACATGTCTTGTTGTCATAATGACAATGACATGTTGAATGTCTGTAAGTTTAATTTCAATCTGAACTCAAGAAAGTTAAAACTTAAAACTTGATCTGAAATTCTATTCATAATCATCTGTGTTCAGTCCATTAAGCGCTTACACAACAGAATGAACCTGGAGCTAGTTGGAATATAAAGCAGGAATTGTAATATATAGTTCTTCATGGTATATGACTACTTTGCAATAAATATCATCTTTAAATTAAAATCTGTCCAAATTTCAGCTTTTCAATTGCTGCTGTAACCTTCACCTTGTCATATTGACCTCAAAATCAATAGTTATCATTCCAAGGAACAGTATCAAACTAACATGACTAAGTTTGGTAATAATTTGATGTATGAATTCAGAAATCATTCCAAATCCAAATAATTTCTAAAAATTTTAATTTAATAAGTTATGCTGAATTTGAACTTTGTTTCAATGACCTCAGAATCAAAAAGATTTTTTTTTTCACAGTAAAAACTTTATCCACATATTGGAAAATATCTGATATATGGCTGGAAGATTTTGTTTGGAATAAGTTTTTCCAAATAACAATCTATATATAGGAATAGTGACTTTTGACCTATATATATCTATATTTTTTTTAACCAATAGGATACGTGGTAAAGATTTTTTTGAAAGCAACAAAATGTCACTGAGACAGTACAGATTAGTTAACTTTGTCCCAACTTCACTAAACATTTGGAAGACACTGGAGTGTGACTAATTTATGAGCACACAGTTGAGATGTTAAAACATAAACTGTACCTGTATATCTGAATATACAAATATCATTGAAGTCACTAGGACTAAATAAGGTCTGTAGAAGTTTGGACTAAATTAATTACCATGTTCATAACAAGTTTAAGACTTACTTTATTCTCTTATCTTTTAAAGCTTTTCTAAATGAGCATGTGATAGATCTGAACCTTTTTCAAGAAGTTTGCTGGAACCTTATACCTTATTCTGTACAGCTTGTCATGAATCCTTACCTTGTTCTTTAGGGGTTTGTGTTGGAGACATGGCTCCTGTTTGTCTTCTTTTGGCATCACTTAAAATATCTATCACAAGGGTAGTAAACTCTCTGGCATTAAATCTGGCAAGTTTCTGTCGACCCTGCAAATAAGTATAATGTGTTAAATTCTCCTAATTCTCAACCCAAACATTTGCCATTTTTAACGTACATTTTAATGAATGGCTTTAAATCTGCAGTTGACATTTTGTAACGGATGAGAGTTGCCATATTGACTTACTGAAATCCCATAATCAATGATAAGTGTGAGATAAATGAAATATAATCAACACTACCTCTAAAACTACATTTTTTTTAGATATCATACAGATTTGTGGTGTACAAGAAACAGAATAACTGTCAGCTTGAAAGTTTTCATACATTTGACACAAGAGGTTAATGTGACAAGATCATGACATTTTATTGAATTTTTATTTTCTCCTTGTTTTCAAAATTCCAATAGGGAACATACTTTATATAACTGTATCAATAAACCAATCTTTCAAGTTTTTTCGCCCATTGGCCTTTTTCTTTATTTCTCCTCACAACTACATGGCTGACATTACATTTTTCAATCATTTTCATTTTGTTTTCATTTTCTGTAAAGTTTCAGTGATCTTGGCTGAAAACTTTTAGAAGAGCTGATTACAAAAAAAAGGTACACACCTTTCTATAACCACCAACCTGCCCAGATATTCCCACACTTTAATTCAAAACTAAAAAGAAATGGTATGATTGCCAATGTCAACCACTAGAGTTCAAATGAATTTGATGTTATCAATTAGAGAGGTGTATAGCCTTCAACAATGAGACAAACTCGTACTGTACAGTCAAATATAAAAGGCACAGACATAATAAATGTGAAACAATTTAGATTTTGGACTTGTCTAAACAAGCCAAAAATAAGATCAATCATTTAGAGGTTTAGCTTGCTATTAAATCAGGTTTAATCCACCATTTTCTATATAAGAAAATGCCTTTAATTTTTGTGATGTTACTATTTACATAGCTTACCTGATTTCTTGTTGCAGAGAAATCTGGATTTAGAGGTAGAAATGGAACACCTTGTCGATCACTGACAACAGCAGAATTGTCATGTGACTGACTCCAATCTATAAATAAACAAAATTTCAATCATAAGGGATATTGACTCTGAATAAATTTTTATCATGATTTCAATGTAAAATTTCATCGATTGCTTCTTTTAATTAGATAAAGTAAATATATTTTTCTGCCAAGATCTTTTTGTTAATTAAACATTCTTGTCCTTATATCGTTGGTGGAAAGTTGTCTAATTGTCAACCATACCTTATTTTCAAATTGAGATTGTTTGCACAGTATATAAACCCTTATTTAGTGCACCTTAGTAGCAATGATGTCAATAACTGTCCTCTTCCTCAAAAATGTGACCTACCAAATTAGACTTATCGCCTGATACTATCATGGGCAACACAACCGTTGCCACACATAGAGCAGGCCTTGCGGTCATAAAACTTTCGAGCACGATTTTTGTACTCAGACTCAAGAATCAACCAATCAAAATACTGGATTTCATGTTTCGAGCATGATTTTTGTGCTCCGAGCACTGAGCAAAGTTTTATGTCTTCAACCCCAGGACTTACCTGACCTTAAGTTTATGCAGACTGTTATGTGTCATTTTTTTGCCATGAAATACTCAGTTTGTTTTTTTGACATTTAAGTTTAACTCTTCCTTTGATCTGCTTTCTTTTGCCTCTCCTTTTCTGGTGGTATAAATCAACTTAAAATCTGGGTGTAATACCACCAAATCATGGAACGTCACATCCGCTTGTATACGAAAGTAGGTCGAAAAAAATATTCCTTTGAATTTGACAGTTGTAGGTAATTAATCCCTACATTTTATTGCAGTAAAACCATTTCTGTATCATAAACATATGTCTTGGGTATTTCAAAACACCATTATTTTTTATTTAGGATTTCTATAGAAAATTTTGTAATCTTGAGGTTACATGGTGACTAAACCTTGTACACAGATAAAATAAGGGGAGAAATTTGATTGGTTAACTTCCAATGATGGTTATTTTCTTATATGCAATGAAATGTTATGTGAATTTTTTTCTATAGAACTGGACAGGATAAAACTTTACTCATGCCAAGTATTTTTTTATTTGAAACAAAGATAAATTCTGCACATTTTTTTGAAAAGTGCAAATTTAACTAAGACTAATAGGGGAAAATCAATGGTGGTATTACACCTCTATACTTGAGAGAAAACATAAAACTCTTCTCCTTCCTTTTTTAAAATGTGTGTGTGTGTGTTTTATAATCTATACTACTAACGCTCATCATTTTCTCGTCTGTCCACTTCATCATAGACATCCATGGCTAATTCTTCAAATAAATGATTCGGCAACTGAAAAAAAAAGATATACAATTGGATTGAAAAATCTCCTCTTAAATAATTAATAATGTGTAATTTAAAAAAAGAAAAATGATACAGATATCCAATTTTTAATAAAAGAACAGAGTACTACTGCAATAACTAAAAAAAATACTTATTTTTGTTCTTTAAAATTTGAAATTAATATTTTTCCGAAATGAAGGCTTGAGAGCAAATGCAATGCGATTTCCATTATCATTTCCAAGGGGCATAACACTTTTAAAAGTATTCAATCTGCACTGATTTTTGAACTAATAAAAAACAGATAATATACATCTATTATGACAATAATCTGGCCAAAACTTTACATGTTAGAGTGTTGATAGACAATTTTTTATATAAATAATATTTCCATGGGGCATAACTCTTTTAAAGATTATTAATCGGCACTGATTTTCAAACTTGTCAAAGACATTGCTTATATTAGCCTATCATTTAAGTTTCATAAAATTCTGGCAAGAATTGAACACATGGAAGAGCTAACAATGCAGTTTTCCATACAATTTATGTTTTCAAGGGGCATAACTCTCTAACAATAATGATCAGCACTATGATAAACTTGACCCAGACATTTTTCCAAATAAAGATTTGCTGCCAGGAACTACTTTAAATTGTTAAAATTAAATCAACTCACAGCTTGTAATTTCAGCTTTGCTTGTTTGGCCAACTCTGATAAATCCAAACTACTGCAAAAAAACAACAAAAAACTTTCAACATGTAGATAAGTGAAATCATTGTTTCACAAACATGCTAACCTTTCTAACGCAAAATTTTTAATTTTTACATGTAAACATTGAATACTTTATTTATTAATGTATTTTGTTATGTTTCTTGGCAAGACAATCTGACATGCATAAATATTTTCCTATAATAATGCAAAATAACTTTCCAGATTTTCTTGTGATTTCCTTTATTAATATCTGTTATTTTGTAATTGATTTGATAAATTTAAGCTTACTGTATGGCCACTTTATCTGTTTTAATGATGCCTGACTATGTGTTGTTTTTTTGCTGTCTTATTGATTTAAACCACATGTATTCTTATGTGTAGTTTTTAATTTCTTTACAATTTTGAAGCCATTATTGAATTATCTCCCTTTTGATGTTAAATATTCTCAAGTCTCCAGTTCGGAACCTTGTCAAGGAAAGATTATTATCTCCCTTTCATTGTACGATATTCTGTCTGCAGTTCGGAACCTGGTTAAGGTTTTGATGTTTGTATTATTAGAATTTAAGTTAGGCCACAATTAAAAATATTTTGGTTTGTCCAAACCCTACCCAAAGGTTGAGATAGCGGGTAGGTAGGCAGGCATTTTCTTTTTTGTTCTTTTTTTAAAGAAATTGAAGTATCAGATGTTTATTAGTCTTCATGCCTATCTGATTAAAAAAAACTTCTTCAAATCAGGACAATAAAAGAATTTGAGTAGGCAACTTTTTTTCTGGGTAGGTAGTGTTTGGGCAAACAAACCTATTCTTTTTTATGGCCTTGTCATGAGGAAACAGTTGAATTTATCTTAGAAAGACAATGAATACGGTATAGATCCTTGCATACAGTCATATGGTGACCAATAATGTCAAGTATTGTTTTCAGGGATTTTCTTTGACTCTTTACAACTTACCTGTCTGCCATTTCTGGGATAATAAAATGTATTCCATTCTTGTGATCTGGAAAATATATTCCTAAAATATTTAAGTGAAGCAGAAAATCAAAGTAAAAGCACTTTATATATTATGTTACTCAGTCAATGTTTACCTGAAAACTTTGTAAGTGAACATACACATAGACATTTAATGAATACCGAAATAAAATACTCTTGATTTATCATGCATAATTACTGAGTGACAAAGTCCAAAAGATTAAACTTGACCTTAAAATTGAGCATGAGAACAAAGCAATATCTTAAAATTTTATAGCTTATACAATACAGACTTTCAGTTGTAGCTTGTTCCTGTGTTACATATTAGTTTTTCGTAATTTTTGTGTCACTATGATATAAATGTCATTCAGATAAATGAATCAAAATACCAAATATTGCTGACTTATTAAGTGTGGTAACCATGGTAACTAATTCATAGATTTACACTTACCTGGCTTTCTTTTACACACATAGTAAGCTAATCTATCTGTTAGTTCATAATGTAATTCCAATATTCTGTCTGCTAAATCTATGTACAACTCGGCTCTGTAAAAAATAAATCATGATTTTAGTGGCTCTGTGTTGTAAATTAATACAATTTTTCAACATAAAACAAAGTTTCTTTGGTTTTGTCAATGTCAGAATTTGTCTCAATAATTTCTATACTTCAGGGAATAATAAGGAAATACTTCACATGACCAAATGAAGTTTCCCATTGGAATTATAGACATACTTAGCATGAGATATTGGAGTTTTCCCATTGGAATTGTGGCCATGATAAATTGGAGTTTTCCCATTGGAATTGTGGCCATGATAAATTGGAGTTTTCCTATTGGAATTGTGGCCATGGTAAATTGGAGTTTTCCCATTGGAATTGTGGCCATGATAAATTGGAGTTTTCCCATTGAAATTGTGGCCATGATAAACTGGAGTTATCCCATTGGAATTGTGGCCATGATAAATTGAAGTTTTCCAATTGGAATTGTGGCCATGATAAATTAGAGTTTTCCCATTGGAATTGTGGCCATGATAAATTGAAGTTTTACCATTGAAATTGTGGCCCTGATAAATTAGAGTTTTCCCATTGGAATTGTGGCCATGATAAATTGGAGTTTTCCCATTGGAATTGTGGCCATGATAAATTGGAGTTTTCCCATTGGAATTGTGGCCATGATAAATTGGAGTTTTCCTATTGGAATTGTGGCCATGGTAAATTGGAGTTTTCCCATTGGAATTGTGGCCATGATAAATTGGAGTTTTCCCATTGAAATTGTGGCCATGATAAATTGGAGTTTTCCCATTGGAATTGTGGCCATGATAAATTGGAGTTTTCCAATTGGAATTGTGGCCATGATAAATTGGAGTTTTCCCATTGGAATTGTGGCCATGATAAATTGAAGTTTTACCATTGAAATTGTGGCCCTGATAAATTAGAGTTTTCCCATTGGAATTGTGGCCATGATAAATTGGAGTTATCCCATTGGAATTGTGGCCATGATAACTTGGAGAATTACCATTGGAATCACAGACATAACAAATGTCAATTTTCCCATTGCAATCATGAACAGAGTTTTCCTACTTACTCAATTGGAGTTTTCACACTTTCTTAGCATGATCAATTGGAGTTTTCCCATTGGAATCATGAATAGAGTTTTTGAACTTACTTAGCATGATCAATAGGAGTTTTCCCGTTGGAATCATGAATAGAGTTTTCACACTTACTTAACATGATCAATTGGAGTTTTCCTGTTGGAATCATGAATAGAGTTTTCACACTTACTTAGCATGATCAATTGGAGTTTTCCCGTTGGAATCGAAAGCACCAGGGTCAGCTCCATAAATGACTAGAAGTTCTACTTGTAATGGCTGTCCACTCTGAGCAGCAACATGGAGAGGACAATTACCTTTCTCCTACAAAATATAATACAATAGAAAAATAAAAATGCTCATTTTTATTTTATGTGTTACACATTTGTTTTTCGTTCATTTTTTATATAAATGAGGCCGTTAGTTTTCTGGTTTGAATTGTTTTACATTATCATTTCTGGGCATTTTATAGCTGACTGTGCGGTATGGGCTTTGCTCATTGTTGAAGGCCATATGTTGACCTTTAGTTGTTAATTTCTGTGTCATTTTGGTATCTAGTGGAGAATTGTCTAATACCACATCTTCTTTTTTATATCATGTACAAAAATGTGAAATGCTAACAGTAACTACTCCAAAATTAACTGCTAACAATTGCATTTGTCTACTTTATAAAAATTGCACATTTTTCATTTGCCAACTTCATCAGCTGTGTGTGTATTAAAGGATTAAACTTTCCTTTATCTTTTTTTGTTATTTAAGGAATGTTATATTCTTGACAGATCTTTGATAGATTCTATTTAATTTATTCACAACTTTTACAGATTCAATATTTAGATTGTGACCTTTGAATATACTCTTGTCTACTGCTGAATTTGATTTGATTTTTGATGTTTTAAGGTGGTACCCAACACTTTCACTAAAATTAATTTGGCTCGTTTAATTTTCATAAAATTTTGACAAAGTATTTACTTAGACCCTTTGACAAAAATATAAAACTTTAAAATTTTCTGAACCAACTGTTTTGTTAGAAAAATTACACTGTTTATATAGCAATTTGACAAACACCAATTTTGATCATTGAGAAGCTTAATATTCCTTTTACAACACAACGTAATTAAAACGTTTAGCTGACTTTACAGAGTTATCTCCCTGTAGTGTTAGGTACCACCTTAACACCACAATCAGCACTACTGGCTGGCTATTTCCTGGAAATAGTTTTTATAGGTGAAGGAAGCTGAACTTTTGACAGGAAAATGGAAATCCCACTGTCGAAGACTGTATTGTCTGGTAGAAGTGTTTTATTCTATTTGTTTGGTTTCTGTCTTTATTTTTCTCTTTTCTAATCCTCACACCAACTTACCGGATGAAAATAATTAGGGTCAGCTCCTTTGGAGAGAAGTCTTAAACATGTTTCTAAGTTACTCGTTCTTACACTGGAGTGAAGTTGCTGAAATACAAATATACCATTCTTCATTGGTGAGTTAATAATATGAGCATCATTGATTCTGCTCAGTATAAAGTAGAAGAAAAATACTCAGGAAAAGGTATGATTTAGGCTAGAAAATAGTCTTATGATCTTTTCTTCATTTCCAATCTATCGACAAATGTACAGTTCATAAAGATAAGGAATTAAACGTGAAGAAAAGTAGAAGCATTTAAATGTTAACACTCACTGATTCAGCACACATTTATCAAGGCTTGGAAGCAATATTTTAAAACAAAAGGTATCTTTTTCAAGTTTTGGCATATGGGTTTTAACTAAAACAGAAAAAAAAATTAAACATCATCTTTTGAGTTACTTCCTTTATCCAGATTATCTTTTGAGTTACTCACCTTACTCAAATCATCTATTGAGTTAACATCACCATCTTTTTGTTTATTGATAAACTGTAAAAACTGATATTTGGACCGAATGAATTCTGCCTTCACAGGACTGTAAATATAATAAAATTATAAACATTACAAATGCAATTGTCCTCAATAGCAAATGTATGAATGCCCTATACATAGTACTTTACAAGCAGAGTGCCTGAAAGTAATCTATTAAATGTGTAACTTAAAAGATCAGAATATGGACTAAAATACAAAATATGACATGTATGATTGGCAAATTTTTCCTTTGCCTGTTTGGAAAGTTTTGGTAGTTTAGATTTCAATACTTTGGAATTATCTTGTTTTTAGACAGTCTTTGTTAAAGCACTGCTGATGAAGGTTATGTAGAAAAATTGCACAACTTTCCTACAAAATTACAAGTCAGGCAACTTGCACATATTTTTACTGGCTTTGTTTAAATCTGAGTTAGCTGTTTGAAGAATACAGCAGTCCCTTAGCGAAAATTTTTTAACCTATCTTTGCATTGCGCATAGCTAGTCCAGTAGTAACTGGGGTAATGTTTTAATATCATTAAGTTAGAGGTCTACCCGGATATACCCCAGGGCTAAGTTGTTTCTAAATGCTTAATGACAGGTTGCGGTTTAATGACCCTTGGTAGCAGGTTCCAGCTCTTTCAGAAGATCCATACTAATACTAACTGCACTTGGTCCCTTGGGCCTGGTTTCTTTTCCCCATGTTTACTCTGTGAAGGGTCCATACTTACTGTACTTGGTCCCTGGGGCCTGGTTTCTTTTTCCCATGTTTACTCTGTGCAGGGTCCATACTTACTGTACTTGGTCCCTGGTTTCTTTTTCCCATGTTTACTCTGTGAAGGGTCCATACTTACTGTACTTGGTCCCTTAGGCCTGGTTTCTTTTCCCCATATATGCATGTTTACTCTGTGCAGGGTCCATACTTACTGTACTTGGTCCCTGGGGCCTGGTTTCTTTTTCCCATGTTTACTCTGTGCAGGGTCTATACTTACTGTACTTGGTCCCTGGTTTCTTTTTCCCATGTTTACTCTGTGAAGGGTCCATACTTACTGTACTTGGTCCCTTAGGCCTGGTTTCTTTTCCCCATGTTTACTCTCTGAAGGGTCCATACTTACTGTACTTGGTCCCTGGGGCCTGGTTTCTTTTTCCCGTGTTTACTCTGTGCAGGGTTCATACTTACTGTACTTGGTCCCTGGTTTTTTCCCCATGTTTACTCTGTGAAGGGTCCATACTTACTGTACTCTGTCCCTGGTTTATTTTCCCCCATGTTTACTCTGTGAAGGGTCCATACTTACTGTACTTGGTCCCTGGGGCCTGGTTTCTTTTCCCCATGCTTACTCTGTGAAGGGTTCATACTTACTGTACTTGGTCCCTGGGGCCTGGTTTCTTTTTCCCATGTTTACTCTGTGAAGGGTCCAATAATGAATGTTCCCATATACTGTTGGCACCATGATTTGCAAGATGTTGTACCATCTACAAAACAAATTTCAACAGTTTTACATGTTTGTCTGTTTTACATGGAAGTTACAGCTATCCTTTTAATAATACTAATTCATGTACAAATCCCAAAGAAATTTCTGATCATAAAATAATTTCACATTTGTATTTAAGTTAGTAATTATATGTTATAATGTATAAATATATCATGTTTCAAATTGCATATTTCAGGTATGAAATTGACATATTAATTCCAATATAGCATTCAATCATTATCTGACCAATAATCTCTTCTTCTATATTTTTTTTAATATTGAGACAGAGCTTATTGACATGATGGATGCTATGCAATGTACAGAAACCAAGCATTTTGTTTTAGCTAAGGTAATTATTTCATTAAAGATTGATTATTTCAAAATCTGATCATAAGAATTTTTCTCAACACGATCAAAACATTAACATCTGGGAACCAAACTTGCAACAGAAATATGGAAGGATGAACAAAAAGAGTTACATGTGCATCACTTTATTCCCTCTCTACAACCTCTTAATGATGGGGTCTAAAAAAGGCAATTCAAAAGTATCATGTGTATGGGTGTGCAACAGTCGAGAATATAACTCTTCATAAAATTCTCTTGTTATTTCAAATTTAAAGTATTTAACTTACAGACAATAATGTCGGACTCCATTGTCCTTTGTTGAGTGATTTTATCTGTGAAATGTGACGACCAAGACTTCTATGTACACTACAGCACTCATCACAAATTAGCACTCCACGATTTATAGAGGCCCATGTGGGATCTGTAAAGAAATTAATAAAATATATTATACTATATATTCTGGTTTAACAAACTGTAAAACCCTCATTAAAGTAATTAGTGTCATTTTATGCACTGTATACGAAGAAATTATTGAGAGGTTTTTGTTAGCGCAACTACTGCGTCTGGGTGTATATCGCAATAATAAGAACTTGTATTCTGACATCTGACACATGTCTTTGTATAAAATAAAATTGAGAATGGAAAAGGGGAATGTGTCAAAGAGACAACAACCCGACCAAATAAAAAACAACAGCAGAGGGTCACCAACAGGTCTTCAATGTAGCGAGAAATTCCCGCACTGGAGGCGTCCTTAGCTGGTCCCTAAACAAATATATACTAGTCCAGTGATAATGAACGCCATACTAATTTCCAAATTGTACACAAGAAACTAAAATTAAAATAATACAAGACTAACAAAGGCCAGAGGCTCCTGACTTGGGACAGGCGCAAAAATGCAGCGGGGTTAAACATGTTTGTGAGATCTCAACCCTCCCCCTATACCTCTAACCAATGTCGAAAGTAAACGCATAACAATACACACATTAAAATTCTGTTCAAGAGAAGTCCGAGTCTGATGTCAGAAGATGTAACCAAAGAAAATAAACAAAATGACAATGCAGCTTTTCATGCAATCGCAATAATTATTCTCACATTTTATAAATTTGGTCTTAATTCATGTAATTGAAAAGTTGTCTCATTTTCATTAAATTCTAAAGCAAAAATCTCAAACCTTCCTTCTAATCCCTTTAAGTGAAGTGTACGTACTCACTATAGACGACAGGTTTGTATTTTAAATAGACCGATGTTGTTAACTAACTCATGGGAGGTAACTTATTGCATAACTGATTTGTGATAATGAGTTATCTCACCTCTATAACATCTGCTGTAATTAACATGGTTGTGTCCTGCATAGATGCACTAATTATAGAATTACATAAAACAAGCAGATGCAGTATAACTGAGTACAATGTATTATCTCCTACTGACACTGCATTATGTCATGTATATTAAATGTAGAATACTCTTACTAAAACTCTTCCAACTATCATCTTTTAAGAATACATGTACATGTATGTTAAGTACATTATTGAATTTGCAAATAAATAACATCAACATGTATAAATAATCCGCAAAACACATCATTGGCAATTGCTTAAAACACTAAGTATCATTCCCCTTTTATGTTTTTGTGAACCTAGTACCAAGAATTGTCCCCCCTTTTTTTCTTTTCTTTTGGCCTTATACTGCATGGCATTGTGATTGTTATACATGTACAATGTATATGCATTATTTACAGACTTCATGTAACAAGCTTAGTGTAACAAGCAGATGCACATCATTCATTACCTCCTTCCGACACAAAAATCTTGTAAATAAAATATACACTCTGGAAAAAGCACTGTTTTTAATTCAGGAGTTTTTCAGAAACAACTTTAACAACATGAACATGATAAAATGCTCCACAAAAAATGTCATTGGCTATTGCGTAAAACACTAAGGGCTTTTTCAGAATTAATTAATGGGGGAGTCTGAAGGCACTTTTAATAAATTTGATGGGTGGTTGTTATTCAAGTAAGATTTAAATGAAATATCCAATTTAAAATGTATGCATGGTGGGGTCAAATAAAAAGTGTCTTCCCCTTTTTAAATTTGTGAGCTTAAAAACAAGAATTATCCACCCTCCTTTTTCATGTTTTTCCTTCTGTAAGTTGTTTTTTTGTTCTTGTATTTTTAAAATACTGTATGGTAATTGATTTATTAAATATGCTTCTACAGATACACAAGATACATGTACTATCTGTTACTTTTCCAAACACAATTAAGATTTCAAATCATTTGCTATCTTTTTTTTTATTATTAATAAACACATTCAATATACATGATAAATTTTGGTGCCATCTTGCAGTATCTAGCATGTCTATAATCTATGATCAATGTTGATAAGATATGCCACAGTTTTTCATCAAAATATAAAGATTATAAATTCTTATAAATTCAAATCAAGAAATTTGGAAAAAAGCCCACTTTATTTATGGTAGAGCATTGATTATAGATGAAACATGAAATTGAAAGATAAAAAGTAGATAACAATCTTTCTCATGTAGCTATAAAGATGTAAGTATACCCAGATACATGTACCAATACAGTAACTGTGGGAAAACAACTCCCTCTGTGTGGTGGAATTATAGATATAGGGATCAGCATTATTGAGGTAGCAACTAAATAACACCAGATAAACCAAATATTACTCTAGTAACCTTACTATACCCTACATTACTTAGCTATACACAGATACATGTACCAATACAGTAACTGTGAGAAAACAACTCCCTCTGTGTGGTGGAATTATAGAGATAGGGATCAGCATTATTGAGGCAGCAACTAAATAACACCAGATAAACCAAATATTACTCTAGTAACCTTACTATACCATGTATACCATACATTAATCATGTGCCAATACAGTAACTGTGGGAAAACAACTCCCTCTGTGTGGTGGAATTATAGAGATAGGGATCAGCATTAATGAGGCAGCAACTAAATAACACCACAGCAACCTTACATTACCAATTAAACCAAAATATATACTATAAATCATATGTAGATAAACTAGTACAAATGTCAGATAATTCAGCTTTTTGTACAAATTAATGTGTACTTTGAATGTTTTTAATCATAGTACAAAATATATCGTTTTTTTTCCTCATGGTTCACATGGTTGACTTTATGAAAAATACAATGTTTTTGTATGAAAAGTAAAATATTTATTATTAACATGTAACTTTATAGCAACATGTGTGAAAACATATTGTATAGAAAAGTAAACAATTTATACAAAATGTTTTTCCAACATGTGTTAGAGCTTATTGAGTACAAACAAAATAATTAGTGTTTTAGATTTCCTCCTTATTTTTTTTTTACCTTGGACCAATTGTTTTCTCACTTCAGCTATTATACAGGTAATTGCCAATCAAAATCTGGGTATAAACATCCTCAAAGTGAGAGGGTTAGCGCTATAAAACCAGGTTTAATCCACCATTTTCTACATTTGAAAATGCCTGTACCAAGTCAGGAATATGACAGTTCTTGTCCATTTGTTTTTGATGCGTTTTGTTATTTGATTTTGCCATGTGATTATGGACTTTCCGAATTGACTTTCCTCTAAGTTCAGTATTTTTGTGATTTTACTTTTTGGAAGTATCCAAATCAAGTATGGACAGTTTCAAAGATAAATCCTTAAGGCAAAAATGTTTTGGTGTTTTGACCTGTCTGCATGTACAAAAAATGTATATATCATGTATATATATGCTGAGTTCATTCTTGTGACCAGAAATACCTTTTTTTTTAGCTGTGGCCCAATTGATATTATGTTTTATATACCACACCAGAATGAATAGATAATATTTCTATTTGTGGCCTGCTGATATGTTTAAGTAATCATACAGATGTTATCATCTGATAAATCAATTACATCTCTCGTTAGGTTTCCTGGGTAAATACAATGTAAATATATATAAGTTCTTGGGTTAATTACTAAACAACTGTTTTATAATTAAGCAGGGTTTCCTGGATAATTATTATGTGATTTTATTGAAGGAAACACATGTACCAGAACAATTGTAAACAAACTGTGTAGTTATCTTCAACATTTATTTAACAAAGTACAAACTCCTGCAGTCAATGTTGAAGTTTTGGTTAATGCTGTTCAATTTTTGGCCTTTGATGTTTAAAGGTTTAACTGTCATTTAACAAGTCTTAGAATAAATTTTGTTCTTTTTTGGGCTTTTGACAAATATATATATTTTGAATAATTATTCCTTCTTAGTTATCTGCAATCTGGGTCAATTTTCACAAAGAACTGCCTCCATGGTCTCATGGAGTGAAGTGGGCCTTGAGTGAAAAAGGGTACAGGTTCCAATCCAAACTGGGTCTGTCTGTAGTGGTACGTGTAGAATCCTATTTAGGCTTTTATACACGGCCATATCAAAGACTTTAAAATCAGTATTTGCTGCGGCAGAGTTTAGCACACAGCATTCAATAAAGACTTGTCTGTTTGTAGTCAGAATAATGTATCTGGAGAGGGTGACATGTCTTTCTGCTGACTGTTTCCTTGTGAACTAGCATGTTAAAAACTAGACGCATTATGTTAGTCTAGGGGCTATTACAGAAAAAATTGTATGGGGGGGGGGGGGTTGGAAGGCACATTATATTAATAATACATGGGTGATGGGTATCAGAGCAATTTTTCACACCATAATGCACTATAATTCTCAATTACAATTGTCTGGGTGGCAGGTGCTGACAAAAACTGCCTTCCAACCCCAACCCCCCATACATTTTTTGGAATAGCCCTAAGTAAAAAGCATGGTTAATATTCAAGTAACATTCACATGTTCTCGTCCAAAGAACATTATCAATTCATTGTACATTTTTGTAACATTAATTATAGTCTTTAAAGACAATAATCATGATAATTTAACCTAAATTTGATCCTTATTCCAGACTTACTCTTCAATATTTCAACTTTGGAGATAATTGTTCATGTGCTCAGCATACTCAATGAGAATCTATGGTCCAATAGGGGAAATTAATTTAGTTGACTATTCATTTAAAAATATGTTTAGGAGTTAAGAGTGATGTCCATTTTTATTGAACAAGTACACATTTTTGTTTAAAACCATCTGAAACCCCAGGTGCAAAATTTGTTCAGTCTCTTGTTGTTTACCCTTTGATAGGTTTGTTTTCTCTTTGACATAGATATACTGTACATGCAGTGATATTGTTGGCTTTTTTCAAAACTACCTCTTCCCTTTTTTATTGGTAAAATATGTGTCATTTTTTTAAATTGGGAAATTTATAATAAACCACAAATTTGACTGGAACTTCAATTTGCAGACCCTCTTTTAAGAGGTAAATCCTCATTTGAAATAAGACCCCTTATAGTCAGTGATTATACATAAATAGACCCTGAAATCTGCACATATAGTCATTTTAGGCATGAAAAATGTTTAAATGAGTGTTTCTCAGGTTGTATTCATGCACAATTACTACTGAGAGTGAGACTGCACTGTTTGGGAAAGAAGTTGTCTTTTTGGGATTAATTTTAAGCCATTTTTTTTCAAATTGGGATTCTTCTCCAGGGGAAAAAGGCAGATTCCAAAAAGAAAAGAAAATTTCCGTCAAAAAGAACAAATTAAGAAAAATAATACTAACTGTTATTTGAATGATAATGTGTGAATGTTTTATTGAATAGTAATGTTATATAAAGCAAGCAAACCAATTATTGGATATGATTGTTTCCATTAAAAGTAGAAATGATCACAAGTTGAACCAGGTGCTCCGCAGGGCGCAGCTTTATACGACCGCAGAGGTCGAACCCTGAACAGTTGGGGCAAGTATGGACAAAACATTCAAGCGTGATACAGCTCTGAATTTGGATTGTGATCAAATTTTTGACATTACATGGTTTTTTTTTACACAAAACAAATGTCAAGATTTTACAAATCAATTAAAGATTTCTTCTTCAAACTTTTTAAATCTAAAATTAAATAGTTGATCATGACACAGCATAGGTTTCTGACACAGAACGAATGTGGTCTAATGAACTTAAAAGTTTTTTTTTGCCTTTGAGCAATTCACTATGCTGTTGAATATTAACCCTCTCAAAAAAATGTTTGAAGAAATTTTCTTTTTATTTATGAAATCTGAAATGAGAAAAATTTAACCCCCCCCCCCCCTTTTTTTTCACATCCCTGTTTCCCTTTTTCCAAAACTGATATCAATTCAAATTTCTAATGGAGTTTGCAACAATAACTACTCTTTTAAATAAATCATAAAATATTAAAATGTAATATAAAGTGCTTGTTATCACTGAATGGTAAAGATTGGTTGGTAGTAAAAGTGAATATACATTGTTTATTGTATAAAACAATAAAAAAAACTTCATCAGCAACATTTTATATTGGCAAATTTCCAATGAAGTTATTTACATAAAGTTATTGGCAAATAAAAATAGAAAATGACATCATAGTCATGTCTGGCAAATGTCCAACATACATTATCTAACCAGATGCTCCGCAGGGCGTAGCTTTATACGACCGCAGAGGTTGAACCCTGAACGGTTAGGGCAAGTATGGACACAACATTCAAGCTGGATTCAGCTC
Organism: Mytilus galloprovincialis; assembly: GCF_965363235.1. Lineage (NCBI taxonomy): Eukaryota > Metazoa > Mollusca > Bivalvia > Mytilida > Mytilidae > Mytilus > Mytilus galloprovincialis. Next base: position 72,238,726 of record NC_134842.1, on the reverse strand, counting down.
TAAATTTGGATTGTAAAATAGTTGACACAGCATAGGTTTCTGACACAGAATGAATGTGTTCTAATGAACTTAAAATTTTTGTTTCTCTTAGAGCAATTCACTATGCTGTTGAATATTAATCCTCTCAAAAAAATGTTTGAAGAAATTTTCTTTTTTATTTATGAAATTTCAAATGAGAAAAATTGAACCCAATTTTTTTAATCACATCCCCCTTTCCCTTATTCCAAAACTAATCTCAATTAAAATTTCTAATGGAGTTTGCAACAATAACTACTCATTTAAATACATCATAAAATATTAAGATGTAAAAAAACTGCTTGTTATCACTGAATGGTAAAGATTATTTTAATTTATCAGTTGGTAGTAAAAAGTGAATATACATTGTATATTGTATATAACAAAGATTTAAGTTGATTCTGGACAAAGAAAGATAACTCCAATTAAAAAAAAATCTTGCTATTGCACAATATTTTGCAATTAGATATTTCTTGCTTACTATTCTGGACAAAGAAAGATAACTCTAATTAAAAAAAAATTTGATATTTCACAATATTGTGCAATTAGATATTTCTTGCCATTGCGCAATACTGTGCAATTGAAAAGACTTGCTATTGCACAATACTTAAGAGTCATTCTCTGTAAGCATCAAAATCATGTGGAAATGACATGTCACAGAATTAGTTCAAAATTTGTAAAAATGATCTAACAGTTGAGATATACTAAAAAATACAACCAGTTTCGTGTGAAATTTTGTGGTTGCTATGGTAACGGCTTGAACACTTTTTGGTCAATTTTGGCAAGGAAAAAAGGCTAAAAATGTGCAATTTTAGTTAGATAAATACGGCCTTCAAGAGAATAAAAAAGAAAAATTTGTTTGCTATTATGAATAAGTATGTTAACGACATATTTAAAAATTGCATTTTAAAAAATATATTTAAAAGCATGTATGTCAAGAACCTAGCTCCAAAAAGGGTCAAATTCCATGTGTATTGAAAATCCAATTTTACCCTGTTTTGAAAGCTTCGAAAATTTTCAACCCAGATTTTCCCAATATGGTTAAAATAATTTTTGAATAGTTTAACCATTGCTTAATCAAAATCCAAAAAATTGGGAGGGGTATATTTGAAAATTTTTGCTAAATTCAATTTTTTGAAAACATGGTTTTTCGAAAATGCTGTTTTTCATATTGTTACAAAAATAATATTGAAATTGACAAAAATGCTTTAAATGTCTGCAAATACTTAATCTTGATCTCAGAAAAAATACATGTTATCAAAATTAAATATAACAACTGCTGAACCCTAAAAGCTCAATTTAAAGCCCCTTTTAGTTATTCCTGTGTATCAGGAGTAGCTTCCCCTGAATTACTCTTCAGACAAGAAGACACTTTTATTGTTTGTCTATCTGATGAGTTAAGCCTTTTTCTACTGATTTTTATAGTTCGTTCTTATGTTGTACTGTTATACCACTGTCCCAGGTTAGGGGAGGGTTGGGATCCTGTAACATGTTTAACCCCGCCACATTATTTATGTATGTGCCTGTCCCAAGTCAGTAGCCTGTAATTTAGTGGTTGTCGATTGTTTATGTGTTACATATTTGTTTTTCGTTTTTTTTTTTTATATAAATAAGGCCGTTAGTTTTCTCGCTTGAATTGTTTTACATTGTCTTATCTTGGCCTTTTATAGCTGACTATATGCGGTATAGGCTTTGCTCATTGTTAAAGCCGTACGGTGACCTATAATTGTTAATGTTTGTGTCATTATGGTCTTTTGTGGATAGTTGTCTCATTGGCAATCATACCACATCTTCTTTTTTTTTTTTATATACAAACCTTTTTGTTTGTCTACAGAAAACAATTCCAATTGTAGGACGATGACAAATGTATTTAAAGTACTAGTACTATAAACACAATAGAATGTGTTTTGTTTACCGCTCTCGTTTTAATCACAAATAAGGCTGTTGAAAACATTCCTGGTGCTCTACTGAACTTGTGAAAATGAAATCATTCCATCAATTGGTTATTGTGCTAAATTATTTTAGTTGCAATTTTACAAATGATTTTTTTTGTGATGTTTAATACATTCCCAACAGTTGCTCATGCAAAATGTCATTTAATGGAGAAAGGAAAAGGAAAACTATGTACCTGGTGTTGAGTGAAATTGGAACACACCAAACATGTAGACAATTAAAAGAAGAGATTGAGTCGAGCAGTAATTGCTGTGAACCTGATGACAAGAGGAAATGTTATGCCAGAAAGAGACATACTTGTGAAACTAAAACAATATCAAATCTTTAACTGTATGAAATTTTTGATGTGGGGGTTGGGACAAGGAACGGGACTTCAAGCCAAGATCACCATTTATAGCAGTATCTACCTGTCTATCAAACAGCTGCGCCATGAGTGCCTGATACGTCCGTCATATTTTCAAAGAATAAAGTTCAATTACTACTCAATGTCATATTAGCTAATGTATGAAAATCAAAAGTTAACTTGCATCAATAGATATAAACAATTCACCAAAGTTTGATGATATTGCCGAAAGCATTTTTGAGTTATTATTAAAAAAAACCTTATAAATCCCCCTTGGAAGGCACATTATATTAATAATACATGGGTGATTGGTATCAGAGCAATTTTTCACACCATAATGCACTATAATTCTCAATTACAATTGTCTGGGTGGCAGGTGCTGACAAAAACTGCCTTCCAACCCCAACCCCCCATACATTTTTTGGAATAGCCCTAAGTAAAAAGCATGGTTAATATTCAAGTAACATTCACATGTTCTCGTCCAAAGAACATTATCAATTCATTGTACATTTTTGTAACATTAATTATAGTCTTTAAAGACAATAATCATGATAATTTAACCTAAATTTGATCCTTATTCCAGACTTACTCTTCAATATTTCAACTTTGGAGATAATTGTTCATGTGCTCAGCATACTCAATGAGAATCTATGGTCCAATAGGGGAAATTAATTTAGTTGACTATTCATTTAAAAATATGTTTAGGAGTTAAGAGTGATGTCCATTTTTATTGAACAAGTACACATTTTTGTTTAAAACCATCTGAAACCCCAGGTGCAAAATTTGTTCAGTCTCTTGTTGTTTACCCTTTGATAGGTTTGTTTTCTCTTTGACATAGATATACTGTACATGCAGTGATATTGTTGGCTTTTTTCAAAACTACCTCTTCCCTTTTTTATTGGTAAAATATGTGTCATTTTTTTAAATTGGGAAATTTATAATAAACCACAAATTTGACTGGAACTTCAATTTGCAGACCCTCTTTTAAGAGGTAAATCCTCATTTGAAATAAGACCCCTTATAGTCAGTGATTATACATAAATAGACCCTGAAATCTGCACATATAGTCATTTTAGGCATGAAAAATGTTTAAATGAGTGTTTCTCAGGTTGTATTCATGCACAATTACTACTGAGAGTGAGACTGCACTGTTTGGGAAAGAAGTTGTCTTTTTGGGATTAATTTTAAGCCATTTTTTTTCAAATTGGGATTCTTCTCCAGGGGAAAAAGGCAGATTCCAAAAAGAAAAGAAAATTTCCGTCAAAAAGAACAAATTAAGAAAAATAATACTAACTGTTATTTGAATGATAATGTGTGAATGTTTTATTGAATAGTAATGTTATATAAAGCAAGCAAACCAATTATTGGATATGATTGTTTCCATTAAAAGTAGAAATGATCACAAGTTGAACCAGGTGCTCCGCAGGGCGCAGCTTTATACGACCGCAGAGGTCGAACCCTGAACAGTTGGGGCAAGTATGGACAAAACATTCAAGCGTGATACAGCTCTGAATTTGGATTGTGATCAAATTTTTGACATTACATGGTTTTTTTTTACACAAAACAAATGTCAAGATTTTACAAATCAATTAAAGATTTCTTCTTCAAACTTTTTAAATCTAAAATTAAATAGTTGATCATGACACAGCATAGGTTTCTGACACAGAACGAATGTGGTCTAATGAACTTAAAAGTTTTTTTTTGCCTTTGAGCAATTCACTATGCTGTTGAATATTAATCCTCTCAAAAAAATGTTTGAAGAAATTTTCTTTTTATTTATGAAATCTGAAATGAGAAAAATTTAACCCCCCCCCCCTTTTTTTTCACATCCCTGTTTCCCTTTTTCCAAAACTGATATCAATTCAAATTTCTAATGGAGTTTGCAACAATAACTACTCTTTTAAATAAATCATAAAATATTAAAATGTAATATAAAGTGCTTGTTATCACTGAATGGTAAAGATTGGTTGGTAGTAAAAGTGAATATACATTGTTTATTGTATAAAACAATAAAAAAAACTTCATCAGCAACATTTTATATTGGCAAATTTCCAATGAAGTTATTTACATAAAGTTATTGGCAAATAAAAATAGAAAATGACATCATAGTCATGTCTGGCAAATGTCCAACATACATTATCTAACCAGATGCTCCGCAGGGCGTAGCTTTATACGACCGCAGAGGTTGAACCCTGAACGGTTAGGGCAAGTATGGACACAACATTCAAGCTGGATTCAGCTCTAAATTTGGATTGTGATTAAATAGTTGACACAGCATAGGTTTCTGACACAGAATGAATGTGTTCTAATGAACTTAAAATTTTTGTTTCTCTTAGAGCAATTCACTATGCTGTTGAATATTAATCCTCTCAAAAAAATGTTTGAAGAAATTTTCTTTTTTATTTATGAAATTTCAAATGAGAAAAATTGAACCCAATTTTTTTAATCACATCCCCCTTTCCCTTATTCCAAAACTAATCTCAATTAAAATTTCTAATGGAGTTTGCAACAATAACTACTCATTTAAATACATCATAAAATATTAAGATGTAAAAAAACTGCTTGTTATCACTGAATGGTAAAGATTATTTTAATTTATCAGTTGGTAGTAAAAAGTGAATATACATTGTATATTGTATATAACAAAGATTTAAGTTGATTCTGGACAAAGAAAGATAACTCCAATTAAAAAAAAATCTTGCTATTGCACAATATTTTGCAATTAGATATTTCTTGCTTACTATTCTGGACAAAGAAAGATAACTCTAATTAAAAAAAAATTTGATATTTCACAATATTGTGCAATTAGATATTTCTTGCCATTGCGCAATACTGTGCAATTGAAAAGACTTGCTATTGCACAATACTTTTAAAATATAATAATTTTAGATCCTGATTTGGACCAACTTGAAAACTGGGCCCATAATAAAAAATCTAAGTACATGTTTGGATTCAGCATATCAAAGAACTTCAAGATTTCAATTTTTGTTAAAATCAGACTAAGTTTAATTTTGGACCCTTTGGACTTTAGTGTAGACCAATTTGAAAACAGGACCAAAAATGAAGAATCTACATATACAGTTAGATTTGGTATATCAAAGAACCCCATTTATTCAATTTTTGATGAAATCAAACAAAGTTTAATTTTGGACCCCGATTTGGACCAACTTGAAAACTGGGCCAATAATCAAGAATCTAAGTACATTTTTAGATTCAGCATATCAAAGAACCTAACTGATTCATTTTTTGTCAAAATCAAACTAAGTTTAATTTTGGACCCTTTGGACCTTAATGTAGACCAATTTGAAAACGGGACCAAAAGTTAAGAATCTACATACACAGTCATGACAGTTAGATTCAGCATATCAAAGAACCCCAATTATTCAATTTTGATGAAATCAAACAAAAGTTTAATTTTGGACCCTTTGGGCCCCTTATTATGTTGGGACCAAAACTCCCAAAATCAAACCCAACCTTTCTTTTATGGTCATAAACCTTGTGTTTAAATTTCATAGATTTCTATTTACTTATACTAACGTTATGGTGCGAAAACCAAGAAAAATGCTTATTTGGGTCCCTTTTTGGCCCCTAATTCCTAAACTGTTGGGACCTAAACTCCCAAAATCAATACCAACCTTCCTTTTGTAGTCATTAACATTGTGTTTAAATTTCATTGATTTTTATTTACTTAAACTAATGTTATTGTGCGAAAACCAAGAATAATGCTTATTTGGGCCCTTTTTTGGCCCCTAATTCCTAAACTGTTGAGACCAAAACTCCCAAAATCAATCCCAACCTTTCTTTTGTGGTCATAAACCTTGTGTCAAAATTTCATAGATTTCTATTAACTTAAACTAAAGTTATAGTGCGAAAACCAAGAAAATGCTTATTTGGGCCCTTTTTGGCCCCTAATTCCTAAAATGTTGGGACCAAAACTCCCAAAATCAATACCAACCTTCCTTTTGTGGTCATAAACCTTGTGTTAAAATTTCATAGATTTCCATTCACTTTTACTAAAGTTAGAGTGCGAAAACTAAAAGTATTCGGACGCCGGACGACGACGACGCCGACGCCGACGACGCCGACGCCAACGCCAACGTGATAGCAATATACGACGAAATTTTTTTCAAAATTTGCGGTCGTATAAAAACATTTTAGATAAGATAAGGAAAAAAAGCTTCATCAGCAACATTTTATATTGGCAAATTTCCAATGAAGTCATTTACATAAAGTTATTGGCAAATAAAAATAGAAAATGACATCATAGTCATGTCTGGCAAATTTCCAACATATATTATCAACTACTATTCTATACAAAGAAAGATAACTCCAATTGAAAATTAATTGCTATTGCACAATATTGTGCAATTAGATATTTCTTGCTATATTGTGCAATACTGTGCAATTGAAAATTTCTTGCTATTGCACAATATTTCATATGGAATCCTGATTTGGACCAACTTGAAAACTGGGCCTATAATCAAAAATCAAAGTACATATTTAGATAAAGCATATCAAATAAGCCCAAGAATTTAATTTTTGTTAAAATCAAACTTAGTTTAATTTTGGACCCTTTGGACCTTAATGTAGACCAATTTGAAAACTGGACCAAAAATTAAGAATCTACATACACAGTTAGATTTTGCATATCAAAGAACCCATTTATTCAATTTTTGATGAAATCAAACAAAGTTTAATTTTAGACCCCATTTGGACCAACTTGAAAACTAGGCCATTAATTAAAAATCTAAGTACATTTTTAAATTCAGCATATCAAAGAACCCCAAGGATTCAATTTTTGTTAAAATCAAACTAAGTCTAATTTTGGACCCTTTGGACCTTAATGTAGACCAATTTGAAAACGGGACCAAAAGTTAAGAATCTACATACATAGTTAGATTCGGCATATCAAAGAACCCCAATTATTCAATTTTTGATGAAATCACACAAAGTTCAATTTTGGACCCTTTGGGCCCCTTATTCCTAAACTGTTGGGACCAAAACTCCTAAAATCAATACCAACCTTCCTTTTGTGGTCATAAACATTGTGTTTAAATTTCATTGATTTCTATTTACTTAAACTAAAGTTATTGTGCGAAAACCTAGAATAATGCTTATTTGGGCCCTTTTTGGCCCCTAATTCCTAAACTGTTGGAACCAAAACTCCCAAAATCAATCCCAACCTTTCTTTTGTGGTCATAAACCTTGTGTCAAAATTTCATAGATTTCTATTAACTTAAACTAAATTTATAGTGCGAAAACCAAGAAAATGCTTATTTGGGCCCTTTTTGGACCCTAATTCCTAAAATGTTGGGACCAAAACTCCCAAAATCAATACCAACCTTCCTTTTGTGGTCATAAACCTTGTGTTAAAATTTCATAGATTTCCATTCACTTTTACTAAAGTTAGAGTGCGAAAACTAAAAGTATTCGGACGCCGGACGACGACGACGCCAACGTGATAGCAATATACGACGAAAAATTTTTCAAATTTTGCGGTCGTATAAAAATGTGAAATGTTTGACGGAAACTACTTCCCATTTTTTTACACAAGGTTCATGTTTTACGAGGCTTTAAGTTGATACTGGTATAATGGTTTTTATTAGTGTAGTCTGATTATTCAAACATCTCTGTTTCCAAATCTTTTGCTTTTCTTTTGTTAAAAACATCTGTGATATGTATTTTTTTCAATTTCAAATACCTTACTTATTAGATGCTCGTCTGTCAATAAATGTTATGATAGCAACAGGTTCATAAAATCTTGCCACATCATTGTAGGTACTTATATAAGCCTGTTAAAATTGTATTTCATAATGTGCATTATACATACACATTTTGGATCTTTCAATTTACTTTATTTAATCAATAGTTTTATCAAATCTGTTGCTAACATAATTTCTGTCAAACTTGCCATTTTATGTTACATGTAGCAACATTTGGATGTGCTACAAATTAGAGTTATCTGTCCTGGGTTAAAATCTTTTTAAATTTCTGGCAGCCGTATTTTGCAGGAGTTCTTAATATGACTTTCAACTAGGATAAGATCTCCAATGTTGGTTAAGTATCTCAAATATATATTGTCCGTCAAATTTATTTATGTTAGCACAATCTTATGTTAGCAACAAGTCTGTCAACATCTTATGTTAGCAACACTATTTAGTCCGTCAAATTTTATGTTAGCAACAATAATGTCCGTCAAATTTTATGTTAGCAACAAATATTATGTTAGCAACAAATATTATGTTAGCAACAAATATTATGTTAGCAACAATAAAGTCTGTCAATTTTTATGTTAGCAACAACTTAATTTCTGTCAAATCTTATGTTAGCAGCATTGTTCATGTCTGTCAAATTTTATGTTAGCAACTCCAAGATAATCCTTTTTAAAAGTTATTCCAATTCCTTTTTTATTGGTGCAGATGTTCAGAAATGTTTTATTCCAATTTGCCTTTCATATTAAATCAAGATATACATCCAAACCTTGAAAATACTGAAAATATCAAGATTTTTTGTGTTGCTAACATAAGAATTTTCCGTCAAAATGTCTGTCAATTTTGTTATGATAGCAACATTTTATAAAGGTGGTCTTTATTTAAAAAATATAATGTGAATAGATCTATCTTTTGTCAAAAAGTGTTTACTTATATAAGTATAACATGTATTCCAAAACAGAACTTCATTGGTGTTGATTTTGTTAAACATAATTTTGGGAACTTTTCAACTTTCTTATTTGGAATCTGCCAAAAGCCTTTATTCTCCAGTAATTTAAGGCAAACAATATCACTGACATGTTTATTCTTGCCAGATTTTTATAAACCTTATACTATAGGTTAATATCAAGAAATATCTTATCATTATCAAGTATTATAATGGTAGACAATCTATTTATCATGCTTATGTGGACATAATTCTGCATAAACATTTTATCTTTACTTTCTTCCTGCTGATGTGTTCTGTGTTAATTGTAATTTTATCAATACATAGAGTTTGTCTGTGTACCCATATGTACATGTATTTACAGAATGCTACCCTCCATCATACAGAAAAGGAAAAGAAATCGTAATAGAAGATTAGCTTCCCCCAAGGCCAAGGCATTTTTGCATTGAAGCGTCTATATGATTCGGAATCAAGGAAAACAAACTGCCTTGCTACATGATTTGTGTTGTGAGCAAGGGTGATATTTGAAAATCAAAAATCTAAAACATCTTTCAACCCACTGAGTGCACCTTCATTGGCTTTGTCTTTTACCCCAGTCCTGTTTAAAGGATAAAACCTTTGAGTAAAAATGGTCTGAATCGTGCTTTGAAATCAATCTACTTTGTCTTTGACTTCGAACAGGTTTGGCACAAGTCAGAAAATGTTGGATATGTGAATTCCCTGCTTTAACCTCTTGTGTAAACAAGACCAGTTTAAATGTGTTTTTATTTTTCAGTTTATGGCATGAAATTTACAAAAGGGCATGTTTTACATTATAACTGCATCTGACAGTTGAATTTGTAAATACTTAAAGTATTCTAGGAACAACAAAACATATAAGTGAAGCCTTGTTTTTTCTAGAACTGGAAAAAACATACAAATCTTTTGTTTAGGAATTAATTGACCAAGCTGCATGATCCAGGTGCAACTGAACATAACTGAATGATGTTCACTTCTATTGAAAATTTTTATTCATTAAATTTTAATTCCCATGTCATTAACATATCTTTTTGTCATCTCATAATTGATGATCAAGGTATGAATTGGTGAACACAGGAATTGTTTTGTTGTGAGTTATGCATCAAATTAGACTTGAAATGAGCTTGGTTTTTTACTTATTAAACACTTTCTTTCATTACACATTGCTATCACATGAAGGATGTGTGCTTTTGTAGATTTCATACCATAAAATGAATAGGAAAAAGGAGGTCCCAGTATACTGTTTTTAACATCAGAAAACTGGGGTGTACACTGAATACAGGGTATACCCCACTTTTCTTGACTTATCTTCTTACCTGTTGAATGTTGAATTTTGTAAAAATTCAATATAAAAAAGTTATATCAAGAAATAAAATAAAATAATTTACGTACCTACCTACCCATACCCTGATAACCACAGTCGGGGAGGGGAAACAAAGATATTTTTAATGTTGGCCCAATCCATCAATTCTCCTTATATCTCAAAGTATTAAAATTAAAGTTTATATAAAGACAAAGACATATTGCTGATATAAACCTATGATACAAAAATGTATGAGTTTTATAAAATTCTGGCAATAATTGTACACATGGAAATGCTGACATTGCAAATTTCCATACAAGCAATATTTACAAGGGACAGAACTCTTTTGAAAATAACTGATCGGCACTGATTTTGATCTTGTCAATTAAAAAGACATTGATGATATATAACCCTAAAATATAAATTTCCTAAAAATCTGGCAAGAATTGTTCACAATGTCAAATATCACATACATGTATGCATGGACCATATAAGATCTATGGTTTCTAAGCTAAAGTGCAGTACGTATACATATAGCTATAGTCGATCAAGGCAGTATAACAATAATGTGTAGTAATAACTGTTTGACATATACAAATGTAGTAAGCTCATTAAAAACAATCAGTATGTATGTTAGTTTTCACGTGTTGTTTGTGAGTTGTATCAAATAATATGCTCTATATCAAGGGCCCTTTAATAAACCTTACAACATTGTACAATGTATCACTATTTTGAAATCTGCATCGCTTCATTGATGTCTTACAACAATCACTTTTCCATTGCGTTGCAGACAAATAGCAATAAGCATGATCATGATGATGGTATCCGGTCGTTCCGTCCCCAAACCATGCAAACTGATCCGGCCCCATGTCAATCTGGACCTAAGGCCAAATAAAAATATATGTGTGGTTCCAGTAACTCGACCGACCCTAGTTTAAACCCCCCAGACCCTAGAACTTTTTTTTTCATTTCTGAAAAATAAATTTTCAAACGATCAAATTTTGAGGATTGTGAATTAAAATAATTAAATTCATAGATTTCTGTCATCTGAATTTCCATCACAAGTATCTGTTATGGCTAAAATGCAACAATTCTAACAGAATGCAACAAAATTAACTAAAAACATATCATGACTGTTTATTTTACAACCAAACACATGTAAAAATGGTGGACTTCCGGTTGGGGCGTGTATAATACCGGAAACAATTTCGGTAAACACACGATTTTTTTCCGGATTTTGACATTCAAAAATAAAAATTAAAAAAAAAAAAAAAAAATTTGCCGACCTACCGACCCTATTTTTTAAAAGTATGTAACTGGAACCACACATATATTTTTATTTGGCCTAAGTCGATCCTTCCCCATAATAAAATAATGAATAACTATATACTGGAGGATTTGGTGACAAATTCAAATCAGTTACATGCATATGTAAATGGAATTTAAAATAATCAGCAAAAGCATCTGTTTTCTTCTCTTTTGTCATACAATGTATCTTGGTTTATCAAAGTTACGTAATTAAAAAGGTCTTTATAGTTTTATCTTTTGTTTGATATTATTATATATTAATTAAATGGGATATTAAAAGAAAACAAATTCTGTCTCCTCTTTTATAGAAAGGTTTCGGCAAATCAAACAACATTTCTCAATAATGGAATTTTAGAAGTTTTTAGAACTTAAACATGTTAAACAAAAATTAAGTGTGTATCAGCTTTGGCTTGTGCAGTTGTTTATGTAACTATTCAATATTACCAGAGAGTTGACTGTGGCAGACACATACATGTATATATAGTAATAAAATTGAGAATGGAAATGGGGAATGTGCCAAAGAGACAACAACCCGTCCATAGAGCAGACAAGTAAGTTTAAGTAAGTAAATTATTTATTATACATTGTACATGTAGTGACAATGTGCATTCAGGGGACTACTTAAATGAGTGATTTTCACTGATTCAAGAACCATTATTTCCATAAAGGTTGGGAGTAAGAGTTGTCTTTCTTTAATAATCACCTCTTCAAGTAGTACAAAATAATCACTAGAAGTGATTTAATTTTACTGTAGCTTTAAAATTAAATATAGAATTCATACTAATGATCCAGGGACTAATTATGTTTCTAAACTTATCAGAACCAACATCTGTGTTGTCTAGGATGACCAGGTCAATTCAGGTGATGACCTTGTACTGAATCTACATGTAGGATAATGACATAAACATGATAAAAATCACTTGTTTAAGTATTATACCTCAATTTTCTTCCCGAAAATCACTTCTTTAAGTATTATAATTTTAATAACCCCCACTAATTTCAACACCCCCGAACAGTAGAATTTTATTACATAATCTGAAAGATAAAACCTTGAACTTTACAGGAAAAATACTCCCACTGCTGGGAAAAATCTGTAAAGAAAGTATCAGTTCATTATATAAAGCCATAATTAAAGCATTTTTTCAACTAAAAATAGAATTTGCAGCTAAATGATAGCATCAAAGGCATAAACCTTGCATGCCTTGCTACTTAAAAGAAGCAAAAAATTCATTTTTTTTCAATTTTACTTATGAAAAGATATTATTTAAACCTATGTGTTTAAAATTTTGGTAAAACTACAAAATCACAATTTGTAACAAAACTTCAAATTTGCTACTCAAATAAGTGATTTAAAAATCACTTATTTCAATAAGTCCCCTTACAAATGACTGACTGATGTGCATGATGTGTAAATATGTACTGTTGATTGTACTAAATTCTTTTATCATTGTTTTATATAAGTTTTTATTATAAAACTTATAATGAAAACTTAATCAACATGGTTGTTTTATACTCATCCAATGAAAATTTTCGTCAAAGGCCAACTTTTTGAACAATATAACTTTTACATTCGTTTGTCATTAGGCCAGGATTTTTTAATTTGTTGGTTTACAGATCCGTCAACCCGATTTTACCGATTTACAGAATAAAAATAAAATTGATTTTTCAAGCTTTTTTATTCCCTCCGACCCTAACAAAAACATTATCGCAAAAAAAATTCAAAAAAAATCTGTTTTTTATGAAATGAAGCGAAATTGATAATACTTTAATCTGGTGTGAAAACTAAAACTTCCAATTTACGTATCTAAAAATAGACAAATCAATCATAACTGACCTTGACATGTCGTTTGCGCAAATAATTTTATCAGAACGAAACCTGTATTTAAACCCAATACACATTAAGTTCGTTTGTCATATTTGTCATCATTCCGTGAGATAGAAACATGGAAATAAACTTGTCCAACAGTGGAAGATGTCTGACAAGTTGAAGAAATTAATTAAAACAAATCTTTTAGAATTTTCTTCAGACTTGTGTCAATAATTTTTTTTACTCCATTTGGATACAAAGAAAAACGGGAATGCATGACAACTGATGAACCCGATTTCCTTTTTCCAGTTGACGAGTCTATTACGTTTTTTGACATGTGTATTGACTTATTTTCGTACGACGTTTTTTTCCTTTTTTTTTCTTTAACAGTTTTCGTGTTTGAAGATCATTAGGAGAAAGTTTCCTGAAATTTATTTAGGGCTACGTATACGTTTGTGAAATGACGATTTAATTTGGTCTTTGTTCGTTGACAAAAACCACCTTTTTTCACAGAAAATTATTAGACAATGTCATGCGATGTTTATGGCAGCTATAAGCAATAATATTTCTTCGAACTTATATAATATAAGAAATGATGATCAAATAGCAAACCAAACATATTGTTAGAAAGGTGAAATATATACATTGGTTAGAGGTATAGGGGGAGGGTTGAAATCTCACAAACATGTTTAACCCCACCGCATTTTTGCGCCTGTCCCAAGTCAGGAGCCTCTGGCCTTTGTTAGTCTTGTATTATTTTAATTTTAGTTTCTTGTGTACAATTTGGAAATTAGTATGGCGTTCATTATCACTGGACTAGTATATATTTGTTTAGGGGACAGCTGAAGGACACCTCCGGGTGCGGGAATTTCTCGCTACATTGAAGACCTGTTGGTGACCCTCTGCTGTTGTTTTTTATTTGGTCGGGTTGTTGTCTCTTTGACACATTCCCCATTTCCATTCTCAATTTTATTTTATTTGCATATTTTTTCTGTTTTGAAGGATATTTTTTTTTCTTTTTTTTTTTCCAACTGACGGTCCAACCCGACTTTTTCATGGAGAAAATCCATAACCAACAAAGTAAAAAACCCTGGCCTTAATCATGTTAATATAAAATTCATAAACATTTATGAATTACGAAATAATCTTCCTTTTAATTCCTTATAAATATAATTTTTCATTGAGGCTGGATCGACGTTGGGTCGGATCGACTTGGGGTGGATTGCCATGGGGCCTTTTCTACATGAAAGCAGCATGATAAGGTGTATGACAATCATATATAACATACTACTATTTTTTAGGATTAAATCAAAGATATTTGATTTGATTTACAAAGAAATTCAAACCTGCAACCTCAAGATCTTAAGGCATTGCATCAACTGACTGAGCCAGACTCTCTAGTCAAATTTGGACAGTAATTTGAGTAAAGTCTAAACAAATTCTGACATTTTGTGAGAGAAATTATTGATCATGATGTTTGTTAACTGTAAATATTGTGGGACATGCAAATCAGTTTGAATATTTACATAAATTATAATCAAACTAACAAAAATACTTTCAATGTAACCCATCAATCAGCATCAATGTACCACATCACCTCCCTCACAAAATTCAGGAAGGAGAAAAAAGTAAATTTCAATTAAATTTCTGGACCAGGAAATTCTTACCTGGGGCGGAGCAATCCGCGCACACCTCTGTGGCGGTCCTTCCTTTCACCCTGGACATGAAAACTAATGCAAATGAATAAGAATCTGCATAAAAACAATTAAAAAAGATGACTGTTTACTAAAGATTCATCACACAATAGTGTACTTCCATTCTGATCAACAGTTTCGTACACATGAAAGTTAATTATAATTATACAATTATTCACACAGAGTGGTTTTATTTTCATCAGATATCGTTTTTAAAATTAATCCCTACTTAAATATATGTTTTTCTTGAAAAAAATTACAAAAAAGAAATTTGATACCAAATCGCAGTTTCGGATTGTCTTTATTAATGTCGTAAAATATAAAAAAAAAAAAAGGTGTATTGGACTATTTTTTTGCTGATAGTTCTTGGATCTATCATTTTTTCAACTACCTTTTTCTATAGATCTAATAATTAATTTTCAAATCGATCAACGGTGTCGTAAACCACAAGGAAGAAGATTTAAAACCTACCACAACAAATGAGTCATATTTTCGTCTGTCAAAATGTATTTTCAAAGTGAAGAGAATAAGTTTTAGACAGAATGTCAGCTAAGACATTAGGGGAACAGTTCCCACTTCACTGGCTTGTTTGGGATAACAATTTTGGTGAATTAGACAAAGAATTGGCAAAGGACATTGTGAGTAAAGTTATTGATTTCTGGTGATTTTAGAATTTTAATAGAAAGTGATTAATTTCTTCCTCATTACTAATGCACCAGGTCAATATTTTTTGTCAGCGCAGTAATTGGTTACATTGTTAAAAGCTTTAAATCATGTTGTTTATTAAAATGTGTGATTTTTTGGGATATTGCCATTTTATTGTATTTAAAAAAAGAGCCCTAAATTACCTTTTTTTTTTATACATGCTGTGTAAATTCATATTTTTTTTGCTGTTACATTTGTTTTTGGTAATTAGATATACAAATTTGCTAGAGTTCATTGGTATTACTGGAGTTCATGGTTAGTTTGTAAATGGATAATAGGCATTTTACAGGTACTATGTAGATGGAGGATTCTATTTTCGCTTTACCAGTCAGAGCTCAGACATAAACAAGTCGATTTTTGTTTTTGACTTAAAGAAGTCAAAACATGTATTTATTATAAAAATGTGTTTTCAGTTTTAGATTTATCTAAGTCATAAAATGACAGACTTGTTTATAAGTCTATTTATGTTGATGAAAAAACTTAATTTTATATACTTGGTGGCCAAATTACATGTACACCACCTATGACAGCAAAAACCTGTCAGAGAGTTCACAAGGACTTGAGCTATCTATATTTAATTATTCTATTGAACATCCTTACTAAACACAGGTGTTTACCTCATTAAGTGTGGTTCCAGGTGGTTGCATTGTAAGGTTAATTAACATTATCTCCGGTTTTTAAGGCTCTCATTCATATTTTTCTTTAGAAGATAAAACATTGTCTTTCAATGTTGTCATTATTTGATTTAGATGCGTGACCTCTTTCTAAATATACGATAGTAGAGGGGCATTATGTTTTCTGGTCTGTGCATCCGTCCGTCCGTCCGTCTGTCCGTTCGTCCGTCCGTCCGTCTGTCCGTTCGTTCGTCCGTCCGTCTGTCCCGCTTCAGGTTAAAGTTTTTGGTCAAGGTAGTTTTTGATGAAGTTTAAGTCCAATCGACTTCAAACTTAGTACACATGTCCCCTATGATATGATCTTTCTAATTTTAATGCCAAATTAGAGTTTTTACCCCAATTTCACGGTCCACTGAACATGGAAAATGATAGTGCGAGTGGGGCATTCGTGTACTGAGGACACATTCTTGTTTATCTCTATTTTCTGAATTTCATATCATGCATATCTTATAATCAAGTCAACACAAAATCTAAAATTTCTGGATTTTCATATTTTCAGCCGGAAAATGTTTTTCATTGTTCATGTTGTTGGTTCTTTATTTTGAACTTTTCCCAAGGTACATGTACATGAAGATAATGTTTTCATCTCCTGATTAATGCAGGCATTGTGAACAAGCAAATATATGAGCTTTTATGGAACTTTACATCTGTAGTTCTCTGTCTGTTAATCATGCTGTATGTCAGAATTGTGAAAAGACCTGATCATGCTGATCATGGTGGACAACTTATCACTTGCAAGAACAAATTTATGCTAACTGTGAACATAACAAAGAACATAAAAGAAATTGTGGTTAAATTCATAGACTGGTTGACATAATTCAAGTTTTTGCCAATAGAGCACAAAGGTTGCCTGAACATGCTGAATGAAGTTTCAAAGCATGCAAGATCTAGACCATCCAACATGTCCAAGTGCATTATATATAGAAGTCCTTAGTCACAGCTCAGAACACTCCCAAGTTTGTCAGTAACTTCCAGATGACGGTCAACTGTAGACGGTCAAGCAAGCATGTTCTTTACATAAACTGTAAGGCAGTCGTAATTTTAACTACTTTATTGTTTTCAGCATAACAAAGAATTGAAAGATCCTAGAGGCAGGACACCTCTTCATTTGTCTGTATGTCTGGGTCATGTGGAGAGTACAAAGACACTGCTTAGATATGGAGCCAATGCAAATGCTGAAAATAAAGGCTATTGGTCAGGTAGGCTTTTAGCTAATTGTAATCATGATTGATGTACAAAATGTATGGTCAACTTTGATGTTCAAAGTAGCAGCAAAATAACGATACATGTAACATGTGTAAGGTAATGTAGTATTATAATCATTTATAATTGTCGATCTATAACACTCACAGGCATATCATGCATTATATATATACAAAACAGCTATTGGTCATGCCACAATTAAAAATATTTTGGTTTGCCTAAACCCTACTCAAGGTTGAGACAGTGGGTAGGTAGGTAGGCATTTTCTTCTTCTTTTTTTTTTTTAAAGAAATTGAAGTATCGGATGTTTATTAGTCTTCATGCCTATCTCATTAAAAAAACACTTTTTCAAATCAGGACAATAAAAGAATTTGGGTAGGTAGGGTTTGGGCAAACAAACCTATTCTTTTTTATGGCCTCACTGATGGTCTTCAACATTCCCATTGTACAATATGTACGTATGACTTCTTACTAAGGTGAAAGTATACAGATAGTTACAAAAAAAAAGATAGTTACATGTATTCACAAGGCGAGTTCAATGTTTGGCATGTATAGCATGTATAGAAAATTTATTGTTAATGATTAATGCTAATGTTAAAAAGTCACAGATATTGGTCAGGGTTTGACAAATACAAAATAGCTAAGACTCATCTGATTAACCATGCTTAAAATCAATTTATGGTGAAAATTGAAACATTATTGGCTATATAGGACATAAATTAAAGGTGATTAAAAATTCCTAATAAAATGGCCAGATGAAAGCACTTTGATGGTCTCTGTTAAATTTATTCACATCTTTTGTTAGACTGTGGGCAATTTAGAGCTTATTGAATATATACACTCCTGATTTTGTTGAAATCCTTTTGCTGACTTCTAGATCAGTCAGGGGTACTACTTGTACAAGTAATTTTTATTTACTTGAAGAAGTAAAAAAAAAAAAAACTTATATAACATGTATAAGTAAATTTTAATGTTTGAATAATCTCCCCTTGTATAATTAATTTTTTTTTTACAATCCCACCAAAATTCTAAAGTTTTGAGATGTAAAATCATGCCTTTATTGAATTTTCCCAGGTTAGCTCTAATTTTTGATTAGAGTTCAATGTTTCATCTCATTAATTCGACAAAGAAACTGATTGCACAAAGATCTTAAGTATTTGTGGAAAGCCTTCAAAAATTGCGCCTTTTGTACTTGTAAATTACCAGTGTTCTGAAGATAACAGACAAGAGGGATTTTCATTATCCATGAAATTATGCTTAAATGATAAGTAAAGACATTTGGGCAGACAAATTAAAATTTTATTAGAGCAAAGAAATCCTAAGAATTTACAAAATGAAGATAAGATGACTTTTTCACATACATAAGTAAAAAAAATGTTAATGTCTAAGAGACATAACTAAGTCATTTTTTTTTACCTCTACAAGTAAATATGATTCTCTTGTAAAAGTATCCTACAAATTTACTTATATATATAAGTATAATTTTTTTTTACTTCTTCAACATGTTCAAGTAAACATGTAAATAAAAATAACTTGTACAAGTAGAACCCCTGACTGATGTCTTTCGATTGTTTTTGTGTTGTTGGGTTGCTTTCTTGTTGATATATAACCAACTCATCATATTATTCATAATAGTCATGAAGTCTGGAATTTTACAGAAATATATCATGTTAATATAAATTAGTTTACATTTTTGTACATTTTTTAATCTGATTTTTTTAAAAATCATGTAAATATTATCTTTTTATTAATTTTATAGTGTTGCATGAGGCAGTCAGTACTGGTGACCCTGAACTTGTACAGATAGTACTAAAGCATAGGGATTATCAGAGATATAGTAAGAGAACTGTTGGTGTTCCAGAACTTCTACAGAAACTAAAAGAGGTATGTATAGAATGACTATAGAATACAGATGGTATATGATATAAATTTATTGATGTAATTATGTGGAAGCAATATATATACAGTGCTCTAGCTAGAAATCAAAAGGGGCAGGGTGCCAGTGGAGGGCAGGGCACTTTTTATGATAAGAAAAGGCACTGCTCATTTTTTTGTCTACGTTTCTGTGTGTATCACGAGTTAACGAATCTCTTTTTTTTTTTTTACTGTATATGTTGGTTTTTTTTAAATAAAGATGCTTTTCAACTATAGTCTTTATATTATTGTTTGTGTAGTTATGAATGATCTTCATCAACATATTATGTTTTTACGGTTTAACTTCACTCTACCCATTATCAAAGAATATGTGTTTTCTTTTTTTTATCTATATATAAATTATAGCTTTAAATACATCATGAGATCTGAATCTGAGAGCATTACTAATTTAACAATGTTTAGAACATGGATTGCTAAAAGTATAATTATCAAGTAGAAATTGCAATATACATTTTTTAATATGTTCAAAGACAGTTAATATCTTTAAGGTAACATTATTATGTTATTATATATTCAATTGGTAATGTATTCCTTTTTTTTATAGTAGATAATATTTTTAGAGCACAAATTTGTAATAAGCTTAAACAGGGGAAGTAACTCCAAAATCAATTTCCACCACGTTTGGGTTAATTAAAAACTGTGCTTGTCGCTAACAAGTTGAGATGGAAGGCATTTCTGTAAAGGCATAGTTTTATTTTGATGACTTAAATTCAATTCTAAAGTCATGAAAGTCTTCATTTATATACGTTCTTCCATTGTGACTTGGAGATCGAAAATGCCGACCCAAGCTAAACACACTCGCTGACACATTCATCAAAAGTATGATAAAAAGATACATTGTCCTAATTAAATTACCTGGTTATTTTATACACCTTTGAAGTCTTTATCCTTGTAATTGATTGTAATGACATGATTAACCTGGGGGCAATCACACAGGTGTCATATATGTAATTAACTTGGAGATCAGAAATCGATGAAACAAAATTTTACCAAAACGGCACAAGATAATTTTGGAAAAAGACGTCAGGGCAGAAGGGCGCGGATGAAGGCACCCAGGGCGCGGCTGAGGGCACCCAGGGCGCAGCGCCCTTCTATTTTGGGCTAGCGAGACCACTGATATATTATGTATATATATAAATGTATATTAGTCATTGTGACAGGAAGTAATTATCAATAAAATATAAAACATTTCCTATGTGGAATAAAGTACATTGTTACTTGAACAGGAAATGAGTGCTCCATTGAATGTAGGTAAACTGCTCTATTGAACGTAGGTGAAGGTCACTTGTTTTAACTATTATCATATGGGGCAATGTGCGCAATCTTTTCTCCATAGCAGTAATGGTAATGTTTTCTTCTGTAGCTCAGTCCATATCGTAAATTTTGATATGTATGATGGCTTGTTTCGATGCTGAGACATTTTCACATATGTGGTTAAATTTTCGGGGGACGAAGTGAGATTTATTTTCCCTTAAATTAATTAGCATACCTTAAAAATACTTTTGTGATGTGGCTCTTATACTTCATGGTAAAATATCCCTTTTTCACACAATAATTTCTTTAAAAATTTAATATTTTGAATAAATTTAAAAACTCCATATTATAAGGTATTACACATTTATTGTATGGTCCTATACTTTCCAAATCAACACAAATAATAAAGCTCAGTCACTTGTAAAAAAATAGGAACATGGGTAATATCACTGCGCATAGATTTTTTTGTTTACCGGTACACACAACTAATGTGTTCCTCAATTGAACTCACATTAGGGATTGACCCATATAAAACTCCTTTCAATGGTGTACACACTATTATACACTTCTTGACTGGTTAGAAGGGTATTAGCAACTAGCAAATTGTTGTCCATGAAATTCAAACTACCCCAGTATTACCCAAATCAAATTAAGGGAAACAATTAAAACTTACAATATTCCTTATACATGTCATATTTAAGCAGTCATTCACTTTGAAAAAGGTATCCATTCATATACATGATGCATGAGAAGAACTTTGTTTGATGATATTGATCTCTCTGTGTTATATGTTAATATTTTGTCGTAAATGGAGATTATCAAAATCTTGGATCCATGACCATGCAAATGACTGCTGGTACCTACTGATCGACAGGTCTAATTAATGATCCTGATGGTAAGGGACGACATCAAAAGTTCAATGTAGGATAAAAAACATAATTCACATAGTTTTTACACTGACCCCCCCCCAACCCCCCTCTTAGCTTAAATTGGGAATAATTGATTTACCAATAGGGATATATGTAAAAATCGATTTTAGATATAGAAAACTTGCAGAATTTTAACCCCCCAAAAATATGATGATTATCATGATTATCATGATTATATACGTGCATATAATTTTTGTGTTTAAGATGAACTGACTGTTTGTTTATATATATAAAATTGAGAATGGAAATGGGGAATGTGCCAAAGAGACAACAACCCGACCATAGAAAAAAACACAACAGCAGAAGGTCACCAACAGGTCTTCAATGTAGCGAGAAATTCCCGCACCCGGAGGCGTCTTCAGCTAGCCCCTAAACAAATATATACTAGTTCAGTGATAATGAACGCCATACTAATTTCCAAATTGTACACAAGAAACTAAAATTAAAATAATACAAGACTAACAAAGGCCAGAGGCTCCTGACTTGGGACAGGCGCAAAAATGCGGCTGGGTTAAACATGTTTGTGAGATCTCAACCCTCCCCCTATACCTCTAGCCAATGTAGAAAAGTAAACGCATAACAATATATAGATTCCTTTAAACTATTTGCTTGGCATGATTTTAACATATTTCAATCAACTCTTTCAGTCTCCAGATTTTTACGTAGAGATGAAGTGGGAGTTTACAAGCTGGGGTAAGTCTAAGAATTTTATAATTATATTATACCATGTAAACTGAGGATTTACTATAATTTGGGGAATACCATTTTCTTTGATTTTGTGGGTACAGTAGCGAACCAAGAATTTAAATGCAACATAATACAAATTTCTTTAGGCTTATTTGTAGACTTTTGTGAAACCACAAAATCATATATATATCAACTTAAATACAATGTTTTCTTGATCTTCGAACATTGGAACCCACGAAACTAAATCATTCTACATTATACAGAATGCGAATTTACAAGCTACAGTAACCCTGGGAAATTCTTAAAATTTACATTCCCAAGTTTGGATAAGTCTGAGAAATATAATAATTTAGTTAAAAATTAGTCTGAATCCGTTGTCTATGTTGTCAGAATAAGTAATGTTCAGTTGTTGTTATAAATGATAGGATGTACATGTATTTATTTAGTATTTTAAACATTAACCAGAAAACAATGATTAAAGATAATTTTATTTTCTTTCAGTGCCTCTTGTGTCCAGAATGTGTCCCAGTGATACATACAGAGTTTATAAAAGTGGTAGGTTTAATGATGAGAATCTCTTTTCCATTTTCACCAAAATAGCCAGATAATTCTGTTTCTTTATTGATTTTAAGATCAAATGTTGGCAAGCTTTATCTTTCTTTTCTAATGTTATACATGGTATACAGCATGTACAGACAGATGCTTTTTTTCTACTTGTTCTATGTACATGATGTATTGTCATCAGACTGGGTTGCCTATTTTCGTGAATAGCAAATTTTGAGAAAAGCAAGAAAAAGGGACGTAATAATAGAATTTTGGCCTTAGAACTGAAATCAAATGAACCACACACTGATTATGAGATTGCAATCAACTGTCAGGGCAAATTTAAATCAGCTAAGATGAGAGCCGTGGTGTTTTAGTTAGTGCATCGGACTACTAACACAAAGGTTCGTGGTTCGATTCCTGTCTGGGATGAAAATTTCAGGAAAATGTTCGGCTCTCCCTCGACACCCTTTACGAGTATGGTCTCGAGGAAACAATGATAGTCCGTCGGAAGGGGACGATAAATGACTGACCCCTGTTAAAAGAGATCCATATCTCTTGCACGTTAAAGACACCCTTGTAGATTTCGAAAATGAGCAGGCTAATGCCGCTACAAGGCAGCACTGGCACCCGCAAAGTGAAAAGGGATTAATATAAGTTGCAAAACTAGTTTTCCCAATCCACTATAAATAAATATGTTTAAGCTAAGAATAAGAAAAAAATGCAAAAAATAACATTAAGATAGTGGATGCAAATTTGCAAGTATGACCAAAACATCAGACTATTCTATTAGTAACATTATTGTCATTTAACGTAAAATTTTATTTATTGACCTATTAGTTAGTGACTTAGTAACAGCACTGACTTTTCGCAGGGCTACTTGGCATTAAACAAACAACAACCAATAAGGGTTCTAACAAAGGCAAGTCTACAAGTCCTGAACTCTTTCAAAACTGGTGAGTCCATAGATGCTTCAAGATAATAAAATATTCCACATTGTATCAACTGAGCACAAATATCAGCATTTTATGACTAAAAATGATTCAAGTAGTAAAAGTAAATATTATTGAATAATTCTTTCTTTTAGGATCTAATGTTCGAATAGATACAACTTTGCTTGGATTTGATAACACGAACTGGGAGAGGGGCAATAGAAGTTATGTATTTAAAGGAACAGGTGAGTCAATAGCCCCACTACCTCTGACAATACAAACTTGGATTGGGAATATTTGGACATATGTTCCATTATGATATAGTTTTTGTCTCGCCTTGACAGAGTCAAAAAGAGAGACATAGGTATGCTGTTTCCGGTGGCGGTGTTGACAGCGTCAACAATGCATTAGTTTGTGATTAGGTCTAGTTAATGATGAACCACAAGTGGTAGGTCAATCATATTTGGTATGCAGTTGTATAAGCATTGGCACACCTCATTTCCATGGAGATTATTTGGCCCTGCCCCAACAGTTATGGTCTATTGACTTGAAACGTTTGCTTAGTTTACATGTATTGGTTTGTGATTAGATCAGTTTAAGATGAACTGCTAATGTTAAATCAATGATATTTGGTATGCAAATTTGCAAGTATTGTTTCCATGGAGATTATATAGCCCCATCCCCTCTTCATACTTCATTGAATTTGAAGCTTTTACATAGTTTACAAGTTAATTTTTGTATTTAGATTTGGGAACGACTTATAATAAGTCAATGGTATTTGGTATGCAGTTGTATTAGCATTGGTACATCTCATTTACATTAAGATTGTTTAGCCATGTAACTCCGTCATGGTTCATTGACTTTGAATATGTGCATAACTTGTGTAAGATGTTAAGGTATTGCTATTTTGATTCCAACATTAGCATAATCAAAATTACAAAAAGGAGAAACATATCTCTGTGATAACAGTTTATTTTAAGCTTGATCCTGACAGTATAAACTAGAGCTGGGATGAAATATATCTCACACCAAACCAACGACTGATTATGACTGTATGAGCCTACTAGATCATTTGCCCATCTGTCTTTTCTCTCTTCTGTACAACTATAATGCATTAACTATATCCATGTCTAGATTTATTACTCTTCTACTCGTTTTAAGTGAGCCTGTAGCTATCATCAAAATGAACAGTATGATACTACTTATCTGTATAATTTCAAAACTATAAATGGAATTAAAATTGATAACAATTATCCCTTTAGAAAACTGGCATTGGAAAAGTATTAACATTCTCTTCCTTTTTTTTCTAGAAAGAAGCGCAACTGTGATGGAAATTGACCATGATAAAAAAGAGGTGTTTTCTGAAACTATGGCCATCTTACCGGAGAACTTTGACACGTCTGTGATGGACCCCTCTTCAAACTCTATATGTGCCAGACTTACTAATCCTATAGTTACTACATACGTAGACACAGAAAAAATATCATTTGAAAGGTAGATAACTCTATATATGGTAGACTCAAGGTAGATAACTCTATATGTGCCAGACTAAAGGTAGATAATCTATATGTGCCAGACTAAAGGTAGATAATCTATATGTGCCAGATTTACTAATCCTATCGTTACTACATATGTAGACACAGAAAAAATATTTGAAAGGTAGATAACTCTAAATATGCAGACACAGAAAAAATATCATTTGAAAGGTAGATAACTCTATATGTGGTAGACTAAAGGGAGATAGCTCTATATGTGTATGTGCCAGACTAAAGGTAGATAACTCTATAAATTCCAGACTTACTAATCCTATCGTTTTTACATATGTAGACACAGAAAAAAATATCATTTGAAAGGTATTTAACTCTATATATGCAGACACAAAAAAAAAATATCATTTGAAAGGTAGATAACTCTATATATGCAGACACAGAAAAAATATCATTTGAAAGGTAGATAACTCTATACATGCAGACAAAGAAAATGTAAACAACTTTCCTCAAATCTTTGAAAGGGAAGCATTAAAATCATAAGAGAAACAGATTCCACCACTGTAACTCTGAAACTTTTTACTATGTGGCTTGGGAGGATAGTCATTTTGTAGCTCATTTCTAAAGAACAATCAATGCAAATATCTATGTTTTCTCAATGAGTGTCCGTGGGACATGTTAAAAATTGAGAATTCTCCCAAAACAACTGATAAAACCTCCAAAAATAAAAGGTAGATAACTGTGATTGAAATACTTTTATAAGTTTGATATACATTACTGACTGTAAATTATTTATGATGCAGTCCATATACAATGTATAGTATTTAGTATAACTTTTTTTTATATAGAAACAAGTCTGGTATATGGGGATGGAGAAGTGATAGAACAGAGAATGTTAATACACATGAAGCTAAAGTATGTTATTGTAAACCAACTAAATTTCGCGAGCGATTTATTTTCGCGACTTTCGCGAGTAGAAAAATAAATGCGAATTTAAATCGGGAATATGTAAAACTTGCATCTTTCCTTATTTAACTGCATCTAGTTAGTTAGAAAATCGTGAAATTAAATTACCGCAAATTGGAATCGAAAAGGCTAAACGCGAAATAAATTATCCGCAAAAATAATTTGGTTTACAGTATTTAGGAATTTTTGTTTGTTTGAAAAACAAGGTAAAAAAATTAATACAGGTTTAGAAAAACATAACATGAACAAATTGAGATGTGGTATAGTTGCAAATCCATTCTCAATTTTATGCGCATTCTCAATTTTATAGTTGCAAATGAGATACCTATCCACCAGAGACCTAATGATAAGAAAAATATGTCGTCCTATAGCAAACCCATTTGTTAAAATACACTTTAATTGTCCATGATCACAAAATGTGAAACAACACAATAGCTTGATTTAAGCTTTCATAAAAACACATATCATTTATGACAGATGACAACCACTGTTCTAGACTCCTGGCTTGGGACAAGAACATAGAGAGGTTGTTTATCTTCAATTCATGTAAGTATATCATGAACATCTACACCTATGTCTATGACTCTATGTACATATCCGCAGTCTAATTTTAAACAGTAATATGATATGTTTATAATTTTAAATTCAATTTAGATTTTAACAGATTTATCATGGAAGGACACATAAAATTATTTTACTGGTTAACTCTTTTCTTTCTTTGAAAGTCATAAGAAAAAGGCTACAAAAATAAAAAAAATTGTTTTTTGTTTTTAGGTTTTTATTGCCTCTAACGTTGAGTTAGTCACCATAATTTGTTTTTTTGTGTTTGTAGGTTTTTAGTGCCTCTAACGTTGAGTTAGTCACCAAAACTAGAACAGAGCACTTGTCACAGGAAGATAAACTCAAATGTAGAAAGAACTCATCAAAATCTCCACTGGAATCATTTCTGGGGGTAGCTGAGGAGCATAATAAAAAACAAGGGGCCTCAAATGGGGTAAGTGTCTAGAACTCCCCTGGAATCATTTCTAGGGCTAGCAGAGGAGCATAATAAAAACAAGGGGCCTCAAATGAGATAAGTGTTTTAGTATGGAATTATTAATTAACAAGGGTTTTTTCTTGTTAAATAAAAGTTCATGTAGAATACTTGTAATATGTTTTTTTAACAGAAACACATTGCCACCTCACTGTAAATGTAATAACGCGTTTAAAAAATGCCAATGAAATATTCATTATGTGCATATCAACACTTGGTTTACAGTACTCTTCAATTAAAGCATTAATAGTTTAAATGATTAATACTTTATTGTTAATTACAAATATTTTATTAAAGAGATAGACCTAGGTTAAGGGAAATAACTCTTAAAATCATCAGGACGTTTGTGTCAACCATTTTCAAAAATATATTCTAAGCTTCTAGGTTACATAGATAAATTTCAATATGTTTCAGGTAAATGCTTAAAATACATTGATGAACTTGACTTTTACAAACGCTTAACCGATTTAAAGAGTTATCTCCCTGAACCAAGGTCTACCCCCTTAAACCAGTCGATTAAAATGATCGTTTGTATAAATCTATTTTAGGATTTAACGTCCCTGTCATACAACCCAACCTCTATAACAAAGGAGGAATATTTCAGTCAAGTCATTGATTTAGGTGATCGAGATGTAGGACGACCACTCGACCAAACCACCAAAACTCAGAAGTTCAAGGCCACCCTCTGGCTGTGTGAGAATTATCCTCTCTCATTACAACAACAGGTTGTGCCAATTATAGATCTTATGTCAGCAAGCAATGCACATTTTAAAAAACTACGGGACTTTATAACATTACAGTTACCAGCTGGGTTCCCTGTCAAAATAGGTGAGTATAGGGTTCTATTAGTATTTATCATTTAATGTTACTGTTAATTATGTATCAGATATACTTTGAATCTAAATCAGTATCAGATTCATTTCACACCATCGTGGTGAATTGTTTAGAAAAAGACAGAATCATTCACTTTCAATATCTTTAAAAAAGCAAAGCATTCTTAACTTCAGATATGTGGAATATAACTGGTATGCGTCAATGAGACGGAACCCAACAACTGAAATAACCATCTAGAGGGCACCATTTCCCATTTTCGTTTTCACACTTTAACATAAGTTTTCCTTGTGCAAATTTTATGAAACACAATGCAAAGAATCATAACTCCCAGACAGTATTCAGAGTCACTTACTGTTTTAGAGTCATGTCCCTTTATAAATTTGAAAAATGGCTGATGCAACTTTAATGAAATGGATACACAATGCTAACAACCACAATACACAGAGAGTATAAATTTTTGTAATTATACCAATATGTCGTTAATTGTTCTAAGAGTTATATCCCTTTATTATTTAGAAAATTGCAAAGTCTGACAGGGTAGTATGGCATACATGTCCTCAGGCACAGTTTTTTTTTTATATATATATATTTATTAAGTCTCCCAAACAAAGTTTGGAGACTTATTGTTTTTGCTCAGTTCTTATTATTTTTATTATTCTTTTTATGTCACCCAATCGACAATGTCGGGTGACATATTGCTTTTCCTCTGTTTCTTTTTCTGTATTATTATGGCACCCTCAACAGAGTTGGGGTGACATATTGTTATTTTTCATTTCTTTTTTTCTTATTATTTTTCTTCCACTTTTTTTTGTCCAGGTGATTCTTGAATGGGACAATTAATCAAATCAAATGAATATGGGGGCTTTGTTTGGGAGACTTCGTAACAGCATCCTGTTACAATTACTTCTTGTTTTCATTTGTTTCCACCCTTATTATTACCCACAGAAACAAATATCATCTGATGTTCAAAACTTCATACATTTTTATCCTGAATCTGTTGCTTTTCATAGTTCTAAGCAGATGAATCCTCAAACTACTATCTTCATACTTATATTTTGTAGAAATTCCATTATTCCATGTACTGAATGCCAGAATAACATTTGGTAATATCAATGCCTTAGACCAATCAGTAGATGGTGTTACTGTGATAGAGGATGAAGGCACTTGTGTTGTACAGGAGACATGTTTTGATTCTCCACGAGGATACAGTCGTTTGGGTAAGTTTACAGTCAGTAGATGGTGTTACTGTGAAAGAGGATGAAGGTACTTGTGTTGTAGTGCAGACATGTTTTGATCCTCCACGAGGATACAGTCGTTTGGGTAAGTTTACAGTCAGTAGATAGTGTTACTGTGATAGAGAATGAAGGCACTTGTGTTGTACAGGAGACATGTTTGATCCTCCACAAGGGTACAGTCGTTTGGGTAAGTTTACAGTCAGTAGATGGTGTTACTGTGAAAGGGGATGAAGGCACTTGTGTTGTACAGGAGACATGTTTTGATCCTCCACGAGGGTACAGTTGTTTGGGTAAGTTTACAGCCAGTAGATGGTGTTACTGTGATAGAGGATGAAGGCACTTGTGTTGTACAGGAGACATGTTTTGATCCTCCACAAGGGTACAGTCGTTTGGGTAAGTTTACAGTCAGTAGAGGGTGTTACTGTGAAAGGGGATGAAGGCACTTGTGTTGTACAGGAGACATGTTTTGATCCTCCATGAGGGTACAGTTGTTTGGGTAAGTTTACAGCCAGTAGATGGTGTTACTGTGATAGAGGATGAAGGCACTTGTGTTGTACAGGAGACATGTTTTGATCCTCCACGAGGGTACAGTCGTTTGGGTAAGTTTACAGTCAGTAGATGGCATTACTGTGATAGAGGATGAAGGCACTTGTGTTGTACAGGACACTTGTTTTGATCCTCCACGAGGGTACAGTCGTTTGGGTAAGTTTACAGTCAGTAGATGGTGTTACTGTGAAAGGGGATGAAGGCACTTGTGTTGTACAGGAGACATGTTTTGATCCTCCACGAGGATACAGTCGTTTGGGTAAGTTTACAGTCAGTAGATGGTGTTACTGTGAAAGGGGATGAAGGCACTTGTGTTGTACAGGAGACATGTTTTGATCCTTCACGAGGATACAGTCGTTTGGGTAAGTTTACAGTCAGTAGATGGTGTTACTGTGATAGAGGATGAAGGCACTTGTGTTGTACAGGAGACATGTTTTGATCCTCCTCGAGGATATAGCTGTTTGGGTATCTGCTTCAATCCCTAACAAGTTAATATGTTTAAATATCATTCTGCAGTTGTAAAAAAACATAAAATATGATTTGGGTTCTCACAGCACATGTTTCTGCAGTGTATCCCAAACTCAGTTTGAAAATGTCAGAAAAAATTCAATTGGTCAGAGAGAAAAATTTAGATTTTTTAGTTGAAATATAGTAGAAAAGGTCAAATTTCTTTTTTGGTCAGACAAACTCTAAACCAGTATGGCACAGACTGTTTCTGGTGTAAATTCATCACAAACACTTAAGATCAGAAGTTTGGACAGCCAAACAAATTTTAGTTTAAAACAGCAAAAAATTAAACAAGCCTTGACCTATCAGCCAAAATGTCTATGGTCAATGTGTATTGATTATATTTTGCAGGTGATGGTCACCATGAACGATTACGAGATGAAGACGATGAACTTCTACAGTTTGCTATACAACAGAGTCTGATGGACGGTGGAAGTAGTACTGAAAATGATCAGGTAAATTATCTTAACATATTAGCCTCAATCTAAAGCCTCAGTCAATATAGAATGGTATAATTATTTGATAAATGTTTTGTTTTGTTTTGAAATAACTGTTCATAAAAAAATAAGCACATGAAAGTAAATATGTTTGTACTTTATTGAACAACTGATTTGATGTTAAGGTGGTACCTAACACTACAGGGAGATAACTCTGTAAAATCAGCTTAACGTTTTAATTACGTTGTGTTGTAAAGGGAATAATAAGCTTCTCAATGATCAAAATTGGTGTTTGTCAAACTACTATATAACCAGTGTAATTTTTCTGACAAAACGGTTAGTTCAAAATGTTTAAAATTTTTATATTTTTGTTAAAGGGTCAAAGTAAATACTTTGTCAAAATTTTATGAAAATTAAACGAGCCAAATTTATTTTAGTGAAAGTGTTGGGTACCACCTTAACATATGAAATTATATATTCAATCATCTGTTGTGACCTTCATCAATGAACAAAGACAATTTTAATGTAAGGTAAAACTTCATAAAAGCTTAGAAAGAAAATTAATTGGTTGATTGATTTCAACAACAACTGAAAACAAATGTTTAGTTTTACTGAAGACTGAAATGAGCAATCTTTAGGAATAATAACAAACCATTTTACATCTCTTGGAACTTATATATGGTTGTATATAAAAAAAGCTACATGATGCTTTATTTTCAGCTAACATTTATGGAGGCATTAAATAACATTAGACCCCCTCCTCCCCCTGTATCAGGAACAAGGGATGAAGAGGAGAGACTACTGCAAAGGTACATATATTCTACATACACCAAGATATACAACCTATTGTAAAAGTCATATCAGATCTTAACCAAACTTGGGAGAACTGTTTGGGATTGAAAAGACCGGTCCAATTAACAAAGTTTAATACATCTGTGTCATTTGGTCTTGCCTGAATAGTTGTCTATTTGCAATCATACCACATCTCCTTATTTTTATATGTGGGTTGAATTTCTGTAAACTCATGAATTATTGTGAGTTTTTATAAATGTGAATAATGTGACTGGGTGAGTATCTTAATAATAAGAACCTCGCATTCTGATAACTGAAATATAGACCTGGGGTTGAAGTCATAAAACTTTGCTCAGTTCTCGGAGCACAAAAATCATCCTCGAAACATGAAATCCAGCATTTTGATTGGTTGATTTTCGAGTACAAGTACAAACAACTGACTCGAAAGTTTTATGACCGAAAGACCTATATGCCCTTTTGTTTTGAAATCACAATAATGAAAATCATATCTTTGTCCATTCTTGAAAAATTGCAACAATGAATGTAGCTTTAGTTTAGGCTCAGTTTTAGTTCAAAATTTTAATAGGTTTGAGGTCTTAGATTTTTATCGCAGCAGTTGTCAAATTCTAGAACAAGAAATATTTCCATAATGCTCTGTGTCTCTTTTCACAAAATATCTTTGAATTATAGACAGATGTGATTATACCGTTAAACAATTCTCTTAAAAAAAGAAGAAATGTGAAAAATTTGTTTCTGTATGGTTACTAAAGTTTCCCTTGCATGCTTAAAACAAAAACTTATACAATTGGAATATAGAGTGGGCATCCTTTAATGTCAAGGTTAAGGATTTTTTTTTTCAATTTAGTTTCAGGATGGTATCCGACTATGAATTGTAACACTTTTGCAGGTGTAAAATTTACAAATGTTTATTTGTTTCTCCAATATTAAAAAGAAGATGTGGTATGATTGCCAATGAAAAAGCTCTTCACAAGAGACCAAATGACTCAGAAATTACCAACTATAGGTAACCATACAGCCTTCAACAATGAAAAAAACCAATACTGCATAGTCAGCTATAAAAGGCCTGGAAAAGAAGCAATGTTAAACAATTCAAACGGGAAAACTAACAGCCTAATTAATGTGCAAAAAATGAACGAAATATAAATATTTAACACAGCAACAAACGACAACCACTGACTTACAGGCTCCTCACAAGCATACCTGTATTTTATACCCTTGAAATTAACATTTGTTCTCTCAATAAATTATCAGTTTTGGGGTCATCAGTTGACAGTACTATCTTTTTGCTTTGAATTTTTAGTCCACCTATTTAGTCAGACTGTGAATAAAATAGTATTCCCTATTTGATGGATTCCATTTATATCTTATATACCGATATTGAATTTGCTTTGAATTTTTAGTCCACCTATTTAGTCAGACTGTGAATAAAATAGTATTCCCTTTTTGATGGATTCCATTTATATCTTATATACCGATACATAAACATTTATATTGAATTGAAAGTAAAAGATGACGTATTGGTGCATTGGGCCAGTTGTATTTTGAGTGTCAGATTATATTTTGTACAATTATATAAATTTATTTATCTTGATTGACACATGTCGCTTTAATAAACTTGTTTTTTTACTTGTTTACAGAGCTATAGCGGACAGTCTAGCCATGTCACTATAATTAACTTGCTTTCTTACTTGTTTACAGAGCTATAGCCGACAGCCTAGCCATGTCACAGGGTAAGAATGGATTACCTACGACAACTCAGCCGGAAATGATTAGTGTGAGTGATATATCATCGGACGTAGATGAAGAACTTCGTGTAGCGTTAGAAATATCTCGTCAACAAATCGAAGATGACGCAAATCGTCGGAAACAAGAAGAGGAACAACTAGAAATGATTCTTAAATTGTCTATAACGGAAAAGTAATATGGGTCTTGAACTTTGCCCTTTGTGAATGGCTAAAATATTTAACTCATGAAGATTTTGCAACTGATAAAATAACATATTCTATCATATGAAAATTCACATAATCTATCATCAGAATTTGTTCTAAGAAGACATGAGATTTATTTTTTACATTTCTGGGAAAACTTTCAGTAAAATGAAAAATTATTGTTAAGCATTGAAAAGAAAATTCCTTTGTTAAAAGTTCAATGTTACAAATAAGGAAATATCTAGGAAAGTAAAAACGAGTTGAAGGTGGATAAAGACAAGAAGAATGTGGACAAAGAAAAGAAACAAATATCATTAATCAAGGAAATATTATTAACCTGTGGAACTGCAATATTTTGTTGCAAATCTATGTTGTTATTCAACTGTAGCAAGGTTTTTGAATTCCTAATAATAATTTGTAAATTGAAAAAAAATGGGAAAATAGCAATGATTGACTATGAATTGCAATCAGTTAGTGTAGGTCATAGGTTCTTTTCATGTCTGTCATTAATTATTGTTATCTCCAGTAAGAAATCCATATTCTTATACTATATGATTTTAATAAGCATTGAGAGTTTTTGATAAAATTACCATAGTAAATAAACATTTGAATTTTGATAGCCATAATTTAATATAATATAGCATTTTGGATCTAAAATACTTTTCCATTGTTCAACAATCACAAAAATACAAAGATTGCAAATCTTTGAGAGATAATTATTTGATACAAGGGGAGACAATTGTTGTATAAAGGGAGAACATTACAATAGGCTTTATTTGATACAAGGAGAGATCTACAGAATCTATAGTCAAAGGACAAGAAGGAGTAGGCCATTCATTAATACTAGCCTTCTTTTTCTAATTTCACCTAACTTGACACAACTTGACAAAGGGAAGTAACTGATTATTGTTTTTAAATTGTCAGATTTATGTGACTAAAATTTATTAAATTAACTATTGTTATTAATATAGTCTTTAAACATACAAACCTAGTTATTTATTGAACAAAAAGTCACATTTTCTCAATAAAAAATGTGTGTGTAAAAAAAATATTCATGGATTTATATGTGGGTAAAATTTTCAACAAAATACAAATTCCTATGGTCTTGTCAAAACCACAAAATCTATTTTAAAAAAATAATTTTTCCTTAAAAATTGCTACCCACACAATAATTGAATCCACATTAAAAATATATATATTTAATTCTATCAAATACAGATGGGGACAGACACAAGTCACATCACATCAAATCAAAATTTATCATATTTATATATGATATAAATTCTTTAGCATGTTTAGTAACTGTAGAGAAAAAGAAAGAAACAGAACATGACAAAAAATTATTTATCAAAATGAAAACAATATATACACAAAAAAATAAACAGACCATGGCTAAAAATAAAAAAAAAATCAGTTAGACTGGTGGGAGCTTGAATAATTTATTGAAAAGGAAGGAAATATTTGGTTACTAAATAACCAACAAAAGAATATAACCAAGAATATCTTAGTCAAACAGAAATTTTTGAAAAATACAAAATTGATAGTTTAATACCTTAAGCATATATACAGGAAACATCTGTCATTGTCTATTATTAAATCACTTGATGGAATGTTATGACTGCACATACCTGTAATTACACTTATTGTGCACAACAAGCAATGTTATATATATATGTATGTGTCTGTATTTTGATACTTTGTTTAATCAGCATCAGCATCTTATAATGTCTAATTTGTATCCATTTATATTTAAAGCTTGCTTTAGATGGTGTATACAAAATGTGAAAAATCCTTGAGGTAATATGGCAGTTTATTTTGCTATTGCTTAAAGAAAGGAGCATTGAAAAATGTTAATAGATTAACAGTTTATTTTATGAAAAAAAGTGAGAAAATAAATACCACATTTTCAAAATGTACCAAAATTTTTAAACGTCTAGTATTTGTACTTTTTGTCATTACTCATTTGATTGTGTCAAATACTGAATCCATAGTGTGGAGTACTGAATTGATTGTGCCAAGTACTGAACCCATAGTGTTTTTAGTACGTCCATAGTGTCAAGTACTGAATTGATTGTGTCAAGTACTTGATTGTGATAAATACTGAATTGATGTTGCATTGTGTCAAGTTTTGCAACTATTGTGTCAAGTACTGAATCAATTGTGTCATAAGGAAAAATCAAAATGTTAGCTATTGATAGGACCATAATAATCTATTGGATGAAGCCCTAGTTTATTGACTACAGAACAGTTGCTAATAGTTTATAAGAATATGGTACATTTAGAATAAACAAAGATATGAGTTTTAAAAACATTACATCCTTGAAATTTATTTAAAAATGTTCATGGTTTGAATAGTTGTTTTGAACAAAATATCAGACTAGAAATCAAACTTATAAATAATTTCAAAAGATGGCTGGTGAAATTTCCTGAGGATTACTTTATTTCTGTAATATTTTTTTATTTAAGGAGGTAGACCTAGGTTAAGGGGAATAAATCCTTAAAATCATCGTTTGTGATGATGATGGATTTTTTTTACAACCTTAAGGGGGCTAGCGGGTCTTAACCATTTTTTTAGCTCACCTGGCCCGAAGGGCCAAGTGAGCTTTTCTCATCACTTGGCGTCAGGCGTCCGTCGTCCGTCGTCCGTCGTCCGTCGTCGTCGTCCGTCGTTAACTTTTACAAAAATCTTCTCCTCTGAAACTACCGGGCTAATTTCAACCAAACTTGGTTACAATCATCATTGGGGTATCTAGTTTAAAAATTGTGTCCGGTGACCCGGCCAACCAACCAAGATGGCCGCCATGGCTAAAAATAGAACATAGGGGTAAAATGCAGTTTTTGGCTTATAACTCAAAAACCAAAGCATCTAGAGCAAATCTGACATGGGGTAAAACTGTTTATCAGGTCAAGATCTATCTGCCCTGAAATTTTCAGACAAATTGGACAACCCGTTGTTGGGTTGCTGCCCCTGAATTAGTTATTTTATGGAAATTTTGCAGTTTTTGCTTATTATCTTGAATATTATTATAGATAGAGATAAACTGTAAACAGCAATAATGTTTATCAAAGTAAGATTTACAAATAAGTCAACATGACCGAAATGGTCAATTGACCACTTTAGGAGTTATTGCCCTTTATAGTCAATTTTTAACCATTTTTCGTAAATCTTAGTAATCTTTTACAAAAATCTTCTCCTCTGAAACTACTGGGCCAAATTTATCCAAACTTGGCCACAAATATCTTTGGGGTATTTTGTTTAAAAAATGTGTCCGGTGACCCGGCCAACCAACCAAGATGGCCGCCACGGCTAAAAATAGAACATAGGGGTAAAATGCAGTTTTTGGCTTATAACTTAAAAACCAAAGCATTTAGAGCAAATCTGACATTGGTAAAATTGTTTATCAGGTCAAGATCTATCTACCCTGAAATTTTCAGATGAATCTGACAACCTGTTGTTGGGTTGCTGCCCCTGAATTGGTAATTTTAAGGAAATTTTGCGGTTTTTGGTTATTATCTTGTATATTATTATAGATAGAGATAAACTGTAAACAGCCATTATGTTCAGCAAAGTAAGATTTACAAATAAGTCAACATGACCGAAATGGTCAGTTGACCCCTTTAGGAGTTATTGCCCTTTATAGTAAATTTTTAACCATTTTTCGTAAATCTTAGTAATCTTTTACAAAAATCTTTTCCTCTGAAACTACTGGGCCAAATTAATCCAAACTTATCCACAATCCTCTTTGGGGTATCTAGTTTAAAAAATGTGTCCGATGACCTGGCCATTCAACCAAGATGGCCACCATGGCTAAAAATAGAACATAGGGGTAAAATGCAGTTTTTGGCTTATAACTCAAAAACCAAAGCATTAAGAGCAAATCTGACATGGGGTTTAACTATTTATCAGGTCAAGATCTATCTGCCCCGAAATTTTCAGATGAATCAGACAACCCGTTGTTTGGTTGCTGCCCCTGAATTGGTAATTTTAAGAAAATTTTGCTGTTTTTGGTTATTGTCTTGAATATTATTATAGATAGAGATAAACTGTAAACAGCAATAATGTTCAGCAAAGTAAGATTTACAAATAAGTCAACATGAACGAAATGGTCAGTTGACCCCCTAAGGAGTTATTGTCCTTTATAGTCAATTTTCAACAATTTTTATAAAATTTGTAAATTTTTACTAACATTTTCCACTGAACTACTGGGCCAAGTTCATTATAGATAGAGATAATTGTAAGCAGCAAGGATGTTCAGTAAAGTAAGATGTACAAACACATCACCATCACCAAAATACAATTTTGTCATGAATCCATCTGCTTCCTTTGTTTAATAGTCACATAGACCAAGGTGAGCGACACAGGCTCTTTAGAGCCTCTAGTTTTAATTTAATATAAGATTTCTCTATATTTTTCTATAAATGAACTTTATCTGATATTAAATAGAAAAAATAAAATAAAAAAAAAAATTGGGTCACCATTCATTTGCACTCTGTCTCAGCTCACAATCTGCCTTCGAAAGAAGTATACATTTTTGTAAACGTGCTTTTTTTCTGTTGAACTAATATAAGAAATAAAGGTGATATCGAAATAAAAAAAGAAATTTATTACAGAAATCGCTCAAATTTTACAATAGTTTAGTTAAAGTACAGCTTATTTGTAAATTATAATAAAACATATGAGTTAAAAAAGATATTTCAATTTATGCCAAAAAATTGCATTTTTCCACCAAAGGGAGATAATTTGGAACTTTTTCAATGATATATACATTTTAAAAGTCATCTGGGGCCAACACGAATTGATTTTGTTGAATGATTTTTGTACCATATGATAAAGTAACAACTACTTCGGTAATAAATAAAATTTGTAATAAAAAACAAATGTTTATTTTTTTTTCTGAAATTTTTATACCCTTGAGCCTCCTTAAACTGGTTGTTTGTGTCAAACATTTTGATTAATATATACTAAGCTTATAGGTTACATAGATAATTTTCTAATCTGTTTCAGGTAAATGCTTAAAATCCATGGATGAAACTTGACTTTTACAACGCATAACATATTTAAAGAGTTATCTCCCTGAATCAAGGTCTACCCTGAGGTCTATCAATATTTCTATTGGTGCTGGTATATGTGATATTCATTTCATTTGTAATTATTACCTTGTTAATGTAAATTATGTAGATTATTTTTTAATGGACAGCAATTATTCATTTCTGCTTTATATCACTCCTTTATTGTTATATATTTTTTTCACAAGGTGTTTATTTTCTGTCTGTTTTGTGGGGGTTAGTTACATGATGTGTACACCAAGAATGAGAATATATACTAAAGGGGGGCATGCTGTCTTTGAAAAATAACTATCGGTCTTGTTAAATCAATGCTTTCTTTTCAATATAAAGCATTCTTTCTGTGGAATACATATAGTACTTTGAAGACGTTCCTTGCATATACATTGTCTGCTGACTTTCTAGATGATGAAACATATTAAATAAGGAAGTTACTTTTTTTTAGTAATCAAATTCTAAAGGTTTCAATTTCAACACCCTCTTTTCTTCAAAATTTAGTATCAAGTAAAATTGATTAGGAGATGCAGAAGGCCATCAGGTACTAAAATTTGTGTAACCAAAGAGTGGTGAGGATGGATTTGTGAACTGAGATTTTCATTGTATAACAGAACTGTGACATTACCTGTTGGTTTGGAGTTATTCCTCCTCCTTCTCTCTCAGCTATATTACATTTGGTCATGTTAATTGAGGACCAACCTATAATCCTTCATGGTAGTCATACAAGTCCGATTGACAGAATTTTAACAAAATTAGTAGAAGTATTTAGACGAGTATAACTCCTTTAGATATTAGTCTCTCGCTCTCATATGATATGCATAAATTTATACACAAGCATTCAGATGTAAAATAAAAATTATGATATATATCTGATATGGATGAGTGACCTTTTAAATGTGCCATAGTTAAAATAAAAAATTGTGAAGTAAATTCAAAGTCAGCAACTAAGTATATTATCAAAGATTTTTGTTAATTTCTACAGGTACCCTAAATTTTGGAATGTTTTTTATTTCCACTATAATTACTGGACAGTTAAAACAGTTAATACATGTACCCTGTTGGTGGAAACCTTTTGATTTCTACAATAATTATTAGATAGTTTAGTCAAGTTACATACAATCATATCACATCTTCTTATTTTTATGTACTTGTACTGAGCTTGATGGAACCTTGCTAAATGCCCTTACCCGACATTTTGTATATGTTATTAAACCTTGTTAATTTTACATAGGTTAAATTTTTTACAATTAGCTATAATATTGTGTGGGGAATGTAAACACAGCAAAACTATAGATAAATATGATTCTAAATACAGCTTCATTTCTGTAATTTTATGTCTGGTTGTTTACTTGACTGCTTTATAATATAAGGCTTATGAAATTACGTAGTGATATTCCAAGCAGTAAAGAAACTGTATGCTTCCCGCAGTGTTTTTTTTCAGTGAAACTTTATATAAAACTGTATTATTCCCAGTGTTGAGAGTTTTTATAAACTGTATAATTCCCAGCAGTGTATAATGTCATGTATATTATTTGCAAATTGATATTGTATAAATGACCCGCAGCAAGACACATAATGAAGCCTTTTTCATCTACAAGATGTTATATTTAATTGATTGTTAATGTGAAGAAAGTTGTTGTGTGCAGTGTAGGTTAAATATGCTTCATTCAAAGTAGATTGATTCTCATTTTGTCCATTCAGAATAAATAACAAATAGTCGATCAAACTTTCATACTGCAAGAAAAGATATTATGTCGACAAATACTACATTGTATCTCCCTTTCAATACCATAAAGGGAGAAAACTCTTTACATAAGTATCATGTTTTTTTAATTAGTAGTTTGGTTCATTCTTTTAAAGTATTCTTGTGAAACAGAGTTGAATTAAATATTAGTTACTAAGAAGCTTTTAATATAATGAAAACTTTTGATACAAGCTTAACCTTGATATACATGTATAAGAGTTGTCTCCCTTTAATTAGGCTTTCTCCTCCACCTATTCTCGTCATGTAGATCGGCATTCTTTCTATTCATTAGGTCTTTAGCTGATTTTCTAGCTAGGAAGGGAAAATCAGAAAGCCAATTTGATCCTGCAGTTAGAATGTTTCTCTTATGGCTAATCACCGAGCATTTCATTATCAATATGGACACAGATGAGGATCTTTTTATTTTATCTGACCTTGTATTTATAATAATTTTTTCTGGCAAGGAATATATATATGTATATATATTTTAAAGCCTGTGTTCTGTTTATATGATGTTAAAAATATTTTTATTTTTGTTGATTTCTGTCTGGTTGATAATAAATATACTTTAAACATGTTTTTTATCTTAATTATTTTTTATCATGGATTGCTTGTTAAATTTTAGAAAAAAGCACTTTAAAATAGGGGGCATTATTCTGGATTACTAAAATAGCCCGAGAACGCACTAATTTCATAGTGCATTTCTTTTAGACAAAAAAACCCACACAAATTAAAAAACGCAACAGCTTTTTCAAAAAAGATTTTTTTACCCCCGCTTTAAAAAAGTGGGGGTATACTGTTTTACCTCTGTCTGTCCATCCTTACGTCAGTCCGTCCGTCCGTCTGTGCCATGAACATTTTCGTCACATTTTTTCAGGAACTACAACACAAGGATTTCTGAAATTTGGTTTCAGGGTTTATATAAGTCAGCTATACAGTGTGATGTGTTTTCAGATTCTTCACTCATTAACTTCCTGTTTACCAAACACTTGTATCATTTTACAGATGACAGCAATAGCCAAGTTGAAAATTTTTAGTCCCATTTTTCTCAGGAACTACAATACAAGGATTTCTGAAATTTGGTTTCAGAAATTATATAAGTCAGTTTAATATACCTTGTGATGTGATTTCAGATTCATCATTCAACAACTTCCTTTTTAAAACACTTTAATCATTTTACACATGATAGCGATAGCCAAGTTGAAAGCTTTCTTTACATTTTTCTCTGGAACTACAATACAAGGAATTCTGAAATTAGGTTTCAGGGTTTATATAAGTCAGCTATACTGTGTTATGCGTTTTCAGATTCACAACTCAACAACTTCCTATTTATCGAAATATACCGGGGTATCATCAGTGAGCAGTAGCTCGTTGTTTTATTTGTTAAAAATATATTTGGAAGGTGTTTGAAAAAAATTTGAAAGTTATACAGTCCACGATTGGGACTGTATACACTTTGGACTATTCGTAGACAAAGAATATCAAAGGTGTGTCCCTGGACCAAATGATGATAATACCCTTGTAGACTTAGTCTACCAGGAGTGGTATATATGCCTAGTGCCAGAAATACAAAGAAAAATGTAACACTTAACGTTTACCGGCTTTTCTGGAATAACCTCAAACCTTAACAATTGTGTGGAACAGTTAAAGTTGAAGGGAACTATAAGTATAAAAGGAGGTGAAAAATAATAGTCAATGGGACAATAAGTCAAGATTCTAAAAAAAATTATACTGGAATTAGTTGTGTTGATTTCACAAATATTGAAACACATGTATATTTTGTGCAATGTCAATTTTATCATGAAATTTGACTGATCACCATGGCAACAAACAATTACTACATTTGTATATTTTGCAAAATGTCTTGATTTTCCATATTTTTATTTCACTTTTGAAGTATAATTTGAAATGAAAAAGTATATGCTCACCCAAGAGACAACTTTATATTTGGCAAGATTGTGTAATAAATTGCTTCACTGAGTGCAGCCTGATATGACCAGAGGTTGAGCCCAGAACAGATGGGGCAAATTTGGACACAATATTTAAGCTTGATACTGTCTGAATTTGGATTATGATCAAATTTTTGACATAGTATAGGTTTCAGACACAAAATAAATATCAAGATCTTACAAATCTATTGCGCAATACTGTGCAATTAAAGATTCTTTTTGAAATTTTAAAATTTTGAAAAAAAAACTTAAACCCCTTAAAAAATTGCCCCCTCCCCAACTTTTTGAATCCCCCTGAGCATCACTGAAGAGACATGTATTGTTGAAATGCACATCTGGTGCAAGAAAATTGTAACCGTTAATTTTGTTACTACCACTGGGTCGATACCTCTGCTGGTGGACTATTAGTCCCCGAGGGTATCACCAGCCCAGTAGCCAGTACTTCGGTACTGGCCTGAAAATACGGATTTTTTGTGTTATTAAAATTTTCTGTTACAAAATGATAGAAATTATTATAAATTAAGGAATGTATCTCCCTCATGCAAAGCTCTGATTCCTTTCACAGATTTGGCTATACTTTTTGGACCTTTTGGATTATAGCTCTTCATCTTTTATATAAGCTTTGGATTTCAAATATTTTGGCCACGAGCATCACTGAAGAGACATGTATTGTCGAAATGCGCATCTGGTGCAACAAAATTGGTACCGTTAATTTTATTTGAACAATTACCCCTATACGCAATCCCAGCCTTTCCTTTGTGGGATTGAATCTTGTCATCCAATTTCAGAGAGATCCATACTTTTAAACACAAGTTATTGTCTGGAAACTAGAGAAGGGCTTCTTTTTGACCCCTAATTCCTGCATGAATTGGGCAATTACCCCCAAACTCAATCCATGCCTTCCTATTGTGATATGGAACTTTGTGATAAAATGTCAGAGTGAACCATACACTTACACACAAGTTATTGGCCAGAAACTACAAAAATGCTTGTTTTTGGCCCCATTTTGCCCTGAATTCCAAAACTGTTGGCACTGTAACCCCCCCAAATGAATCTAAACCTTCTACTTGTGGTATTAAATATTGTGGTATAATTTCAGAGCAATTCAAATACTTATACACAAGTTATTATCCTGAAAGTAGAAAAATGCCTGTTTTGGGCCCCTAATTTCTAAACGTTTGGAACCATCATCCTCAAAATCAATCACAACCTTTCCTTTGTGGCATTGAACCATCTTATTAAATTTCATAGAGATCCATTCACTTAAACTAAAGTTATTGTCCGGAAACCAAATGTGTTTTTTGGACGACGCAGACGTCGATGACGACACAGACAACTCTATTATACCATTATACGATCCCAAAAAATTTCTTGCAATCATAAAAGGCTATATATACTTCATTACAAATAAGGATAATTAAAATACTT
The DNA here is from genome assembly GCF_965363235.1 of Mytilus galloprovincialis. Classification (NCBI taxonomy): domain Eukaryota; kingdom Metazoa; phylum Mollusca; class Bivalvia; order Mytilida; family Mytilidae; genus Mytilus; species Mytilus galloprovincialis. Next base: position 72,194,798 of record NC_134842.1, on the reverse strand, counting down.
ACAATAAAAAAGTCATAAAATAGTATTTATTTTAAAATCATATCAAAATCAACAATAACAAAGACAACATATAGATATGTTTACATTCTAATGCATTCCACATACAATGTGGTCACAATAATCATATTAAATACATAGTTATATGTTGATACAATTACTAATCATCATTCTGATTACATAAAGTTTTTCTTGGAGCATCTCAAAGTTTAAAATTTTGTGAAAATAAATAAAATAGTTATTGAAGGATATGCATGTTAAAAATGCATTTTCAAACTCACAAATAAAGTGTCTGCCTGTTGCAGTACTGTGCATAGCTTACATGTAAACCAGGTGCTCCGCAGGGCGCAGCTTTATACGACCGCAGAGGTCGAACCCTGAACAGTTGGGGCAAGTATGGACAAAACATTCAAGCATGATACAGCTCTGAATTTGGATTGTGATCAAATTTTTGACATTACATGGTTTTTTTTTACACAAAACAAATGCCAAGATTTTACAAATCAATTAAAGATTTCTTCTTCAAACTTTTTAAATCTAAAATTAAATAGTTGACACAGCATAGGTTTCTGACACAGAATGAATGTGGTCTAATGAACTTAAAAGGTTTTTTTTGCCTTTGAGCAAATCACTATGCTGTTGAATATTAATCCTCTCAAAAAAATGTTTGAAGAAATTTTCTTTTTATTTATGAAATCTGAAATGAGAAAAATTTAACCCCCCCTTTTTTTTCACATCCCCGTTTCCCTTTTTCAAAACTGATATCAATTCAAATTTCTAATGGAGTTTGCAACAATAACTACTCATTTAAATACATCATAAAATATTAAGATGTAAAAAAACTGCTTGTTATCACTGAATGGTAAAGATTATTTAAATTTATCAGTTGGTAGTAAAAAGTGTATATACATTGTATATTGTATATAACAAAGATTTAAGTTGATTCTGGACAAAGAAAGATAACTCCAATTAAAAAAAATTCTTGCTATTGCACAAATAGGATATTTCTTGCTTACTATTCTGGACAAAGAAAGATAACTCTAATTAAAAAAAAATTTGCTATTTCACAATATTGTGCAATTAGATATTTCTTGCCATTGCACAATACTGTGCAATTGAAAAGACTTGCTATTGCACAATTCTTAATATAATAATTTTAGATCCTGATTTGGACCAACTTGAAAACTGGGCCCATAATCAAAAATCTAAGTACATGTTTAGATTCAGCATATCAAAGAGGCCCAAGAATTCAATTTTTGTTAAAATCAAACTTAGTTTAATTTTGGACCCTTTGGACTTTAATGTAGAATTTGAAATTTGAAAACAGGACCAAAAATGAAGAATATACATACACAGTTAGATTTGGCATATCAAAGAACCCCAAGGATTCAATTTTTGATGAAATCAAACAAAGTTTAATTTTGGACCCTTTGGACCTTAATGTAGACCAATTTGAAAACTGGACCAAAAAAACTTCAATAATCAAGAATCTAAGTACATTTTTAGATTCAACATATCAAAGAACCCAACCGATTCATTTTTTGTCAAAATCAAACTAAGTTTAATTTTGGACCCTTTGGACCTTAATGTAGACCAATTTGAAAACGGGACCAAAAGTTGAGAATCTACATATACAGTTAGATTCGGCATATCAAAGAACCCCAATTATTCAATTTTGATGAAATCAAACAAAGTTTAATTTTGGACCCTTTGGGCCCCTTTTTCCTAAACTGTTGGGACCAAAACTCCCAAAATCAATACCAACCTTCCTTTTATGGTCATAAGCCTTGTGTTTAAATTTCATAGATTTGTATTTACTTATACTAACATTATAGTGCGAAAACCAAGAAAAATGCTTATTTGGGTCCCTTTTTGGCCCCTAATTCCTAATCTGTTGGGTCCTAAACTCCCAAAATAAATACCAACCTTCCTTTTGTGGTCATAAACATTGTGTTTAAATTTCATAGATTTCCATTTACTTAACCTAAGGTTATTGTGCAAAAACCAAGAAAAATGCTTATTTGGGCCCTTTATTGGCCCCTTATTCCTAAACTATTGAAACCAAAACTCCCAAAATCAATCCCAATCTTTCTTTTGTGGTCATAAACCTTGTGTCAAAATTTCATAGATTTCTATTAACTTAAACTAAAGTTATGGTGCGAAAACCAAGAAAATGCTTATTTGGGCCCTTTTTGGCCCCTTATTCCTAAAATGTTGGGACCAAAACTCCCAAAATCAATACCAACCTTCCTTTTATGGTCATAAACCTTGTGTTAAAATTTCATAGATTTCTATTCACTTTTACTAAAGTTAGAGTGCGAAAACTAAAAGTATTCGGACGCCGGACGACGACGACGACGACGACGCAGACGCCAACGTGATAGCAATATACGACGAAAATTTTTTCAAAATTTGCGGTCGTATAAAAAATGAGGAAAATATGTCACATTTGAGATTTTGAGATGCCCCTAAGTAAAGGGAAATAACTCTTTTTTAATATATTACTACATGCATTATGTTTATTTCAGCCATTTTTATATTTTTTTCTAAATTTCATAGTATCATAGATGAATTCAATTCTGTTTCACATAGATGCTTAAAAAGTAATGACAATATTGGCAATAACAAACACCCAAATGATGTAAAGAGTTATCTCCCTTTTTACATTCTACCCCTTAACTATATAACTCTATAGTTACTGTTCATACATACAATACCTTACATACATTTCTATTATTGAAATATCAACATTCTTTCAACACTTTTTATCAGCTTACAATAACTTAATAAATTTAAATAAGTCTTCAACAGAAGAATATTATCACAAAAAAATAAATTATTGTTAACTAAACCACCTAGAATGCATGTTTGGTTATATGAATTCGATGAAAAATCTAAGTAAACAAAAATTATGAACCATGTGTATCTCCATTCGAAAATTGCAAATTATCCTTTGATAAATTTAGAAATTATTTTAAATAATAAACGAAGGCAACCACTACAGAGGATGTAGTATAAACAATGATCATATCTCATCTTACTGAACTTTTACAATCGTCGGTTTTAAGAAGAAAAATTTCTGTATTCTATTAACCATAGTTAAATAATGTGTAAGTAAAGTTAATTCCCTATTATAGACAATATGCATCAGACCCAACTCCCTCTTGAGAGTTTCCTTATATTTTAAAATATTTTATTAAAAATCTTTGGTCTTAAAACTTCACTAGATACAAAGCACTACCTTATATGACATTTTTACAGGCTAAAATGGTCAATACTACATGATTGATAATTGGACATATTAACTTTTTACAATGGTCAATCAGTTGATCAACTACATATCTTGTCACTCGATAAGATTGGTACTGTAAGCTAGTTATTTATGCAGAGTTTAAATTTCAGTTCCGCAAGGATGTAAGATTTACATGATTTTTATCACTAATACTGATATCTTTTTAATGGCTTCAGGATCACTTTTATAAAAGGATCATTATGAGATAAATGTCTCAATTTATTTATTTGAGTAACAAACAAGAGTAAATCATTCATTAAAATTTCAAACTTTAAGTACTTATGTACTTAGTAAATGTTATACAAATTTTTTAAGTTTTAATTGTTATAATGTTTTCTGTTTACGCTGTAACCAAGGCAACAGTTATCATTTTTTTTCACTGTGCTAACTGTCTTCTCTTTACTGCAACTATGACGGACCAAACCAAAGCTACTGCATTGCCAAATAAAACACGGTACTGAAAAATAAAATATAAAATACATAAAATAAATCATGGTACTGAAATATATTATATGGAAGACATCAAATTTATGTTACCAAATAAAACAGGGTACTGAAAAACTATTTCAAAAATATATCAAACTGGCATAACAAAATAATACACAGTACTGAATAAAATGTATAGAAAAATCACACGAGCCTTACCATTCTTACCAAATAAAACTTGGTGTTAAAAATATTTACAGAATAAATTAAACCTGATTTGCCAAACAATATACACCTCCAGGTGTGGGGTTTTCTCACTGTGTTAAAGACCTTATGGTGGCCTTCAGCTGTTTTCTGACCTTTGGTCAGGTTGTTCTCTTTTGAACAGAGAATTTTTCAAAGGTACAAAGGTCTGCTTTATCTTCTGCTGCTTTTTATTTTTGATAGCAAATACTGTATCAACAACCTATTATTATGGTACCAGTAAACATGGTATAGTTTTAGATAATGATTCAAAGAAAATAATACTTTAATAAAGCTATTCTCCTTCAATAATTTTAAATCAAGAATCAGTACTGTATAAAGTGGTTTTAAGAAGACAACTTTTACTGTGAAATTACTTTAATTCGTGGGTATCAATTTTCGTGGTTATATTTACATGTTCGAGGGTTTTTAAATTTGTAAATTTTAGTTTTCTAAAAAAATATTATAAAATTGAAGAAACTAAGGTTAGAAAATGGTCTAGATTGAAGGAAATTGCAAAGTAAACAATGACCAGTGTAAATCGTAGTGATCCCACTTATTAACCCGAGATAGAGTGATCAACAGATTAAAGACCATCACAGGTGTTAATTAGGCCATAAACATGTGACCTAAAGAAAACAGTTACATAAACAGATGCTATAAACGTATCTTGAATGGTTCAATAATTCTTCTCAAAAGCAAGGCCAGCATGAAATTATTATTTCCAATTGTGAGGATATAAAATGAACACTTTATCATAGATCATCATAGCATATCAATACAGGAAATCTAACTTTCATCGATCAAAACTATTAAATGGGTATAATCCGGCCTGCAGTTGTAGTTCATGGTGCGTTTGCCGTGTGACTACTATTATAGTATTTTCAGATTTTGCGATATTCAATATATTCTCTAGATCATATCACTAGTTAAACCTTTCCATGTCTTGATTTGGACAACGGTTGTTTTATTTCGTTGGACACTTAAATTCGTGGATAAAGTCATCCACGAAAACAACGAAAATTGGTTCCCCACCAATAAAACTTCTTTCACAGTATATATCTTTCTATTGTATCCTATTTTTACACGCAGCCAATTCTGAATACCGGTATAAAGCAACATGAGGAAGATATTTTTTACATTGAATTATTTACCTTCAGAGGTACATAGTTTACATTAATAAACTGGAACACTGTCCAAATCTGCCAGTTCATTTTAAGTATTGGCCAGAAAGTTTCTTTGATCTTTGCAATAGCTGCCTCATGCCCTGAACCCTGTATAAATAAAGCAGGTTACAAATAAATAGTAAAATATCTACTGCCTCATGCCCTGAACCCTGTATAAATAAAGCAGGATACAAATAAATAGTAAAATATCTACTGCCTCATGCCCTGAACCCTATATAAATCAAGCATGATATAAATATTATTGAACAATTACTTCAATTCCTTGTAATATTAATAATCTTTATTTTTTTTCAATGCTACATGTTTGTATTGTTTAATATCTATTGTTTTGTCATTATAATATGCCTGTCTGTCTGTTTGTTTGTTTGTTATGTTTTGTCTATATAGTAACAATCCTATTGTTTGGATTGTTTAACTTATAAAATTCGTATTCTCTTATTCTGTAATATGAATGAAAAGAGATGCGAGGTATATGTCAATGAGACAGCAAACCAAGGACACAAACAAAGCATTTAACATCAACAGTTACTTTTTAACAATAGATAATATAGAATAAGCAATATAAACAATGTCATTAACAGTGCATGAATATAAACAATGTCATTAACAGTGCATGAATAGAAACAATGTCATTAACAGTGCAGGAATAGACACAATGTCACTAACAGTGGAGGAATAGAAACAATGTCACTAACAGTGCAGGAATAGAAACAATGTCATTAACAGTGCAGGAATAGAAACAATGTCATTAACAGTGCAGGAATAGAAACAATGTCATTAACAGTGCAGGAATAGAAACAATGTCATTAACAGTGCAGGAACATAAACAATGTCATTAACAGCAAAGGAATATAAATAATGTCATTAACAGTGCAGGAATATAAACACTGTCAGTAACAGTGCAGGAATATAAACAATGTCATTAAAAGTGTAGGAATAGAAACAATGTCATTAACAGTGCAGGAATAGAAACAATGTCATTAACAGTGCAGGAATATAAACAATGTCATTAACAGCAAAGGAATATAAATAATGTCATTAACAGTGCAGGAATATAAACACTGTCAGTAACAGTGCAGGAATATAAACAATGTCATTAAAAGTGCAGGAATATAAACAATGTCATTGACAGTGCAGGAATATAAACTCTGTCATTAACAGTGCAGATATATAAACAATGTCATTGACAGTCCTGGTGTCTGTTGTTCAACAGTGCTATATAAATACAATTTGTAGAGTCATTTATTATATATATTATTACCTCCAGCATTGTAACTGCATATAAAAAGAGGAGTATAAATGGAGGTGCAAATATAAATCTGTCAAATACAACTCTCTTGATTCCATCAAATGTGGCTGATTCTTTCTTCTTTGGTATCAACTTGTCCATCCATATGTAGAAATAATGTATCAATGGTCCACTTACTGCAAAGCTACAATAAAGTGTAGAAATAATGTATCAATGGTCCACTTACTCCAAAGCTACAATAAAGTGTAGAAATAATGTATCAATGGTCCACTTACAACAATAATACTATGAAGTGTAGAAAATATGTATAAATCAGTACTAGTGGCATACGATTCATCATTGGTCCTAAAATAAGACCACAATAAACTAAAAATAAAACATTTATGCCACAAATTATGTTTGTTTGATGGAGACATCTTATACGTTCAGGTATTTCACATCCAATTTTTACGGTAATATTCTTTACAAAGCACAAAAATGTCAGCATTCACCTCAAAAGCTAACAAAACCTTTAAACAGATTTATTAAGAAGGAATATAGTTACAATACTGTTTTCAGGTCATTAAAGATTGCATATTTTTGCTTTAATATTGATTGACTTATAGGGTCTTTGCATTGGAAATAACCACATTTATTCTAAAACAAGTTGTTGGCATGTAACGGGTTACATTCTTCTCATATATTTTATGATGGTATAAGGCAGCAACCATTTGATTTTCTGTGGATTTTTTTGGAAAAAAAAGTTTGTTTCCAGTTTTTGGAGAAAAAAATAATTTGTTTTTGATTCTGAGAAAAAAAAATTGTTTGTTTCCCCCTCAGCTGCCACTATATGTAATGCTAAAATTGAAAGAAAATAATTGTTTTCGACTTTTCACGAAAAAAATAGATTGTTTTTCCATAGCCCCCCCCGAAAATCAAATGGTTGCTGCCTAATACTAAGTCTTAACCCCTAACGGGAGGGATTTTGCTTCATATTCATATGATGAAGACATAATCTTTCAATCAGTTAAATTGAGGTCTGGAGCTGGCATGTCAGTAATATAACTACTAGTAGATCTTTGTTAATTTTTGTATCATTGTCATTTTGTTTAGTTTCTATTGTTACCTATTCTGACATCGGACTTAGCATGCTTAGACTTCTTTTAAACTGAGTTTTACTGTGCATATTGTTGTGTGTTTGTTTTTTGCGTCTGTCCCAATTCAGACCTCTGGCATTTGGTAGTCTTGTGTGATTTTTAATTTTAGTTTCAGAGTTTAGTATGATGCCATTATCACTGAACTAATATAGATTTTTGTTTAGGGGCCAGCTGAAGCATGCCTCCGGGTGAGGGGTTTTCTCGCTGTCTTGAAGACCTATTGGTGGACTGCGGCTGTTGTTTCCCCATTTCAATTCTGAATTTTGTGTCATCAACGTTTTTTATGATTTTCTCCTTAAAATAGAATTTATAATTAAATTTATACAAGGAATGACTAATATTTTTTCTGAGGTTTCAAAGTTATCTTAAAAATTTACATGTAGTGCTCAATTTTATATGACTCGCTACACAGGTTATGCAATGAGCACCACATTTTTGATGTTATTTCTTCATAGAGAGATAAAATATTACAGTCCTCACTTTTATAGTACTGACCTAAAGGGGGCATAAGCAGCCATACTTCGCAAGACTATTTTTCCACCATTTTGTTGGTTAGGGAAAATCCTAAATAGTACTCACCTTAAGGAGGCATAAGCAGCCATACGTCACCAGGCTATTTTGCCGCCATTTTGTTGGTTAGGGACAATAGTACTCATCTTAAGGAGGCATAGGCAGCCACACTTAGCCAAGCTATTTTTCCACCAATTTGTTGGTTACGGACACTATTCATCTAGTACTCATCTAAAGGAGGCATAAGAAGCCACACTTCGTCAGGCTATTTGTCCACCATTTTGTTTGGTTAGGGACAATAGTACTCACCCAAAGGAGCCATAAGTAGAAGCTATTTTTCTACCACTTTGTTGGTTAGGGACAATAGTACTCACCTAAAGGAGGCATAAGTAGAAGCTATTTTTCTACCACTTTGTTGGTTAGGGACAATAGTACTCACCCAAAGGAGCCATAAGTAGAAGCTATTTTTCTACCACTTTGTTGGTTAGGGACAATAGTACTCACCTAAAGGAGGCATAAGTAGAAGCTATTTTTCTACCATTTTGTTGGTTAGGGACAATAGTACTCACCTAAAGGAGCCATAAGTAGAAGCTATTTTTCTACCATTTTGTTGGTTAGGGACAATAGTACTCACCTAAAGGAGGCATAAGCAGCCACACTTCGCCAGGCTATTTTTCCACCATTTTTTTGGTTAGGGACAATCAATTGTGATATGATGTTACCAATGGCCGACACTGAAGAACTGAAAAAAATACAACATAATAAGCTCCTCTTGTTTCTTTTTAATATGTTGGTAACATTATGTCATGTAGGGATGTTAATAGCTTACCATCCAATAGTACAGTATGGGTTTTGCTCATTGGTGAAGGTCATATGGTACATACATGTATATGTGTATCTTGTATATGTATATGGTGACTTATAGTTTGTAATAATTATGTACGTCAGTTGTCTTAGACATTGTAAAATGACCAGTAGATGCTTCTCTCATTTGAAATCATACCATATCTTGTTATTTACATATTAGCTATTTATCATGAAAATACCATCAAACTTAGACCAGAGTTTTGGAGATTTTGAATCAATAGCGACTCTTCGGTTATTTTCATGGGATACAAACATTTGAAAAAAATGTCAGTATTCGATTGTGAGTCTGATGACCATGATGACATGCATTGAATCATTGAGTTTTCTTTATTAGTCATGCTAGTCATTTTAGTTTTTATGTTGGACTGTTGCTCCAATATGTCCTAGGGAAAGGGTTAGCATCAATGTTTAACTCTACCACATTGTACATTGTATCTGCCTATCCTTAGTCAGGAGCCTGTAATTCAGTGGTTTTTGTCTGTTGCTGTACATTCATATATCACATTTGGGTTTTTTTTCATTTATTGAGTTGTAAACATTTGTCATTTCGTGTCTAAATAATTTGCTACATATATGTGGTATGGTGAAATGAAGCATCATATGATATTCACAAAATAAAATCACTGTGTAATGGTTACTTGGTCTATCATGGCCTTTACCTCAGTCAGACCTCAGACATAAACAAGTCGATTTTTGTTTTTGAGGATAAAGATAAAAATTACAGGTCACCGTACGGCCTTCAACAATGAACAAAACCCATTCTGTATTGTAAGACTGTGCAATAATTCATAAGTGAAAACCAATGTCTAATTGTTAATATATATTTACTTGTAAACCACTAAATTTGCCACCCAACAATACAACTTGACCAATTATAAGACATTAACATATATGCAACTTTCTATTAATCTGACATTAAAATTTGACAGTTGATAATATTAATACATTTGTCATTGTATATTTTGTATTTTCAGGGTACCAAGTGAGAACTTTAAAGTCAGTGATGTCAAACAGTGTGTGGATATGTACTCTATTCCTTTATTCCTTCATGAAAATCAAATGATTTTTTTTTGCCTGTGCAAATTCCTTAAAGTATTGTAATATTTGTACGATGTTGAATAAAAGGTCAAGAAGTCTTCAAGGGCATACCATACAGTTTTGATCCTGTATTTACAGTTTGATGAAAATCCAATATAGGCTATTTTTTGCCTGATTAAATCAAATATGTAATAAAAAATATACCTCCATCTGCTAATTTTTGAGTTAAATGAGGTTGAAATTTTGTTTATTACCTCCATTGTACATTGTATCTGCCTATCCTTAGTCAGGAGCCTGTAATTCAGTGGTTTTTGTCTGTTGCTGTACATTCATATATCACATTTGTTTTTTTTTTCATTTATTGAGTTGTAAACATTTGTCATTTCGTGTCTAAATAATTTGCTACATATATGAGGTATGGTGAAATGAAGCATCATATGATATTCACAAAATAAAATCACTGTGTAATGGTTATTTGGTCTATCATGGCCTTTACCTCAGTCAGACCTCAGACATAAACAAGTCGATTTTTGTTTTTGAGGATAAAGATAAAAATTACAGGTCACCGTACGGCCTTCAACAATGAACAAAACCCATTCTGTATTGTAAGACTGTGCAATAATTCATAAGTGAAAACCAATGTCTAATTGTTAATATATATTTACTTGTAAACCACTAAATTTGCCACCCAACAATACAACTTGACCAATATAAGACATTAACATATATGCAACTTTCTATTAATCTGACATTAAAATTTGACAGTTGATAATATTAATACATTTGTCATTGTATATTTTGTATTTTCAGGGTACCAAGTGAGAACTTTAAAGTCAGTGATGTCAAACAGTGTGTGGATATGTACTCTATTCCTTTATTCCTTCATGAAAATCAAATGATTTTTTTTTGCCTGTGCAAATTCCTTAAAGTATTGTAATATTTGTACGATGTTGAATAAAAGGTCAAGAAGTCTTCAAGGGCATACCATACAGTTTTGATCCTGTATTTACAGTTTGATGAAAATCCAATATAGGCTATTTTTTGCCTGATTAAATCAAATATGTAATAAAAAATATACCTCCATCTGCTAATTTTTGAGTTAAATGAGGTTGAAATTTTGTTTATTACCTCCATTGTACATTGTATCTGCCTATCCTTAGTCAGGAGCCTGTAATTCAGTGGTTTTTGTCTGTTGCTGTACATTCATATATCACATTTGTTTTTTTTTTCATTTATTGAGTTGTAAACATTTGTCATTTCGTGTCTAAATAATTTGCTACATATATGAGGTATGGTGAAATGAAGCATCATATGATATTCACAAAATAAAATCACTGTGTAATGGTTATTTGGTCTATCATGGCCTTTACCTCAGTCAGACCTCAGACATAAACAAGTCGATTTTTGTTTTTGACTTAAAGAAGTTAAAACATGTATTTTTTATAAAAATGTGTTTTGAATTTTAGACTTATCTACCGGTATGCAAGATTAGAGGATAAAGATAAAAATTACAGGTCACCGTACGGCCTTCAACAATGAACAAAACCCATTCTGTATTGTAAATGTGAAATAATTCATAAGTGAAAACCAATGTCTAATTGTTAATATATATTTACTTGTAAACCACTAAGTTGGCCACCCAACAACCCAACTTGACCAATATAAGACATTAACATATATACAACTTTCTATTAATCTGCATTAAAAATTTGACAGTTGATAATATTAATACATTTGTCATTGTATTTTCAGGGTACCAAGTGAGAACTTTAAAGTCAGTGATGTCAAGCAGTGTGTATGTACTCTTTTCCTTTATTCCTTCATGAAAAAAAAATGATGATTTGTAAATACAGGATCAAAACTGTATGGTATGTCCTTGAAGACTTCTTGACCTTTTATTCAACATCGTAGAAATATTACAATACTTTAAGGAATTTGCACAGGCAAAAAAAAAAAATGATGATTTTTTTTGCCTGTGCAAATTCCTTAAAGTATTGTAATATTTCTATGATGTTGAATAAAAGGTCAAAAAGTCTTCAAGGACATACCATACAGTTTTGATCCTGTATTTACAGTTTGATGAAAATCCAATATAGGCTATTTTTTGCCTGATTAAATCAAATATGTAATAAAAAAATATAACCACCATGTGCTACTTTTTGAGTTAAATGAGGTCGAAATTTTGTTTATTACCTCCCCTGTAACTGTATCGTATGCCCTTAGGGAGCTACCATTTGATTTTTATGGGGGGGGGGGGGGGGGGGGGGGGGGGGGCGCTAGGATTAAATTTGAAAAAAATAGGCAGGACAGGAGTTTTGAGTAAAAAAAAAAGGCAGAATGAGCAAATTGGTGAAAAAAAAGGCAGGATGACAATTTGTGTAAAAAAAGTCAGGATAAACTAGTAAAAAAAAAGGCAGGACAGAATAGAGTAAAAAATAAAAAGGCAGGACAGGGATTACAACTAAAAAAAAAAAGCAGGACAACATTTTTCATCCTAGCCCCCCCCCATAAAAATCAAATGGTAGCTCCCTTAAAACTATCTTTTCCTTGTTTGAGGTTAAAATTTATCAGAGTTATCTACCTTATGACTGAAACAAAATATTTGGGCCTGAAGTTGACAATATTACTGACCAGCTAAACATTTATTTTCATGTAAAACTAATATTTTGTGCAAAATAAAGAAGGAAGGGGAAAAAATCAAATTGATATACTGCTAATGGAGAAAACTGTACTTTTAAACTGGTTCCAAATTCTTCCTTTGAAAAAGTAAAAAACACTGAGATATGTTTGACCTGTATAACTTATAGTCAAAACAATTGTCGAAGCCGCCAATTCAATGCACATTTATCATGTTTATAGATAGCCTTTAAGATTAACTTAAAAAAAGATAATTTACGAGAAAGATAGAGCCATTACATTTAAAGGACTTTAAACAGGAGTAGCGATATAAAGAATTTTAAAAATTGTCTTTCATCAGTCAAGAGATTTTACACAATATCTTTGTACAGGTAATCAATGTTAGACTATAAAAATGAACAGTTAATGTCTGCCTGTAAAATAAAATACAGGTATTTCTTAAGGATGCTGGCTTGTCAGGTTTTGAAATTTTGGTAAGATTTTCGGAATCCTCTGGTTTTATCCATTGGAATGCATAAAAAAAAATGGCCCGGTGAGTCGGTGACCCCCATTTTTCTTTTAATAATTCTTTTTACATGTATAGTTTTAAGCTGTTTGTTAAAGTCTTTTAAAATTTTAATTACTTTTTAATAGTTTTTGAGGACTTTAACTTGTCAATGATAAAGCTATGAAAAGTCAAGAGAGAATATTTTCCTGCCAAAACTGCAATGGCTTATATATCGAAAAGGAGCACGGCGACCTATATATTTTTTTTGCTCTATTGATTCCTTTATTAATCCCCTATTAATATAAACTAGTCTTTTAAAAAGTTAATTACTTTGAAACTGAGAAGCGAACTCCCTTAATTGACACATTTTGTAACTACTGATTATTATATTTATTTGCAGGGAGTCGGCGGATGCTGGATGTTATGGATGTATAAATACACAATAAGGGATTGAGATGTCCATGAGAGACTGGGTCCAGTATTATGAGAATACTGAAAGGTCAAGGTTACTGAATGTCATCAGTTTAGAATTTAGTCACACCAAGTGGAATTACCCGCTTTGGTAGTTAAAAGTCAGTTACATTAAAGTCTATATAACAGCTATTAAGTCATGTGAGTTAGTAGCCATATTTGTCTCACCTGCGATTGCAAGACATAGGGATAATAATCCTGTAGTGGATGTGACGGCTTGAATTTTTAGTATAATTAAAGCTTTATATTTCAGATGGTAAAAGACATTGATGCTTCATAACTTGTATGCAGATACCTTATTTTACGAAGTTTCTGTGTCATTTGTTCATTGACATCTTTTTCAGGGTTCAGTAATGGCTTGGAATTTGGGGATGTGAATTTCTCACTTGTTATGAGTAATATACTTGGTATATGGCTTCCTTGCATGTCTTATACATCTATCAGACATGGTTCACCTGACCTTATCTTCATTTCATAGATGAGTGATGAAGGTTAAAGTGTGATGGTCAAGTCTGTATCCCAGATACTATAGTATAAGCAATAGGTAAAATATATTTGGCGTAAAGAAGGATTGTAATGTGTAAAATGTCAGATACACAGGTTTCATCTGACCGTAACCTTTATTTAATGGTTCTTTGAACAATGTTTAGTTTTTGTTGTTTGGTCTTTTTCTGGTGTACTATAAGCAATCAGATGATTGTAAGGTGGACATGTCTGTCTGTTTGGCAGGTGTCATATGACCTTGACCTTATTTTTATGGTTCAGAGGTCAATGTTACTTTTTTCATGTTATCCCAGTTTATCAGGTACATTAAGAAATTGGTCATCTGTATTTGGTGTATGTAATTATTATATGTTCTACTTGTCTATCAGGCAGGGTTCATCTGACCTTGACCTCATTTTCATGCATTATTAGTCAATTTTCAGTTTTCATGGCATTGTCTGTTAATCAGATACTAAAAGCAGAAAGTCAACCGTATCTTGTGTATACAAGAATTGTAAGGTGTATACAAGAATTGTAATTAAGGTGTATTATGTCTGTCTGGCAGGGTTCATCTGACCTTGACCTCATTTTCATGCATCATTAGTCAATTTTCAGTTTTCATGGCATTGTCTGTTAATCAGATACTAAAAGCAGTAAGTCGACCATATCTTGTGTATACAAGAATTGTAAGGTGTATTATGTCTGTCTGGCAGGGTTCATATGACCTTGACCTCATTTACATCAAATATTAATTTTTGCATGTTACTTTTTCTTCAGTTTATCAAGTTCATTAAGCAATGGGTCAGTTATATTTATTGAATGAAATATTTGTAAGGTGAACATGTCTGTCTGGCAGGATACATTTGACCTCATTATTATTTAATTCTGATTTAAGAACAAGCAGGAAACTTTAGTGGAAAGTTGTCTGATTGGCAATCATACCACATCTCTTTATTTTATACATGCAGAGGCGGATCCAGCCATTTTAAAAAGGGGGGGTCCCAACACAGAGTAAAAGGGGGGGGGCTCCAACTATATGCTCCCATTCAAATGCATTGATCGGCAAAAAAAAGGGGGGGTTCCAACCCCCGGAACCCCCCCCCCCCCTTGGATCCGCCACTGACATGTTATTAGTCATTTCAGTGTGTGCAAAACTTGTTTAAATGTTTAGGACCAAAATTACAAAAAAACATCAGGGTTTATAATTCTGTTGATGAAATTAAATTTTTTGCTTTTAATAAACCCACAAGATCAATTTTAGCCTGGATTTTTAGTATTCATATTGTCGTCTGATAAATGTCATGCTGATTATCAGGTGGACAGTTTTCTCTGCATTCAAACAGTTATTGTTTGAACCTATCCTGGTTTTTATACGACCGCAGAAATTGAAAATTTTTTGGTCGTATATTGGTATCACGTTGGCGTTGTTGTCGTCATCTTCAGAAGACATTTGGTTTTTGCACTCTAACTTTAATAAGTAAAAGTGAATAGAAATCTATGAAATTTAAACACAAGGTTTATGACCATAAAAGGAAGGTTGGGATTGATTTTGGGTGTTTTGATCCCTACAGTTTAGGAATTAGGGGCAAAAAAGGGCCCAAATAAACATTTTTCTTGGCTTTCGCACAATAACTTTAGTATAAGTAAACAGAAATCTATGAAATTTTAACATAAGGTCTTTGACCACAAAAGGAAGGTTGTGATTGGTTTTCGGAGTTTTAGTCCAAACGGTTTAGGAATTAGGGACCAAAAAAAAGGTTCTTCGATATGCTGAATCTAACCATGAATCTAGATTTATGATATTAGGCCCGGTAATCAAATTGGTCCACAGTAAGGTCTAAAAGGTCCAAAATTGAACTTTATTTGATACCATCAAGAATTGAATTCTTGGGGTTCTTTGATATGCTGAATCTAACCATGTATTTATAGATTTAGAATATTGGAATACCAAAAAGGGACGGTAAGAATCGTCTTTGGGAGTTATGGTTCAAACGGTTAAGGAATAAGGTGCAAAAAAGGGGGGAAAAGGGTTTCCAGGTTAATGGACAATTTCTTAAAAGCAGTGTAAGGTAGATAATTGAAACTCATTTGAATATCTCACCTAAACTGCTTTTAAATTATGTAGATTGGAAATTTGCTAATAACTTAAGTTTAATGAACTTCATTGGAAATTTGCCAATATAAAATGTTAAATTGGAGTTATCTTTCTTTGTCCAGAATGATTGTTCAATTTTTCTCATTTCAGATTTCAGAAATTAAAAAGAGAAATTTTTTTCAAATAATTTTGTTTTTTGAGAGGATTAGTATTCAACAGCATAGTGAATTGCTCAAAAGCGAATAATTTTTTTTAAGTTCATGAGACCACATTCATTCTGTGTCAGAAACCTATGCTGTGTCAACTATTTAATCACAATCCAAATTTAGAGCTGTATCCAGCTTGAATGTTGTGTCCATACTAATCCCAACCGTTCAGGGTTCGACCTCTGTGGTCATATAAAGCCTCGCCCTTGCAGAGCATCTGGTCTAACTTAAACAGGAAAATACATGTGTTAGATACTATTGGTCTTGGCAACTGATTCGACCTGGTGTTATATGGAAATTGAACCCCCTTAAATTTTCCATATACCTGGGGTCAACAGAAAACTTTGGAAAACAAAAGGTCCGGAGTGGTGTAATTTTAATCGAAGCCATTGTCCTATATTAGTTATATATAAAGTTGAATTCTTTGATTCACTGATTTTACATCATGCTGGCTAACAAATTGCACTTCATTATTTTAGTAGTATAGATTTTCGAGATAATGGTGAGATCTTAACACAGGATATTGTTCCCAAATAACTGATGACAGACACAACTATAAGTTTACTGATTCAGTATGATATTAAATGAGGGGGGGGGCAAGGGGTTTAACTGCTATGCTGTTATGGGGCAATTTAATTCTTTGTTATCTGTTATTTTGAAAATATATTTGCTGTTAGCTGTTATTGTCTTATTCTTAATTTATTAGCTGTTGTTGGGCTATTAGTTTTTTTGTTATGTTATTGTGATAATGTATTTGCTGTTAACTGTTATTGAAAATTGGAATGTTAGCATTTTTTTTTGACAGTCAATATTCGGTATAAATTAAAGATCATTGGACATTGGGGTCTACCACTACTAATATGTTTGTCCCGTATTCAGAGAAGGATTCCATTAATATTTACCCATCACAGAAGTGAGGTCCAGGACAATTCAAGTATATCTTATGATTATCCTTTGTAATAAATTCCATTTTTTTATGAATGTGTATTTAGAATTATCTTAATTTTTTGTATGAGAATAATGTTCCTTGTTTCCCGTACGAACATATTAAATTAAAACAATTCTTAATATGACAAAAAGGAAAACATATAGCCAGGAATATCTGACAAGGATCTCAATTAAGGACTAGGTCCTAACAACCAGTTAACCTTTTATATAATATGGTACATAGACTCAGCTCTGTGATTCTTTTCAAATCAGAACCAAATGCATTGTACAATGAAAGTTCAAATCATGTACTTGGGTCCGAAGCTGCACATGTACTTGGGTCCAAAGCTGCACATAACTCATTACAAACAAAGATTTCTTTTGTTTCAAGCCATAGTTTCCCTTCTAAACTATGTATTCTACTTACCAGTACACTTCGTACAATCAAAAACCTCAGCTGATAAAAAAAAATTCAAATAAGGCCTTTGAAAGTAGTGGAATAAATTGCTTTTGGAGTGTAAAAATTCGTTCGAAGTACTTGATAAATTGCATGCTTATAATTGGTGCTTTTGATTTTGCTACCATATATACCACTTTGCCTCATAGTCTTATTAATAAAAATTCAAACAGCTTAGCTATAATGGTCATTTAGAAAAAGTCAGAATATTCAAACTCTTTTAGGTCATTTTTTTTTTATTAGTAACAAAGGGAGCTTCAGTCAATATATACACATGGAAAAAAGTATTGCAACACCTTGATTTTTTAAAACTAGAAAAATCAGTCTTTTTTTTGGATAAAATATAATAAAATATGTGTATAATATTATTGAAACATAGTTTATGATAACATTGGCATTGAAATGAACAAAAAATGTATGAAAAAAAAAGATTTATATAACCACAATTTTAATAACAAAATGAAGTGTTTTTTGTACAAATAAATGCATTTTACAACTTTTACTGTAGTCGAACTTTACAATGTCAGACATTGCAAATTTAATCTTCAGATGACTGTTCACATCATGGTTGATCGTTATATGCCAAAGAATTAGTACTTTGTGCGCAGCCTCCATTTAAACGGATAACCGCATCTACACGTCTTCTGATTTCTGCCATAAATCGACTAATTTGTTGCTAAGGTAGCAGCAACCATTTCTGATGAAGGGCATTGTTTATTTCATGAATCATGAACTTGGGTGTCCTTTCGCGCACTTTCCGCCCAATAGTGTCCCAAATATGCTCGATATGGTTCAAACCCGGGCTACGATCGGGCCAAGGAAGATGAACCGAATTCCATTTGAACATTGGATCTTCCTCCACGATGCTAATTTCCAACTTTGGCGAGCTCTGAACTACATTGGATATGGAAAACTGTGTGTCTGTTCGTTAGCAAAGGTCTCCGAAATGGTCTTATCGCACGATAAACAGTAGCGATGAGTCGATCTCGAACAGTTCTTGTTAAAAGGCTCCTGTATGACCACCACTCTCTTTTTAGGATTGTCTTGTATGCAATGGGTTTCCTTCTGACCAACCTTCATTATGCTTGATTTTCCCTAGCAAATGATATAGGGGGTCTTCATTATCTCGGAAGGTCTTTAACAGCGTCTATTGCCTGATTTTTATTCTCAAAACGACTTATAGTGGAATGGTGATGACCAACAATACGTGCAGTTGTTACAGCGACATCCTGCTTCTCTTATGCTGATAATCTGCCATCTTGCTGCAATTAAGAGTTGTCAAGGACCCATTACAAGGTTTCAATCACATAACTTTAACAACTTGGTTATTTAAAGTGTTGAAAACAATGAGGATAAAAACATCTGTTTTGCTGTTTACGGGTACAGTAGCTGCATGTGCAGATAAAAACTTATCGAGTCGATATTTATTGATTAAACTCAGGTGATACTTAAATAATGTTTAACTAGGTCTATTTTACCAAATTATATCATAAAAAAATAAAGAGTGTTTTTTTAATTTCAATTTCAATTTGGTGTTGCAATACTTTTTTCTATGTGTATATATATTAACAATACACCAACGTTTCATGAGAACTGCTGAAAGCATTTTTCAGTTATTTTTGAAAACTAGAAAATACCAACTTTTTCTAATAAATAATATCCCTTTACTCAATAACATAAAATCTAAAATTAATAAAAATCGAAAGGGAGTTTACAACAATAGATATAAACATTTCAGAAAAGTTTCATGAGAACTGCTGAAAACATTTATGTGTTAATGTCTGAAAACTGGAAAATCCCCCCTTTTTAATTAACTCCTTAACTCGGAAACGTAAAATCTAAAATTTATAAAAATTGAAAGTGACCTCATGTTAATAGATATAAACAATTCACCAAAATTCCTTGCTTTGTGAAAGCATTTTTGAGATATTATCAGAAAAATGAAAAAAAAACACCAATTTTATTGAATAAAAACCCATTACCCAGAAACTTAAAATCTAAAATAAAAACAAAAAGGGAGCTCACGTCAATAGATATAAACAATTTCCCAAAGTTTAATGCAAATTGGTTAAAGAGTTTTTGAGTTAATGTCCGACATGTTGACAACAGACGGACAACAGTATACCATAATACGTTCTGTAAACGAGCGTATAAAAAATATTATAATATATTGAGTAGTAATTTAAACACAGTCTAGATACATAAATTAATACTAAAACATTATTATTAATTAAGTCATAGAAAATGGAATGCATTACAAAGGATTATATCCGTAATAAGAAATACTGATTTGTCAAAGACCGAATTATTTTAATATTTCATTTACTGTTATCTGTTTTTGTCCATTTTAATTCCTTGTTATCTGTTATGAGCCGAATCAATTTGCTGTTTTGCTGTTATTGGGATCCCCCTTGCCCCCCTCTTCAATAAATAGAAATAACAAATTGTTAGTTAAAAGTACATGTACAGTGTATCATAGTCAGGTGATATCATTGGACTACTTAGTGTATATTTCATCCAGAAGATAAATTGAATTTTGTCAAGTATTTGCCTTGGTCATCACAAATAAAACCTGAAGACTCATTTTGTTTCAAACAAATACATATAAGATTCTTCAGTCCATCACTAAGTAGTACTTTACTCTCCTTTCCATCTTTTGATATAACTATTATTCTATGAGAGTCCTGGTTTGCTACAAAAATGTTACCATAAGTATCTGTACAAAGTCCTAATGGTCCTGATAAATCCTGTTTATATTGCCAGATCTGTTTACCTGTTTGATCCACACAGTATACTGCATCACCAGGACAGTCACTATAGATTACTCTGTCATTACAATAAAAAAGGTAATACAGGTATGATTTACACTCAACTTGTATTGACTTCAGTGTATTTCCTTCCAAGTCTATAATACGGATTTCATCTTTATGCAAACCTACAACAAGAGAATCATCTAATGATGATAATCCCCAGCAATGTTTGTCTAATGTGATAACTTTGGTTACTGTTTCATTCTCCATATTGAAGATCTTAATGGCTTTCTCATCAGGATAAGTTATAGCAATAGTGTTCTGATTGATCTGAGTAACACTGAAGGCTTGACCAGGTTTAGGTAGCTTTTTCAGTAGTTTGCCATCAGGAGTAAGTAGGATAACTTTACCCCACTCTTCCACTATTATAAATCTTCCATCCATCAGACAAATCATGTCGCTTATGGTCTTCCCTATGTTGATCTTTATCTTTCTCTCAATGCTCATGGTCATGTTGTTTATGTTTGATTGTTCTTGTGATTCTACTTGTGCTTCCTTTCTCACACTTGTTTCTATATTCAAATCCATATCTGTTTTAACAACGGTTAATTCTCCTAAGGATCCTAACTTTTTTATTATCTTTTCTACTTCATTGTTTTTCTCCATTTTGATGGTAAATTCTTTTGCCCTGTCGTCTTTTTCCAGATCATCTATGTATCGTTGACATTGATATACTTGTTGTTCAATCTGATGTACGCCTAGAAATGATTGGAGTTTTGAAATGTGTGGTATGACTGTATGTAACTGGTCTTGCATTTTCTTTAAGATTTTCTGTTTTTCTTCAATTTCAGTGATTAAATCTGTTGCTTTTGATTTTTCTTGATCCAAGATGGTATCTGCTTGTTGGTAGATCTTCTTCTCTAGGTGGGTTAAATGTTTATCTATTTCATTGCGTATTTTCATAATGAATTCTTTAATGCTGTCATATTCTTGTTCTCCTCTTTTAATGTTTTGTGATTTGTCATTTACAATTTTACCTAAGAGTTGTAAGATGGAGTTAATTTCTTTCTCTACAGATTCTTTAGATTTTTCAATTTTGGTTTTCTCCACAACGCTAGCTAAACTTTTTATCCCGGTACACTTTGAATGACTATTGGATATACATTCATCACAGCAAGGCATTAAATGACTCGGGCAATACAAGTTGAGCTTTTGACCATGTTTGTCACATTGTGTTTCAATAACTTGGACAGATGGTTTATAACTTTTGATACCAATAATCTTATGATCATGTGTTCCTTTAGATCTTCTGTGATGACCAGAACATGTTGAACACAATCCTTCATCACAGTTGTAACACCAGATGTCAGCTTTAGTGTTTACTTTTCCTTCTATACAAGGTCCACATGTAACAGGTTTACTGGATGCCATGACCTGGAAATATCCAAAAGTTATATTGCTTTATTGTCAAGGTCCAAATAGTTAATGGTGAATAATTTAATTTTGGATGTATCGCATCTTCTGATTGGCTGACGTTATTTTGTTATGAGCCCATAAACATAATTTAGTCATGTGACCGTGACGTCATCAACGTTTTTTCATGGTTTTCTACGGTTTAAAATGGAATTTAGAATTAAATTATAAGAAATGACTGTAATATTTTTTCTGTCTATTCGAAATAACATTAAAATGTGGTGCACACTGTTAAATAACCGGCTACGCGCGTTATTCAGTGTGCACCAAATTTTTTATGTTATTTCTTCATAGACAGAAAAAATATTAGTCATTCCTTAAATGGATGGTGATACTTGGCACAAAATGACAAATGTAAAAAAATTTAAAGGAGAAGACTAACACACTGATTGATCATGTGTTGAACAAGATAATGAATGAAAGCAACTATAATGTACAACAAACTACAGTCACTGAATGACAGGCTCCTGACTTAGGACAGGCACGTGTTGGGATTCTTCAATGTTTGTCGATAGTTGCTGTATATTGTATTTGATTATTAGGGAGCTACCATTTGATTTTTATGGGGGGGGCTAGGATGAAAAATTTTGTCCTGCATTTTTTTTTAGCTGTAATCTCTGTCCTGCCTTTTTATTTTTCACTCTGTTTGGTCCTGCCTTTTTTTTTTAGTTTATCCTGACTTTTTTTTACCTAAATTGTCGTCCTGACTTTTTTTTTTGCAAGTGTCTCATCCTGCCTTTTTTTTTACTCAAAACTCCTGTCCTGCCTATTTTTTTCAAATTTCATCCTAGCCCCCCCCCCCCATAAAAATCAAATGGTAGCTCCCTTATGCATTCATCCTATTGTATTGGTCACTAGCTGTACTCCTTGTTGATAACATTAAACAAAATTAATTTGAAAATATAATTTTCAATCACACAGGTAAAAATGATGGATTCCATTGTTGATTATAAGTTTGAAAAATAAGATATATTTTTTTACAATGTAAATGCAAATAGGTTACATACACATTACTCTGCAATTTATACCTAGTCATTGAATAAAATCAATAATAATTTTAAAAAATTACCTGTTGATGTTATGATGACAAAGGTTCAGTTCTTTTTCACCATTTCTTCAATGTTAGCCAACCAGGAAGTTATTTAGGACATGTCTATACCTGATTCAACTAATTAGTAAATATTTAAATGACCCAGAAAATAACTGATCCAAATGATAAAAGTTCAAAATAAATTTTAATCATAATTAGGTCATCAGTGGGTTTTAAGTTTTCTATTAGGAAAAATTGGTATACTTGTTAATTGATTCTACATACAGAAAGGGGGGCATTATTAACATTTTCTGTTTACTATTTCTGATAAAAAAAAAATTAATCAAATGGATCAATGTCTCACTGCATTAAAAACAAAAATGAAAATATCAGTATAAAAGTTTTGAAAATTGAATAAATGCAAGTCATGTGATATAGGACTAAGTGTGATGTTTCTCTGATTTTAACCTTGTCTATTTTTAGAATCAATGTTTTCTATTCAATAACAATTGTTTCAGTTTAGAAATCGTCCTATCAATAAATATTTCAATGAGCCTCACTAATAAAACTAAATAATTTTTGCCCTGGCTGTCACAAAAGTCATAGTAATTTATTACTTTTTTTTGCTAGAAAAAGGGATTAATATCTGGAGTCAGCATAAACTATTAGTAAATTGTATAATCTATAATTATCGCTATTTTGTGCATTTTTCTTTTGATCTTTTTTTGTGATAATTTTCATATCATGCTTCTCGCTTGAGATGGAAAATTATCGCTAGAAACTAAGGAGGCCACGTGGCGTTGCTAACGAAATTGACATGAAATTGACAACGTCGTCATAGGTAAAATAGCGATAAAAAGATTATCATTGTTCATCTCAACTCGATTGCCTTTCTCGCTTTCGCCGTCCCGGCTCAAGCGAGAAAATCAATCTCGTTGAGATGATCACCGATAATCTATAATTATCGTTGATCATCTCAACGAGATTGATTTTCTCGCTTGAGCTGGTACAGCGAAAGTGAGAAAAGCAATCGAGTTGAGATGACCAATGATAATCTGTTTATCGCTAGTTTACCTATGACGAAGTTGTCAATTTCATGTCAATTTCGTTAGCAACGCCACGTGGTCTCCTCAGTTCCTAGCGATAATTTTCCATCTCAAGCGAGAAGCATGATATGAAAATTATCACAAAAAAAGATCAAAAAAATAATGCACAAAATAGCGATAAAGCTTAATATTTCAAAATGTATAGAAGACCTAGACGCTTCATACGTTGTATGCAGATTCCGTATTTTACAAAGATTCTGTCCTTCATTTGTCCATTGTCATTGACCTGATTTTCAAGATTCAGTGACTGCTTGAAATATCAGTTATCAAGGTTAAAGCTTCATGACTAGGTTCATTTAAACAATAGGTAAACATGCAGTCAGGGGACTATACTGACATAAGTAATTTCAAAATCACTTATGCGAGTAGCAAATTTGAAGTTATGTCACAAATTGACTTTTTTGTGATTTTGTAGTTTTACTAAAATTTTGAACATATAGCTTTAAATAATATCTTTTCATTAATAAAATTGAAAAAAAATGAACTTTTTGCTTCTTTCATGTAGCAAGGTTTATGCCTTTGATGCTAACATTTATCTGCAAATTTTATTTTAGTTGAAAAAATGATATAATAATGGCTTAACATAATGAATTGATACTTTCTTAACAGATTTTTCCAAGCAGTGGGAGTATAATTTTCCTGTAAAGTTCAAGGTTTCATCTTTCAGATTATGTAATAAAATTCTACTGTTCCTGATAAAAATTTCACTGTTCGGAGGGGTGTTGAAATTAGTGGGGGTCATTAAAATAATGATACCTAAAAAAGTGATTTTTTTGGAAGGAAATTGAGGTATGATACTTAAACAAGTGATTTTAATGTCATTATCCTAGATTCAGTACAAGGTCATCACCTGACATGACCTGGTCATCCTAGACAACACAGATAATTAGTCCCTGGATCATTAGTATTCTATATTTAAAGCTATAATAAAATTAAATCACTTCTTCTAGTGATTAATTTGTACAACTTAAATAGGTGATTATTAAAGAAGGACAATTATTACTTCAAATCTTTATGGAAATAATGTTACTTAAGTCAGTGATTTAGAAAATCACTCATTCAATTCAATTCAATTCTTTATTACTTTGAGCAAATGATGCTCATCAGTACAAATATAATATATATGCAAATACAATATATCATAAATAAATACATAAAACATACATAACTGATAAATGAATACATCCGAGAAGAATAATAATCTATATTAAGTATTGGTTATAACATGTCTGTTCTACGTTTAAATGCATGGAAAAGAAATTTACAAAGGTTACATATATATGTCTTTTACATTTTCTGTGCTCAACAACTGTAAAAGCTTAAATGACGATGGACGCTTATAATAATATGGCTTAATATACTGTCTCCTAATTGCATTATAACAATCACACTGTAAAATGAAATGAAACTCGTCTTCTATTGTATTTAAAGTACAGAGAGTGCATTTTCTTTCAGATCTATTAAAACCGTGATATCGTCCTGTTTCAACAAATAAGTTATGTGAAGACAATCTTATTCTCGTTAGATACACTCTAAAATTCACATGTTTAGTAAGGTAAAATTGTAAACGAACATTATTTACACAGTATTTATATAAAAAACACTTTGGCGAGCCATCCAATAATTGATTCAAATGTTGATAAGCTTGATCAAATATTCTAGTTTTGACAAAATACTTAAGAGTGTCATTTACAACTAAATTATCTTGGTTATACCAGAAGTCATTCAGACCCAAATTAAACAATAAATACTTCAGTTGATAAATCCAACTATTTCTGTTATTACATTGATTCCGTACCTGCTCTTTGTAACAATTTTCAAGAATACAATTATTCGTTGATAAAAGTTTAAACCAGTATCTTATAATATTATACAATCTAATTCAAGTAAGTCCCCTGACTGGTAAACTATATGTGGTGTTTGGATTGATTTTATATTGAAAAACATGTGTAACAATTTATGGTAATTGAAAAGGGTCTTGCTTCTTCAGGAGGGCATCCAGCCATTTTTAAAAGAGGGAAGGGTGGGTTCCAATTATATGCCCCCATTTAAATGCATTGCTGGTAATAAAAGGGGAGGGGGGTATTACAACCCTCAGGAACCAATCCCCCAACTGGATTTAACACTGATCTGGTAAGATGACACCATACCTTGTGTATACAACAAAATGTTATAAAGTGTAAATCTCTGTCTTGCAGGTTTCATGTGACCTTGATCTATTTTTCACGGTTTACGGTTCAATTTACATTGTTATTTTTTTCATTTTTTTTCAGTGTATCTGGTAGATTATAGGCAATTGGGTATATGGAACTATTAAGAGTTATACATGTCTGTCTGGCAGAAAACTTATGACCTTGATTTCATTTTCAATGCTCAATCGTTTTTTGGTTTTTTTTGGTTTTGTTATATGTTTCCAAGTACATAAATCAAAAATATATTGGTCAACTATATTTGTTGAATGAAATGTTTGTCAGGTATGTCTGTATGACAGGTTTCATTTGACCTTCACCTCCTCATTATTACTTGATTTTGATAAAAAGCAGGCAACTTTGATTGATAATTGTCTCATTATCATCATACCACATCTCCTTAATTTATAAGACATTTCAGGGTGTGCAAACTTGTTTAAACCTCAAGGACCAGTAGTACATGGGTGTTTTAGCCCAGATTTTTATGTATTTGTATTATCATCTGATTCAGTCATGAACAGTCAGAGCTTAGACATAAACAAGTCGATGTTTGTTTTTGACTTAAAGAAGTCAAAACATGTATTTAATATAAAAATGTGTTTTCAATTTTAGACTTATCTAAATCAGAAAATGACAGACTTGTTTAGGTCTATTTCATGTATTTATGTTGATGAAAAAACTTAATTTTACTTGGTGGCCAAATTAAAGTACACCACCTATGACAGCAAAAACCTGTCTGAGAGTTCACAAGGACTTGAGCTATCTATATTTAATTATCTAATTGAACATCCTTACTAAATACAGATGTTTTACCTCATTAAGTGTGGTTGCATTGTAAGGTTAATTAACATTATCTCCGATTTTTTAGACCCTCATTCATATTTTTCTTTAGAAGACAAAGCATTGTCTTTCAATGTTGTCATTATTTGATTTAGATACATGACCTTTTTATAAATATGCGTGGGTCTTGAAGTTTACCAATTTTGATAACTTATCGAATTGTAGGAGTCGATATTTGCAACTTTTTGATTCTGGTCAATTATTTCTTGCTTAACAATATTTGACTTATTAAAGTTGTATTTTGTCTTGCATTAAAGGGAGACAAATCCTAAAACTTACAAATTTAGACCTCTATGAGTCAAAAGCAGATTCAGACTTATTTATATCTGAGCTCTGACTGATAAATGCAAGTTTTCTTTGCTTTCAAACTATTTCTGTTTGAACTCATCCTGGTTTTCTTACTACAACTGAAAACTTTATGTTACATATACATGTATACCATGTATTCTATTGGTATTAGTGATATAATTGAACTCCCTAAAATTTGAACCTGAGTCCATTTCCCAACCAGGCCAGGGGTCAAATGTGGAAAACAATAGGACCTGAGTGGTGTTAATTTTAATCAACACAATTGTCCTACATTATTCTTATTTAACATTGAATCCTTTGATTCTCTGTCAAAAGCAGATGCAGACTTATTTATGTCTGAGCTCTGACTATACATTTGTACCTTTTGATCATATTCAATCAACCATACTGAGCACCACAGTGGCGGATCCAGGGGGGGGGGGGGCGAGGGTGCGCACCCCCCCTTTATTTTTGCCGATCAATGCATTTGTATCGGGACATATGTTTTGCACCCCCCCCCCCTTTGCCCTGGGTTAGCACCCCCCCTTTCGAAAATTCCTGCATCCGCCCCTGCACCATGACCAAGACGGTAATTCCAGACAGAAAACATACATGTATCCTTGATAATGAAAAATACACTCAACATAATAGTTTAATACCGTTATTTAAATATTTGTGGAAAAAAAGTAACATGATTCCTCAATTTATTTATCATCTAAAAGTAAAAGAAAGTGCACATTTTTAATATCGCCACACACCAATAAATTACCATTAATGTTATTTGGCAAGATTTCTTACCGTTATTTGTTATGAAAGTACCCCATTTAGGCATTACCTCCCTCATACATGTCATTATTACTTGATGTCATGTGGGCCTACATAATTTTTTTAACTCCAAATAAAACCTCATCATTTGCTCATCCATATTTAAACACAACAAAAGTCACATGATAACAACTGCATACAATTTTCCAAGCAATAATTATCAAATATAGGACTAAATGTTATGCACCAGCCCAGGCTTGTATACATTGTCCAATAAAAAAGCAATATAAAAAGTGAATTAGTGGGCGTTTCTTCGTCATTTACCTTGTGATGGCTTTTGTAAGTACTGGTCTTGACTGCAACAATCCCAGGTAAGCTTTGAGAGCCTTTTCAAAGGCATTTTCGTTAGACTTATCCTTGCTCAAACTCATTTTTCAAAGTTGACAATGTGGGACGTTGTTTTGAACTTTCAACTGGGCGCAGACATCTTGGGTCTCGCGTTTTATCGTGCACCTGCGAGACTACAATTTTTCATCATGGAAGATCGAAATTGATCACTATTGTTAAGAAAACTGTTTTTATCCCTTTGTATATTATGTTTTAATGGTTTTAGATGTTCTATGTGTATAAAATGTAAAAGACTTAGTGAGACTGATGTATCTTCCGGTTTTGTAAAGCAGATTTTGACACACAATGAAAATCATCAGTTATGCAGTTTTGTTTTGGTTGTCACTTTGGGGTAAATATGTCATCCAACGTCTACTTAAACTTATGTATTCTTTATCTACGCACCTTCTTGTTATTGATCTTATATGGGATCTCCTGTAGTTGGTGATCGCAATACTGGTATACTAGTATTTTGCACAATACTGGTATAAAAATTTTGTATTCCAGTATTGTACCAGTATTGTGTTTTTTTAAATAAACAATACATACATACACAGGTACATGTAATTAATCTTAGAGGTGTCACATATATATATGCATAATTATATGACATGATAATTTTACTTGGAATGAGTGTATGTTTAAGTTATGATGCCATAGATGGTATACTGTGATTGTAATCAAAGAAAGTTTTAAATCTTCTGATTTTTTTTTATTTTAAAAGGGAACCGTACTGTCTCAGCATTTTAACAAGCTCTTTACTTTTTTCTATGTTTTCTTCCAGCTCTCTCTTTCCAAGACTCAATAGTACTGTATATTAATATTTCACTCAGTGAATTTTATATTGACATTAATGCTGTAATAGCTTCTGTATAATCAGCATTGGTATTGTCTATTTCTTCTTCAGATGGCATTTCTGCAACCCCCACTTCCTAAATTGATAATTAGGTTTTCAGTCTGTTGACTTTCTCTTACGCTTACTAGATAGAAGGCACCTTTACGGCTCTTACTGTAGGAGTGCTTGTCTAATACATGTAATACATGTATTAGTATTTGAGTATTTGTACCAGTAGATATATCTGCTACAAATTGTATTACTCATGGTCCTGAATCAACTGCTTTAACTTACCCTTAACCATGTTAACATTTTTGTAGACAAAGTAGTTAATTTGATTATAATCAGGTTTCCCAATTAAGCAACTGTTTATGTTTAATGGATATTGATATCTTTTCTCATGTTTATTGAGAAAGATTAATAAGAAAATAATGACCAACAAATGCATACGATCTTAGTATACATGTATTAAAATATCTGTAAAACATATACAATGGCATACACGTAAATGCTGAATTTACAGTGTTATAGTGTAATAATTTGCTTGAATTTATTAAAATCAATAATAACTCAGATAATTGAATTAAACTTTTATTTCATTTTATTTTATCTCAATTGAAATAGATAAAATATAGAAATATGATCACGATGATAATATTATTAGCAATTATGTATATATATGATTAAAAATTGTTTGAATAATATAAGTTCATAACAATAATCTTACGTTTATTTGTACAAGTATAGACTATAGTAATTATTTTCAACTGCCCAGGTTAATTGATTTTCACAATATCCTCTAAATGCTCTGTAATCTTTTTTGAGTTCATTTAATTTCCTTTTGAACTTCAATATCTAATTATTTTGCTTAATTTTCATTTTTCATTATACACCTTTTAAAAAGTATAGTCAACAATACAACTACAATACTGGTATATCAGTAATGTACCAGTATTGTTGTTTTTAAAAAAAAAAGTTACAATACTGGTACAAAATTTTTATACCAGTAATGTGAACAATACTAGTATACCAGTATTGCGATCACCAACTACAGGAGATCCCTTATATGTTATGGTCGGATCTTTAGTTGTTGATCACAATACTCAGGAACATATATATTAGATAGATATCCCAGCAATACTGGTAGACAAATTTTCTGCCAGTATTGTAACTTTTAAAAAAAAAAACAGCAATACTGGTACATGTTCATTATATAGTCCTAATAGTTATGACGTCTTCGAAGTAAGGCGTCAAAGAAAAAAATTATAATAGCCTTTCAAGACGTCTTAATTATTTGGACTAGGTACATAATACTGATATACCATACATCCATATATACATTTTTACATGTATATATAATCATGATAATGTAGTTTTAGTGTTAACTATACTTTGAGGTGTATAATGAATAGTGGTATCATCCAGATTTTTATGCTTCAACCCTAATCCAAATGGGGATCGTAAAACAAGTCAAAATCCCTATTTTCTGAAAATATACCTGAGAAATTATTGGTTACTGATTTATAGTTTTTTCTGATCAATTTTTACAAATTTTAATTTTTGGTGGAAGAAGACCAAGTCTTCTGAAAGCCTATGTGCCGACTTTCAAATCATTGAACCTCTGTATGCCGCATTCGTTTCTGTGTGTTATAATTTCATAACAACTCTGATTCCTGACACTGATTTTTACACATGATTAAGCATCTGAATCATTTAATTTGTAAATTAGGATCGATCCGGATTGAAAAACAATCACTATCGTAAATATGTACCCTTTTATTTATGTAAATTATTAGATTTCATCTCATCTACATGAAAGTTATTTGTTTACTTGTAACAGGATGTTTTTACTGTAGATATTTGTAGTACACATGCATGAATTTGGTATAGGGACAACTCGCCCTGTTTACATGTTCGCCCAGGCTCTTCAAATTCTGTGTTTCTCATGATCAATTAGTTAGCCAATCAAAAACGTTTTCTCTGAAGATTATATTCTAACATGCTAGATTTTGAACTAGTGTTGTTTTCATCTAGTTGTATAATCGTGAACATGGCATGTGAATTTTCCTCTGCAATCAGGTTCTTACACAGCTTAAGGATAAAAGCATGGCTGATTGACAAAATTCAATGATGCAGTACTACCATAAACATGATAAACAATGATAAAGATAATAAATAGTGTTTTTTTTTCACCTACATGTACATGATGTAAGTTTATTGACATAATACTTGTTGTAACATATTTTATTTTTGTATTCAATTAAATCATTTAAAGGACAATGTTCTATTCTTTTTTCACAAAGACCAACAAACAGGTTGCAACCCCCACTGGCCAGTGGGTTGTAATGTTCTACCAATGAGGGTTACCCCTCATTTGGAGTGTTGTTCCCTGAACCTGTTTTAAAGGTCCATCTTTGTGCAAAATTGGAATTTCAACAAGCATCTAATATTCTTACACAAGAAAATAAACCATGGTCTACTACAATGTAGCTACATGTACATGTTCATCTTTTCTACCGATTTAATAACTAGTATCATCCAAACAGACTTAAATAAAAGGGATGTTAGTTCATCATACAAATATGTCACTTTTTCTAGACAATCCAGATCGTGCAAAATACCTCGCTAAAAATTGTAACCTTTAAAATTGCTGTCGTGCACTAAAAACCCCCATGGGAACTTTCAAGAGCCGTATGTAACAAGTCTTACTATTTTTATGCCCTATTAAATTTATGGGCATTACCCGGCCACGTCCACTTGTATTTTTTGTCTATCTGATGAGTTAAGCCTTTTTCAACTGATTTTTATAGTTCGTTCTTATGTTGTACTGTTATACCACTGTCCCAGGTTAGGGGAGGGTTGGGATCCCGCTAACATGTTTAACCCCGCCACATTATTTATGTATGTGCCTGTCCCAAGTCAGGAGCCTGTAATTCAGTGGTTGTCTATGTGTTACATATTTGTTTTTCGTTCATTTTTTTTTTTTACATTAATAAGGCCGTTAGTTTTCTCGTTTGAATTGTTTTACATTGTCTTATCGGGGCCTTTTATAGCTGACTATGCGGTATGGGCTTTGCTCATTGTTGAAGGCCGTACAGTGACCTATAGTTGTTAATGTTTTTGGTCTTTTGTGGATAGTTGTCTCATTGGCAATCATACCACATCTTCTTTTTTATATTATGTTTTCTGGTTTGTCTGTCCGTCCTGCTTCAGGTTAAAGTTTATGGTCGAGGTAGTTTTTGATGAAGTTGAAATCCAATCAACTTGAAACTTAGTACACATGTGTTCCTAATGATATGATCTTTCTACTGTAATTTTACTGCCAAATTAAAGATTTTACCTATTTTTCACGGTCCATTAAACATAGAAAATGATTGTACGGATAGGAAATCCATGTACTTATGACACATTATTGTTTGAAGAAAAAAAAATATGTTATAACGATAATGGAACAAAGCAGGCTGGGTTAGTGGGGCTGCTTTTATGGTAATTCAAGTTACCTTTTATTCACCTTCTTCCACCTCAGAGCTATCAGCTCTTTGATTATCAATTATCAATTTGAAATGTTTACCATAGTTTCATAACGAAATCGTAATTAACTGAAAGACAAAAACTGTAATGAACTCACTAGAAAACAGTGTTGATCTTGAAATCCATCAAAATTTTGACGTGTTTCTATCCAGTTCAAGGTGATTTAAAATCAAGTCTATTTTTAATTCACTTCTACTGTGTACAAGCCTCCGCAGCTAAGAGCACCTCAGAACTCAAAGTAAGATGACTCAAATTTTATCCATTTCCTCATAATACTGATTAACGAACTCAAAATCTGTCTTCATCCTTTGAACTTCATGAACTTTAGGACATTACAGTTTAGGTCTTTCGAGTCATCATGGTCATGGTGCAAAGATAAGAAGGTCTTTGGAGGGGGAAAGGGAGGGGGAGGTATTTCACTTTGTATTCTTTATTTTTTAAGGCCATTTTTCTCAATGTTCTCTATTCTTAACTTATTTTGCTAATTAATAAGTATCATGCAAATAAAAGAAATCAACCATCAGTATATCAAAAGAGAAAAGAAAAGATATGAGAGTAAAAAAAAGAGCACTGAGCATTGCACAGGAACGCCTTAATTGTAACCCTTTAATTCAGGCTTAAAATCTGGTCGCACACTAAATCCCCAATGGAGATTTTCAAAAGTTGGCAGGTTGCTTATTACAAGTTAAAAAAGGAATATAAACCTGAGACTTATATGCAAAGTTGAATATTCCAAAACAACATATTAGACAGTTATGGAAATTAAGAATTTCTAACCACAATTCACACATCGAAAAATGCAGATATATATAGATACATTGTTTTTAACTCCTGCAATTTTTAAAGTACATGTATTTGTACCTTCAACATGTTTAACGAAAATGACTGGGTCCAATTTTGCTGTATTTTGTAACCAGTGAAATATGATAATTGAGATAGACAATAGAATGCCCATCATATCAATCAAACTTTTCCTTTTTACATGTTTTACTTTTAAAGTGTTTTAATGCCCCTGCTGTAGTTGACAGAGCATTAAGTTTTACCATTTTCTGTCTGTTACAACCGTATACATGTCCAAAAATTGGTTCCTGTTCTGTATTTTTTTCCCTCAGCCAAATATTATAAAACTTGTACACAATGCTTATTACTGCTAGACACAGATTAATTTTGAATTTGGTTGTTGTCATTTATACCTTTCTAGAGTTATGCCCCTTCATTGAATTGAAAAAAAATCTTTTTTTTTTTGTTTCCATTCTCAAACTCGAAGTTTGCCTCAGGCAAATGTTATGTGACATTTATGTTTGATTTAATCATTAAAGAGGCCCCTCATGGGGGGGTCCTAGTAATCACATAATCACCATTTTTTTGCCAATATAATCACATAATCATTAAATATTTGCTTATCTTTAGTAATCAAATAATCATAAACTAAAAATACAGTCCTAGGTAATCAAATAATCATGAAATATTTGGCTTAATAATCAAATAATCATTAAAAAAACGGCCAAGTAATCACATAATCAAAAACCCCATGAGGGCCCTCATTAAAGTATGTAACAAACCTAAATGTATTTTATCACATGACCATGTTGACATACATGACATACTATCATGTTAATCAGAGTATGGAACAGAACCTGAATGTATTTTACCATGTTGACATACATGTACTATCACATGACTATAAAGCTTCTTTTGTTTTATTTTTAGTGAAATCAGATGGTCAGCTGACATGTAAAGATTATGAAGGAAAAGCCATTGAACATGGAGAAGAATTCATGCCAGACCCCACTGATCGATGTAAGACCTGTACCTGTAATCGGGGGTTTCCTACCATGTGTAGACTGGTGTCCTGTTCACCTCCATCCTGTCCTAACTGGTACCAGGATAAAACAGAATGTTGTAAATTTACCTGTCTAGAGACAGCTCCAACAGACCCACCTGCTGACAATAGTACAGACAACACAGGTATTATATTTTGACAACATGAGAGTTGAGAATAATATGGCGATAGTTAGACTACACTAGGATTAAGACTTGTAGCCAGTACAGTGGCATCTTTCCTGGTTTTAGCATTAGTACTTTTTTATACGACCGCAAATTTAGAAAAAATTTTCGTCGTATATTGCTATCACGTTGGCGTCTGCGTCGTCGTCGTCGTCCGGCGTCCGAATACTTTTAGTTTTCGCACTCTAACTTTAGTAAAAGTGAATGGAAATCTATGAAATTTTAACACAAGGTTTATGACCACAAAAGGAAGGTTGGTATTGATTTTGGGAGTTTTGGTCCCAACATTTTAGGAATTAGGGGCCAAAAAGGGCCCAAATAA
Source organism: Mytilus galloprovincialis (assembly GCF_965363235.1). Lineage (NCBI taxonomy): Eukaryota > Metazoa > Mollusca > Bivalvia > Mytilida > Mytilidae > Mytilus > Mytilus galloprovincialis. The sequence continues at coordinate 72,159,567 of NC_134842.1, read as the reverse complement.
GCATTTTCTTGGTTTTCGCACTATAACTTTAGTTTAAGTTAATAGAAATCTATGAAATTTTGACACAAGGTTTATGACCACAAAAGAACGGTTGGGATTGATTTTGGGAGTTTTGGTCTCTACAGTTTAGGAATTAGGGGCCAAAAAAGGGCCCAAATAAGCATTATTCTTGGTTTTCGCACAATAACATTAGTTTAAGTAAATAGAAATCAATGAAATTTAAACACAATGTTAATGACTACAAAAGGAAGGTTGGTATTGATTTTGGGAGTTTAGGTCCCAACAGTTTAGGAATTAGGGGCCAAAAAGGGACCCAAATAAGCATTTTTCTTGGTTTTCGCACCATAATGTTAGTATAAGTAAATAGAAATCTATGAAATTTAAACACAAGGTTTATGACCATAAAAGAAAGGTTGGGTTTGATTTTGGGAGTTTTGGTCCCAACATAATAAGGGGCCCAAAGGGTCCAAAATTAAACTTTTGTTTGATTTCATCAAAATTGAATAATTGGGGTTCTTTGATATGCTGAATCTAACTGTCATGACTGTGTATGTAGATTCTTAACTTTTGGTCCCGTTTTCAAATTGGTCTACATTAAGGTCCAAAGGGTCCAAAATTAAACTTAGTTTGATTTTGACAAAAAATGAATCAGTTAGGTTCTTTGATATGCTGAATCTAAAAATGTACTTAGATTCTTGATTATTGGCCCAGTTTTCAAGTTGGTCCAAATCGGGGTCCAAAATTAAACTTTGTTTGATTTCATCAAAAATTGAATAAATGGGGTTCTTTGATATTCCAAATCTAACTGTGTATGTAGATTCTTCATTTTTGGTCCTGTTTTCAAATTGGTCTACACTAAAGTCCAAAGGGTCCAAAATTAAACTTAGTCTGATTTTAACAAAAATTGAAATCTTGAAGTTCTTTGATATGCTGAATCCAAAAATGTACTTAGACTTTTTATTATGGGCCCAGTTTTCAAGTTGGTCCAAATCAGGATCTAAAATTATTATATTAAGTATTGTGTAATAGCAAGTCTTTTCAATTGCACAGTATTGCGCAATGGCAAGAAATATCTAATTGCACAATATTGTGAAATATCAAATTTTTTTTTAATTAGAGTTATCTTTCTTTGTCCAGAATAGTAAGCAAGAAATATCTAATTGCAAAATATTGTGCAATAGCAAGATTTTTTTTTAATTGGAGTTATCTTTCTTTGTCCAGAATCAACTTAAATCTTTGTTATATACAATATACAATGTATATTCACTTTTTACTACCAACTGATAAATTAAAATAATCTTTACCATTCAGTGATAACAAGCAGTTTTTTTACATCTTAATATTTTATGATGTATTTAAATGAGTAGTTATTGTTGCAAACTCCATTAGAAATTTTAATTGAGATCAGTTTTGGAATAAGGGAAAGGGGGATGTGATTAAAAAAATTGGGTTCAATTTTTCTCATTTGAAATTTCATAAATAAAAAAGAAAATTTCTTCAAACATTTTTTTGAGAGGATTAATATTCAACAGCATAGTGAATTGCTCTAAGAGAAACAAAAATTTTAAGTTCATTAGAACACATTCATTCTGTGTCAGAAACCTATGCTGTGTCAACTATTTAATCACAATCCAAATTTAGAGCTGAATCCAGCTTGAATGTTGTGTCCATACTTGCCCTAACCGTTCAGGGTTCAACCTCTGCGGTCATATAAAGCTACGCCCTGCGGAGCATCTGGTTTTTACATCTTAATATTTTATGATGTATTTAAATGAGTAGTTATTGTTGCAAACTCCATTAGAAATTTTAATTGAGATTAGTTTTGGAATAAGGGAAAGGGGGATGTGATTAAAAAAATTGGGTTCAATTTTTCTCATTTGAAATTTCATAAATAAAAAAGAAAATTTCTTCAAACATTTTTATGCCCCACCTACGATAGTAGAGGGGCATTATGTTTTCTGGTGTGTGCGTCCGTCCGTCCGTCTGTCCGTTCGTTCGTCCGTCCGTCTGTCCCGCTTCAGGTTAAAGTTTTTGGTCAAGGTAGTTTTTGATGAAGTTTAAGTCCAATCGACTTCAAACTTAGTACACATGTCCCCTATGATATGATCTTTCTAATTTTAATGCCAAATTAGAGTTTTACCCCAATTTCACGGTCCACTGAACATGGAAAATGATAGTGCGAGTGGGGCATTCGTGTACTGAGGACACATTCTTGTTTTGAGAGGATTAATATTCAACAGCATAGTGAATTGCTCTAAGAGAAAACAAAAATTTTAAGTTCATTAGAACACATTCATTCTGTGTCAGAAACCTATGCTGTGTCAACTATTCAATCACAATCCAAATTTAGAGCTGAATCCAGCTTGAATGTTGTGTCCATACTTGCCCCAACCGTTCAGGGTTCAACCTCTGCGGTCGTATAAAGCTACGCCCTGCGGAGCATCTGGTTTTATTTTAGTTACATCAGCTGATAGTTTTACTACACTAGGATTAAGACTTGTAGCCAGTACAGTGACATCATTCCTGGTTTTAGCATTTATTACTTTTTCATTTTAGTTACATCAGCTGATAGTTTGACTACACTAGGATTAAGACTTGTAGCCAGTACAGTGACATCGTTCCTGGTTTTAGCATTTATTACTTTTTCATTTTAGTTACATCAGCTGATAGTTTGACTACACTAGGATTAAGACTTGTAGCCAGTACAGTGACATCGTTCCTGGTTTTAGCATTTATTACTTTTTCATTTTAGTTACATCAGCTGATAGTTTGACTGCACTAGGATTAAGACTTGTAGCCAGTACAGTGACATCGTTCCTGGTTTTAGCATTTATTACTTTTTCATTTTAGTTACATCAGCTGATAGTTTGACTACACTAGGATTAAGACTTGTAGCCAGTACAGTGACATCGTTCCTGGTTTTAGCATTTATTACTTTTTCATTTTAGTTACATCAGCTGATAGTTTGACTGCACTAGGATTAAGACTTGTAGCCAGTACAGTGACATCGTTCCTGGTTTTAGCATTTATTACTTTTTCATTTTAGTTACATCAGCTGATAGTTTGACTACACTAGGATTAAGACTTGTAGCCAGTACAGTGACATCGTTCCTGGTTTTAGCATTTATTACTTTTTCATTTTAGTTACATCAGCTGATAGTTTGACTGCACTAGGATTAAGACTTGTAGCCAGTACAGTGACATCGTTCCTGGTTTTAGCATTTATTACTTTTTAATTTTAGTTACATCAGCTGATAGTTTGACTACACTAGGATTGAGACTTGTAGCCAGTACAGTGACATCGTTCCTGGTTTTAGCCTTATTACTTTTTGCTGTACATCAGTTGAGGAGGAAGAGATTGATCTTAGCCATGAGAAGTAAGAACATACTATAAAGGGAGATCTAACATAAATTTGTCTGAGACAGGAATTTAATTATAAATCAATGAAATTAACCCCAAAATACACTGTTTACAAAATGTCTCAAATTTTAACTAACCTGAGTCTGAGAATATAGTCCTGTACTTATTTCATAGTTAGTAGTCGGCCCTTGCCTTATTATTTTTGAAAAAAAAAAATTCATTCATGCTCTTCTTGTGATCAATAGCTAGCAGATTGGTTCTAAATAAATAGAAAAACTTCAAATGAAAAAACAATAATGTTTAATTGGAAGATACTAAAAAAGTTTTTTATGTAGAAAATGGTGCATTAAACCTGGTTTTATAGCTAGCTAAACCTCTCACTTGAATGTTGGTTACAAAAACCAATCAATCAATACAAAGAAAGAAAAAAGTCCAGTGTTCTCTCCAGTATTTTCAAACAACCATTTCCCTAAGATTATAAATCACCTTATTAATAGAACATTGTCATACTTACATTTGACTGTGCAATGAAAGGCATGACATATATAGCATAAATTCATAAGTATATTTTCAGATAATGAAAGGAGTAGGGGCATTAAGGCTTGGTTTTGATAACTATTTCCAAATTGGCACTTAATGTTTTGAAATGCATAGGGTCAAGAAATTTAAACGAAAAACATACATTTGACATAAAAAAATTTATCTGATGACATCACAATTACCAGATTACGTCGTAATATGCACTGTTTTTATAAAAACAATGAAAAATACAGAATTTATGCAGATTTCTATCTTTATTTCCCTTGTGAAAACATTGTGTGCAGTCAAGATACAACAAATTAATTTGACAAAAGCTTTTTTGACATAATCTCACCTTTTATAAAGTTGTTTCTTGGGTGTGCTCATACTTTTCCAATCTAAAATGTACTTCAAATTTTGTGAAAAACAAGGAAAATCAAGAAAATTTACAAAATATGCAAATTTAGTCATGATTTGTTGCCATGGTCACTCGTTCAATGTGAAATTTATTTTTATTTTCTGCATACCTTGTACCTAAGTCAAGTTTTCAGTAATTTAAGAATGTGTATGATAACTTTTGAATTTGCAGTAATATTTGGACCAAATAAGGGCCTTTTTGACCCTACTCTTTTGTGATATTTGATAACTTTGTGTTTACAGGATACAGTGATAACAGGAGGAGACATGATACAGATATGTATACACCAGATTATTTTGGCATGGCGTGTCCACCATATGAAGAACCCCCACCACCATACTCTCCACCGAAACCACCTGATGACACACATCCAGATGATGCCCCACCCCCTTATGAGAGCGTAGATTCTAATCACAATGTCAGCTCTCGGGTTTTTCCAGAGCCGTCTGTTATTCGTGCTACTAGTCCTCGAGATGAAAGGAATCAAAATAGCTCAGAACGCTCCGTGTTCCACACTGCCAGTCCAGTGAGAAACAACAGTTGTAATAGGTCAAGTGACGTAAATAGGCAATCATCAACCAGAACTCTGCTATCAAACTGTCAATCATCACCTGACACATTACCTGCATGGAATAGTTTCACACATCCAAGGGGAGGTAACCTTCCTTCCAATAATAGGCATTTAGAAAGGTGCATATCTGATAACTCAGACATTGAATCTGACCGAGCATCTACAGACTTTGGTCTGACCTCAGATTCTGAAGCTCATTATAGTAGATGTGGTCCACGAGAAAACATAGACTTGCGTCATGTACGATTGTCTAAATTGCTTAGTCCTAATGGATCTGTTGCAAAAGAAAATGGTGCTTATTCAGATCTTCCTGGTCGTGGCACCATTTCTGGCAATCTTGAGAGTGATGCACAGTATCCAGACCACAACTTAAGTCATGCACATTGTAATACTTTACCTTCTGTTCATAATGATGTTCCCATGAAAGGGATTTCAGGATCTGGTGATAAGGTAATAAACAATAAAGAAACTGAGAGTCCATCGTGGAGTCAATCATTAGCCGATAGTAATGACGAAACAGAAGGACAACACTGTAGTGTTGTATGAATTTATGTTCATTTTATGACTATGACATATTTTAAAAACATGGTGTTTATATTGATGAGTCAACAATTCGCCTTTTCAGAAACTAGAGGACTATTGGTAAACTCATTGTTTGTACACTAAAATGAAAATAATGTTTCATTGGTTGCATTTCAATTGTTTAGAACGTTTTTAACCAATCACAACGTTGTGGTGTACGCTTTTCCATATATTACCCATAATGCATTAGATTCTGAAACGGTGAATTGTATTTACATGTGATGAGAATAATTGTGATAAAAGTAGGAAGGCATTGCAAGTGTTTACATGGATAGTTGCAATTTACCCTTTTAAAATATTTTACTGGATTTATAAAATCACTTTCATTAGGTGACTTGGTTAACCAAATCCCTTTAGAAGTTATATTAGGTCAACAAAACCACCTGTTCTAGTAATTCAATGAAATGTGATATTCAGTTGCATTACCATATATTGGCACATCCTCAGTTAAGGTTCTTTAACTAAAACTGTGCAACAGATTTCATATTAACGCTAGTGATGGGGTCATTTTAAGGGGGACTACTTTTTACTATCAAAAAGACATATCTCTCTATCAAGAGTTCATTTATTTCCAAGATATTCTGGTTTAGGTAATATAAAAGTAGATTCCCCACATATATTTCTGTTTTTAATCTTTTACACCAGTGAAAACATTTTATTTTGTTTTACATTTTTTCATTTCAAATCTTTTAAAGCTAATTAGACAGTATGAGTTTTGCTCATTTTTAAAGGTTATATGATGGGTGACGTGTTATTTAATCTTTGTATTTGGGTTGATAGTAGCTTCACAACTACTCAGTTTTATATCAGATGATAATATTGCACTGTGATAGAATTATGTGAATTAATTTGTAAATATGATGACATTGTGTTGTAACAAAGATTTTACCTTGTATATGTGCCATAATAAACTGTATGAGGGTTTTACCGAACAAATGTCACTTTACTTTAAAAAGCATGCATTGTCAATTTTATTTGTTTCTTTAGTCATGTTAGTTGTTGTATTAAGTGTTTTTTATTTTTTCAGTAAATGTAGATTTTTGTTTTAGCTTGTAAATTTATAAATGAATAGAGTAAGAATTTTCATTTATATATTGTTATGACACTTACATCTGTGTATGATGAAATTATAAATTAAATGAATTAAAATAAAATAGTACATGTATTTGAAAAGTGGCCATCATTTAATCCTTTATTGATTATTGATGTTTGCTACTCTTCAAATGCAATACTGTTTTTCCTATTCTTATACCATATTTGTAAATATTAAATAAATAAAATGTTAAATATTCTGAAAACCTCATCATTTTTGTTGATTACATGTCAAGGGTAGAAATCATCCAATCAGAAATAGTATTACATGTCACATGACATAGATATTCTCATTATGTTATGAAACATACATTTTTTTATGTTAAAATTTAAATTTGATGAATTGAATGAATTCTAATTGTTTATATAAGGCAAAAAATAAAGTAAGGATTGGTACTATTTTAGGATATTAAAGTAAAACTAAGGTAAGATATGCACAATTGCATATTGCATTCAGAGAGATTCAGTTACTATATGAAGAAAACCAATTTTGTTTGTTAAATTTATTTCATGGTTAATAATTAGATTAAATCCCATGAATGATCAATAAAACTTCACAATAGAAAATAGATAAAAGGTTTATTACTTCATAGTTTTCAAGCATGTTATTATTTTTCCATTTTTGTTTAAAACAGACAGGTTGGAGTGGTCAGGATATTTGTTTGTTTATAAACAGACAGGTTGGAGGGGTCAGGATATCTGTTTGTTTATAAACAGACAGGTTGGAGGGGTCAGGATATTTGTTTGTTTATAAACAGACAGGTTGGAGGGGTCAGGATATCTGTTTGTAATCTCTTCTCTGTTTTATTTGTTATTGTAATATTAATCAATAGATTTTATAATCATCTTTATTGTTTTGAGTTCTTTATTTTGACAGTCCTTTAAGACAACATAAATTGTTGTATGGTACCAGTCAATGAAACAGCAACCTAGCAATATAATAAGACAGAATACAAAGAAAAGATGATGATGTCTTCAATGATGATATCAACTTTTATCCCAAATGATCCAAATCACTATGGATTTATTTAAATTGTAAATCAGAAGTTTTCTAACTTTTTACCATTAAAATTTTGTCAATTTAAGGGACACTTCCATAAACTATTATGCACTAGATAGAGCTATAAAAGAAAAAAATCACTTATCACTGTTCAAAAATGCCTTAAAAATGGTCAACCTTTCCTTGAATACAAATTTGTTTAGTGCTTATCAGTGGTGTATTTACTGGATCCAAAAATAGAATTGAAGGAATAAAAAAACGCTATTGTCTGAAATATAAATGTAAAAATAAGGAGATGTTGAATGATTGCCAATGAGACACTGATGGGAACAACTATAGGTCACCATACAGCCTTCAACAATGAGTAAGACATATATAATTGTATAGTTAGGTTTTTATAAATTATTTGTGTTATTAGAGAGCTTGATTCATTAGATTGGTATAAAGCACAAAAAACATGTAATGGTATAGAATTTCACAAATTGCTTGTCTATTAAAGAGAGCTCATTTACTGAAAGCTGAAGAAATTTCACGAAAGTGATGTCAATTATAAACTACAAAAGTTTACAATACTGACACTGGCCAAGGAATTATCTTATGTGTTGCTTCAAATGACATCAAATGAGGGCAATGCAGGGAACTGCTTGATTTGATTGTGTATCCTACAGTGGGATTCCATATTTAGGATTAACACTTTGGCAGGTTCAGAAAATTATATTTATATAATTACGTTACATTATAAGGATATGTTCCCTGGTGGACGTTTCGTCCCCGAGGGTATCACCAGCCCAGTAGTCAGCACTTCAGTGTTGACATGAATATCAATTATGTGGTTATTTTTATAAATTTCCTGTTACAAAACTTTGAATTTTTAGAAAAAAAACTTAAGAATTTTCTTATCCCAGGAAGAATCCTTGAACCTTTGATAACTATTTACACTACTGATTGATGCCACTGCTGGTGGACGTTTCGTCCCCGAGAGTATCACCAGCCCAGTAGTCAGCACTTCGGTGTTGACATGAATATCAATTATGTGGTCATTTTTATAAATTTCCTGTTACAAAACTTTTTTTTCGAAAAAAAAGTAAGGATTTTCTTATCCCAGAAGTCGTATTTGGCACAACTTTTTGGAATTTTGGGTTTAATGCCCTTCAACTTTGTACTTGTTTGGCTTTACAACTATTTTGATCTGAGCGTCTCTGATGTGTCTTATGTAGACGAAATGCGCGTCTGGCGTATTAAATTATAATCCTAGCTAGTACATTTGATAACTATTCCCTCCTTTAAAGTTTAATAAATGCAAGGATTTTTTTTTCTGTAATGTCGAGTCAATTTATCGGATGCTTGGGGAATAAGCGTTATTTTTTCTTTGTTTTACTTTTTAAAGTAAACAGTCATCTCAAAATCGTTTATGTTGCAGATAAATTGCACGGTACAGTAACATACTCTACTGAACTGTTCCCTTTGGAACTTGTGACTTTATTGTGGCCCATCATTCACCTACCTAGTAGACTTCAAGCTCCCATCTATATGGTTGTTTCTGACACGATACTAGTGCAGTTTGTAAAGAAAGTTTTTGTTAGGAATTGTGTCAAATTAAAGCAACAGTAGTATACTGCTGTTCGAAATTCATCAATCGATTGAGAGAAAATACACATCAACTATAAGAGGAAAACAACGAAACAACAGAAAAACTGAAGTGCAACAAAAAAAATCAAAAGAAATTGCCACACAAATAGAAATGAACTATAAGATAAAAACTGCCATTTTCCTGACTTGGTACAGGACATTTTAAGAAAAAATGGTGGGTTGAAACTGGTTTTGTGGCAAGCCAAACCTCACGCTTTTATGGCAATATTGAGTATAACACTAAATGACAATATATAAATAACACATAGCTTAGAGGGTGATAGAGCAGATTGGTACCCCTAGAAAACATTGTCATCCGCGGCGAAGCCAAGGTTGACAAGCCATTTCGAGGGGTTCCAATCTGCTCTATCACCCTCTCAGCTATGTGTTAATAAATAAATTTGGTGTATTTACTGTCTTTTGATTGGCTAAAAGAATTGGCTTTATTTTCAATGTTATCAATTTTTATGGAGACACGCCCACTCTAACGTTGTGTATTCATACGCAAACATCTGTGTACGTTGTTATTGGTATTAATATATATCTTTGAGCATTATTTTTGACAGAAATTTATTTATAATGAATGGCAATAATTTATTTTGAATTTATTGAACCATAAAATTAATTTTTGACTGTTCACATTTAACATAATCCGCTTCGCGGATTATTCAATGTGAAGAGTCAAAAATTAATTTTATGGTTCAATAAATTCAAAATAAATAAAAGCCATTCATTAATTAAATTTATTATATGGGGACGAAGTCCCCAATAACAGTAGAAAATTCAATAAAAAAAAAAATCGGGAAAATTTCCCGAATTTTTCATTGTACTAATGAACTCAAAATCGTTAAATTTTTTTTATGTCATGTTTTGAAATCCCGGACCTGCGCAGAAATGTACAATATACTTCCTTTTTCCGGTCTCGTTTGTATGAAACTTTGAGTAAAATATATATTTATCAGTTTAGTATAAAATAGGAAGGAACGCGCAATACCCATTTCATTTTTAATAATTCCTTGATATGAAAAAACGTTACCTAATGATAGCGTTTCTTTGTTTACATTGCATATGACGTCATAATTTAAATAACGTCACAACTAAAATCCCTAACAACAGAACCAAAATCGGAAACGTTACGGTATTTCCGTGTCTTTGTTTTTGACAAATAATTTTAAGTTACAAAAAATAATTCATACAGACTTCGTCCCCATTTACAGGTAATGCCTGCCTCATATTATTGAATGTCCTATCATTATTGGTTTTTACAGATTACTTTTATTTTAAAAGTATTTTATATGACGTCACGTTCATAACAACGTTACGGGCATTAGAAAAAAACCAACTAAAGTCAAGCAAGATGTTTTATTTTATTTATTTTAACATTCGATAATAAAATCTGAGCCAAAACATATAACTTTAGCATTGTATTTAATTCCTTGATGTAAATTCAATTCATTGTTCTTTGAATTATCGATTTCTGACTGGTCTAGACGTCACGAGAGGGTAACATTAAAAAAAATGTCACCCGCTCAGCCATGTAATAGAGTAAATTGACATCCTTGTCTTAGCCAATCACATTATGGCATTTTAACGTGAAGTATAATAACATTACATGACAGGAATACAGTACAAATAGAGAACATTTAGGAAAGAGAAATACACATATAAAGAATTTTATGAATACAATAGTACATTTCGACATGCTAACCACAGAATAAAAACAAACACGAAAAATAACCTAGGACAGTAAAACAAAACCACGCATTAACCTACTCAGTTCCTCAGTCTGGCCGGGTCTGAAACTTAACCTTCGCCAAAAACAATAAGTACAATGCATTAAAATATACCAACATACCCACTGACCTGATTGATACAGTCATCATCAAAAATATAAATGTGCAAAATATAAAAACAGTGATATCATGTATATACTTTTTGAACAACTTTTACAAAACTAGACTGAGAATAGAAACTGGGAGACATGAAAGAAAACAATAAAATACAATCTCAAGAAAACTTGAACCTCTATTCAGATGTTAAAGACCCACCAAGTTTTCAAATTTGAGAAACAGAAGTTTGAAAAATCTCCTTATCTGGATTATGACAAATAAAGATTTATGTTTTAATATAGTTTGAAATATAATCCTGGTACCTTTAATAACTATTTAGTATGTACTTAAATAGAATTACCAGATAAGACAGGGAAAAAGTTGAAATAAACAAATTGAGTTATTCCTCTTTGTATCTCTCCAATCATGATTATATCTTAATATTGTTTTTATTATCTATGTTAGTGTCCATTCTTAATATTCAAATATAAGTTGTATTTTATGATATACCAAGGCCGTAACTACCCTTGAGGAAAGTGAGGCAATTGCCTCACTAAAATTTCGACACTTATTATCATTTTTATACATATACATATATAAATATGATAGTCATTTGTTGTTCTGTTTCAACCTTAATTTCTATAACTTGTCTAAACTATTCTTCCTGGTTATAACTCAGCATCTCAACGGGTAATGATTCTCGATTACATTAACCTAGCTAGTAACGATAATCATCATGGATCTCTAGTTAAAAACAGGCTCTTGCAGAAAAAAGAAAAGCGACACTAAAGGTAAAGAAGGAATAATTCTAATGAACGCTATGATACTTTATTCTAGACTTTATTATATCGTTTTAAAAGTATAGTGTTTTATTAATACAGTTGTCTCCCTTCCGAATCGGTTTTGACACTTGACCTGTTGACAATAAACTCCTCAATGCGGATATTTCACTATGTTTTAGAACGTATTCCGAGTCATTGCAGATTCATAACAGTACAGTGTGTTTAAATACGGAATAAAGCAGCAGACAACATTTATTTACATAAACGTAAGTTTTCCTTCTTCCGCATATAACTGGATCATGTAGTTCCAACTTCTCAGACCGGTATATTCTTTTCCTTTCTACCACCCTTATCTTCCTTCCTATTTCACGAGAAAATATCTCTATGAAAAAATAATAAAGAAAACATTTTTGTATATATTTTTTAATTAAAACACTGTGAGGTCAACAGTAAATTGGAGAGCTACTTCCGCGTTCCTCTTCACTTTACTAATCTTATTACTTGAACTAGTGTGGACACAGATTTGTGTTGTCTGATGGTGGAATTTTCGTAATAATTTGTGCAGGAGTGGATTATGGTGGTAACCAGCAGGCCCATTTACCAATCCAAAATCTAAAATTCTGTTGTGTTATCTGGTGCATCAGTGGCAAGGTTTCGGTGCAAAAAATTAGTTGGCATGTATTTTGCAAACAGTTATTCTACTCATTGACAATTGGTGTAGCAATCTTGTCTGTTTTAATTTTGATTTTAAGTTTGGTGTTTAAATTCCATTATGAGAACTGCAAACTACATTTGCCATCATGAATTTTAAAATTTCTTTAATTCAACGGGATAAACGTTACATATACTCACGGTTCCTGGAAATTTTCCATGTGATATACTAACCATTGTAAAATAACATATTTGGACTCATATATGATCATATGTAACATATCTTAAAGCTAACAAGAGAGCTTTGGTTTCTGGAAAAATTGTGGACCCATTTAATTTTATTGACAAAGACTCCAATAGAAAACTTGCATCTTGGTTATTGCAAGTTTACCCTTGGCACTAACAAGAGTGCCTCAAATTTTGGTACAAGGAACAAATTGGGAAGACTGCTTATTGAATGTCATATAAAAACCCAAACTATTATGTATTAAGCAAGGCTTTTCACCTCATATTTGAATCCCTTATTACATGAACCTTTTCAATTAACTAAAACTTTGGATTCTAGTGGCTCCTATTCATGGTTCACTTTTGCAAAAGATATACTTTCTGAATCTAACATTGATATAGATAGACTAAAAACCTGTGACAATTAAAAAATATCAAAAGCTATATAAAACCCCAAATAAATTCATACTACAACAACCTGTTGATGGATTAGTTGAAATCTATTGATGATAAAAGTAAATTACATTTTCATAAAGGACTTGAGCCAAATCTATTGATCAAACCTGACCTCTCTAACTCAAACTTTGAATTTAGAAAATTACAGCAGATTTCAGTGAGTATGTAGCTCAAGGTAATATCTTCGGTTAGCTTGCTTGTTAGCTGAACCGTGAAGTCATTGTTAGGTTAGGTAAACTACCCTCCTTCAATAGTAGACTAGTCTAACAGATAACTAATCTGTTTCTCTGTAGGACTAAGCTACATTAAAAGGAGGGTAGTATACCTTACCTAACAATGACTTCACGGTTCAGCTAACAAGCAAGCTAACCAAAGATATTACCATTAGCTACATACTGACTGAAATCTGCTGTAATTAAAAAAACTTAGAATCAGTGACCCTTCATTATTAATTAAAAAGGGAAGGCATTTTCACATTACTCGCGAAGAGAAACTTTGCAAAAAATGCAAAGTACTAAATGATGAGAAACATTTCTTAATAAATTGTTCTCATAATTCAAATATTAGATTAACATATTTTAATTGCATTAACAGAGAAAGTAATTCAATTGCTACTCTCACTGACAATGACAAAGTTATATATATTATTTTTGGATCCTTTTGGTCATTTTATCGTTTTTCAGATCTTGTACATTTTTGGCTTCCAAAGTTAAGGTTTTGATCTTTCCTGGTTATGGTAAATCATTCACAACCCTAAGAGGGGGTAGAAAAATATATAACTTAATATTGAACATAGAAGTACTCCAGAAACTTACATTTACAAGTAAATGTAAGGAGACCGAGTTATTAGTTTCAATTCACTTTTTATATACTAGTATTTGTCAATGTTGTATACTGTGGATCTAAAATGATAGTGACCGTTTTAGATGAATTGTTATTAAATAATTGGTTCATTCTCATTTATCTTACTTTTAAAATTATAGGTAGTTCCGGTAAAAAAAAATTTGGATAGATGAGATTTAAGGTAATCAAGAACAAAGGGGTTTTCAATTAGAGTTTGGGTTGAATGACAGGTGAAAAATTAGACTAAAAATTATACCCGGATTAAATTTTCTGTAGTATTATTTAGCATATAACATGTTAAAAGGTGCAACTGACATTTAGTTAATGTAATGTAAATCATTTGAAAATATTTTAAAGTTTTTTAACCGTTAATTATAATGTATATTGCATAGAACATAGTTGCACTTTTATTCATGAACAGATTTGTCAATGAGATGGAATTTTTTTTGGTAATAGATCCTCTTTGTTCATTTTTTTCTGTTCTTCTGACCAAATGATCAAAATGGGACAAAATATAAGTTAAATAAGTTTTACTACACAAAGACTGAACATAGTATGTATATATGGGCGTTTTTCAATAAACTATAACTACCATGCAGTGGTTTTTACTCTTTTTTTCAATTTTATTCGTGCAAAACATATAACAAGGGTTAGTTTCATGTTATTGTCAGTATGTATCAACATAGAATAAGGTTGATGTCAACAACGAAATTTTTGTCCACTACGAAACAGTTTTGTCAACTACGAAACTCATCAAAATGTCCACTACGTAACACGAGTTGTACCTTCATATGTGAAGTACTGTCTGATCTTAATAAATAAAAAAATGGTTCTCCTATTCAGAAAAAGAATGAGATCTTTCTAGTAAATAAAGTAAAACAAACACGGAAAATAAATAAGGGGAAACACGAAGCACACAAATCAAGTCAAACACGAGAAAACGAGAAATAAAACGTTAAAACACGAAATACGGGAAATAAAAGATCGAAAACGATGCACGAAAATAACCCTTTACCACCTTCTACAATGGCACTAAAGAAATCTTCAGTATCAGTTCACATCATACATTTTTTTCAAATAGTAATGCATTATTTATTAATTAAATGATACTAAATTTTATTTAAAAATTAATTGTAACAATACTATCGCCTATTATATATATATATATTAATAAGCTAAGTATATTAGTTACAAAGATAGACTTCCATACTTCAATTCTTAAAGATATGGAAAAAAACTCATCTGATTTACGACCAATACAAGAGGCGTTAAATTCAGAAATAAGAAACTTGTCCGATATATATATATATATAAAGATCACTATAATAAATGTTCTTGTGTATAGAAATATATATAGATTACTAAAAAATCCAACATTTCCGGTATGAATAGTTTTAATTCACTAGTACTTTCATGTTTAAATAACAATCTTCAGGTGAAACTATACATGATTAACGTAACTATGTAACGGTAGGTATGTAACGTCATAGTTGTCGTTGAGTATATAAAGGGAGATAAATCGTATTACACTTAGTCTATATATAGAAGTATGGAGCGTCATTATTACACAACAGAAAATGCATAGTTTGCATTCAATCGTGATTTAAATTTTGAAATAAAATGTTTTTCCTTTACTTCTCGTGTAATGTCACAACCCATATTCATTTTATAAAATGGGAATATTTTAAAAAATCCCCCTCCACATTCGTCTAAATGTTTGCTTAGGGGGATTTTTCTGTATAAACGTATTTACACTTTTGGTATTTAGCTGAATCTTGCCTCCGAATGACCTTAGATCTACTCCGAATCACATTTTGACGTCAAGCAACAATCACTTTTAAATTGTGACGTCAAATATTTTAAATTATGATGTCAAAGTTTACGGGAACCTGTGTGATTTTACGTAATGGCGGACAAATTTGCATACAAGTGTAAATACGTCTATTGTGGCTGCCTTATATGTTGTCTATGAATGCGCACTCTTTCTGTTACACTGTTCCCTGTTTGGCCGATATAAATTTCCTGGCAACCATTACATTTAATGCAATAAATTAAGTTCTCGGATTTACAGGTAATGTCTTCGTTGGTAAAAAGTGATAGACCATTAGGTATGTCCATTCCCTTGCCGACATGGATATACGGACATGCTCCACAACGACTATCTCGACATTTTGACACACTGAATGTTCTTTGTTGGTCGAATCGTGCTCGGGTCAATAGTCGTTTAAGGTTTTGTGGTTGCCGTTTACTTTGTAGAAGTGTTTCTGTATTAATTAAACGGCGCATCTTTTCATCCTGATCAAGAATATGTAAATTTGCCTTTGCAACGGGAATAATTTTAAAGTTCCGGGGATTATGTGTAATAACGAACGGTATTTTATCGTTGTTATTACTCTGCTCCTCGCAGGTGGAGCGTAGTTGGTTGGTTGGGATCTGTTTTGCCATTTGAATTCCCCTTTCTATTAAAGTCTCTGGATAGTTTTGCTTGATCAAAAATGATTGTAGTTCCTCTAGACGGTCTTCTCTCAAATGTTCATCCTCGACTACTGTACATATTTTTCTTGCTAAACAATAGGGGATATTCCTTTTGGTATGAGATGGGTGGCACGAATTAAAATCTAATTACTGATGAGTATCAGTACCTTTGTAAAAAATATCGGTTTTAATTTCAGTGTCATCTTTAATAATAAGAATGTCTAGAAACGGTAATTGGTTAAAATTTTCATCCTTCGTAAATTTTATGGAGGTATGAAGGTTATTTAGTATGTCCGAAAATAGTTGGAGTTCTTCGTCGGATTTGTTCCAGATAATGAAGCAATCATCAAGGTATCTTTTCCATGATAATTCGAATTCTCTTGCAAATTCAACTCCAAAATTATTTTCAACTTCTTGATACAGTCTTTGTTCAAGGAAGCCCATGACTAATGTTGCATAGGTTGGTGCAAATTTTGTTCCCATTGCTGTCCCCCGATGTTGCAAATAGTTCTTGCCATTGAAATAGAAAGAATTGTTTTCAAGAATTAGTTTAGTAGAATCGAGTATAAAGTCAACAGTGAATCGATTTGGTATTGCATCTCGATGTTTTGCAACCCAATATTGTATTGCCTCTATTCCTAAATCGTGTGGAATGTTCGTATATAGGCTTGTGACATCGAAGCTTACTAAACGAGCGTGAACCGGTGCTATTTTTGGCAGGTGTGAGAGAAAATCTATATCGTCTCTTATATAGCTCGGTACATATTTACACAATGGTTTCAAAATTATGTCTAAAAAGTTGCTTAGTCTGTGAGTGGGACTTGCTGGACCTGCAATGATGGGTCTAAGTTTAAGATCCGTCGGTTTTTGCACTTTTATGTATTCGTTTTGCTGAGAATTAATAGCCGATTAGATCTCCTTTGATTTATGGATTTTTGGAAGGCCATAAAAGTTACTCGTTTTCCTTTCGAAATTTTTCAAGTAATCATACTCTTTTTCCGTAGTGGCCGTTGTGTATTTGTTCAGTACGGTATTCATTCTTCTCTTGACTAGATGATCTATATTATCAGGAATTTCTGAGTAAAATGTCGAATCATTGAGTTGTTCTTCAACTTTAATTCTATAGTAGTCTGAATCCATTATTACTATTGCCCCACCTTTATCGGCCTGCTTAATTACTATGCTTTTATCGTTTCTTATATTTTGGAGTGCTGACTTTTCGCCTTTAGTTAAGTTGTGGTTGACTTTAATTGGTGTAAGTGGGTAGTTGGACAAATTTTCGATATAGTCATCTAAACACTTGTTTCTTCCGGTATTTGGAATAAAGGTAGATTTGTTTCTTACTAACGAGTCGTCCTCCTCACTTTCTTTATCCGCGAAATATTCAGTGAGTCTCAATCTTCGACAAAATTTCAACATGTCTGCTTTAAGTTCATCATGATCCACAGAGGGAGTTGGTGTAAATTTTAAACCCCTTTTAAGCAATTTCAGTTCATTGTCATTAAATACTCTGTTGGACAAATTTATAATTTTTGGATCGACTTTTAGGCATGTTTTAGACTGGTTTCTTCTGGATTTTTCTCCCTCTCGGGAGTTATTTGGCCCGACACTAAAAAATGAATACGTTTTTCTTGATTCTGGCGCTGATTAGTTTTTACATAATTTACATAATTTTGCCGGTTGTTTTGAACGTTATTCTTATTGATACGGGATCGGTTCACTGATTTATTTCTTGGACGGCGATTTTGTTGGTAGTTTCCTCTACCAGCTGACTGCGGATTCGCTGTCCGACGTTTTTGAGACGAAGCGTTGCGAACTACTTCCGCATATGATTTTCGTTCTCCTTTTGTCGACACTGACCGACTTTGCCTTCTTGAAATGTTTGTCGAAGTATTTTTTCTGGCTGTCGAACTTGAGCGTCTGCGATTGGTTATCTTCTTTTGTCCACTTGGTTGTCTTCTGGTATTTTGACCAGTTTGAAGTTTTGATCGTTGTTGCCGTTTCTTGTATTTATTCGGTTTACGATTATCTTCAAAAGACTGCTCTTTACCGTAATTTTTTATGTAATTTTCTAAGAATTCTTGCTTCTTATGCCATAAATTACGGGATTTTTCCTCTTCTTTGAAAATATCACGTGTCCAAATTTCCTTAAGCTTTTCAGCTATTCTTTCCGTTGATATCTTTTGTATTCCTGCCACCATTTCAGCATCAATTGCGTTGTATTTCTCAGTGTAGCGAGTTTGTTTATTTAAGATAATTGAAATTTCTGTTTGAAATTGTTGAATTGCCAAATCCCAACGAAGTTTCGTGTCTTCGATTGGTTCGGCTTCAATTTCTTTAATCAGAAATTTTCTTGGAAAAATGGGTGAATCCATGGTTATCCATCGTGAATAAACCTCTGCGTATTTTTCGCATTTGTAAGCATTCCAGAAATTTTGTTTTCGGTCGTTTAAATTTCTGCTCCATAATTTTGAGATTTCCTTTCTTTTACGGAATGCTTCTTTTTCTAAATTAGCATCATTTAGATTACTTATCCATTCTGGGGTAGAAAGTAGTTCATCTACGGGAATTTGCCTAGTTGTTTGAGGTATAACGGCAATTGTATCGGACAAGTTTCTTATTTCTGAATTTAACGCCTCTTGTATTGGTCGTAAATCAGATGAGTTTTTTTCCATATCTTTAAGAATTGAAGTATGGAAGTCTATCTTTGTAACTAATATACTTAGCTTATTAAGTATCTCCCCAAGAAGTCTTTCTGTTTCGTTAGTCTTCTTTGTAGCTCCTCCGGCCATGTTGGCACACACACAATAAATATATAAAGATCACTATAATAAATGTTCTTGTGTATAGAAATATATATAGATTACTAAAAAATCCAACATTTCCGGTATGAATAGTTTTAATTCACTAGTACTTTCATGTTTAAATAACAATCTTCAGGTGAAACTATACATGATTAACGTAACTATGTAACGGTAGGTATGTAACGTCATAGTTGTCGTTGAGTATATAAAGGGAGATAAATCGTATTACACTTAGTCTATATATAGAAGTATGGAGCGTCATTATTACACAATAGAAAATGCATAGTTTGCATTCAATCGTGATTTAAATTTTGAAATAAAATGTTTTTCCTTTACTTCTCGTGTAATGTCACAACCCATATTCATTTTATAAAATGGGAATATTTTAATATAAAAACATACAGGAACAATTTTACTGTCAAATTTTAAAAAGACACCTTATTATAACTAAACAAACAACCCAAAAATTGTTTGAATGACTACAAAACTACAAAGTTTACAATACTGACACTGGTCAAGGAATTATCTTATGTGTTGCTTCAAATGACATCAAATAAGGACAATGCAGGGAACTGATTGTTTGATTGTGTATCCTACAGTGGGATTCCATATTTAGGATTAACACTTTGGCAGTTTCAGCAAATTATATTTATATGATTACATTACCTTATAAAGATATGTTCCCTGGTGGAAATATCGTTCCTGAGGGTATCATTAGCCCAGTAGTCAGCACTTCGGTGTTGACATGAATAAAAATTTCCTGTTACAAAACTTTGAATTTTTCGAAAAAACGAAGGATTTTCTTATCCTAGGAGTAGATTACCTTAGCCGTATTTGGCACAACTTTTTGGAATTTTTGGTTTAATGCTCTTCAACTTAGTACTTGTTTGGCTTTACAAGTAATTTGATCTGAGCGTCACTGATGAGTCTTATGTAGACGAAACGCGTATTAAATTATAATTCTGGTACTTTTGATAACTATTAACACCACTGGGTCAATGACGCTGCTGGTGGACGTTTCGATCCCGAGGGTATCACCAGCCCAGTAGGCAGCACTTCGGTGTTGACATGAATATCAATTACGTGGTCTTATTATAAATATCCTGTTACAAAACTATTTTTCGAAAAAAACTAAGGATCCCAAGAGCCGTATTTAGCAACTTTTTGGAATTTTGGATTTAATGCTCTTCAACTTTGTACTTGTTTGGCTTTACAACTATTTTGATCTGAGCGTCTCTGATTTGTATTATGTAGACGAAACGCCCGTCTGGCGTATTAAATTATAATCCTAGATAGCACATTTGATAACTATTCCCTCCTTTAAAGTTTAATAAATGCAAGGATTTAATTATTTTTTTCTGTAATGTCGAGTCAATTTATCAGATGCTCGGGGAATAAGTGTTATTTTTTCATTGTTTTACTTTATAAAGTAAACAGTCATCCTCAAAATCGTTTATGTTGCAGATAAATATCACGGGACAGTAACAGTTTGGACTGAACTGTTCCTTTGGAACTTAATACTTTATTGTGCTCCATCATTCACCTACCTAGTGGACCTCAAGCTCCCATCTATCGGGTTCATTCTGACACGATACTAGTGCAGTTTGTAAAGAAAGTTTTTGTTAGGTATTGTGTCAAATAAAAGCAAAAGTAGTATACTGCTGTTTGAAATTCATCAATCGATTGAAAGAGAAAACGAGGAGAACACATTATTTATAAGAGGAAAACAACGAAACAACAGAAACACCGAACTACAACAAAAAACAAAAGACAATGCCACACAAACAGAAATGATCATGAACTATAAGATAAAAACTGTCATTTTCCTGACTTGGTACAGGACATTTAAAGAAAGAACGGTGGGTTGAAACTGGTTTTGTGGCTAGCCAAACCTCACACTTTTATGGAAATGTTGAGTACAACACTAAATGACAACATAACATGACAGGAATACAATACAAATAAATGCAAGAACTTTCTGGACAGAGAAATACACAAATAAACAATTTTATGAATACAATAGTACATTTCGACATGCTCACCACATAATAAAAACAAACACAAAAAATAAACTAGGACAGTACAACAGAACCACGCATTAGCCTACTCAGTTTCTCAGTCTGGCCGGGTCTTCCTACCATGCAGAAACTTAACTTAACCAAAAACAATAAGTAGTGAGTACAATGCATTAAAACATACCAAAATACCCACTGACCTGATTGATTCAGTCATCATCAAAAATATAAAAGTGCAAAATATAAAAAAACAGTGATATCATGTAAATACTTAAAAATAATATTAAACAGCAGAACAACTTTTACAGAACTAGACTGGCAATAGAAACTGGGAGACATGAAAGAAAACAATAAAATACAATCTCAGGAAAACTTGAACCTCTGTTCAGATGTGAAAGGCCCATCAAATTTGAGAAACAGAAGTTTAGAAAATCTCCTTATATGGATTATGACATTATACAGATTTATATTTTAATACAGTTTGAAATATAATCCTGGTACCTTTTATAACTATTTATTATGAACTTAAATAAAATTTACCAGATAAGACAGGAAAAAAAAATTGAAATAAACAAATTGAGTTATTCCTCTTTGTATCTCTCCAATCATGTTTATAATTGTTCTTAATAATTATTTTTATTATCAATAATCAGTATCTATGTTAGTGTCCATTCTTAATATTCAAATATAAGTTGTATTTTATGACATACAAGGCCGTAAGTTAACTACCCTTGAGGCACAAAAATTTCGACACTTATATTTTTTTTTTATACATATATATAAATATAATAGTCATTTGTTGTTCTGTTTCAACCTTAATTTCTATAACTTGTTTCTCGATCACATTAACCTAGTGACTATAATCATCATGGATCTCTAGTTAAAACAGGCTCTTGCAGACACTAAAGCCAGTAAAGGTAAAGAAGGAATAATTCTAATGAACGCTATGATACTTTATTCTAGACTTTATTATATCGTTTTAAAAGTATAGTGTTTTATTAATACAGTTGTCTCCCTTCCAAATCCGTTTTGACACTTGACCTGTTGACAATAAACTCCTCAATGCGGATATTTCACTATGTTTTAGAACGTATTCCGAGTCATTGCATATTCATAACAGTACAGTGTGTTTAAATACGGAATAAAGCAGCAGACAACATTTATTTACATAAAAGTAAGTTTTCCTTCTTCCGCATATAACTGGATCATATAGTTCCAACTTCTCAGACCGGTATATTCTTCTGTTTTCTACCAACCTTATCTTCCTTCCTATTTCACGAGAAAATATCTCTATGAAAAAATAATAAAAAAAACCATTTTTGTATATATTTTTTAATTAAAACACTGTGAGGTCAACAGTAAATTGGAGAGCTACTTCCGCGTTCCTCTTCACTTTACTAATCTTATTACTTGAACTAGTGTGGACACAGATTTGTGTTGTCTGATGGTGGAATTTTCGTAATAATTTGTGCAGGGGTGGATTATGGTGGTAACCAGCAGGCCCATTTGCCAATCCAAAATCTAAAATTCTGTTGTGTTATCTGGTGCATCAGTGGCAAGGTTTCGGTGCAAAAAATCAGTTGGCATGTATTTTGCAAACAGTTATTCTACTCATCGACAATTGGTGTAGCAATCTTGTTTGTTTTAATTTTGATTTTAAGTTTGGTGTTTAAATTCCATTATGAGAACTGCAAACTACATTTGCCATCATGAATTTTAAAATTTCGTTAATTCAACGGGATAAACGTTACATATACTCACGGTTCCTGGAAATTTTCCATGTGATATACTAACCATTGTAAAAAAACATATTTGGACTCATATATAATCATATGTAACATATCTTAAAGCTAACAAGAGAGCTTTGGTTTCTGGAAAAATTGTGGACCCATTTAATTTTATTGACAAAGACTCCAATAGAAAACTTGCATCTTGGTTATTGCAAGTTTACCCTTGGCACTAACAAGAGTGCCTCAAATTTTGGTACAAGGAACAAATTGGGAAGACTGCTTATTGAATGTCATATAAAAACCCAAACTATTATGTATTTAGCAAGGCTTTTCACCTCATATTTGAATCCCTTATTACATTAACCTTTTCAATTAACTAAAACTTTGGATTCTAGTGGCTCCTATTCATGGTTCACTTTTGCAAAAGATATACTTTCTGAATCTAACATTGATATAGATAGACTAAAAACCTGTGACAATTAAAAAATATCAAAAGCTATATAAAACCCCAAATAAATTCATACTACAACAACCTGTTGATGGATTAGTTGAAATCTATTGATGATAAAAGTAAATTACATTTTTATAAAGGACTTGAGCCAAATCTATTGATCAAACCTGACCTCTCTAACTCAAACTTTGAATTTAGAAAATTACAGCAGATTTCAGTGAGTATGTAGCTCAAGGTAATATCTTCGGTTTAGCTTGCTTGTTAGCTGAACCGTGAAGTCATTGTTAGGTTAGGTAAACTACCCTCCTTCAATAGTAGACTAGTCCAACAGATAACTAATCTGTTTCTCTGTAGGACTAAGCTACATTAAAAGGAGGGTAGTATACCTTACCTAACAATGACTTCACGGTTTAGCTATCAAGCAAGCTAACCAAAGATATTACCATTAGCTACATACTGACTGAAATCTGCTGTAATTAAAAAACTTAGAATCAGTGACCCTTCATTATTAATGAAAAAGGGAAGGCATTTTCACATTACTCGCGAAGTGAAACTTGGCAAAAAATGCAAAGTACTAATTGATGAGAAACATTTCTTAATAAATTGTTCTCATAATTCAAATATTAGATTAACATATTTTAATTGCATTAACAGAGAAAGTAATTCAATTGCTACTCTCACTGACAATGACAAAGTTATATATATTATTTTTGGATCCTTTTGGTCATTTTATCGTTTTTCAGATCTTGTACATTTTTGGCTTCCAAAGTTAAGGTTTTGATCTTTCCTGGTTATGGTAAATCATTCACAACCCTAAGAGGGGGTAGAAAAATATATAACTTAATATTGAACATAGAAGTACTCCAGAAACTTACATTTACAAGTAAATGTAAGGAGACCGAGTTATTAGTTTCAATTCACTTTTTATATACTAGTATTTGTCAATGTTGTATACTGTGGATCTAAAATGATAGTGACCGTTTTAGATGAATTGTTATTAAATAATTGGTTCATTCTCATTTATCTTACTTTTAAAATTATAGGTAGTTCCGGTAAAAAAAAATTTGGATAGATGAGATTTAAGGTAATCAAGAACAAAGGGGTTTTCAATTAGAGTTTGGGTTGAATGACAGGTGAAAAATTAGACTAAAAATTATACCCGGATTAAATTTTCTGTAGTATTATTTAGCATATAACATGTTAAAAGGTGCAACTGACATTTAGTTAATGTAATGTAAATCATTTGAAAATATTTTAAAGTTTTTTAACCGTTAATTATAATGTATATTGCATAGAACATAGTTGCACTTTTATTCATGAACAGATTTGTCAATGAGATGGAATTTTTTTTGGTAATAGATCCTCTTTGTTCATTTTTTTCTGTTCTTCTGACTAAATGATCAAAATGGGACAAAATATAAGTTAAATAAGTTTTACTACACAAAGACTGAACATAGTATGTATATATGGGCGTTTTTCAATAAACTATAACTACCATGCAGTGGTTTTTACTCTTTTTTTCAATTTTATTCGTGCAAAACATATAACAAGGATTAGTTTCATGTTATTGTCAGTATGTATCAACATAGAATAAGGTTGATGTCAACAACGAAATTTTTGTCCACTACGAAACAGTTTTGTCAACTACGAAACTCATCAAAATGTCCACTACGTAACACGAGTTGTACCTTCATATGTGAAGTACTGTCTGATCTTAATAAATAAAAAAATGGTTCTCCTATTCAGAAAAAGAATGAGATCTTTCTAGTAAATAAAGTAAAACAAACACGGAAAATAAATAAGGGGAAACACGAAGCACACAAATCAAGTCAAACACGAGAAAACGAGAAATAAAACGTTAAAACACGAAATACGGGAAATAAAAGATCGAAAACGATGCACGAAAATAACCCTTTACCACCTTCTACAATGGCACTAAAGAAATCTTCAGTATCAGTTCACATCATACATTTTTTTCAAATAGTAATGCATTATTTATTAATTAAATGATACTAAATTTTATTTAAAAATTAATTGTAACAATACTATCGCCTATTATATATATATATATATATATATATATATATATATATATATATATATATATATATATATATATATATATAAGAAAAAGTTAAGTAAAGTCCGTATGCTGGTAACATATAAGAAAATTATTAAAAGATAAAAACGGTTTCAATGCATCACTTTTTTACTAGTACTTTCACTGCTTCCGCAGATCTTCAGGTAATGTGACTTGTATATAAATAAAACAATTGATTGACGTTAACAATAGTATGACGTTAACAAATACAAGGGAGACTACTAATGTCATTTTAAGACTTTAAAATGTTACGTTAAAATTAGAATATCATTTATCATTTAATCCCGGGTTGAGAATGTTTATGAATAATTCTTCCTTCTTCCTCCGGAGAAAATCATTTTGACGATTGACCATATACAATGGAAATATTTTAAATCGTCCATTAGAACAACGATGGAAATGGTCGTTTGCCCTGATGAGTGTTAAATCTTCATGGTTGGTTTGCTGTCTATGTAAAGTCATTCTAGTCCGCAGTTCATTTTTTGTCTCTCCAACATAGAATTCCTCACAATTTGAACATATGAGAGAATAGATGACGTTTGAACTTTTACAAGACATATTTTGCCTCACAGTAAAATGCTTTCCATTTTTGAAATAAATTGAACTTTCTTCTATTAAATTTGGACAAGTCATACATCGTTTATCGGTACATTTTTTTACAATTGGCACAGTTTCATTAAAGTCAAATTTTGAAGATGTTAAATATCGTTTCAGACTTTTCGACTGTCTTTTGCTGTTGATAATATATATAATATAAAAACATACAGGAACAATTTTACTGTCAAATTTTAAAAAGACACCTTATTATAACTAAACAAACAACCCAAAAATTAACAAAAATAAAAAGTTGGCTAAATGAGATTTCCTTATTATTAAAAGTTGAATAAATGAGAAGTCACCAATGTGTTTCCATGTAAGTCATATGAAACGAGTGAGTGGTGAAAAATAATGTTTATCCAATTCTTGGAACAATGGATGTATATATCATACACTTAGTCTTCTGTGCACGAATTAATATTTTTTTACGCAAACATACCGTGTAATCGTAATTGTTTTCCCTCTCTGTCCGTTATGAAGAGAAATTATAGTTACTAATTAGTTGCCGTGTTATGAAGCCGTAGTTTACCTATTGTCACCTTATAGTAGACCATAAACAAAGAAGAATGGATATTGATCAGGTGTATAACATGTACAATCAGATACTAGTTTATTTTAATAACAGATTCATGCTTATTGCGATCACCGGATAGTTGCGAGACAGGTCACGCTAAGGTAATTTTGCATACGGAAAATATGTCGGCGAATTGCTTTCTGGAAGCAAGCAATTTAAAAAAAAGTAAACTTCTTCTAAATGTAGACAATTTAAGGATTTTCTCTTAAAAAAGTATATGTACATAAGTTTTATAATGTAAACTATCAGTTTCGTTATAAAACAAAAACCCATATGCATCATTTTTTTTAATTTGAGGTTTCATATGACTTTAAGGATGCATGTATTTCAGCAAAGTCAATGTCAATATTTAGACAAACACAAGAAAATGTCTGTATCAAGTTTTGAATATGACAGTTTTTATCCATTTGTTTGATATGTTTGAGCTTTTGATTTAGCCATTTGATTAGGCACTTTCCGTTTTAAATTTTCTTACGAATTCTTTTGTAATTTTACTTTTTATTACATATCATTTATTATTTTTCAGGCAGATACAGTCACAAAGTAAAGTCTGTATCGTTTTCTATTGTACGATAAAGACCATTTGAGAAAAGATGGCAGCCCTGTCTGAAGAAGAAGAGAATTATGTCCGATTAGCTTTTTTATTGAAAGGAGTGTCACCAAGAGCAGTTCGTGTTTTCTTTGACGGACAATTTCCACCTGCGAATCTATCATCAACACTGAGTGTAAGCTCTAACACTCTTTTTGGCCTGAAAAAGAAAAGAGTTTTGAACCAGGCTCAGTGGGATATTTTGTTTCCAAGAACTGGTATGATAAATAAGACTACAGATTCGGGATAAATTGTGCAACTCAAAACAGTAGCAACCCCAAACACATCCAACTAGAATGCTCAACACCACACGACTATAATCATAGACAGATCACTCTTGAGTATAATCATGTCAGACGAGGTGTGAATAACATGAGCTAATGATTCTTATACTTAAAGTGTTACAGGTGTACCTTATTCTACTACTTTTGATGTTACTGGTGTACCTTATTCTAATACTTTGAATGCTACGGGTGTAACTGATTCAAATATTTTTTACCTGATTCTAATGCGTTAGGTGTTACTGGTGTCTTGATTCTGATACTTTTGATGTTACATGTGTACCTTGTTCTTATATTTTTACCTGATTCTAATGCATTAGGTGTTACGTGTACCTTATTCCTATATTTTTACATGATTCTAATGCGTTAGGTGTTACTGGTGTCTTGATTCTGATACTTTTGATGTTACAAGTGCCTGATTTTGATACTTCAATGTTCTATATATAGAAGTGTCCTTGATTCTCAATCTTTTGATGGTATCTGGATTCTCAATCTTTTGATGGTATAGGTTAAATACCCGATTCTTATACTTTGATCTTACATGTGTACCGGATTTAAATCATTATTAAATTTTACAGATGCTTCTTATACTTTTTATGTTACAAGTGTACCTGATTTCAATAACTTTGACGGTACAGGTGTACCTGATTCTAAAACTTTAGTCACAGGTATATCGACAGCTGTCAATTTACAGGTATACTTTTCATGTTTCAGGTGTACATGATTCTAATATTCTCAAACGTTTGGTTGTACAGGTGTAACTGAATCTGATACTTTAAATTTGATGTTACAGGTTTACACGATTCCTTATAAACTTTTAACGTTATAAGTTTATCTGATTCGTAAATTATTATGTTACAGGCGTTCCTAGTTCCCAAAGTTTTGATGTAACATTAATGATTTGTTTGATTAGAAACTTGACAATGGTTACTCAGCCAATCAATGGATTTGACAGTCTACCACTGCCTGGGGAGACAACTCCTGGATCTGATCTAGCCAGGATAAAATATTACAGGAATATACTAGCCCACCATGATAGTAATAAAATAGAGACTGTCTATTTCAATACAGCATGGACAATTATATCAGATGTAAGTTTTAAAACATATAAACCAAAAAGGCCTAATGAGCTTTTCTCATCACGTGGCGTTTGTCTTTTTCGGACGTCGTCGTTACCGTTTTAAAAATCGTCTCCTCTGAAACTATGGGACTAAATACAATCTAAGTTAGCTGCAATCATCATCGGTGTATTTAGTTTAAAAGATGTGCCCAACGACCTGTATAGTCTGACAACTAACGGAATCTAACTTTTCCTAATTGTATTGCCTATTATCTTGAGCACTATTATAGATCTGGAGAAACTTTTAATTGTAATTTTATTAGGCAAGATAAGTCTTGCAAATAAGTCAAAATGATTGAAATGATTAGACTTATTGCCCTTTATAATATATATATTTATAGAAAGATAGAAACTTTTTTTTAAAAAGGAAAAGGGTAACATCACACAAAAATAACGAACTCCAAAATATACTTACAAGTCAAATTTTGCCAATAGAGTTAGTAAACTGTCACTTTTCAGTTTAGTTTAGCTTTGCAATCGGGTTTTTGCACTCTTTTTTGTTTTGAATAAAAAATAAAGGATATAGAGAAAGACTAAAAAGACTAAACGACCACCAATACAAGAACAACACAATTATATTCTTGTCTGCAAAGTTGGAGAGTATCCTTTGATGAATATGCACATATACCAATAACAAAACCAAAGCAATACCATTTTCAATGTTAGTATATGTCACTGAGGCTGTATACAAAATTTCAATTAATTTAGTACGTCAGACGCGCGTTTCGTCTACATAAGACTCATCAGTGATGCTCATATCGAAGTAGTTAAAAAGCCATACAAGTACAAAGTTGAAGAGCATTGAGGATCCAATATTCCAAAAAAAGGGTGTGCCAAATACGGCTAAGGTAATCTATGTCTAGGATAAGAAAATCCTTAGTTTTTCGAAAAATTCAAAGTTTTGTAAACAAGAAATTTATAAAAAATTACCACATTATGGGGAATTGATTATGTTTTTGTCTTATTCTTATATTTATAAATTAATAAACCTAGGACATACAAGACCAAAACTGATAGAAGAAATTATACAAACAGAGACAGAAAATTAGCACTACATAATATATATATAAAAAAGGAGACAACAGGTACTCTGCAAGGGTTGTTGTACATAAAGAATTTATTTGAACAGATCGATTGTACACAAATAAATCATTGAAACTAATTAATATTATATCGTTTATTGAATTTGTTGTTTGTAGGCTGTAAGTAGATTGGGTGGTCAACCAATGAATAAAGAGTGCCAAGAATTAAAGGTGAAAATCTTAGATCAGTCAAATCAGGCAATTATTTTAGTTTTCAAACAATCTCAGGAAGAAAGAAAGGTTCTGAGACAAACAGTGAACAGTTTGGAAAAAGAGCACTTAGAAGTGACAGAAAATATGATGAAATTACAAGATTCTAACAGTACTTTACAGACTGAGCACTCAAAAGAGTCAGAACATCTGAGTAGGTTACAAGATTCTAACAGTTCCTTACAGGCTGAACACTCAGATTTGATAGTAAATCTGAGCAGTTTACAAAATGCTCACAGCACTTTACAGGCTGAACACACAAAAGTGACAGACAATCTTATCAGGCTAAAAGATTCTCACATGACTTTACAGGCTGAGCACTCAGAAGTGACAGAACTTTTAGAAGACCCAACACCATGGAACACCAGAGGTATAATATGCTCATTCAAACATGAGAAAAAATTTAGGTGATACAGGGTAATATCTTTCCAAAATGTCTGCGTTTCTTATATCCTATAAGGTGTCCAATGTAGGACATTTGATTAATGACGAAGAGTACTAGGTGATCGTGATATCGATGGTCGAAGATGTGGGTTTACATAAAAGAGATAGCAACTTTACAATACCTCACGCTTAATGTTTTATTTATCTAGATTATATTAAGTTTACTGTTGTCAAGAGGTTGTTATAGATAGATTTGTATAAGAAGCGGGTTTCAAATAATTTTACGAATTACGCGTGTATGTTTTCCGCTTATTAGATGTTTTTTTTAGAAATCATTCTGAATTAAGAATCCTGACAGAGCGTAAGCAGATACTTTCCTCTCAGACACATGTTAATAGTTTACAACGAGCCAAAGTTTTCGGGTATCAGATTCAGCAATCCGGTCACTCCACAAAATAAATGCTTCTTCAAAGAGAACTGCAGAAGCTATATCATTTGTTAGGGAGGCTTAACATTACGGAGAATTCCCTGCCCCTCCCCCAAAAAATCAATTATTCGTAATAGAAGTGGGACATTTAAACACGTATCGTATCTGTATCTGATACGTATACTAGTTCAGTGATAATGAACATCATACCAAACTCCGAAATATATAAAAGAAACTAAAATTAAAAATCATACAAGAATAACAAAGTTTGTCGGACAGGTTTAAACTTACCTTGACCCTATTTGTATAGTTCATTGGCTAGTGCTTATTTCATGCTACACTTGAAGTAAAACTTTTATCTTAGAGATTCAACATCAATAACATCATTATTAGTTAAGCAGGTGAGCTATTTTTATTGTATACTCTTGTTTAAAATGGCTGCCATGATACAAAAACAATTTACAGTCTGCCGAAACTTAACAAAACCTGTTGTTTACCTTCCATGTGTAGACATTCATTAAAATGGAAATCCTATTAATTGTATTGCTTTGTTTTTATCAGAATTAATTATTTGCTTTTCACAAAAATGTGCAATACGGTCCTGACTTTGCCAGTTTACAGTGTTTATTTTGTTGTTTTGTTTGCTTGCTGTTTCACCATATATCAGCTTATCAATAACATAAGCTAGTCTTGAAATGACTACAATATATAACATAATTATTGTTTTCTTCTAAGGACAAATACAAGAGGATGTAGAAGTTTGGAAAGAAGATGACAAATTGTTTATAGATACAAACAGAGCAAAACGTGTATTAAAGTGTATTAAAGAAAATGGATGTGTTGTTGTCACGGGAAGTCCAGGTACAGGAAAATCATTCTTGGTGCGTCATGTAGCTCTAGAGATGCAAAAAGAAGGCTTTGATATATTACCAGTATCAAACCCGGAAGAAATTCGCAATTGGTACAATCCAAGTAAGAAGACCCTATATGTTGTTGATAATTTTTGTGGAACATATGCTATAAATCAATTGCAGTTTGAAAACTGGAAAAATCTGTCGGAGAAAATAAAAACATTAATAGAAAAGAAACCAGTTAAGTTAATTATGTCTTGCAGACTACAAGTTTATAACGATACAAAAATGAAATCTTTATCATTTTTTCAATCTTGCGAATGTAATCTTTTGTCTGAAGATATGTGTTTATCAAAAACAGAAAAACAATCTATTGCTGAATTTTATTTGAAAACAAACGCTTTCAAGATCAATGAATTTTATGACATGTTTGATTGTTTTCCTCTTTTGTGCCAGTTATACAGCAAAACCTTAAAAGGAAGTATTATCAATTTCTTTAAGAACCCTTATACAGTTTACAAAGAAGAGATAGATAAATTACAGGCAGTGGGAGCACATGGCAAATACTGTGCGCTTGCTCTATGTGTCATGTTTAACAATTGTGTGAAAGAAGAATGGCTAACAGGAAATGTAGACAAAGATATCAAAACAATTATAAAGAACACGTATGAAGAATGTAAGGTGGACAAAGGAATGTCACGATTGGTTCTTCGTGATGAACTGGATTCCCTTACCCATACTTTTATCAGAAAGGATGGTGAAATTTACAGCACGATTCATGACAAACTGTTTGAATTTCTGGCTTTTTACTTTGGTAGTGAAATGATTCAATGTTTAATTAAAAATGCTTCAAGTGAATTGATAAGTGAAAGGTTTCTTTTTAAAAAGATAAGCAATAGTGATAATTTTATAGTTGTTGTTCCAGAAAGATATCAGAAAATGTATATAAAGAGAATGGTAGATGACTGGGAAGGAGAAAATGTAGTGGATGTCTTCTGTAACATTAATATGAGCAATCAAATTTTCAGACAAAGATTTTTAGTTTATATACAAATTTTGGAAGTATCACAGCAGACACAATTGGCTAGGCTTTATGATAAAAATAACAATAGTACTCCATTGATAGCGAGCTGTTATATAGGAGATACTGATCTGGTCACATGGTGCTTATATAATTGTGTCAGTAATATAAATCATTGTCAAGATGGTCATACTGAAATTGTATCGAGGTTAATAAGCAATAAGACAGACTTAAAAAGAAAAATAGGTATTGGAGAATCGGCTCTGTTCATTGCTTGCCAGAAAGGATATTCCGAAGTATTGCAGTTGTTAATAATCAATAAGGCAGACGTTAATAAGTGTATAGATACTGGCGAATCACCTCTGTTCAATGCTTCTGGAAATGGACATATCGAAGTAGTGCAGCTATTGATAAACAATAAGGCAGACATTAATATGTGTAAAGATACTGGAGAATCACCTCTGTTCATTGCTTGTCATCAAGGACACATTGAAATTGTTGAGATTTTAATAAACAATAAGGCAGACATTAATAAGTTTAAAGATACTGGAGAATCACCTCTGTTCATTGCTTGTCATCAAGGACACATTGAAATAGTTGAGATGTTAATAAACAATAAGGCAGACATTAATAAGTGTAATGATAGAGAAATGTCACCTCTGTTCATTTCTTGTCATGAGGGACATACTGAAGTAGTTCAAATGTTAATAAACAAAAATGCTGATATCAATAAGTGTAAAGACACCGGAGAATCTCCTCTGTTTATTGCTTGTCAGAATAATCGTATTGAAGTAGTTCAGATGTTAATACACAATATGGCTGACATTAATAAGTGTAGAGATACTGGATCATCACCTCTGTACATTGCTTGTCAGAATGGATATACTGAAGTTGTTCAGATGTTAATATGCGATAATACAGATATAAATAAGTGTATAGATACTGGAGAATCACCTATGTTCGTTGCTTCTAAGGAAGGACACATTGAAATAGTTCAGATATTAATACACAATAAGGCAGACATAAATAAGTGTAGAGATACTGGAGTATCACCTCTGTTCATTGCTTGTCAGGAAGGACACACAGAAGTAGTTCAGATGTTAATAAACAATAAGGCAGACACAAATAAGTGTAAGGATACTGGAGAATCACCTCTGTTCATAGCTTGTCAGAACGGATATACTGAACAAGTTCAGATGTTAATAAGCAATAAGGCAGACATAAATAAGTGTAGAGATACTGGAGTATCACCTCTGTTCATTGTTTGTCAGGAAGGACATACTGAAGTAGTTCAGATGTTAATAAACAATAGGGCAGACATTAATAAGTGTAATGATACCGGAGAATCACCTCTGTTGATAGCTTGTCAGAATGGATATACTGAACAAGTTCAAATGTTGATAAACAATAAGGCAGACACTAATAAGTGTAAAGATACTGGAGTATCTCCTCTGTTCATTGCTTGTAAAAACGGATATACTGAACAAGTTGAGATGTTAATAAACAATAAGGCAGACATTAATAAGTATAGAGATAATGGAGTATCACCTCTGTTCATTGCTTGCCATGAAGGACACACTGAAGTAGTTCAGATGTTGATAAACAATAGGGCAGACATTGACAAGTGTAGAGATACTGGAGAATCACCTCTGTATATTGCTTGTCAGAATGGATATTATAAACAAGTTCAGATGTTAATAAACAATAAGGCAGACATTAACATGTGTAGACATACTGGAGAATCACCTCTGTTCATTGCTTGTCACCAGGGACATACTGAAGTAGTACAAATGTTAATAAACAATAAAGCAGTAATAAACAAGCGTACCGATACTGGAGAATCGCCTCTGTTCACTGCTTGCGATAATGGATATATTAGAGTTGTTCAAATGTTAATAAACAATCAGGCAGCCATTGATAAGTGTACCATTACTGGTACATCGCCTCTGTCCATTTCTTGTCGGAAAGGACAACTTGAAATAGTTAAGATAATGATAAATAACAAGGCAGAAATTAATAAGTGTACAAATAGCGGAGTATCTCCTCTGTTCAATGCTTGTTACCTAGGACATACTGAAATAGTTGAGATGTTAATAAACAATAAGGCAGACATTAATAAGTGTAATGATAAAGACATGTCTCCTCTTTTCATTGCTAGTTTGAAGGGACATACTGTAGTAGTTCAAATGTTACTAAACAATAACGCAGACTTTAATAAGTGTTCATATACTGGAGAATCACCTCTGTACATTGCTTGTCAGAATGGACATACTGAAGTAGTTGAGATGATAATAAACACTTATGCAGACACTGATAAGTGTCACATGTGTAATGATAAAGAAATGTCACCTCTGTTCATTGCTTGTCATGAGGGACATACTGAAATTGTTCATATGTTAATAAATAATAAGGCAGACATTAATAAGTGTACATATACTGGAGCATCACCTTTGTACATTGCCTGTTGGAAAGGGCAACCTGATGTTGTAAAGTTGTTAATAAAAAATAAGGCAGTAATTAAAAAGTGTGATGATGAAGAAATATCTCCTCTGTTCATTGCTTGTCAGGAAGGACATACTGAAGTTGTTAAGATTTTGATCAACAAAAGAGCAGACATTAATAAGTGTAATTTTACTGAAATATCACCTCTGTACATTGCTTGTCACCATGGACATACTGAAGTAGTTCGCATTTTAATAAAGAAAAAGGCAGACATCAATAAGTGTAACGATAAAGAAGTATCACCTTTGCTCATTGCTACTCAGGGAGGACATACTGAAATTGTTAAGATGTTAATTAACAATAGGGCAGACATTAACAAATGTAGAGATACCGGAGAATCTCCCATGTTAATAGCTTGTTCTAAGGGTCAATTTGGGATTGTGGAATTGTTATTAAAAAATCAAGCAGATTGTAACTTAAAATGGAATGGCCTGACACCACTAGACATTGCTAGAAGAGAAAACCATACCAATATTGTACATTTATTACAGAGACAGAATGCATATACTATTATATACAGTCGAACCTAGGCAATCAAGATAGATCAATTCATCTATAATGCTAATTTAATAAAGAGGACCACCACCACATTCAACTTATCTAACAAAAACAATACGGAAAGATAAATAACTTTAAAAATATTTTATTTCACAACGTCAAAACTGTGCACTAATATCAACTTGTTACCGCGATCGTGTTGATTTTCTTTATAATAATGGTTGTACTGAATTTTGATAAAAAATATATCTATTTGATTAACCTAACCTTGTTTAGTTTTCATTTTATTAAATACTATAACATGTTTTAGTAATAAGTGAACAGAATATATAATTGTAAAGATTGATTGTTAGATGCACATGTCTGTTTCACGGGAGGGTTCATCTGAGGGTGACCTTATTTTTGTTTCCCCTGGACCCATTGGACCATTTCAGCTTTTGCCATCACTTGATTTATATAGTCATACCCTTTTATTAACCACAAAAAAGAATCTTTTCTTGGTATCTCTTTGGTATTTTATTTCTTGTACAGGTTATACGTTTTGATTAATTTGGCTGTAGGAAAAAAATAATCCTAGTGTTTAAAAAAATAGTACAAACATTGCATATTGACATAAATTTTCAATGATGATATTTACAAATCTTAATTATCTTGGCAGGTAAAGTTTCCGGTTTGAATTGTGTTTTTATTTTGGGTGAATCAGTTCACTTGTTTGAGAGCTATTCTCACCACTTGCCGTCCGTCGTCGTCCGTTATTTCTTACAAAAAAATCATTGAAAATACTAACTCCAAATTGGAACCAAATTAGGCCACAATCATCACTGCCGAAAAACACTCGTGTTTTAGTCACACGATTGTCTTACGAATACCAAATTTCAAAAAATGCCCGCACACCATTGATTGTCTATCTTACGACAGTTATACATTCGTTGCGCTGTCGTGTGTCGTGAGACGAAAATTGGACATGTACCTACGATTGCTCTACGATGTTTCGTCGTGCCACCGTCTTGTAGCTGTCGTGAGCGTGTCTTACCACAGTCGTGCGACAAACACATTTTCGAGGGTACAAACATGAAACATTTTGATAAAACAATCGTACGACTGTTGTACGACAATCTCACGACTGCCGCAAGCCACTCGTGATACAGTCGCACGATTGTGTCACGAATACCAAATTTCGTACGATGCTCGCACAACATTGATTGGTTATCGAACGACAGTGGTACGTTTGTCGTGCAACATGTTTTCGTTTTATTTAAAAGCATACAATTCGACGGGAATGAATGTTTGGAAAAACATACCGTCTGTCGTTTAAAGAGAATGTCTTTAACAGCAGAACGATTACGCCTAGGCCTGCTGGATAGGCTCCTTGCCGTACTCAAACGAGAGCAAAATATGGTCATGTTAGGATTGATTCTAGCCCGTGAACAGTATTTGAACCAGGGAAACGCCTGACGTGATGGGTTAGGACATGGATCGAACGGCGTCTGATGTTTTTTGCCGTACAGTACACTCTTGCAAGAGTGGGAGCGGGAATCTGCCGGTGATCTCGTTGGATTCATGCAGAAGGAACCTGTCATATATCAAGAGTATTTACTGAGAGCTGCCCCGCGCATCATCAATGGTTGACTGTGAGGCCTCCACACGCTTCGTGAGACTGGAATAAAGATAACCATGACCCTGCGCTATATGGCCAAAGGAAACAATAACCGCAACCTAGCAAACTCCTCCTCCCCCACAACACCATATCAGGGTTCGTCCCGCAGATGACACATGACATTGCGTTGATGAATATCTTGGCGAGTTGATGTAGACTCTTAACACACTAGATGGATGGCGCCTAGTGGCAGGCAGATTATGAGCGAGGTGGAAATACCACCATTGATGTCGGGCCATCGATAGAAAATATGTGACTATCAAGGCACTTAAACCAAGCACTACAACTAAAAGGGTTACTTTTCGATAGTCCTGCTTGGAGTGGTCGACGACAACTACAAGTTTTTGTTGGCAGACGGTGGCGCATAACAACTTAAGGCAAACCCGAAAACAATTAAGAGACAAAATCACACAAAATAGACACTCAATACTGAAAACGAAAACAACAATCATAAAAACAAACCCCTGCATGAATAGATTGGCATTAGGAGCTCCGAAAGGGTGAACAGATTCTGCCACTTGCCATGCACC
Organism: Mytilus galloprovincialis; assembly: GCF_965363235.1. Taxonomy (NCBI): domain Eukaryota; kingdom Metazoa; phylum Mollusca; class Bivalvia; order Mytilida; family Mytilidae; genus Mytilus; species Mytilus galloprovincialis. The sequence continues at coordinate 72,121,710 of NC_134842.1, read as the reverse complement.
CGCTTTTAAAGTTATACATTTATTGGCAGTTATATGGAAACTTATAGATGAAAAATTCGATTTTCCTTGTATCATTGCGACTTCTGTGCAAGTAGAAGTAACGGCAGCCACTTCCAGGACACCAGGCGAGATATATCTAGGCTGTTGGAAGGCTTGCTATAATATATATTCAAAATGTTTGTTTCACAACTTTAATGAAACTTTTATTATAAGAAACAATTACATGTATTATTATTAATATACTAATAATAGGGAGCTCATACTAGATTTAAATCTTATTCGCACATAGAAACGCATTCATATTTATTATAGCTCACACTTCCAATTCCGCCTGAGTGAAAACTATTGTCTTACTATGTACCAACACTGATATGCTATGAGACACTGTCTTTTATTCAATATCATCCTGTCTATATATCGGGATATCCAGTGAGTATGGAGAATCTACCATGGTGTTGATAGGGATCTTCACTGTCAGGAGTCTTGTTCTTTGATTTCGCCTTGGTAACCACAGGTTTCTTCGATCTTTTTGGGACGGCACCAATGTCATTGTCCGAAGACTCCTCCACGTTCCCAGTCACAGTGACGACATACTCAGCAGCGTTGTCTCCAGCAGTTTCCAAATCGTCATGTGTTTCAGCTAGTGGTACGGGGGGTCCTGTTTACCGATATCACCTTCGTTTGTTAATTTTTCTTTTCGTGGGCATCCCGGTTCAAATTTGCTGATCAATTATAATATAAACTAATACGAAAAACGTCGTTTACTTTGACTTAACTTTTAATGACACTGGACGACTTAACTTTTAATGACACTGGACGATATTGAAAGCAAATGGCAAATGGCAGCAATAAATCGTGCCTTCTTTATATACTAGTAGTTCGTAGTAAAACGCGCGAGTGACCCCCGACTGTTGTGCGACAGTCGTACGACAGTGTCATGACAATGACACAACAGTAACACGCACATCCCATGACATGAAAAACTGAAAAATAGCCCCAAACAACTCACGATTGGCGTACTACTGTCGCACGACCGACTTGTGGCAAACCCACAATTACATTTTTTTTCTGTCGTGTACCTATTGTGGAACCATCGAGGATCTTTTGCACGACAGTGCTACTTTAAATACAATTGAAGACTTTTTGTTATGCTAATTTCTCTCTTATTATGAGTAATAGGATAACTATATTTAGTATGTGGGTAACTTGACAGATCCTCATGCCTGTCAGACAGTTTTCGAACCTCGTCCTTATTCATGGATTAGTGAACAAGGTTAAGTTTTCATGGTCATGTCCATTTCTTAGTTACTATAATCAATATCTCTACTATATTTGGTGCATGGGATGATTCCAAGGTTGCATGTCCATCTGGCAGGTGGTGTCATCGGACCTTATCTTCCTTTTATTTGCGTGTTATTTACGAATTTGTGTGTTTTTTTCTCTCACACTGTATGCAATAAGTCAGCTATTTTTGGTAAATGTAAAGACTTTACGATGTACATGCAAGTCTGGCAAGTTTCATTTCACCTTTACTTCATTTTCACGATTCATTGCTCGGTGTTACGTTTATATGTTGGTCTGTTTTTCTTTAACTTTATGCAATAGGTCGACTATATTAGGTGTATGGAATGGTTGTAGGGTGTATATGTCTGTCGCGCAGGTATCATCTGACATTGACCTCATTTTCACGGTTTATTGATTCTTAGATCAAATTTGTAATATGTTAAACGTATTCAATGCATAGCTTGATTGAAAAGTGAACATGTCTGCCTTGTATGCTTCATCTGGCCTTGACCTAATTTTTATTGTTCATTGGTCAATGTTGAGTTTTCCTGGTTTAGTTTGTATCTAAGAAACTTTAATACGGCTGGTAATCTACACTCGCAAAACAATCCATTCTACAATGAAAACCGTGACAGGATTTTTTGGTTATGCTTGTGTGGAGTAATTGTCACCGATTTGCACGGTATGTACATTTCTTAATCGCAATTTTTTATAAATTAAGGAATGTATCTCCCTCATGCAAAGCTCTGATTCCTTTCACGGATTTGACTATACTTTTTTGATCTTTTGGATTAAAGCTCTTCATCTTTTATATAAGCTTTGGATTTTTTTTTAAATATTTTGGCCACGAGCATCACTGAAGAGACATGTATTGTTGAAATGCGCATCTGGTGCAAGAAAATTGGTACCGTTTATTTAATTTCTAGTTTCACTGATCAAAATATTGAAAATCGGAGTATGTTATGATGTGCTGAAAACTTTATCATTTACTGTAGTGCATGGAGTAAAACTCCTACAAAATCAATAGTCCCACAAGTAATTGCCGAAAAAAGTTACATTTAAATTTTAAGATGGTTCTATTAACGTACCTACAAATCCATTTTATATCTGTCAACGGGATTGAATGTCGTTTTGGGCAGTGTGTACGCTGTCCAAAGTTGATAGACGTCATCATAAATCTAAAAAACTGCCAAATTTCATTATTTCATACGTCAGGGGAAGTGCAAATATTTTTTAATCTTTCGCCTTGTGACCTTTCTCGAATCAATAAATGTGAGCAATGCTAATTAAAAATTACAATTTTTTTTCTATATACTAGTTGTTTAATAGATGTAAACTGATAGCTATTCAATGAAATCAAACTTTTACTAGTAATTGTTTGTTCAATTTCAGGGATGCCATTAATCAAAGGGAAAAGGAAGAGAGGACATATATGCACTCTTTGAAAAGCGTTTACCTCCATGCACAACAACAAATGATACCTGTGTCTCTTGGATAGTTATGAATAGAAAAGTGCATATTTACTGCTACTATTGCAATTTACATTTTAAGGCTTGGCTATTTTATTAAATATTTTGGAGTGTATATCTAAGTATATTTATGACAAACGCGATGATTTTAATTTTCCTATAGTCAACTTTCCATTTATGTGTAGCAACATCCAAGCGGCACCAGGATATGGAGTATACGTGTCTCAATTGATACGTTACTCTAAAGCTAGTTCAAATTACGTTGATTTTGTTGAACGAGGAATACTGCTTTCTCAAAAGTTGCTAAGTCAGGGCTATGAATCAATCAAATTAAGGTCATCACTCAAGACATTTTACGGTCGCCATCATGAGCGGATTGGCCACTATGTCAGATATGATATCCGATATTCTTCCTAAGTCATAATAACCTTGCATCATTACCGAAATGAACAAGGAAATAACAAGATGGGTACCGTAGACGGTGTAGGAAATTCTTACCTTTCCGGAGCACCTGATTTCACTCCCGGTTTTTAGTGGAGTTCGTGTTGTTTCTTATTTATTATTTATAACTGTTGATGTAAATGTCCTTTGGTTTTGTGAGTCTTCGTTTACTCCTTGGTTTTGATTGTTATTGTCTTACATCTTAGGATTAAGGGCTAATGCCTATCATTATTTGGGCTATTTGCTTAATTACTGCCTAGGCGTTAGCTAAATTATTGCCTAGGATTTAAGCTTAATGCGTAATTTAACCTATTGTCGCTTACATATACATTATGTACACTAAATACAGTAAGGTATTTTTTTACATGTTCGATTTGAAAGTTTATTAAAATAAAAAGTTGATTAGGGGCAACTAGAATAAGACCAGCCCTTAAATTCTACCCTCGGAATAAAAGTTGCTATTTCAATAAATCGTTGTCAAAGCCTATCCCAGCACCCCAACTCCATAGATCATAAGGTGTTTCGAACATCTATTTAGACCAATTAGAATTAACTAATTGACCATGGCCATGTCCATCGTCAGGAGCCCAAGCCATTGCATAGTGACACTTATTATAAAAATACTGTAATTTTTATTAGGGGCTCGACACCTCATGATCTGTTTTATATTTTTCTATACTCTTTATCTACTTAACTTTGTTTATCAATTTAACGAACAAAGTTTAGAAACTATTTTCATAATCTGCAACATATCAGTTACCCAGAGTTGCTGATGTTACTGTGTCTTTCAAGTTTTTATGCATACGGAAAGCAAACAGAGGTCTTTTATCAAATAAAATAAAATGTTTGCCTCTTCGTCATCCTTCAATGTATCCCATTGATTTAAGATATTGTTCTTTACGTGTGATTTCTGTCTTGAAAACACTGTTGAGAATACCAAGGGAGGCCACTGTAATACAGATTAGGGCTTTACCATTAATGTGTCTTTTCTATGTTTTGCAGTCACTTCCTGCATAACCGGTTCATATCCAGATTTTGTTAAAAAAGGGATGATGTTTAAAAATTTCACCCTTGTCAAAATGATATTTACATCTTAGTTTTCTTGCAAATTCATTGAAATCTGATGCAATACTAGATTTTGCAAATTTGGTCGAGGGAGACGGTAGATATTTTAATCCTATACTGAGTAACAAAATCTCATCGTCTTTTATTTTTTCAGTGGTGAATATTTTAACATATTCACGTGCTTTTTCAATTGATTTTTTTTCCTCTTGAGAGAGCGAATCTATATCTTTCTATTTTCTGATAGAAGGCCTTTTTCATGATAGCCTTTTTTGTTTTTTTCGCTCTCTTAAAGTGTCTGTTAGCCATGCTTACAGATCGGAGGAAATCGCCAGAAGGCAGTGTGCAATTCATTTCTTGATGTAATATTGATTCTTTATCAAGCCTGTATGAACTCACCAACCAATCAGATATCAGTTACTCATTAGGAAACTAAATAAGGGGAAGAGGAGAACATCCCTCCTAGACATTGCAACCAATCACCATTCATTGCTTTATAAACTAACACGTTTACCAGATGCATTTTGACAATTTGACTTTTTAATTTATCAGACAATCAAAAAGCATACATTTTTGTTTTGCAAATCTCAGCACTTTCTTATCAACTTATTCCTCTCACTAAAAATCTCTGACGTATTGGTTTTTACATTTACTTTCCTTGTATTATCATGTATGTATTACAACTTTAACATGAAATTGACATAATTAATCAACCCTTAAACCTTCCGGTATAGATATTTTTTCAATTTAATATCTATTTTGACAGAAATGAAAAACACATTATCAATGCACTATTGCTATTGCCGATAATAACCGTTGCATTTAATTATAACGTATTAATTATGACCACTTATCGTAAACAAATATCAAAAATTATCTTTGATGGTTTTATTTCTCAACTTTAAATAAAGATATATTTGTAAACATTTGTTTATCATCATAATTACATTGGGTTCATTGATAAACTAACCTTCTTTGTTCTGCTCTATCAATTATCTATAAATTAAGCGTAACTCAAGAACTGATAAGATATTACACTTTTATTTACACACTTTACAGCTGTTTGTCAAAAAACATCACTAACGAAGTGTATAGGCACACGTTACATGTTTTATCTTCTTCCAATGACTTATCTGATGTTACACAGTTCAGTTAAATCATATCCATCGCTAGTTGCATTTATGTAATTCAAGTTTGTTTATAAAACTGTATAAAATATAAAGCCATAACAGATCACTTGTGGGACTGCCCTTAAAGTGTCAGATTGCAATTTGAGACGATGTGGGTAAAACCCCAATTTTTTAGCATTGCTGATGATAGATATTTCCTCCAGTGAATAAGCAAATACAGGAAATTGCAGCAGTGTTCAAAATGCACCAAATAACCACTTTATTGTGGTACGAGGAGATCATAAAGTCAACAAGATGTCAACTAAACAATTCTCAGGCTGACAGCGTGATAATAGCTCAAATATTTCAATAAATCGTTGTCAAAGCCTATCCCAGCACCCCAACTCCATAGATCATAAGGTGTTTCGAACATCTATTTAGACCAATTAGAATTAACTAATTGACCATGGCCATGTCCATCGTCAGGAGCCCAAGCCATTGCATAGTGACACTTATTATAAAAATACTGTAATTTTTATTAGGGGCTCGACACCTCATGATCTGTTTTATATTTTTCTATACTCTTTATCTACTTAACTTTGTTTATCAATTTAACGAACAAAGTTTAGAAACTATTTTCATAATCTGCAACATATCAGTTACCCAGAGTTGCTGATGTTACTGTGTCTTTCAAGTTTTTATGCATACGGAAAGCAAACAGAGGTCTTTTATCAAATAAAATAAAATGTTTGCCTCTTCGTCATCCTTCAATGTATCCCATTGATTTAAGATATTGTTCTTTACGTGTGATTTCTGTCTTGAAAACACTGTTGAGAATACCAAGGGAGGCCACTGTAATACAGATTAGGGCTTTACCATTAATGTGTCTTTTCTATGTTTTGCAGTCACTTCCTGCATAACCGGTTCATATCCAGATTTTGTTAAAAAAGGGATGACGTTTAAAAATTTCACCCTTGTCAAAATGATATTTACATCTTAGTTTTCTTGCAAATTCATTGAAATCTGATGCAATACTAGATTTTGCAAATTTGGTCGAGGGAGACGGTAGATATTTTAATCCTATACTGAGTAACAAAATCTCATCGTCTTTTATTTTTTCAGTGGTGAATATTTTAACATATTCACGTGCTTTTTCAATTGATTTTTTTTCCTCTTGAGAGAGCGAATCTATATCTTTCTATTTTCTGATAGAAGGCCTTTTTCATGATAGCCTTTTTTGTTTTTTTCGCTCTCTTAAAGTGTCTGTTAGCCATGCTTACAGATCGGAGGAAATCGCCAGAAGGCAGTGTGCAATTCATTTCTTGATGTAATATTGATTCTTTATCAAGCCTGTATGAACTCACCAACCAATCAGATATCAGTTACTCATTAGGAAACTAAATAAGGGGAAGAGGAGAACATCCCTCCTAGACATTGCAACCAATCACCATTCATTGCTTTATAAACTAACACGTTTACCAGATGCATTTTGACAATTTGACTTTTTAATTTATCAGACAATCAAAAAGCATACATTTTTGTTTTGCAAATCTCAGCACTTTCTTATCAACTTATTCCTCTCACTAAAAATCTCTGACGTATTGGTTTTTACATTTACTTTCCTTGTATTATCATGTATGTATTACAACTTTAACATGAAATTGACATAATTAATCAACCCTTAAACCTTCCGGTATAGATATTTTTCCAATTTAATATCTATTTTGACAGAAATGAAAAACACATTATCAATGCACTATTGCTATTGCCGATAATAACCGTTGCATTTAATTATAACGTATTAATTATGACCACTTATCGTAAACAAATATCAAAAATTATCTTTGATGGTTTTATTTCTCAACTTTAAATAAAGATATATTTGTAAACATTTGTTTATCATCATAATTACATTGGGTTCATTGATAAACTAACCTTCTTTGTTCTGCTCTATCAATTATCTATAAATTAAGCGTAACTCAAGAACTGATAAGATATTACACTTTTATTTACACACTTTACAGCTGTTTGTCAAAAAACATCACTAACGAAGTGTATAGGCACACGTTACATGTTTTATCTTCTTCCAATGACTTATCTGATGTTACACAGTTCAGTTAAATCATATCCATCGCTAGTTGCATTTATGTAATTCAAGTTTGTTTATAAAACTGTATAAAATATAAAGCCATAACAGATCACTTGTGGGACTGCCCTTAAAGTGTCAGATTGCAATTTGAGACGATGTGGGTAAAACCCCAATTTTTTAGCATTGCTGATGATAGATATTTCCTCCAGTGAATAAGCAAATACAGGAAATTGCAGCAGTGTTCAAAATGCACCAAATAACCACTTTATTGTGGTACGAGGAGATCATAAAGTCAACAAGATGTCAACTAAACAATTCTCAGGTATTTTTCTTTGCAGTATGAGAGTAGGTTTATCTTTTATATTTGTGCTCACTGTTTATATCCTTATGCAAAATACAATTATAGTAATCAGTGTTTGGTTGTAAATATATATATGGATTATTTATAAAAGGTCTTAGTTGACTTCATTTAAAAAATAATCTCATATAAAGACCCTACAAAACACAATTATAGAATATTATAATTACTAGTGTAGAGAAAGATAACACTGACATGTTTATGAACAAGTCCATTGCACTGTATAACATGAAAAAATAAAATAAATAATTCATTATCTCTTTATCAAATGGCAAAATGAAAATCTGAAACACATCAAACGAATTTATAACAACTGTCATAATCAATATGTAAAAAAACGTCCAATTAAATTCACGTCTATGACAAATAAGGATGTTCCGATGGAATCTGTTCATGACCTTAGAAATAAAACGAATTAAACACAGTATTTCACACACTACTTTTAATATTCAAATGCTTTAGGAGTAAAATTCACAAAATAGTAAAAGACACCAGGCTAATGATTTAGTACAACAGCCTTGCATCAAACTACTCAGTCGGGCTAAAAACTTTACAAATGAAAGAGTACAAATCAAAAACCCAAAATTGAACCTAATATGGTATCTTAACAAAGAAATGTTTTTTGTAAGACAGCTTTAATATTTTACATGAATTAAACAATTCAAGCACGTGATTTAGATAAAAGAGAGGCAAAAGATACCATATGGACAGTCTTACTCATAGATTGAAAGTAAACTGACAACGACATGGCTTGAAAAGAAAAAGACGAACAGACAAATAATAATACAGAAGACACAACATAGAACTCTAAGTACAAGCAACACAAACACCACAAAATACTAGGGATGGCCTCAGATGCTTCTATAAGCACATTCTGCCTCATATGTAGCACCCATCGCTTTGCCAATGCTATTACAAGGCAGACACCTTCGGTAGGTCACACTAGACAGAATGGAAGGGGCTTGTAGTTACGACATAAGGAACATATCCGATATCATCTGTGAACCGTTTAAACGTCATGGCGTACGTAAAATTTACGAAGGGAGGATCTCAACTTCACTATTTGTAACTCTAGTTTTTATAGCTTCTTTGTAAGCAGCAGCCCTCTATCAAGAAATAAGTTGATAATGATAAGATGCGGGATGGTTGCCAATGCAAACACCATGCAGATAACGTTTAGGTTCAACAGCATAAAACAATTTTGATCAACATTACATATTTCCTCTTTAGACTTTTATTGTTAGCTGTCTCGTTAAAATTCTTACCACATTGTGCCTATCGAAAATATACAAAACCACCAATGTAAGAAAAGTATTAGTCGAAAAAAAATCAATGTTATGATATTTAATGTATTTGCCGATTAGAATTGTATGTTATTGAAAAATAATAGATATCGAAATTATATTACAAAGTTGAGTTTCGATGTCCTTTTATGTATATTAATTCAAGTGTTTTACACTTATGATCAATAATTTGCGATTGTATTGTATAGATACCAACAAAATGATATCTTATCAGAAGAAGTACTTTACAATCCTTGTCCAATGAATAAAAAATAATCCATGTTATAATATTTAATTTAATGATCCCTGGGAATTTTATGTATTAAAAACGAATGAATCATTTAGATTTCGAACTTACATTACACTTTTGAGTTTCGATTTCCTTTAACATATTTAAGTTAATAAAATTATTTATCATCAAAACAATTACTTTACAATCTGTATATAAGGAAGTTTTTGTCTTTGTTTCTCTTTGTTTTAGTTTATTTCCTTCAATAACTCATGGAACAAGGATGGCCGTGAAAGATGTTATATCTTTTCATAGAAAACCAGTTACTGATTAAAAAAGAAGACTGCAAATGTAAAATGTATAAGATTAATGACTAATTACAGCAGACATGATTTACTGTTTATAAGAAGGCCAACAATTCTTCTAAACGGCATTTATTAGAGAAAACATGTATAAAAATTGACCGGTCGATAATTGATCCGATGTTTCTGCGGAATTAAATCGTTTGTCACTGAAATTTATTGAACACAGGGCTAATGGTTGAATATAAACTGCATTCTTTGACTTTAGATGACTTGCTTGCTAATACTCCAATTCAATATTGAAATAAATTAAATTCCATTATTGTTATATAAAAATTCAAACGATTTGTTTTCTCTTTTAAATTGTTTCACATATAAACGTCAAGGGGCTTTACATAATATTGTATCCACGGCGCGGAGTTTGATCATTGTTGAATTCCATACATAGAGATGAAATTGACTAAACATTTCCTCTTTGCTTAAATGGATAGTTGTCTTATGATCAATCAAAGCACACATCTTATCAAATGTGCGAAACCACCATTATCAGTAAAAATCTTAAGCTTACTTCCAATGAATAAAGAAATAATTAATGTAATAATATTTTATTTAATGACCCCTGGGAACTGTATGTATTAACTAGAGGCTCTAAAGAGCCTGTGTCGCTCTCCTTGGTCTATGTGAATGTTAAACAAAGGACACAAATGGATTCATGACAAACTTGAATTTTGGTGATGCTGATGTATTTTAAGTTCTTACTTTACTGAACGTTCTTGCTTCTTACAATTATATAATGAACTTTGCCCATTAGTAACAGAGAAAATTATTTTGTAAAAATTTACATAAATTTACCTAATTAATGAAAACTACTATAAAGAGCAATAACTCCTTAAGGGGTCAATTTACATTCAAGGTCATGTTGACGTATATGTAGATCTTACTTTGCTGAACATTATTGCAGTTTACAGTTTATCTCTATCTATAATAATATTCAAGAAAATAACCAAAAACAGCATAACTTCCTCTAAATAGCCAATTCAGGGGCAGCAACCCAAGAACGGGTTGACCGATTCATCTGGAAATTTCAGAGCAGATAGATCTTGACCTGATTACCTTTTTATCCCATGTCAGATTTCCTCTAAATGCTTTGGTTTTTGAGTTATAAGACAAAAACTGCATTTTGCCCCTATGTTCTATTTTTAGCCGTTGCGGCCATCTCGGTTGGTTAGCCGGGTCACGCCACACATTTTTTAAACTAGATACCCAAATGATGATTTTGGCCAAGTTTGGTTCAATTTGGCACAGTCGTTTCAGAGGAGAAGAATTTTGTAAATGCTAACGACGAGGGACGATGGACGACGACGACGGACGCCCGACGTCAAGTGATGAGAAAAGCTCACTTGGCCCTTTCGAAATTACATGACACATTTGAGTTTATATTTCCTTTAATATATTTAAGTTAATAAAATGATTTATCTTCAGAACAAGTACTTTCTTCAACTTCGTACTTTATTTGGCCTTTTTAACTTTTTTGGATTCGAGCGGCACTGATGAGTCTTTTGTAGACGAAACGAGAGTCTGGCGTATATACAAAATTTAGTCCTGGTTTCTATGATGAGTTTATTTACAATCTTTATATAAGGAAGTTTTTCTCTTTGTTTTAATTTATCTTTATTATTTCCTTCAATAACTCATGGAACAGGGATGGCCGTGAAAGATGTTATATCTTTTCATAGAAAACCAGTTACTGATGTAAAAAGAAGACTGCAAATGTAAAATGTATAAGATTAATAACTCCCTTTATTACAGCAAACATGATTTACTGTTTATAAGAAGGCCAACAATTCTTCTAAACGGCATTTTATTAGAGAAAACATGTATACAAATTGATCGGTCGATAATTGTTCCGAAGTTTGTGCGGAATTAAATCTTTTGTCACTGAAATTTGTTTATAATTAAATATTTACTGCATTCTTTGACTTTAGATGAATGTATTGCTAATAATTAATATCCAATATCAACTAATACTATAATTCCATTATTGTTATAGTATTTCTCAAACAATTTGTTTTTTCCTTTTAATTATTTACATTTAGTCATCATTGGGGATTTACATAGTGTATTCAAGGTTTGCTCAAAGTTGAAAACTATTCATTGACATGTCATTGCTTACACCTTTCCTCTTTGGACTTTAATTGATAGTTATTTTTTATCAATCATTAAACATCTCTATATCAAAAATATGCGAAACCGCCATTGCCAAAAAGCGATACAACAAATGAATAAATGAATAATAAATGTTACAATATTTAAAATATCGACCACTGTGAAATGTATTTATTGAATATTAGGAAACAGAATAAGAATTTAAACAAAACCTCACTTAAGTTGAGTTTCGATTTCCTTTTAAGTACAGTTATACAAGTGTTACACAAAGTGGATTTTCATCCCTGTTTTTGTTTTTACAAAATCAGACATCCTCAGGTCAAGTATTAACAATCCTTGTATCAGGATATATTTTTGTAACAATGCGTGTAAATTTAGCGACCATGTGAAAAAGATAAGATATATATATATAAATATATAATATACAACTCGTCTAAACATCAACCCAACAATGTTAGATCTGTAAATTTGCTTTACATTGTTGGGTTGATGTTTAGGCGAGTTGTATATACATTATGTACACAGCCATGTATCACCCTCATTGATGGCGATCCGATGGATAAATCTGTTGTAGAGTTGTCACTGACTCAGACGTACTTATAAATATATAATATATATCTTTGAGGATGCGTAGTGGCGGATCCAGAACTTTACCTAAGGGAGGGCCCGCTGACTGACCTAAGAGGGCCCCTCTCTAGTCATGCTTCAGTGATTCCCTATAAAGTGAACCAAATTTTTCCCACTAAAAGGGGGGCCTGGGCCCCAAGCCCCCTGGATCCGCCTATGATGCGTGTATACACAGGTATAGCAGGAGACGGTTATTCTATCAACACTCCCGGTCTCGATCCTTAAAGGGTTCATGTGATTCCCTAAGTGTTTGTTTGAAGCGTCTCTTCCTTACCAATTTACAAGATGTTAAGGACAACAATACAAGAGCTGTTCCTTTGATCTTTGTGATTTTTTAATGCATGTTGGTATTATGTCAGGGATGGATAACACTTATCTTTTGTTTTTCCATTAACAGAAATTCAAAGAACAAACATAATTTGAGTGATTGACAATACCAGCTCTTCAATTAATGTTAATTTGACGAAATGCAAAATTTTATTAAACGGAAAGCATGCTAAAATCTCAACATATTGAGACCTTATGAAATTAAAACCAATTGCTCATAGAACAATTTGATTTCAAGGTATTTTTTACTCACGTTGACTTACGATAAGAGAATTTTGATAAAAAAAACAGGTTTAAATGATAGCATATTTTACACTGATTTTGAAAATAAAATGGTTGAGATACCTTTTTTATGATAATAAGCCACTTCCTGTCAAAGTCACTTCGAATGTCAACTAATGGCTTAATTTACTCTGATGCAAAAGTATATAGCCTCCATATAATTTTGCCTTAAATAAGGAGATAAGTGGTACTTCCGGTTAACACACAGTTGACATTTTCAAGGTCATATGTTTACTAACCTATTGCAAAAGATCCCAAGGCTTAATCATTTGTAAATATGAATCTACAGCAAGACTGAAAATCTAGAACATCAATTTTACCTTTGACCTTGAACTAAATTTCATGGTCAATAGCAAGGACCTCAAACCAAAACACCCCTAGTCTCCACTATGTGAGTTATATCGCAATTCAACTTATTCTCAGTATAATTGGTGAGGAAACTCCTGTAAAATGTCAATGATAACTTTTAACAAAAATATGTGCATGTCGCATACATGTATATCAGTTTAATAAACATATTTTGTCGATATCTTGTTTTCTGAAGAGAAAAAAATATTAAGCCAAAACTAAAATTTAGAATCTGACCTTGACTTTTGACCTCGACCCCTTTTTCTTTTTGTTGGACCAAGTCCTGAAATTTAAAAGATTCTAGTTGTCTATGTCTTATCGTTTAACAGTTATATTTAACCGAGTCTCCGAACCCTTTTCGGTCAAATTATTCTTAAGATCCTGAAGATTTAAAGAGAAAATCGGGGACATAACTTTGTCGTTATATTTTACCATGTTTACGGTTGCAAAGGATATGTATACACCAAAAAAACAGTGTTTGGGGTGATAACTCTTTGAAAAAAAATATTCGGTAAAACAGGGTAAGTTTCAAATGCTGTTCAATACCATATTCAAAAAATCTAAGCGACATCTTGCAAAACCGCTATACACCGTAAGAAAAGTATGTGGCAGAAGAAAAAGAAAAAATTGAAAAATTAAAACCAATTGTCCAGAGAACAATTGAAGGTCTATCCACATTAACTTAATTTATAACGGACAAGAAGCTACTTTTGGTATACAAAGTTATTATTGGCGTCCAAACAAAAGTATTTTCATACTGATTCCAAAAATATAGTTTTTTTCCAGTCTTTTCAGAATTATATGATAGTTTACTTTGCACTGATTCTAGAAATAAATAGTTTTTACAATTGTTTGAACTATAAAGAGAGATAATTTCCTACTTCCAGTTAATAAAAAGTCATTTCCGGTTTCATCAAATAACATATTTTCGACTGGTTTCGAAAATTGATGGTTTCTATATACTTTTCTTTCAAGAAAGGCGATAATAAGCTTCTGCCGTTTTGAAGAATTCAACTTCCTGTGTTATTTCGAAGGATACTTACTGTATGCTGATTTTAAAAATATATAGTTAGCTGCTACAGCAAAAGGAGAAATAACTATCAAATGAAGTCTCAGTATCGCTTCGGTTAAAATTGACCGATGCATCCTAAATTGAATGAGAAATTAGGAAAAACAATTGTGTCTATTACTTTTGAGATTTCAAAGGAGATGCACACATAAGAAAAACGGTGTTCGGAAATATAAGTTTTTCTTAGGAATTATTTCGGTTTAGCAGTATAACAATTAAAAGGGTTTAACATGTACGTTGCATATATCAGATAGCGACATGTTCCGAAAAAAATAATTGATTAAAAATTATTTTTTCAGAAATCAAATGGTCTTTCCACATTACATTTCTAAATAACAGATGAGAAGCGACTTTATGTATAAAAGTTATTATTGCCATCCAATCTTAGGTGTTTTCATACTGATAAAAAATATATATACTTTTTTTCGATATTCTTCTGACAGCTCATATTTCTTTGCACTGATTCTAAAAATATGGTTTGTATATACTTTTCATTTAAAAAAAAAGAGAGATAATAAGCTACATCCAGTTTTAAGAATGCAACTTCCGGCGTAATATAAAAAGTTATTGTATACTGATTCAGAACAAAAATATATAGTTTATAATAAGTATTTCTTCGTTGTTTTTAGTGTAATAATAGCTACTTCCGGTTTGTCCAAGTTCACTTCTGGTTGATATTTATCAGGATCATGTGTCACCTTAATTTTTGCAAAAGACTATTGCTTCATCCTGTTACCAGAAGAAAGTTATATTTGATTTACCTTATATTTCAATATTTTAGGGGTAATAACTCCTATAAGGTATGATAAATTCACTTAAGACTGAAGATATAATTTTTTCTTATGTAAAAAAATATTAAAAAAAGTTATAAGAGTTTTCAAAGGTATCCGGATTATATTTTAATACGCCAGACGCGCGTTTCGTCTACATGAGACTCATCAGTGACGCTCAGATCATAATATATATAAAAGCTAAACAAGTACAAAGTTGAAGAGCATTGAGGACTAAGAATTCCAAATACGGCTAAGATAATCTACAACTGGGATATGAATATCATGAGTTTTTCAATTCTAAAGTTTTGTAACAGAAAATTAAAAAAAAATTACCATAAGATTGATATTCATGACAATGCCGAAGTGTTGACTACTGGGCTGGTGATACCATCATGGAACGAAACGTCCTACAGTAGTGGCTTCAACCCAGTGGTGTGGATAGTTATCAAAGGTACAAGGATTTTAATCTAATACGCTATACACAAGACACATCAGTGACGCTCAGATAAAAAAAAACTTATAAAGCCAAACAAGTACAAAGTTGAAGAGCATAAAATTTAAAAACTTTACTATCACACAGCACTGTGTAAATATCCGTTTAAATATTTGATATTTGTAAACATATATCCCAAGTGGGAGTGAACCGATATATAACGGAAGAAAATACTTGTTCAGAACAGAACACATGACCCATTTGTTTGACTGATTCATTTCAGATATGTTTGCGGAAAGAAGATGATATATATAAAATTGAGTTTTTAGTGAATAGATTCATATCAAATGTGACGCAAACAAGATAAATATACACGACTATAACCTTAGGTTCGCGGATTTACCGGACTGCATCATACATACAAAGTAAGTATGATGACTTTCTTCTGTTCAATTCCGCGTATAGAGAGTGACTTAAAATCTTCGTCAAAAATGGCCGTTATGCTTTTGAAATCCATGTTGATCCATACCGGTTTCCCTTGACGTGGCCTTTGTGCCAGGCTAGAAACTGGGTTAGCATATGATCATTCTAAAACTGTATCGATACTGTGTGTTAATGTAAAGCATGACAATATTGGCCTATTGAATAAATATGTAATACCGGAAAAATATTCATGATTATTGATGATAATTATTATATTTTTCTGAAAAGTCAGTTAAACAATGTTAAATGAAGAGGAAAAGTTCTTCTATATATTAAATAATGACGACAAAATGTTGTTTTACTAGTATGTAATGTATCAATTTTTATTCTATAGTTAGTCACCACCTATTATTCTAAATAATAAGAATGTTCTAATCCGAGGCAGAAAACCCTACCCGTATTGGGCACAAATTTTTGCATCGTTTGATCCTCAGTGCTCTTCAACTTTGTACTTGTTTTGACCTTCGATTTTTCTTCATCTGAGCTTCACTGGTTAGTCTTGTGTGGACGAAACGCACGTACGTCGTGTTAAATTTAAAACCTGGTACCTTTTGTAAGCCATTATTCGTGTGTTTCGCTGTCATATATGTTCTCCCGTTTATTTGTATTGTAGTCCTGTCATGTAATGTTGTCATTTTATTGTTTTATTGTTAAATTTTACATTGCCATATAAGCGGGAGGTTTGGCATGCCACAAAACCAGGTCCAATTCACCATTTTTATTTCTTAAAATGTCCTGTACCGAGTCAGGAAAATGGTCATTATATTCCGTTTCTTTGTGTGTTTCATTTTAATGTTGTGTTTCTGTTGTGTCGTTGTTCTCCTCTTATATTTGATGAGTTTCCCTCAGTTTTAGTTTGTAATCTAGATTTGTTTTTTCTCAATCGATTTATGAGTTTCGAACAGCTGTATACAACTGTTGCCTTTATCTAAGCATGTGGATCCTTTGGCTAAAATGGATTCAGTTTCTGTGTTGACTTGAGTTATCATTGATATGTTCATAATTATAAATTAACTGTTAACAAAACTTTGCATTTTTGAAAAAAAACTAAGGCTTTTCTACCTCAGGAATAGATTAACTTAGCTGTATTTGGCAAAACTTTTAAGAATTTTTGATCCCCAATGCTTTTCAACTTCGTACTTTATTTGGCCTTTTAATAACATTTTTGATTCGAGCGTCACTGATGAGTCTTTTGTAGACAAAACGTGCATCTGGCGTAAATATTGAATTTGATTCCTGGTATCTATGATGAGTTTTTTTCACCTCAAATTTACTCTGAGGACAGACAAACCCATTTGGTAATATATTTAAAAAGCTGTGAAAATTGTAAAATTTGGTTGAACAAAACATCAAAATCAGAAACAACAATTGTTTTTTTTTGTCTTAAGGGATCCTTTGAGATAATAATAGCCACATTTCAATCATTTTGGGGGCAAACTGTCACATATTGCAAATTAAGAGCCTAAAACTTGAGTTTGTGCTATTTCTAGCTTTTCCCACCCTGACAATATCCTTTTATATAATAAAAAAATGTCCTAAATAATGTTATAAATGCACAGAAAGTTATTTTGTGGTGTTAAACATTGAAACATAGGTTGTTTACTACCCCCAAACAAATTTTGTCATGCAGATTTAAAGAAATTATTTGATTTTTACCCCTTATATCATTGCGTCATACTATGTACTTGGCAAATAGCATAGCCTAATGTTAACACTGCAGAAACACACCAAAGTACCATTTAAGATATTCAAAATGATTTTTTAATATCTTAGATTTTATTAACTAATCAAATAAACAGTTAAATTACCATGACTGCACTTTTGATCAATTTGTAGTACTTAACTGACATCAGAGGAAAAAAAGGTGGATCAATATTCCTTGACACTTCAATACTTTGGATTTTTTACTAAATTCATTGCAAAAAATGTGGAATGTTTTTAAAGTATTAGAACAAACAAGAAAAAAATCAGCAAAAACTGATCTTGATATTGAAAGTTTATGATCCTGTAGCTCAAAATGAAATTTTCAAGTATTTTCTATCAAAGTCATACATTACAGTCAGTTTAAATTGAGCTGTAAAATTTTTAATATAAGTCGCATAATGTTCAGAAAGGCTGTTTTTAACTACAAATTGACTAAGGATTAAGAATAAAGCAAAATAAAAGATTTCTAATCAACTTTTTTGTCTCTTTAAGCAAAATGCGGTGAAACATCAAAATCAGAAAACAATTCGGTTTTTTTTTGGTCTTAACTGATCATTTGAGATAATAGTTGCCACATTTCAATCATTTTGGGGGTAAACTGTCACATATTGTAAATTTAGAGCCTAAAACTTGAGTTTATGCTATTTTTAGCTTTTCCCACTTTGACAATATGCTTTTATATATATAAAAAAAATGTCCTAAATAATGTTATAAATGCACAGAAAGTTATTCTGTGGTGTTAAACATTGAAACATAGGTTGTTTACTACCCCCAAACAAATTTTGTCATGCGGATTTAAAGAAATTATTTGAGTTTTACCCCTTATATCATTGCGTCATACTATGTACTTGGCAAATAACATAGCCTAATGTAAACACTGCAGAAACACACAAAAGTACCATTTATTATTCAAAATGTTTTTTTTATATCTTAAATTTTATAAACTGATGCAAAAAAACACAGTTACATTACCATGACTGCACTTTTGATCAATTTGTAGTACTTAACTGACACCAGAGGAAAAAAAGGTGGATCAATATTCCCCGACACTTCAATACTTTGGATTTTTTACTAAATTCATTGCAAAAATTGTGGAAAGTATTTAAAGTAATAGAACAAACAAGAAAAAAATCAGCAAAAACTGATCTTGATATTGAAAGTTTATGATCTTGTAGCCCAAAATGAAATTTTCTAGTATTTTCTATCAAAGACATACATTACAGTCAGTTTAAATTGAGCTGTGAAATTTTTAATATAAGTTGCATACTGCTCAGAAAGGCTGTTTTTAACTACAAATTGATTAGGATTAAGAATAAAGCAAAATAAAAGATTTCTAATCAACTTTTTTGTCTCTTTAAGCAAAATGCGGTGAAACATCAAAATCAGAAAACAATTGTTTATTTTGGTCTTAACTGATCATTTGAGATAATAGTTGCCACATTTCAATCATTTTGGGGGTAAACTGTCACATATTGTAAATTTAGAGCCTAAAAAAAGAGTTTATGCTATTTTTAGCTTTTCCCACTCTGACAATATGCTTTTATATAAAAAAAATATATGTCCTAAATAATGTTATAAATGCACAGAAAGTTATTCTGTGGTGTTAAACATTGAAACATAGGTTGTTCACTACCCCCAAACAAATTTTGTCATGCGGATTTAAAGAAATTATTTGAGTTTTACCCATTATATCATTGCGTCATACTATGTACTTGGCAAATAGCATAGCCTAATGTAAACACTGCAGAAACACACAAAAGTACCATTTATTATTCAAAATATTTTAAATTTTATTAACTAATCAAATAAACAGTTAAATTACCATGGTAACTATTATCTCAAATGATCAGTTAAGACCCAAAAAAAAACCGAATTGTTTTCTGATTTTGATGTTTCAACGCATTTTGCTTAAAGAGACAAAAAAGTTGATTAGAAATCTTTTATTTTGCTTTATTATTAAAAATTTCACAGCTCAATTTAAACTGACTGTAATGTATGACTTTGATAGAAAATACTTGAAAATTTCATTTTGAGCTACAGGTTCATAAACTTTCAATATCAAGATCAGTTTTTGCTGATTTTTTTCTTGTTTGTTCTAATACTTTAAAGACATTCCACATTTTTTGCAATGAATTTAGTAAAAAAATCCAAAGTATTGAAGTGTCAAGGAATATTGATCCCCCTTTTTTTCCTCTGGTGTCAGTAAAGTACTACAAATTGATCAAAAGTGCAGTCATGGTAATTTAACTGTTTATTTGATTAGTTAATAAAATCTAAGATATTAAAAAATCATTTTGAATATCTTAAATGGTACTTTTGTGTGTTTCTGCAGTGTTAACATTAGGCTATGCTATTTGCCAAGTACATAGTATGACGCAATGATATAAGGAGTAAAAATCAAATAATTTCTTTAAATCTGCATGACAAAATTTGTTTGGGGGTAGTAAACAACCTATGTTTCAATGTTTAACACCACAGAATAACTTTCTGTGCATTTATAACATTATTTAGGACATTTTTTTTTTTTATATATGTAAGACTCAGATCGACGTCCAGTCTCTAATCGACGTCCGCTCATCAAATCAACGTCCAAATGAGACGTCACAATAAAATAACATTCCAAATCGACGGCCTATTTTAAGCCTGTCTAATCGACGTCCATTTTTTTTTGGCATTTTCTAATCGACGTCCGATTTTGAGTTTCTCTAATCAACGTCCGTTTTGGACACAAAATACAAAACTAAACTGAACCGAAAGCAGCTGAAACATTTAGACCGAAGTCCTTTAAACATATCATATTATCTGAGAGTGAGACAAATAAGATCTAGCAGAAAAACTAAGTCCAGTTATAAGTAAAATACGGAATAAGTAAGAAATGTGTGGGTTTTTTTTTAAGTTATTATACTAGACTAAGTATGTAAACAGGTTGTGATTTCTATTTTACGAAGATTGGTATGATTTACAAAGGGACAACTATACACCAGAGTTCAAATAAAATGGATGTGAGCAAATTGAATTATAAACTATACGGCCTTCAACAATGATAAAAACCCATACCTCAAAGGCTATAAAAAGCCACGACATAAATAATGTAAACAATTCAAATAAAAGAATTAACGGTCGTCTTTATATTTTTTTTTTCCGAAAGACAAATATCACAGACATAAACCATCGAAAACCAATTTACTGCAGGTCTATACAGAATATGCCGGGGGTTACACATGTGTGTGAGCACTTGACCTAGAACAGTGGTGTAAAAGCATAACATAAAAACAAAATGCCAATTATCTTGCGTTAACATTTTCACTCCTGGTGCAAAACACAGAAATTTGTTAAAATAAAAACCCGAATTATAATACTCTCAAAACACTTGGCCGTGCTTCTTTATTTTGTCTATTGATGAAGACTGAATAAAGCTCCTAGATTTCGTTTGGTTTTATTTGTCGCTGGGTTGCATTACTAATTGCCTACATTTACATGCATGTAATTTATTATTATGAAAAGTTATGCAAAAGCTCCTTGGTGTGGATCAATTGGATTAACTTTTTATCAAAATAAACTTTAATATGCATGATACTTATTTTGGATTGAAAAATAAATTAAGTACATGTATAAGTGTAAACAATTGATATAAAAAAGATGATGTGGTATTATTGCCAATGATACAACTCTTCACAACTATAGGTCACCAAACGGCCTTCAACAATGCGCAAAGCCCATATCGCATAGTCAACTATAAAAGGCCCCGAAATGACAGTGTGAAACAATTCAAACAAAAAAACTAATAATAACCTTATCTGTGACCAATAATGTATTATTTATTGATATTGGACATTGATTTAAGACGACAACAATCAATCGGGCGTAGTTTTGGCAAGTATTGCCGTCTCATTGGACGTAAATAAGAGTATAAAAATATTGGACGTCGATTTGAGAATGTGAAGTCAGATTTGGACGTCGATTTGAGGAACGGACGTCGATTAGAGGCCGGACGTCGATCTGAGTCTAACATATATAAAAGCATATTGCACTTTTGATCAATTTGTAGTACTTTACTGACACCAGAGGAAAAAAAGGGGGATCAATATTCCTTGACACTTCAATACTTTGGATTTTTTACTAAATTCATTGCAAAAATTGTGGAAAGAAGTAGAACAAACAAGGAAAAATCAGCAAAAACTGATCTTGATATTGAAAGTTTATGATCTTGTAGCCCAAAATGAAATTTCAAGTATTTTCTATCAAAGTCATACATTACAGTCAGTTTAAATTGAGCTGTGAAATTTTTGATATAAGTCGCATAATGATCAGATAGGCTGTTTTTAACTACACATTGACTTAGGATTAAGAATAAAGCAAAATAAAAGATTTTTAAATTTTGGTTGAACAGATAGGGACTTTTAATTGGTGGTATGACACCTTGAGTGGGATCACTTCTAGCTTCCACCGAAAAGACCCATCGATTCAGAAGATATGACGTCAGGAAAAAAAATGACCGTTGCGTGGAGCCACGCTACATTGCTTTAGATTAAACACTTGTAGTCCATTATCTTGTTGATGTTTATTCGTTAAATAAGAAAGAATTTTCTAAATATACTGCCGAAAATTAACCATAGGAAGTTACTTTAAATGAATCAAGTATAAACGATAATAAAATTTAGCAGATAGGGGGAAAAAGTGGTAAAAACAAGGGTTTTCTTGTTAAAGGACAATTTAGACAATTTAAAAGCAGTGTAAAGGATGTAATCCAATATTTAAAGAAAACTGTTTAAGAAAAATTTTCTCATTTTTAGATTTCAGAAATTCAAAAGAAAAATTTCTTAAAATAATGTTTTTTTTAAGGGGATTAACATTCTGCAGCAAAGTGAATTGCTCAAAAGGAAACACAAATTTTCAAGTTCATTAGACCACATTCATCTTTGTCAGAAAACTATGCTGTGTCAACAATTCAATAATACAATCCAAATTCAGGTTTGTATCCAGCTTGAATGTTGTGTCCATACTTGCCCAAACTGTACAGGGCTCAAACTCTGCAGTCGTATAAAGCTGTGCCCTGTGGAGCATCTGGTTTAATATGTTAGGCACAATATATTAAAATGTTAAACACATTCTTTTGTTTAAATATTGTGCTTCACATTTTTTTTACCACAATATCCCCATTTTAAAAGAACCCTTTCCTTCACATATCGAATCAGATTTTATGACACGCCTTAGAGAAATAAAGTGTTCAGTTAAAACATCTGAAGGTATCCCCCATAAAAGGGAATTAGCAACCACGAACTGGTTCGAGCAAGATACCATGTTTTGTGGCCAGGCGATATTCTTTTTTCGACTTTTCAAGTTGTGAACAATTGCTATAATGTGATTTGGTTTTCCCTTTTCTTTTTTACCCTGTGGAATTGTTATGAGAATATTACAGCAAATGCTGTTCATTTGAACAAAACAAAAACAAAAAATAAATGTTCCATAATCTTCTTCGCTATTTGTTTTACATGTCCCACAAATAACATGCACTGTGGATTTACAAAAAGTACAAACATATCCATGATAGGCTGGCTTATAATAAACAAACAATACATGTAAATTTATCCCTATAAAGTGAATGTTGATAATATAAGTTTTGAAGTCTTCAGCTATATATCGGAACCCTGTGTTGGTTATATCTTTAAGATCATCCTATATGTTTAAAAGCAAAATTATTTCATATAATTCTGTATAGAATGGCTCTCATTTTATTTATTGTTATTTTACAATGTATAAAGATTGATTGTACTTGTTGAGAGATGAGACTTTAATAAAACATTGAATTGAATTGAATAAAACATTGAATTGGGCAAGGAATATGAAAGTAAAAAAAGATAATTTGCCATACTATTTTTTTTATCAAACAAAGGATCCTTAAACTATAATTGATAATCCCTGAAATCATATTAGGGAATTTGTAGAATTATTATTAAAATGTTCATTTTTATGAAGCCAAGGTGGTCGTGTGGTCTAGCGGGACGGCTACAGTGCAGTCGATTTGGTGTCACGATATCTCTGTCAGTAGCATGTGTTCGAATCCCGGCGAGGGAAGAACACAAAATTTGCGACAGCAAATTTACAGATCTAACATTGTTGGGTTGATGTTTAGACGATTTGTATATACATAATGTACACAGCCATGTATCACCATCCCTGCTGGTGATCCGATGGATAAATCGGTTGTAGAGTTGTCACTGGCTCAGACGTACTAAAATATATATATATATATTATTTTTCAGAAAAGCATCGGCCACAAAGAAAAGATGATATAGTTTTCTATTGCACGATAGAGACAATTTAATAAAAGATGGCACCCTTGTCTGAAGAAGAAGAAAATTATATCCGATTAGCTTTATTATTGAATTGCGTTTCACCAAAAGCAGTCCGTACTTATTTTGACAAAGAATTTCCACCTTCTCATCTTCCTTCAACACTGAATGAAAACTGCAACATTATTGATGGCTTAAAAAAAAACAGATTGATTAACCAGGCTCAATGGAATATCTTATTTCCAAGGGATGGTATGTTTTATAAACTACAAATTCAATAACAAAAAATGGAAAAATGTGTGAGCAAAAAATCATATCTTAATTTTTTTTCTCTACTTTTGAGCAGTTTAAATTAGCTCGACTAGTGAAGTGTACAGATTTTCAAATAAATATTATAATTATTCTATAGAATCGTCTCCTTTTTTAATTGGCTACAATCGCTTTTTTTTTAATTTTAAATCTTTTTTATATTTTGTAATACCACAAAACCATGACATAAGTATGAGTTCATTCTGTTTCTCTAACTGTTAAAATAACTAATTATACATACTTCTGAAGATCTGTCAAATGAATGTATATTAATACATGTAATATTAGAAATGTAATTAAGAAAACGACTTTTTATCAAGAATAAATCACTAAATATGCCTACATTCCAGAGTTTACTTATTGCCTAAAATTATGTTCGGCATTTGGATGAATAATCATCATCAAATTTCAGGAAATAAGCTTAATGCCTGAAATTTTCAGCCAATAACTTAATGCCTAGGCGTTAGCTTATTGCCTAGGATTTAAGCTTAATGCCTTATTGCCGCTAGCATATATGCGTTTGAAAGGAAAAGAAAGAAAAAAACCTGACAGAATTTAAACCGTCAAGTATTTTTTGTTAGATTTTTTGTGGTAAAAAAAGCTGGCAACTATATTACTCGCAGTTTTCTTCTTTTGTCAAGACCGTTTTTATAATTATTCCAAAAACATGTCGTTATACTGGTAACTTATAAATTAAATTTCGATAAGTAGAGTGGTTAGCGTAATAGTGATAAACAAAAAGAACAGGAAAGGCATCAACATAAATGTTTTTGTTAATCTGAACGACACATATTTTGACTCCAAGATAATGTAAAATCTTGACCCAACCACCTCCTTTCTTTAAATTATAAAAAATATCCCTACGGCAAAGCTTTTATCCCCTCAAGGTACTAATGATAGGCACTTGCCTAAGGTTGCCTGGACCCAAAGACCCAGGTGGGTAAACAAAAATGTTCTGTAACTTTACCCATCTAGGACTTTGGGTTCAGGCAACCTACGGCAATTGCCTATCGATTGAACCTAGTGTGGACAAAATCTTTGCCGTAGGGACTTTTTATGAATAAAAAAAGGGAGGTGATATGGTCACCCGACCCCCTACTTTGGACCTAGTATAAAAAAATATTCCATCAATTTACCCACTCGAGTCTTTGGTTCCAACCAACCGTAGGCAATTGGCTTTCGAGTGTACATGTACTTAGTGGGGACAACAGCTTTGTCGTAGGAACTTTTGTATATATTGAAGAAGGGAGATTGAAGGGTCAACCGACCTTACCCACCTGTGTCTTTCGGTCCAGGCAACCTTATAAAATTGCCTATCGAGTGTACCTAGTGTGGACAAAAGCTTTGCCGTAGGAATTTTTCTATGAATATAAGGAGGTTGAATGGTCACACCCTACCTCAACTTTGGACCTTAAATAAAAAAGTTCCCTAACTTTACCCATCTGGGTCTTTGGGTCTAGGCAACCTAGGCAATTACCTATCGAGTGATTCAAGTATGTACAGAAGCTTTACCGTAGGAAATTTTCTATGAATTAAAAAAAGAGAATTCGTAGGACCACCAGACCCTTACTTTGAATCTCAAGTAAAAAAGTTCTGTAACTTTACTCACCTGGGTCTTTTAGTCAAGGCAACCGTACCAAATTCAAATACTTTTGGTGTTACAGGTGTACCTGATTCTATTACTTTTGATGTTATATATGTACTAAATTCTAATACTTTTGATGTTACAGGTGTACCTGATTCTATTAATTTTGATGTTACAGGTGTACACGATTTTTAATATTTTTGATGTTACAGGTGTACACGATTTTTAATACTTTTGATGTTACAGGTGTACCTGATTCTAGTACTTTTAGTGTTACAGGTGTACCTGATTCTTATACTTTTGATGTTACAAGTGTACCTGGTTGTTACACTTTTGATGTTATAGGTGTACCTGATTTAAATACTGTAACAGGTGTACCAAATTCTTATACTTTTGGTTTTACAGGTGTACCAAATTATTATACCTTTGATGTTACAGGTGTACCTGATTATAATACTTTTGATGTTACATGTGTACCTGATTCTTATACTTTTGATGTTATAGATGTACCTGATTCTAAAACTTTTGATGTTACAGGTGTACCTGATTCTGATATTTTTGATGTAACAGGTTTTCTGAATCTTATACTTTTGATGTTACAAGTGTACACGATTCTTATAATTTTAATGTTATAGATGTACCTGATTCTAAAAAGTTTGATGTTAAAGGTGTACCATAATCTACTATTTTTGATGTAACAGGTGTTCAGATTATAATACGCTTGATGTTACAGGTGTACCTGATTCTAATATTTTTGATGTTACAGGTGTACCTGATTCTAATACTGTTGATGTTACAGTTGTACCTGATTCTAATACTTTTGATGTTTCAGGTGTTCCTGATTCTAATACTTTTGATGTTATAGATGTACCTGATTCTAATACTTTTGATGTTACAGGTGTACTAAATTCTAATACTTTTGATGTTACAGGTGTACCTGATTCTATTAATTTTGATGTTACAGGTGTACCATATTTTCATACATTTGATGTTATAGGTGTACCTGATTCTAATACTTTTAATATTACATGTGTACCTGGTTGTTACACTTTTGAAGTTACCGGTGTACCTGGTTGTTATACTTTTGATGTTACAGGTGTACCTGGTTGTTACACTTTTGATGTTATAGGTGTTCCTGATTCTAATACTGTAACAGGTGTACCAAATTCTAATACTTTTGGTGTTACAGGTGTACCAAATTATTATACCTTTGATGTTACAGGTGTACCTGATTTTTATGCTTTTGATGTTATAGGTGTACCTGATTCTAATACTTTTGGTGTTACAGGTATACCTGAATCTTATACTTTTGATGTTACAAGTGTACACGATTCTTATACTTTTAATGTTATAGATGTACCTGATTCTAAAAAGTTTGATGTTAAAGGTGTACCATAATCTACTACTTTTGATGTTACAGGTGTCCGGATTTTAATACTTTTGATGTTACAGGTGTACTCGATTCTAATAATTTTGATGTTAAAGATGTATCTGAATCTAATACGTTTGATGTTACAGGTGTACTTGATTCTAATACGTTTGATGTTACAGGTGTCCAGATTCTGATATTTTTGATGTTACAGGTGTAGCTAATTCTAATACTTTTGATGTTACAGGTGTACCTGATTCTAATACTTTGATGTTACAGGTGTCCGGATTTAAATACTTTTGATGTTACAGGTGTAACTGATTCTAATACTTTTGATGTTACAGGTGTCCGGATTCAAATACTTTTGATGTTACAGGTGTACCAAATTCTAATAATGTTACAGGTGTACCTGATTCTTATAATTTAATGTTACAGGTGTACCTGATTCTATTACTTTTGATGTTAAAGGTGTACATGGTTGTAACACTTTTGATATTATAGGTCTACCTAATTCTAATACTGTAACAGGTGTACCAAATTCTAATACGTTTGATGTTACAGGTGAACCTGATTCTAATACTTTTGATGTTACAGGTGTCCGGATTCTGATATTTTTGATGTTATAGATGTACCTGATTCTAATACGTTTGATGTTACAGGTGTATCTGATTCTAATACTTTTGATGTTACAGGTGTACCAAATTCCAAAACTGTTACAGGCATACCTGATTCTATTATTTTTGATGTTACAGGTGTTCGGATTTTAATACGCTTGATGTTACAGGTGTACCTGATTCTAATACTTTTGATGTTTTAGGTGTTCCTGATTCTTATACTGTAACAGGTGTACCAAATTCTAATACTTTTGGTGTTACAGGTGTACCAAATTATTATACTTTTGATGTTACATGTGTACCTGATTATAATCCTTTTGATGTTATAGATGTACCTGATTCTAATACTTTTGATGTTATAGATGTACCTAATTCTAATATGTTTGATGTTACAGGTGTATCTGATTCTAATACGTTTGATGCTACAGGTGTCTGGATTCTAATACGTTTGATGTTACAGGTGTATCTGATTCTAATACGTTTGATGTTACAGGTGTATCTGATTCTAATACGTTTGATGTTACAGGTGTACCAAATTCTAATACTGTTACAGGGGTATCTGATTCTAATACTTTTGGTGTTACAGGTGTACCAAATTATTATACCTTTGATGTTACATGTGTACCTGATTATAATACTTTTGATGTTATAGTTGTACCTGATTCTAATACTTTTGATGTTACAAGTGTCCATGATTCTAATAATTTTAATGTAACAGGTGTTCTTATTCTTATAAGTTTGATGTTAAAGATGTACCATATTTTAATACTTTTGATGTTACAGGTGTCCGGATTCTGATATTTTTGAAGTTACAGGTTTACCTAATTCTAATACTTTTCATGTGACAAGTGTACCGGATTCTAATACTTTTGATGTTACAGGTGTACTCGATTCTAATAATTTTGATGTTATAGATGTACCTGATTCTAATACGTTTGATGATACAGGTGTAGTTGATTCTAATACTTTTGATGTTACAGATGTCCGGATTCTGATATTTTTGATGTTACAGGTGTACCTAATTCTAATACTTTTGATGTTACAAGTGTACCTGATTCTTATACTTTTGATGTTATAAGTGTATCTAATTCTAATACTTTTGATGTTACAGGTGTCCGGATTCTAATACTGTAACAGGTGTACCAAATTCTAATACTTTTGGTGTTACAAGTGTACCTGATTATAATACTTTTGATGTTACATGTGTACCTGATTCTAATACTTATGATGTTATAGGTGTACCTGATTCTATTAATTTTGATGTTACAAGTTTACTTGATTTTTATACATTTGATGTTACAGTTGTACCTGATTCTAATACTGTAACAGGTGTACCAAATTCTAATACTTTTGGTGTTACAGGTGTACCTAATTCTAATACTTATGATGTTACAAGTGTACCGGATTCTTATACTTTTTATGTTACAGGTGTACACGATTCTAATAATTTTGATGTTATAGATGTACCTGATTCTAATACGCTTGATGTTACAGGTGTACCTGATTCTAATATTTTTGATGTTACAGGTGTCCGGATTCTAATACTTTTGATGTTACAGGTGTACCAAATTCCAAAACTGTTACAGGTGTACCTGATTCTAATATTTTTGATGTTACAGGTGTCCGGATTCTAATACGCTTGATGTCACAGGTGTACCTGATTCTAATATTTTTGATGTTACAGGTGTACCTGATTCTAATACTTTTGATGTTACAGTTGTACCTGATTCTAATACTTTTGATGTTTCAGGTGTTCCTGATTCTAATACTTTTGATGTTATAAATGTACCTGATTCTATTAGTTTTGATGTTACAGGTGTACCATATTTTCATACATTTGATGTTATAGGTGTACCTGATTCTAATACTTTTGATGTTACATGTGTACCTGGTTGTTACACTTTTGATGTTACAGGTGTACCTGGTTGTTTTACTTTTGATGTTACAGGTATACCTGGTTGTTACACTTCTGATGTTACAGGTGTACCTGGTTGTTATACTTTTGATGTTACAGGTGTACCTGGTTCTAATACTGTAACAGGTGTACCAAATTCTAATACTTTTGGTGTTACAGGTGTACCAAATTATTATACCTTTGATGTTACAGGTGTACCTGATTCTTATGCTTTTGATGTTATAGGTGTACCTGATTCTAATACTTTTGGTGTTACAGGTGTACCTGATTCTTATACTTTTGATGTTACAAGTTTACCTGATTATAATACTTTTGGTGTTACAAGTGTACCTGATTATAATACTTTTGATGTTATAGGTGTACCTGATTCTAATACTTTTGATGTTAAAGGTGTACCTGATTTTAATATTTTTGATGTTATAGATGTACCTGATTCTAATACTTTTGATGTTACATGTGTCCTGATTCTTATACTTTTGAAGTTACAAGTGTACACGATTCTAATAATTTTAATGTTATAGATGTACCTGATTCTAATACGTTTGATGTTACAGGTGTACCTGATTCTAATACTTTTTATGTTAACAGAAGTAATAAATTATAATACTTTTGATGTTATAGATGTACCTGATTCTAATACGTTTGATGTTACAGGTGTACCAAATTCTAATACTTTTGATGTTACAGGTGTACCTGATTCTAATACTTTTGATGTTATAGGTGTCCTGATTCTAATACGTTTGATGTTACAGGTGTACCTGATTCTAATACTTTTAATGTTACAGGTATACCTGATTCTAATACTTTTGATGTTACAGGTGTCCGGATTCTAATACTTTTGATGTTACAGGTGTACCAAATTCTATTGCTTTTGATGTTACAGATGTACACGATTTTAATACTTTTGAAGTTACAGGTGTACCTGATTTTTATACATTTGATGTTAAAGGTGTAACTGATTCTATTATTTTTGATGTTACATGTGTACCTGGTTGTAACACTTTTGATGTTATAGTTGTACTGATTTTAATATTGTAACAGATGTACCAAATTCTTATACTTTTAGTGTTACAGGTTTACCAAATTCTAGTACGTTTGTTGTTGCAGATGTACCTGATCCTAATACTTTTGATGTTACAGGTGTCCGGATTCTGATATTTTTATTGTTATAGATGTACCTGATTCTAATATGTTTGATGTTATAGGTGTACCTGATTCTAATACTTTTGATGTAACAGGTGTCCGGATTCTAATACTTTTGATGTTACAGGTGTACCAATTTCTAATACTGTTACAGGTGTACCTGATTCTTATACTTTTGGTGTTACAGGTGTACCTGATTCTAATAATTTTGATGTTACAGGTGTACCTGATTCTAATAATTTTATGTTACAGGTGTACACGATTCTAATAATTTTGATGTTATAGATGTACCTGATTCTGATACGTTTGATGTTACAGGTGTACTTAATTCTTATACTTTTGATGTTACAGGTGTCCCTGGTTCTAATTATTTTGATGTTACAGGTGTACCTGATTCTAATACTTTTTATGTTACAGGTGTACACGATTCTAATAAATTTGATGTTATAGATGTACCTGATTCTATTACTTTTGATTGATTGATTGATTGATTGTTCGTTGCTTAACGTCCAGTGGCAAATATTTCATGCATATTCAGGACGAGAACAAGTTCAAAATAAATACAATAGGTAGGTTGATACGATAGAGGCCATCTGGGATGATGGTCGGGGAAATTTAGACTGCCACTCGAAAATGAGGGTATCTTAGATAGGGACAGAAATTTTGCCTTGCAACAGGCCACCAACGGACCCCTCAAATAAGTTGTTGCAAGGGTTCTTAACGTGCAAAGAGCATGGCACTCTCTTTACACGAGGCATCGGATTTAACGTCCCCTTCTGACCGGACGTGACTGCGAACTTGATACATCCCGCACAGCCAAACGGACGCCCCACTTCGGCAAGCGTTTTACTGCCGGTCGGGAGAAGACCAAGTGACCATATTTCTATACCCCAGTCACCCTTGGGGTATTACTTTTGATGTCACAGGTGTACCTGATTCAAATACTTTTGATGTTATAGATGTACCTGATTCTAATACTTTTGATGTTATAGGTGTACCTGATTTTAATACTTTTGATGTTACATGTGTACCTGATTCTAATACTTATGATGTTATAGGTGTACCTGATTCTATTAATTTTGATGTTACAAGTTTACTTGATTTTTATACATTTGATGTTACAGTTGTACCTGATTCTAATACTGTAACAGGTGTACCAAATTCTAATACTTTTGGTGTTACAGGTGTACCTAATTCTAATACTTATGATGTTACAAGTGTACCGGATTCTTATACTTTTTATGTTACAGGTGTACACGATTCTAATAATTTTGATGTTATAGATGTACCTGATTCTAATACGCTTGATGTTACAGGTGTACCTGATTCTAATATTTTTGATGTTACAGGTGTCCGGATTCTAATACTTTTGATGTTACAGGTGTACCAAATTCCAAAACTGTTACAGGTGTACCTGATTCTAATATTTTTGATGTTACAGGTGTCCGGATTCTAATACGCTTGATGTCACAGGTGTACCTGATTCTAATATTTTTGATGTTACAGGTGTACCTGATTTTAATACTTTTGATGTTACAGTTGTACCTGATTCTAATACTTTTGATGTTTCAGGTGTTCCTGATTCTAATACTTTTGATGTTATAAATGTACCTGATTCTATTAGTTTTGATGTTACAGGTGTACCATATTTTCATACATTTGATGTTATAGGTGTACCTGATTCTAATACTTTTGATGTTACATGTGTACCTGGTTGTTACACTTTTGATGTTACAGGTGTACCTGGTTGTTTTACTTTTGATGTTACAGGTATACCTGGTTGTTACACTTCTGATGTTACAGGTGTACCTGGTTGTTATACTTTTGATGTTACAGGTGTACCTGGTTCTAATACTGTAACAGGTGTACCAAATTCTAATACTTTTGGTGTTACAGGTGTACCAAATTATTATACCTTTGATGTTACAGGTGTACCTGATTCTTATGCTTTTGATGTTATAGGTGTACCTGATTCTAATACTTTTGGTGTTACAGGTGTACCTGATTCTTATACTTTTGATGTTACAAGTTTACCTGATTATAATACTTTTGGTGTTACAAGTGTACCTGATTATAATACTTTTGATGTTATAGGTGTACCTGATTCTAATACTTTTGATGTTAAAGGTGTACCTGATTTTAATATTTTTGATGTTATAGATGTACCTGATTCTAATACTTTTGATGTTACATGTGTCCTGATTCTTATACTTTTGAAGTTACAAGTGTACACGATTCTAATAATTTTAATGTTATAGATGTACCTGATTCTAATACGTTTGATGTTACAGGTGTACCTAATTCTAATACTTTTTATGTTAACAGAAGTAATAAATTATAATACTTTTGATGTTATAGATGTACCTGATTCTAATACGTTTGATGTTACAGGTGTACCAAATTCTAATACTTTTGATGTTACAGGTGTACCTGATTCTAATACTTTTGATGTTATAGGTGTCCTGATTCTAATACGTTTGATGTTACAGGTGTACCTGATTCTAATACTTTTAATGTTACAGGTGTACCTGATTCTAATACTTTTGATGTTACAGGTGTCCGGATTCTAATACTTTTGATGTTACAGGTGTACCAAATTCTAATACTGTTTCAGGTGTACCTGATTCTAATACTTTTGATGTTACAGGTGTACTCGATTCTAATAATTTTGATGTTAAAGATGTATCTGATTCTAATACGTTTGATGTTACAGGTGTACTTGATTCTAATACGTTTGATGTTACAGGTGTACTTGATTCTAATACGTTTGATGTTACAGGTGTCCATATTCTGATATTTTTGATGTTACAGGTGTAGCTAATTCTAATACTTTGATGTTACAAGTGTACCTGATTCTTATACTTTTGATGTTATAGGTGTACCAAATTCTAATTCTTTTGATGTTACAGGTGTACCTGATTCTATTGCTTTTGATGTTACAGATGTACACGATTTTAATACTTTTGAAGTTACAGGTGTACCTGATTTTTATACATTTGATGTTAAAGGTGTAACTGATTCTATTACTTTTGATGTTACATGTGTACCTGGTTGTAACACTTTTGATGTTATAGTTGTACTGATTTTAATATTGTAACAGATGTACCAAATTCTTATACTTTTAGTGTTACAGGTTTACCAAATTCTAGTACGTTTGTTGTTGCAGATGTACCTGATCCTAATACTTTTGATGTTACAGGTGTCCGGATTCTGATATTTTTATTGTTATAGATGTACCTGATTCTAATATGTTTGATGTTATAGGTGTACCTGATTCTAATACTTTTGATGTAACAGGTGTCCGGATTCTAATACTTTTGATGTTACAGGTGTACCAATTTCTAATACTGTTACAGGTGTACCTGATTCTTATACTTTTGGTGTTACAGGTGTACCTGATTCTAATATTTTTGATGTTACATGTGTACCTGATTCTAATACTTTTGGTGTTACAGGTGTACCTGATTCTAATAATTTTGATGTTACAGGTGTACCTGATTCTAATAATTTTATGTTACAGGTGTACACGATTCTAATAATTTTGATGTTATAGATGTACCTGATTCTGATACGTTTGATGTTACAGGTGTACTTAATTCTTATACTTTTGATGTTACAGGTGTCCCTGGTTCTAATTATTTTGATGTTACAGGTGTACCTGATTCTAATACTTTTTATGTTACAGGTGTACACGATTCTAATAAATTTGATGTTATAGATGTACCTGATTCTATTACTTTTGATTGATTGATTGATTGATTGTTGGTTGCTTAACGTCCAGTGGCAAATATTTCATGCATATTCAGGACGAGAACAAGTTCAAAATAAATACAATAGGTAGGTTGATACGATAGAGGCCATCTGGGATGATGGTCGGGGAAATTTAGACTGCCACTCGAAAATGAGGGTATCTTAGATAGGGACAGAAATTTTGCCTTGCAACAGGCCACCAACGGACCCCTCAAATAAGTTGTTGCAAGGGTTCTTAACGTGCAAAGAGCATGGCACTCTCTTTACACGAGGCATCGGATTTAACGTCCCCTTCTGACCGGACGTGACTGCGAACTTGATACATCCCGCACAGCCAAACGGACGCCCCACTTCGGCTAGCGTTTTACTGCCGGTCGGGAGAAGACCAAGTGACCATATTTCTATACCCCAGTCACCCTTGGGGTATTACTTTTGATGTCACAGGTGTACCTGATTCAAATACTTTTGATGTTATAGATGTACCTGATTCTAATACTTTTGATGTTATAGGTGTACCTGATTTTAATACTTTTGATGTTACAGGTGTACCTGATTCTAATACTTTTGATGTTATAGGTGTACCTGATTCTAATACTTTTGATGTTATAGGAATGAATAAATAATTTATTAAAGTGCAACCTGAATTGCCATTATATAATACATATGATATGAACATTGTTATTTTCAGCTAGCCTTATAGGCTTACGAAGCACTGTCATTTTAAAACATTATTATACATGTATAGCTACATTTGATTTGATATAAAATATTAAGTTTTACAGTTTTTAAGTCTTGTAGTTTTGTTAAAGTAAAAATGTCTATATAACATCTTGTCTTATCCTTAAACAGTCTATGATAAAGTTTGCCACTGATTTTGGGTTGCTGGTGAACAGTTCTTTTAGTGTTTCTTCTGGGGAGTCAAAGTTAACTGAGGCGAGTTCTTGTCTGAATTCGTTCCTTCTAACAGAGTAACGGTTACAAAAAAACAAAAAGTGGATTTCATCTTCAGTCACATTGGAGTTGCACACTTTACAGATTCTCCGGTCGGCCGGAATATTTCGATATCGACCTCGTTTGACTTCTAAAGGTAGTGTACTGCATCGAATTCTAGCTATACTCGATCGCTGTTTTCTGGACAAGAACTTTTTAACATACGGTTCAGTACAAAATTCTGTCTTAAGTAACTTGTCTGTTCTTAGTTTTGGCATGTTCTGAACATTAATAGACCATTCACTTTTGAAAGTATCTACCAGTTTAGTATTCAATTACGTATTTTGTTGAGATTGTATCGTGGTTGTGTGTACAGTTAATTAAGGCTGATAGACCACTATTGTTCAATATTGTTTTAACACTGTTGAACCATAGGTGTTCTGATTCTTATACTTATGATGTTACAGGTGTCCTGATTCTGATATTTTTGATGTTACAGGTGTCCTGAATCTGATGTTTGATAATACAGGCCTATGTGTACATGATTCCAATACTTTTAATCTCACAGGTGTTCCTAATTCTTATATTTGTGATGTTACAGGTGTACTTGATTCCCGAACGTTTGATTTATCATTGATGATCTGTTTAATCAGATACTTAGGATCTGTTATTCCTCCAATCAATGGATTTGACAGTCTACCACTACCAGGGGAGACTACTCTAGGATCTGATCTAGCCAGGATTAAATGGTACAGATATAAACTTGCTAATGGTAGTAATGCAATAGACAGTGCCTATTTCAATACAGCTTGGAATGATATATCAGATGTAAGTATATGTTTTTGGGATATAACAATGTCAGATTATGAGCTCGACTTGGTCATATGCCATGTCTCTTATGAAGATGCAAATATGTCTCAACATATCAGTTCCTCTTCAAAGTTTCGAATGTCCCTTCGAATTCGATATCTGCCTTCTTTAATTTGCAAAAAAATATCCTGAAATGAGATACAGATACGCAATTTATGAGGCCAAATCCTGGGTTGTGTCCCAGTTACTTCAGAATAAAAAATGTAAGTTGATACGATGTGTTTTAGAATATGAAGTTTTGCTATCTTCGGTCCCGGCAAGTCCTCTATAAGGTCGCCAGAGGTAAGAGCAATCACAGACTCGTAGAGAAACTGTTTCTTTTGAACTCAAATCAAAATAACTTTGAACATTCAACTTTCTTTCCATTATGTCATGATAAAGATAAAGAAATCAATGAACTTTCTCATTTCAAATATTAAAAGAATTTGCCTGAAAAATAAAAATTCTCCATCTTTAGATAAAAGAATAAAAAATAAGTTTTTAATGATGTGAAAATTACCCTTTGTCAATTATTCTTGTTTTTAAGCAAACCCAATAAGGGTCAGTCCATTCACAAAATGCTTTAGTGGTAAAGCAGGGAAGATGAAAACCAAATATGTTGAAAAAGTAAAGGGTGTCTTGTGTTTATTCGTTTGTTTTCCTTATAATGTGTTTTTGTCTTAAACTGCTTGTTTTGTTCATTGAATTTGTGAACATGGATGATTTTTAACATTTGCATATCGTGTTTACGCATAGTTGTCAATATAATGGAATTTGATGCGACTGTTAAACAAGTGAGAGGTTGAGGTAGCTATAAAACTAGGTTCAAACTACCATTTTTACACAAGAAAATATCTTTACCAAGTCAGGAATATATATGACAATTCGTTTGATGTGTTTGATCTTTCGCATTTTCCATTTGATTAGGGTCTTTCCTTTTTGAATTTTCCTCAAAATTCTGTATTTTTGTGATATTTTGTTCATAAAAGTATGTTATCACATTTAGTCAAATGTACATTTACAGAAATCAAACATTCTGTATTTTAAGTTAGCCCAATTTGTAATAAACATTTAACAAACAAGTTGTAGTGTGAGCAAGCTTATAGCCTGTCAAATGATACCTTCCACTCCAGTATAAACAAATAAACGTAGGGTAGCAGAATCTGCTGAGATTTGCCTATTGTACTTTGTCTGTTAAGGGCATACGATACAGTTTTGATCCTGTATTTACAAGTTCGTGAAAATTTGCATATAGGCTATTTTTTACCTGATTAAATCAAATATGTAATAAAAAATATACCTTCATGTGCTACTTTTTTGAGTAAAAAGAGGTCGGAATTTTATATATTTGCTCAAAATTCAGATCTGTGGCCGTAATTTCTTTTTCGAAAGAAAGACATAACTTTTTTGTTATAAGAGATAAACACAAATTGGTTGTTTGTTAAATATTCGGTAATTTCTGTTTTTTATAAGTATCCTAAAAAAATATGCATTCTTTATTCAGAAATACCTCATATTTATCAAATGTTCATGAATTGAGGAAAATACGTCATTTTTTCGATGCATGTAAATCAAAATTATAAAAAAATCCTCTATTTACAGTTTTATAAAATTTTGGTCACATAATCTCCCTGCAAAATGAAACAAATTGCTGTTTTGAAAAATAGGGGTCCATGAACTCGTTTTAAAATTAAATCAGTTTGAATGATAAAAATCAGTCCAAAAATGCATCTTTTCCCGATATGTCACAGTTTGACGTTGCGAAAATAACATTTTACGTAAGCAACGTCATTACCTCCCCTGTAACTGTATCGTATGCCCTTAACACTTCGCAGCATTATAATGTGTGCCCAATTTACCACGAACGTACACAAAATCGAGAAGGAATTGTCTTGTATCTGTTTCTATATCATTTAAAAATATGCAGTTCTTGAAAATAAAGAATAAACGCCTGTTGCCAAATACCAAAGTACACTATGACCGATAGGATCCCATTAGGGCATGTGCACGATTGTGATTTGACTGTTGGATGTTTTTTTTCGTTTGTGATTTTTTACCATAAAATTGAAAGTCAAACATCGCAATTGTTTTAGTTTGTATATGTTACTGCCGATTAAGGGATACGTGCAGAAGAATAAATGAAATTCTTTATTATAGATTTTTATTTAGCTCTGTTGATTTCACGTTTGTAAGTTGTAATTTCGATCAGTACCGAAAAACATGTAAATACATTTTTATCTTATTTGAAAATTCATTCTCATGCGACAATCATATCGTTTATTGAAATATTGTTTATAGGCTATACTTAGATTGGGTGGACAACAAATAAATCAAGAATGCCAAAAATTGAAGATGAAAATCTTAGATCAGTCAAATCAGGAAATTATGATAGAAATGGAA
Source organism: Mytilus galloprovincialis (assembly GCF_965363235.1). NCBI lineage: Eukaryota > Metazoa > Mollusca > Bivalvia > Mytilida > Mytilidae > Mytilus > Mytilus galloprovincialis. The sequence goes on along the minus strand of NC_134842.1, from coordinate 72,082,715 downwards.
CAATCAGAGACAGAGATGAAAGAGCTCAGACAAACAGTAGACAGGCTGGGGATAAAGCTATCAGAAGTCAAAAGAAACATGAGAGGGTTACAAGATTCTCACAGTACTTTACAGACTGAACGTTCAGATGTGACATACAATCTTAGCAGGTTACAAGATTCTCACATGACTTTGCAGACTGAACACTTAAATGCAACAGAAAATCTGAGTAGGTTACAAGTTTCTAACAGATTCTTACAGGCTGAACACTCAGATATGACATCCAATCTTAGCAGGTTACAAGAATCTCACAGTAATTTACAGGCTGAACACTCAAAAGTCAAAGAACTTTTAAAAGATCCAATACCATGGAACATTAGAGGTATGCATTCGGACAGGATAAGTAGAGTAATAAGTACACCAAACATTTCAAAATTATCAAAATGCTTCAAACTTTATGAAACTTCACAGTAACGATGCACAACATTGGAAGATGTGGCATTTGGAGTTAGAATTTTCAAAGTGGCTGCTGTTACCATGGAAACAATGCGAAAAGGTCCAAATTCTTCAAAAAACTTCAGGGTTTGGTGAATACTTTTGATATGCTTAAACTTAAAATCATCAAATTTTTATACAATATAGTCGTCAATTTAAGACAGGTTTTGAATGATTTTTTACATTCCTTGTAACTACTAAGTTCTTCAACTTGCTCTTCAAGTTTGTACTTGATTGGTTTTATGAATATTTTGATATGTGCGTCACTGATGAATCTTATGTAGACGAAACGCGCGTCTGGCGTACTCATTTGTGATCCTGCTACCTTTGATAAATATTTACACCACTGATGGTGGATGTTTCGTTCCCGAGGGTAACACCAGCTGCCCAGTAGTCAACACTTCAGGTTGACATGAATATCAATAATTTTTATAAATTTCCTGTGTAAAAAACTTATATATAGTACACATAACACAACATAGAAAACTAAAGAATAAACAACACGATTCCCCACCAAAAACTTGGGGTGATCTCTTTCATTTTGCGACCCAACTGGATGAAAATTTCTGAAAATGATACACAGTATGCTAAGATATCAAGCTAATATTTGGATAGTTCAAAATGGCCGCCGTTGTCATAGAAACTCCGGGCAAGTTGTACATTGACCCTATATTGGAAAAGCATAAAATCAACATTTTCTTAAAGAGTAGTTAAGCCAAGTCAATGAAATTGTATTGATGTATAATAAAACATGTGGCAATTCGATGTCTGCTTTTAGAATTTTGAAATTATCCACTGTAACAACATAGAAAAAGAAAAATGTCAAAATTTTCAGAAAAAAAAAATGAAAGTGCTACAAACTGGATGAAACTTTATAGAATTGGTAACTTGTATGGGCCGAGTTGCATTTTGAAGTTGATTTTTTTTTTTAAATGACCACCGTAACCTTGGAAGCAGCAAAATCGTAAAAAATATCAAAATGCTTCATACTTGATGAAACTATACAAAAATTATAATTTGCATGTGTAGATGCACTCTTTGATTTTCGAATTTTCAAAACAGCTGCTGCTCGCGTTACCCGTTATTGCATCTAGCAATTACAAAGCTAGTTCCTTATCATTAAATCGCAAAAAAGGATTTTTTGGGACTTTATGTTCTTGTCCCGTTTCTTATATTTTTTCTTAGTCTTTTTAAATGTTCAAACAATTTAAATATTTTTTTCATTGCTATCAGAATGTAATCAAATGAAACACATTAAAACTTTATGGGCATGTACCTTAGCATATATTATGCCTCATCTTTCTTTGGAATTTTGGAAATGATCACTTTAACTATGGAAACACCATTATAAAAAAAAAAAAAAAAAAAATACTCCAAGCTTAATGCACCTTTAAAGAAATGTTAACTGGCATCTTAAAATGCGATTTTAACATTTTTGTATTCGAGAGTCACTGATGAGTCTATTGTAGACAAAACGCGCGTCTGGCGCAAATATACAATTTTAATTCTGGTGTGATGATTTTATTTGACTTTCATAATTTCAAAATGGCTGCCGTTACTGCAAAAAGGGAAGGGGAGCCATCCGCTATTGCGTACAATGGCAAACCGAGTTTTATTTATGTTCATGTCTGTCTCGGCAGGATTCATCTGACCCACCTCATATTCATAGTTCATTTGTCAATAATAGTTTTCCTATCTAAATCCTTTCTCATATACTATATGCAATAGGTCAACTATAATATACGTTTGGCAGGTTTCATCTGATTTTGACTTCGTATCAATGGTTTATTGATAATGCTAAGTTTATGTGATACTTGTAAACATTTTATATTTAAGACATCAACAATGATTTAAAACACAAACAGTTAAAACAGCAAGATGTATGTACTCTTGTTTAAACGGCTGTTATTATGTAACAGTTAAGTTTGCTTCATAATTACTTTCCTGATGTGCAAACTGCTAACAAACATGTGCAACCGGGCTCCTTCCTTGCGTCGTCACTTTTCTAGTTATTTACATCTTTGATCAGTTTGTTCTCAAAATATATTTTATTTGGTATTTGCAAAATTGTAGTCCAGACATCCCTAATAAAAGTAATACCATATAAACATATTATGCACATGTACATAATATCACATTTTTTAAATGATTTCTTCTGGAATAAAATTCGTTAGGTACACTAATGACCAAAAGGGTTACACCTTATATAAGGTATACAGGTCCGTCTTGCAAGGTAACTAGTATTTTCGTATGTCATATATTTATATATAGGGTAAATATGTGATAATGGCAGATCTTTGATTGCTTCTGTTAACAATATTCGCAACTAGGAACGCTTTAGAGCTTGACATATTGTACAGGCACTGGTCTATTGTTGAAGATTGTACTCAACCCTTTTCGCTTTTCAGATTTTTTCAGACGTTTGGCTTCTGTATTGTTTCCCCTACATCTCCTTTATTCATTTCTTAAGCAAGTCTTACAATGCCCACACTATTCTAAGAATGTTTTGTTTTCCTTTTTTTTTTAGGGCAAATACAAGAGGAGTTAGAAACTTGGAAAGAAGATGACAAAATGTTTATAGAAACAAATGGAGCAAAATGTGTAATAAAATGTATCAAGGAAAATGGTTGCGTTGTTGTTACCGGAAGTTCCGGTACAGGAAAATCATCATTGGTGCGTCATGTAGCTCTAGAGATGCAACAAGAAGGTTATGATGTATTACCAGTATCAAACCCAGAAGAAATTATCAAGTGGTGCAATCCAATTAAGAAAAACCTGTTTGTTGTAGATAATTTTTGTGGAACATATACCGTAAATCCTATGCAGTTGGAGAGCTGGAAAAATCTGATGGAAAAAATCAAAAGATTAATAGAAAATAAACAAGTTAAATTGATTATGTCTTGTAGATCACAAGTTTATAACGAAGAAAAAATGAAATCTTTGTCATTTTTTCGATCTTGTGAATGTAATCTTTTGTCCGAAGATAAATGTTTATCAAAAACTGAAAAACAATCTATTGCTGAACTTTACTTGAAAAAAAATGCATCTAAGATCAATGAATGTTATGACATGTTTGAATGTTTCCCTCTTTTGTGTCAATTATACAGCAAAAACACAAAAGGGAGTATTATTAATTTCTTTAAGAATCCATTTACAGTCTACAAAGACGAGATAGATAAATTACAAACAGAGGGAGCACATGTCAAATACTGTGCACTGGCTCTATGCGTCATGTTTGACAATTGTGTGAATGAAAAATGGCTAACAGAAGATGTTAACAAAGATATCAAAACAATTATAAAGAACACATATGAAGCTTGTAAAGTGGCGAAAGGAACATCACGATTAGTTCTTCGTGATGAGCTGGATTCACTTACACATACTTTTATCAGAAAGGATGGTAAAATTTACAGAGCGATTCATGACAAACTGTTTGACTTTCTGGCCTTTTACTTTGGAAGTGTGATGATTCAATGTTTACTGAATAATGCTACAAGCCGATTTATTTCTGAAAGGTTTCTATTTGAAAAGAAATCCAATAGTGATAACTTTATAATTATTGTACCAGAAAAATATCAGCAACTTTATATTCAGAGACTTGTAGATGACTGGTCAAGGGGAAATGTATTACATGTATTCAGTAACATTAATATGGACAATCAAATCTTCAGTCAAAGATTCCTTGCACATATTGAATCTTTAGAAATAGCACAACAGAAACAATTGGCTAAACATTATGACACATGTACAGATGCTAGTATCACTCCTTTGTGTATGTGTTGTAATTTAGATGATGTTGATTTGGTCACATGGTGCTTACATCATTGTATCAGTAATGTAAACCATTGTGTTGATGGAGGAATATCACCTTTGCATATAGCTTGTGGGGCCGGTCATTCTGAAATAATTTTGATGTTAATAAACAATAAGGCTGACATTTGTAAGTGTTCAGATACTGGGCTATCACCTCTAATGACGGCTTGTCAGATGGGAAACACTCAGGTAGTTCAGATGTTAATAGACAATAAGGCAGACATTAATAAGTGTAACCAAAAAGAAATGTCACCTCTGCACGCTGCTTGTAATCAAGAACAAACTGACATAGTTCAGATTTTAATAAACAATAATGCAGACATTAATAAGTGTACTCAACGCGGAGTATCACCTCTGTTCATTGCTTGTGCAGACAGAGGACACATTGACGCAGTTAAGATGTTAATTAACAATAAAGCAGACATTAATAAGTGTGATGACAAAGGTGCATCACCTCTATTCATTGCCTGTCTAAATGGATATACTGAAGTAGTTCAGTTGTTAATAGATAACAAGGCTGAAATTAATAAGTGTATTGATACTGGAGCAACACCTGTGTACTGTGCTTGTCACCAAGGCCATACAGAAGTAGTAAAGCTGTTAATAAATAAAACGGCAGACATTGAAAAGTGTAAAGATACAGGAGATTCGCCATTGTTCATTGCTTGTTTTAAAGGAAAAAATGAAATAGTTCAGATATTACTAGACTATAAAGTAGACACTAATAAGTGCTTACTTACTGGAGAATCACCTCTATACGGTGCTTGTTTTAACGGGCATACGGATATAATTTCGCTGTTAATAAACCATAAGGCAGATATTAATAAGTGTTCATCTACTGGACAATCACCTCTGTACGTTGCTTGTTTTAACGGACACACTGAAATAGTTCGGAACTTGATAAACAATAAGGCTGACATTAATAAGTGTACAAAAAATGGAGCATCACCTCTGCACATTGCATTACTGAAAGGACATACTGAAGTAGTTCAGATGTTGATCAATGGTGAAGCCGACATTAATAAGTGTACAGATGAAGGAGAATCACCTCTCTTGATTGCTTTTCAGAACGATCATATTGAGGTAGTTAAGATGTTAATAAACAATAAGGCAGACATCAATAAGTGTACAAAAAATGGAGCATCACCTCTGCACATTGCATTACTGAAAGGACATACTGAAGTAGTTCAGATGTTGATCAATGGTGAAGCCGACATTAATAAGTGTACAGATGAAGGAGAATCACCTCTGTTGATTGCTTGTTTTAATGGACATACTGAAGTAGTTCAGATGTTAATAAATAATAAGGCTGACTTAAATAAGTGTGCACATACTGGGGCAACACCTCTGTTTGTTGCTTTTCAGGAGGGCTATATTGGAATAGTTAAGATGTTAATAAACAATAGAGCAGATATAAATAAGTGTACACATACTGGAGAGTCACATCTATTCTTTGCTTGTAAGAAAGGACAAACAGAAGTAGTCAAGATGTTAATAGATAACAAAGCAGACGTTAATAAATGTAATGATGAAGAACAGTCCCCTCTTTTTATTGCTTGTTGGAACAGACATACTGAAGTAGTTAAGATGTTAAGCGATAAAGTAGACATTAATAAGTGTAACCATGATGGAATATCACCTCTGTACATTGCTTGTCAGCAAGGACATACAGAAGTAGTTCAGATCTTACTAAACAACAAGGCAGACATTAATAAGTGTAACAATAACGGAGTATCACCTCTGCACATTGTTTGTTTTAAAGGACATTTTGAAATAGTACAAATGTTAATAAACAATAAGGCAGATTTTAATATGTGTACAAATTTTGGAGAATCACCTCTGTTCATTGCTTGTGGTGAGGGACATACTGAAGTAGTTCAGATGTTGATAAACAATCAGGTAGACTTAGACAAGTCTAATAAAAACGTAATATCACCTCTGAGCATTGCTTGTGCTCATGGACATTCTGAAGTTGTTCAGATGTTGATAATCAATAAGGCAGTCATAAATAATTCTATTGAAACTGGAGAATCACCTCTGTACATCGCATGTCACAAAGGACTTACTGAGGTTGTTCAAATGTTAATAAACAATAATGCAGACATAAATCATGTTTTAGGCACTGGAGAATCACCTCTGTTCATTGCTTGTTATAAAGGAGGTATTGAAGTAGTTCAGATGTTAATCAACAATAAGGCAGACATTAATAAGAGTACACACATTGGAGAGTCGCCTCTGTACACTGCATGTGAGCTAGGACATACTGAAATAGTTCAGATGTTAATAAACAACAACGCAGACATTAACAAGTTAACAGATGAAGGAGAATCACCTCTCGTAATTGCTTGTAGAAATGGACATACTGAAGTAGTTCAAATGTTAATAAACAATAAAGCATACATAACAAAGTTCGATGAAAAAGAAGTGCCATCTCCTTTGTACAGTGCTATTTGGTATGGACATACTGATGTTGTTGAAACTTTAATAAACAATAAGCTAGACATCAATGAGTGTACAAATACTAGAGAATCCCTTCTATTCATTGCCTGTATGCTAAGACATACTGAAATAGTTCAGCTGCTTCTTAATAAAAAGGCAGACATAAATAAGTGTAACGATCATGGACAATCACCTCTGTATATTGCTTGTCAAGATGGGCAAACTGAAGTAGTTCAAATGTTAATAAACAATAAGGCAGATATTTATAAGTGTACTGATGATGGAGAATCACCTTTGTTCACTGCTTGTTTGAAAGGACAAACCGAAGTTATTCAGATTTTAATAAACAATAAGGCTGACATTAATAAATGTAAAGACAATGGAGCATCACCTGTCTATATTGCTTGCCAGGAAGGACATACTGAAGTGGTTCAGATGTTATTAAACAATAAGGCAGACATTAAGAAGTGTTATGACGAAAAAATGTCACCTCTCTACGTTGCCTGTCAACAAGGACATACTGAAATTGTTCAGATGCTATTAAACAATAATGCAGATATGAATAAATGTACAGATACTGTTGAAACACCTCTGCACGTTGCTTGTCAGCAAGGACACACTGAGGTAGCGCAATTATTAATAAACAATAATGCAGATATTGATAAGTGTCGAGATACTGGAGAATCACCTCTGACCATTGCTTGTCAGCAAGGACATACTGAAGTAGCTAAGATATTAATTGATAACAAGGCAGACATCAATCGTATATATACGGGCGTATCACCTCTGTCAATTGCTTGTCAGACAGGACAGACAGAAATAGTTCAGTTATTAATAAACAAGAAGGCAGACGTTAATAAGTTGACATATGATGGAGCATCACCCCTGGCCATGGCTTGTCATCAAGGGAACATTGAAGTTGTTCAGATATTAATGAATAATAAGGCAGACATTAATAAGTGTACAAATACTGGAGCATCACCTCTTGTCCTTGCTTGTCATGAAGGACATACTAAAGTAGTTCAGTTATTAATACAAAATGCGGCGGACATTAATAAGTGTAACGATACTGGATCATCACCTCTGTTTTTTGCTTGTCAGAAAGGACGAACTGAAGTAGTGCAGATATTAATAAAAAAAAATGCAGACATTAATAAGTGTACAGATAATGTTGCATCACCTCTATACATTGCTTGTCAGGAAGGACATACTAAAGTAGTTCAGATATTAATAGACAATAAGGCAGACATTAATAAGTGTAGAGATTCTGGAGAATCACCTCTAGCCATTGCTTGTCAGAAAGGACATACTGAAGTAGTTCAGATTTTAATAAAGAATGAGGCAGACATTAATAAGTGTAACTATCATGGAGTATCACCTCTGTCTATTGCTTGTCAGCGAGGACATACAGATATAGTTCAGATATTAATAAAGAATGAGGCAGACGTTAATAAGTGTAACAATATTGGAGTATCTCATCTGTTTTTTGCTTGTCACGAAGGATACTCTAAAATAGTGCAGCTGTTACTTACTAATAAGGCTGATATTAACAAGTGTACATATGCTGGAGAATCCCCTTTGGTCGTTGCTTGTCAGAAAGGACATACTGAAGTAGTTCAGGTATTTATAAAGAATGAGGCAGACATTAATAAGTGTACAGATACTGGCAACTCACCTCTGGCCATTGCTTGTCACGAAGGACACACTAAACTAGTTCAGCTGTTAATAAACAATAAGGCTGATATTAACAATTGTTCATATGCTGGAGCATCCCCTCTGGTCGTTGCTTGTCAGGAAGGACATTCTGAAGTAGTTCAGCTGTTATTGAACAGTAAGGCAGACATTAATAAAAGTACAGATACTGGAGAATCACCTCTGGCCATTGCTTGTAAGGAAGGATATACTGAAGTTATTCAGATGTTAATAAACAATAAGGCAGACATTAATAAGTGTACATATACTGGAGCATCGCTTCTGTCCATTGCTTGTTGGAAAGGACAAATCGACGTCGTTCAGCTATTACTTAACAATAAGGCAGACATTAATAAATGTACATCTGCTGGAGTACCACCTCTGGGCACGGCTTGTCAGAAAGGACATATTGAAATAGTTCGATTGTTAATAAATAATGACGCAGACATCAATCAGTGTAAATATGCTGGAGCATCACCTTTGGTCATTGCTTGTCAGGAAGGACAAACTGATATAGTTCAGATATTAATTAAGAATAAGGCAGATATTAATAAGTGTACAGATACTGGAGCATCACCTCTGTTGATTGCTTGTTGGAAAGGACAAACCGAAGTAGTTCAGATGTTAATTAACAATAAGGCAGACATTAACCAGTGTACACATGCTGGAGCATCTCCTCTGGCCGTTGCTTGTCAGGAAGGACATTCTGAAGTCGTTCAGATGTTATTAAACCACAAGGCAGATACTAATAAGTGTACAGATACTGGAGAATCACCTCTTCACATTGCTTGCGTGCTAGGACATACTAAAATAGTTCAAATGTTGACAAATAATAAGTCAGACTTTAACAAACGTACAAATACAGGATCACAACACATGTACATTGCTTCTAAGGAAGGACACATTGAAGTTGTTCAAATGTTAATGAAAAATCAGGCAGATTATGAAGATTCAACTCTCATGCCGCTCCACATTGCTTGTTTCCGAGGACGAAGTCAAGTAGTTCAGATGTTAATAAAAAAGAAGGCAGATATTAATGAGAGTACATATACTGGTGAAACACCTCTGTTAATTGCTTGTTGGAGAGGACAAACCGAAGTAGTTCAGATGTTAATAAACAATAAAGCTGATATTAACAAGTGTACATATGCTGGAGCATCCCCTCTGGTTGTTGCTTGTCAGGAAGGACATTCTGAAGTCGTTCAGATGTTAATAAACAATAAGGCAGACATTAATAAGTGTACATATAATGGAGAATCACCTCTGATAATTGCTTTTCAGGAAGGAAATATCAAAGTTCTTCAGATGTTGATAAACAATATGGATGACATTAATAAGTGTACTGATAATGGAGAAACACCTCTGTACATGGCTTGTTCGAATGGATATACTGAAGCAGTAAAGATGTTGATCAACAATAATGCAGACATTAATAAGTGTGGAAACACTGCAGCATCACCTCTATTCATTGCATGTGGGAATGGATATATTGAAATAGTTCAGATTTTAATAAACAATAAGGCAGACATTAATAAGTGTATACATACTGGAGCATCACCTCTTTTACTTGCTTGTCTCGGTGGACAGGCTCAAGTAGTTCAGATGTTAATAAATAATAAGGCAGATATTAATAAATGTAAAAATACTGGAGAAACACCTCTACACGCTGCCTGTTTTAAAGGACATACAGAAGTAGTGCAGATGTTATTAAACAGTAATGCAGACATTAATAAGTCAAGATATACTGGAGAATCACCTCTGTACATGGCTTGTTGGGAAGGACATACTGAAATAGTTCAGATGTTAATAAACAATAAGGCAGAAATCAATCAGTGTAAAGATACTGATGAATCACCTCTTTTTATTGCTTGTAGGGTCGGACATACTGAAGTAGTTCAAATGTTAATAAACAATAAGGCAGACATTAACAAGTGTACATATGCTGGAGCATCCCCTCTGGTCGTTGCCTGTAAGGAAGGACATTCTGAAATCGTTCAGATGTTATTAAACCACACGGCAGATACTAATAAGTGTACAGATACGGGAGAATCACCTCTTCATGTTGCTTGCGTTCGCGGACATACTAAAATAGTTCAAATGTTGACAAACAATAAATCAGACTTTAACAAAGGTACAAATACAAGATCAAAACACCTGTACATTGCTTCTAAGGACGGACACATTGAAATTGGTGAAATGTTAATGAACAATCAGGCAGATGATGGATGTTCAACTTTCATGCCTCTCCACATTGCTTGTTTCCGAGGACAAAGTCAAGTAGTTCAGATGTTGATAAAAAAGAAGGCAGATATTAATGAGTGTACATATACTGGTGAAACACCTCTTTTCATTGTTTGTCAGAAAGGACATACTGAAATAGTTCAGATGTTACTAAATAATAATGCAGACTTCAATAAATGTAAATATACTGGAGAATCACCTCTCAGCATTGTTTGTAAGAAAAGATATACTGCCATAGTTCAGCTGTTAATAAACAATAACGTAGATATTAATAAGTGTATAGATTCGGGAGAGTCACCTCTGTATATTGCTTGTCAGAAAGGATTTACTGAGATAGTTCATATGTTGATAAATAATAAGGCAGACATTGACAAGTGTACAGATACTGGAGAATCACCTCTGTATATTGCTTGTCACCAAGGACATACCGAAATAGTTCCGATGCTTATATACAATAAAGCTGACATTAATAAGTGTAATGATAAAGAATTATCACCTCTGTACGTAGCTTGTCAGAAAGGACACACCGAAGTAGTTCAGATGATAGTAAACAATAAGGCAGACATTGACAAGTGTACAGATACTGGAGAATCACCTTTGTATATTGTTTGTCAACAAGGACATACCGAAATAGTTCCAATGCTGATATACAATAAAGCTGACATTAATAAGTGTAATGATAAAGAAGTATCACCTCTTTACGTAGCTTGTCAGAAAGGACACACTAAAGTAGTTCAGATGTTAGTAAACAATAAGGCAGACATTAATAAGTGTAATGATAAAGTAGTGTCACCTCTGCATGTTGCTTGTCATCAAGGATATACTAAAGTAGTTCAGATGTTATTGGACAATAACGCGGATATTAATCAGTGTGCAAATGGTGGAACAACACCTTTGTTCATATCTTGTCAGGACGGACATTCTAAAATAGTTCAGATGTTAGTAAACAGAAAAGCAGACGTTAATAAGTGTAATAATAAAGAAGTATCACCTATGTATGTAGCTTGTCAGAAAGGACACACTGAAGTAGTTCAAATATTAGTAAACAGTAACACAGACGTTAATAAGTGTAATGATGAAGAATTATCACCTCTGCATGTTGCTTGTTATCAAGGATATACTAAAGTAGTTCAGATGTTATTGGACAATAAGGCGGACATTAATCAGTGTACGAATAGTGGAACAACACCACTGTACATTGCTTGTGGAAAAGGATATACTGAAGTAGTCGACATGCTGCTAAATAATAAGGCAAACATGAATAAGGATGAAGAAGTATCACCTTTGCACGTTGCATGTCAAAACGGACATACTGAAGTAGTTGCACTGTTACTGAACAATAACGTAGACTTTAATAAGTGCATGGATACCGGAGAGTCTCCTCTGTACCTTGCTTGTTGGAATGGTTATACGGAAGTAGTTCAAATATTATTAAACAGTAAAGCAGACATTAATAAGTGTACAGGTACGGGTGAATCACCTCTTTGCATTGCTTGTCAGGAAGGACATACTGAGGTAGTTCAACTGTTATTAAACAATAATGTGGACATTAATAAGTGTACAGATACTGGAGAATCTCCAATCTTTATAGCTTGTTCTGAAGGTCATTTTGATATTGTTCAATTGTTATTAAATTATGAAGCAGATTTGAACCTTGAATGGAAAGGTCTAAAACCACTGGATATTGCTAGAGTAAACAATCATACCAAGATAGTCAATATATTACAGCCACAGACCAATTATACAATTATATACAGTCGAACATAGGCAACAAAGACAAACCCTTAAAACTATTATGTTAAACAGTGATGTGAAATAGTTCAAAGAATCAACCTAATGAACATTGATAGAAGAACAAATAGCATCAATATCCGTATGGTATATAAGTATTACTGAGACAGAACAAATATACAATGTGGCTATCATGTTGCATAGTAATACAATTTATAACTCAACTTCCAAACCAGAACCTATACGAAAAGATGAATTACTATCAAAATACTTGTACCTCAAAATGTAAAAATTATGTAATATAAGATCGTGTTGATTATGTTTTGAATAATAGTTGATATTATTTTTGATAAGTTTATCAGTTAAACATGTTAACCCTGATCTTTTTAAAGTTTTCATATACTAAATAGATGTGATGACATTTATAATTTATAATTTATTCAATATATACATCTATAAGAAAGAATTGACAATATACATATCTGCTTCAAATGAGAGTTCATCTGAGCGTGAACCTATTTTTAGCTAACCCGAACCCATTGGAACATTTCAGCTGTTGTATTAACTTGATGTCTTTTGTCATACATTTTGTATTGCAAGTTTCCTTTATACCACCAAAACAGACAAAAATAAGCTGTATTGACATTATTGTATAAGGGTATCTGTACTAAATTTGTGTTTTGATCCTGGAAAAATTGTGCTAACCAATTGCAACCACCATTGATAATAAGAAGAACGAAATGTTCCTATGATGTCACGCAAGTTAGATATAAAACACAAGAACAAACTATTGTAATAGTATTTTTTTATTGAAGACAATTTTGAGGATATTAAATAAAATAAAAGGGCCGTTTCGTTATTTAACGAGAAACCGTTCAACGTATGGTTAAATGTTACAATGATAAAAGTAGGATATGACATGTTCTTTTGTTGGAGTTTAAAATTGTATATATTTTTAGAATAAAACAATGACTAGAAAATATTTTTGTTGACTAGGTTATTGTTGAACAAAAATGACCGCTACACGATTTGCACATTTTTTTTTCTTACAAAACATAGCCTTTAATTTTCCTTTAAGCAAACATATATATCATGTATATATCGGGCGGATTGTTATTTCCGAACCGGTAGAAAAACATTCCTAGACAATAACTGTTTACTGTCTTTATATATCGGCTGTATTTGTGCGAGGCTAAGAAACAGGTGTAATGCGAGCTTGTTTCGAGTCGAATACAAATACATCTAATATTTAACGACATTAAACAGTTATTGTCTTTATCCTGCAAATAATTCTGTACAACCTTTATGCTTTGAATGACAGACAGACTCTCATTTTAAGCTCACGTGGCCCAAAGGGCCAAGCAAGCTTTTCTCATCACTTGGCGTCTGTCGTTCGTCGTCGTCTGTTAACTTTTACAAAAATGTTCTCCTTTGAAACTACTGGGCCAAATTTAACAAAACTTGGCCACAATTATCATTGTTGTATTAAGATGGCCGCCGTGGCTTAAAATAGAACAAAGGGGTAAAATGTAGATTATGGCTTATATCTCTGAAACCAAATCTGACAAGATGAGATTATTAATCAGGTCAAGATATATCTGCTCTGAAAATTTGCAGGTTTTGATTATTATCTTGAATATTATAATCGATAGAGATAAACTGTAAACAGCAATAATGTTCAGCAAAGTAAGACAAATTTAACCAGACTTTGTCACAATCATTAATCAGTTATCTAGTTTAGAAAATGTGTCCGATGAACCCACCTGCCAATCATCATAACCGACATAGCTAAAAATAGAACATAGGGGTAGATGAAGTTTTGCGTATATCTCTGCAACTGAAGCATTAAGAGCAAATTTGACGTACAAATGTTCATCAGGTTAAGAATATTTGTCCTTAAATTTTCAGACGAATCAGACAAACTGTTGTTAGGTTGCTGCCCCTGGATTATTTATCTTACGGAAATTTTGTTGTTTTGGGTTATTATTTTGAATATTATTATAGATAGAGATCATTTGTAAACAGCGATAATGTTCAGCAAAGTACGATATACAAATAATTTAACACGACCTAAATGGTCAATTGACCTCATAAGTAGTTAAATTTATTGCCCCTTAAAGTCAAAATATTTGTACTCTTTTACAAAAGACTTCTCCTGAAACAGCTGAAACAAGTTTAAGCAAACTTGGCCACAAATCAGTCAGGATTCTACTTCGTCAAAATTATCTTCCCATTACGCCAGTTCATTTACACAATCGTAGAAATGGAAGCCATTGTAGGAATGACGCACTACCATTTTTGCTCTCTGAAACTGATAAATTTATCTACATTGCACCATTACGATCCTTATATGTCAGTGAACATATGGTATGGTAAAACTAATTTGTTTAGATCTTCACCATCTCTTTTATTTTAATTGCAACAACAATAGGGAAACAGTGAAACAAAGGATGTGCGATGAGGTATATACAAAAGCATTTTTTTATGACATCAGATAGCCTAACAGTTCATATATACAGTATCTCCATATATTTCACCGGAAATAAGTTGTTTCCTCTTTCCTTTTTCGAAATTCAAATTTTGAAAACGGAATTATTTTTTTTCACCTCAAATTTCATTTCAAGGAAATGAAAATTGAATAAGGAAATAGAAACCGAATAAGGAAATGAGAATCGAGTAAGGAAATAGAAACCGAATAAGGAAATAGAAACCGAAAAAGGAAATAGAAACCAAATAAGGAAATGAAAATCGAAATAGGAAATAGAAACGGAATAAGGAAATAGAAACTGAATAAGGAAATGAAAATCGAAAAAGGAAATAGAAAACGCATAAGGAAATGAATATCGAATTTGGATATGATTATAAGAAACCGAATACGGAAATAAAAATCGAATAAGGAAATAGAAACCCAATAAGGAAATGAAAATAAAATAAGGAAATGAAAACTGAATAAGGAAATGAAATGAGGGAAAAAAAATTTGAGGTGAACAAAAATTTAAGAGAAATTTTTTGGAGGTAAATGTTTTTTGAGGATTTTCTTTTTAAATTTGAATATCGAAAAAGGAAAAATTAAACAACTTGTGTCTGGTATAGATTTCAATACAACAATCAGTTGAAATTTAACTATTGATCACTTCTTACACTCAAACAGATAAATGTCACAAATAATGATAACTGGCTACACAAGATCAGATAGAAGTCAAACATAATGATCGTTTGTTACACTAGATCAGAGAGAGGTCACAAATAATTTTGGGTCTTCAATGCTCTTCAACTTTGTTCTTGTTTGGCTTTAAAACTATATTGTTTTGAGCGTCACTGATGAGTCACATGCAGACGAAACACGTGTCTGACGTATCAAATTATAATCCTGGTATCTTTATATAACCTAACTATAATACCGCTTGCTACATCAGACAAGATAGAGGTCACGGATATCATTCACTAGCTACACTATGCCAGTTTGAGGTCACGAATAATGATCACTTGCTTCACAAGACCACATAGAGGTCACGGATATCATTCACTAGCTACACTAGGCCAGTTTGAGGTCACGAATAATGATCACTTGCTTCACCAGACCAGAAAGACGTCACGATAAACGATCATTTGCTTCACTAGACCACAAATCACGAATTAAATGACTTTCTATATTACAACCAACAGCGGTCACAAATAACGGTCACTTGCTACTCTAGACAACATGGAAATCATTAATAACGACTGTTTGCTACACTAAACCAGACAGAGGTCACGAATCCTGATCATATGCTACACAAAACCAGACAGAGGTGACGAATACTGATCAAATGCTACACTAAACCAGAGAGGTCACGAATCCCAATCATATGCTACACTAAACCAGACAGAGGTCACGAATCCTGAGTATATGCTACACTAAACCAGACAGAGATCACGAATCCTGAGTATATGCTACACTAAACCAGACAGAGATCACGAATCACGATCATATGCTACAGTAAACCAGACAGAGATCACGAATCACGATCATATGCTACACTAAACCAGACAGAGGTCACGAATCCTGAGTATATGCTACACTAAACCAGACAGAGATCACGAATCACGATCATATGCTACAGTAAACCAGACAGAGGTCACGACTCCCGAGCATATGCTTCACTTTCCCAGACAGAGGTCACGAATCACGATCATATGCTACGCTAAACCAGACAGAGATCATGAATCACGATCACTTGCTTCACTAAGCCAGACAGGGGTCACGAATCCCGATCACTTGCTACACTAAACCAGACACAGGTCACGATTCCCGATCATATGTTACACTTAACCAGACAGAGGTCACGAATCCCGATCATATGCTACACTTAACAAGACAGGGGTCACGAATCCCGATAATATGCTACACTAAACCAGAGGGGTCACGAATCCCAATCATATGCTACACTAAACAAGACAGATGTCACAAATCACGATCATATGCTAAACTAAACCAGATATAGGTCAAGAATCCCGATCATATGCTACACTAAATAAAGGCAACAGTAGTATACCACTGTTCAAAACTCATAAATCCATGGACAAAAAACAAAATCGGGGCAACAAACCAAAACTGAGGGAAACGCATTAAATATAAGAGGAGAACAACGACACAACACCGAAACGCAACAGCACACAGAAACGGACCAAGCAACAGACAATACACCACGAGAAAAACAAATATAACATCAAAACCAAATACATGAATATGGGATAGACAAGTACCGTGCCACGTCTTATCTCAAAAATAAGTGAAAACAGAAACGAACAATATTATAACAATGGCCATCTTCCTGACTTGGTACAGGACATTTTTAAAGGGGAATAAAAGTGGTGGGTTGAACCTGGTTTTAAGGCATGCCAAACCTCGCACTTTAATGGCACAGTTAAATATAACATTGAAATGAAAACAAAAAATTACAGGACTACAATACAAATAAAAAGCAGAACATATTAGACAAAGAAAAGCATGATTAATAGATAACAAAAAGCATCAGGTTTAAAATTCAATACGCCAAAAACGCGTCTAGTCCACACGAGACTCACCAGTGACGAAAAAAATACAAAATTGTACAGCACTGAAGATCAAAAGTTGAAAAGGTTTTGCCAAATACGGCATTGTTTGTATGCCCAGGATAAGAACATTCATATTATATAAAACAATTCACACTATTGCAAACAGTAAATTTTAACAAATGAATATGAAAGAGATATACATAATGAAACTGAAGTAAAAACTAATTACAGAAAACTAAACCCGAATACATAACGCCCAGATATACAAGATCGAAAGTGAAAAAAGTACAAAGTTGTACAGCACTGAAGATCAAAAGTTGAAAAGGTTTTGCTAAATACGGCATTGTATTATGCCCGGGATAAGAACACTATTATATAGAAACCAGATAGAGGTCACGAATCACGATCATATGCTACACTAAACCAGACAGGGGTCACAATAACGATCACTTGTTACACTATAACAGACAGAAGTCACGAATACGAATCACTTGTTACACTAGACTAATAGAGAGAGGTCACAAATAATGATGACATGCTACGAAATAAACCTTTGCCAAAACAAAAGTTCAATTTAACGTTCTCGTAGATCTTTTGATCATCTTAAAATATTTAACTTAATTATCGGGGCCAAATATGGCCTTTTCATTAGGACAATTTTAGAAAGCATTTACTTAAAACATTGATATCGAAGAACCGACTACTGAGTTGATGATATTAGAGACAAAGATTACAAGTATCACATAATCTTACCATTTTATAAGATCTATCACAACTAGTTGAAGCATCCACCAGGTCGTCCAATTTTTTAAATATAAAGCTTTATACAAATAGTTTACACCGCTGCCACCAGTAATTAATCTTTATGTTTGCATATTGCAACCTTTGTCACAGGAAAGACAAAAATCATCATTAAAGGGCAGTAACTCCGAATAAAGGTCAAAAGCTAATTTCGAGCCTCTGGCCTATTTGTAGATCTCGCCTTGTTTATCAATTTTGCTATTTAAAGATTCTCTCTATCTATTATAGTTTTCAAGTATCTAGAGGCACTGAAAAGCCTGTGTCGCTCATGTCTGTATGCATCATCAGTAATGGACACTCTCCAACAGTGTGGAAGAGAAGAGGATTCATTACAAAAATGTTTTTTTGGTATATCTTGTATTGTTGGTAATTTTTTTACAATTTTTCTCTGTATTCTTTCGATTTTGTCCAAAACACAAAAAATAACAGTGAAAAGGATTGCCATTGCATATATAAAGCAATCTCTCCGATAATTACATCATTTTTTTTCATTTTTTCTGCACCAAATGTGCATTTGGATGATTAATTTCTCTTCAGGGATGACAGAGGCAAAACAATTTGGAAATCTAATGTTAATTATAAGGATGAAGAGCTAAATACCTTTAAGGACAAAAAAGTAAAGCCAAAGACTTACAAGGAATCACAGCTTTGCATGAGATATGTTCCTTAATTTTAAAAAAAATCAATTTTATAACAGCAATTTTTAATAACACAAAATCCGTATTTCCATGACAATTCGAGGTACTGGTTACTAGGCTGGTGAAACCAACTGGAACTATTCATCCACCGGCAGAGCCATCAACAAAGTGGTAGCAATTTTTCTCCACCATATTCAAATTTCAACAATCAATGTCTCTTTAGTTATGCTTGAGGCCAAACTATTTGAAAATCCTCAAAAAACATGAAAAAACTGACTTTAAAGAAGAGATGACCTTTGAACTGAGAAATACCTAACAAGACAGCTTTCCTTGATAGAAGGTAACCATAATAACAAGTTAAACTGTAATTTAAAGGTCAAGATTGTATCACTAATAGTCAAGTCATGGTATGATACAATCAAGACTCAGAAAGACTATACATGGAGAAAGCCAAACATTTTTGACTGACCAAAGTTTTAGAATACAGCAAATTTATAAATATATTTCATGTATACAGTGTTAATGAAAAGTACTGCTTCATATGTCTAAACAGGTTAATCTTTTTTAATGGTCAAAAAGATCACAAAAAAATTATATGTATTTATAAAAAAAAATAAAGGCACTTCTTCGTTGGTCAGATCCAGTTAACATAGTCAATGGTCAAAACAATCATAATAAATCCACATGTCTGTTGAATCCTAATGGTTGTCCATATGATACTTTTTGTCCTGTCTGAACTTTGAATTCAAAATTTCTTGGAGCTTCAAAAATAAGTACAATTGTTGATCCGAGATTAAATTCTCCAAACATGTCTCCTTTCTGGAATGATTTTCCCATCTCTGTTCCCTCAATTATACAGGCGTCACGGACATTGTTTCTATCTACATGATCTCTGTGGTTCGTTGTAAGCTCCTAGAAAATAATTACATGGAATATTGAAGAATTGAATGTCAGTATTGTGTAAGAATGTTTGTGTGTGATTACATTCTGATGTCAAAACATACTGATAGTTGTTTATTTCTGTGTCATTTGGTCTCTTGTTGAGAGTTGTCTCATTGGCAATTTTACCAAATCTATTTTTTTTTTATATACCGTAATTCATCTTACTGTAAATTTAGTTTTAGCAAAATCTTATAAGATTGAGAAGAAAATTAAATGAGGGAAATAATTTACATTCTAATTACATATTTTTAATCCAGCATATCATGAACATCTTGAAAAATAATATATGTATTGTACCATGATGAACATTTACAATTATTTCAGGAAACTTGACTTCCTGTAAGTAACTGCTTATCTCTTCAAAAGGGCATAATTACTAGATTCTGGTTGCATAAAGATATTTTTTATGTATGGATTATATCTACTTCCAGAAATTAAGAAAATATGGGCCGCCATATTCTGTAGGTGTTTGTCCCAAGTCGGGAGCCTATAATTCAGTGGTTGTCACTTGTTGCTGGTAACATATTTGTTTTTTGTGTCAATAGTTTGTATATAAATACAGCAAGTAGTTTTCTCATTTGAATTGCTTTACACTTTTCATTTCAAACCCTTTTATAACTGTCTATGCGGTATGGGCTAATGCATGCACAAGGTGATGGCTGTACAGTGATAGTTGTTATATCTGTGCCTTTTGATCTATTGTGGAGATTTGTCTTATTGGCAATCATATCCCATATTTTTTTTTAAATCATGTACATGTACTAGTTTCCATCTACAAAATAGATATAGATAATTGTCTCCCCTTTTTGTGATACAGACGGAACAGTGATCATATTTTGTTATGTAGCAAGAAAGCTGCTCAACATGTACAGTATTTGTCATTTGTTCATGTAATTTATACGTGTTTTTCGTTTCTTGTTTTTTTATATAGATTAGACCATTGGTTTTCCTGTTTGAATGGTTTTACACCAGTAATTTTGGAGCCCTTTATAGCTTGTTGTTTGATGTGAGCCAAGGCTCTTTGTTAAAGGCCTTACATTGACCTATAATGGTTTACTTTTTTTTAAATTGTTATTATATCTTCCTATATCTATGAAAGAAATCAACTGAGTTACAGATAACAAAATTAAGACTGCATTTCGAATGATCGCTTAAAAACCGGAACTATTTGAGTTATCTCATATATAATGCAACAGTATTTGACACAGTAAAGGTTTCTGACACAGAATGACTGTACATAGTATATTAGAACTTTAAAGTTTTGAAATTTGACTTAACCTATTATGGTCCAATAGTTCCAAAACATAAATACATCCAAGAACCCCAAGAATCATTTTTGATGAAATGAAACAATATAGGATTAATTTTGAACATCATGAACATATTGTTTACCAATTTGAAAACAAGGCACAAAAAACGTCTAAAAACTTTTAAAAACATGGTAAGAATCAGCATATCAAATGATTAAAGAAGCCCAAGTTTGAATTTTTGATGAAAATCAAACAAACAAACTTTAATTTTTGCTTTTTGGACCTTCATGTGGACCAATTTAAAACTGGGCCCAAAAATTCTAAATCTGAATAAACAGTGAGATTCAGCATATGAAAGAACCACCATATAAATTGTATTTTTGATTAAAAACTTATGACCCTATTGACCTCAATGTGGACAGCAACCCAACACAAATGACCAAAAGAGGGAAACAAACAGTTTTCAACAATAAACAATGTGCCCAACAGGATTGCTCTATCATCTTTGTAGACCTTGCAATGATTTTTGGTTTATAGCTATGGTTTTCAATTCTTTTTACTCCCAACCCATTCAATTTTGCAATGATCTTAGATTTTTTGCCACAGTTATCAGTCCTTTTGTCAACCTATTTTTGTTCCACCTAACAGAAGTTCCAATGGAAACTTTGCTATAAACATTGTCATAATATCTATTCCTGTTGGAACCAATATTATATACCATTTATTCCATGGGAACATTTACTGTAATATTTATTCCTGTGGAAATAAAATTCCAGAACATTTTTTTCCTTTTTGAACTAATATTATGAAGGCAATTCTATTCTGTGACACTTTTAGTCCATAATCATTCTCCAAGCCTTGACCTTAGTTTACATACCTCATCACAGTATATTCTAATAGATCCTACATTAGTTGCTCCAACGGCAGTGTAGCTGAAAAATCCATGTTTCCATGTTCCTGCATAAACAACTCTCTCATTAAAATTAAACAGACCTTCTATCCATCTGGCTATACCTGGACTAACACTTAGTAGATCTCCTAGAAATAATAATAAACATGATAAATATACATGAATGAATTCCATAAATCATGTAAAAGGTTATAAAATGAATTTGAAAGATTTAATGCAGTGGATAGCTGCATCTTACCTTCTATAGATTTAAAGGGATATGATTGGTTAATACATGTAATAGACTACATGTGGTGACTATGTATATTTCATATAGGGTGTCCTAAAAAAAATACATGGTTAGTTACCATATATATAGGGTAAGCAACCAAATGGGGTTTGCATGGAGTAACTTCCCTTTCAAAACAAAAAAATGACATCTGCAAGGTTTAAACAGACAAAGAAGATGATAATAAACAATTGAAATATATTCACAAACATGTTTAACCCCACCTCATTTTTGCGCCTGTCCCAAGTCAGGAGCCTTTGGCCTTTGTTATTATTTTAATTTTATTTTCTTGTGTACAATTTGGAAATTAGTATGGCGTTCATTATCACTGAACTAGTATATATTTGTTTAGGGGCCAGCTGAAGGACACCTCTGGGTGCGTGAATTTCTTGCTACATTGAAGACCTGTTGGTGACCTTCTGCTGTTGTTTTTTATTTGGTCAGGTTGTTGTCTCTTTGACACATTCCCCATTTCCATTCTGAATTTTATTAAACAAATTTAAAGCTAACAAGCTGTTATTGTTGGCATTTGGTTTTTGTATAGACAAATGGAAGAAAGTTCTTAAACATGTTTAAAACTAAATATTGTTCAAAGTCTTTAAAATCACTTTGATAGGCCGATAGTCTAAATACCACATGTGAAGATAGTCGGTAAGATAAGTTCATTACACAATGTGCTTGTGACCTAAATACGATAAATATGTGGTTAGTAAATTCGCTCTCACCCCATATGGAATTAACTGACCCCATATCATGCATATAAATTGTATTAGGTCACTTACACACCATGTAACTAATAATATAGGCTAAAAAAAATAAAAGATTTACATCATATAATGTAAATATACTTCTATTGTTTTGATTCTAGTTCCTTGATGTAAGTTTTTTTTTAATGTTCATGTACTCTGATAGTAATTGGTAAAAGACAATAATGAGGGTCAATATGGGGTCCTTGATTTCTGTATTATTAAAGTTTTACTGTATTTTTCATTATTTTTAAGAATAACACTCAATCAGTAAAATTCTCGTGACAATGATTTGCTATTATATTTTGTTGTAATTTCTTTTCTCTGTACATCTGCATTCTTTGTTATAATTATATAATTTAAATCTTTTGATTTTGTATGTCATTCTTTATTTTGTAAATTCCATCCTCAGAGATGACCAATGATAATCTATATCTTTTTACAGTTTAATGCTGTTATCTGACATTGCTATTCATACCACTTCTCCTTATTTTTGAAACATAATGAAAACAGATGGCATTTCCGATAAAATTGAGTATGGAAATTGGGAATGTGTCATAGAAACAACAACCCAACCAAAGAGCAGATAACAGCAGAAGGCCACCAATGGGTCTTCAACAAAGCAAAAAAATCCTGCACCCTGAGGTATGCTTCAATTAGCTCCTAAACAAAAACGTGTATATAGGTACTATTTTCTTACCTGGAAAATGTCTCCTATAACTTATTTTCCAATCAGAGGCTGAATGAAACCTGTGATAATCTCCAGGGGCTAGATATACAACACAATGGTAAAGTTCATGTCCAGGTTTAAGTTTCAGTTTCTGATGGTATTCCTCATCAGATAAATTATTTACATCGTCAATATCTCCTCTCCAGGTCAAAGGTCCTAGGAATCCTTTTAAAGAATACGTCACACCTTTAACTTGTTCTAATATTCCATTTTTACATATCCCATAATGCAGTATTCTTCCGTCAGCGGGACTTGTCTGAAACAAATAGAAAATAATAAAGAATAATTATATAAAAAATTAAGTAATTTTGTTAACCGTGAAAGTCCTGTACACACTTTCTGTTTTGGCTGTTCGATTTTACCCACATATGATAATATTAGCAATATTATATAATTCAATAATAATTTATTTTTAAATCCCTTTTTTCACCTATATATTTTTTCCAATGTAATTTTATTGCATTCTGAAGAGTACATGAAGCATTAAAACGCCTGGTATTTACATTTGATTTTTTTGTCTACAGACACATACTTGTGAAGTCACCTTGTTTTTGTTGCCATGCAAAGATGTAAAACATCATTTGGCTTATGTAAACTGTAGGTTTGGTTGTTTAAATTGAGAATACCTGGTAGTATAATTATGTTGGGCGTAACACGAAACAGCCAGTTTTGTGTATTTATGCCCTTGTGCTAAAAGTAGACATACTATGATTTTATTGTTTGACAATAATAGATCGTCATATTAGAATCTTTCATTATATAGCGGGACTTGTCTTAAATGTAATTAAAAAGAAAAATATTAACAAATTCATATCAATATGCGAATAAGATATGTGGTATGATCGCAATGAGATAACTATCCACCAAAGACGTATCCTTATATCATTGATATGTCAAGTCAATACACTATTATTATCTATACTAGAACACACCCGTGATATCACGGGTCCGTGACTGAATTAAAGTATATAACTATGCGCAAGCCTTATTTTAGTATTAGTATTGTCATCTGATAAAGTCATGCCGATTATAAGATACACAGTTTTTCTCTGCTTTCAAGTCTTTCTGTTTGAAACCGTCGAACTGAAACAATAATATTAATTATTTGGAAAACAAAAGGTCATGGAATGGAGTATTTTTTAATCAACAGCATTGTCCTATATAAGTTATAAATAAAGTTGAATTCTTTGCTTCGCTGTTTTACGTCATGCCCACTAACAAATTGAAAACTGTACCTATACGCCTTATTTTTAGTCCAGATTTTTAGTATTCGTATTGTTATCTTAGAAAGTCTTACTGATTAAAATACTACAATAGGTAACAATTTGACAATTTAGTAGTGTCAACCCTGTGGTTATGACCCGTGTATATAGCATATTGATCCTGAATACAATGTTTGGTGGTGCGCCTGTCAGATGCGGAACGTACAGATAAGGTAATAGGTAACAGGTGAATATACTATTGGTATCGGTAGCGGACTCGACCCGGAACTTCTTAATTATTGGCAATATTAATTACGTGGAAAACAAAAGGGACTGGAGTGGTGTAATTTTTAATCTACACCTTTGTACTATATTAGTTATATATAAAGTTGAATTCTGTGATTCGTCGTTTTTACGTGATGACAGCTGACAAATTGGACCTCGTAATTTTAGCATTATAGATATATATTGAAAGGATTGATAAGTTTACCTGCACAGATCGTATCTAAATTTCCAGCCTCAGTAAACAACATCACTGTAAAATTTAAGATTTTTGCTTTAATTACCCTTTGAAAGTTTCACAGGTACAGCCAAACTTACAATATTTCCCCTATTTTTTATTTCTTGATTTCTTATTTATACCATATATATATATATGGTTATGTTCTTGTCAGCTTTAGTTTCATGATCTTAACCTTCCATCGGGCAGATAACTCTTCACCGTTTTAATTATTTGCCTTTCACACTGTTTAATGGCCTTGTTGATCAAAGTACTAGTTAAATGAATGACATTCAATCATGTATAAGATCGATGTAAAGTAGGGGAAATTAGACAAGTAGGCTAAAGTGCACATTTCCTGATATACATGAAGTATTCCATTCTGATCTAAATCCAGATTTGTTTAATATTCTTTTTTCTGATAGAAATATCTGTTAAACAAAGTAAACCCCATTGTTAATTTTTACCAGTTTTCTACAATGGTTTAAGAAAAGCGTGTCTGGCGTATATACAAAATTAGTCCTGGTATCTATGATGAGTTTATTTATTAACAAACCCAGATGACTTTATGCTGTAATGAAATCAAATAGTATACCTATCTATGTTTTCTCTCTTAATACACATATTAGTTACATACTTATGTTTAAATCTTATATATAAAACTAAAATCTCAACTTTTTCATGTTTTGTATAGAAAATCAATTAAAGACATATCATATCATATAGCTATCTTGACATATACATATATGTGTCATAATATAAGAACATGAGTAATATATATTCAAGATGTTTTAAATTAATTTATATAGATGGGGGCAGGACACAACCTATGGTGAACTAAAAAGGGGTTTCTTAGGCAATTAAAACTATATATTATTTACTGGTGGAAATCTGAACCATTTCTCGGATATATAATTATTTACCATTTATATTAATATCACAGCTAAAAAATATAAATTGAAAGTTCATTGGCAACACTAAAATGAGCTAACAAGTTTTAAAAAAAAATGCAAGGTAGATAGAGTTTGTTGTGTTGAAGATTTCTACCCTTCATTTGCCCTTTTTACCTTTTCGCTAGTTGCTATAGTTTTCTAGACATTAGTCAGCAAGAGTGCACACATAATCAAATATCTCACCTGCTTTACTGACCATTGATTTTATGTTGAAAGTATAAAAGATAAATGTTTACTACAAGTATTACATAAACTTAACAAATTCCATAACAATGAGGTCAAAGTCAGATATATCATGTCAGGCAGACATATGCACCTTACAATTTTTCCTTACACCAAATATAGTTGACCTAGCTATTGTAATTGGGTACCCATGGTAATTGAAAAAAAAGAACTAAACATAAAAACTTTACATTGACCGATGAACCATGAAAATGAGGTCAAGGTCAGATGAAACCTGCCAGATTGACATGTAACCCTTTCAATCATTCTATATACATGATATACCACCTACATTTGAACAACAACGTATAGTTTATGTACCTAATCATGTAACTTAAATAGCCTTGAACACTGATCCATGAAATGAGGTCAAGGTCAAATGAACCTTGTTTGATGGACATGTAGATGTTGCAAGGATTTAACAATTCAATGATTTAAAACATAGATACTCACTAGGTCATGCTCAGCATTAACAGTTCTCACTCCCGGTTTTAATGTTCTTCGGAAAAATTCACCTAAATTTTTATAGTTTCTTAGATCTGGGTCTGCAGCCTCATTCAATTTACAGTCAAACATCCATACATATAGCCCAATGAGGGGTCTTCTCATAACAACAGGTAATTCTAAATTGTTAATTGTTCCCCATGCTCTAGACATCACTTTTAAAGGCATTTTTCTGTACAGGGTCACCTGAAATAAAAACACATTGCTTGTATCATTGATATTAAATACATAAATAGGATTTAGATTGTCTGCATATCGTCTAAAATCATAACAGAAACAGATTCTAATTGTCTATGGTGGTATTTAATTATTTCAGTTGTCTCTGGTGATATTGATTTCAGTTGTCTCTGGTGATATTTATTTCAGTTGTCTCTGGTGACATTTATTTCAGTTGTCTCTGGTGATATTTATTTCAGTTGTCTCTGGTGATATATATTTCAGTTGTCTCTGGTGGCATTTGTTTCAGTTGTCTCTGGTGACATTTATTACAGTTGTCTCTGGTGATATTTATTTCGGTTGACTCTGGTGATATTTATTTCAGTTGTCTCTGGTGGTATTTATTTCAGTTGTCTCTGATGACATTTATTTCAGTTGTCTCTGGTGATATTTATTTCAGTTGTCTGGTGGCATTTATTTCATTTGTCTCTGGTGATATTCATTTCAGTTGTCTCTGGTGACATTTATTTCAGTTGTCTCTGATGACATTTATTTCAGTTGTCTCTGGTGATATTTATTTCAGTTGTCTGGTGGCATTTATTTCATTTGTCTCTGGTGATATTTATTTCAGTTGTCTGGTGACATTTATTTCATTTGTCTCTGGTGATATTCATTTCAGTTGTCTCTGGTGCTATTCATTTCAGTTGTCTCTGGTGATATTCATTTCAGTTGTCTCTGGTGGCATTTGTTTCAGTTGTCTCTTGTGACATTTATTTCAGTTGTCTCTGGTGATATTTATTTCAGTTGTCTCTGGTGATATTCATTTCAGTTGTCTCTGGTGACATTTATTTCAGTTGTCTCTGGTGACATTTATTTCAGTTGTCTCTGGTGGCATTTATTTCAGTTGTCTCTGGTGATATTTATTTCAGTTGTCTCTGGTGGCATTTGTTTCATTTCTCTCTGGTGATATTTGTTTCAGTTCTGTATGGTGGTATTTTTCAATTGTCTCTGGTGGCATTTGTTTATAATTATTTGTCAATAGTGGCATTTGTTAAAACTATTTCTCGAACATGTCATTTTTTAAAACTTCCATTAAGTATATTATCAAGGTTAAGTAGATTTTTGGTCAGAGGGAAAAATGATTCAAGGAGACTTTGCCTTTATGGTTAAACTAATGTTAAAAGTAGATAAGTATAAGACAGTCCAGTAAGATGTACTTTAATATAAGACTTTTATCATGTTTATATAAGGTTCTGGAGGACACACAATCTAACATGTACTCTTAGTTCTTATCAGATCTGATGACCTTCAGTCCAATTCTCAAAATAAGTTAGATTAACCTAACTGGGTTGCGTTCAAAATCATAGCTGCTATTTAGATTTTTGTCTACTGAAGGAGTAGCCTAAGCCTAGCTGCTATCAATATCTATGTAGCAGCCAGCTAGCTAAACTTTCAATAGTCATAAATCTACTTAGCCCTATGTAGCTGCTATGATATTGAACGCAATCCAGTTAAAGGATACCTTACTTGTCATAAGGAAAGGTATCACACTGTTTAAAACTAGAAAAGATTGTATATTATATTATGGACCATTACCTAAGTCGAAGAGAGTTCTATAACCCTTTTATTATAGACCACTAAGCTTAAGTAGAAGAGAGAGTTATAACCCTCTTATAATGGACCACTCAGCTTAATTCATACAGAATTTGTACTGATTTAATATGGACCACTAGGTTTATTTTGAACAGAATTCAAACCCTTTTACTTTGGACCCCTTAGCTTAAGTAGAACAGAATTCTGACCCTATTCTTATGGACCACTAAGCTCAAGTCAAAGATTATCATGGACTGGTACATAAATTTACAAGCATTCTTACCGTTTTATTATGGACCACTTAAAGCTCAAGTCAACGATTATCTAGAACTACTACAAAAATTTACAAGAATTCTTACCCTATTATTATGGACCACTAAGCTCAAGTCAACGATTATCTAGGACTAATACATAAATTTACAAGAATTCTTACCGTTTTATTCAGTTTTTTCTTATGTCTATAAGCTCTTTTCTTCTTGTGTTTTATAAAATCAGTATACAACATAAGTTCCTTTAATTCTTTGGATGGGATACCCCATCTTAGTCCATAAAACTTTATCTGACGAGGGTCCAGTTTGGATAATGCATACCACAATCGTTTCCTCGAATAATGATAGAGTTTCTTCAAGAGTTTTTTAGACATGGCGTGTCGTCCAGAAATTAACAAAACCAGTAGAATTGTACTATAGAGTGTCACATAGATTTGACTAAAGTCCTCTGATTGTGAGTCATCAGATTTTGTTGTTATTGTCGTTGACATTGTTGTTTATTTTAATTATCACAATTATAGATATGTCTGTTTGTATATAAAAATCCAGATCAGTAATAGCCACAGATGTTCACATCAATAAATATCCTTCACTAGGATTAATTTTCTGCCATGTTACAGACTTACTACCATGTATACAGTATATACTGAGTTTCTGACATGCATACAATCCTGAATTTCTTATAACAGAATACAATCCTAAGAATGTTTAACTAGAACAACTGATAATCATTATATAGGATTAATCATGCTAGTCAGCATGCAAAGAAATTTACAGAACATTATTTTAATATTTATAGATTTTCTGTGTAAGTTGAAAGGTCATTTGAGTTGAAGGGTCATTATAGATGTCAGACCATATGTTTACAATGGATTATGTTCACACTATGTAGAATCACTTTATATTTAAATACCAGTTATTTATTCACTATACTAGCATGATATATGTACATGTCCATTGCTTAAAGTCATTTAAATAGAAAGTCCGATCGTTAAAATTTAATTGATCAATTTCATTCAATATATATACTACTTCCATGGTTTAACATACAGTAATCACAATCAACTAATCAAGTGTTTAAAATAAGTTCTGTATTATCTCAGAGTGTATGATATCATTATAATAATTATAATAATGTCATTAAGTATGCTACATTTATTATGATCAAAGGTTAAGATGCATTATATTGTGGTGTTAATCAGATGTATCCAGTTAAGTGGAGTCACAAGATAATGTCTTTTTCAACTTTCAAATAATGGACCACAATTTGATATATACAGACTATTAACTTTGCTTTTAATATTTGAAATAATATCTAAACTATTAATTTCATCCACTGAAAGTCTACAAAAATGGTACAGAACCTTTGATTTTAAAGATAATTTGAGGTACCGGTAGTTAACAGTTTTTTTTTTTTAAGGTAGCACAATACAAAGATTTTTTTACTTCCAATCTCTAACCTTTGAAATGCTGTAACTTTCTTATGAATGCATAGAAAATAATAAAAGAGGTATATATAGATAGATAAAAGATTAATCTTTTAAATAAATGCAATATTTTTATTATGCAATCATTATGTAATCAATTATTATGTAATTAGTGGCAAAATCTGGGTAAGTTCACTTGAATGAATTTAGCTCTATCACCTCTTTAACTATACAGAAAATTTTAACGGAATCTTAATCAACACATCATGGGCTTCAAAAGGGTGTCTCAGATTGTCTCTATGGTGTTCCATTCTCTCATAAATCTCTAATTAGTGTAAACATCCTAACCACATAAAAGAAGATAATGTTCAATTAGGTAAATTCTATCTGAAATCTGAGACACCCTTTTGTAGATAATGGCCATGCATAGGAACAACATATAATAAAATCAACCCTCTAGGGATACCTATGCAGAAGCTAATTTCATTTGAAAGAGGAAATTTGGTGAAAAATATTTTAGACACAAATAACATTATAATTGGTTACATAATTGTTGCAAAATACTAACATTGCATTTATTTGAAAGCGTAATCTGTTAGCTATCCAAAACTACCAATTTTATAAATTTTCAAGCATTATTAAGAAAGTTACAGCATTTTATAACTTGGGAGTTGGAGTTATAAAATCTTTGTATTGTGCTACCTTAATTTAAGGATTAAACAAAATTATTGAATAATATTGAAGTTGCATAAAATAGTTCAAATAAGTCTATAAATAAGGCAAATAAGTCAGAAGTTCTTCATTATTATGACAAAAATGATCGACATAACATAAATATAAAATGAAATAAATTTAGTGGATCGTGAATATGTCTAAGAGACAAAAACCAGACCAAAGAGTGGAAAACAGCCAAGGCCACTAATACAGTAAGAAAATATAGCACCCAGAGACATGATACAGCTGGCCCCTAAATAAAAGTGTGGACAAGTTCAGTGATAATGGACATCATACTAAACTTTGGTATTTATAAAAGAAACTCAAATTAAAAATCATACAATGCTAAACTTTCATAAATTTACTTTTTTCAAAAAAGCATTGCAATCATTAGGTCATTGTAAGAAGATAAAAGGAAAAAGATAATCCCTTACTAAAATAAAATATCCAAATGTAAAGGCGATCTTCAACTAGTTGTGTCATCCTGAACATGTATGAAATATTTGCCACTGGACGTTCAGCAACTGACAATCAATCAATAAAACTAGATAAGTGTTCAAGACTGAATCATATACTTCATCTTTGAAATTTTAACAAGGATAAAATTTGAACAGACAAAATAATTTGGACAAGTGGTTTTCTCTTTCTGACAGGTATTATGTCATGGCCATTTTCCAAATGAGCAAGTTTAAAAATAAAGTTGAAAACAAAATATTATGCATAAATCACCACTATAAATATTAACTGGCTTTGTATTGAGTTTAAGTATTTAGTCTATGATCCTTACTTAACTCTTTATACACAATGTTATTTCTCAACAAGAATGTGTCCAAAGTACATGGACGCCCCACTCACACTATCCTTTTCCATGTTCCATGGACCATGAAATTGGGTAATTATCTAATTTGGCATTAAAATTAGAAAGATCATATCATAAGCAACAAGTGTACTAAGTTTCAAGTTGATTGTACTTCAGCTTCATCAAAAACTACCTTGACCAAAAACTTTAACCTGAAACTCCCACTTTCATTTTCCATGTTCAGTGGACCGTGAAATTGGGGTCAAAAGTCTAATTTGGCTTAAAAATTAGAAAGATCATCTGATAAGCAACAAGTGTGCTAAGTTTCAAGTTGATTGGACTTCAGCTTCATCAAAAACTACCTTGACCAAAAACTTTAACCTGGATGGACGAACGGAACCACAGACTGACGGACGAACGGAGCCACAGACCAGAAAACATAATGGGGCATAATAAAAATGATGTCCTGTTTAATATTCAAGAAAAATGTGAATTTATGAAGGTATAAACATCTCTTTATGTCTAATCTCTTGGCCTTGAATGGTTATTCATTTATGTATTTAATACTTTAGATATAATATATAGTAAGTGTTATTCACACTCATGCATGCCATCTGTTACACAATACCATAATGAAGTCAAATTTACACAGGAAATAATGTCTGGGTTAAACACACATTATTTAAAAGATAAAAACATATCTAAACATTTTAAAATTTTTATTATTGACTATTATTATTTTATCAACTTTCATCAGAGATAATCAGAGTCATATATACTATTAAACTTAGAGATGTATATTGACATGCTTAATACATGATGAATACTAAAGCAACACCAAGAAAAACCTACGAAAGTACTGGTAATATTTGTTTCAGGAAAGTGTGACAAAGCACTCACAAGAAAATGTAAAATAAGAAAGAAAAAATCCCCTGCAAAAAAACCAAACAGTCAAAAAGAGGAAGAAAATTGGTAAATGTAGATTGTGTGAAAGAGATTTGAAAAAATTATTAATGGGGTATGTGTCCAGAAGACAAAGATGATACCCCCCCTTTTTTTGCAGTAAAATGACACTACCCAAATCTGTACTTGATCTGAGTTTTGTGGTCATAAGCATTGTATATAATATTCATAACATTCGGTTGCGGCAAACTTAAGTTGGAGAACAGAAAATATTCAGAAATTTTACATTTGTAAAGGGGCAATTAACTCTAGAATTGTAAAAATGATGCCACTTTATACACAATGCTTATACATGTATCAACACCAAAGCACAGATCAAGTTCTAGAGTTAGGCCCTTACAATTGGAACCAGATGCTTCGCAGGGCGCAGCTTTATACTACCGCAGAGGTTGAACCCTGAACGGTTGGGGCAAGTATGGACACAACATTCAAGCTGGATTCAGCTCTAAACTTGGATTGTGATTAAATAGTTGACACAGCATAGGTTTTTGACACAGAATGAATGTTTTCTTTTTATTTATGAAATCTGAAATGAGAAAAATTGAACCCCCCCCCCTCCCCCCCATTTTTTTTTCACATCCCCCTTTCCTTTATTCCAAAACTGATCTCAAATCAAATTTCTTATGGGGTTTACAACAATAACAACTCATTTAAATACATCATAAAATATTAAAATGTAAAAAAGTGCTTGTTATCACTGAATGGTAAAGATTGGTTTAATTTATCAGTTGGTAGTAAAAGTGAATATACATTGTATATTGTATAAAACAATGATTTAAGTTGATTCAACTACTATTCTGGACAAAGAAAGATAACTCCAATTGAAAATTTCTTGCTATTGTGCAATATTGTGCAATTAGATATTTCTTGCTAATTGCGCAATACTGTGCAATTGAAAATACTTGCTATTGCACAATATTGTGCAATTGAAGATTTCTTGCTATTGCGCAATATTAACTGTGCAATTGAAAATTTCTTGCTATTGCACAATACTGTGCAATTGAAGATTTCTTGCTATTGCTGAATACTGTGCAATTGAAAATTTCTTGCTATTGCACAATACTTAATATAATAATTTAGGATCCTGATTTGGATCAACTTGAAAACTGGGCCCATAATCAAAAATAAGTACATGTTTAGATTCAGCATATCAAAGAAGCCCAAGAATTCAATTTTTTGTTAAAATCAAACTTAGTTTAATTTTGGACCCTTTGGACTTTAAAGTAGACCAATTTGAAAATGGGACCAAAAAATAAGAATCTACATACACAGTTAGATTTGGCATATCAAAGAAACCTGATTATTCAATTTTTTTATGAAATCAAACAAAGTTTAATTTTGGACCCCAATTTGGACCAACTTGAAAACTGGGCCAATAATAAAAAATCTAAGTACATTTTTAAATTCAGCATATCAAAGAACCCCAAGGATTCAACTTTTGTTAAAATCAAACTAAGTTTAATTTTGGACCCTTTGGACCTTATGTAGACCAATTTGAAAACGGGACCAAAAATTAAGAATCTACATACACATTTAGATTCGGCATATCAAAGAACCCCAATTATTCAATTTTTGATGAAATCAAACAAAATTTAATTTTGGACCCTTTGGGCCCCTTATTCCTAAATTATTGGGACCAAAACTTCCAAAATAAATTCCAACCTTCCTTTTGTGTTCATAAACCTTGTGTTTAAATTTAATTGATTTCTATTTACTTATACTAAAGTTATTGTGCGAAAACCAAGAATAATGCTTATTTGGACCCTTTTTTGGCCCCTAATTCCTAAACAGTTGGAACCAAAACTCCCAAAATCAATCCCATCCTTCCTTTTGTGGTCATAAACATTGTGTCAAAATTTCATAGATTTCTATTTACTTAAACTAAAGTTATAGTGCAAAAACCAAAAGTATTCGGACGACGACAACAACGACGACGCTGATGCCAACCAACGTGTTTCAATTTTTGCGGTCGTATAAAAATTGTCAAACTTTTCCATTCCATTCTCAATCTTGTAGGCATGATTTGTTTAGTATATCTACATATGACCTATAGTTGTTAACTTGACGTTTGACCTCTGGCAGAGTCTAGTTATCTCATTGGCAATCAGATCCACTTATTTCTATGTTAATTGTGTAGGTGGGAAATCAATCAAATCATGCAAAGTTATAAACCAAGGAAACAGAAACATTAACTTTGTTATGTGTCAAGCTTTGAAATATTATGAATCTCCAACTTTTGTAACCATGACGTATGTGTTTCTTAAAAAGAAATACTAAAGAAAGTTCCAAAACCAACAAAGTACACATTCAAAAGATCATTCTTTGAATAGAAACATCAAATTCAAAGTAGTAATTTAATGCGACATCAAAAATAAAATATAAAACCCTTGATCCCAAACACTCCATATTTTTGACAGTGTGAACAAAAGATAAATTAATTGAAAGTAACCTTAAAATTTCCCTATCATCAAAAAATAAAAAGAGACAGTTGATTGGAAGTATAAAAAAAATTATCATTGTTTACTGTGCATTTAAAGAGACACAACAGTTGTAAATAAATGGGTGAAAAGAACGGGTGGATCAAGCCATTTTAAAAAGGGGGGAGGGTTCCCAACCCAGGATAAAGGGTGGTTCCAACAATATTTCCCCATTCAAATGCATTGACCATCCCCCAAAAAATAGGGGGGGGGGGGGGGTTCCAACTCCCTCTGGATCCGCCATTGAAAGAATGCTTTATACAGATGACATATTGATGTTCTGCCTAAAATAGACCTCCTTAATTCAAAGTAAAAATTTAATAGATCAATTAACTAATCTGACAATTTGTTTTACTTTAAACAATCTAAATGCAAAATGGTATGAACAGGGCAAGTTTTCAAAGATAGACTTTAAATAGGGTGTGTTGTAAGAGTTACATATTATTATGGGAGGGAGTGTTTCAGTTTTCATAATAACACAGAAGTTTTGGGTACACTCAATAGTCTATTTTTATGTGTATTTAAGAGGAAAAGATACATATTTATAATTATTAATCATGAAACTTAAAACCTCAAGTGAGGAAAACAATGCATTTTACATATTGTTTTGCCTATGTCCTCCTTTTTAAATTTCTATATACATTTTTCTATTTCTGGTTGATATAAAAACTTTTACATATATAAACAACCTTCACCATCTAATGGAATTATTTAAGTTCCTTGCTTATAACATAACATTATCTACTAGGTATTAAATTCAATTATCAAACAA
Organism: Mytilus galloprovincialis; assembly: GCF_965363235.1. Taxonomy (NCBI): domain Eukaryota; kingdom Metazoa; phylum Mollusca; class Bivalvia; order Mytilida; family Mytilidae; genus Mytilus; species Mytilus galloprovincialis. The sequence continues at coordinate 72,046,453 of NC_134842.1, read as the reverse complement.
TTCCATTACTTCATTCATGTGGAAGGGAAACCTTGACCCCATTATAAGACAGATTTTATCCTGACAATATAATTTTCCAATCATTTATCATGTTTATACATTGTATTACAGACAGCTGTGACAAAGTTGTCTTTCTTAGCATACCTGTATTTAAAGTCTGTAGTAGCGGATCCAGGGTTTGGGAGTTCCTTGGGTTGGAACACCCCCTTTTTTGTATGTTCAAGGCATTTAAAGGAGACATATGGTTGGACCCCTCCATTATCCTGGGTTTGGACCACCTTCCCTTATCCTTGGTTGGGACCCCCCTTTTCAAAATGGTCTGGACATTTTATAGCAATACAAACTTTCACTGAACATCTCATGTCTTTTAAAATTGGCATTAAATTCCCTGAGCCTTTGTTCAGGTGGCATGTAAATACCTGAGCCTTCGTTACAGTAGCATGTAATACACTGAGCTTTTGTTTAGATGGCATGAAATACCATGAGCAAGCTGTTGTTTAGGGTGAATGAAATACCATGAGCCAGCCACTCATCCTGGTCCTTTGTTAAATAAGCAAAAATAGACTGAACTTTTTTAGGTTGCATGAAATACCATGAGCCTTAATTGTAAACAGTTATGGAGCTTATTGAGTTCTGATTAATTTCTACCTGTTTATTTATAATAAACATTTAAAATAAAGTGACATTTCTTAGCCCACCTTTGTTCAAGACAAGCAATTAAAATAAAGTGACATTACTTACCGTAGAATTGTTGGCAATTTTTGGTTGGTCGACTGGTTGGAATTGGCAGTAGATGTAATAAGATATTCCACCAAATGTAGCTGTTCCTATGGTAATCCATCTCAATTTAACCTTTGATTTTGACCTTTGAACTGTATGAACTTCTGACCGAGAAATCAGCAATGATTGTTGAATTTTACATTTTAAACAACTTTTTATTACACCAGGACCAAACCTACAAAAAAGAAGAAAAGAATGACCAAATCCTAAATAAATACAATGAAAAGTTGATACTGCAAATAAATGCAACCATGCAACCATGTAACCATGCAACCACACATTTATAGAGAGAGAAAAAAAACCTGTCAGAAACAAGTGTTTCATAATCATGACAAATTGATTATTGTCTCTGACCAGTAAGGATGCTATATTAACTGTAACTCTATTATAAATTGAAGATGAACTTCATGTCATTTTTATATGCCAATTATAGACAGATCACATGATACATGAAGCTATACATTTTAATGAAGGTTGTAACCTACTATCAGATAGTGAAAAATTACTTTTTTTTATTTATAAGGATAACGTTGCTACAGTAGTTGCCAAAACCTGCAAAAACATTTTTTTATTTATAAGGAGAACGTTGCTACAGTAGTTGCCAAAACCTGCAAAAACATTTTATTGTATATGTGTAGACCGTAGGTGGTTGAGTGGACTAGTACATCAAATACATTGCAAGGCGATTTGGAGCCACAATATCTTAGTAGCATGAGTTTGAAACCCAGCCAGGGAAGCAAAAATATACAGATTTAATATTGTCATATTGTTGGGCTGATATTTAGATGAATTATATATATATACAGTCTGCACCAAAAACTTTTTCAACTACTAGTCCGAAGACCAATATTCTGAAATTTTCTTATTAGTCCAAACAAAGTTTTGCAAAAGCTTACTAGTCTGAATAAAACTTTACTAGTCTGGGGCATCGGACTAGTGGCTAACCGTGCAGACTGTATATAATGTGTGTTCAGCCTTGTATCAACATCACTGTTGATCTGATGGATAAAATCTGTCGTAGAGTTGTCACTGGTTCAGACGTATTTAGGCGTTATACAAAACAACACTTATCATTGCTAATAACAAAGAGAAAGGAAACGTGAAATGTAATGTACAGTGTATCTGTCACCAAGGTCCACTCGAGAGCACTGTTAGATAAGGGGGAGCTAACTCGTATGTGCTGGAACCAAGGGACAGGGGGTCAGTCTATCGCTAGACTTAATGTTCTGATAGGCATAGCTAAAACGCAAGGAAAGTTTTCATAATTTAATTAACGATAACGATTTAAATGAATGACAACAAATCAATCAATAAACAATGCCAAATAATAATAATCTAATTAAAGTACAAAGTATCAATTCAAAATAACAAATCCAAAGTAAAACTATTTCTCTTTAAAATGTAAAATATAAAATAAATGCCAAAATTACTAAATCATAAAATGTACTTAATCTCAATTTCAGAATGTAAAAGTCTCAAAATAAAAGTTTCTCAAAAGTATAATTTTCTAAAGTTAAATTATGAGTCAGAGATAAATTTTGTCTCACACTACACAGTCAACTGGTAGACTGGTAGACAGTCTTATAGGTCCAGTATAATGACATGAGTAGTGTGAGGTTACGCTTCCGAAACACTGACTATATTTAAATATTTACTAAAAATAAAAGGTGAGTCAAAAATACATTTTTGTCTAAACCCTACAAAGTCAACTGGGAGACTGATCGACAGTCCTACAGACCCAGTACAATAGACTTTAGTAGTGAAAGGTTAGGTTTCTGAAAGGTGACTGATTTTCCTAAATTTCACAACGCTATTTATATTAAAACCAAATATAAATCAATATGACTCGACATGTAAATATTACTCTCATTAACAAAAAATAGACATTAATTAACAAAGCCTAATCCTATAATGTTTTGATAAAAACTTTGATAAAAACATAAACTTTTCAAGTGACATATGCTAATTACAATTAATATTTCAAAATAAGGTGCTTTGAGCTAACTGTGACATTTCGAGTACTAATGCAACAGTATAGGTAAAATTAAATAAACAAATTAATTAAACTTTTACTAAATACAAACATAAATTATTTTTTCTTAAAATAAAACATATTTTTTATCCAAAATAACACTAATACAAATATAAGCCAAATAACACACCATGACATATCTATAAATATTTCAGCATAGGCGGATCCAGGGGGGGGGCCCTGGGGGGCCCGGGCCCCCCCTTTCGTGGGAAAAATTTGGTAGATTATATAGGGAATCATTGAAGCATGACTGGAGCGGGCCCCCCCTTAGGTCAGTCAGCGGGCCCCCACTTAGGAAAAGTTCTGGATCCGCCACTGTTCAGATAACTGATCTATCCTTCATCAGTATGATTATGATGTAAAATGAATCACATAAATCTATTCTGATTAAACTATAACAATGTTGAAATTTATACAATAAAACAGTTGAAACATGATATGATTTATTTTTATACATCATGAGGGATATCAATTATATATCAAAATATTTACCAGTTGTATAAAGAGGAATAACTCTAGTTTTATTTGTCTGGTAAAAAATCACTGAATCCACAATGCGAATGGTAACAAACATATATGGTACACACTATACTTATATACATGTATAACAATAAATATATCAAACACAATTTATAATTGCAGATCGCCCACAAGACTAGAAGGACACCGTATTTTATTATAATCTATCATAACAAACATAATATTTTTCAATAATATATATATATATACATATATTAAAACAATGCTTTCAATACAAAATGAAAACATTGACTCCATCATAAACGAACCCGCCGGCCAGGAAAAACCAACAACCAAGTTACCTTAGTCGATATGGAAACCTGTGTCCAAACCCAAATGCTCGGAAGATCGTCTCGAGAGGTGTACTTGGACAATACTGAAAGTTAGCTTATGTTTACATAAACAAAATATCATCAAAATGTGTAATAGCAAACAAAAATACCAATATATAGTACAAAAAACAAGAAAAAATCAAACAATAATGAACCAACATTAAATCTGAACTTGACCAGTTCGAAGTTGGCGAGAGAATGGTCTGATAGGTAAATTAACCCGCCAAAAAATGACCATTCACGTGATACTACAATTAATATCATGTGTCCATACATATATTGAAAGAACCGTTAGTACAATAATTTTCCTCTATTCTTCGAAACGCGGAAAATTATAATTATTAACCATGCATACATTGTATAAGCCATGTGTAGATGCCTTCCTTGAATTTTATCAGAATCCAATATCAAATACAAATTCAGATACAAATGTACTTTTAAAGTAACAAAGTACAAAATATTTTATTCTGTTTTGCTGTTATCATCATGATCATGGTTATGTACATTTTGAAAAATCAATTAAGTAGTAAAGAATACTTTCCCTTCAACCTATACTAGTATAACATGTATTATCAGTGGCGTAGCTTCCATTGAGGCAATGAGGCAACTGCCTCACTAGTTTTTTTGGGCAAAAAAAAAAAAAATATGAAATATTTTCATGTACTTGACACTTAGTTTTATTTCAAATAAGAAAATACTAGATCATCGTCTTTTTCTGTGAAGATTTTTTACGGAAACATACATTGTCGCCCGTCATTGGTATTATAAATTTGTAAAAAGTTGTTGACGATCCAAAATTGGAAATCATGGACAAATATCTTATTAAAAAAAGAAAGACAGTCACTGCAGAATCCACGGATAATATGGATCCGGGTAAATTAATATATAATAGTTCTTTAGTATCATGACAGCATTATATCCGATTTATTGTGTATAGATCGTAGATCTTTAAATTGTGTATGACACAGGCGCGGATTGAGATGGAAGAAAAAATGGGGTAGGGTCGGACCCGGCATACGCCCCCTAAACATGCACTTTTCTCTTTTTTTAGCATATACTTGTCATTGTTTCGCCCCCCTAGTATTTAAACCTGAATCCACCCCTGTGACATACTAATGTGTGTTCCCAATAAAAAAAAAGAGAAAGTCCGCGGTTGGAGACATATCGGTAGAAATATTTACACCCCCTTTTTGTTTTTAAAGTCGGTAACTACATGTACAAATAACATAAGCTCTGTAGGGCTATTTTAAACCGACACACAAACATGAGACAAATATACAAACAGTACAATATTAAAAATTAATAACATGTATGTCTGTCTGTCCGTCCTTTATAACACTTTGATAGGCAATATTTCATTTTCTTACGGAAAGACGGTCGTATCAGACGTTCATGATGAGCAACAAAAAAACTGTCAACGATTAACTTGCATGAACTTATTTTACAATCTGACTTTTTTTTTGCAGTTATATTCAAAACCCATGAAGAAGCTTCATGTAGCGACTCTCAAGATTCTGAAACAAACCCAAATACAAAAACACAAACACAGTCTCTTGATCCAGTTGGTTTTATAGGAAAATCTTTAAATGATACACTTAAAAGTACAATTCTTGGTTCAAAATGGACACTAGAAAAAGGAAAATTTTCATTTGCTCTTACACACGGTAGAAGATATAATGTAGCCTGGGAAGATAAATTCAATTGGCTAAGGTATTCTCCTTCTACAGATTCTGCTTTCTGTGCTCCCTGCATAGCGTTTGGTGAATGTAAGTCTTCTGGTGGCTTAGTAATTTAATTATTCAGACAAATTTTCCTCGTCTGGAATGAAAGACTGGAAAAATGCTGTCGGGGCTAAAAGAGGAACTTTTTTGATACATCAAGAATCTAGTGGCCACAAGGACGCTTTGCTCAAATCGTCGAACTTTCTACAAATCATTGAGGGAGGGGAAAAAAACATCAAGTGTAGTATTTCTAAGGCTTACGAAGATAATATTAAGAAAAATCAACAGATAATTCTCAATATTATCGACGTTATCGTAGTCATGGGTCAACGTAACATACCACTTCGAGGTCATAATTGGGATAAAGACGCTAAACGTGAAGATGGGAATTTTGATTTTTTCGTCCATTGGAAAGCCGAAGACAAACCTGTCCTAAAACAACATTTAGCTACAGCAGCATACAACGCAAAATATTTGAGTCCCGACATTCAGAATGAAATTATTGCAATCGCTGGAGATGAGGTGTTAGAAGTCATTCTGTCAAGAGCTAGATGTGCCAAGTGGTTTTCTATTATGGCAGATGAATGTACAGACGTGGCAAACCTAGAGCAAATGGCAGTCTGCATTAGATTTGTTGATGTGAAAAGTATTGTGAATGAAGATTTCATTGGATTTGTCCCTCTAGATAAGGTAGATGCAGCATCCATATCAACAGCCTTGCTTAAGATAATGGAGGATTGTAAATTAGATTTGCGAAATTTGCGGGGTCAGGGATATGACGGAGCAAGCGTGATGTCTGGGTTAAAATCTGGTGTAAGTGCCCGAATTAAAGAACTACAACCCCGTGCAGAATACCATCATTGTAGAGCACATGCGTTAAATTTGGTTATTTCGTCATCATGTAGAAGTGTTGATATGATAAGAACCGTATTTGATGATGTTAATCAATTAACGTGGTTCCTTGGTGGCAGTCCAAAGAGAACAGCAATTCTTAAGCGACACTTGCCCGATGCAAAACAAGTTGATTATTTAGTAGGGGATACCGATGACGAAAAAGTTGAGAGTAACATCAATATTGCAAATGCCTTTTCCAAGAGTTTGCTTCCGAAATTGTGTGAAACAAGATGGTCTGCTAGAGTTGACACACTGTCCGTTATTTTGGCTAAATGCAAGGCAGTTCTTGCATCTCTTGAAGATGTAAGAAAGGAGAGTACGGCAACCGAAGCTCGCACAAAAGCCACTGCATTTATACATATGATGGAGAAGAGCACTTTTGTTGTTGCAATAGTAATTGCCCATCATATTTTAAGTTATACAAAGCCCTTAAGTCTTGCATTGCAGAATGCAAAATGTGATGTGTTCAAGGCCTTCACAGATGCTCAGACATGTAAAAAGGTTGTTGCTGCTCAAAGGTCGGACGAAGTGTTCAACAGATGTATATGGATGAAAGCAGCTGCGATCGCCGAGAGCATAGACATCGAGCTCGGTAAACCAAGAACAGTTGGGCGAATGCGTCATCGGGCTAATGCTGCATTTTCCGACGATTCGGTACACGGCTATTATAGAGTGAACGCATACTTTCCGTTTGTCGATCACTGTTTGAATGAGTTGAATGAACGATTTCCTGAACAAACACGCCCATCTTTCTTGGCGTTTCAGTTGCTGCCATGTCGCCTTCAGAACATAACTGAGGAGGAAATTGCCGATATCCAAGTCAGATATGAGGAGGATATGCCAGACTCTCCAGGGTTTGTTAGAGAACTTGAACGGTGGAAAATGTTCTGTTCCGGACTCCAAAACAGAGATAAAGATACTGGTAATCAGTCTTTGGAAACGGCAATTCAACTTGCAGACCCCAATTATTATCCCAATGTGCATGCAGTATTTAGAGTGCTGCTCACAATGCCTGTAGGATCCGTGCCCTGTGAGAGGTCTTTCTCTGCGATGAGACGATTAAAACATTGGAGCAGATCTACGATGACCAAAGACCGACTTTCTGGACTGGCTAGTCTCTTCATACATAGAGATATCACCGTTTGTAGAGCGAAGATTATGAGAAAATTTGATGAAACCAAAAAACGTCGCCTTGGACCATTACATTTCTAACATTAATGATAATTTGATAACTACATGTACTTGTACACAGGTGTTAACTTATTAAAATTGCAAAAAATAGTACACTGTCATATTATTTACATGTGAAAAGAGAATCCCATACAATGCATAAGAGGTATACTTTCGAGACGAATACACTATTTATTTAATATTTAGTACTTGTCATCCCAAAAGACAGTGTTGTATCAAGACTAACTTTCCTCATATAGATATGTTGCGATATGGCGATATGGCATTAGGTTGTGATTACAAATCATACATTTAAATCCAGGAAAACGCGTTTCAGGCCCTCAAACACCCCTAAAAAAAAATTTGCCTCGCACCGCTCGGCTCAATTGCCTCACTATATATAAGACCCAAGCTACGCCCCTGATTATATGACCAAAACATGTCCATTAATTTTGTTATATTCCAGGACTTATATCTCCTTTATTATTAAAGTAATGCATGTATAGTGGGCTCCTCATTAGGAAAGTTGTTTAAAATACAACATGTACAATGAGTATTTTTCCCTTTTGAGTTAAAAAAAATTCTGTTGTTTTAAAACCAAAAATGTAAATGTTTAGTGTTTATTCATTAAAATGTAGACTCTAAAATAAGTTTGAGAGAATAGTCATAGACACAATGGGGCAAAATCATCTTATTTAAGGGAGGGGGGTAGAAAAAAAGGTAAATTTTAAACGAAAATTATATTTATGGTACTTGGCGAAAAATATATTGTCTTTAATGTGGGTATTCTTATGCGTTTACTTTTCTGTATTGGCTAGAGGTATAGGGGAGGGTTGAGATCTCCCCTATAAAGAAAAATATATTGTCTTTAATGTGTGTATTGTAACTATTGTTATGGGTATTGTTATGCCTATTGTTATGCATTTACTTTTCTACATTGGCTTGAGGTATAGGGGAGGGTTGAGATCTCACAAACATGTTTAACCCCGCCACATTTTTAGGCCTGTCCCAAGCCTCTGGCCTTTGTTAGTCTTGTATTATTTTAACTTTTAGTTTCTTGTGTACAATTTGGAGTTTAGTATAGCGTTCATTATCACTGAACTAGTATATATTTGTTTAGGGGCCATCTAAAGGACCCCTAGATCTGGGTGCGGCAATTTCTTGTTGCATTGAAGACCTGTTGGTGACTTTCTGCTGTTGTCTGCTCTATGGTCGGGTTGTTGTCTCTTTGGCACATTCCCCATTTCCATTCTCAATTTTATTGTTTTGGCGAAAGAGGTGGCGAAAAAAATAATTGACCCAGCAGTCTGCACGGTTAGCCACTAGTCTGATGCCCCAGACTAGTAAAATTTCATTCGGACTAGTAAGTTTCTGTAAAACTTTGGTTGGACCATTAGGAAAAATGTCAGAATATTGGTCTTCAGACTAGTAGTTGAAAAAGTTTTTGGTGCAGACTGCCCAGGGGAAACCCTGATGATATACATGATTAATCCCATTTTAGTCTGTTAGCTCAAATAGCTCATTCACACCATACACTGATACAAGTTTGCCTCCTAGTTTCATTCACACCCTCAATGGTGGATCCAACACTTTTCATAAGGGGAGCCTGCTGACTGACCTAAGGGGGGACCGCTCAAGTCATGATTCAGTGATTCTCTAAATTATCAACCAAATTTTTCCTATGAAAAAGGAGGGCCGAGCCCCCCTGGATCTGCCTATGACCCTAGTACTTTCCACAACCACATAATAAGAAAAATTTTAATTTGATTCAGCATGGTTCAAATATACAAACATAATTGCTCTTGAGAGATTTTTACCGATAATAATGCATGTAATAAACATACTCTGTTTTTGTAAATTTGTCATTTTATACATGTTTCTGTAATTGTGACTAGTTGAGAGAAGCTGCTGTCTTTCTTTTACAAGTCTTAGAGATGAATGGCTTATAATTTGTTCTTTGATCATCTGACAATATCAGACATGTCAGAGGCAGATTTAGAGGGGTTTTCAGCCCCCCTCCTTTTCTGGGAATGATTTGGTTGATTATATCATGGAATCACTGAAGCAGAACTGGCGGGGGGCCACTGTTTTAGAATGTCACTTGATTGTTAAATGATAAAAAAACTTATTTAATATTTATTGTGTCATGTGTGTGTAGCAATAGAGTAGTTCAAGAATAAATAAAACAAATATTCAAAACATACTTTTAAATAGTATGCATACAGACCCAGGGTGTGACATGTCGGTGCAAACGTGAAAAGTGGAGGGTGTCACCGTGAATTAATGGGAGCGAACGTGATACATGGAAAGTCGACCTTTCCATAGAAACAAGTGCGTGTGGACTGTGACTGCATTGCTAAAAGTGGAGGGAAATCAGTTCTGTACCTGTTAACTAATGTAGCGCTTACTTAAACTAGATTGTTATTTGTTCTTACCTGATCTTATTTAACAAGTGGTTCATTTGTTAATTGTGTATTTCTTTCTCATTAATTATGTCATATGTTATGGAGTGGCGTCACATAGAAGTGGGAATAGAAACCGGTGATACTGGGTTATTTTTGTCTTCTTGAAATTATTCCTCCCTCCTAGGAGTACCCACATAAATATTTAATTTGAGTCAGTGAATATAAGAAAGATTAGAATGAAACTTGAATGTCAGTGACACACTGACAAGTTAAATGTGAACATAGAAATTAGTTTATGGGTCCAAACAAGTAAGTGTATGGATATCTGTGAAATTGTACCACAAGATTCCATATCACGAATGCAATGCTGGGATTGAGGAACCGGCCCACGTTCAATATTTATTTGGGGGGGGGGGGGGTAGAGAGAGACCGGTGGAATTCATATTTCTCCCTTAAAAAAAATCTTGTCCTACCCTCTGAAAATACCAAAAAAAAGTGTCGACCTGTCCTATATGAAATATCGACTAAAAAAGAATACGTCCTATCTAATTTATAAATACATTAATCAGACTTTAACTTCATTTTATCAGATTCAAATAGATTAAATGCAGTAGTCTTTGAATTTGTCTGGAAATTTAACTAATCTCCGCCTTGAAGAAGGCAAATAAGATTCCTGTTCAATTTCTCTTTCACTTTCTTTCACGAAAGTACTACACTACAATAGACTATTACTTTATTGATAATTTGTATTATCTTTTTTTAATATATTTTTTTGTCTGTCTTTTGACATTGTTTTTTTTAATTTTCTAGTTAGAATGTTTAATTTTTTACTTAAATAGTTTTCCTTATTTTAAAAGATGTATATATTCTATTTATTCCTACCTTTATATATACAATGATTTGCATTTGGTTAATTTGGACCACACTGATGGCAGCATATCATATCACTTTAAATAGAATGATGAGTTTTATAATTTTGGTTTGTTATTTATTTCTTATGTATATATGTGTATTGTTTTCAACCTTTTCAAACTCATTTCATGATATAAATTAATCATGATTTTAATGTCTCGACTTGAAATTGTATTTCCATTATTGTTACTATTTTGTTTCTCTATTAATCTTGTTTATTTTGTTGTATTTTTGTATAATTTGTATAGCCCATTTTCTCTATTCATACATATGCCATAAAAATATTGTTGTCCTATCAGTGCTGAAGACTAAATAAGTAGAAGTCCTATAAAAAATTAAGTTAAAATAAATTAAAAAAAAAATAAAAACAATCCTACTACGTTTTGCACCGGTCCCCCAATAAATATTGACCGGTCCCTGAGTTTGGGGTAACTGCCCCAAACGTTTGGATTATAGTTGGAAGGGGGGGGGGGGGAGACAAGCCTTTTTTCTCTCCAGAAAATCACTTGTGTTCCAGTTTATGTATATCTTTTAAATTCTACATTTTTCCTGAAAAGAAAATAATCTTCAAAAAAAAAAAACTGAGTTTCAAAAGGTTTTGTTTTGTTTTGGTTTATTTAATGATTTTTTTTTTGGGGGGGGGGTGGGGGGGGGGGGGGGGGTTGACATAAAAATAATAAAGTTATAATAAGGAAGGAAGGGAAAAATACTATGGACGTCAAGTTGGTTACCTATTCCCTATTCCCTATTCGTTACCTATTCCCTATTCCCTATTCGTTACCTATTCGTTACCTATTCCCTATTCCCTATTCGTTACCTATTCGTTACCTATTCCCTATTCCCTATTCGTTACCTATTCGTTACCTATTCCCTATTCCCTATTCGTTACCTATTCGTTACCTATTCCCTATTCCCTATTCGTTACTTATTCGATACCTATTCCCTATTCCCTATTCGTTACCTATTCGTTACTTATTCCCTATTCCCTATCGTTACCTATTCGTTACTTATTCGATTTTTAATATCCTTCCCCCTTTTTAATTAATTATTATTCTTCTTCTTCCTCTTCTTCCTCTTCTTCTTCCGCCACTTTAAAAATGAACTTGTCCGCAGCATTTCTCCCAAACGACTTGTCAGATTTACTTAGGGTTTCATAAAATGTTAGACTAATATGTCTAGGTGAGCCATCAATCGCTCATTTGTGCATTGGGGTCTATTAAGGGGTATTTTTTTTTTTTGGGGGGGGGGGCAGAAAGAAGGGAGGGGTTTACTATAGAACCCTATGGGATTTTATTTTCTAAAATTTTCAAATGAATATAACTTGAAAACTGTAAGTGATAGATACATGCAGTCTTCAGAAATGATTAAAGGACAATAAAACAAATCACATGAAATATAGGGGAGTCCCTGGGGGTGTCATCCCTACCCCCTTCAATTCGAGAATATGCTTTTAACTTGTAAACGGTCCAGATCCCCACCCCTAAACCATATATATTCTTGTATGGGACAATAAAACTAATCAAATGAAATTAAATAAAAGTTCCTGGGGGTCACCCCACCCCGTTCAATTTGAGAATGTACTATTATCTTGAAAACGGTCCAGATCCCCACCCCTAAACCATATATGTTCTTGAATAGGACGATAAAACAAATCAAATGAAATTAAATGGAAGTCCCCGGGGGTCATTCCCACCCCGTTCAATTTTAGAATGTGCTATTATCTTGTAAACGGTCCAGATCCCCACCCCAAAACCATATATATTCTTGGAGGGGACAATAAAACTAATCAAATGAAATTAAATGGAAAATCCTGGGGGTCACCCCCATCCCGTTCAATTTGAGAATGTACTATTATCTTGTAAATGGTCCAGATCCCCACCCCTAAACCATATATTTTCTTGTAGGGGACAATAAAACAAATGAAATGAAATAAAAGGAAAGTCCCTAGGGGGTCACCCCACCCCCTCTTGTTTGAAAACTTATAAACGGTCAACATCCCCACCTCGAAACTATATATATTCTTGTAAGGGACAATAAAACTAATCAAATGAAATTAAATGGAAGTTCCTTGGGGTCACCCCCACCCCGTTCAATTTGAGAATGTACTATTATCTTGTAAATGGTCCAGATCCCCACCCCTAAACCATATATGTTCTTGTAGGGGACAATAAAAAAATAAAATGAGATAAAAGGGAAGTCCTGAGGGGTTCATCCCACCCCCTCTTGTTTGAAAACTTGTAAACGGTCAACATCCCCACCCCTAAACCATATATATTCTTGTAGGGGACAATAAAACAAATAAAATGAAATGTAGGTAAAGTCCCTGGGGGTCACCACCACCCCTCCTGTTTGAATACTTGTAAATGGTGGAGATCCCCACCAGTAAGCCATATATATTCTTGTATGGTACAAAAAATCAAATCAAATGAACATGGGACCATATGAATTGCGACTTAAGGGAGCTTTGTTTGGGAGACTTCGTAACAGCATCCTGTTACAATTACTTCTTGTTGTTTATACTCTTATATCTGGTACTAGTTCTAAATTTGTTGAGGTAAAATGATCTTTTTATGACCTATCTATATGTGTTTGTGCTCAACCGATTCTTTTACTTTATGTTCGATACTCATTTGTTCCTTATTTGATTTTTATACGTTCTACCTTTTAACTGCTTTATGTCCGTATGTTTGAAGATGGATCTTGGTTCGAAGGGATGAAATCACCGTGTTAGCGCTTGCATAAAAAAAAAAGATGTGGTATAATTGCCAATGAGACAACAACCCACAATAGACCAAAATGACACAGAAACTATCAACTATAGGTCAATGTACGGCCTTCAACAATGAGCATAGCCCAAACCTTGCAGTCACCTATAAAAGGCCCAGATATGACAATTTCAAATAATTCAAACAACAAAACTAACGGCCGTATTTCATATACAAAAAAATAACGGAAAACAAATATGTAACACAAAAACAAACGATAACTACTTAATTTCAGGCTCTTGTCTAGGTAGAGGCACATACTAACATAATGTGGTGGGGTTAAACATGTTAGCAGGGTGTACATCGTTTCGGAGCATGCTATTACCTTGTTTAATTCGTTCCATCACTCGTTATAATTCGCTTATAATACGTGTATCATACGTTGCACCTTTCATGTGGTAAAACATGATTTTCAATTGTTTTGTTGTCTCTGGTGGTAGATTTGGGTTCTTAGAGGTGATATAACTCTATAAGCGCATATGTACCCGTTCCAGCGCTCGGATAATACCCTGTTACTTATTCGTTCCTTATTCGCTTTTAATGCGCGGGGTAAGTATACGTTGCACCTTGAAATAAATCGTTTTTTAATTGTGTTCATGTCTCTGGTGGTAACAATGTGTTCTTAGAGAAGAAATGACCCTATTAGAGTGCATGTACCCGTTCCAGCGCTCGGTTAATACCCTGTTACCTATTCGTTACCTATTCACTTATAATACGTTTGTTGTACGTTGCACCTTTTAGAAAACGATTTTCACTTGTGTTCATGTCTCTGGTGGTAACAATGTGTAATTAGAGATGAAATGACCCTATTAGCATGCATGTACCCGTTCCAGCGCTCGGATAATACCCTGTTACTTATTCGTTCCTTATTCGCTTTTAATGCGCGGGGTAAGTATACGTTGCACCTTGAAATAAATCGTTTTTTAATTGTGTTCATGTCTCTGGTGGTAACAATGTGTTCTTAGAGAAGAAATGACCCTATTAGAGCGCATGTACCCGTTCCAGCGCTCGGTTAATACCCTGTTACCTATTCGTTACCTATTCGTTACCTATTCGTTACCTATTAACTTATAATACGTTTGTTGTACGTTGCACCTTTGAGAAAAGGATTTTCAATTGTGTCCATGTCTCTGGTAGTAACAATGTGTTCTAAGAGATGAAATGACCCTATTAGCGCATATATACCCGTTCCAGCGCTCGGTTAATACCCTGTTACCTATTCGTTACCTATTCACTTATAATACGTTTGTTGTACGTTGCACCTTTTAGAAAAGGATTTTCAATTGTGTTCATGTCTCTGGTGGGAACAATGTGTTCTTAGAGATGAAATGACCCTATTAGCGCGCATGTATCCGTTCCAGCGCTCGGTTAATACCCTGTTACCTATTTGTTACCTATTCGTTACTTATTCGCTTTAAATACGTTTGTTGTACTTTGCACCTTTTAGAAAAGGATTTTCACTTGTGTTCATGTCTCTGGTGGTAACAATGTGTAATTAGAGATGAAATGACCCTATTAGCGTGCATGTACCCGCTCCAGCGCTCGGTTAATACCCTGTTACCTATTCGTTACCTATTCGTTACCTATTCACTTATAAATCGTTTGTTGTACGTTGCACCTTTTAGAAAAGGATTTTCAATTGTGTCCATGTCTCTGATGGTAACAATGTGTTCTTAGAGATTACATGACGCTATTAGAGCGCATGTACCAGTTCCAGCGCTCGGTTATTACCCTGTTACCTATTCGTTACCTATTCACTTATAATACGTTTGTTGTACGTTGCACCTTTTAGAAAAGGATTTTCAATTGTGTCCATGTCTCTGGTGGTAACAATGTGTTCTAAGAGATGAAATGACCCTATTAGCGCATATGTACCCGTTCCAGCGCTCGGTTAATACCCTGTTACCTATTCGTTACCTATTCGTTACTTATTCGCTTTAAATACGTTTGTTGTACGTTGCACCTTTTAGAAACGGATTTTCACTTGTGTTCATGTCTCTGGTGGTAACAATGTGTAATAAGAGATGAAATGACCCTATTTGCGTGCATGTACCCGTTCCAGCGCTCGGTTATTACCCTGTTACCTATTCGTTACCTATTCACTCATAATACGTTTGTTGTACGTTGCACCTTTTAGAAAAGGATTTTCAATTGTGTCCATGTCTCTGGTGGTAACAATGTGTTCTTAGAGATGAAATGACACTATTAGCGCGCATGTACCTGTTCCAGCGCTCGGTTTATACCCTGTTACCTATTCGTTACCTATTCACTTATAATACGTTTGTTGTACGTTGCACCTTTTAGAAAAGGATTTTCAATTGTGTCCATTTCTCTGGTGGTAACAATGTGTTCTTAGAGATGAAATGACCCTATAAGCGCATATGTACCCGTTCCAGCGCTCGGTTAATATCTTGTTACCTATTCGTTACCTATTCGTTACTTATTCGCTTTAAATACGTTTGTTGTACGTTGCACCTTTTAGAAAAGGATTTTCAATTGTGTCCATGTCTCTGATGGTAACAATGTGTTCTTAGAGATTAAATGACGCTATTAGCGCGCATGTACCCGTTCCAGCGCTCGGTTAATACCCTGTTACCTATTCGTTATTTATTCGATTTTAATACGTTTGTTGTACGTTGCACCTTTTAGAAAAGGATTTTCAATTAAGTCCATGTCTCTGGTGGTAACAATGTGTTCTTAGAGGCAGCACTCGCACCCGAAAAGTGGAAAGGGGTAAATATAAGTTGCAAAACTTGTTTCCCAATCCACTATAAATAAATATATTTAAATTAAAAAATAAAACGTGTGTTATGCGTTTGCTCTTGAAAAAAAGAAATATGTTTGTGTCTTTGGTGGTAACTGTCGGTTTTTAGAGGTGAAATAACCCTAATAGAACATATGTACCCGTATCAGCGCTCGACTGATACCCTGTAACTTATTCGTTCCTTATTCGCTTTAAATACGCGTGGTATACGTTGCACCTTGAAATAAATCGATTATCGATTGCTTTCACGTCTCTGGTGGTAATTATGTGTTCTGTGATCTGAGTTGAAAAAACCCTATTAGCGCATATGTACCCATTTCACCGCTCAGTGATACCCTGTTATTTATTCGTTCCTTATTCGCTTTTAAAACGTGTGTAATGCGTTGCACTTTAAAAAGAAATATTTTTGTGTCTCTGGTGGTAACTGTCGGTTCTTAGAGGAGAAATAACCTTAATCGAACATATGTACCCGTTTCAGCGCTCGACTAATACCCTGTTACTTATTCGTTCCTTATTTGCTTTAAATATGCGTTGCACCTTGAAATAAGAAGTAACAAATAGGTAACAAGGTATAAGCCGAACGCTGGAACGGGTACATACGCGCTAAAAGGGTTATTTCATCTCTAAGAACACATTGTTACCACCAGAGACATGAACACAAATGAAAATCTTTTTCTAAAAGGTGCAACGTACAACAAACGTATTATAAGCAAATACGTAACGAATAGGTAACGAATAGGTAATAGGGTATCAACCGAGCGCTGGAACGGGTACATGCGCGCTAATAAGGTCGTTTCATCTCTAAGAACACATTGTTACCACCAGAGACATGAACACAATTAAAAAACAATTCATTTCAAGGTGCAACGTATATATACCCTGCGCATTAAAAGCGAATAAGTAACGAATAAGTAACCGGGTATTATCCGAGCGCTGGAACGGGTACACACGCGCTAATAGGGGTATTTTATCTATAAGAACACATTAATACCACCGGAGACATGAAAACAATTGAAAATCCTTTTCTGAAAGGTGCAACGTACAACAAACGTATTATAAGTGAATAGGTAACGAATAGGTAACAGGGTATTAACCGAGCGCTGGAACGGGTACATGCACGCTAATAGAGTCATTTCATCTCTAAGAAGACATTGTTACCACCAGAGACATGGACTTAATTGAAAATCCTTTTCTAAAAGGTGCAACGTACAACAAACGTATTAAAAGCGAATAAATAACGAATAGGTAACGAATAGGTAACAGGGTATTAACCGAGCGCTGGAGCGGGTACATGCACGCTAATAGGGTCATTTCATCTCTAATTACACATTGTTACCACCAGAGACATGAACACAAGTGAAAATCCTTTTCTAAAAGGTGCAAAGTACAACAAACGTATTTAAAGCGACTAAGTAACGAATAGGTAACGAATAGGTAACAGAATATTAACCGAGCGCTGGAACGAGTACATATGCGCTAATAGGGTCATTTCATCTCTAAGAACACATTGTTACCACCAGAGACATGAACACAATTGAAAATTCTTTTCTAAAAGGTGCAACGTACAACAAACGTATTATAAGTGAATAGGTAACGAATAGGTAACGAATAGGTAACAGGGTATTAACCGAGCGCTTGAACGGGTACATGCGCGCTAATAGGGTCGTTTCATCTCTAAGAACACATTGTTACCACCAGAGACATGAACACAATTAAAAAACAATTTATTTCAAGGTGCAACGTATATATACCCTGCGCATTTAAGCGAATAAGTAACGAATAAGTAACCGGGTATTATCCGAGCGCTGGAACGGGTACACACGCGCTAATAGGGGTATTTTATCTATAAGAACACATTATTACCACCGGAGACATGAAAACAATTGAAAATTCTTTTCTGAAAGGTGCAACGTACAACAAACGTATTATAAGTGAATAGGTAACGAATAGGTAACAGGGTATTAACCGAGCGCTGGAGCGGGTACATGCACGCTAATAGGGTCATTTCATCTCTAATTACACATTGTTACCACCAGAGACATGAACACAAGTGAAAATCCTTTTCTAAAAGGTGCAACGTACAACAAACGTATTATAAGTGAATAGGTAACGAATAGGTAACAGGGTAATAACCGAGCGCTGGAACGGGTACATGCACGCAAATAGGGTCATTTCATCTCTTATTACACATTGTTACCACCAGAGACATTAACACAAGTGAAAATCCTTTTCTAAAAGGTGCAACGTACAACAAACGTATTTAAAGCGAATAAGTAACGAATAGGTAACGAATAGGTAACAAGATATTAACCGAGCGCTGGAACGGGTACATATGCGCTTATAGGGTCATTTCATCTCTAAGAACACATTGCTACCACCAGAGACATGAACACAATTAAAAATCCTTTTCTAAAAGGTGCAACGTACAACAAACGTATTATAAGTGAATAGGTAACGAATAGGTAACGAATAGGTAACAGGGTATTAACCGAGCGCTGGAACGGGTACATGCGCGCTAATAAGGTCATTTCATCTCTAAGAACACATTGTTACCACCAGAGACATGGACACAATTGAAAATCCTTTTCTAAAAGGTGCAACGTACATCAAACGTATTATAAGTGAATAGGTAACGAATAGGTAACGAATAGGTAACAGGGTATTAACCGAGTGCTGGAACGGATACATGCGCGCTAATAGGGTCATTTCATCTCTAAGAACACATTGTTACCACCAGAGATATGGACACAAGTGAAAATCCTTTTCTAAAAGGTGCAACGTACATCAAACGTATTATAAGTGAATAGGTAACGAATAGGTAACGAATAGGTAACAGGGTATTAACCGAGCGCTGGAACGGGTACATGCACGCTAATAGGGTCATTTCATCTCTAATTACACATTGTTACCACCAGAGACATGAACACAAGTAAAAATCCTTTTCTAAAAGGTGCAAAGTACAACAAACGTATTATAAGTGAATAGGTAACGAATAGGTAACAGGTATTAACCGAGCGCTGGAACGGGTACATGCGCGCTAATAGGGTCGTTTCATCTCTAAGAACACATTGTTACCACCAGAGACATGAACACAATTAAAAATCCTTTTCTAAAAGGTGCAACGTACAACAAACGTATTATAAGTGAATAGGTAACGAATAGGTAACAGGGTAATAACCGAGCGCTAGAACGGGTACATGCACGCAAATAGGGTCATTTCATCTCTTATTACACATTGTTACCACCAGAGACATTAACACAAGTGAAAATCCTTTTCTAAAAGGTGCAACGTGCAACAAACGTATTTAAAGCGAATAAGTAACGAATAGTTAACGAATAGGTAACAAGATATTAACCGAGCGCTGGAACGGGTACATATGCGCTTATAGGGTCATTTCATCTCTAAGAACACATTGCTACCACCAGAGACATGAACACAATTAAAAATCCTTTTCTAAAAGGTGCAACGTACAACAAACGTATTATAAGTGAATAGGTAACGAATAGGTAACGAATAGGTAACAGGGTATTAACAGAGCGCTGGAACGGGTACATGCGCGCTAATAGTGTCATTTCATCTCTAAGAACACATTGTTACCACCAGAGACATGGACACAATTGAAAATCCTTTTCTAAAAGGTGCAACGTACAACAAACGTATTATAAGTGAATAGGTAACGAATAGGTAACAGGGTAATAACCGAGCGCTGGAACGGGTACATGCACGCAAATAGGGTCATTTCATCTCTTATTACACATTGTTACCACCAGAGACATGAACACAAGTGAAAATCCTTTTCTAAAAGGTGCAACGTACAACAAACGTATTTAAAGCGAATAAGTAACGAATAGGTAACGAATAGGTAACAGGGTATTAACCGAGCGCTGGAACGGGTACATGCACTCTAATAGGGTCATTTCGTCTCTAAGAACACATTGTTACCACCAGAGACATGAACACAATTAAAAAACGATTTATTTCAAGGTGTAACGTATACTTACCCCGCGCATTAAAAGCGAATAAGGAACGAATAAGTAACAGGGTATTATCCGAGCGCTGGAACGGGTACATGAACGCTAATAGGGTCTTTTCATCCCTAATTACACATTTTTACCTCCAGAGACATGCACACAAGTGGAAATCCTTTTCTAAAAGGTGCAACGTACAAAAAATGTATTATAAGTGAATAGGTTACGAATAGGTAACAGGGCATTAACCGAGCGCTGGAACGGGTACATGCGCGCTAATAGTGTCATTTCATCTCTAAAAACACATTGTTACCACCAGAGACATGAACACAATTGAAAATCCTTTTCCAAAAGGTGCAACTTACAACAAACGTATTATAAATGAATAGGTAACGAATAGGTAACGAATAGGTAACAGGGTATTAACCGAGCGGTGGAACGGGTACATGCGCGCTAATAGGGTCATTTCATCTCTAAGAACACATTGTTACCACCAGAGACATGGACACAATTGAAAATCCTTTTCTAAAAGGTGCAACGTACATCAAACGTATTATGAGTGAATAGGTAACGAATAGGTAACGAATAGGTAACAGGGTATTAACCGAGCGCTGGAACGGGTACATGCACGCCAATGGGGTCATTTCATCTCTAAGAACACATTGTTACCACCAGAGACATGAAAACAATTAAAAAACGATTTATTTCAAGGTGCAACGCATACTTACCCCGCGCATTAAAAGCGAATAAGGAACGAATAAGTAACAGGGTATTATCCGAGCGCTGGAACGGGTACATGCACGCTAATAGGGTCATTTCATAAGAACACATTGTTACCACCAGAGACATGAACACAAGTAAAAATCCTTTTCTAAAAAGTGCAACGTACAACAAACGTATATAAAGCGAATAAGTAACGAATAGGTAACGAATAGGTAACAGGGTATTAACCGAGCGCTGGAACAAGTACATGCGCGCTAATAGTGTCATTTCATCTCTAAGAACACATTGTTACCACCAGAGACATGGACACAATTGAAAATCCTTTTCTAAAAGGTGCAACGTACAACAAACGTATTATAAGTGAATAGGTAACGAATAGGTAACAGGGTAATAACCGAGCGCTGGAACGGGTAAATGCACGCTAATAGGGTCATTTCATCTCTAATTACACATTGTTACCACCAGAGACATGAACACAAGTGAAAATCGTTTTCTCAAAGGTGCAACGTACAACAAACGTATTGTAAGTGAATAGGTAACGAATAGGTAACGAATAGGTAACATGGTATTAACCGAGCGCTGGAACGGGTACATGCGCTCTAATAGGGTCATTTCTTCTCTAAGAACACATTGTTACCACCAGAGACATGAACACAATTAAAAAACGATTTATTTCAAGGTGCAACGTATACTTACCCCGCGCATTAAAAGCGAATAAGGAACGAATAAGTAACAGGGTATTATCCGAGCGCTGGAACGGGTACATATGCGCTTATAGAGTTATATCACCTCTAAGAACCCAAATCTACCGCCAGAAACAACAAAACAATTGAAAATCATGTTTTAAAAGGTGCAACGTATGATACAAGTATTATAAGCGAATTATAAGCGAGTGATGGAACGAATTAAACAAGGCAATAGCATGCTCCGAAACGATGTACACCCTGCTAACATGATTAACCCCACCACATTATGTTAGTATGTGCCTCTCCCTAGACAAGAGCCTGAAATTAAGTAGTTATCGTTTGTTTTTGTGTTACATATTTGTTTTCCGTTATTTTTTTGTATATGAAATACGGCCGTTAGTTTTGTTGTTTGAATTGTTTGAAATTGTCATATCTGGGCCTTTTATAGGTGACTGCACGGTTTGGGCTATGCTCATTGTTGAAGGCCGTACATTGACCTATAGTTGATAGTTTCTGTGTCATTTTGGTCTATTGTGGGTTGTTGTCTCATTGGCAATTATACCACATCTTTTTTTTTATGCAAGCGCTAACACGGTGATTTCATCCCTTCGAACCAAGATCCATCTTCAAACATACGGACATAAAGCAGTTAAAAGGTAGAACGTATAAAAATCAAATAAGGAACAAATGAGTATCGAACATAAAGTAAAAGGATCGGTTGAGCACAAACACATATAAATAGGTCATAAAAAGATCATTTTACCTCAACACATTTAGAACTAGTACCAGATATAAGAGTATAAACAACAAGAAGTAATTGTAACAGGATGCTGTTACGAAGTCTCCCAAACAAAGCTCCCATAACTCGCAATTCATATGGTTCCATGTTCATTTGATTTGATTTTTTGTCCCATACAAGAATATATATGGCTTACTGGTGGGGATCTCCACCATTTACAAGTGATCAAACAGGAGGGGGTGGTGGTGACCCCCAGAGACTTTACCTACATTTCATTTTATTTGTCTTATTGTCCCCTACAAGAATATATATGGTTTAGGGGTGGGGATGTTAACCGTTTACAAGTTTTCAAACAAGAGGGGGTGAGATGACCCCCTCAGGACTTTCCTTTTATTTCATTTCATTTGTTTTATTGTCCCCTACAAGAAAATATATGGTTTAGGGGTGGGGATCTGGACCATTTACAAGATAATAGTACATTCTCAAATTGAACGGGTAGGGGGTGACCCCCAGGAACTTCCATTTAATTTCATTTGATTAGTTTTATTGTCCCTTACAAGAATATATATAGTTTCGGCGTGGGGATGTTGACCGTTTATAAGTTTTCAAACAAGAGGGGGTGGGGTGACTCCCTAGGGACTTTCCTTTTATTTCATTTCATTTGTTTTATTGTCCCCTACAAGAAAATATATGGTTTAGGGGTGGGGATCTGGACCATTTACAAGATAATAGTACATTCTCAAATTGAACGGGATGGTGGTGACCCCCAGGATTTTCCATTTAATTTCATTTGATTAGTTTTATTGTCCCCTACAAGAATATATATGGTTTTGGGGTGATGATCTGGACCGTTTACAAGATAATAGCACATTCTAAAATTGAACGGGGTGGGGATGACCCCCGGGGACTTCCATTTAATTTCATTTGATTTGTTTTATCGTCCTATTCAAGAACATATATGGTTTAGGGGTGGGGATCTGGACCGTTTACAAGATAATAGTACATTCTCAAATTGAACGGGGTGGGGTGACCCCCAGGAACTTTTATTTAATTTCATTTGATTAGTTTTATTGTCCCATACAAGAATATATATGGTTTAGGGGTGGGGATCTGGACCGTTTACAAGTTAAAAGCATATTCTCGAATTGAAGGGGGTAGGGATGACCCCCCAGGGACTCCCCTATATTTCATGTGATTTGTTTTATTGTCCTTTAATCATTTCTGAAGACTGCATGTATCTATCACTTACAGTTTTCAAGTTATATTCATTTGAAAATTTTAGAAAATAAAATCCCATAGGGTTCTATAGTAAACCCCTCAATTCTGTCTGCCCCCCCCCCCAAAATACCCCTTTATAGACCCCAATGCACAAATGAGCGATTGATGGCTCACCTAGACATATTAGTCTAACATTTTATGAAACCCTAAGTAAATCTGACAAGTAGTTTTGGAGAAATGCTGCGGACAAGTTCATTTTTAAAGTGGCGGAAGAAGAAGAGGAAGAAGAAGAATAATAATTAATTAAAAAGGGGGAAGGATATTAAAAATCGAATAAGTAACGCATAGGTAACGATAGGGAATAGGGAATAAGTAACGAATAGGTAACGAATAGGGAATAGGGAATAGGTAACGAATAGGTAACGAATAGGGAATAGGGAATAGGTAACGAATAGGTAACGAATAGGGAATAGGGAATAGGTAACGAATAGGTAACGAATAGGGAATAGGGAATAGGTAACGAATAGGTAACGAATAGGGAATAGGGAATAGGTAACGAATAGGTAACGAATAGGGAATAGGGAATAGGTAACGAATAGGGAATAGGGAATAGGTAACCAACTTGACGTCCATAAAAATACTCAAGTCTACTTTTGATAAAATTGAAAATGGAAATTGGGAATATGTCAAAGAGACAACAATCCGACCATGCAAAGAGCAAACAGTCGAAGGTCGCCAATGGGTCTTCAGCGCAGCGAGAAAATCCAACACCCGGAGGTGGTTCTCAGAAGGCCCTTAAAACAGTTGTGTACTAGTTCACGGGAAATGAACGTCACACTAAGCTCCAAGACATATAAATGAACTAAAATTAAAACATACAAGACTTACAAAGGCCAGAGGGTTCTGACTTGGGACAGTAGCTAAAATGTAGCTGGGTTAAACATATTAGTGAATTCTAAACCTAGCTCCCTTAAAGAAACACATAGCAATACGCACAGTTAAACTGAGTTTACAAATTTAAATGCATTTGTTAACATTATTAAATAATGATGTTTTCATTTGTCTATTAACTAAAACTTTGGATTCTAGTGGCTCCTATTCATGGTTCACTTTTGCAAAAGATATTCTTTCTGAATCTAACATTGATATAGATAGACTAAAAACCTGTGATAATTTAAAACTATTACAAAATATTAAAAGCTATATTAAACCCCAAATAAACTCATACTACAACAACCTGTTGATGGATAAGTTGAAATCTATTGATGATAAAAGTAAATTAATTTTTTATAAAGGACTTGAGCCAAATCTATTGATCAAACCTTACCTCTCTAACCCAAACTTTGAATTTTGAAAATTAATTACAAAACTTAGAATCAGTGACCATTCATTATTAATTGAAAAAGGAAGGTTTTAAAATTCCTCGCGAAGATAGACTTTGCAAAAAATGCAAAGTACTAGATGATGAGAAACATTTCTTAATAAATTGTTCTCATAATTCAAATATTAGATTAACATATTTTAATTGCATTAACAGAGAAAGTAATTCATTTGCTAATCTCGCTGACAATGACAAAGTTATATATATACTTAACCCATCAACACCAACACAAGTGAATAAACTAGGATCCTTTATAAAAAAAGTCAATGGAACTGAGGACAGGGGACCCTTTAATATTTACCTGAATTTGTGTATATATATTGAGTTACTTAGTTATTGTCTTTATTTGTTTTTGTTGTTGTTATATGTCACAAACTGTAAAGTTTATATGGCAATAAAACTTTGAATTGAATTGAAAATTATAATATCTATGACGTAATATATACTGTACATGTCTCATGTTTGATGCTTATAGATACTTTCATAATTGTTAATTGTAAATGCTCACAGTGGGACCTTGATCGAAATATTAAAATATTTCATTTGATTTTTCATTTGTATCATTGTCCTTTTTCTTAGTTTATTTTGTTACCTATTCGGAAATTGGACTCTGACTTCTTTTTAACTTGGTTTTACTATGAGTAATGCTGTGTGTTTGTTTTCTTCTACATTGGCTAGAGGTAGGGAGTAGGGTTGAGATCTCACAAAGCATGTTAACCATGTCGAATTTTGCGCCTGTCCCAATTGCAAGTCAGGAGACTTGCCTTTGTTAGTCTAGGATGTTTTTTTTTTTTTATTTTAGTTCATTCATATGTTCAACATTTTTGTTTTTTAGTATAACGTCCATTTTCACTGAACTATACGCATATGTTTTAGGGAACCAGATGAAGTCCGCCACCGGGCGCGGGATCTTCTTGCTGTGTTGAAGACCTATCGGTTGATTTCGGCTGTTGTTTTAATCTTTGGCGGGGTTTTTGTGTCTCGGACACATTCCCCTTTTCCATTCTCAGTTTAACGAAATATTGTGCAACAACACAGTATTGCACAATAGCAAGAAATCTTTAATTGAAAATAAATACAAATCTTTTAAACCCATTTCAATAGGGATTTATGCAAAGTCTTCTTTAATTTTTGGGGGTTTTAACCTTGCATTACTATTTGGATATTGGATACCGTTTTCAAATTGGTCTACATTGAGGTCCAAAGGGTTCAAACTGACGAAACTGTTTGATTTCATAAAAATAACTGAATGATTGCAGCTCTTGAGGAATTGTTTTAAATAAGTCCATTTGAAGGTTTGAAGGGTTCAAAATTAAACTTTGTTTGATTTCAACTAAAATAAAATTTGGGTTTTTTATTTATATGCTGAATCTATTAAACCATGTTGTTAGATTTTGGATATCAGATATATCAGACCATACTCAGGAAAATTAAATTACCCATTTCCAAATTTTACAATCTTTGACCATATTTATTTTGTTTCAGAAACCTATATCATGTCTATTATTTTTTTTATCACAATGCAAATTTAGACCGCATCTAGCTAGAATAATTTGTCGAAACTAGTCCCAACTGTCCAGTTTTTTACCTCTACGGTTTAATTTTTGAATAACAATGATACACTCAAAGATTGACCATGCTCTTATTGTTGGATTCGATGGATTCACCGTTCTTGATTTGATAGACACGATATAATAAAATTCTTTTTGGGAAGTGTGATATCATTGACTTGCCAAGAAGACGCTGAACTATCCACAATACTGGAAAGCTTTATATTAACTCTTCCAATGTTATTGGGCTTTCTTATCGTATAGTCTGGTTGGGCGTGGATGTTAGCAGCACTCTGAATTCTAAAAGTAATAAAACCGTTTCATACCGTTTATATAATTCATTTATTGAAGGCCCCGAATGAAAAAAATATCAAACAATCCAAATGACAAAACCCAACATCCTGGCCTGATCAACGTACAGCAAATAAGACAGACAGCAACCAATGCCAACCACTTAAATGACAGGCATATATGAGGAATGTGTTGGCGTTCAACATGTTGGAAGCTGCTCAATCACCAGTATAATGTTAACATGGTACAGTGGTGAAATAACTCAAAATACGAAAAGAAGAGACTCTCCAGAGCTTTAAACCCGCACCTGTGTTTTGTTTGTTTTTTTTTTTTTTTTTGCTTTTCAATATATATTAATGAGTGGCTTAATAATGTCATTTAATGATTTTTTTATGGATAAAAAATTCGGATACAATTCACAATTTAAACTAGATTCCTAAAGGAACATTCATTTAAAGTTAAGAAGTATTAGGCACATTAGTTTTAGAGGAGAAGATTTTTTGATATTAGCAAACTTGATGAACAAATTGTGTAAAGTTGTCTTTAAAGGGCAATGACTTCTTCAAGGGTCAAATGACAATTTTGGTCAGATAAAGTTTTTCGTACATCTTACTTTGCTGAACATAATTGCTGTTTTCAGTTTATTTATTTCTTCATCAATATTAACAAAAAAATAAAATTTCCTTAAAACTACCAATTTAATGGCAGCAACCCAACAATGGATTGTTCGATTCGTCTGAAA
The DNA here is from genome assembly GCF_965363235.1 of Mytilus galloprovincialis. NCBI lineage: Eukaryota > Metazoa > Mollusca > Bivalvia > Mytilida > Mytilidae > Mytilus > Mytilus galloprovincialis. The sequence continues at coordinate 72,018,860 of NC_134842.1, read as the reverse complement.
ATTTCAAGGGTGATAGATCTTCACCAATTGAACATTCAAACCACATGTCGGATTTGCTCAAAAAGCTTTAATTTTTGAGATATAAGCCAAAAACTGCATTTGACCCCAATGTTCTATTTTCGCCATGGCAGCCATGTTTATCGATGGATTAAAACTGCGGATACAATTTATAAACCAATATACCTTAAGGAATATTTAGTTAAAGTTTGAAGGTATTTGCAGTAGTTTCAGATGAGAAGATTTTTTAAATAGTGTATGACGACAGACGACGACAGGTGATGGCATAAGCATAAGCTAAAAAAATGTAAAAATCAGTTGGAAAGCCTTTGACTTATCAGATACAAAGCCCAAATTAATAAAATAAAAAATAACGAATCGGATGTTAGATCTACACTGCTATATGCTTAATAGACAGAATCAACAGCATCATTTTACTATATGCTTTTTTTACGAATATGATGGAATTCAGAAAAAAAAACCAATTGAAACTGCGAGCTACTGCTCACCGATGATACCCCGCAGCAAGTGGATAATTTTAATAGTGTAAAAATATGCAAGCGTTCAGTGAACAGGAAGTTGTTGAGTGATGAATCTGAAAACGCATCACACGGTATAGTTGACTTGTGTAAACCCTGAAACCAAATTTCAGAAATCCTTGTATTGTAGTTCCTGAGAGAAATGGGATGAAAATTTCAACTTGGCTATCATGTGTAAACTCATATAAGTGTTCGGAAAGTTGTCCAGTGATGAATCTGAAAACGCATCACACAGTAAAGCAGACTTATATAAACCCTGAAACCAAATTTCAGAAATCCTTGTATTTTAGTTACTGAGAAAACTGTGACGATAAATATTCATGGGACGGATGGACTGATGGACACATGGATGGACTGACGGACGGACGGACGAATGGATGGAGGAATGGATGGACAGACAGAGGTAAAACAGTACACACCCCTTTTTCAAAGCGGGGTATAAAAATTCTCAAGGCTTTAAATTAAATGACACATTAGAATTATATAATAACATTAGAATACTTATTTTATTTGATGGAAACAATATTATTATCACAAAAAAAGATTTATAATACACTCTGTATGGTACTCATTCTTATAATTAGAAAATAGTAATAGCAAATAAGACAATTACACATATATAGATCTCGAATCTGCATTACTATTGTAAATAGACATTTCTACAAAACAGACTTTACTATGGTGCTATCCACAAAATCCAATGACAACAATATATTGACACAATAATGGATACACGAACCGGTTCGCAGCTGTTGGTATCTTACTATGGTGCAACCCAATAGATACCAAGTGTTACCAATGCCGACAATATTGTAATAACAATGGATAAACGAACTGGATCGCCGCTGTTGGTATCTGTTTGTAGTCTGAAAACTTTTGGCATATTCTTATAAAACTGTACATCAATCGAACGGTTTGTTACTTTAATAAAGTCTTTGTCATTTTCAATGTTTACAAGGACTGAAAACAATCAAAGTAATTAATTATAATTGACCATACTTGTGTACTACTGTACTATAAACTATTTGATTGTTAAAGTTTAAGATGAAATTCAATTTTGCCATGTACATGTATTTGATTATACTTGGTTCATTTTCATAAAAATAATCAATTTTGTTTGTAACCCGGATTTGGTTTTTTCTCAATCGAATCATGAATTTCAAACAGCGGTATACTACTGTTGTCTCAAGCCTGTAGCTCTGGCTGCTGGAAGATTTTAGAAATTTTATGCAAATCGTTTTCAGTGTTTTATTATATTGACGACAATGCAATAAAACGTAATATGCGAAAATATTATCTTTTTACCAGATATTATATTTACAGAGAAGATGTCTAAATCGAATGTATTCAAAAGTCTATGGTACATGTAGTACTGTAAACCTGTTTCGTTTTCCTGTGCAGAGGTTACTTGCCCGGAGCTTTCAATGAAAAACATTAATTTACTAGTATCGCAAGCCATGCTAATCTTGCTCTTATTTGATATAACATTATACCTGTACCGTCCGTATATACATTTACTGGGAACGTCTTTGTCAAATTTCCATCGGAGATTTTGTTTGTAATGAATATCAAAACCTAGAAACAACCATAAAAGAAAACATACAATATACAATATTAAAATTTGTCATTTGCAATATAAATTAATTATGGAACGACCATATAATTTCAAAAAGTAGAGCGGGAGAGGAAGGCATGTTTTTCCCTTAAAAAAATACTAGTATTCTGATCCCCAAATTCATAAAAAAAAAAGTAATATGGTCAAGCAGATGATCAAAAAAAAATTATTTACTTTTCTACATTGGCTAGAGGTATAGGGGGAGGGTTGATATCTCATAAACATGTTTAACCCCGCCGCATTTTTGCGACTGTCCCAAGTCAGGAGCCTTTGGCCTTTGTTAGTCTTGTATCATTTTAATTTTATTTAGTTTCTTGTGTACAATTTGGAGTTTAGTATGGCGTTCATTATCACTGAACTAGTATATATTTGTTTAAGAGCCAGCTGAAGGACGCCTCAGGGTGCGGGAAGTTCTCACTACATTGAAGACCTGTTGGTGACCTTCTACTGTTGTTTTTTCTATGGTCGGGTTTTTTGTCTCTTTGACACATTCCCTATTTCCATTCTCAATTATATTCTGAATCCAGATTTCCCCCATATATCTGATAATGTGAAATTAAAAAAAAAAATCATAGCGTCAAAAAACAGAAAAACAATATTTTCGTGCTTTGCGGGAAAAAAAATTGTGACTCATGACGATATAACACTTGAAGTTCAATAGTGTTCCCTTACAACAACAACTAAAAATAAACAGGGTGGAAGTTTGTCTTGTGTTATTCTAAGTTGATTCTCCTTATTTGATCTGTTTATGTTTCCTGAAAATATTCTTGTAAACTTTGGCTATATTCTTCGCCATTTCACAATTTTAATATTTAGTGTCTGTTAAGTCTAAGAATTTATCTTCTCTAATTCTTTCGTATTAAGCAGATATTTTTTTTTTTATATATTTTTGGCATTTCATGTTTTATTACTAAAATGTAAAATGTTCTTAGAAAATGACATTACAATGTAGGCCGAATGTTGTTAATTTAGCGATTTCAATACCTGGTGTTTATCCCCACGAGATAATATAAAATAATCATCAGATGCATACACCTCTGTCTGTTGGTCTGAGGAAAAATCCAAATCAGATCTTCTTCTAAAGTGTGACAGTTGCGAAATAAACTGTAACAAAAAAACAAAAAAAAGAATAAGAAAGATTCCATTTTCAACCAAGAGTAAAATGAACACTCGATCTAGTAGCAATACAATCGTACATAGAAGTCACCAGGAAAATCAGTAATAAGCGACCAATTGGAGTGACTTTTCTTTTCATACTGATGACTTAATGAGACACATACAAAGTCAGTAACCTTGTCAGTGGTTGTCTATTGCTATTTTAGAAAGTTTTTCGGCTTTTTGAGGAATCTGATGGTCTCTCTATTCAAACATAATTTGTTCAAGACTCGATGGAACTTATATGATGTAGAGCTTGACGAGTTCTTCTGTTTACTACTGTATGTTGATTTATATACTGACATATACATTTAATTATTAATTAACTAAACTGTTATTGGACTTAGTATGATGAAAACTGCCTATGCAATATAAGGTGCCAACTCGGCCAATACAGAATAACTCAGCCAATATAGATTTTTTCAGAATTCTGATCATCGGCCAGCTGTATTGGCTTTCGGCTTCGCTTTCGGTCAATACAGCAATCCTTGGACCAACTACAAGGCCAATACAGCAATCCTTGGACCAATTACAAGGCCAATACAGCAATCCTTGGACCAATTACAAGGCCAATACAGCAATCCTTGGACCAATTACAAGGCCAATACAACAATCCTTGGACCAATTACAAGGCCAATACAACAATCCTTGGACAAATTACAAGGCCAATACAACAATCCTTGGACCAATAACAAGGCCAGTACAACAATCCTTTGACCAATTACAAGGCCAATACAGCAATTCTTGGACCAATTACAAGGCCAATATAGCAATCCTTGGACCAATTACAAGGTCTATACAACAATCCTTGGACCAATTACAAGGCCAATACAGCAATCATTGGACCAATCACAAGGCCAATACAACAATCCTTGGACCAATTACAAGGCCAATACAACAATCATTGGACCAATAACAAGGCCAATACAGAAATCCTTGGACCAATAACAAGGCCAATACAGCAATCCTTGGACCAATTACAAGGCCAATACAACAATTCTTGGACCAAATACAAGGCCAATACAACAATCCTTGGACCAATTACAAGGCCAATACAACAATCCTTGGACCAATTACAAGACCAATACAACAATCCTTGGACCAATTACAAGGCCAATACAACAATCCTTGGACCAATAACAAGGCCAATACAGAAATCCTTGGACCAATAACAAGGCCAATACAACAATCCTTGGACCAATTACAAGGCCAATACAACAATCCTTGGACCAATTACAGGGCCAATACAGCAATCCTTGGACCAATTACAAGGCCGACCAATAACAAAGCCAATACAGCAATCCTTGGACCAATCACAAGGCCAATACAGCAATCCTTGGACCAATTACAAGGCCAATACAGCAATCCTTGGACCAATTACAAGGCCAATAAAGCAATTCTTGGACCAATTATAAGGCCAATACAGCAATCCTTGGACCAATTACAAGGCCTATACAGCAATCCTTGGACCAAGTACAAGGCCAATACTGCAATCCTTGGACCAATAACAAGGCCAATACAACAATCCTTGGACCAATTACAAGGCCAATACAGCAATCCTTGGACCAATTACAAGGCCAATACAACAATCCTTGGACCAATTACAAGGCCAATACAGCAATCCTAGGACAAATTACAATGCCAATACAACAATCCTTGGACTAATTACAAGGCCAATACAGCAATCCTTGGACCAATAATAAGGCCAATACAGCAATCCTTAAACCAATAACAAGGCCAATACAACAATCCTTGGACCAATTACAAGGCCAATACAGCAATCATTGGACCAATTACAAGGTCAATACAACAATCCTTGGACCCATAACAAGTCCAATACAGCAATCCTTGGACCAATTACAAGGCCAATACAGCAATCCTTGGACCAATAACAAGGCCAATACAACCATCCATGGACCAATAACAAGGCCAATACAACAATCCTTTGACCAATTACAAGGCCAATACAGAAATACTCATGTAATAATATCATAGTTGTGGGTTGATGTCTCATTGATATATAACATATACATGTATACCTTATATAACGTTGACGTTTGGTTGTAATGGGGCCATAAAGCTTCTCTATTTTCTGGATCGTTTCCACCATTGAAAGCTTGCTCTGTACCATAATAAATTATAGGAATACCCTAAGAAAACATTTGAACGAATAATAAATAAAAGTATCGATCGTAAATATTTTATTAAAGGTATTCTTTTACTAAATAATTGAGTATGTCCTCTCGCTGAGACCACGAGTACACATATATAATTTACATTTTACCATAGTAAACTTTCAATCTAACATGAGCAAAATTCTGGTAACACATCGATATGGCACATACAACTCGTTGTTGATACAATATTGTTAAGCATGCATTGCCTATCACGAATTTCATGTTCTATTTCAAACTAAGTGGCTATTAATTTTTACGTTTTATTCACTGGCATTTTTCTCGAGAATCACAAGGCAGAAAAATGACTGCTTGCTTTAAAAATTTATGACATTTTTTTTTTATGAAGTTGTAACATATATGCCAAATGTTAACTTTAACATCCTCCCCTATTGCAGTTTTCTTTGTTGCGTTTTTTTAATGTTTGTCTTTTCGTCGATGTTCGTATTTTGCCATGGCTTTATCAGTTTGTTTTTGACTTACGGTTTTTAATATCCCTTCAGTGATTGATTGATTGATTGATTGATTGATTGATTGATTGATTGATTGATGATAGTTTGATGCCGCATCAGCACCAATCTCAATCTCCGGCGCAGAGATCACATATATCCGTTCCGTTCAATACTTTGTAACACTACACTCAAGGTGGCACGGTAGTATTTCCTGGCCCATAAGGGATAATGATCCTTTTTAGAATTTTCACCACTTTCTAACACTGCAAAAAATTCTACATTCACAGTTAACTGAAGTACTTTCATTTTACTATTCAACAAGAGGCTGTCACAACGACAGCAAACCGGATTTATTTACATTAATTTGTGTCCTGGCAATATCAGATGATATCATTACTGATGAATGGTGAAAGTGAAAATCATCAATATCAAATTTGACCTCTATTTTGTCATCAGTATCAACATTTTGAAATAATAATATTTGAAAAGCTTAGATTGAATGGTTCATGTGTAAATGCAACAACGTGAATGGAAACGCCATTTTACGATCTTTCAAGAACCATAACTCCTGAACAGTAAAAGTCAAAATCGTCATTATGGAACTTGACCTCTATTTTGTCATCAGTAACAACATATTAAAATTTCAAAAGCTTTGGTTGAATGGTTCATGAGAAAATGCACGGACACGACGGGAAACACCGTTTTTCAATCTTTCAAGAACCATAACTCCTGAACGGTAAAAGTCAAAATCGTCATTATTAAACTTGACCTCCATTCTGTCATCAGTAACAACATATTAAAATTTGGGAAGCTTTGGTAGAACATTTCATGAGTAAATGCACGGACACGACTGGAAACTCCATTTTTCAATCTTTCAAGAACCATAACTCCTGAACGGTAAAAGTCAAAATCGTCATTATTAAACTTGACCTCCATTCTGTCATCAGTAACAACATATTAAAATTTGGGAAGCTTTGGTAGAACAGTTCATGAGTAAATGCACGGACACGACTGAAAACTCCATTTTTCAATCTTTCAAGAACCATAACTCCTGAACGGTAAAAGTCAAAATCGCAATTATTGAACTTGACCTCCGTATAGTTGTCAGTAATAACATATTAAAATTTTAAAAGCTTTGGTTGAACGGTTCATGAGTTAATGCACGGACAACATTTGATTACCGCCTTTCAAGAACCATAACTCCTGAACGGTAAAAGTCAAAATCGTCATTATTGAACTTGACCTTCGTATAGTTGTCAGTAATAACATATTAAAATTTTAAAAGCTTTGGTTGAACGGTTCATGAGTTAATGCACGGACAACATTTGATTGCCGCCCGCCCGCCCGACCGCCCGGCCGCCCGCCGTACATCCCCATATCAATAACCGACATTTTTGTCACAAAAATCCGGTTAAAAATGAATTTGAATATGTATCATGACCGTTTACTTGTTTTGCTATTTTTAAAAACCTAAGGCCACTAGTACTTTTAGGTCTTTTATGGTGCAGTGAATACAAAATTAAAAAAAAATCTCAAAAATTCGTTTTCATCTGTATGTAAAATTATTTCATATTTTTCTACACCTGATTCATCCCTCAGTTTGGTAAAGTATGTTCAGTTGATACTGTATTTTTTGTCCAATCTCACTGTTTAGATACATTAACACAAAAGAGCAACCTAAATTCTGGAATGCAAATACTACCGTGCCACCTCAATATTAATTGCAGTATGCAAAGCATGTTTGGAACGGATATGAACTCTGCGCAGGAGATTGCACCAATCTACCTTTGGTATCTTTCGCTTCTTTTATACATTCTATATGTGTACAACAGTATTACCTTTATATCATTTGCTGATATGGCCGTAATTTATATACATAGTATGAATCTTAAAGAGGTGTGTCATTGCAAACCGTTATTACCTGTGACAATAAGACATATGCCAAGTTATTCATTAACATCGTTATATTTGATGATATACTGAGAAATCTTTGAACGTCATGGTTATCGATAAAATTTCCTAGAACTGTTATATCTTCGAATTTCATTATCTGAAAGTACAACAAAGATTCACATTTCAAACAATATACCATTTAGACACAGCAACCCAGCGACAAACATACACAAAATTAATTTAGAGGTCTTTGACAACAAACAGGAATACACTTTGTCAAGCCCTAAATTGCCTCTAGTATAAATGCACATATCTCTTTTGATTTTGGAGTTGAATGTTGTTTTCTTAATTTGATTGTGGCACAGAGGTGTGGACCAAAGCACATTTTGCAAATATGAAAAATTTGCGCACGATCGACCATTTTACAACCATATAAAATTATGAAAAGAAGCAATAATTTCTTAAACTTACAAGTCACGTCAATGAAATTTTATTAGTATATCAAACTTTTCTTTAGTTTATCTATGCATTCTTTTAAAATGGTCATGGATAGCACTGATCGTTCTGGGTAGCTTTACCTCTTGGTCAACTGTCGTTGTTAGAGTTTTCATTGACTGGTTCCCTGTAAACACCCTTTTCATCGTATAGTAGAGAGGGTAGTTGAGAATAGAGTTTAACGGACCCTGGTACTCAGCTGTGTATGTTATGTTACCACTGCTGGCCTCCCCAAGGCAGAAAACTCCAGCAGCTACCTGGAATTCTGACCAGAAGTCTTTTGCCACCTAAAATTAAAACAAACAGTAACATTATAGCCAATACTGATAGCTAGCTAAAATGTTATCATACGTTTTATTCACTCCTTCATCGGGAGATAACGTTAGTTCTGACTGAGTAATATCTAACTATAAGTTTGTTTCACTTCTCCATCAGGACAATAACATTGTGTTAGTTTTGACTGAGAACAATGAACTGGTGTTTCACTCATTATCCATCGAGAGAATTCGTTAGTTCGGATAGAGTATATGTTTGTTTCAATCCTTCTTAATCGGGAGATTGCAATAAAACTGACCGAGAAAAATGAAATTGACGTTTGCATATAAACGTTTAATATCGTTTTTTCATTGTTCATCTTTTTTTTCAACATTTGAATTTTTTTTATTTCTTGTAAGAATATATAATATAACTAAATGTAATAAGAATTAAGAGCCTGGTTTGTAAATGCGAAAAACATGCGGAATTGTAAGAAAACTTAAAGACAATGATACGACAAAAACTACATAGAAAACTAAAGATTGATCAACAAAAACCCGACAAAAAACTGATAGTGATATCACTTGCTCTCGAAGGGAGGGCAGATCCTGCTTCGCTAATGGCAACAGTCATGTCTTCCCAATTAACTTTCTTCTTCCATATTTATTCATCCTTATCACAGCTGCCTTATCTGTACCTTGTATTGGTGAATCAACTCTACCATTAAAGTAAGCTTTTAAAAGAAATTGCTCATCTGCTTGATATTGTTGTTAGGTTCTGTATACGTACCAATTTGTACCTTATTTGAAAGCTGTGCCTGATTTAACCTTATGTTGTGTGTCTATCTGTTTAACTATGCCTATATACTCATTTTATCTGTGAGTCTACATATTTGACTGCGACTGGATCAACCTTACGTACCTCTGTGACTGTGTCTATTCTGTAACCATCGATTCCATATTTCTTTGTAAACTCGCTTATCCAATTAAGCAAGGTAGATCTGACATATTGGTTTGACTGATTTAGGTCGGGAAGCTTGGCGAGTCGACATAATTCAACCTACAATAATAACACGTAGTCTATTGATGTTTATGTCATAACTTAAACGTCAAGAAATAAAACGGACAAACATGAGAATGATAACAATCGGAAAAACGGGAGTTTGTATTCTGCCACTATCTCTCATGTGTAGGTTTTTCATCTTTCGACCCTTATACTGTACTTTAAACTCACGTGCAGCTGTCTCTTATATTGTTTATTCTTTTCACGGGTAGCTTTCACATCTCCTTCTCTGATACTGTCCCTTCCTCTCATGTGCAGCTATCAATATCATGTCTCTCATATTGTTCATCCCTCTCACGTGTATCTATTTAGTCTACTGTTTTTCATGCTTGTTCCACTTTATTTTGTCATATCACTATTCCTTACGTACCTCAGTTTGGTTTTTCCAGTTCATTATTTCGCAGAGACTGTGATAATCCTCAGATCTATTAAATGGACTGAATCCTGTAAAATTCACCAGCTGTTGTTTGTCACAATCAACGTTCCAACAACAACCATCAGTATATCCCATGTGGTTAGCCACCCTTAAAACAAAAGGCGAATTGATCATTATTTAGGTGGTTAGCCACCCATGAATCAAAAGTTAATAATCATTATTTAGGTGGTTAACCACCCTTAAAACGCATGTGTAAATGGTCATTATATATGTGCTTAGTCACCCTTTAAACACATGTGTTAATAGTCATTATCTATGTGGTTAGCCACCCTTAAATGCAATGTGTAAGTTGTCATTATCTGTGTGGTAAGCAACGGTGAAATGTGTAAGTTGTCATTTTCTATGTGGTTAGCCACCCTTGAATAAAATGTGTAAATATTCTTTAGCTATATAGTTAGCCACCTTTAAAACAAATGTGTAAATAGTCATTATCTATGTGGTTTGCCACCCTTAAATCGAATGTGTAAGTTGTCATTATCTATGTGGTTAGCCACCTTTAAATCAAATGTGTAAGTTGTCATCATCTATGTGGTTAGCCACCCTCAAGTTAGCCACCCTTAAAACAAATGTGTAAATGATCATTATATATGTGGTTTGCCACCCTTAAATCAAATGTGTAAGTTGTCATTATCTATGTGGTTAGCCACCCTTAAATCAAATGTGTAAGTTGTCATTATCTATGTGGTTAGCCACCCTTTCAATCAAATGTGTAAGTTGTCATTATCTATGTGGTTAGCCACCCTTAAGTTAGCCACCCTTAAAGCAAATGTGTAAATGGTCTTTATCTATGTGGTTAGCCACCCTTAAATCAATTGCATATGTTATCATTATATACATTTATATGTGGTTAGCCACCCTTAAAACAAATGTGTAAGTTGTCATTATCTAAGTGGCAAGCCTCTTAATTCAAATGCGTAAATGGTCATTATGTAGGTATTTATTCACCATTAATTCAAAACGTACATGTGAGTGGTCATTATATAGGCGTTTAGTCATCCTTCAATACACTGAGTTAAAATGAAGTGGTAGTAACCAATTATAGGCCACCGTACGTCATTGAGGAGGAAAGGACGATAACTCTGTCTGTATGGGAGATTGACGTCATTAAACAAGGAAAACAATTGATATTGTATAGTTGGCTGTAAAATGACTTTTGTAAAACAACAATAATGTTAGTTAACCTATAAAACAATATTTAAAGATTACATTACATAGTATCTAAATGATAACCTTTAAGAAAAAGGGTATGCGAAGGATCGTAGAATGTGTCTAAATCTATGGGCTTTATGAACAACACTAACTTTAAAATAAAGACGGAATATGATTTTCGTAAGAAGAATTCTACAGGTATGGTCATACTTTCTAACCAAATCTATGAAAGAATTTGGTAAAGGTTTTTTAATTTTGCATATGGAAATTAAATGCTTTTAATATATCATAACTAATGTTGAATTTGAAAGCTAAAACCAACTACAGACAAAGGCATAGCGAGCAAGTTGTGAAATATACCACCGTCAGCGAGGGAAAAAGAAATATATATCTATCAAACATACATTGTATATTTGTGTTATTGAAAAGGCTTGGCGCATGAATATATTTTTTGGTTAACGCAAAAATATGAACTCCACGAAATGTCTTATATGATAAAAAATAAACTACAAAAACTCTTATTATCATTCAAACAAAGGTTTTTGTATTTATTATTTAATTTAAAGAGTTAATTTGCAGTGAAAATAAATTTTGTTAACGTCGATGTCATTATTGCGACATCTTGTTTTCATTGGTTACGAAAAGAAGTTCGGCCAACGTCGTCTATCGAAAAATAAACAACGTCAAGATTAACTACCGGTAGTCGTCTCGACCAATCATATCAACGTATTCCCTAATAGGCAAATCCTAAAAGAATTATTAGAAAATAAACTCACACATCAACCATAACCCATATATCTCTTTTATGGCATTCAGACAACAGATATTTAAAATCTTCCTCTGTTCCAAAATGTTCGTTGAAGTTGTATATATCCTTAGCCCAGTAACCATGGTAACCCTTTGGTGTATTTACAACAATAGGAGATATCCATATTGCGTTGGCGCCTGCGCAAGTAATAAATGTACAATATTCAATCAATGTTTTGCTCTATAAACAGAGATAGTTCGAAACAGTGATGTGAAAAAGTCATTTGAACAGAGATGTATGTAGTTTGACAAGGCAATGATTCCTGAAATCAAAGAGATATTTCGATATGGCAATGTACGATCTGAAATCAGGGATATCAATGCAAGTTCTCTCAACAGATATAATTCGTTTGGCAATGTAAAGCCTTAAATCTATCATAACAATTAAGTCTTCTCAACAGATAAAGTTCGATATGGCAATGTAAAGATTGATTGATTGATTGTTGGTTGCTTAACGTGGCAAATGGCAAATATTTCATGCATATTCAGGACGAGAACAGGTTCACAATAAATACAATAGGTAGGTCTTGTCATAATAGAGGCCATTTTGGATGAAGGTCGGGAAATTTGGACTGCCACTGGAAAATAAGGGCAAATTGGATAGGAACAGAAATTTGGCCTTGCAACAGGCCACCTACGGGCCCTCAGAGAGTTGTTACAAAGGTTCTTAACGTGCAAAGAGCATGGAACTCTCTTTACACGAGACATCGGATTTAACGTCCCCATTCTGACCGGACGTCACTGCGAACTTAATACATCCCGCACAGCCAAACGGACGCCCCACTTCGGCAAGCGTTTTACTGCCGGTCGGGAGAAGACCCCAGTCACCCTTGGGAACGCAATGTAAAGAAGGAAATCAGTGATTTAAAGAAATCTGAACTGATATCGTTCGATTGGGTAAGGTGAAGTAAAAAAATCAACGATTTCAATTCATCTAAACAGAGGTAATTAGATAGGGTCATGTAAAGCCGTAAATCAGAGGTATCAAGTCAACTGAACAGAGATAGTTCGATTGGTAATGTAAATCCGTAAATCAAGGATTTTAATAAGGTTCAACGCACCATTTTTTTCTTATAATGTCCTGTACCAAGTCAGGAAAATTGCAGCTGTTGTCTTATAGTTCGTGTCTATATATGTTGCAATATCGTTTGTTTTTTGTTGCACTTTCACTTATAATTGATGTGTTTCCATCAGTTTTTGTTTGTAACCCGGATTTATTTCTTTTAATCGATTTATGACTTTCGAACAGTGGGATACTACTGATCCTACTGTTGCCTTTATTTAAGACATCTGAAGACAATAACAATCAAAACCAAGGAGTAAACAAAGACTCACAAAACCAAAGGACATTCATATCATCAGTTATAAATAACAACACGAACTCCACTAAAAACCGGGAATGAAATCAGGTGCTCCGGAAGGGTCAGCATTTCCTGTACCGTATACAGAGACAGCTCGATTGGTAATGTAAACCCGTAAATCACGGATTTTAACTCATCTGAACAGAGTCGTTATCTAATATCAACGTCAATTTAAAGACTTGAGAAGTGTATTGTATTTAGAACTTACCAAGGCCAGATATGTAGTCTAATTTTCCCACTATCCCTCGGAATGTCCCTCCACAATAACTTCGAAGATCAGTACACGTGGTTGGTTCACCTTCCGCTGCAAACCTATCAGTTAATATCTGAAAAAGTATGTGACAAGTTGACCAAAAGGAAAGAAAATCGAAAGACGTAAAAACATAGATAGACACTAAAGAAAAACACATGGACAAGATAGCATATGACATAGTACAGACACAAATTATAATGTGGTAGTGTCTCGCCAGTTATATATACTCCAATACTGTCATAATCTACCTGGAACATGATCCTTCTTTATGCTCTGGACAAACTCTTTATAATCCACTTACCCGATACAAAGTCAAATACAAAAAAAAAACAACCTCGAATGGATAGCAACTGGCATATGCCTGACTCGTTACAGGTAATTTTTTGTGTAGAAAATGGTGGATTAAATTTGGTTTTAAAGCTAACTAAACCTTTCACTTGTATGAGAGTCGCCGGTAAACTATCCCGACTTCCTTGATTTTGAGTAATTCATAGCAAAATTTAAGCGCCTACCTGGTAAATTATTCTTGATTTCCATTCCTCTTGAGATTTTAAGTGACTCAAGGACGGATATAATATAATTACACATACAATGAATACTGTCTTCATGATGTAAGCACTACACATTCTTCAGTTGTGAATAACTATCTTCACAAACATTGTGTACAGTAAACTTTTGTGTACATCACTAACACATGTTTACATGTTCTAAAAATAAGTTAAACTTTTTGAGAAAACAAAATCCTTATAGGAAACATATAAAAGGTTATAAAATTCTGATACTTGATGTCAAGATTTAAATATATAAACGTTTGCACCAAATGGGATCAATGGAAAGGTGTAGTTCAAATCGAACAGTGCTGACATCCACAGCTGAATGGGTAACTAGTTTCGTTTGGAATTGATAAACACGCAGTATGTATTGTAAAAATAGAAAATTTGCGTGACATTTTAAATTTAATAATTATACATGTTTTTTTATGCCCCGGAACTAATAGCAATATATTGTTTTACCCCTGTCCGTCTGTCCGTCCGACCATTATGGGTAAATAGTTTATTATTCCAGATAACTCCTCCTACAATTTGGATGCCATGTGTTTCCTCTTTCAGAAGAAAAGCTTGCGATATCAAACATGTTTAAAACACTGATGATACAAAATCTGTGTAACTGGTTATGCCATTAAATTCTTCCTTTCTATTCGAAATTTTAACCAAGTATAAAAATGCCGTAGACGCGCGGGCATTTCAAAAATTTATTTCCGTCATAAACGCTGAAAATCAAATTAAAAGATCAAATGGCACTGGGACGTTTCAACATAAACTTACCGGGTAGAAATTATAAAAGTACTCTTCATGACCTGACTATGTGAAATCTACTCAGAAGTAAAGAGTGAATGCTGGCACGATTTCACATCAGCAGTTTCTTGTGCTATACACACTGACTCTTCGTCGATAAAAAGTAACCATGAACTCTTATATTAGTATATACAAGTATTATACAATATAATAGCCTGTCCTGAAGATGGGACGGCATGCACTATAAGACATATGCTCTTCAACTTTGTACTTGTTTGGCTTTATAACTATTTTGATCTGAGCGTCACTAATGAGTCTTATGTAGACGAAATGCGCGTCCTGGTACCTTTGACAACTAATAATAACCCTAACCCGGAAACTAGAGCGTTCCTTACGAACATCACCTTTTACTTTCGACTCGGACACCAACATTCCCGCCAAACGTTTAAAGGAGTAGGTCCGGTAAGGGCCGATTTTTGCCTCAAATTTCAGGTTCATCTAACGAAAGATTTTTGACACTTTTTAAACACTTAAGTGTCTATTTCAATTGATTCAATTAGTTTATGTGAAAGATTTTAACTGATTTAGTCATTAAAAACGCTCCGATTCAAGCTCAAATATGAAAAATCTATCAATTATGCCAAAAAACGTCACTTTTCAGATGGTTTTTGTCAAAAATGAAAGTGGCCGCATACGTGTTCATCCCCAACCTTTATATATGTTATGTATTATCATCAAATACAACTTACATTTGAATATTATGAATGAACACGAATGCGGCCACTTTCATTTAAGACGGAAACCGTCTAAAATTTAACTAAAATGCTAAAATTGTGAAGATTTCAGTAATTTAGCATGACTTAATGATGCTAGTACCCGATATATGGGCATTGTACTGTAAAAAAACAGCCCATATTTATGTAGCAAAAGCATTCTTCTTTCCAGTAAATAGCTAAAAGATTACATTTTCACACTTTTGTAAAACCGCTATATTTTGGGGCCAAAAAGGGGTCTTACTGAACCTACTCCTTTAAAGAACGCTTTCCCAAATGTTAATATATTCGTTTAGAAGAAGAGTCTTCTTATTGATGAGTCTTATGTAGACAAAAAGCGCGTCTGGCGTACTAAATTATAAACCTTTGATTACTTTTTGTAACTGTTGCGATTAATAAAAAATACATTTCGTTATACTAGTTTTATTGTACGTACTTTTTTTCTTAGTACAAAGTAAAATCACAAAAATACTGAACTCCGAGGAAAATTCAATCGAAAGTCCCTAATCACATGGCAAAATCAAATGACAAAACTCATCAAACGAATGGACAACAACTGTCATATTCCTGACTTGGAACTAGCATTTTCAAATGTAGAAAATGTTGGATTGAACCTGGTTTTATAGCGCTAAACCTGTCAATTGTATGACAGTCTCGTCAAATTATGCTATATCTACAACGATGCGCGAACAAAACAGACACAATAAACAAAATAGTAAAAATATGGGTACAGCAGTCATCAATTTGTTACAATTCTAAAAGAAGCAATTTTACAAAAAAGCACAAAAACATCTATCAAATTAAAAACATATTCATTGCTTCGCATGTCTGACGTCAGAAAATTTATAAGTCACAGAGGAAGAAATATTGTCGATCAATGTTTATACAAAACAATTTTATAATTTCACATGGGGAATGTTGGCATACAGGGTAAAACGTTATAAGTATGTTAGAATCTACAAATGGTTAATACCACTACGCGATTAAAATAGTTTTGTCGTTTGTCCTTTGTCGTTCAACATATTTTCTTATTTATAATAAAATATTATAAAAATAAAAAAGTAAAATCACAAAAATAATGAACTTAGAGGGAAATCGAATCGGAAAGTCCATAATCACATGGCAAAATCAAATAACAAAACACATAAAAAACGAATGGATAAGAACTGTCATATTCCTGACTTGGTACAGGCATTTAATAATAGAACAACAACATAATGACGGGATCTTTCAAAGTACAGAATCACGTTATCAGAACCAAAGAAACACAAAAAGTAGCATATACAAAATACACCAGCAAAAAAGAAAAGATAATGTAAACACATAACTCCAAATTCAACAAATATTATTATGTTGTTGATAAGAAACTCCAGCATACTGATCACGTGTTCTTCTGTGTAGCATGTTTTACCCTTTTGGTTTTCACTATTAACAAAATATGCCTTATGATATTCTAAAGTAATAAATAAACTCATCATAAATACCAGGACTAAATTTTGTACATACGCCAGACGCGCGGTTTGTCTACAAAAGACTCATCAGTGACGCTCGAATCCAAAACAGTTAAAAAGGCCAAATAAAGTACGAAGTTAAAGAGCATTGAGGACCAAAATTCCTAAACGTTTTGCCAAATACAGCTAAGGTAATATATGCCTGAGGTAGAAAAGCCTTAGTATTTCAAAAATTCAAAATTTTGTAAACAGGTAATTTATAAATATAACGATATCAATGATAATTCATGTCAGCACAAAAAAGTGCTGACTACTGGGCTGGTGATACCCTCGGGGAAATAAATCTCCACCATCAGTGGCATCGAACCAGTGGTTGTAAATAAACTCATCATAGATACCTAGACTAAATTTTGTATATAAATTTATAGCGTATGCTACCATTTTTTTGTTGAAAGGCATTGTGGATTATTTCTTTCAGACGATTTTTCAATTTCACATGGGAAATGGTGGTATACAGGGTTGAAAATCAAAAGTTTTGATAGAACCAATTTCACAAAAAGACCGAGATTTATAATTATCTAGAAGTTCTTTAGAATTTTTAAGAATCCACATATGGTTAATACCACTATGCGAGTAAACAGTTTCACAGTATTTTTGAAGACCCTCTTTCACTGCGGACAGAATTTTAGTCAATCTAATGGACAATTCTTTAGTGGAACATGAAGATGAGCCGGCAATGTACCGTTGTTTGTACGGAATTTTATAAAGCTTAGGTATCCAATACAAACAAGGTAAGTCCTCCAATTTGGCGTTCAATGTAATATTCATTGAAGCCATGAAGGACTTAATTTGCAAAAATATCATCCTTGTCAAATGATAGGTCTTTTTATGTGGGATTACCTGGGTGCTCCTGTATTCCTCATTCTTTTACAAGACATTCGTAGTAATAAAATTTACATACAAAGACAATATTATTTGAAGCTTTGTCCGCAGGAAAAACAACATACTTATCATGAAGAGATGATTGACATTAGACTAGTTTTATTATATTTACTTTTCATTATTATATTAGTCTGGTTTTATTGTATGTACTTTTCGTTTGTACATAAGACTAGTTTTATTGTTTACACCTTTTATTAGTACTTTAGAAGTACATTATAATTTAGACTGATACCTTTCGTTGGTGTATCATGCTGGTAATTAAGTGTTGGTTTACCAGTAGTACAAGTATTTTCCCAACTGTGGTTAGACTTTTAAAATCATAATATCAAATACATGTGTACGTATCATCTCTTTATCTGTATATACATAATGCAGGTAACTAAAACTTGTTACATGAGATCATCAACCAAATGTTTATCTTTAACATGCCTATATATAATCATTATGTAATCCTAGTAAACAAATACACTTACCCATGATAGAGTTATCACATACTTGTCATACATGTTTTGAACACTATAGCTACATGGATAGGTGGGTGAATATTTAACGTTCATTAGTTGCTCCGATGGTACATATTTGTTTTATGGAGCGCAGATTTTTTGTATTAAAGGAGATCATGACATATTTCATTACCTTCATGATTCGAGTTCAAGATATCCAAACATCATTGGGGAACTCAATGTATTGTG
Organism: Mytilus galloprovincialis; assembly: GCF_965363235.1. Classification (NCBI taxonomy): domain Eukaryota; kingdom Metazoa; phylum Mollusca; class Bivalvia; order Mytilida; family Mytilidae; genus Mytilus; species Mytilus galloprovincialis. The sequence continues at coordinate 72,000,064 of NC_134842.1, read as the reverse complement.
GTATTTCATGTCGTTGTCAATATAATCGAATTTTATGCGACGGTAATACAAGTGAGAGGTTAAGCTAGATGTAAAACCATGTTCAATACAAGTGAGAGGTTAAACCATGTTCAATCCACCATTTTCTATTTAAAAATATCTGTACCAAGTCAGGAATATGACAGTTATTGTCCATTCGTTTGATGTGTTTGAGCTTTTAGTTTTCATGAGATTAAGGACTTTTCGATTTGAATTTCCCTCGGAGTTCAGTATTTTTGTGATTTTTCTTTTCACATTCACCCGGAGTTTCTTACATAGCTATCAATAGTAAAACAATATAAAAAAGCTGAAAGACTGAGATAAGGAATAAAGTGAGGACAAAAACTTCATTCCAATTACGAAGAGACGGAACCTGTCAAACATTGAATGCGTAATGACTCATCCTAATTTTCATTTTATTTCAGAAAACGTGTTTTGTCAGAGCTTGAAAGCAAAGGCTACAGTATTGTTACCGATGTCATAACCCACGAGGAATGTAACCATTACATGACCCAATACAAGGAGTGGCTCAGCAGATTCGGCGATGAACGTCCTTATCAGGAGGAATCGCTGACTCATCAGTTCAGGGTTGCACATGCTGAACCTACATGGAATGTCAGGCTGAAGTCAAAACCAGTGTTTGCGTCTATTTGGCAGACAGAGAATTTAATGAGTAGTATGGACGGGGTAGCATTGACGGAGCCACCAGAACTAGGTAAGAAGATGTTGTTGTAAGCGTAGAACATAATTCTGATCAGAAAAAGTCAGAGCTCTGTCCGATTGAGCTAAGTATCCACTTCTTAAAGAAATAAATTTCGTCACGCTTCCTTTAGAGGTTTAGCGTTTTAAAACCAGGTTCAATACACCATTTTCTACGTTTAAAAATGCCTGTACAAAATCAGGAATTTGATAATTGTTGTCCATTCGTTTGATGTGTCTTATCATTTGATTTTGTAATTTAATTAGGATCTTTCCGTTTAGAATTTTCCACGGAGTTCAGTATTTTTGTGATAATTTTCTTTTTCTTCCACCCCAAGAGTCATTTGTCATTATCACTCTCACAACACGCACCCTGGCTATATAGTATCTCTATCCACCGTGATTTTTTTTTACTTTCGCGCAAAATGTAACTTTATCAGAAAATCACATTGTCTCCATCGGGCATCAAAGCCGAGACTTTTTTTGTTACAAGTCAGCGCTTAATCTACTACTGAAGGAAAGCAATTCCGGAAAACACATTTATGAGCACTGTAAAATTGTCAACACAGCATAAATGATGTTCGTGGAAAAAAGGGGGAACTATATGTTTAGTTTACTGTGGAAAACCAGACTCAAGCAGTCTGGTTACAATAAAACAAATGTAAACTCCTTTTATATGAAGAAAAGATAGAATGTTTCGTTCACATTTGAAGCATAGAATTGGCACAGAGGTATATGTACTTTATTATATTTTGCAGGACGATCGTCTTTTTGCAATCCTGACTTCTTTTGGTTACACACTGATCAAGGCTCTTGGAGAGAAGGATTGCATGCATATCAAGGAGCCGTCTATCTTGAAGAAACGTCAGAAACAGATTTCTGCTTTAGAGTGTTGGAAAATTCAGTTCAGTTTCACAAAGAATTTTATGAACACTTTCCAACTGCGAAAGAAAAATCTGCAGGCGAAGATTTTTATATTCTTTCAAAAGAAGAAATCGATTGGTTTATATCTAAAGGATGTGAAATGAAAAAAGTTCCGGTACCAAAGGGGGGAATGGTATTATGGGATTCTAGAACAATACACGATAATATAGCTCCAACGAGAGGTCGGCCAAACTCTGACAGATGGCGGTTCGTTGTATTTGTGTGCATGGTTCCAGCAATATGGAGTACACCAGAGGACATTGAGTTAAAAACAGAAGCTTATAATGAAATGGCAGCGACAGCACATTGGCCAGCACAAGGAGTATGGCTATTTCAGAAAACATCCGAAAAAAATAAAACAAATAAGTTTACCCACCTAGAAATGATTCAAGAACAACCAGATGTTGCCAAAGGCAAAGACGTGTTAAGGTTAGTTGGTATAGAGAAGTATGACCCTGAGGAAAATAACGAAGTTATATTCAAGAGACCAAAGTGGAACATTTTGTTTGATTCCGAAGAATGGAAGAAGAGAGAGACACACCAAAATTGATATAAAACAGTTCAAAGTGGAAGACACTTCAATTTCAAGTAATTTACTACAATACAGACTCTTGATACTTAAGGCAGATACCACTTGTAAGTTTCTAACATTTTAAATATATTGTTGACATTAATAACTATAATATCTATAACTTGAAGACATGAACTATAATGTTAAAAAATAAAGACACCTATTGTTATATAAAAAAAACCTATTGTTAAGGATTTATTTATGCAGAATTGAAGTGTTTAGTCTTATTTCTTCGAAATATGATTCATCATAGTTGATGATTAAGATAAAAAAAAACGAGAAATAAATGAAAGTAATCAAGGCTAATATCATTTTGTTATATCCAAAACAACGTTATTGAAAGAACAAGAATTAGGATCAGAAAATGAAAAATCTGTATCAGAGAGTTAAAGCAAAGTTCGTGTTTCTGTGATTTCTGTAATGTTGTTTGTGAGTTTGGCCCGGAGCATGAAACTACACCTCTGTGTGTTGTTTGTATATTCGTATTCATCTTGACAATGTTGTCTGTTTTCCTCGACTTCTTGTTCTAATCGATGCCTTGGTATTAACTGAATTTTATTCGCGAGGTAACAATCCCAAAATTTTTGATAGTACTATAATAAGAATTGAAGATAGTAACAGGGAATGTGTCAAAAAACCAACACCCATACTAAGGAGCCGAGGGAGTGCTTCAGCTGGCTCTTTAACAACAATGTATACTAGTTCAATCAATTGGACGCCAAATTAAACTCCAAAACATCTAGATGACCCAAAATAAAAAAAAAAAACCATACAAACAAACAAAGACCTCATCCCTCTTCCTTTACCTGTAACCAATGTGGAATAAATGAACAAACAATTTGCGCAGCAAAGCTCGGCTTTTAAAAAGTTCGATGTTAGAATGGGTTACACTAAAGTCCCAATTTAGGATCCTGTTATTCAGTGATTGTCTTTTTTGGCTGTTTATCATATTTGGTTTTCGTTCATTCGTTTGTACATAAAGAAACCCGTTAGTGTTTTCGTTTAAATTCTTTAAAATTTGTCATTCTGAAGCATTTTAAAGCTGACTTTGTGGTTTAGGTTTTAATCATTGTTTACATATAGTTGTTAATTTCTGTGTAATTTGTCCTATCGGGGTATACCGTATGGTTTGTGTACTTTTCTATCGGTGGATACCGTATGGTTTGTGTACTGTCCTATCGGTGGATACCGTATGGTTTGTGTACTGTCCTATCGGGGGAAACCGTATGGTTTGTGTACTGTCCTATCGGTGGATACCGTATGGTTTGTGTACTGTCCTATCGGGGGAAACCGTATGGTTTGTGTACTGTCCTATCGGGGGAAACCGTATGGTTTGTGTACTGTCCTATCGGTGGATACCGTATGGTTTGTGTACTGTCCTATCGGTGGATACCGTATGGTTTGTGTACTGTCCTATCGGGGGATACCGTATGGTTTGTGTACTGTCCTATCGGGGGAAACCGTATGGTTTGTGTACTGTCCTATCGGTGGATACCGTATGGTTTGTGTACTGTCCTATCGGTGGATACCGTATGGTTTGTGTACTGTCCTATCGGTGGATACCGTATGGTTTGTGTACTGTCCTATCGGGGGATACCGTATGGTTTGTGTACTGTCCTATCGGGGGATACCGTATGGTTTGTGTACTGTCCTATCGGGGGATACCGTATGGTTTGTGTACTGTCCTATCGGGGGAAACCGAATGGTTTGTGTACTGTCCTATCGGGGGAAACCGAATGGTTTGTGTACTGTCCTATCGGGGGAAACCGTATGGTTTGTGTACTGTCCTATCGGGGAAAACCGTATGGTTTGTGTACTGTCCTATCGGGGGATACCGAATGGTTTGTGTACTAGTCTATCACATGATACCGTATGGTTTGTCATGTTATAGTTAAATTTAAGTGCGAGGTTTGGCTAGCCACAAAACCGGGTTCAATCCAAGTCAGGATAATGGCGGTTATTATCTTATAGTTCGTTTCTGTGTGTGTCTAACGAACTCCTAGATAATTTTTCAACCCTGTATACCGCCATTCCACATGTGAAATTGAAAAATCGCCTGAAAGAAATAATCCACAATGCCTTTCATCATCAAAATGGTAGCATACGCTATAAATTTATTACTGTGAGATATCATAAGGCATATTTTGTTAATAGTGAACAAACATGCTATGCAGAGGAACAAGTGGTCAGTTTGCTGGAGTTTCTTATCGACAACATATTTGTTGAATTTGGAGGTAGAGTTTATTATCAAATTGTCGGCATTCCTATGCGAAGGACGTGTACGCCTCTCCTTGCCGATCTATTCTTATTTTCATATGAATCGGAGTTCCTTCAGACACTTGTCAATACCAGAATCTATGACAAACGAGATGATTTTAATTTTGAAATTGTAAATTTCCCCCACCTTAGTAGCAATATACCAAGTTCACCTGCATATGGGATATATATTTCCCAACTTATTTGATATTCAAGAGCTTGCAATACCTACTCAGACTTTGTAAAATGTCACCAGTGTCTGAGCAGAAAGTTGATGAACCAGGAGTCAGTCAAAGAATGTCTCGTCCTTTAAAAAAAAAAAGTTCATCGGAAGGTACCAAGACCTTGTTGATAAATATTCCGTATCAACTTCACAAATAATACATGATGGTTTTGATGTATAGATTCTGCGTACTTAAGTTGCTTACCATCTTTACAACGTGTTATACTGTTCTTTTATTTGTCTTTGTGCAATAATTAAAATTACTTTTATTGTTTGGTCTGTTTACTGAATGTTCAACGTGTTATACTGTTCTTTTATTTGTCTTTGTGCAATAATTAAAATTACTTTTATTGTTTGGTCTGTTTACTGTGATGTCCATTTGACGTGGCTCGGTACTTATACATCCCGTCAATGTGATTGTATTATCTTTCATTTTTGCTGGTGTATTTTGTATGTGCGACTGTTTGTGTTTCTGTGGTTCATATATATGAAGTGACTCTATACTTTTATAGATCCCATAATTATGTTCTTGTTATATTATATGTCATTATGTTATTGTTCTATTATAAATTTGATAATACTTTGAACGACTAACGACAAATATATTTTACTCTCGTAGTGGTATTAACCATATGTAAATTGTTAAAAATTGTAAAGAACTTCAGGATAACTGATATCCAGGTCTGTTTCTGAAATTAGTTCTAACATCACTTTTGATTTTCTAACCCTGCATACCACCATTCCTCATGCAAAATTATATTTTTTTGAAAATAATTGGAACGACAAAATTTTGTGACGTCAAACACGCTAGGCAATGAACACGGTTTTAAAATTTGACAAGATAAGATTCTTTTTTGATAAAAATTTTCATTTTTTTAGTGTAAAACCCCTTATTCATAGGCCCATTGCTTTCTATTTTATTAAATTCTGCAATTTCAAGCATTAATGGCTTCTTTGTCTTAAGTTCAAATAAAGTGGCAGTTATTTCATGTCAAAACTGTACCTTATCCTGACTTTTGCTGCAAAAATCAACATATCTTTAATTGCACATTAGAGCGTACTGGTTCCCTGAAGTTTGATAGTACAAAAACAGGAACTTCTGATCTGAACAACAGGTCAAATGTGCTCTTCTATCAAAATTTCATATACTTCTTTATAATTTAAATAAATCTCTCAACAAGGGTTCTACAGTGATCCCAAATCCCAAAGCTTTCATTTGATACCACAAATAACCAAATATACCCGCCATTGGCAAAGATACAGCGTAAGAACTATTTTGTTAAAAATATGTACTACTTTCTTGTATGCTCTTTCCGACCGGGCCTGAATTAGTGGTTCTATACCTATAACAGCACAAAACTTGTTATATTGACTTCTGCTTGGCTTAATTTCCTTCTATGATCTATTTCTTACATTGAAAAACACATAAAGCTGTTGTCAAAACACTGTATCACTGAATTCAAGCTCTAATTGGACTGGTAGTAACATATGCGTCAAAAAAAAAAAAACTACATCTGGATACTAATAGCGACAGATATGACACTTTTTCAATTTTACTAGTTTTGATTTGTTAATAACTTCTCAAATAACAGTGTTCTGACCTAAATGTCTTTTTTTTATCAGAGATTCTTAATTAAATATAAATACAGTGGTACAAATATAAAATATAACTGATAATTTTGTCCCCCCTTTTTTCTACATGTTAAAAAAGGATAGTGATTTGATAAAAACCATACTTTTGTGTATACACATGGATCGACAAGAGTAATTTATATATCTCCGAGCTAGACAACTTGCTGAAATGGTTATGAAATGCATTTCCAGTGAGATTTTGGAATTACTATATAAGTATACACCAAATTCACTAAGAAACTCAATAAAACATGAACACCCACTAGATAATTGAACCAAAAGCAATATTTATCTATAAACAAGTCATATTATACAAGTTTCATTGCTTTAAGTGTTAGAAAATGCAAAAATTAAAATTTCAGGTAAAATCTTAACTGTGTGCATGCTGAATGTTCAAAAAAGGGTAAACAACCTTAGTATAACAATTTAAAGGCGGTTATTTGACACTAGCATATTTGTTACATAAAATAAATAATGTAACATGATTTCTGACATCCCTCATTATCCCTCCCTCTTGCTCACTCTATCTCTATTTAGCTCACTCGCTCGCTCTAGCTCACTCCCACTCATTCACTGTATCTCTCACTCGCTCATTCACTGTTTCTGTTACTCACTCTGTCGCTTACTCACTCTGTCTCTCGCTTACGTACTCATTCACTCTCTCGCTCACTCACTCATTACTTCTCGCTCATTCACTCTCGTTCATTTACTCTCTCTCCCGCGCTCATGCTCATTCTCTCTTTCTCTCGCGCTCACTCATTCCAGCTCATTCACACTCTCTCTCCAGCTCATTCACTCACTCTCAGTTACTCACTCTCTCCATCCCTACCTCATTCACTCACTCTCTCCATCCCTACCTCTTTCACTCACTCTCTCTACCTCATTCACTCACTCTCTCCAGCTCATTCACTCACTCTCTCCATCCCTACCTCATTCACTCACTGTCTCCAGCTCATTCATTTACTCTCTCCAAGTCATTCACTTCCTCTCTTACTATCTCTCACGCTCATTCACTCTCTCTCCATCTCATTCACTCCCTCTCCAGCTCATTCACTCAGGTCATTCATTCACTCAGATCTTTCACTGTCTCTCCTGCTCATTCACTCAGTCGGTCTTACTTACCATTAAATATTACCTGTCCTTACAACCCAATAGGACGTAGTCCACTTCTATGATGACTGGCAGAAGCAATGCTAATGTTCTACTCCGCTGTGAAAAATCACAGTATATCCAGGAGAACACCATTGTGTACCAGTATCAAGGAAAGGGCGACACCTTCACCTTCAGTTAAACTTCATTAGGTGAGGAGCAAGTTTCTTTGCTGTTTAACATGAAACTTTAAATCTCAACCAAAATGTTGTATGCTTTGGTAATTTTACAAATGACTTCTTGCAGTTTTATCTTACAGAAGAATGTTTATGATATTTTGCTATCATTTGTAAGATGGTTTTTCATCATTCTATGTACTTTTCAAATATAATTGTCGAAACATGTTTTATTTAATAAATTATTGAGAAAATTGCAAACATCCATATTAAAGGACGATAACTGCAATTGATATTTTATTCAGATTGCTACCATGTGTCGGTACGTGTTTTGTAGAAACAGTTTTCAACAAGATCCTTGGTTTGTCTCAGAAAGCTAGCACACACTAAGATTGTCAGACTTGGAAACATGGTAATATATCACCACAATTTCGACAAAAAAGTACCAAAGTTGTGTAATCAACTTCAGTTATCGTTCAAAATCCACGAATCACAATTATAACGACTAGATTTTGACCGACTGCAATATTTGATTCTAAAAACACAAAACTGGGTAGAAATTATCATTAATAGGTGTAAAACCACTAATTCGTAGGCCCATTGCTTTCTATATTAAATTTTGCAATTTCAAGCATTAATGGCTTCTTTGTCTGAAGTTCAAATAAAGTGGCAGTTATTTCATGTCAAAACTGTACCTTATCCTGACTTTTGCTGCAAAAATCAACATATCTTTAATTGCACATTAGAGCGTACTGGTTCCCTGAAGTTTGATAGTACAAAAACAGGAACTTCTGATCTGAACAACAGGTCAAATGTGCTCTTCTATCAAAATTTCATATACTTCTTTATAATTTAAATAAATCTCTCAACAAGGGTTCTACAGTGATCCAAAATCCCAAAGCTTTCATTTGATTCCACAAATAACCAAATATACCCGCCATTGGCAAAGATACAGCTATGCGTAAGAACTTTTTTGTTAAAAATATGTACTACTTTCTTGTATGCTCTTTCCGACCGGGCCTGAATTAGTGGTTCTATACCTTTTGAGATTGTGACATAGTGATGACTGCTGTATCCTTATTTCGACTATTTTACCTATTATGTCTGTTTTGTCCACGCATCGTTGTAAATATAACGAAATTTTATGCAACTGTGATACAAGTGAGAGGTCTAGCGCTATAAAACCAGGTTTAATCCACCATTTTCTACATGTGAAAATGCCTGTACTAAAGTTAGGAATATGACAGTTGTTATCCATTCGTTTGATGTGTTTTATCATTTGATTTGTCATTTGATTACGGACTTTCCGTTTTGAATTTTCCTCGGAGTTCAGTATTTTTGTATTTTTACTTTTTACATTGTCGTTTGTTTTTAGTTTCGTTGTTTTCCTCTTATAGTTGATGTGTTTCCCTCGGCTTTAGTTTGTAACCCGGATATGTTTTCTCTCAATCAATTTATGACTTTCGATCAGCGATGTACTACTGTTGCCTTTATTGTGTACTGGTTTATAACAGGATACCGTATGGTTTGTGTACTGTTCTACTGGGGTTATCGTATGGCGTGTGTAAATGTCTATCATACAAGGTACAACTATTTGTGTACTGTCCTATCGGTGGAAACCGTATGGTTTGTGTACTTTTCTATAGGGGGATACGTTATGGTTTGTGTACTTTTCTATAAGGGGATATCGTATGGTTTGTGTACTTTTCTATAGGGGGATACCGTATGGTTTGTGTACTTTTCTATAAGGGGATATCGTATGATTTGTGTATTGTTTTATCGAAGGATACCGTATGGTAAGTGTACTTTTCTATAGGGGGATACCGTATGCTTTGTGTAATGGCATATCATTGAAAACTGTATGATTTGATTTGTTCCCACATCGATCGTTGTCAATATTGCAATTGTATGAGACTGTCATACAAGGGAGAGGTTTGTCTAGCTATAAAGCCAGGTTTTATCTGCATTACAAAATGCTCATGTCGGGTCAGGAATGTGACGGTTGTTTTCTATTCGTTTTATGTGTTTGAGCTTTAGATTTTGATATTTGATTAGGAACTTTCCGTTTAGAATTTTCCTCGAAGTTCTTTATGTTTTTTTTATTATCCTTTGTATGCAAAGGTTTATCGTGTGATACCGTATGGTTTGTGCACTGGTATTTCGCGCGTTACTGCATGGTAACTGAGAATCCTACTCGGTCGATGCCACTACAGCTTGACGTTTCATCACTTAGGGTATCAACAGTCCAGCAATTAGCAAGTCTTGTATCGTATGAAATATCATTGATTTTGTTATTGCCTGTACATTCACAATTTATAAAATGTTGGTTTTAAATTAGTATGATACGAGCGTGAATGATGAGTCTAATGTGTTAACGTGGGTCCTTAAGTACCGAATTACAAGTGTCTACCTTCTATTTTTTTTATGCAATTGCATTATGGAAATAAGGGGAACACTCACGTTGTAAAAAACAAAAGTATGTTTTCAATCCCAATAGCAACAACAGTAAAAAAAACTAACTGTGTAAGCTTGCTCCCACATTTATTTAACAATTAAAGACTTATATCTGAACATAAATTACTACTCAATTTATCTATAAAATTATACATTTCTCTTAAAAAAAAGTAAATAGCATTTTATCCTGCTGCGTTCAGGCCATTAGGAACTAAAAGTAGTCTCACATTTAGGGCTGGAAGAAATTGTATGCTCTCCTGTAAAATTGCCGAAAGAAATACATACAGATGTAGCGTAAGTTGAACGCGGTTCTTTTAGAACCGTCCATTTAAGGAAAAAGATAGCCATACCCGATCGCACATCGGCAGAGATATTGCAAGATTGAATCTGATTTTGAAATTATCTTAATAAAACCGACTAATCATTTGTGACAGGTAACTGACGACTTTCCACAAACACTACAACAGATATGTGTAATCCTCAATCACCGATTATTATCATGTAAAGTTTATGTTGCAAAAACGCCTGGTTTTTTATAGGTATGTTCTATTCCTCCATCGTAATAAAAGTCAATTTTACGTAAGTTTAAACGTTGCTGTTTTAGTTGAAAGTGTGTAGATAAGAAAAGAATAACAAGTATGTGCATTTGTTTTTAACAATGACATTGACCCAGTAACAGACACATTTTATACGGTTGAAAGGTATTATCCTCGTGTCAGTTTTCTAATGATTTCCGGGTTTTCTACATATTTTTAACGGAGTCACACATTATGAAAACTCAAGAACAGATGGTCCGAACATGGTAAATATATATCCTACTTTACAAGGAATGTTAGATATATAAACTGCAGAATGACTGACAGAAATATTTAACGTAATTATGTTCTTTAATGGACTACAAGATAATTTATAAATCAGATATTCACTTAAAATAACATAAGAACATTTACACTAGTATAATATTACAGTCATAAAAATAATTCTGGTCGAAAACACATTTACGTAACGAAATAAACAAGCACAACATTTTTTTTGCTTCTTACACATATGCGCATTTAGACAGTTCAGAACTCAAATTTTCTTGTACTTCCGGGTGCAGCTAACTCCATTTCCGGTCATGACCTGTAAAAAAGAGATGACGAATTACCACCACAGCAAGTGAAATGTAAACATACGAATACTTAATATTTATTACTACCACAGCCACCGAAATGTAAACATATGCATACTAATTACTACCACTGCATGTAAAATGTTAACATACGTATACCAATTACAACCACGGCTCAGTGAAATGTAAACATACGCTTACTTATTATACTACAACAGCAAGTGCACTGTAAACATACGATTACTTATCACACCCGTGACCCCCATACTAACCACAACCGTGACCCCCATACTAACCACAACCGTGACCAGTGAAATGTAAACATACGCATTCTAATTTCTACAACGGCTAGTGAAATGTAAACATACGCATTCTAATTACTACAACGCTCAGTGAAATGTAAACATACGCATACTTATTACTACCACAGCATGTGAACTGTAAACATACGCATAACAGTTACTAACCACAACCGTGACCCCCATACTAACCACAACCGTGACCAGTGAAATGTAAACATACGCATTTTAATTACTACTACGGCCATTGAAATGTAATCATACGCATACTTATTACTGCTACGGCCAGTGAAATGTAAACATACGAATACTAATAACTACATCGGCCAGTGCAATGAAATCATACGTATTCTAATTACTACCACGACCAGTGAAATGTAAACATATGCATACTTATTACTACCACGACCAGTGAAAGGTAAACATACGAATATTTATTACATTTTTACTACCACAACAAGTGAAATGTAATCATACGCATACTTATCACTACCACGACCAGTGAAATGTAAACATACGAATATTTATTACTACCACGACCAGTGAAATGTAATCATACGCGTACTTATTACTACCACGACCAGTGAACTGTAAACAAACGCATACTTATTACCACCACCAGTGGATGTGTACTGGTTTATATTTCAGTCTTAGATGCATGATTTTTCATAGGATGTTATTGGCTTTTAACTAGCTGTCAGTAATTGCAAGTAGTCTCTGAACTGTGCATAGTGTCATTTTTGTTTTTGTGGTGTATAAGTACTCTGTCATGTCCACTCTTTGTGTGTGTTAAATGTTTTTCTGTATTCTATCTATCTGATGAGTTAAGCCATTTTCAATTGATTTTTATAGTTTGTTTTTATGCTGTTTTGTTTTACTACAGTTAAATGTTAGGAGGAGTGTTTGTGTCTGTAACTGAGTGGCTGTCGTTTGTTGCTTTATATCATACTTGTTTTACATGTTTTTCGTTCATTATTATTTTGTACACAAATTAGGCTGTTAATTTTCTTCTTTTTGATTGTTTTAGGGCTTTTTATAGCGGACTATGTTGTATGGGTTTTACTCATTGTTGACGGCCGTATGATGATCTATGTGTGTTAATTTCTGAGTTATTTGATATCTTGTGAAGAGTTATTGTCGCGTTGGCAATCAGAGAGTCAGTAGACTGCATCTTCTTTATTATAATAGTTGCTTTTGGTAAAATATAAAATGCTGACATCTACTAGTCATCTTTTCATGTTCTCTAGGGGTTTGAGTTTTAGATGATACAATGATTAAAAAATGGTGACCCATCGAATAAAATATAATACGTTGTTCTTCTTAATGCATGCAGGCTTCAAGTGAGGGAATTACTGAATGATATGTGGTTTATGTACAGAAGGGAATTCAATTATTCACAACACATGTTTTATGAATTACAGGTTAAAAGATTTCCCTTTAATGCAATCAGACAGATGTTAAAGATACCGTTTCCGCTATCAAAGTTAAAATGACTAGGTGTATAACACTACTAATTCTAGGAGTTCGAAGCACTTTTCTGTATTAACTTCCATCAAAAATCTAAACATCTTGAACTAATAAGGAGCTTGTTACAAAAATGAACAAGCCGTTCGTTGTGATCCAATGTTTCGTGTTGATGGTCGTACTTTGACCTATACGGGTTTCCTTTTTTTTACATTGTGACTTGAATTGAGAGTTGTCTCATTGGCACTCACTCATATATCACATCTTCTTATTTCTATGATATGGAATGTCAACTTACCTGAGAGACGCCTTGTATTTACAATTTAGAGCCCACCTGTTTACTAAAAAGTTAAGATTGCTTTTATATTTATCATTGATGAAAGAAGTGCATGGGAATAAGTTCGTTCGAATTTGTTATCTCTATCCAGAATGCTTACCATAGTCATTGTATCTCCGTCAACAGTCCGAACATTAACAGATTCAAAATCTGGTCCCGTTTGTTTTTCTGTCAGGTTGTTTCCGTCCAGTGTATACAAAGCCTACAATAAGTTTATAAAATTACAGCACTTATAATGATAGCCATTAGCTTTCCAACAACAAAAACATGATATTACGGTGAAATCATTTACAAGTGGAAGTTTAGCGCTATAAAACCAGGTTCAATCCACCATTTTCTACTTTTTAAAATACCTGTACCAATTCAGAAATATGACAGTTGTTGTCCATTCTTTTGATGGGTTTTATCATTTGATTTTGACATTTGATTAGGGATTTTCTGTTTTGAATTTTCCTTGGAGTTCAGTGTTTTTGTGGTTTTACTTTTTACTCCAAGAAGCGAGCACGAATTTCACAAGCATATATGATATAAAAATGGCACTTTATATATATTTTATACGTCCGAAGCGCTTTTCTGGATTTACCTTCATCAGACACAGCGGCGGATCCAGCTATTTTGCTTTGTTTACTGCCTGTCTTAACAACATAAAATCTGCTGTACACAATGGTACAATTAATTTGATTGTAAATGGCAGTTGTAACTAGAATCGTAAGGACAAAAATGTTCTGTTCACGATACATGTACCAACAACAGGCGTTTTTCAACAATCGGGTGGATAGTATCTTAATAGCATTGACTATTTGTTGGACTGATTAAATTGCAGATGGTAGCCTCGGTTCACATGATATGGTGCAGAATCACTAACTTGTAAGCAAATGACACCCTGTGGCGCCAGCAACTCCAAAGCAACTTATCGATGTACTGACTAGGGAATTTACAAAATGTAGTCTCCGACGCCGATAATTTACAAGCAGCGACACATGGACCGAGTCACGCGCTAGTGTTGTCGTCCCAGGAGTAAACAAACGACCCCGTAATGTTTGAATTTCTATTTGATTGACAGCTGACTTTACTAGCGATGAGTAAAATTGAACATAAGGTCAACGTGTATATATATACCATGATTTGTCATTCTAAAAACTTAGTTTTACAAAACAGATAGTTGGTGCCATATCATTTTCCTAACATATTGAGTCATCATCTGTCAGAGAAAGCCGATACTGTCAGCTTAATTATGAATATGGAAATTGGCTTGTTAATCACGGGATATAAAACGTATCATGCTTAAATATATTCTAATCGTTATTGATAGAAACATTCACTATACAGTTTGCTAATCAATATATGTCTATATGACAAATTCATGTGGGACATGTAGCATTTAGTATTTTATGTTTTGCTTACCATGCAAAAAATACAGATTTGAATAGAAAAAGTCGACTGTGCGATTTAAGAAGATTTTTAAATTAATTTGAATAATTGGGAAAAAACAATAATAAAAATATTCTCTATGACGAGGGAAAAATAATCAAAAAAACATTTTTCTTAAATATACCCAGTTTTAAGTAAAAAAGTGTACGTCCATAAAAGTAATAAGTCTTTATAGCCCAATAATGCTGAAAGTGACGTTAAACAAAAGTGGCGTTACAAAACAACAATCAATCAATCAATCTTAATATTGAGGGGCGGATCCAGCCATTTAAAAAAGGGGTTCCAACCCAGAGTAAAGGAGGGGGTTCAACTATATGCTCCCATTCAAATGCATTGATCGTCCCCGGACCCCCCCCCCCTCTTCGATCCGCCACTGATATTTCAGCATTGGAATATAAGAAATAATTGCAGAATGTGTCCATGGGACACAGATGACAGATGACGCCCCTCAAGAATGATAAACGTAACACAACTTAAGTTTGCATAACATTTGTTTAAGGTAGAGAACGGACACGAAAAATTCAGCAATTTTTCCATTTGTAAAGGGGTATAACTCTAGAACGAAAGAGGAACGCTACCTAAAATCAAAGTTATCTGTGTTTTGTGTTAATAAGCATTTTGTATAAGTTTCTTAATCAGTCTATTATACCTTAAGTGGTCTCCCGTCTAAAGTTGTTGTATCTATTTCTGTTCCCAATGTAAATTTGATATCTCTAGATCCTGCTGACGTTGTCACTCCAAACGTCCAATTATCGCCGTCGTTAGATATTTTATATGTCATTTTAGAGGAATCTCCCAATGTCTGCATGGCCTGCTGTCGCCTGTCATCCGGGACACCTGAAATCGAAACAGTCGAAAACTTCTGAAATACATGTATAAGCTTTTTTAAAAACTATGAATCATTGTTACTGTGTTAATAATATTCTTGACGACAGAAGAGTTGAGGATCATATTTCCACTCTTCATGGACTCTGCTCCTTAAGTAAAACAAAAAAGGAAAAAGCATTTCTAGCTTTCCTTTTGGTAATGTCTGGAGAGATGGTCTTTTTTTTATCTTCTTTGATAAAATGGTATTCAAGGACAATGCTGGAAACTACTACGTTCCCTTTATAAAAATGTAAGTAACAAGGTAATTTTTGAAATTTTAAACGAATCAGACTGGTTGGATCAAGAATTTGGCCTAAACATGGATGTCTTATAATGATACACAAGCAAACGCCATCCGTATGTATACAAGTCAAGCACGCTATACCAAGAGCAGTGGCGGATGCAGAAAGTTTCATAAGTGGGGTCCACTGACTGCCTAAAAGGGGGCTGCACGGGTCATGCTCCAGTGATTCCCTATATATAATCAACGATAATTTTCCCTAAATACGCCTCTGAAGACTCGCGGACCTCTGACCGGAGATTGAGCACACGCCTTCTGTATACTAGCCAAGCACGCTTTACCACGAGTTCAATAGCGCAATAACAGCGCTAATATTATAAGATAAGATGAGATAAATATATCATTAGATACATACAAGATAACATGATATAACAATATATAATGGCCACATTATGAGTCTTCAGTCTGCCAACGTAGATTTGAAGCAACTGCTGTTGCATGCATAACCCATGAAAGTTAGTTAAAAAAATGGTAAGCCATTGAAAGTTATACAAAATTAACGCTTTTCGTAATCGTTTGAATACTACACAATATTATTTGATATTATATCGTACTCCATTAACGTATAATTGTAACAATACCACGGCCGACACTCGGCTAACCGAGAGATTGGTCGGTTAATCTATATTGAGTATTCGGCTATATGGGCGATTGGTCTGTTAATCGGGTTGGTTATACGTCTGTTAAGAGTAAAACGCTTAATTTAATGTTAAACTCTATTAAATATACAGATTTTTGGCATGTTATAAGAACCAAATAAAAAAAAGAAAAGTGTCTGACAAAACGATATCTATCATAGAACATTTTGCACTTGTAAAAACATTTCTTAGTCTGCGCAGTTTTCAGTAAAACTAAAAGGCGTCGCGCAAATATGTAGTATTTATGCTTATACGCATAGCAATTTTTTTAATAAAAGGCGAAACAAACAAATTTAGATATCATTTAAAGGACAAAAAATAGTACTGTGGTTCTAAAAAATAAATGGACATTAGTAAATATTTCATAATTGTAAAATAACGTGAATAATACCACGTTTTAGTGAAAATTATGGGAATAAAGTCTGTTAATGGGTTGGACAATTGAAATTGTGTCAGTTAAGAGTTATTTAGCCACGACAATAATTTTGCTACCTTTATATTTTCCCCTTGAAAAATTTAAGAATGCGATGTTCCAGAGTAAACAAAAATGACAATACAGTGCCACAGTATCCTAGAAAGAGCATTTTTATTTTGACTTTCTTTGCATGTTATTGAAGGGTGTGTCACTTCAATATAGCGTGATATGGATTGGCCTCTGGAATATGCATGAATTTTTTATTGACGTTTTCAATCAGCCTTAATTTTTGTGTCTGCTCGAAGTAGCACGTTCTCAATTCCGACTGAAAGTGTCTTTCTAATACAAAACAGGGTACACATAACGTGTTCTCGTCCACATATGAACATGATATTTGTCACTGGACGTTAAACCCTAATTCGTCAGCATCATCCAATTGGTTCTTTTCTTCTATTACTTAATCATATGTTGTTTACAAATCACTCTAAAGAAGTAAACGGAAAGGAGCGAATGCAGCTACATTTGGTTATTTTAAGTTTCAATTCATTTTATGCCGTTTAGTTCCTTTCTACATAAGTGCAGAGGAGAACTGCAGTTGCAGAGGAGAACTACAGTTGTCTATGGTGGCCGGTGAAGTCCAGTTCGCGTTTTCGCGATTTCGCCTTTCGTATTCTAAAGGGCGAAAACGCGAAGTCGAAAACGAAAAATCGGTTTCGCGTTTTCGACTTCGAAATTTCGCGTTTTCGCCATATATAATATGTAAGGCGAAAACGCTAAAACGCTAAAACGCAAAATGGCATTAACTTGCCATCATAGTTGTCCGCATGTAAACTTCTAGAATTTGTCACCAATATAAGTACATCGCAATCAGTTACTGTTTCAAGAGCCATCGGTGTTTCATGTGTGTATTCTTAAACAAGTTTTATTTTTCTCTCGTTTTTAGCAATGCATCACTCTCTACTGTCCTTATATATTATTCTATATTCTGCGTTTCCATCCAGATTCTCGTGTATACCATGAGGGTCCGGATTGCGGGTATTGTTTATTTCTGTATTCTTTAAATTGTTATGTCATTTTTTTCTACATTTTATTTATCTTACTCATTATTCTTTCTTTATTTTTCATATTTTGTCATCCCAATGTATTTTACTTACTGATGTTTAGTTACATTACGACGTTTATCTCTGATTTATATACTGGTTACCAATATAGATGACAAATGTGTGTCATTCATGACAATTAAACAGAATCAACATGATATATGCGATCATTCTTGGATGAAATTGATATTACTTTAATATTACACTTTTTGAAACCATTTTATCAATTTTCAATTTCATGTGTTGTTTCCGTATAATTAATGTTAATAATATGTTTCATTGTTCATGTGTTATTTTCGTTTATTTTAGCCGATCGTCTTGAGCCTACTCATTTGATCCGTTAACACCCCATATAGCAATAATTTTATTGCCATTCATAACTCTTAACAGACCAATTAACAGACCGGGTTTTATACATCCGACCCATTAACAGACCAGGTTTTAAATAAAGATTGATTTATGTCACCAAAATACAGATTTTCGTGTAGATTTTTCACACGATGATATCAATATGGCTAACAAACATAATGCCTTTCTTTTTTCGATGTTCAAAATATTGAATGCAAGTAAATTTAACCAATGTGTCATTTTGTGTACATTTTATGTGTGTAAAATGTGTATAAATTTATTGATGAGTAACCCGCCTTTTCATTTTATAGATCGTACATCGAAGCTAGAAAAATAATAATTACACCGCTGAATTCAGTACATTGAATTGTTTTGTTAGACATGAATACTTTTTATGATGAAAATATATTTAGAAAGTTATCCAAGAAACATGCTGAACTTTCAATGATTTTCTCGATAACACCTGATTAACAGACTTTAGCCAACCCCATTAACAGACCAACCACCGATATAGCCGCATACTCAATATAGATTAACCGACCAATCTCTCGGTTAGCCGAGTGTCGGCCGTGAATACTAAGGTATCTACAGTAAACATGTCGCCTTGCATTTCTATTAACCTTTTTCCCGTCATTAACGCTTTCATGCTTTACATTATCGCACTGACAGGGCAGATTATATATACATAAATACAATTGTTAATTATTCCTGATCATTGATGTCTTTACTGCCTCCAATTATATATTCAATATGAAGTCGATACTTAGGTTAAAACGGAAATATGTGCTTATTTGTTATACTTGAGCTTGATGGCTTTATTAACATCACTTTTAATCAATGCATTTAAAAGAGAAATAATAAAAGCCTCATTACTTGTATTCTGTTACACTTTTATCAAGTTTTCTAAAAGGTTTTTATTCAATAATCCGTACAATCATTTGCAGAAATCAAAGGAATAATGTTTTCAACAAAATAAGGAGATTTACATATCCTCGAGTAATGATATATATATAATGAAGTATATCGTTGATAAAAAAAAAACCACAGTTAATGTTTTTCCTGTAAAGAACGGAGTAACTTGTTCCAAAATTGGGCGTGTGGGTATATTGCTGATTATCATTTTCTTTCTAGCTGTAGGGCCTAGACTTAAGGCACGGGTGTATATCTGATTACCATTATCATCTTATTTCTAGCCGTAGGCCCTAGACTTAAGGCACGGGTGTATCTCTGATTAATATTATCGTCTTATTTCCAGCTGTAGGCCCTAGACTTAAGGCACGGGTGTATATCTGATTACCATTATCATCTTATTTCTAGCCGTAGGCCCTAGACTTAAGGCACGGGTGTATCTCTGATTAATATTATCATCTTATTTCCAGCTGTAGGGCCTAGACTTAAGGCACGGGTGTATCTCTGATTACCATTATCATCTTATTTCCAGCTGTAGGCCCTAGACTTAAGGCACGGGTGTATCTCTGATTACCATTATCATCTTATTTCCAGCTGTAGGCCCTAGACTTAAGGCACGGGTGTATCTCTGATTAATATTATCATCTTATTTCCAGCTGTAGGCCCTAGACTTAAGGCACGGGTGTATCTCTGATTACCATTATCATCTTATTTCCAGCTGTAGGGCCTAGACTTAAGGCACGGGTGTATCTCTGATTACCATTATCATCTTATTTCCAGCTGTAGGCCCTAGACTTAAGGCACGGGTGTATCTCTGATTACCATTATCATCTTATTTCCAGCTGTAGGGCCTAGACTTAAGGCACGGGTGTATCTCTGATTACCATTATCATCTTATTTCCAGCTGTAGGCCCTAGACTTAAGGCACGGGTGTATCTCTGATTACCATTATCATCTTATTTCCAGCTGTAGGCCCTAGACTTAAGGCACGGGTGTATCTCTGATTACCATTATCATCTTATTTCTAGCCGTAGGCCCTAGACTTAAGGCACGGGTGTATCTCTGATTAATATTATCATCTTATTTCCAGCTGTAGGCCCTAGACTTAAGGCACGGGTGTATCTCTGATTACCATTATCATCTTATTTCCAGCTGTAGGGCCTAGACTTAAGGCACGGGTGTATCTCTGATTACCATTATCATCTTATTTCCAGCTGTAGGCCCTAGACTTAAGGCACGGGTGTATCTCTGATTACCATTATCATCTTATTTCTAGCCGTAGGCCCTAGACTTAAGGCACGGGTGTATCTCTGATTACCATTATCATCTTATTTCCAGCTGTAGGCCCTAGACTTAAGGCACGGGTGTATCTCTGATTACCATTATCATCTTATTTCCAGCTGTAGGGCCTAGACTTAAGGCACGGGTGTATCTCTGATTACCATTATCATCTTATTTCTAGCCGTAGGCCCTAGACTTAAGGCACGGGTGTATCTCTGATTACCATTATCATCTTATTTCCAGCTGTAGGCCCTAGACTTAAGGCACGGGTGTATCTCTGATTACCATTATCATCTTATTTCCAGCTGTAGGCCCTAGACTTAAGGCACGGGTGTATCTCTGATTACCATTATCATCTTATTTCCAGCTGTAGGCCCTAGACTTAAGGCACGGGTGTATCTCTGATTACCATTATCATCTTATTTCCAGCTGTAGGGCCTAGACTTAAGGCACGGGTGTATCTCTGATTACCATTATCATCTTATTTCTAGCCGTAGGCCCTAGACTTAAGGCACGGGTGTATCTCTGATTACCATTATCATCTTATTTCCAGCTGTAGGCCCTAGACTTAAGGCACGGGTGTATCTCTGATTACCATTATCATCTTATTTCCAGCTGTAGGCCCTAGACTTAAGGCACGGGTGTATCTCTGATTACCATTATCATCTTATTTCCAGCTGTAGGCCCTAGACTTAAGGCACGGGTGTATCTCTGATTACCATTATCATCTTATTTCCAGCTGTAGGCCCTAGACTTAAGGCACGGGTGTATCTCTGATTACCATTATCATCTTATTTCCAGCTGTAGGGCCTAGACTTAAGGCACGGGTGTATCTCTGATTACCATTATCATCTTATTTCCAGCTGTAGGCCCTAGACTTAAGGCACGGGTGTATCTCTGATTACCATTATCATCTTATTTCCAGCTGTAGGGCCTAGACTTAAGGCACGGGTGTATCTCTGATTACCATTATCATCTTATTTCCAGCTGTAGGCCCTAGACTTAAGGCACGGGTGTATCTCTGATTACCATTCTACTCCATCCTAGCAGTAGGGTTCCAGAAATTTGGCTCCGATGTATTTTAGATGGCAATCTTAATTCTAGTTGTATTAAAGGTCCAAAAATTGGGCTTCGGTTTATTGCTGTTATCGATCTTATTTATATAATTATTATGCAGGGCCTAATAATGTGTGTGTGGATGTGATGCTTATTGTCATTCCACTTGTAGCTATAGGGACTTAAATCTGCACTGTTGTAATTTAGATAGCAATCATCTTCTAAATAAAGGGTACAAGAACTGGAAGTATGTATACTTCTTAAGACATTTTAGTTGTAGGTTCAGAGGAATTAGATGCTAGCCATTACACTTCTAGAAGTAGGGTCAAATTTCTTTGTGTGTTTTTTTGTTGTTTTGCGGATAGCCATTCTTAATTCTAGTGTGTTATTTCTGGAGGTAAGTTTATTGTTTAGACCATCCATCTTCTAGCATGTCCAGTTGGTGCACGGGTCTCATAATTGGACTTATCGGTCGTCCAACTGTCTATATCAATCTGCTCAGCTCTTAATAAAACTCCATATCACGGCTTTGTGACGTCAAATACGTTGACCTGGCCTTAATAACTTTGACCCGGACATATCAGCGACGTCATAATGTTTGAACCGACGTTGATAAGTTTGACCCGAACTTATCAAGTCAACTTCCGGTTGCTGGTGAAACTAAGACAATACTTCCAAAAGACGCAAATACAGCCCGATAAATCGATTATCAGGTTATCGGCTAAATATTGTAAAATATCAGCTGCTCGACATAATATGAAGGCTTTTTGATCTCGTTCGCTGCGCTTACTCGACAAAAAGCTTCATATTATGTCTCGCAGCTGATATTTACGATATCAACATGCAGACAACCTGATAATCGGTACAAACTTGTGCATTGCCGATGGCAATCCTACTTCTAACATGCCAAGTTGAAGGGTATACGAATGACACGTACTCGTTTTGTGTCCGGTTTTAAGTCCAGTTTGGTGTTTGATCTTTTTTGTGTTATTTAGTGCTTATTGCATACCGACGTATGGACCAGAGAACAGAATAAAACAATGACTAGTGTTGATGGCACATATCTACAATAAAACTAAAGTTATGTCAATTATCTAGACGTTATCATTTACATGCCAATTAAAGATAAGATGTGCCAGATTTATTTGTAAATGATATTACCACTCCACAAAGTGATGTAATTGTTTTAATTGATTTGTACTTTGTTCTCTACATAGTTTGTTTGCAATGGGATGAGGATATAAACCATGTGTATACAGACAATATTTAATAAACATTCAGGGGGAAATCATGTAGACATTTTTTGAATGATGAGTGTATACAGACAATATTTAATAAACAACCTGATGATGATTTGAACCATGCAGACATTTTAAATGGATGAGTGTATATAGACAATATGAACGTGAGGTGTATCACAAGTCCCTTCGTGCAGAGGTTACCGCATTGATATTATTAGAGATCATGCAAGTCACTTGGTTCGAGACCACATTTTCGTTGTGCCCTAGTGTGGACAGTGTGTTACTTGCCATTTTTTTTATACCCCTTCCAAATTTATTTCTACACGTTTTATGCCTCAAATAGCAAGTAAGGGGTTAAAGAAAATTGGGTCATGAATTTTAAAGTAAAGTAGTGATTTTGGTCCAGCTGAAAAAGGTTAAAAATTAACACTTCGGAAGCTGTCAAAAGATTTCAAGACCCCCTTAACATAAAAATGTCAGTTTTGAGTTAAAGACGATGACGTTTTCTGTAATATTGATATAATTTGTCCAAAAGTAGAACAACACACTGTAAAAATATTATTGAAAAAGCGCAAATGGGATTTTTTTATAATTTTCATTTATTGTTTAAAAGAAATGCACTACGAAATAACTGTGGACTTGGACCACTTCATTTGTTTTAGAAGAACAGTCACGCGACATGTCTATTATTGCGTGTATAGCAAGTTTCCGTCACTGGATGTCGGTCCATTTCGCGCATTTAAACGAAAACGCAAGGACGAACTAACAAAAAGTCACAATAGTTTTTGCTACATGATTTCTCGCTTTCTTCTCATGAAAAACTAAAGACAAAAACGTGTAATGCCAAAATAAAAGAGCAATTGATATTCGGAACAACTCTAAGTAACTCTAGGGTAAGGCCCTGACGAAGCATAAAAAATAAAATATTCTCATTGGTTTGACGTCATTCAAGAGTTTCTCGAGTTTAGCCCTGGCTCGGTGAGGGTTGGAACTAGAGTACGAGGGATTAACTCGAGTGATTCAAGTAATATCGTATTGTTGAAACCACAGGGACTCGGTTAGCAGATTAAAATTTTGTAAATCAATGTTTTTAATTTATTTTTTATTATTTCCTGTCTATTTGCATTACTATATTAACGTATTTAACCCTCTTGCTGCCGGAGGGACACATATGTCCAAACCGGCAGTGCCGGAGGGACACATATGTCCATGGATAAATTTACTAAGTTTACTATCCATATCCATATACCTAGGTTTTTTCAGTATATGGATATGGATAGTAAACTGCACATTGCCAGAAAACAAAGAAATAGTGATGGCAACGTTAAAACCCGATCAAGTAAAAGTTAACACGAGAGTTTCAAATGAACTCGGCCGATAAGTCTATTTATACTGTTGAACAATCGTCTTGTGTAAAAGATGTGTCTTCTGGAAGTATCTATTGCTGGAGAAAGGCCGCCAGATATCTATAAAATTCTAGACATTTGAAAACGTAACTTTCGCATAAATTTATGTGTTTATTTTTGTTATTGAATATATTATATTAATTGTTTCCCGATGTTATGAAGCAGAAAGCTGTTGCAATTAATTGCTAATACTTCTACACTTTATAGTATAGGTGCAAACAAATGAATTGGCAATAAATTCTCAATCCAACTGGTTTGTGCATACACACTGCTCGTAAACAGTGCACGGGAGAGGTAAAATATTTATAAAATGTCTAGGAACTATAAATAAAAATATGTCGAATGGAACATTATCAAAAAAGAGATATAAATAAACAGGGAATGAGTCCATGGGACACAGATGATACCAACGTTTGCATATAAAGTTATAAATGGACATAACTTAAGAACAGTAAAAGTGACACTACCAAATTTGTTACTTGATCTGAGTTTTGTTGCATTGTGTATAAGTTGCATAACATTTGCTTGTGGCAAACTGAAGTTAGAAAACGGAAACAAAAATTTCAGCATTTTTTCCATTGTAAAGAGGCATAACTCTAGAATAGCAAAAGTGACGCTATCCAAATTCAAATTTGATCTGTGTTTCGTTGTATTAATCATTGTATATAAGTTCAGTGGCGGATCCAGGGGGGGGGGGGGGGGGTCCGGGGGTGCGCACCCCCCTTTATTTTTGCCGATCAATGCATTTGTATCGGGACATATATTTTGCACCCCCTTTGCCCTGGGTGCCCTGGGTTAGCACCCCCCCCCCTTTCGAAAATTCCTGCATCCGCCCCTGAAGTTTCATAACATTTAGATGAAGCAAACTAAAGTTAAAGAACGGAAAAAAAAAATAAAAAAAATACAACAATTTGCCCATATGTAAAGGGACATAACTATAGAAAAGTTATTCAAACTTAATCTATAAGCATTGTGTGTAAGTTTCATCATAATATGTGGTTGAGTCAAACTAAAGTTAGAGAACGGAAACCAATGTTGGTACGTACAGACAGACAAGGGTAAAACTTAATGTCTCCCCTATACGGCGGAGACATCAAAAATCAAAATTAATACCACGGATCGAGGTAAAACTACAACGGTCGAATCAACAGAACAATCAACGATGCAAGCACCTTCCAAAAAGATCGTTAGTAAACAGGGAATGAAAACCCGACATTCATTATTAAATTAAAATTGTTTTATGACCTCGACATAGCTCGCGACATAACTTA
The DNA here is from genome assembly GCF_965363235.1 of Mytilus galloprovincialis. NCBI lineage: Eukaryota > Metazoa > Mollusca > Bivalvia > Mytilida > Mytilidae > Mytilus > Mytilus galloprovincialis. The sequence goes on along the minus strand of NC_134842.1, from coordinate 71,974,547 downwards.
GTAACATTTCAACTTACTGTTGTTAATATTGAATCGCTATTACTAGTATTTCTACTCTATTTCTCTATTTGTAAAAAAAAACATAAGTGATATAATTAGTTTTACACTACAACATAAAACATGAACAAAGGGTTTGTATTCAGTTCACTTGAAGTTGCGTTCAACCGTAATGTTGTAGAGAGCAAAACATGTTCGCGTTAATTAAGGGGAAATTATGAATAAAGAATATACGTGGTGTAATTGAAATTGCAAGAAAGGTTGAATTTAATGACAAAAATCTCTGAATTAAAACAAAATCAATTCTAACATAAAATATTCCTGATACAACTCATATCATGAAACATATTCCTGATACAACTCAAATCATGAAATACATTCCTGATACAACTCATATCATGAAATGTATTCCTGATACAACTCATATCATGAAATGTATTCCTGATACAACTCATATCATGAAAAATATTCCTGATACAACTCATATCATGAAATGTATTCCTGATACAACTCATATCATGAAATATATTCCTGATACAACTCATATCATGAGATATTCTGTGGAAACTGTATCGAGTTTACCGCAGTTAATCACTAAAAGTAATAAAAAAATCTCTACGAAATAAAAACCAAAATCGGTAGAGGTAGACCATCAGTACATTCATTCGAAATGATAACATTGTCAAATGGAATCTTATTGCTTACGAGTCTATTCTATAACCTGCATACATTTTATCTAAACTATGCTGTTGAATACAATTTAATACACCATAAAGATCTATTTTTTTCTTCATCGAAAGTCTTATTCAACCAAAATGAAACATTTTGTATTTGTTTATGAAAACAATCTTTTTTTCCAACCACTTCATTCCGTTGAAAATACCCTTATCATATATATATATTTTATATAAATACAGCAAATTATAATCATTCTTAATTTGATCGTATATCTAACATTTGTCAAATTACTGAGCAGACCGTAAAAAATTAATTTCAGTACTTTTGAAATATCTGTTTTCAAAATGGCATTAATTAATTTAGGGGGAATAAGTTTTACGTCTTTAAAAAAATTTAGAAAAAACTTACCAATGGCAATCATATATTCATTAAAATTTTCACTGAAAAATATTTCCCAGTTTCCGTTAAATATTGCCATGTTGCTTCTACTGAGAAAGATTTACATATATATATCAGATAGGATTGTAGAGTGATAAATAATGTGTTTGGTTGTCATAAATCATAGCAGTGATTTTGTTGTCAGATGCCAATGATATACATATACATCGTCTTACTGATACAACTCCACAATGTACTGCATGCCATGCCAATAATTAGCAGGCCCTCTTTGTTTATTTTTTTTAATGCTTAAATAAATTTTATTGGGAACTGTTACTATCTTACAGTCTGTCAGTACTGAAAAATCTTATTTTACACTTTTAAAATTTGAACTTAAAAGGTAACTTATTTCTCAATAATACGTTAACATGCCAAAAACCAGGTGCTTCGAAGGGCGCAGCTTTATACGACCGCAGAGGTCGAACCCTGAACAGTTGTGGCAAGTATGGACAAAACATTCAAGCGTGATACAGCTCTGAATTTAGATGGTGATCAAATTTTTGACATTATATGGTTTTTTTACATAAAACAAATGTCAAGATTTTACAAATCAATTAAAGATTTCTTCTTCAAACTTATTTAAATCTAAAATTAAATAGTTGACACAGCATAGGTTTCTGACACAGAATGAATGTGGTCTAATGAACTTAAAATATTTTTTTTGCCTTTGAGCAATTCACTATGCTGTTGAATATTAATCCTCTCAAAAAAATATTGGAAGAAATTTTCTTTTTATTTATGAAATCTGAAATGAGAAAATTTAACCCCCCCCCCCCATTTTTTTCACATCCCCCTTTCCCTTTTTCCAAAACTGATATCAATTCAAATTTCTAATGGAGTTTGCAACAATAACTACTCTTAAATACATCATAAAATATTAAAATGTAAAATAAAGTGCTTGTTATCACTGAATGGTAAAGATTGGTTGGTAGTAAAAGTGAATATACATTGTATATTGTATAAAACAATGATTTAAGTTGATTTAACTACTATTATGAACAAAGAAAGATAACTCCAATTGAAAATTTCTTGCTATTGCACAATACTGTGCAATTGAAGATTTCTTGCTATTGCTGAATACTGTGCAATTGAAAATTTCTTGCTATTGCACAATACTTAATATAATAATATTGGATCCTTATTTGAACCAACTTGAAAACTGGGTCCATAAAAAAATCAAAAATCTAAATACATTTTTATATTCACCATATCAAAGAACCCCAAGGATTCAATTTTTGTTAAAATCAAACTAAGTTTAATTTTGGACCCTTTGGACCTTAATGTAGACCAATTTGAACGGACCAAAACTTAAGAATCTTCATACACAGTTAGATTCGGCATATCAAAGAACCCCAATTATTCAATTTTTGATGAAATCAAACAAAGTTCAATTTTGGACTCTTTAGGCCCTTTATTCCTAAACTGTTGGTACCAAAACTCCCAAAATCAAACCCAACCTTTCTTTTATGGTCATAAACCTTGTGTTTAAATTTCATAGATTTCTATTCACTTATACTTAAGTTATGGTGCGAAAACCAAGAATAATGCTTATTTGGGCCCCTTTTTGGCCCCTATTTCCTAAACTGTTGGGACCTCAACTCCCAAAATCAATCCCAACCTTCCTTTTGTGGTCATAAACCTGTGTTTACATTTCATTGATTTCTATTTACTTATACTAAAGTTATTGTGCGAAAACCAGAATAATGCTTATTTGGGCCCTTTTTGGCCCCTAATTCCTAAACTGTTGGAACCAAACATCCCAAAATCAATCCAAACTTTCCTTTTGTGGTCATAAACCTTGTGTTAAAATTTCATAGATTTCTATTTACTTAAACTAAAGTTATAGTGCAAAAACTAAGAAAATGCTTATTTGGGCCCTTTTTGGCCCCTAATTCCTAAAATATTGGGACCAAAACTCCCAAAATCAATCCCAACTTTCCTCTTGTGGTCATAAACCTTGTGTTAAAATTTCATAGATTTCTATTCACTTTTACTAAAGTTAGAGTGCGAAAACTAAAAGTATTCGGACGACGACGACGACGCCAACATCATACCAATATACGACCAAAAAATTTTCAATTTTTGCGTTCGTATAAAAAGACCCACCCCAAATACCGCATTTTCGTGCATTACTTTTCCGAAATAAATAGATACCACTTTTCCGCATTTTTACCTGTATTTCACGGGTAAAAAATGGTAATAATGATATAAAAGACTTCATTTGCTGACTACATTCTAGAAAACTACGTTGTCACTGATTCTTAATTTCCACCGTAAATATGGACATCTCCTCCCGGGACAGAAGCCAAACGAACCACAAATGGGCCGGAATCGTTTCATTCTCATTTTAACTCCAAGTTCTATGCAAGTCTCAAAGGAATATTTACGTTAATAACCTTTAACAAAATCAATGTTAAAACAATGCGGAAAAGAGTCACTATAAAAATGCGGAAACGTAGGAATTTTAATGCGGAAACGTAAAACGTCGATTAAAACTATACCATGTAGTATTATTATAGGATGTCAAATATATATGCAAGATTTGTTTTATACCTTTTCTTGATTGGTACAGTTCTGGTCAATTGCGTGTGTTTTATTTGGTGCGTTTTGTTAGTACTTAGTACAAAGCTGTATATAAAGGAGTAAATAGTTCTAAATAAACTTATATCAAATCTCTCTCACCCTATTTAGACTTGCAAAAATTCCGTTTCTTTTATTTATATATTTCTTACTAATTTATATGCTCACCGAAGAGTACCACTACAGTATACTGATTGCCCTCTGTATATGTCAGCCTTATGGTAATCTCTAAGTCTTAGTTATAGCAGTAGAATAGTTAAAGGGGCAAAATTGAAAAAAAATAAAATAAGAAAGAGACATGTAGCAAGTCTAACCCTCTACTATAAATAATATTTCTATATCGAAAATGCAGTAATTCATAAACTACACCTACTTATAATGTCATTTACAGCATGTACAAAAGGATGATTAATTACTGATGATATTATAACGTATCTTCATCACTGATAACTTTGATAACTTTTCATCAAAACATAAAAAATCGCAGATGTTTATCTTAATATGACTTGTCTGTTTTACTACAAAATAATCCGGGTAATAAAAGATAGATCAGTAGTTTACCAGATGTCGTTTTTGTGTGTAAAGTTGGCTTGTTACAGTTTAAGTATACGAAACGCCCTGGGGAACCCCGATTGGGTCTATCTTAATTATTTTCACCAAGATAGTATTGAAAATGCAAAATGACCATAACGCTATCAAAATTTGTACTTGATCTGAGTGTTGTGTATAAGTCTAACAATATTTGGTTTAGAAAAACTTAAGTTAGAGATCAGAAACGAAAAAACCCAGCATTTTTTCCTTTTGTAAACAGGGATAAGTCTAGAACCGTAAAAGTGACACTACCACAAATAAAACTTGATCTGTATTTTGTGGTAATATGTATCATGCTGTATAACTTAAGTTTCATAACATTTAGTGAGACAAACGTTAGAGAACGGAAACGAAAAAATCAGCAATTTTTATGATTATAAAGTGACACAATCCAATTTCAAACTTGATCTGAATTATAAGCATTGTGTATAAGTTTCATGGCAAATGGTTGAGGCTAATTAAAGTTAGATAACCTAAACTGTTGGGCGTACGGACGGACGGACATGGGTAAAAACGACTATCATAAAGACAAGACAAAATGCTTATGTAAGAGTTATCGCGATTAATGAAAGCTAGTTCAGAGCAAATCAATGAACCTTTATGAGAACGCTTACATACAACACACACCTACATTGTCACTAGGCAAACAAATTCTCACCAGATTCCTTAGTTCAAAGACTCATAACTTATGTGACAAACAGTTTTATGTGAATATGTTAATCTACATAGTATGTCCTTATATTCTACACATGTTAAATGGTTTCAGAAGAGTTGCGATGACAAAAACGGGATTGACGGACGAGGGAAAATATTTATTCCCCCTCCGAGTTTGCTATTCACAAGTTAATCATTTAAATGCGAGGAACGTGATTGTCCTAAATCATGTATTAGTTTCACAACAGAGATGAGAGAAGTAATTGTCATTAAAATTTTTTAGTTTCAAAACAAAGTCGAGAGAAGTGATCATGATATCGTCTCAAGACTTATTTAATGTAAGGTTCACATACGAGATAAAATAATAATAAATAATATCGCATTTCACACAGAATTTACTTGTTTTTGTATCATTACCCTTGACATTCCTAAATACTACATTTTTAAAATAACTTATACTACATGACATATATTGTATTTTCCATTACTGTGACCAAAATACACATCTAGATATTATAAACCCTTATAACTTCCCTTCGAGGGTCAAAGGTAACAATAATACATGACAATATATGTATATAATATATATATATCTAAATAGAAAAAAACCTTTATAGAATACCAACAGGGGAGGGGCTTTATTTTTAATGAGTCAATGTAATATTTCCCAACATCCTAAACATATTTCTTCGTCACTAAGTGTTCAAGAAAACAGGAACACAGAATTGTATAAAAATAAGCTAACACTCAGATAATGTTTTCTAAACAATTGAATGACGTGTTTATATGTACTTTTATATGATTTAACTACTTAATAAGGTTGATTGTCATTTCGAGGAAATATGATAACTGTGTAAAATATATTTCCGGAAAAACTTCATTGTTTCTGTTAATGACAGTAAAAAGACAATGATGTAGCATTCATTCAAATTTTACCCATTTATCATGAATGCTACATTGTATCTATACCCTGGGTTTGAGGTAGCACTCCACAGTTAGGTGTGTAGTTTCGCATTTTGCCCCGTGTTGATATTTCTAATATATGAGAGCTAGTGTGCAATAAAATTCATTTTTGGATAGCTGAGTATTGAAATAGCCTTTGTATTGGGTTTATATGAACATCAAGGTTATGTTATGTATGTAAAATAGGCTGTTTTCTGTATGACAGTCCGTATTTGAATGTCCGTACCATACATTGGTCCGGCAATTATTGTAACGTTTTTTTCCAACTTTTTATCGCACGAACTTTGTGATTGGATTTTACGAAAAAAATGAGGCGAGAGACACCCATTTTTTATTTGATCATTAGGAAGATGAATGTCAACAGCTTCTAACCAGGTGCTCCGCAGGGCGCAGCTTTATACGACCGCAGAGGTCGAACCCTGAACAGTTGGGGCAAGTATGGACAAAACATTCAAGCGTGATACATCTCTGAATTTGGATTGTGATCAAATTTTTGACATTACATGGTTTTTTTTTACACAAAAAAAATGTCAAGATTTTACAAATCAATTAAAGATTTCTTCTTCAAACTTTTTAAATCTAAAATTAAATAGTTGACACAGCATAGGTTTCTGACACAGAATGAATGTGGTCTAATGAACTTAAAAGTGTTTTTTTTTGCCTTTGAGCAATTCACTATGCTGTTGAATATTAATCCTCTCAAAAAAATGTTTGAAGAAATTTTCTTTTTATTTATGAAATCTGAAATGAGAAAAATTTAACCCCCCCCTTTTTTTCACATCCCCGTTTCCGTTTTTCCAAAACTGATATCAATTCAAATTTCTAATGGAGTTTGCAACAATAACTACTCTTTTAAATACATCATAAAATATTAAAATGTAAAATAAAGTGCTTGTTATCACTGAATGGTAAAGATTGGTTGGTAGTAAAAGTGAATATACATTGTTTATTGTATAAAATAATAAAAAAAACTTCATCAGCAACATTTTATATTGGCAAATTTCCAATGAAGTTATTTACATAAAGTTATTGGCAAATAAAAATAGAAAATGACATCATAGTCATGTCTGGCAAATTTCTAACATATATTATCAACTACTATTCTATACAAAGAAAGATAACTCCAATTGAAAATTAATTGCTATTGCACAATATTGTGCAATTAGATATTTCTTGCTACTGTGCATTACTGTGCAATTGAAAATTTCTTGCTATTGCACAATACTTGATATGGAATCCTTATTTGGACCAACTTGAAAACTGGGCCCATAATCAAAAATCAAAGTACATATTTAGATAAAGCATATCAAATAAGCCAAAGAATTTAATTTTTGTTAAAATCAAACTTAGTTTAATTTTGGACCCTTTGGACCTTAATGTAGACCAATTTGAAAACTGGACCAAAAATTAAGAATCTACATACACAGTTAGATTTGGCATATCAAAGAACCCATTTATTCAATTTTTGATGAAATCAAACAAAGTTTAATTTTGGACCCCCATTTGGACCAACTTGAAAACTAGGCCAATAATTAAAAATCTAAGTACATTTTTAAATTCAGCATATGAAAGAACCCCAAGGATTCAATTTTTGTTAAAATGAAACTAAGTTTAATTTTGGACCCTTTGGACCTTAATGTAGACCAATTTGAAAACGGGACCAAAAATTAAGAATCTACATACATACATGTAGTTAGATTCGGCATATCAAAGAACCCCAATTATTCAATTTTTTATGAAATCACACAAAGTTCAATTTTGGACCCTTTGGGCCCCTTATTCCTAAACTGTTCGGACCAAATCTCCCAAAATCAAACCCAACCTTCCTTTTGTGGTCATAAACCTTGTGTTAAAATTTCATTGATTTCTATTTACTTATACTAAAGTTATTGTGCGAAAACCAAGAATAATGGTTATTTGGGCCCTTTTTTGGCCCTTAATTCCTAAACTGTTGGAACCAAAACTGCCAAAATCAATCCCAACCTTCCTTTTGTAGTCATAAACCTTGTGTCAAAATTTCATAGATTTCTATTCACTTAAACTAAAGTTATAGTGCGAAAACCAAGAAAATGCTTATTTGGGCCCTTTTTGGCCCCTTATTCCTAAAATGTTGGGACCAAAATTCCCAAAATCAATCCCAACCTTCCTTTTGTGGTCATAAACCTTGTGTTAAAATTTCATTGATTTCTATTCACTTTTACTTAAGTTAGAGTGCGAAAACTAAAAGTATTCGGACGACGACGACGACGACGACGACGCCAACGTGATAGCAATATACGACCAAAAAATTAAAATTTTTGCGGTCGTATAAAAAGGTATCACTCAAAGTCATTGAAATTCTAGTTTGATCCAAATTTTTTTGGGGGGGGGGGGATATGTGACATGTTCACCCCCCTTTTTGCAATATTTTATGGTAAATAAATATGTTGCCATGGATACACATAAAAGGAATTAAATTTAACCCTTTTAACTTTTGAAAATCAAATCTATGGAAGATACTGATTACATACATATGCACATGTACAACACAAACAGTAAGGTTAATGTATTATATATATATATAGAAATCCAGAAATAGGAGATGATAAAACATTTTGTGGCTCATTTTTAATTTTATTTTCTAACTGTGGAGTGCTACCTGATGATTTTATAAAATAAATAGGGAATATGTCCATGGGACACAGATGATGCCGGCGCTTGCATAACGTAATAAAAGGGACATAACTGTAAAAGTGATGCTACATACATTTGACATATATCCATAATATATGGTTTGATATCCAAAATCTATAAACATGGTTTCTTTTGATTGAGATGAACCATTGCAGTTGATATTTTATAGTGTGTCTTTCTATGTTGTGATGTTATACTATATTGTTTCAGATAATGGGTGAAGGATTGGTACCATTAAATCGTTTAAACCCGCTGCAGTTATTTTCACCGGTCATAATCCAGGAATCTGATGTTCAGTAGTCATTTGCTGATGTGGTTCATAAGTGTATCTCTTTAGGGCCCTTCATAGCTTGTTGTTTGGTGTGAGCAAAGGCTCTGTGTTTAAGGGCGTACTTTGCCGGACCTATAATGGTTTACTTGTATAAATTGTGACTTGGATGGAGAGTTGTCTCATTGGCACCGATATCTCATCTTTTTATACACTGCATCTAATTAGATTCAGCATACCAAAGAACACCAAGAAATCAATTTTTTATGACACCAAATAAAGTTTATTTTGGGCCCTTTGGACCTTAATGAGCACTAATTCGATAATGTGGCTCCAAATCCAAAATCTTAGTGCAAGGTAATATCCAGCAGATAAACGTACCCCATATCGTCATTTTTGTTGAAATTAGACAACATTTAATTTTGGACCCCGATTTTGACCAACTCGAAAAATGAGACAAAATTTTAAATAAAATCAGAATACATTTACATTTTTCAAGATTCGGCGTCGCAAAGATATATATAATGTGGACAATTTAAAAACTTGGCCAAAAATAAAAAAAATCTAAATACACGGTTAGATTCAGCATATCAGAGAACCCCTTGAATTCATTTTTTGTTGAAATCAAACACATTTTAATTTTGTACCTTATAGTGTACTAATTTAAAAACGGGGAACAAAATCTAAAATCGAAATATCTGGTAACTTAAGATTGACTGATTAAAACCTCCCAAAAAAATCAATTTTTCATTAATTCGAACAAAGTTTAATTTTTTTTACCCTTTTGGACCTCAATGTGGGTCAATTCAATACGAAGCCCAAATGAAAAATCTAAATATACGGCCAAATTCAAAATATCAAAGAACCCCCAATATTCAAAACTTTGAATTAAACCCCATGAAATAGTTATCAAAGGTAACAGGATTATTATTTAGTACGCCATACGCGCGTTTCGTCTACATAAGACTCATCAGTGACGCTCAGATCAAAATAGTTATAATGCCAAACAAGTACAAAGTTGAAGAGCATTGGAAATTGGTAAAGAAATATACAATTTATACAAAATATTAGAAAAGTATTGATTGTGGCTAAAAAAAAGAAGATGTGGTATGATTGCCAATGAGACAACTTTTAACAAGAGACCAAAATGACACATAAATTAACAATTATAGGTCACCATACGGTCTTCAACAATGAGCAAAGACCATACCGCATAGTTAGCTATAAAAGGACTCTTTTCACACTAATCCTTTTAAAACGTTTAGAGCCATAACTCCAAAAGTCTATCTCGACCTTCCTTAAATGTTATAGAATACGCTCCAGGTTTTACAATTCGTGGAGATCCATAGACTTATGATAAAGTTATTGTCCGGCAACCAGGAAATTCTTGTTTTGGTCCCAATTCCTGAAAGATGTAGGCCATAATTCCGAAAACCAATCCCAGCCTTCCTATTGGAGTATGACAGATAATGGTACCATCTCATAAAACTCCATACATTCAAACACGAGTAATTGTCAAAAAACAGCATACAGGAAATGAAGACATTGAGTTTCTGACAATAACTTAATGATTATGAAGGTAAAACAAATCACAATTAAAACCAGATGCTCCGCAGGGCGCAGCTTTATACGACCGCAGAGGTTGAACCCTGAACGGTTGGGGCAAGTATGGACACAACATTCAAGCTGGATTCAGCTCTAAATTTGGAATGTGATTAAATAGTTGACACAGCAATGGTTTCGGACACATAATGAATGTGGTCTAATGAACTTAAAATATTTGTTTTGCCTTCGAGCAATTCACTATGCTGTTGAATATTAATCCTCTCAAAAAAATGTTTGAAGAAATTTTCTTTTTATTTATGAAATCTGAAATGAGAAAAATTTAACCCCCCCCCCATTTTTTTTTCACATCCCCCTTTCCCTTTTTCAAAAACTGATCTCAATTCAAATTTCTAATGGAGTTTGCAACAATAACTACTCATCTTAATACATCATAAAATATTAAAATGTAACAAAAGGTGCTTGTTATCACTGAATGGTAAAGATTGTTTTAATTTATCAGTTGGTAGTAAAAGTGAATATACATTGTATATTGTATAAAATATTGATTTAAGTTGATTCAACTACTATTCTGGACAAAGAAAGATAACTCCAATCAATTGAAAATTTCTTGCTATTGCACAATATTGTGCAATTAGATATTTCTTGCTATTGTGCAATACTGTGCAATTGAAAATATTTGCTTTTGCACAATACTGTGCAATTGAAGATTGCTTGCTATTGCGCAATACTGTGCAATTGAAAATTTCTTGCTATTGCACAATACTGTACAATTGAAGATTTCTTGCTATTGCTGAATACTGTGCAACTGAAAATTTCTTGCTATTGCACAATACTTAATATAATAATTTTGAATCCTGATTTGAACCAACTTGAAAACTGGGCCCATAAACAAAAATCTAAGTACATGTTTAGATTCAGCATATCAAAAAAGCCCAAGAATTCAATTTTTGTTAAAATCAAACTTAGTTTAATTTTGGACCCTTTGGACTTTAATGTAGACCAATTTGAAAACGGGACTAAAAATTAAGAATCTACATACACCATTGTACACAGTTAGATTTGGCATATCAAAGAACCCCAATTATTCAATTTTTGATGAAATCAAACAAAGTTTAATTTTGGACCCCGATTTGGACCAACTTGAAAACTGGGCCAATAAACAAAAATCTAAGTACATTTTTAGATTCAGCATATCAAAGAACCCCAAGGATTCAATTTTTGTTAAAATGAAACTAAGTTTAATTTTGGACCCTTTGGACCTTAATGTAGACCAATTTGAAAACGGGACCAAAAATTAAGAATTTACATACACAGTTAGATTCGGCATATCAAAGAACCCCAATTATTCATTTTTTTATAAAATCAAACAAAGTACAATTTTGCACCCTTTGGGCCCCTTATTCCTAAACTGTTCAGACTTCAACTGCCAAAATCAATCCCAACCTTCCTTTTGTGGTCATAAACCTTGTGTTTAAATTTCATTGATTTCTATTTACTCATACTCAAGTTATTGTGCGAAAACCAAGAATAATGCTTATTTTGGCCCTTTTTTTAACCCCTAATTCCTAAACTGTTTGAACTAAAACGTACTCCCAAAATCAATCCCAACCTTCCTTTTGTGGTCATAAACCTTGTGTCAAAATTTCATAGATTTCTATTTACTTAAACTAAAGTTAGAGTGCGAAAACCAAGAAAATGCTTATTTGAGCCCTTTTTGGCCCCTAATTCCTAAAATGTTGGGACCAAAACTCCCAAAATCAATCCCAACCTTCCTTTTGTGGTCATAAAACCTTGTGTTAAAATTTCATAGATTTCTATTCACTTTTACTTATAAAAGTTAGAGTGCGAAAACTAAAAGTATTCGGACGACGACGACGACGCAGACGACGACGCCAACGTGATACCAATATACGACCAAAATTTTTTCAATTTTTGCGGTCGTAAAAAAAGAGGGCATTATTATCCATAGGATAATTTGGTACGCAAAGATTGTTTCCATAAAATCAACAACCTAGCCAGTGTTACTGTTTTACGACAACTAAACGAACACGAGATTAACTTGTAAATTCTTTAAAATAACATCTTGGTTAAGAATAGAATTTTGTGTTCGACATTATGTAATATTGTGCATGCATGTTTCTGTTAACAATACATTTAGAGATTATATGCATCATACTAGTGGGGGAAAGATGGAATTCGACCTACTGCGAGGTGATAGGTACAATTTGTATGAACAGGACAAAAAAGGGTGACGATTTGACCTTATTTCTCTTATTTTCTAGGGATGAACAGCAGGCCTAGGGATATAACATACCTTTTAAACATCTTGAAAATATACGATCTCGAAAAAAATGTCTTTATTTTTTTTGTCTAGCGGGGTATCCTTTCAAGGAGAAGTATTCATTTTTCAGAATGAAGTGACCTTTCTCCATGTGGTAGGTCTCCCTCTGAATTTTATATGAAGTACATCAACTAAATCACCGAACCTTTGTTAGGATTTGACAATGTAACGATGTGCCAGGAATAAATCACTCATTATCATGATATTGTCTGACCCTCTAAAGTACCAAATGATGGATCAAATTAATGAGCGAAATGAATAATCAAATTGACAAATATAAGATAAACGTTCTTGTGTTTATTATGTAAACTTGCAATTTAACCCGTCAGTGTTTTGTTTTTTGCAATAAAGTTAATAGAAACAAATGAGTGCTCACATGTAGATCTGATTATTTAAAGATATATAGTATAATATACTTGTAACACCGGACAAGGTACGATAAGACCCGTTTTTGCCCCCCCCCCCCCCCCACACCATTTTCTCATTTTCTAAATTTTGTTTTGGAAAGCTACTCTATCACGTTAAAATATTCCCTTAGGTTTGAAATTTGTTTCGATAAACTTCAAAACCGTTAATTTCAGAAAAGAGGTATGAGGTGAGGGTGGTACACCAACAACGTCCGGCAAAACAAGTAAAATAACGATTTTTGGCCATTGTTTCTTAAAATTTAATAGAGTGCGACTACGCGACCCGGAAAAAAATATGGCAATTTAGACCGCAAAAATAGTTTTCGTGAAATTGGAATACATGGAATAAAACAAATCGTGGGTCACGTTGGCGCAGGCACGAAAGAACTAACAATTTGTTGTAGAATCACATGTAAAATGAATATTAAATACAATATTTGTATAATAACAGAAAGTTAACCCCTCTCACCTCACCCAGTTGCGAAAATTAGTTATTTTGAAGTTCATCTAAACAAACTTCAAACCTCAGGAAATATTTTAATATAATAAGTAGCTTTCGAAAACAGAATTTGAAATATAAAAAAATAGGGGGACCAAAAACGAATGTAGGACAGAAAGTCACAGGACAAAAAGTCACAGACAAAAAGTCACGGACAAAAAGTCACAGGACAAAAAGTCACAATTCATTTTTTCTGATTATTTTCTTTGAATAAAAAATGCTCATTTTTACAAAAACATTTTTGTATTTTTCTTGAAGTATTGTATATTACCAACTTTGTAAGCAAAATTTATCAAAAAAATATCAAAGATGATTAAAGTTATTGTTAAGAAAACAAAATGTCAAAGTAGATTGGCACTTAAATGGCTTTATGGTGCCAAGAAATATGTCCTTTGCATGATTAAAATTAAATAAATCTTCATTATTCAAGTAAAATGATAAATATCATTAACTTTGCTAGGAATATATGTATTAAAAAGTAAATATTTCTAGATATTTCTCTTATATATTCAAACAATTGTAAAAAAAATATTTGTGACTTTTTGTCCTGTGACTTTTTGTCCTATCAAATTTGTGACTTTATGTCCGGTGACATTTTGTCCTGTGACTTTCTGTCCGTTTACCCCAAAAACAGGCCTTATCGTACCTGGTCCAAAGTTAAGCTATGTAAACTATGCCAGTCATTTTATATCTAATTTCAATCAGTACTGTATACGGAACTTTTTCATGGCTAAACGAGTTTAAAAAGTGATCTACCTAAGCGGCTCGGGCTGAGGGCTCGTCACGAGAGCTCGTCCTGAGGGCTCGTCTCATAGGAGGTCGTCCCTGTAATTCAGATGCAGGCACACCCTGGCAATATTCGGAATTGTTTCTTCGGCACACCCAGTAAATGTCACTCGCTACATATGTACATTAAACACTTATAAATTATATTTTTTTTACAGGAATCTTGTTAAGTAATACAAGTGTCACATTGATTTAACATTAACATATTTCAGTTATTAAAATAGTTTTATTTTGGAAATAAAAATGTATGAAAAAGTTAATAATAATAAACGAGAAAAACTTGTCTTACCTATAGCTTTCATATAATCGTCAAATCCTGTACTGTTATCAATCTGCCATGTTCCAGTAAATTGTGCCATCCTGCTTCTCTCAGTCCTAATCCCGTCCTTCTATTAATCTACGGAAAAACTTTATAAATATCACTTAATTCTTAAATGGCATGCCAAAAAATGCGGTATCGATTTCTGACCAAGATTTATTTACAGATGTTGAGTAGTCGTATTCGTATTGATATTTTAATTCATCTGTTTTGAATGACTACAAATATGAGTAATAGATGTACAGGTTAATGTTGATTGATAAAAACAGGAAATTCTTACAATCTATTTTTACTACCGGACATTTAACATCATACTGGTTGATAAATCTAACTTTATAGCATGCCATTTATTGGCCAGCCGTCTTAAAAAATATGTTTCAATGCTACATTCCACCGTTTACTGCATGCCATTTGATATAACGAACATTCTGCGAAAACTGCTGATTAAGTATGTACTTATGCTTACATTTGAGTTATACAAAGTGTCTGCAATACATTTACAATCAATTAGCAATTGATATTGAGACCGTACATGTACTCTCGACTTTAATGTAACTTTATCATCAGGAAATATTGATGCTAAAGAGGGTAGGAATGTCAACTATCATGGGTTCAGGGGGGACTGTGGTATATATGGTAATGCATAAACTTCTTCAGTATCCAATGAGATGCTAATTAAGGAGGGTATGAATGTCAACTATCATGGGTTCAGAGGGGTGGGTGGGGTGAGGAGACTGCGGTAAATGGTTATACATACTTCTTTAGAACCTTGTTAAAGTGGGGAGTTCGTGTGACTGTCCTTAGAGTGTAAAACCCTAGTCATGTCAAGACGAAATCGGGACGTTAAATCCTAAATTAATTTTTTTTTATAATTTCTGTTCCACTTAAATTCGTGTTAACCGTATAATCAGCTACTGACCAGCTTTAAAAAAATAATAATAACAAAATAGTTATAATTACTTGGGAAAGCATTTTAATATATCGGCAAAATATTTCCTGTACGGGAATATTCAGAACATTCGAGTACGAAGTGTTCCAAGGACTCCTCAGATTCGCTTGAACACATTTGACAAATGAGCGTCTCGCACCTAATTGTTCTGTACAAACAGCCTAAAAGATCTCTTGCGGAACTATAAATATTTATTAAAAAAACTACCACTTTACAACGGGGGCACTTGCAGGCACGTCTAAGAGCATATACAATGAATAATGTAAAATTAAATGAAATAAACACAGGACCAAGTCAACTTTCAGAAAATGACATTACAGCATCAATTATTACTGAAATCTTTAGTATTCTCTGAATTTTAGCATTTGAGTTAAATTTTAGACAGTTTTCGTCTTAAGGAGGCTCGCGGGTTTAAGATTTTCAGAAAAAAGTTGAACATTTTATCTTCTACAGTTCATCATGCTTCACGATCTTTTGTCGAAGTTTTTTTTTATACAGACTTCATTATATTTCATGAACGTAAAAGTGGTATTGCCCAAAGTTTCTCTAAGCTTTAAGTTAACAGGAAAGTTGTCGGAAAACAGAAAAAGAACTTTGAACACCGTTTGAATAGTTATGCTTGTGATAGTTAAACGTAGACGTTTAAAATCCTTCACAATTTACCAGAAGTCGGCAAGACATAATCTTTTAGCAGTTCAATTTTTAATTCTGTAGTATGTTAATCTAATTGATTAAAACTTGAGTGATCACGAATTGAATGTTAAAGTCAATAGTGTGTTTGGAATTCAGGATTTGCTATTTATGTTTAAGTATCATTGCGTCAATGAAGACATTTGGCTCTGTAATTCATTATCAGAATTGATTTGTTTATGTTTCATACAGTTTGATTTCTAGCTTTTTTTTTATCTTTTATTAATTCATTATCAGAATTGATTTGTTTATGTTTCATACAGTTTGATTTCTAGCTTTTTTTTATCTTTTATTTTATGAAGAAAGCCAATCAAAGCTTCCCCTTTCTCAACATAAAGCCTGACTCGCTTGACTTATATACAGATATGTTATTGAATATTTGAGTATGACTTTTTTATTTGAATCAGTTATGCCATTTTTGTAAATTTTAAATATTGCTGATTATATATGCAGTGTAAGAGTACTAGTACTGAACATTTTTACTAACAAGTTACTCAGATAATCTTTCGACCAATTAACCGGTTACTCTTATAATCTTTCGATCGATTAACCGGTTGCTCTAAAAAATTTCGACCGATTATCCGATTACTCTCATAATCTTTCGATCGATTAACCGGCTATTCTGATAATCTTTCGATCGATTAACCGGTCACTCTGATAATATTTTATCGTTTAACCGGTTAGCAGGTATAGTAAAGTTGCATATGTCAAGATCTACAGTTCCTTACAAATGCACGGTTTTATGAGACGATAGATTGAAGTTTATTCGGGCATTAATGCTTGGCTTTGAGTATTCGTGATGGATGAAGTTTTACTTTTTATAATCCAATACCACCATTTTTTCTATGCTGTTTGTTTTTTATAGCTTCAACTATGGATAAGGAGCTGAAACTCGAATTGACAAAAATCTGAAACCGATGATTGTTTCTTTTTTTCTGATGTTTCGAACAATTTTTGTAGAATATTTCAATTTGAGAATCTCAGATGGTTAAGCGTGTAACTCGTACCCACTTGCCAGTATACATTAATTCCATTTAATTACACGATTTGTATTTCTAACTTTGAGTCGTCATTTCGTCTGATGCATGTATTGGAGGTGACATATTTGCTTTAGGTATATACGTAATATTTATTAAAAATATGATTATGAAGCAAATCTCAAAATACAATCAACTATTCAGAATACTTTTATGGTAATTATATTTACTTTAGATCTTGCCCCGAGCGGATTGACAAATTGGATTTGAGCTAATTAATTTGGTAAAATTAGAATATTTTCAAGGTTAACCATAAAATTGGTCAAGTACTGGACAATTGATCTGTCAAATTATTCGTCGACGACCATTTTGAAATCCAACACCACGTATTAATTACTGCAATATACATTTCATAAGATCTAATAAAATTGGTTATTCGGTTAGCGTTTTTGATATTCGATATTCGATATGGTAAAAAAGGGTTTTTAAGGGCAATAACTCATATAAATAAAAACTCTTCATAAGGTTTCGGTTATATTGGCATAAAGTGTGTGATGTTTTACCGAGAGGGAGAGAGAAAGACCGTTGATACAATACTTTTTGTTTTAACCAAAATGTTTTAGATGTATTTTGTGCATTTGCGTTCAGTCTTTTAACTATTTACTGAGTTTTCTATTTTGGACAATCCTTAGATTATCTTCTTATGACTAATTATTGATCAAGCAATTCTTATTGTCAAGTAAATATTTGATCTGCCTGCACAAGTTTTATTAGATCAAACTTAATTATGTAATTGATATGAATTATTTCCCAGGACATTGATTTGTCATACTGTAGTCTTTAAAACATGCACTGATCAGTCGGTATCATACTTGGGTTTAAGTCTTTATAACATGCACTGATCAGTCGGTATCATACTTGGGTTTAAGTCTTTATAACATGCATCGGGTTGTTGTCTCTTTGACACATTCCCCATTTCCATTCTCAATTTTACTGATTAGTCGGTATCATACTTGGGTTTAAGTCTTTATAACATGCACTGATCAGACGGTATCATACTTGGGTTTTAGTCTTTATAACATGCATCGGGTTGTTGTATCTTTGACACATTCCCCATTTTCATTCTCAATTTTACTGATTAGTCGGTATCATACTTGGGTTTAAGTCTTTATAACATGCACTGATCAGACGGTATCATACTTGGGTTTAAGTCATTATAACATGCATTGGGTTGTTGTCTCTTTGACACATTCCCCATTTCCATTCTCAATTTTACTGATTAGTCGGTATCATACTTGGGTTTAAGTCTTTATAACATGCACTGATCAGACGGTATCATACTTGGGTTTTAGTCTTTATAACATGCATCGGGTTGTTGTATCTTTGACACATTCCCCATTTTCATTCTCAATTTTACTGATTAGTCGGTATCATACTTGGGTTTAAGTCTTTATAACATGCACTGATCAGACGGTATCATACTTGGGTTTTAGTCTTTATAACATGCATTGGGTTGTTGTCTCTTTGACACATTCCCCATTTCCATTCTCAATTTTACTGATTAGTCGGTATCATACTTGGGTTTAAGTCTTTATAACATGCACTGATCAGACGGTATCATACTTGGGTTTTAGTCTTTATAACATGCATCGGGTTGTTGTCTCTTTGACACATTCCCCATTTCCATTCTCAATTTTACTGATTTGTCGGTATCATACTTGGGTTTAAGTCTTTATAACATGCACTGATCAGACGGTATCATACTTGGGTTTTAGTCTTTATAACATGCATCGGGTTGTTGTCTCTTTGACACATTCCCCATTTTCATTCTCAATTTTACTGATTTGTCGGTATCATACTTGGGTTTAAGTCTTTATAACATGCACTGATCAGACGGTATCATACTTGGGTTTTAGTCCTTATAACATGCATCGGGTTGTTGTCTCTTTGACACATTCCCCATTTCCATTCTCAATTTTACTGATTTGTCGGTATCATACTTGGGTTTAAGTCTTTATAACATGCACTGATCAGACGGTATCATACTTGGGTTTTAGTCCTTATAACATGCATCGGGTTGTTGTCTCTTTGACACATTCCCCATTTCCATTCTCAATTTTACTGATTAGTCGGTATCATACTTGGGTTTAAGTCTTTATAACATGCACTGATCAGACGGTATCATACTTGGGTTTTAGTCTTTATAACATGCACTGATCAGACGGTATCAAGGATGATAATTATCGGCGATGGCGTATGTACAGTCTAGCTAGAGAATGTTGGAAACTTTTCACATATTTCACATATTTCGCAGAATAGCTTATTAATTCAGTAATTAAAAATGAAATAACTTCAAAAGTGTAATAACATATATCTTAGAAGTTTTACAAATCATCATAATCGACCAAATCCCAAATTTCTTTAAAATAAGATTAAAAGTTTTAGAAATAACCACTTTACACCTTGACTGTGCAGATTTTCTGGCTTCCACAGCAGATTTTGTTCCCGCTGGTGATTTTGTGTCTTTTATAGCTAACTTTCATGTGGAGCAGGATATGCGTACCCTTGTGGTGCACCTGCGATCACCCCCGGTTTTTGGTGGGGTTCGTGTTGCCCAGTCTTGTTTTTTTTTGTTGTGTTCTATTATTTTTGAATGTCCCTCTGAAATCTCTCGCCCTTCTTTTTCACACATTGGAGACTATCTTTCACACATTAATGACTTTATGGATTGTATAGTTAGCTAGCTTTCATGCACGTTGGTGACCGTTTGTGGCTTATGTAGCTACCGTTCTCACGTTATGTCTTTGACCGACCTTGCAAGGGCTGTATAGCCAGTCAAGGTCGTTAAAAACCTCTATTTGTTGGTGTCTTTGTGGCATTTATCACAGCTAACTTTTCACATTGATGAATTAGTTGAATTCGTATATGTCTCTTTATATTGTTGACGTTGTTCCATTCACTGGTCGCTGTGTTCACTGGACTATATGTCATTCACAGCTGACTGTTATTTTTGAAAATAAATAACTCAGCCTTGATAATCACAAAAAAAAATGGTTTGTTCTGTGGTACAAAATGTAGTTAGAAAATAAATAACCTGACTTGCAATGTATTGAAAATAAGTAACTCAACAGGTCTAATCGTAAATATGAGATGGCACCAGATTCTTCACAAATTCATCTTTTTTCCAAAAAAAAAATCGTGAAACACTTCCCAAAATCTTTTAATAATGAAAGTATAAGCACGATGAGTATTATTTAGATATACTTGAAGTGTTGGAAAATTGGTTTCATTTAACTCGAGATATATTTTCTCAGGAACATTTACCTCACTTTTATTACAGGGCTGTAACTACATTGAGGCAAATGCGTCATTTAGGAAATTTTAAAACCAAACACTTGTCACCATATCAAATTGTGTTCACGGAGAGTGTCGTGCAAGAAGCAAGTTCTGTTCTCCCTCAGACGTAGCCCCTGATTTTTCGGGCTCAATGTTTCTTATTTATTTGTATTTTGTTCATTGATTACCCTTCTGTGTTCTGTTAGTGTTGAATTCCTTTTGTAATTTTGTTATTACATGTATTAACTTGATCATAAGGTCTTTTGATGTTGTCCCTAGGACCTTAAGTCTTACACTTAATCTATACATTTTGCTTTGAGACCAAAATATTGTCAAAAAAATATTAATAAAACAGAGCTTGAATTTTCAGATTAAGAAAGGGTGGGGAACACCAAGAAAACATGATTTTGCATCTTTTATTCTATAGCTTCTTGTGCCTTCAGCGGTTCCAAAACCCTTTAATTTTTTTTGCCTCGCTTCGCTCGGCGATACATGTTTTCCAATACTTTAGAAAAAGACTAAATACAACCAAACTTTAATTCTGTGTAGGTATGGAATACATTTATATATGCAGTTGTGAATATAGAAGATCCATTTCTGCAGAGGATGATGATTAATTCTGATTAAATGGTACATAATGACTTGACAATACATGTATTATTTATAGTAAACAAACAATTTAGAAATTGTATGTTTTCGAATATCATAAATATACTATACATGTATTATTTATAATAGACAAATAATTTAAAAATTGTATGTTTTCGAATATCATAAATATAATTGTGAAAATTAATAATCAGTCCCTTGCTTTAATGAAAATGAAAAATCTTTCTTCAATAGTGCAGAAAATAGATAACCTGTCATCTTAGTTTACAAAAAATAAAAAACCGATCAAAAACAAATTATCCTCCCCCACCCCCACCCAGAATATTAAATGGTCGTCCCCTTATGGAGTTCATAGCTGTCTGTATTGACATGTGGGATTCCTGTTGACTGTATTAAAATAAGAAGATGATATATGATTGTCAATGAGACCCTTACCGTATACTCAGCTATGCAACATTACAAATTGTGAAACAGCATTAGACTAGAAAAACACCAACGACTTGATTTAGGACAAAACAATACAGTTTATACGATAAAGAAATATGACTGAATGTCACAGCAACCAATATATTGGGTTTGGGTAGTTTTAAGTAACTCATTGATTTTGAGCTTTGTATCAAGTTGCTGATCATCATTCAAACCGTTTTATTTTTTTCAAAGTTTCAAAGTTTGTTCTTATGTTGTTTTAGTACATAACTATCCCTGTTTCAGGAAGGGTTGCATAGACGCCCACAAAAATGTTTACCCATAACATTCCGTAGGTGTCTGTCAAAGGTAAGAGTCTGTATTTTTTGGCAAGAGATCAAAATCTTTGAAAATTTGAACTCTTTATACAAACGTTGTAAGCTGTTAAAAGTATAAAGAAACCAAAAGTAAAGCCAAATCTGGTGAAGAAATCAGGGATATTCACGAGGAAATCTGAATAAAACAAAATATGTATGTTCTCCCGGTAACACCGTACTGTGATCATCAGTGACTAACAGTCCGGCGGGAAAACCTGAAAATATTGTCTGTGATGTCTCAGAAAGAATTGTTTGTCAAACAACATTGTGATTTTGACCTTTTCTTTCCATATTTCCATTAAAATGTTTGATGATTTCTCGAGAGGAAATAAATTGGTTTTAACATGTATACTTGTATCAATTTTGAATGTCAACACCATGTATATTAAATCTTTAGGGACACATCAATTATACATCAATATAGAATATGTCTAACATTACCAGTAATTATATAAAACGACCATCAAATACCAATATCATATAAATGCACATAATTATATATATCGTATTATTTGTCATCTAAATGCAGTTTGCATAAAACTACCATTACGCTAATCAAATTTTATTTGCAACTAATATCTACATTCGTCTCAACTCGGCCGATTCCGTACCCTCTAGCGGATTCTACCGAGGATTGCCGAATGCTAATATCTAATGAAATACAGCACACATGAATCTGTACATATTCAGAGTAACACAATAAAACAGCTGCAGGTTGAACTGAAAAGGAGTCGAAGGAGTAACATATTTGTCCTGGTATTGCAAAGTTGTAGGTCATGGTATTGCAAAGGGTTTTCAGTGTTATGGATGGGCACGATTGGTGTCAAAATTAATCGATCGATATAATCGATTTCTTTAAGGAATACAATCGATGACTATATCAAAAGTAATTGTATTATTATTCGATTACGTTCAATAACAAGCTTTTAGCCCAGTAGTCAACACTTCGGTGTTGACATGAATATCAATAATGTGGTCATTTTTTTTTTTATAAATTTCCTGTTTATAAAACTTTGAAATTTTCGAAAAACTAAGGATTTTCTTATTCCAGGCATAGATTACCTTAGACAAATTTGGCACAACTTTTTGGAATTTTGGATTTTAAATGCTCTTCAACATTGTTCTTGTTTGGCTTTATAATATTTCGATATGAGCGTCACTGATGAGTCTTATGTAGACGAAACGCGCGTCTGGCGTACTAAATTATAATCCTGGTACCTTTGATAACTATTTTAATCACAACTATGCTGCCTAAGGTATTCAAGTATAGCGACAATTTATAACTTAACAAAAACATCATTTAAAGCATTGTTTCCAAATGTTATCCATTAACAGTTGTTTTCTAGCTTGGAGGTAACTGGTTAAACTGAGGATTGAAACATATTATTACAAATTTCTTGAAATATGTTATTTCCACAAGAGATATTGGTAAACATTTTAACAATGACGTCGAATAATAATTATTTGACACTTTTATTTTTTTAGGTTGTCTGGATTATATTTTGCACACATGCTGAATTTTGTTATTCACTATTGCCCGATATATTTCGCTTGTTGTGTTTATTACACTGTCTAAAAAAGTACCTTTTGAAAAAACAAAAATAAAAAAGTTCAATAACTCAATTTGTCTGTCTGGTTTTATAGTTTGAAATTTCAAATTAACAATTAAAAAAATCCATAAATTTATATTTTTGTTTAGACTATCGCCTTTATAATAAAAAAAACCCATAATAATATGATATACATTCCGTGACAATTAATTATACCTAATTGATTTAAACAAGTCTACATCTCGTTAATTTCAGTTTTTTTTTAAACATCTGATCAGTAAAAACACAGAACAGAAGCAGTTCAGAATTATCTAATCTCTGTAAATAATAAATATATTAAGCCAGGTTAACATGGCCCAATACTACCCTTAGAGAGATTAAAATTGACCTATGTAAAAATAAGGATATATATTTGGTACAATTACCAATGAGCATGAGCCACCTGCATGATCTTTATTATATGTAATTCAACGATAGTGAGCATGAGCCACCTGCATGATCTTTATTATATGTAATTCGACGGCAGTGAGCATGAGCCACCTGCATGATCTTTATTATATGTAATTCGACGGCAGTGAGCATGAGCCACCTGTATGATCTTTATTATATGTAATTCGACGGCAGTGAGCAAGAGCCACCTGTATGACCTTTATTATATGTAATTCGACGGCAGTGAGCATGAGCCAGCGGCATGATCTTTATTATATGTAATTCGACGGCAGTGAGCATGAGCCATCGGCATGATCTTTATTATATGTAATTCGACGGCAGTGAGCATGAGCCACCTGTATGATCTTTACTATATGTAATTCGACGGCAGCGAGCATGAGCCACCTGCATGATCTTTATTATATGTAATTCGACGGCAGTGAGCAAGAGCCACCTGTATGATCTTTATTATATGTAATTCGACGGCAGTGAGCATGAGCCACCTGTATGATCTTTATTATATGTAATTCGACGGCAGTGAGCATGAGCCACATGCATGATCTTTATTATATGTAATTCGACGGCAGTGAGCATGAGCCACCTGTATGATCTTTATTATATGTAATTCGACGGCAGTGAGCAAGAGCCACCTGCATGATCTTTATTATATGTAATTCGACAGCAGTGAGCATGAGCCACCTGCATGATCTTTATTATATGTAATTCGACGACAATGAGCATGAGCCACCTGCGTGATCTTTATTATATATAATTCGACGGCAGTGAGCAAGAGCCACCTGCATGATCTTTATTATATGTAATTCGACGGCAGTGAACAAGAGCCACATGCATGATCTTTATTATATGTAATTCGATGGCAGTGAGCATGAGCCACCTGTATGATCTTTATTATATGTAATTCGACGGCAGTGAGCATGAGCCACCTGTATGATCTTTATTATATGTAATTCGACGGCAGTGAGCATGAGCCACCTGCATGATCTTTATTATATGTAATTCGACGGCAGTGAGCAAGAGCCACCTGCATGATCTTTATTATATGTAATTCGACGGCAGTGAGCATGAGCCACCTGCATGATCTTTATTATATGTAATTCGACGGCAGTGAGCATGAGCCACCTGCATGATCTTTATTATATGTAATTCGACGGCAGTGAGCATGAGCCACCTGCATGATCTTTATTATATGTAATTCGACGGCAGTGAGCAAGAGCCACCTGCATGATCTTTATTATATGTAATTCGACGGCAGTGAGCATGAGCCACCTGCATGATCTTTATTATATGTAATTCGACGGCAGTGAGCATGAGCCACATGCATGATCTTTATTATATGTAATTCGACGGCAGTGAGCATGAGCCACATGCATGATCTTTATTATATGTAATTCGACAGCAGTGAGCATGAGCCACCTGTATGATCTTTATTATATGTAATTCGACGGCAGTGAGCAAGAGCCACCTGCATGATCTTTATTATATGTAATTCGACGGCAGTGAGCATGAGCCACCTGCATGATCTTTATTATATGTAATTCGACGGCAGTGAGCAAGAGCCACCTACATGATCTTTATTATATGTAATTCGACGGCAGTGAGCATGAGCCACATGCATGATCTTTATTATATGTAATTCGATGGCAGTGAGCATGAGCCACCTGTATGATCTTTATTATATGTAATTCGACGGCAGTGAGCATGAGCCACCGGCATAATCTTTATTATATGTAATTCGACGGCAGTGAGCATGAGCCACCTGCATGATCTTTATTATATGTAATTCGACGGCAGTGAGCATGAGCCACCTGTATGATCTTTATTATATGTAATTCGACGGCAGTGAGCATTAGCCACCTGCATGATCTTTATTATATGTAATTCGACGGCAGTGAGCATGAGCCACATGCATGATCTTTATTATATGTAATTCGACGGCAGTGAGCATGAGCCACCTGTATGATCTTTATTATATGTAATTCGACGGCAGTGAGCAAGAGCCACCTGCATGATCTTTATTATATGTAATTCGACGGCAGTGAGCATGAGCCACCTGCATGATCTTTATTATATGTAATTCGACGGCAGTGAGCATGAGCCACCTGCATGATCTTTATTATATGTAATTCGACGGCAGTGAGCATGAGCCACCTGTATGATCTTTATTATATGTAATTCGACGGCAGTGAGCAAGAGCCACCTACATGATCTTTATTATATGTAATTCGACGGCAGTGAGCATGAGCCACCTGCATGATCTTTATTATATGTAATTCGAAGGCAGTGAGCACGAGCCACCTGCATGATCTTTCTTATATGTAATTCGACGGTAGCGAGAATGAGCCACCTGCATGATCTTTATTATATGTAATTCGACGGCAGTGAGCATGAGCCACCGGCATGATCTTTATTATATGTAATTCGACGGCAGTGAGCATGAGCCACCTGCATGATCTTTATTATATGTAATTCGACGGCAGTGAGCATGAGCCACCGGCATGATCTTTATTATATTTAATTCGACGGCAGTGAGCATGAGCCACCTGCATGATCTTTATTATATGTAATTCGACGGCAGTGAGCAAGAGCCACCTGCATGATCTTTATTATATGTAGTTCGACGGTAGTGAGCAAGAGCCACCTGCATGATCTTTATTATATGAAATTCGACGGCAGTGAGCATGAGCCACCTGCATGATCTTTATTATATATAATTCGACGGCAGTGAGCATGAGCCACCTGCATGGTCTTTATTATATGTAATTCGACGGCAGCGAGCATGAGCCACCTGTATGATCTTTATTATATGTAATTCGACGGCAGTGAGCAAGAGCCACCTGCATAATCTTTATTATATGTAATTCGACGGCAGTGAGCATGAGCCACCTGCATGGTCTTTATTATATGTAATTCGACGGCAGTGAGCAAGAGCCACCTGCATGATCTTTATTATATATAATTCGACAGCAGCGAGCATGAGCCACCTGCGTGATCTTTATTATATGTAATTCGACGGCAGTGAGCAAGATCCACCTGCATGATCTTTATTATATGTAATTCGACGACAATGAGCATGAGCCACCTGCATGATCTTTATTATATGTAATTCAACGGCAGTGAGCATGAGCCACCTGCATGGTCTTTATTATATGTAATTCGACGGCAGTGAGCAAGAGCCACCTGCATGATCTTTATTATATATAATTCGACAGCAGCGAGCATGAGCCACCTGCGTGATCTTTATTATATGTAATTCGACGGCAGTGAGCAAGAGCCACCTGCATGATCTTTATTATATGTAATTCGACGACAATGAGCATGAGCCACCTGCATGATCTTTATTATATGTAATTCAACGGCAGTGAGCATGAGCCACCGGCATGATCTTTATTATATGTAATTCGACGGCAGTGAGCAAGAGCCAACTGCATGATCTTTATTATATGTAATTCGACGGCAGTGAACATGAGCCACCTGCATGATCTTTATTATATGTAATTCGACGGCAGCGAGCATGAGCCACCTGCATGATCTTTATTATATGTAATTCGACGGCAGTGAGCAAGAGCCACCTGTATGATCTTTATTATATGTTATTCGACGGCAGTGAGCAAGAGCCAACTGCATGATCTTTATTATATGTTATTCGACGGCAGTGAACATGAGCCACCTGCATGATCTTTATTATATGTAATTCGACGACAATGAGCATGAGCCACCTGCGTGATCTTTATTATATGTAATTCGACGGCAGTGAGCAAGAGCCAACTGCATGATCTTTATTATATGTTATTCGACGGCAGTGAAGATGAGCCACCTGCATGATCTTTATTATATGTAATTCGACGGCAGTGAGCACGAGCCACCTGCATGATCTTTATTATATGTTATTCGACGGCAGTGAAGAAGAGCCACCTGCATGATCTTTATTATATGTAATTCGACGACAGTGAGCAAGAGCCACCTGCATGATCTTTATTATATGTAATTCGACAGCAGTGATAAAGAGCCACCTGCATGATCTTTACTATATGTAATTCGACGGCAGTGAACATGAGCCACCTGCATGATCTTTATTATATGTAATTCGACGGCAGTGAGCATGAGCCACCTGCGTGATCTTTATTATATGTAATTCGACGGCAGTGAGCAAGAGCCACCTGCATGATCTTTATTATATGTAATTCGACGGCAGTGAGCATGAGCCACCTGTATGATCTTTATTATATGTAATTCGACGGCAGTGAGCATGAGCCACCTGCATGGTCTTTATTATATGTAATTCGACGGCAGTGAGCATGAGCCACCTGTATGATCTTTATTATATGTAATTCGACGGCAGTGAGCATGAGCCACCTGCATGATCTTTATTATATTTAATTCGACGGCAGTGAGCATGAGCCACCTGCATGATCTTTATTATATGTAATTCGACGGTAGTGAGCAAGAGCCACCTGCATGATCTTTATTATATGTAATTCGACGGTAGCGAGCATGAGCCACCTGCATGATCTTTTTTATATGTAATTCGACGGCAGTGAGCAAGAGCCACCTGTATGATCTTTATTATATGTAATTCGACGGCAGTGAGCACGAGCCACCTGCATGATCTTTATTATATGTAATTCGACGGCAGTGAGCAAGAGCCACCTGCATGATCTTTATTATATGTAATTCGACGGCAGTGAGCATGAGCCACCTGTATGATCTTTATTATATGTAATTCGACGGCAGTGAGCATGAGACATCTGCATGATCTTTATTATATGTAATTCGACGGCAGTGAGCATGAGCCACCGGCATGATCTTTATTATATTTAATTCGACGGCAGTGAGCATGAGCCACCTGCATGATCTTTATTATATGTAATTCGACGGCAGTGAGCAAGAGCCACCTGCATGATCTTTATTATATGTAATTCCACGGCAGTGAGCATGAGCCACCTGCATGATCTTTATTATATGTAATTCGACGGCAGTGAGCATGAGCCACCGGCATGATCTTTATTATATTTAATTCGACGGCAGTGAGCATGAGCCACCTGCATGATCTTTATTTTATGTAATTCGACGGCAGTGAGCAAGAGCCACCTGCATGATCTTTATTATATGTAATTCGACGGCAGTGAGCATGAGCCACCTGCATGATCTTTATTATATGTAATTCGACGGTAGTGAGCAAGAGCCACCTGCATGATCTTTATTATATGTAATTCGACGGTAGCGAGCATGAGCCACCTGCGTGATCTTTATTATATGTAATTCGACGGCTGTGAGCAAGAGCCACCTGTATGATCTTTATTATATGTAATTCGACGGCAGTGAGCATGACCCACCTGTATGATCTTTATTATATGTAATTCGACGGCAGTGAGCATGAGCCACCTGCATGATCTTTATTATATGTTATTCAACGGCAGTGAGCATGAGCCACCTGTATGATCTTTATTATATGTAATTCGACGGCAGTGAGCAAGAGCCACCTGCATGATCTTTATTATATGTAATTCGACGGCAGTGAGCATGAGCCACCTGCATGATCTTTATTATATGTAATTCGACGGCAGTGAGCATGAGCCACCTGAATGATCTTTATTATATGTAATTCGACGGCAGTGAGCATGAGCCACCTGCATGATCTTTATTATATGTAATTCGACGGCAGTGAGCATGAGCCACCTGCATGATCTTTATTATATGTAATTCGACGGCAGTGAGCAAGAGCCACCTGCATGATCTTTATTATATGTATTTCGACGGCAGTGAGCATGAGCCACATGATCTACATGTATACTATATGTAATTATAAAGGAGTGAGAATGAACTACATGCCCTATAGTATATGTAATAAGAAGTTACCACACACATATATTTTTATATGTAATTGAAAGGCAGTAAGCATGTTATATAAGAAGACAGTAACCATGAACCACACACATGACCTATATATTATGTTATAAGAAGACAGTAACCGTGAATCACACGCATGACCTATATATCATATGTTATAAGAAGACAGTAACCACGAGCCATACGCATGACATATATATCATATGTAATTAAAAAGCAGTGAGCACGAATCGCATGGCCTATAGTATATGTAATTAGAAGGTAATAGCCGTGAGCTGCACGCATGACCTATATTGTACATGTATATGTAATTTGAAGGCAGTACATATTATCATGAGCCATATGACCTATAATATATGTACTTAGAAGGCATTAAAAATTAAAAAAGGAAAGAAAATAACAGCCGTATATATTTTATGTGCCAAATGATCTATTTCAAGCAAATAATACAATTGCCAAAAGGTTTACAATTAAGATTCTAATATATTGCAACGTAAATGGGTTTTCGTGTGTAAACGTATTCTCATTCATAATCTGTCTCATGACATTAAACCCTGCTAGCTCAGCCATTTACGTTACTGGTAGAGAGGGTTCGGCCTGTGCTTTCGCTCCAGGACTTCTGACAGCATACTGACAATACAACGAAACAGTAAATTCAATAATGACAGGAATAAGAAACCTAAAAATGACCAGTGATGACGATTTGCCAAGCAATGTATTTGCTCATATAACAAATGACCAAAATTCATAAAACAGTTTCATATTTAATAGACAAAGACAACATAAATACATAAATCATATCGCGGTATCTCCAGGGCAAAAATATCAATTTAGAATTTCAATACACTTTCGAACTTCCCCTTTTTGGACAAACAATGCGGTGAAAAATACCCTTACAAGTTAACCATTTCAAAGAAGCGTTATCTAATTGAATAAAATAAAATGATACTAGAATTTGAAGTGTCCGTTTACTTAAAATATTGAGAGCTGTACACTATTCGTTTTTAACTAAATTAATATCCAATCAATCAAGTTGTGACGTCAACCTTCCGAGACAAAATAATTATACCCACTGGTTCCCACCGACTTTGTTAGACTAGAACATGAATCTCATTATTCTATGACTAGGGAACAAAAATCGATCCAGTAAAAAAAAACCATCGCATTTCCCGTTTAGTTTTCAATCCAACCAGAGCAATGTTTGAAAAACGTTTTTCAATAAAATTGACCAGTTCAAGATCCAAAACCAAAACATGCGATAATACAAAATTCTATTTCAGAGTAATTAGGCACGAACAATCCCGTAGATTGACGACCGTTACTCCAAAATATCCCTCGGATTAACCCTCTGTCTAAATATCGCTATCAAAATGGAACCCATCTCTTAATAAACCCGAAATCATAAAATATCTAGCTAGTGTACAATTCCCTCTATTTAATCTGGAACGGAAACGTAATTTAACATTTTAGAACTGTTTGACTACGAGACCGAAAAGAAATTTATCAAATGTAAAGAAATAAATATTTAAGTCAAACATCGAAATACAAAATAAAATGAAATTTTAAAGTACAACTTACCGGTACGAAAGTTTTCCCCAATCTAAAGAAATACTGCCCTGACGAGGTTTAAATATCCAAGTCTGGACATTGAGTTCAAGCACGAGATAAACGATCCCCGCGAAAAAGTGACCGGACAACTATAGTTATATATAGTATCTAAAAATAGAAAAAGGGGAATTTACGATGACCCACAAACGTTACAATACCCCCTACCCAGAAAAACAAATCGTCCGCGATTTGACAACATAGTAAGACAATTTAAAGGACAAGACACGGTTGTCTTTAAACAGTTGAAAATGTGCATTGTATTGTATATAAAAGTCTAAATGTTGATAAATGTCCAAGAAGGTCCAAACAGTGATGAAGGTCTAAATGGTGACGAAGGTCCAAATAGTGATGAAGATACAAATGGTGACGAAGGTCCAAATAGTGATGAAAGTCCAAATAATGATGAAGGTCCAAATAGTAATGAAGGTTTAAATGGTGACGAAGGTCCAAACATTTCCATTGTTAAAGGCAATGTCCAAGCGAATTAAGAATTGGATCCATATATATATTCTTTTCCTCCAACAATACACAAACACTGAAAAATAATAACTGACAAAAAATAGAATCAAATCAAAATTAAAAAAAAAAAATTATATTTTTGGAGATACAGACAACCACATAATTATATTAACATTTTACGTGCAGAGCACGGAGATTGGGGAAGGTAGACATTCGAAATTAAAGTAATTTTGGATACATGTAATCTAAAATGAACTAAGGCCAAGCAATTATTTTCGAGAAAATCAGTACCGATTACATGAGTGTGCTACAAGAACAAACTAATTATGTAATTAAACAGTATTTCCAATATAGAATAATTATTACTACAAATCAATATATCTAATGCAATGAAGTTAAATAAGTGTTTATGGTGTGTGTACTAAACCCAACTTCAGAAGTACAGTAAGCAAACTATTAAAACATAAAAAAAGATAACAATCACGTGCAAATGCTATTCTTTTATTTCAGAGTGCATTTTTTTTTTTCCCATGACTCTATATATATCTATATGTATACTGCCATACTTTGAATCTTAGTTCACGTATCAATATTATTCATAAATGATCTATATTCAGCTTAAAACTACTGCACCACCAAAGCTTATGGTAGCGATGTATGGCCAGAGCAAAGCTAATACTTTCTATGTATATTATATCTAGGCAGTTTCAACTGTATACTAATGTTCAACTGGTCATGTGCATGGGTGAATCATAAAATCATGTATTTATTGTCATGTATATGATTTACATGAATAAGATTAAACAATGTATTCGTGTACTTTTTTTTATGCACCTCTAAAATTGGGTTCAGCACACTGACTTTTTCTATATATCATCATCACATGCAATCTACACTGCAATAATCTTTTACCATATACAAATAAACATATGTCATCACAAGACACCGTAAATCTATTATCATTATTAAAAAGAGCACCAGTGGAAGGCCATGCAACTTTCATCACCAAACTCAATAATTTTTACATAACATATCAGGTTATTACCTTCCCAAATTACTTGAGTTAAGATTAAATTCCTCCCAATGAATACGTTTGACTAAGATTAACGTCCATGCGCAGGCAAAATTGACCATTCACGCAAGACGCAAATCTGAAGTCAATTCATAAAAAATGAACATCTGAATAAATAGAATAACCCTGGAAAAACGTATACTAAACCCCTTAATAGCAAATAATATATAATAGATATATTCGAGTATGAAGGCACCGACTGTGTAGAAAACAATCCCTTATTCACAACAAGTCTATACACGGACTTGTAATAAAAAAATAACTAATACGTAAATTTACAACATAAAACAACCTATCAATGAATATGACTTTTTATAAAAACAATCCACTAATAATCAAATTTGCCAACATACAAAAACAAAGGTTTCGTACCCCTTATCTTAACGAAGTATCAGTTCATGACACACAATGACTGTAAATAGTCCAAATTCCGTTATTCCGCACATATATAAAATAGTTCTTCAGCATAACGCATCCTTGCTGCAGTCAAGAATATAATTCACATACGTTGGTTCTGACCTTGGTCAGGTGTCAGACTGACCAACCTTTCAACATACAGATTGTCCATAGAAATAAATCCATCAATATAAACGTTCGACTATAGTTATACTTCGCAGATAAGGAGGCACGACAAATACATACACTGTCGGCAAGGTAAAAAAAAAACCATTACGAAATAAACTTTTTTTTTTATTTTCTTTTTATGAACATGAAATGAATGATAACAACATTATGTTACACAGCCGGTGAAAAATCTGACAAGCTATACAATTTATATTACAAGCTCAGCCTTCCACTGTCGCTACCAATTTTCTCGAGATTAAAATAAAATCAAAGTAATGAGGTGCGGAAGTTCGAAAATGAAATGAAAGGTCCTAAAGCTAGCAAATCGGGGGGACTCTAGTAAAGCTGGGGGTCCCTACGTGGGCGCCAATGCAACGTAAATGGGTTTTCGTGTGTAAACGTATTCTCATTCATAATCTGTCTCATGACATTAAACCCTGCTAGCTCAGCCATTTACGTTACTGGTAGAGAGGGTTCGGCCTGTGCTTTCGCTCCAGGACTTCTGACAGCATACTGACAATACAACGAAACAGTAAATTCAATAATGACAGGAATAAGAAACCTAAAAATGACCAGTGATGACGATTTGCCAAGCAATGTATTTGCTCATATAACAAATGACCAAAATTCATAAAACAGTTTCATATTTAATAGACAAAGACAACATAAATACATAAATCATATCGCGGTATCTCCAGGGCAAAAATATCAATTTAGAATTTCAATACACTTTCGAACTTCCCCTTTTTGGACAAACAATGCGGTGAAAAATACCCTTACAAGTTAACCATTTCAAAGAAGCGTTTGGCCTGAGTGCTATCTAATTGAATAAAATAAAATGATACTAGAATTTGAAGTGTCCGTTTACTTAAAATATTGAGAGCTGTACACTATTCGTTTTCAACTAAATTAATATCCAATCAATCAAGTTGTGACGTCAACCTTCCGAGACAAAATAATTATACCCACTGGTTCCCACCGACTTTGTTAGACTAGAACATGAATCTCATTATTCTATGACTAGGGAACAAAAATCGATCCAGTAAAAAAAACCCATCGCATTTCCCGTTTAGTTTTCAATCCAACCAGAGCAATGTTTGAAAAACGTTTTTCAATAAAATTGACCAGTTCAAGATCCAAAACCAAAACATGCGATAATACAAAATTCTATTTCAGAGTAATTAGGCACGAACAATCCCGTAGATTGACGACCGTTACTCCAAAATATCCCTCGGATTAACCCTCTGTCTAAATATCGCTATCAAAATGGAACCCATCTCTTAATAAACCCGAAATCATAAAATATCTAGCTAGTGTACAATTCCCTCTATTTAATCTGGAACGGAAACGTAATTTAACATTTTAGAACTGTTTGACTACGAGACCGAAAAGAAATTTATCAAATGTAAAGAAATAAATATTTAAGTCAAACATCGAAATACAAAATAAAATGAAATTTTAAAGTACAACTTACCGGTACGAAAGTTTTCCCCAATCTAAAGAAATACTGCCCTGACGAGGTTTAAATATCCAAGTCTGGACATTGAGTTCAAGCACGAGATAAACGATCCCCGCGAAAAAGTGACCGGACAACTATAGTTATATATAGTATCTAAAAATAGAAAAAGGGGAATTTACGATGACCCACAAACGTTACAATATCACCACCGATATATAACATAAATCCAACCCTCGTAATTAGTATGTCTTCACGGAAAAGCTCGCGGAGATATTGTTTTTGTTAAAGATATATACATTTAATATAACGAATTGTAAATTTCACCAGTATGCGTCAATAAGCATTTATATTGGGAAATGTCAATGTATCTAAGTTATATTTTCTCGGTTTTGTGCACTGGTGAACAGAAAAGAAAGCACACAAATTTGTCAGAAAATTGTGGTAGCAAACTTATCTGGTATATTTTATGCCATCCCTTGATTGATAGAAACATCTACTTCATTTTGACTGTGGATGATAGTTGTCTCATTGACAATCATACCACATTTCTTAGTTGTTTTTTTTTTATACCATATAAGAAATGGAGGTCTTCAACCATAAATAGGTGTTGTTTCTTATATGGCCGATATGATTGGTACTATAGTGTGGCAGAACAGCACTTAGTATTTATTGATTAGTTGTAATAAGTTTGAACCAACTGCGAGTTCTCTAGATCGGTATTTTCTGTCTTTTATCTTTCAGTTTTTGTGTTTCATGACGATCTGAACAAAGTGTCAGCCGCGAACCAGCTTACAACGCCATTAGCTAAATCATAATAGGGATTAGGGTGTTGTGAAAATAATTTGTTTCTACTCTATGTTGGTATGAACATAGATAAATGACACTGTCGGCAAACATACTTTACAGATAACCAATAATGTAGGCATACACATATAAAGACACCTGACACTCTGGGCAAGCCCCTTAAAACACGATACTCTAGGCAAACACAGATAGACACCTGACACTCTGAACAAGCCCCTTAAAACATACGATACTCTAGGCAAACACATATAAAGAAACCTGACACTCTGGGCAAGCCCCTTAAAACATACGATACTCTAGGCAAACACATATAGACAACTGTCACTCTGGGCAAGCCCACTAAAACATATAATACTCTAGGCAAACACATATAAAGACACATGACACTCTGGGCAAGCCCCTTAAAACCTACAATACTCTAGGCAAACACATATAGACATCTGACACTCTGGGCAAGCCCCTTAAAACATACGATACTCTAGGCAAACACATATAGACAACTGCCACTCTGGGCAAGCCCCCTAAAACATATGATACTCTAGGCAAACACCTATAAAGACACCCGACAATCTGGGCAAGCCCCTTAATACATACGATACTCTAGGTAAACACATATAGACACCTGACAATCTGGGCAAGCCCTTAAAAACATACGATACTTTAGGCAAACACATATAGACACCTGACACTCTGGGCAAACCCCTGAAAACATACGATACTTTAGGCAAACACATACAAAGACAAATGGCACTCCGGGCAAGCCCCTTAAAACCTACAATACTCTAGACAAACACATATAAAGACACCCGACACTCTGGGCAAGGCCCTAAAAACCTACGATACTCTAGACAAACACATATAAAGACACCTGACACTCTGGTCAAGCCCCTTAAAACATACGATACTCTAGGGAAACACATATAAAGACACCTGACACTCTGGGCAAGCCCCTTAAAACATACGATACTCTAGGGAAACATATATAGACAACTGCCACTATGGGCAAGCCCCCTTAAACATATGAGACTCTAGGCAAACACATATAAAGACACCTGACACTCTGGGCAAGCCCCTTAAAACATACGATACTCTAGGCAAACACATATAGACACCTGACAATCTGGGCAAGCCCTTTAAAACATACGATACTTTAGGCAAACACATATAGACACCTGACACTCTGGGCAAGCCCCTTAAAACATACGATACTTTAGGCAAACACATACAAAGACAAATGACACTCCGGGCAAGCCCCTTAAAACCTACAATACTCTAGACAAACACATATAAAGACACCCGACACTCTTGGCAAGCCCCTTAAAACCTACAATACTCTAGACAAACACATATAAAGACACCCGACACTCTGGGCAAGCCCCTTAAAACATACGATACTCTAGGGAAACACATATAGACACCTGACACTCTGGGCAAGCCCCTTAAAACATACGATACTCTAGGCAAATACATATAAAGAAACCTGACACTCTGGGCAAGCCCCTTAAAACATACGATACTCTAGGCAAACACATATAAAGACACCTGACGCTCTGGCCAAGCCCCTTAAAACCTACAATACTCTAGACAAACACATATAAAGACACCTGATACTCTGGGTAAGCCCCTTAAAACATACGATACTCTAGGCAAACACATAAAAAGACAAATGACACTCTGGGCAAGCCCCTTAAAACATACGATAATCTAGGCAAACACATATAAAGACACCTGACTCTCTGGGCAAGCCCCTTACACATACGATACTCTAGGCAAACACATACAAAGACAAATATCACTCTGTGCAAGTACCTTACAAAACATGACACTCTGTTCATACAAGCAACAAAGACAAATAACTCAGAAAACACGTTACAAAGACAAATGACACTGGGCAATCACCTTTCAGAAACATGACAATGAGCAAATACGTAACAAAGACATATTACAAATACGTTACAAAGACAAATGACACTCTGGGCAAGCACCTTATACACACATTTGACACTCAGAAAACTTTTCAAAGACAAATGAAACTCAAGGAAAATCAGTCACAAAGACCAATTATATAACTTATAAGCAAGCACCTTACAAAAACATAGGACACTCCGAACAAACACGCTATTAAGACAAATGCCACTCTGAGCTAGCAATTTACAAATTATATGACCTTATGAGCAAACACATGACAAAGACAAATGAATTTGAGCAAAAAGATACAAAGACAAATGAAAAACTATGCAAAAAGGCTACAAAAAGAAATGAATATATATGGGCAAGCCCCTTACAAAAACATATGACACTCTGAGCGAACATGTAACACAGACAAATTAAACTCTGGGCAAGCACCTTACAAAAATATATGACACAGCTCTAGCAAACACCGTACAAAGACAAATGACTCACTGAGCAAACACGCTACATAGACAAATGACACCATAGGCAATCACCTTTCAAAATATATGACACTCTAAGCAAACACTTTACAAAAGCAAATGACAGTCTGAGCAAACACCTTCCAAAATATACAACACTATGAGCAAATATTTTACAAAGACGAAAGACACTCTGGGCAAGTTCCTAACAAAAACAAATGAAGCTCTGAGCAAACAAATCAAAAAGACGAATGACACTCTGGGCAAGTTCCTAACAAAAACAAATGAAGCTCTAAGCAAACACATTACAAAGACGAATGGCACTCTGGGCAAGTTCCTAACAAAAACAAATGAAGCTCTGAGCAAACAAATTACAAAGACGAATGACACTCTGGGCAAGTTCCTAACAAAAACAAATGAAGCTCTAAGCAAACACATTACAAAGACGAATGGCACTCTGGGCAAGTTCCTTACAAAAAAAAATGAAGCTCTGAGCAAACAAATTACAAAGACGAATGACACTCTGGGCAAGTTCCTAACAAAAACAAATGAAGCTCTGAGCAAACAAATTACAAAGACAAATGACACTCTGGGCAAGTTCCTAACAAAAACAAATGAAGCTCTGAGCAAACAAATTACAAAGACGAATGACACTCTGGGCAAGTTCCTAACAAAAACAAATGAAACTCTGAGCAAACAAATTACAAAGACGAATGACACTCTGGGCAATTTCCTAACAAAAACAAATGAAGCTCTGAGCAAACAAATTACAAAGACGAATGACACTCTGGGCAAGTTCCTAACAAAAACAAATGAAACTCTGAGCAAACAAATTACAAAGACGAATGACACTCTGGGCAAGTTCCTAACAAAAACAAATGAAGCTCTGAGCAAACAAATTACAAAGACGAATGACACTCTGGGCAAGTACTTTACAAAAACAAATGAAACTCTGAGTAAACATGTTACAAAGACAAAAGACACTCTGGGCAAGTTCCTAACAAAAACAAATGAAGCTCTGAGCAAACAAATTACAAAGACGAATGATACTCTGGGCAAGTACTTTACAAAAACAAATGAAACTCTGAGCAAACAAATTACAAAGACGAATGGCACTCTGGGCAAGTTCCTAACAAAAACAAATGAAGCTCTGAGCAAACAAATTACAAAGACGAATGACACTCTGGGCAAGTTCCTAACAAAAACAAATGAAACTCTGAGCAAACAAATTACAAAGACGAATGACACTCTGGGCAAGTTCCTAACAAAAACAAATGAAGCTCTGAGCAAACAAATTACAAAGACGAATGACACTCTGGGCAAGTTCCTAACAAAAACAAATGAAACTCTGAGCAAACAAATTACAAAGACGAATGACACTCTGGGCAAGTTCCTAACAAAAACAAATGAAGCTCTGAGCAAACAAATTACAAAGACGAATGACACTCTGGGAAAGTACTTTACAAAAACAAATGAAACTCTGAGTAAACATGTTACAAAGACAAAAGACACTCTGGGCAAGTTCCTAACAAAAACAAATGAAGCTCTGAGCAAACAAATTGCAAAGACGAATGACACTCTGGGCAAGTACTTTACAAAACATATGACACTCCGAGCAATCAAATTACAAAGACGAATGACACTCTGGGCAAGTACTTTACAAAACATATGACACTCCGAGCAAACAAATTACAAAGACGAATGACACTCTGGGCAAGTACTTTACAAAAGCAAATGAAGCTCTCAGCAAACACGTTACAAAGACGAAAGACACTCTGGGCAAGTTCCTAACAAAAACAAATGAAGCTCTGAGCAAACAAATTATAAAAAAAAGACGAATGACACTCTGGGCAAGTACTTTACAAAACATATGACAATCCGAGCAATCAAATTACAAAGACGAATGACACTCTGGGCAAGTACTTTACAAAACATATGACACTCCGAGCAAACAAATTACAAAGACGAATGACACTCTGGGCAAGTACTTTACAAAAGCAAATGAAGCTCTCAGCAAACACGTTACAAAGACGAAAGACACTCTGGGCAAGTTCCTAACAAAAACAAATGAAGCTCTGAGCAAACACGTTACAAAGACAAATGACATTCTGGGAAGCATTCCTCAATAAAAGCACTGAACCTGTTGTAAGGAATATAAATACAGAGAATATTGCTGATATAAAGATTAAACACCAGTGGATATAGGTATTTTTTATTGGGTATTGACGATCATGCAATATAACATAAGAATATAGATAACAAAACAGTATAACCTG
Source organism: Mytilus galloprovincialis (assembly GCF_965363235.1). Taxonomy (NCBI): domain Eukaryota; kingdom Metazoa; phylum Mollusca; class Bivalvia; order Mytilida; family Mytilidae; genus Mytilus; species Mytilus galloprovincialis. The sequence goes on along the minus strand of NC_134842.1, from coordinate 71,933,983 downwards.
TATACTAATTATATAAACAAATTATACTCTATAGTGCTTCCTGATTCCGCTAAACTATTACAAAATGTATACTGTTAGAATAGACGTTTTGTTTAAGAATTACTGTAAGACATCAATATATGTGACCTGAGTTTACAGATATAAATTAACAATCCTACAGAAATGATACAGCATGAGTAAACACACAAAAATAATGTATCTCCTGCTTTACTAAATCTAAAATTTATGCTGACTATCTCAATCTTACTTCAGTTATAGCATTTATTAAACTCTCTATATCATCAATGAACCATGAAACTAAGGTCAATATCTCAATATTTCAGATGACTATATACATCTTACAAATGAAAAATGGACTAGATTATGAAAAATTCAAATTAGTTAAAGAACCCTGATAATAATATAACTACTGTGGATTCATTATTATTCGTTGGATACCAATTTTCGTGGATTTCGTGGGTACAGGTTAACCACGAAATTAAATGTTCAGTGAAAAACATTTTTTCTATAGGCGTTTATGCAGCCCTTTGGCAAAACCACGAAATTAAATATCCACGAACATACAAGTTTTCTTAATCCACGAAAATTTGTACCCACGAAAATAAATCAATCCATAGTATATAACAAGATCTTCTTACATAAATGAATCTTGTTTGTTCAGTCTACCTTTCAAAAAACAGTTGAATATGTATTTTTTTCTAAACAAACCAAGTAGTGAAGCTAGAAGATACAAAATAATAATAAACTAAATATAAAGATTGTCTTACTTAAATATGAATATAGTTATTAGATTAATCTAAATCCCAGGGGCGGATCCAGCCATTTTAAAAAGGGGGGTTCCTAACCCAGGACAAAGGGGTTCCAATTACATGTCCCTATTCAAATGCATTGATCGTCCAAAAAAAAGGGGGGTTTCAAACCCCGGAACCCCCCCTCTGGATCCGCGCCTGAATCCTGTGAACCTACACCTGGTTAATTATTGAATGTCAGACTCCATTGAGAAAGATACCTTTATATAATAATGAAACAAATCAACACAATAAACATATGGCCCTTACTTTCATTAAGTTATTTATTTATAATAATGAACCCTAAGAGGTCTTTCATAGACAGTTTTCTGTACAACAAGAAATTAGTTAAGGAATGACAGTAATATTTTTTCTGTCTATGAAGAAATAACATAAAAAATTTGGTGCACACTGAATAACGTGCGTAGTGGGTTATTTTACAGTGTGCACCACATTTTTTATGTTATTTCAAATAGACAGAAAAAATATTACAGTCATTTCTTATAATTTAAATTTAAATTCGATTTCAAACCTTTCAAACCGTAGAAAACCATGAAAAACGTTGATGACGTCACGGTTACATGACTAAATTATGTCTATGGGATGATAACAAAATAACGTCAGCTAATCAGAAGACGCGTTACATTCTAAATTAAATTATAAACAAATGATCTAGGATGAAAATAAACTTTACACAACTTGACTTAGTATAATTCTGTCATTCTATTCAAAAGGTCAATTGTTAGATTAACTTTATTGATGTACTGACAGATGGTCAGAACGCAAGCTATGTTTCTCCAAATACTATGTTAAACACTGTATTATTTAAATTTGGAGTAATTATTTAATATGGAATTTAACTAAATCATGGATTTCATGGATATTAACATGTCAGAACTTGTTACCATGGAAACAATAGACAACCAATTAAATATCACATCATGGAAAAAAATCCCATCCAGCACACAGACCTATTGGTAAATATAAATCCTTTGCACCACACATACCAAGTAAGGATTATAAATCCTGTGCAGTGCACAGAGCAAGTGAAGATTATAAATCCTGTTGAAAACAAAATCCTGTGCAGCGCACAGACCAAGTGAAGACTAAAAATCCTGTGCGGCGCACAGACCAAGTGAAGACAAAAAATCCTGTGCGGCGCACAGACCTGTTAAAACTATAAATCCTGTGCGGCGCACAGACCAAGTGAAAACTGTAAATCCTGTGTGCCGCACAGACCAAGTCAAAATTATAAATCCTGTGCGGTGCACAGACCAAGTGAAGATTATAAATCCTGTGCGGCGCACAGACCAAATGAAGATTATAAATCCTGTGCGCCGCACAGACCAAGTCAAGATTATAAATCCTGTGCGCTGCAGACTCATTAAAGACTATAAATCCTGTGCTGCGCACAGACCAGGGTAAAGTTACATATTGTTTCGCATAGAGCCATTGAAGACTACATATATATAACTTAATAAATAAATCCACATCCATGTCCTCGTATCTATTAAGTAGAGATATTGCTTTCATTTTTATTACATGTACTTGATATAAAATGATTGCCTTATTTCTGCCGACCTACATTAATTATATCAGCTGGAGAAAGCTAATCTCATTTAGAGTTATTTATTGTTAATGTTGTCTTATTTGTGTCACATTTCCTCCCAGGACAAAAATCAGGTGCTGATAACTGACATTGTAATCAATAAGATAGTTTAATCTAATTGCCAGCAATATGTATGTTTTATACCAAATGTATTACTCTCTGGCGTTTTCCAAAACAGATCAAGTGTATTTTAATTAAAATGGAAAGCAAAAATGAATATGAACTGATTAATAGGTTTAATATAACATACAAAACATAAAACAATTATTATTCTTCAGTATTTTCACTTCAAAAAATCACTTCCATATTAATGCTAAGATAAACTTTGTTATTGGAAAGAAAGAAAAATTGCCCCTAACTTGGTTATATTGATACAATAATATAAGGGATGTCAACAGGTATCTAATACTTGAGTATGGCTCGGTAGCTCGGTAGTACAGAGTATCAACATTATCAAAATGCCACTCAATTAATCGGTTTTGGTTATGGAAGTAATCGTCTTCTTTTCATTTTTTTAATTTTTCTTCACCAAGTTGACATACATTGATAAAATAAAATAATTAAAATTAAGGTCTTTTTTAGCAATTTTCCGTGAGGTATTACTTATAAATTTAACTTATAATTTATTTTGTTTGATACATCATTCATATAAAATAGAACTTGAAAAATAGGTAAAAAAAATTATCTGAATACATAATAGGTGTGCATATACTAAACAATATTGTTTCTTTTTCAATTTTTTTTTTTATATAAATGCTGTATTAAACAAGGCCTTAATTTCGAAAATTTCCCAGACTGTATTTATTCTAAATATATTCACACATCCAACTATCAATGTTGATGAATGATCCTGACTAGATACTGTGTGACACTTCCTCTATCTTAAAAACAAAGTCAAATAGTTTAATTCACTACATAATAATAAAACAAGAGGCTCCAATGAGCCTTCCTGACTGTTCAAAAGGTAATGTTACTTAAAAATTGAAAAAAAATCCAACAAAATTTTTAAAAAACATTTTGAGTAAACATTTTTGTTATGAAAAATACTTTGGAACATATATATGGAATCTAATGAGACTGTCATACAAGTGAGAGGTTTAGCTAGCTATAAAACCAGGTAAAGTCCACCATTTTCTACATAAGAAAATACCTGTACCAAGTCAGGATTAAGAAAATTGTTATCCACTCGTTTGATGTGTTTGTGCTTTTGATTTTGCCATTTGATTACGGACTTAAACTTGCGGTTATGAATTTCAATTGGAGTTCAGTATTTTTGTGATTTTACTTTTTTTTCATACGTTCAATTATTTTCTCGGTCTAGATAAGAAAATATTATTTGAAAATTTAAAACAGCATGATTCTTTGCTCTGATTTTGATTGTCTAGTACATCCAGTTTCCATATTCAGGTGTGTGGTTCTCTCTCTCTGGGTACTTAAGCTCACTCATTACTCTGAGTGCTATTGAGCACCAGAGGGTAAAGATTGCTATTTTTTATAGTGTGAATTTAAACTTATTAAGCAATGGAAGTCAAAACCAACTTTCATGTTTAACCCCACCACATTATTTATGTATGTGCCTGTCCCAGGTCAGGAGCCTGTAATTCAGTGGTTGTCGTTTGTTTATGCGTTACATATTTGTTTTCCTTTCATTTTTTTACATAAATAAGGCCGTTAGTTTTCTCGTTTGAATTGTTTTACATTGTCTTATCGGGGCCTTTTATACCTGACTATGCGGTATGGGCTTTGCTCATTGTTGAAGGCCGTACGGTGACCTATAGTTGTTAATGTCTGTGTCATTTAGGTCTCTTGTGGACAGTTGTCTAATTGGCAATCATACCACATCTTCTTTTTTATATTGTATTATGGACAAAAGAAAGATAACTCCAATCTAAAAATTATTTTTCATGATTTTCCTTTTTATAGATTAGATAGATTTACTCATCACAACTTTAGTATGGTCAGTCATGCCCACCATTTAGTAATTTGAACATCTGAGTATACATTATCCATAATTTCTGTTATGTACATGGTTAGCTTTTAAATAATGGTCACCTTCCTACCTTCTGTGTTCTCATTTGTACGGATGAGGTATGTGTAAATATCAAGTCAGTGACATAAGGGTTTTAATTACGTTCATAGGATCTTTACCCTAAAACTGTCCACCATAAAATATCCATGTGTGCTGAAACAAGCGTTATTAACCAACTATCGATCAATCTTTCCTATGACTTTGAACACATTAACATCAAGTGTTTTTTATACATACCAAGTTATTTCTCTCTGATTATATCAGGTTTAAAGTCAGGTTTAACAGCCTCAGTCATTTCTGCTGCATACATATCCAGTCTTTGTGTCATCTGATAAAAAAATATTTTAAAGTAACTTAATTGAGAATCACACCTTCCACGTTAAAAAGGAACTGAAATGACAAGATTATTTCGTTGTTAAGTTTCAGCATCTGTAAAATCTGAAGTTTTACCTCAATCAATCACTATAAATGGTTGTATCCAAATTGCACATACCCAGTATTTTGACAGTTTTATCACTCACGTTGAATTAGATTCAAACAAGAATGTGTCCAAAGTACACAGATGCCCCACTTGCATTATCATTTTCCATGTTCAAATGGACCGTGAAATAGGGAAAAAATATAATTTGGCATTAAAAGAAAAAAGATCATACAATAGGGAACATGTGTACTAAGTTTCAAGTTGATTTGACTTTAACTTCATCAAAAACTACCTTGACCAAAACATTTAACCTGAAACTCGCACTTTCATTTTCTATATTCAATGGACCTTGGAATTGGGGACAAAAGTCTAATTTGGCTTTAAAATTAGAAAGATCATATCATAAGGAACATGTGTACTAAGTTTAAAATTGATTGGATTTCAGCTTCATCAAAAACTACCTTGACCAAAAACTTTAACCTGAAACTAGAACTTTAATTTTGTATGTTCAGTGGACCGTGAAATTGGGTCAAAAGTCTAATTTGGAATTAAAATTAGAAAGATCATATCATAAGGAACATGTGTACTAAGTTTCAAGTTGATTGGACCTCAGCTTCATCAAAAACTACCTTGACCAAAAACTTTAACCTGAAGCGGAACGAATGGACAGACAGGCGAACAGACAGACAGACAGAAGTTTGAACCTCTAGACGACCAAAGATTCCAAAATTAGTAGTACCTAAATTGCCTCCAGGCTTGAATCACATGGATCTGTTTTTTGCCACATTTTTAGAACAATTTGTCTTTTTTCCATGCATAATATTCATTCTCTAAGCTACTCACCCTAAATCCCCATTTATCTTTGATCTGTCTAGATAAGTTAAGATCTACTTCAGCTACCAGTAATCCATCCTTTGTTCTAGACAAACCCTGAAAGGAAAAAAAACCAGATATTTTGTTAAGGAGGACCTTGCAAGGAAACATTATAAATTATTTCCCTTCTACGAGGGGGCATGTTTAATTACTGCCTGCTGTATGGACACACACTTAATTACTCTATGTTGCCTAGGAACATACATACTTAATCACTGTTGTATGGTTATATCCTGTTACATTGAAACTACTCCTCACCGTAAGAGAACACACTTAATTCTTTGATGTCTGAAATAAACTTAGTCATAAGTGTTTCTCCTTTCTTGTTTCCTATACAGATTATGGTATCATTAGACAATAGGTTTACCTTTTCATTTGTCTTTTGTAGGCCCTTTATAGCTTGCTATTCTGACGTTACCCACAGCTCTAGTTGAAGGCTGTACTTTGACCTATAATTGTTTACTATTTATACGTTGTGACTTAGATGGACAGTTGCAGCTGTCTCATTGGCCCTCATACCTCATCTTCTAATTTCTACCTAATATTGGTTAAATTGACATGACTGACGGTAAAAGGCCCTACTATTAGTTCAATTGAAATGATTGACAGAAATATACCTTAATATTGGTTCAACTGACATGATTGACAGTAAAAGGCCGTTATAGTGGTTTCAGCCACTTTCTATTGTATCACAATGAGTATTTATTAGACAAGTTAATTTACTAATTAAGAAAATGATAATCTAATGAATACAAACTAATATAATTAACTATTAAAAAATGATATTACTACAAGTACTTACTTAGTGTATAATAATCTAATGGATATATAATTTTTAATACATGTATAACTAACTATTGAAAAATGATTACACACTAAAACCAATTCTAACAACAGTATTTAGGTATTTGTAAAGACAACAGATTTAATGACAGACAGACATCAATAACGTCACTGGATAATTGATATAATACAAATATATTATGTATGTCATTATTTCAAAGCGATAAGTTTTATCTCATATCTATAGTACAACAGCATCAGGTCAATAATTATTTTCCAGCATGCCTTGCAGATGACATGTCATATTTTCCCTCTGGCCATCATATTATTCTTGTACTGTCAAAATACTGACCTTGATACACAAAGTACAAATTGTTAAAATTCTTATAAACAGGTCAATTATTGTACAGTATATCCTGTAATAATACCACTACTTATTTTCTCTCTTTCTGTTCTGAACAAGATTTTTGTACAGCTTGCTGTATCAATGATAATAATCCAACACCCTTCCTTAATGTATGTATCAATAGTCTGACTGTATGTTAAGCACAGACAAATGTCAAACTGTATAGGTTTCATTCTAACCAAGCAAGGAATATTCTAGTTACAATCTGCAAACCATTGTTTTTTTACTTCTATTTTTAGAAGGGATGACCTTGACTTTTAAAACTAAAATCTTCTATAGACTTATTCCCCACAACTGTATCTCCTTTTGTAAAAGTTTTATTATAATCAAGCAAAGGAAAAATGTGGCAATCATCCGAAAACCATTGTTCATTTTCACCCCCATCTTTAGTAATGATGACATTTGTTTGCTTGAATCATGGAGTAATCAAGTAAACTTTGACATTTTTATTCTAGATGTATATAAGCTTTATATGAGTCAAGCACACAAACTCTACTTACCATACAGAAAAAAGTAACACTGAATGAAAACATTAAGCAAGGAAACCACATAATAAATTTTAACATGCTATAAACTAACAGTAGACTTTATTTCATTTTACATGTTTATAGGTAATCTTACCGGGGTTCTACTGCCATCTGGTGCAGCCACATAACTGGAACCTGAGAAAGACAAAAGTCAACAGAATTAATTTTTTGGGCTAAAACATAAACTAAATATAACTTATTTGATACAAATATGTCATGGGTATTTACCAAACTTTGCCTCTTTTAGAGCGCTAACAATACAACTTTTTGTATAATTAATGTTTCCCAGGTGAATAACTCTTTTAAAAAAAAAATTGTACAAATAACAAATGTTTCCAAGGAGCATAACTCTTTTTAAAAAAAAAATGATCAGCACTGATTTTCAAACTTGTCTATTAAGACATTGCTGATATACACTTTTGATATAAGTTTCATAAAAATCTGTCAATAATTGTGCATGTGAGAGAACTAACAAGATTGGACAGTTGCAATATTGTGTTGTGTGAGGGACACTAACAGTTGATCACTATTTTATTAATATGACCTGCAGATAAGACAACATACTGTTACTGAATTAAAATAATCAAGATATTTCTACTACATCAAGATGTTTATTCATTTATTCACATATATATAGTATGACAAGATATTGCTTTTTTCAGTTTGAAAGTACTATGTACAAAAGTACAAAAGAAGCTTTATTTATAAGGCGACCAAATAAGAAATTGTAAAATAAGAAAATCTAATAAACTTACCATAGAAATGGCCAAAATCTTTATGAGCTGAAAAAAGAAATCTAAGTTTTTAAAATGTGTCCAAAATGTCTAACAGATAATATTTGTAAAACTCATGTAGTAGGGACTGTAATGTTGACCATGGTGGCTTGCATTACATTTCAAAGCATGTTAAGACTGTTAACTTCATCAGAAGTCTTCCATAGCTGAGAACACTACCAATTCTATTGTAGATTCTGTTCAGATGTTGAGCAACTAAAGATTATCAAACAAGCATGTATAGTAAACAGCAAATAAAGTATGACCCAAAACTCTTGATTGAAAAATTTATATTTTTAGTTCATGTCTGCTTTAGATTAATGGAAATTTGCCCCTCTCCTTTCAAAAATCCTGGATCTGCCCGACTACCCCATGCATCACAAAGCTTTATTTCACTTAATACCAGTACTGGTTAGGTGATTTTACTGGGAATAAGTTTTTAAGCCAATTTTCTTTCCATAGAAATTTTAAAAGGTTCAAATTATAATGGCATATTGTTATTCTAAACTGTTTCCAAAAATTGATCGTCCCGAAGATCATAAAAAACATTTTATTAAAATAAAGTATGTCAATAAAGGTTTTGATTTTGTAAATATTGCCGGTATTGTTAACGACCATTCTGTTAAAGACCAAATTCCTGGATATTTTGACAATACAGAACTCCCTCTCATTTGTTATATATACAAGAAATCTACCCGGAAATATGTGTTTAATTATAGCCAATTGTGTAAAGATGTAAATATCATTGAAAATACACCTATGTCGTGTAATTGCAGAAATTCCGAATACACCTATGGCCCCATTTTCCATGTCATAACTGGAGATCTTAACATCGTTCGCGACCGAGAGTTAAAATAATTCCTCAGTAAAGGACCTAAATATCTTCCCCCGTCAATTATTAATTGGAATGAGTGTCGTAATATCATCCATGACTCACTCTGTACCTACTGTTTGAAATGGGTAAAACGGGAAAAAGCTGACAAAAAATCTTTGGACTCTTTTTGTAATTCAGTAATGAAGATAGTTGATATTCGAATACAACATTTTAAAGAACATTTTACTCTTAACAACAACCATAAAAACCCTATTTCACGTATCAAACATAAACTGAAAGAACTAGCCAAGGTATTTGTTTTTGTCCTGGCTGATAAAGCTGCTAATAATATCGTTATTGTTTGACGTAAATTTTATATAGAGGTTCTGCAAAAGGAAATCAGGAACTCACCAACATTCCAACGGACTTCATTTTCAGAAAACGACATCTGTAACAAACACAAACTTTAAGCTACTTCTTTACAAGCAGAACCAAATACAATGAAAGTCCCAACTATGTACTGGCTTCCGAAGCTACACAAAAAAACTTACAAATATAGATTTATTTCATCTTCAAGCCATTGTTCCACTACTAAATTGTCTGTTTTACTTACTAGTACACTTGGTACAATAAAAAACCTGATTATAAATTGTTCAAATAAGGCCTTTGAAAATAGTGAAATTAATTACTTTTAGAGTGTCAAAAACTTGTTGGAAGTACTTGATAAATTGCATGCATATATTGGTGATTTTGAATCTGTTCAAAGTTTTGATTTTTCTACCCTATATACCACTTTGCCTCATATTCTTATTAAGAAAAAATTCACATCCCTAATTAACTGGGCATTTAAAAAGTCAGAATGTGAGTACATATGTTCAAACTCTTTTAGGTAATTTTTTAGTACATTTTGTAGTAATAAACAAAAGAACTATGTCAATTGGACATGCTTTGATACTATATATGCGCTTGAATTTTTTGTTCTGTATATCGTCAAGTTATTGGAATTCCAATGGGGACTAACTGTGCACCACTTATTGCGGACCTGTTTTTGTATTGTTATGAGTTACAATTTATGACTAAAATTAGCAAAGACCCATAGAAACAACATTTGATACAAAAGTTTAACAATACTTTTAGATATTTGGATGATATATTGGCTCTCAATAATGACGACTTCAGTATGTATACTAAAGAAATTTATCCTGTTGAACTTACTTTAAATAAAGCTAATACTAACAATGACCACTGCCCTTTCCTCGATCTTGATATCTATATCATTAACGGGAAGCTTAATACAAAAATTTATGATCAAAGAGATGATTTTTCATTTCCTATCGTTAATTATCCATTTTTAGATGGTGACGTATCCTTGTCACCATCTTATGGTGTTTAAATATCTCAACTTGTACGATTCGCTCATGTATGTAACAACGTATTAGATTTTAGCGAGAGAAATTTATGTATTACTGAAAAATTATTACACCAGGGTTTTCGATATCACAAACTGGTCAAAATATTTACTAAATTTTATCACCGGTATAAGGAAATAATTCGTAAATATAACTCAACATGCAGACATCTTATACGTTCAGGTATTTCACATCCAATTTTTTATGGTAATATTCTTTAAAAAGCACAAAAATGTCGGTATTCACCTCAAAAGCTTACAAAACCTTTAAACAGATTTATAAAGAAGGGATATTAGTTACGATACTGTTGTCAGGGCATTAAAGATTGCACATTTTGGCTTTAATATTGATTCACTTATAGGGTCTTTGCATCGGAACTAAACACATTTATTTTTAAAAAACAGTTGTTGGCATGACACGGATTATGTTTTTCTCATATATTTTATGATAGTATGATACTAAACCCCTAACGGGAGCGATTGTGCCTGATATTCATATGATGAAGACATAATCTTTCAATCAGTTTAATTGAGGTCTGGAGCTGGCATGTCAGTTAACTGCTAGTAGTCTGTTGTTATTTATGTATTATTGTCATTTTATTTATTTTCTTTTGTTACATCTTTTGACATCGGACTCGGACTTCTCTTGAACTGAATTTTAATGTGCGTATTGTTATGCGTTTACTTTTCTACATTGGCTAGAGGTATAGGGGGAGGGTTGAGATCTCATAAACATGTTTAACCCCGCCGCAATTTTGCGCCTGTCCCAAGTTAGGAGCCTCTGGCCTTTGTTAGTCTTGTATGATTTTTAATTTTAGTTTCTTGTGTATAATTCAGAGTTTAGTACAACGTCCATTATCACTGTACTAGTATACATATTTTTTAGGGGCCAACTGAAGGACACCTACGGGTGAGGGAATTCTCGCTACATTGAAGACACATTGGTGGCCTTAAGCTGTTGTCTGCTCTATGGTCAGGTTGTTGTCGCTTTGACACATTCCCCATTTCCTTTCTCAATTTTAACTTTATAACCACAGCTGTGACGACTAAATTCTTCAGATCATATCTAAAAGTAAAGCTATTTTTTCACAATGTCCATATTACTTGACAAGGGCATGGACAGGATCTAAAGAATGTTTAACTGAATACATTATGCTAGGTAAGATAGAGATGAGGCCATTAATATAACTAATAAAATATAGATGTTAAACCAATGACAAAAATTATAGATTATCGTTGATCATCTCAAAAGTGTGAAAAGCGACAGAGTTGAGATGACCAATAATAATCTGTTTATCGCTATTTTACTTAGTTTCTAGTGGTAATTTTTCATATCACTACTGTGCTGAGAAAGGAAATGGGTTTTGAATGAATTAAGTGAAGTTATACCTATAGTAAAACAAAAAAAAATAACTGACCTTTTTTTCCATCTGCTGAGGTAAATTCATTGGGAAATTCTTCCTGAAATAAAATATCTCATATTTATTTTAAGTTTCTATACTGCTAATTTATTCCCTTACTTTATGTCTTGACAAACTTCAATTGATCAAGACATTTAACACAATACCATCTCAGTGAACTAGCAATACACTATTGTTTATGGGCCTGCTTTGGTTAGGTAGTTGTTCTTTGAAACATGCGACTTCCTCGGTAGGGAGTACAGGGACTAAAAAGGAAAGACAGAAGGGTCAAACAAGATGATCTTAATATATAGTCATCACTCAGAGTGGGTGAAGAAAATTAAATGCTTAAATTATCAAATCAGGAAAAACTTACTGTTCCAACTCTGTTAATAGCCACTGTAAAATAATGATTAGCAATGGCAGCATTCCTGGCTTCTATTGGCCACATTGGTTCACTGAAAATATAAACAGTGGCAGAGTTAGCAATAGTGTCATTTCTAGCTTTTATTGGCCCCTTTATCATACAAGATCCAAATTGCTCCATAACCAAAAGGTGCCAAAGTTATGAGTAAATCTTAACTTCCTAGATCAGTGATGGTGACAAAAGTAAATTATTGTTTTAAATTATGGAAAAACTAGACCAAACCTGACATTACAACACAAATAGTGCATAATTAAGGTGTCATGCCTTCATAATGTATAATGTGAGGTGCCAATAAGCAGTATTTTTTTTTATAATTACTAATATCAGAACTATTTCTATGTGAAATTTATATTATTTTAGCTTAAACAAATCAAATAATTCCTTCGTGCATTAACTTATCCCTTTGAGCATACTTATGTGAATAAATTGGGAATGTGTCCATGCTGCTTGTATATTATATAAAGTTGTAAAAGGACATAACTGAAGAACAGTAAAATTGATGCTCTATACACTGAGTACATCCTCAAAGCTCCTACTGTGACTGAAGGATTAAATACAATCTCTATACACTGAGTACTTGAGAAGTACATACCTCAAAGCCCAAACTGTTTCTGAAGGGTTAGATACAATCTCTATACACTGAGTACATGAGTACATACCTTAAAGCTCTAACTGTGACTGAACAATTAAATACAATCTCTATACACTGAGTACATACCTCAAAGCTACAACTGTTGCTGAAGGATAAACTACAATCTCTATACACTGAGTACATGAATACATACCTCAAAGCTCCAACTGTTGCTGAAGATTGAATAAAATCCCTATACACTGAGTACATGAGTACATACATTAGAGCTCCAACTGTGGCTGAAGGATTTAATACAATCCCTATACACGAGTACATGAGTACATACCTCAAAGCTCTAGCTGTGGCTGAAGGATTAAATACAATCTCTTTACACTGAGTACATACATCAAAGCTCCCACTGTGGCTTGAGGATTAAATACAATCCCTGTACACTGAGTATATGAGTATATACCTCAAAGCTCCAACTGTGGCAGAAGGATTAAATACAATCTCTATACACTGAGTATATGAGTACATACCTCAAAGCTCCAACTGTTGCTGAAGGCTTAAATACAATCTCTATACACTGAGTACATGAGTACAAACCTCAAAGCTCTAACTGTGGCTGAAGGATTAAATATTATGTCTATACACTGAGTACATAAGTACATACCTCAAAGCTCCAACTGTCGCTGAAGGCTTAAATACAATCTCTATCCACTGAGTACATCAGTACATACCTCAAAGCTCCAACTGTTGCTGAAGGATTAAATACAATCTCTGCTCCATTTATCCCATACATCATCCAATTTAAGGGATGATGTCGTCCATAACAAATATTTATACCAATTTTACCTGTAAACAATCAAATTATACATATTTTTTCCTTTTAATAATACAAATCAAACATAGTTTTACAAGTTAACAATTACAAATTATAGAAAATTTTACCTATTAACAATTACAAATAGTACACAATTTTACCAACAAACTATAACAAATAGTTCATAATTTTACTGGAAATGGAGAAAAGGGTTTTGGATGCATAACATTTTTAAAGTGTTATTTTCATTTGATATAATTTAAAGTGTTTGAAACCTTCATAACAGTTTGTTATGGGATAAAACATGCTACATAATAAAAGATGACATTTAAAATCTCAAATCTTAACATTATTAGAACACAAATTATACAAAAACAGAGAGCTGACAGAAGTAAGAAGCCTGAAGTAACACTGAAGTAATATAACTGTTTAGGGTTGACAATTTTGAATGTTCATAACTTCTAAGGGCTGCATTAGTTTAATTTTACCAATCTGACAGTGGGAGGGCCATTGAACCATAAAAAAAAGAACTTGTATAATACAGTAAAAGATTGTTGGAACACTTGTATTGAAAGAATATTTTGTGTCCCAGAATTTTCCCTCTATACAATTAAGTTAGGCCATTGAAAAATGAATGTTGGTTTCCCCTAAAATGTGAAAATTATGAAGCCCCGCAGGCAGGAAAAACTTTTTTATTTATTTTATTTTTTTGTGAAAATTCAATTTTGTTCTACAGAAAATTTTGTTGTTAACCTGTAATTAATGTTTGTTTCACATTTTAATGTTGAAACACTTTTAAGAGATTATCAGACACTTTAGAAAATATTTGTCAATAGAAACCAAAACAACTCTTATTTTTTTTAATCTGCCAAAAATATTAAAAAATGAAAAAAAAGAATCAACACAGAGGGTAAAAACAGACCAGACAGGGTTAGGTGGAAACCAACAATCATTTTTTCATGGCCTTAGACTTGTTCTGTAAAATATTGCTTGCCCTGAAAAGGACTGCTTACGAGAGATATCCTTTGCACTATATGAATTCCAAGCCTTATTCATTGTGATTTGATATTGTTTCCTCATTAATTATTCGACTTTTAACCTGGCCATTGCCACCTTTTACCTACATACACTGTGACATCATTTTTATTGGGAGATAACTTTTGTACAAATCAAAAAGTTCAAAAGGGAGCTATATATAATTTGCCCGGTGAATAATAATCTTGTTCAATGCATGGTGTAAATTTTTAGTTATACATACTTCTTTGCATTTACATGAAAATTAACTAAATTATTCAATGTCACTTGATAATATATTATTGTTTATCATATATGTAAGGTATAACAATGTTAATAACTGCAGTATTTAGAGTAAAACAATTCTTACAGTATCTAGAGTAAGTTTAACTTACCAAACTGTGTATCAAAAACTTTATGTCCAGTATTGCCTTCCATATAGTAGGTTGACTGAAAAACAAATATCAACACAAACATTTATATACATAACAAGTAAATGTCAGCTTTAGAGCTCCTCTTGTATTTTTTATTCATTTTATCGAGAGATCGAAAACATGAATGAATGTCAAGGTCATCCATTAGGTATTGACCTCATTCTTTACTAAAAGTCCTAGCAAATTTATAATTGAATAGTAGATAAATACTTAACTTATCTCGTAACATTAATTGAACAAGAAATAGTAAACAAATGCCCCACTCGCAATATCATGTTCTATGTTCAGTGGAACGTGAAATTGGGGTCAAATCTCTAATTAGGCATAAACATTAGAAAGATCATATCATAAGGAACATGTGTACTAATTTTTAAGCTGATTGGACTTCAACTTTATCAAAGACCATTTTAACCTGAAGAGGGACAGACTGCGAATGAACATATATATAAGGCCCATAAATTGGACATTTAAATCCTAAAAATGAGCGAACAAACAAATGTTGTTTTTAAATCCTAAGAGCACAGCTTTTTATTGCATCATCTCTCACATATATATTAAACAGAATAAAAGATACTGGTATATAATCCTTCTTTACTAAGGAATGCAAAGGTAACTCCAGTTTTCAAGGACAACAACATGTACAATTTGTTGTCCCCAAGGTTCTATACTTTGTCCTCTATTGTTTGTGTTATTTATAAATGACATTCCCTTAGGCATTGAAAATTGTGAAACTTTTAATTGGATCGATTTCTGACCTCATTAAAGTCTCCTACTCTAGGTATATGGTTTTTCCTTGACTTCCCTAAGTACTGTCCTGTGTTAGAGATTACCACTGAAATGGAAAAACAAGAACTTTATACAAATCGTCAATATTTCACAAACATGCATATTTTGAAGTCTGATTTTGTTAGGAATCATTTTATTCAACTATCATTGACTATACAATCAATAGATTAATGAAAATTGTCAAATAAACAAAATTATTACTTCCTGACTTTCCTCAACATTCTTAATTACCATAAACAACAAGACAGCGCCACCTGGCGAGCAGTTTCTATTAATCATCCATTAGCAACTGGAATCAACCCTCTTTTTTAATGTAGTTTGTGTTTTCTATATAGTGTTCTATACATGGATGTTAGAAAAAATTAACCAATCGAAATAATATCAATCAATCAAAATCAGGAGTTTAGATTTGGTATCTTCAGTCTTGTTTTCAAAAATATTTTTTCTGGAATATTAAGAAAACAAGAATGTGTCCCCAGTACACAGATGCCCTATCCGCACTCTCATGTTCTATGATCAGTTGACCATGAAAATGGGGGGGACATCTCTAATTTGGCATTAAATTAGAAAGATCATATCATAGGGAACATGTGTACTAAGTTTCAAGTTGATTGGACTGCAGCTTCATCAAAAACTGCCACGACCAAGAACTTTAACCTGAAGTGGGACAGACGGACAAACAAACAGACGAACAAATGAGCGGACGGATGCACAGACCAGAAAACATAATGCCCATAAATAGGGCATAAAATAGACTAGCAAAGACTATATTAACTGGGAAGTTTTGCATTTATAACTGTGAAATACCATGCCACTGCCCTTAGCTTAGCTAATTTATAGCTCTAAAGACCATGTGACTCACTTTGGTCTATTTGCATGTTCAACAAAGGACACTCTCCAACATTGTAGACAAGAATAGAATTTATGAACTAAATCTTGTTTTGTTGGTCTTGTAGTGTTGATCATTTAAGTTTAGTTTCTCTCTACACTTTTTAATTTTTTCTCAAGACATACTATTTTAAAGAGGGTCATTTAACATTGTTGAAGAGCATTTACTCCTATGAGAGAGACAGTCTACCAGTCTGTTTAGGCGAAATTTGACTTGTAAGAAAACTTTGCCTTGCTGATCAAATTTGGGATAAATTTTTTTGGTAAAAACAGTCATTAAAGGGCAATAACTCTAATATGGAGTTGTCATACAATTTCCTTCATATTGTCTTAATTGTCATGATTGTAGATCTAATCTTTGCTGATCATTTATGCTATTTAAGTTTTTATCTACAATTATCTATATCTATTATAATGTTTAAGTTATAAGGCAAAAATGCAAAAAAAATGATTAACATGATTAAACTATACTGCAATAAATGTATGGGTCATGAATTATAAAGTTAAGAAGTGATTTGATGAAAGGTTAAAAATTAATATGTCTGATGCTGTTAAACTGAATTCAAGACTGGCTTAATATGAAATTTTTCCATATTTTGAGTTATCTATAATTTTGATAAAATTTGTCCCAAAAGTAGTTCATCACACTAACCATGCTGAAGATGGAAATCAAAGGAAGAAAACAATTTTCTTATAACAATGTGACAAGCCATAGTTTTGTATTACCTGCTGTGTTCGCTAGAATATCTCCATGATCAGCGTCACGTTCAAGTATAGGGGACACTATAACCATGTTGTATTTCTTTGCCAGCTGAAAAAGATTTTTTAATATTTATTGACTGTTTACATAGATATATTATTTAAAGGATTTCTATAAATTCAAACTAGCTCACACATATCTCAATAAATTTTATTTGTATATAAGCTTGAATGACTTTTCAAGACAATAAAATCATAAATTTATCAAATTATGAACTTTAAAAATAATATTATAGAAAAATTGAGAAAAGCAATTGTGTTCAGTCATGACTAATGATAATCTGTTAATTGCTATTTCACCTATGACGACATTGTTAATTTCATTGACAATGGCACATGCATTTTTAGATTATAGATATTTCTAAGTTTTCATCACTTTTCTGTGCTGAGAAATAAAATTATCAGCTAGTAAGATCAAAAGAATATTTTGTTATATAGAGATAATGCATACCTGTTGTTAAATTTTTGTTAGGGAAGGGAGATAATTCATACCTTTTGCAGTTATTTAGATAGGGAAGGAGATAATTCATACCTGTTGCAGTTATTTAGATAGGGAAGGGAAATAATTCATATGTTTGGTAGTAATTCAGTTAGGGAAAGAGATAATTCATACCTTTAGTAGTAATTTAGATAGGGAAGAGAGATAATTTATACCCCGTTTGGGAAGGGAAATAAATCATACCTCTTGTAGTAATTTAGTTAGGGAAGGGAGATAATTCATACGTCTTGTAGTAATTCAGTTAGGGAAAGAGATTATTCATACCTTTAGTAGTAATTTAGATAGGGAAGAGAGATAATTCATACCCCGTTAGGGAAGGGAAATAAATCATACCTCTTGTATTTATTTAGTTAGGGAAGGGAGATAATTCATACCTCTTGTAGTAATTTAGTTAGGGAAGGGAGATAATTCATACCTGTTGTAGTAATTTAGTTAAGGAAGGGAGATAATTCATACCTTTTGTGTTAATTTAATTAGGGAAGGGAGATCATTCATACCTATTGAAACATTTTTGTTGAGGAAGGGTGATAATTCATTCCCTTTGCAGTAATTCAGTAAGGGAATGGGTAAATTCATACCTCTTGTAGTAATTTAATTAGGGAAGGGAGATAATTCATACCCCTTGTAGTAATTTAGTTAGGGAAAGGAGATAATTCTTACCTTTTGCAGTAACTTAGTTAGGGAAGGGAGATAATTCATACCTTTTGCAGTAATTTAGTTAGGGAAGAGAGATAATTCATACATTTTCTTAAGTTGTTGTTGAGGAAGGGAGATAATTCATACCACGTTAGGGAAGGGAAATAAATCATACCTCTTGTAGTAATTTAGTTAGGGAAGGGAGATAATTCATACCTCTTGTAGTAATTTAGTTAGGGAAGGGAGATAATTCATACCTGTTGTAGTAATTTAGTTAAGAAAGGGAGATAATTCATACCTTTTGTAGTATTTTAGTTAGGGAAAGGAGATAATTCATACCTGTTGTAGTAATTTAGTTAAGAAAGGGAGATAATTCATACCTTTTGTAGTAATTTAGTTAGTGAAGGGAGATCATTCATACCTATTGTAACATTTTTTGTTGAGGAAGGGTGATAATTCATTCCCTTTGCAGTAATTCAGTTAGGGAATGGGTAAATTCATACCTCTTGTAGTAATTTAATTAGGGAAGGGAGATAATTCATACCTTTTGCAGAAATTTAGTTAGGGAAGAGAGATAAATCATACATTTTCTTAAGTTGTTGTTGAGGAAGGGAGATAATTCATACCTCTTGTAGTAATTTTGTTGTAGCTCCATCTTCTGCTGATTCAGCAAATTCACACCATGGGTGTTTCTCACGTGTACAGAAGGCAAATGGCATTGCTTAAATATAAATGTATGATTTTAATGCATACCTGCCAACTTTTGAAAATGCCCATGGGGGTTTTAGCGCGCGACAACAATTTCAAAGGTTACAATTCTTTGCGACGACTATTTTGCGCGTGTTATTTTGTGGTCTAGAAAAAGTGTCATATTTTTAAGATGAGCTTACATGCCTTTTTCTTAAGTTTATTTGCATGATTATGGTTACAATATCAGCAGAAAATATGGACAAGTAGCTGTAAGACCAAGAATGTTTTTCATGTGCAAGGATACAAAATAGTTGTTGACTTTTACAATTCAAAATTATACCCAAAGAAGGACCTTTATCAGCTGCAGGTTGGTATTAACACCTAGGGATACCCCCTCAATGTAAGGACATTAAAAACCACTGATGAGCACACATTCATATTATTTGAAGAAACTTTGCCAAAGAACTATACATGTTATGCTCTATCTGGTATTATAGTTAACACATGAATTTACATGTAGATATGTTCTTTGCCTTATATCTTCTTTATTATTCAAAATAATAGGACCCTTCATTTAGAAAAGCTGTTCCAAATATAATGTCTGAATTTCCCATTTTTAAGTTAATAAATCTTCATTTTTCTATTTTATTAATTTTACAAGAGTGACTCCTTGACTAGGGGTAGTCCTTCATTTAAGTGATTCCTCATGTTGATGTGGGGGGGGGGGGTCCATGTGAAAAATAATGAATAGTACATTTATACTTTAAATGATTAAATACATTGATTGATTGATTGTTGGTTGCTTTACGCCACATTAGCACAAAAAGGCTATATTGCGGCGATGATTAAATACATAAATAAAATTATGTTACAGCAAGTGTAATGTCAATAAATTTATTAGTGAATAAACTACTATTTATTATCTTCATGGAAGTACTGCATCATTGAAATTTGTCAATCAGCCATGCTTTTATTCTTATTCTGTGTAAGAACCTCCTTGCAGTTGAAAAATCATTTGCCATGTTCACGTTTTTGCTATTCTAACCACCAACAAACAGAGGAATACAACACAAGTTCAATATCTAGCATGTTAGAACAATCTTGAGAGAAAACGTTTTTGATTGGCTGATTAATTTTATGATGAGAAACATACAATTTGATTGGCTGAACACGATTGTCCGCCATTGGACACAGTTCAAAATCGGGAACAACAATATTTTTCGTGTAGATTTTCACCAAATCGTGTTTTAGAGGGTTTTTCAGGAACACGATCGTGCAATCGTGACAAAGGGTCAAAATCGTGTAGTACACGCCTAAATCGTGAAAGTTGGCAGGTATGTTAATGATAACAGAATACATGTATAATACAAAAAACATATTTGTCTGAGATATTGATGATATTAACCTACAGCATATAAGTTTTATAGAAATCTGGCAAGAATTGTACTAGTAAGAGCACTAACAAGATTCTCAATACATTTACACTTACTCCATGCTTCTTGTAAACAGATGACATTGACACCACATAAACTAGCCACTTCTATAATCTCTGATATTCTGTTGTGAAGAGATTCAATCTGAAACAAAACCAGGACAATATTATTATTAACAACTTATAACCTAGCCACTTCTATAATCTCTGATATTCTATTGTGTAGAGATTCAATCTGAAACAAAACCAGGACAATATTAACAACTTTTAAACTAGCCACTTATATAATCTCTGATATTCTGTTGTGTAGAGATTCAATCCGAAACAAAACCAGGACAATATTAACAACTTATAAACTAGCCGCTTCTATAATCTTTGATATTCTGTTGTGTAGAGGTTCAATCTGAAACAAAACCAGGACAATATTAACAACTTATAAACTAGCCACTTCTATAATCTCTAATATTCTGTTGTGTGGAGATTCAATCTGAAACAGAAACCAAGGAGAATATTAACAACTTAATATAAACTTGCTGTTACTCGCTTTATGTATCTGATATTATGTTAAGAGTAAATCTGAAATAGAAGTTGTCTGATAATGTCAAAAACAAATAAGTAGGCCACACATACTGTTTCAGTACTCACATCACTCACTTTATTTCCGCTGTTTTTTTCAAAAGCTTGCAAATTGGTATCCTTGGAACTAAACACATTTATTCAAAAAACAGTTGTTGGCATGACACAGGTTATGTTCTTCTCATATATGTTATGATGGTATGATACTAAACCCCTAATGGGAAGGATTGTGCCTGATATTATGATGAAATCATATGCTCTCAATCAGTTTAATTGAAGTCTGGAGCTGGCATGTCAGTTAACTGCTAGTAATCTGTTGTTATTTATCATGTTTATGTATTATTGTCATTTTGTTTATTTTCTTTGGTGACATCTTCTGACAACAGACTTGGACTTCTCTTGGACTGAATTTAATGTGCGTATTGTTATGCGTTTACTTTTCTACATTGGCTAGAGGTATAGTTGTAACCCCGCCGCATTTTTGCGCCTCTCCCAAGTCAGGAGCCTCTGTCCTTTGTTAGTCTTGTATTATTTTAATTTTAGTTTCTTATGTTCAATTTGGAAATTAGTATGGTGTTCATTATCACTGAACTAGTATATATTTGTTTAGGGCCCAGCTGAAGGACGCCTTTGGGTGCAGGAATTTCTCACTACATTGAAGACCCGTTCGTGACCTTCTGCTGTTGTTTTTTCTATGGTCAGATTGTTGTCTCTTTGACACATTCCCCATTTCCATTCACAATATTATTGCTCCATGTACACACATGAAAAGAATAATTTAATATGCAACTGCAAAGTCCATGTTTGGTATATAGAAACCATGAGTAAAAAGAATAAAAGGAGTTGTACAATGGCATATGTCATGTAGAAATCTTAACTGTTTTGACACAGACCCTGTATAAGACAGTTCATGGATATAACCTTACCTGTTTTGGTACAGACCCTGTATTAGACAGTTCATGGATCTAACCTTACCTGTTTTGATACAGACCCTGTAGTAGACAGTTCATGGATCACATGTTACCTGTTTTGATACAGACCCTGTAGTAGACAGTTCATGGATCTAACCTTACCTGTTTTGATACAGACCCTGTAGTAGACAGTTCATGGATCTAACCTTACCTGTTTTGATACAGACCCTGTAGTAGACAGTTCATGGATCTAACCTTACCTGTTTTGATACAGACCCTGTAGTAGGCAGTTCATAGATCAAATCTTACCTGTTTTGATACAGACCCTGTAGTAGACAGTTCATGGAACTTACCTTACCTGTTTTGATACAGACCCTGTAGTAGGCAGTTCATAGATCAAATCTTACCTGTTTTGATACAGACCCTGTAGTAGGCAGTTCATAGATCTAACCTTACCTGTTTTGATACAGACCCTGTATTAGACAGTTCATGAATCTAACCTTATCTGTTTTGATACAGACCCTGTATTAGACAGTTCATGAATCTAACCTTATCTGTTTTGATACAGACCCTGTATTAGACAGTTCATGAATCTAACCTTATCTGTTTTGATACAGACCCTGTATTAGACAGTTCATGAATCTAACCTTATCTGTTTTGATACAGACCCTGTATTAGACAGTTCATGAATCTAACCTTATCTGTTTTGATACAGACCCTGTATTAGACAGTTCATGAATCTAACCTTATCTGTTTTGATACAGACCCTGTAGTAGGCAGTTCATAGATCAAATCATACCTGATTTGACTAACTGTCATCTCTGAAGGAGGTGATTCATGGATTCAACATGTTCAATCTTACCTATTTTGACTAAGTGGTAGGCAGTTCATGAATCTAACCTTATTTGTTTTGATAGAGAATAAGTGGTAGGCAGTTCATGAATCTAACCTTATCTGTTTTGATAGAGAATAAGTGGTAGGCAGTTCATAGATTAAATCTTACCTGTTTTGGTACAGGTTCTGTATTAGACATTTCATTGATTAAATCTTACCTGTTTTGAAAGTGAATCTGTAAAAGACAGTTCATAGATTAAATCTTACCTGTTTTGATAGAGACTATGTGGTAGGCAGTTCATGGATCTATCCTTACCTGTTTTGATACAGACTTTGTGGTAGGCAGTTCATAGATTAAATCTTACCTGTTTTGATACAGACCCTGTATTAGACAGTTCATAGATTAAAGATCACCTGTTTTGATACAGACCCTGTATTAGACATTTCACAGATTAAATATCACCTGCTTTGATACAGACCCTGTATTAGACATTTCACAGATTAAATATCACCTGTTTTGATACAGACCCTGTATTAGACATTTCACAGATTAAATATCACCTGTTTGATACAGACCCTGTATTAAACATTTCACAGATTAAATATCACCTGTTTTGATACAGACCCTGTATTAGACGGTTCATGGGTCACATGTTACCTGTTTTGATACAGACCCTGTATTAGACAGTTCATGGGTCTAACCTTACCTGTTTTGGTACAGACCCTGTATTAGACAGTTCATGGATCTAACCTTACCTGTTTTGGTACAGACCCTGTATTAGACAGTTCATGGATTTAACCTTACCTGTTTTGGTACAGGCTCTGTAGTGGGTATTATAATCTGATTTTGTATAGCACCAATTCTGACAATTCTTGGTTGACGGAGAGATTCTTTTTCTGCAGTAAAACAACTGCCTTTTAATTCAAACTGTCTTTTATCTGCTAAATCTCTGGCCTCCTTTGGAAACTCTAGTTGTCTGTGTAAAACATTAACAAATTTAATTTGGTTTTGATACTGTAAGAGTTTTCAACGTGTTCAAGATAGAAGACAAAAACTTTTATTTCACATCTATGTTCTAATTAACAAAAATTATTAAGGTGAAGTCATGAGTGTACATAATTAAACTACTCAACAGATTTTTTTTTTAATTTCACATATATATATATGAAAAATAAAACTAGAGGCTCTCAAGAGCCTGTATCGCTCACCTGATTCTACCTGCGTTTTTGAAATCATATAAAAAAAGAAAAAATTTGGCTACAAATTAACAACACTTGGCCAGAACCTCATAAGGAAAGGAACATTTAAGCTATGTTTGGTTTCATTCAATTCAATGGTTCTCTGAAAGAAGAAAATTGTATGTATTTCCCATAGGGTCCTATGTTAAACTAAGTCCCCTCTATGGCGACCATCTAGGAAGTTGGATTGGCGACAAAATAACAACACTTGGTCAGCATTTCATTAGGAACATTCATGCTATGTTTGGTTTCAATCCATTCAGTGGTTCTCTAAAAGAAAACATTTGTATGTATTTCCCTTATGGTCCTATGGAAAACTAAGTCCCCTGCTGGCGGCCATCTTGGATGATGATTCTGCTACAAAGTAACAACACTTGGTCAGCACCCCATAAGGAACATTCATGCTATGTTTGGTTTCATTCCATTCAGTGATTCTCTAGAAGAAGTCATTTATATGCATTTCCCATAGGGTCCTATGTTAAACTAAGTCCCCCCCTGGCGGCTATCTTGGATGATGGACCGGCTACAAAGTAACAACACTTGGTCAGCACCTCATAAGGAACATTCATGCCATGTTTGGTTTCATTCCATTCAGTGGTTCTCTAAAAGAAGTCATTTGTATGCATTTCCTATAGGGTCCTATGTTAAACTAAGTCCCCTGCTGGCGGCCATCTTGGATAATGGACCGGCTACAAAGTAACAACACTTGGTGAGCACCTCATAAGGAACATTCATGCCATGTTTGGTTTCATTCCATTTAGTGGTTCTCTAGAAGAAGTCATTTGTATGCATTTCCTATAGGGTCCTATGTTAAACTAAGTCCCCTGCTGATGAAAGACGAATCTATTGGTCCAAAGAAAGTCTTTAGTAACCGAGCTAGTTTTTAAGCTACTCCTTATTAAAGTTTTTTTTTGCCGGAACATTAAAAATATCCGGCGATGTCATTGATGTATACAGTAACCAGGTAACATCACAACAACTACGCAGTAATATAATATTATACTGACTTCTATTACTGTACATTTAATGTCGTAGCTAGTTCTTGCATGTGTATACATTATACCCATGTATTACAAATGCTCAAGCGTTATAAATTGATAAGAATATATATAAACTGACAAATTTTAAAGAATATTTCTGCCGCCAAAAAAATGTAAGTTGGCAACCAAATGTACTGCAAGTGAAAGAAAGTAACGGTAGACTTTAGTTTAACTTAATTCATCTGTTCTATATAAGAGCGGTTTCAGTACTTTTCTTAATGCTTGGATTGTAAAAAAATTTTATGGAACAAATTCGAGTTTGAATTTTCCCCAGTTAACTCAGTGTTGTCAGAATGAATTGAACGTTTATAATATTAGGATCAGGTTCTGAGTTAGGAATCCCCCTTTTAAAATGGCTGGATCGGCCCCTGAAGTTGATAACATCTGGGCCAATACATGCAATAGTCCATTTGCCACTTACCGATTTGATTCTATAATTACACACTTTTAAAACAAATTACTTCCCTTTGTCAATCGTAGACTGGTTTCATACCGGACAAGATTCCCTTTTGCCAATGCAAAGCATGATGATTTGAAAGTGACGTATCGGTGGTTTTAATTAATTTTTCATGAAAAATAATTTCTGATGTGAAAAGTATTTTGCTGAACAACAAATTTATGAAATTAAAAGATTTAAAAACCTTATAGATTACTCACATTACGCACAGGTAAATTTGCTCTGTCTGCTAGCTCTCCATTTTAAGTAAAAAATAATGTCCGTCATAAGGGAGACAACCAAATTAGGGATCTCTAATTACAGCTATTTTAATATCAAACAGCACAGAACATATGGAGTTAACACAGCCCGTTTCCAATAGAGGATTAATTTTATTAGGGGAATTAGTAGCTATCAAGCTAGTAATAAATTTTCCTATTATTCCAAACAACAAAAAAAAACACTGAATCCATCCAAATTGTCTCAGACAGCCAATCAGCAATTGGAATTTTAACTTTAAATTGGAAATCAGATAATTACGGCAAAACTATTCATGATATTAAAATCGGTATATTAATTGACACTAAAATCTGAAGGAATCATTGTTTCCATTGAATGGACCCCTGGACACGCTGACATACAAGGTAATAAACTAGCAGACCAACTAGCTAAAAAAGCAGCACAGGAGGCAGAAAAAATACAAAGCATTCCAATATTTACAAAACAAGATATAAACAAAAAGGAGCAAAAGGCTTTGTTATGTTAAAACGACAAAACCGATGGGACACCAGTGATAAAGAAAGAAGATATTATGCCTTTCAACAAAATGAGAAAAATACACTTTCAAAAGACAAGCCGTTAACCTGAAATATATTGAATAACTACTACTTTAAGAAGAGGATATTGTAATTTAAACTGGTACAAATCAATGATATGCCCAGCACTCATCAACAAATGCAGTTGTGGACAAATAGAAACAGTTGACCATTACCAATGATTACCTATGTACTTATAACATGTATAAGGGATTGTGAAAATTATGAGGAGGCTAGAGAAAAACTCCGCTCTGCACTCTACTTCATAACATCAAAACTAACACTTGAATCAGAAGTATTATTAGCAACACCAGAAAATGATAATTATATACATCATATAGAAGATATTCAACATTTGTTAGGGGTCTTTATTAAAGATACTGGAAGGTTCACAAAATAGATAGTTAAGGTTTTATAAGGACTAATTATTTATTCATTTTGAATTTTATTTTTTTGTTTATTAATTATTCAATTAGTTATTTATTTATTTATTTTTCTCTGCAGTGCCACATCATAAATTACAAATGTACTAATGAGTTATATACAATAGCGACATAAAATTACCGGGTGATCCAAAAATTACAAAGAGATTATAGTGTCAAGTTGACACTTCTAAAGACTCAATTACGGGAATTGGCAAATAGCCTGTTGTTCTTATAATGGGAATTTAAAATTACTCCAAGGAAAAAGAAATGGAATTAAGATTCGTTTCTCTCCCTCTTCCCATTAGTAACTAATGTTTTGCTTTACATTTACGGTAAGGTTGTTTTGCATTGAATCTGAACATGCACAAACTCAGATTTTACCTAAGTTCCTTTCCGTACAGAATTCTCCACACATCTGCCAATTCTTGAGGTGGGAAATTCTTTTGTAAGGATTTCTCCAAGCTTTCTAACTCAGCAGCCATCGTTCTGAATACACGTTGACAGAGAAGATGAATAGTCGAAAGAGATTCCGAGAAGCTGCAATATGTTTACATTTTCCAAAAGGGGTGTTTATCATTTATCAACATTCAAATCACCAGTAATTGCAAATTAAAACACATTTCTTTAATACAAATATGATAAGTCAACAATAAAACAAAATTGAAAGCAAACAAGATAGGTATAATAGTATTAAGAAAATGATTAGACTGGCTAAATATCAACGAGAAATATTTGTGATACCTACTGAATAATGGATTCGACCAATCCGGGAAAATACAAAAAGATCCAAAAATAGAAACAGTTTGAGCCACAGATGAGCTAATGGTAAATTAAGATGAGGAGATAAATACGAATTTCGAAAAGACTTTTTTTTAATCCCACTTATTTGGACATTGATATACACGAAAAAGGGACAGGTCAAGCACATGTCTTCTGGAGAATATAACCCCTTTTTTACAGTATTTTTCTTGTGTTAGGGCTACTTCATATTATTTTTAGTAAATGTTCTTTTATAGTGATCTTTAGTCTTTAATATTTTTGACAATTTTTCTTTAATATTTGCCATAGTCATTTATCCACACAATAGGGGTTCTCATTGGGGGGGGGGGGGTCCGATCCCGGATCCCGCTTTCTGTTTTGTCAGACTCCTGTATCCCGCTTACACTATATACGTAAGCAATTCTTATTTTTTTGTCATTTCCCGGGTCCTGCAAGACCTCATTTCCTGTTTTCACGACACATGCAATAATTTGACTTTCACGTGTCACGCTTACAAAAATCGGCAATCCAGCGTCACGCTTACAATAATTGGCAATCCAGCGTCACGCTTAGACCCCAATGAGACCCACACAATACTAAAACTGGGACTATTACATCTGAGAATACTGATACTATAAAACATGCGTTACTATTATCAGCAAAAAATTATCAGTGGCTGATCTAGAACTTTTTGTAAAAATGATGGAAAGTATAGTGGAGGGTCCACAGACTGACCTTATGGAGGGCCTGCACCAGTCAAGCATCAGTCAATCGAAAATTTCAGTATTATTATTATGGATTTATTACACAGGCACTTGTCTCAGAAAAAAATTCTTATATACCTTTATATAAACATAATAAATTGTATATATGTATATATAAGAAAAAAAAATTCTGAGACGAGTGCCTCTGATTTATAAGATGGAATTAATTTTTTTTAAAGAAAAGTTGAAAAATATTCTTTAACAGTTTCAAATAAAAGAATACAAATTGGGTCTATTTCACTTGTAAAATCAGTGCTATATTAATCTGCGACTTGTATAGTTTCCATTTTACCTGGCATGCACTCATAACATGCATAAAGTTGCAATAAACCTTCCTCATTTCATTGTCTTCAGCATCATATATATTGTATATATGCTATTTATATATTTAAAAAGTCAAAGAAACTTTAATTAAATTAAGCATAAATCATGCCCATTTTCAAAAAAAAAAGAAGAAAATCTAAAAAAAAAAAGAAAAGAAAAAACATGTATTGTCATGATTGTTCAACATTTTCAGTGGAAAACATTTTGAAATAATACATGATACTACCACAAGTTCTATTGCACAGGCTTGTGAAATTGCTTAAGGGCTTGTAAAATTCCCTACAAGCCAACAAAACTCAGCTAAAATTTTCAAAAAAATGAGCTTAGGTTTGAAGGCTGTGATAGATACTATAAAACTAAAATTCAATGAAAATAGGCTACATGTTCATGTATGTGCCATCCTTCTGTATAATGTATCTGTAATAGAATTTCTGCCAATCAAGGCATATCTCCATTCACATAGAGGAAAATGTTAATACACAACAGTAGCGGATCCAGGGAGAGGGGAGTGATTTCTGTGATGGAACCCCCCCTTTTTTTTTTAAACGATCAATGCATTTGAATGGGGACATACATGACATATAGTTGTCATTTTATCAGAAATAAATTCATGGAGCAGTATTTATGTTCTGTAACATATTTCACATTTCTATTGGTTAAAAAATTAGTTCTTGAACAAATTTTCCAAAGCTTGAACATATTTCCTTAAATACATATCACATGTACATGTATAATATGTATTATCGCTATTTTGTGGATTTTTCTTTGATCTTTTTTTGTGATAATTTTTCATATCATGCTACTCGCTTGAGATGGAAAATTATTGCTAGAAACTAAGGAGGCACATGGCGTTGCTAATGAAATTGACATGAAATTGACGTCATAGGTACAATAGAGATAAACAGATTATCATTGGTCATGATCTCATCTCAACTTGATTGATTTTCTCACTTTTGCCGTACTGTCTCAAGGGAGAAAATCAATCTGGTTGAGATGATCAACTATTCTGGATGAATATATATATATGATTCCAAGGGGACATATTTCCTGTGCCTATGAAATAAGTTCAGGTGGTACAAATGTCAAGCCTGATCAAATCTTTTGTTATAATATCACCTGTACATATATGATGAATTTATTTAAGGAATGACTGTAATATTTCTTCTGTCTATGAAAAAATAACATAAAAATGTGGTGCACACCGAATAGCTTGCATAGCGGGTTATTTTTAAGTGTGCACCACATTTTTTATGTTATTTGGAATAGATAGAAAAAATATTACAGTCATTTCTTATAATTTAATTTTAAATTCCATTTTAAACCATAGTAAACCATGAAAAAACGTTGATGACAAAATTATGTTTCTGAACTGATAAACAAAACAGTGTCAGCCAATCAGAAAACAAGTTACATCCAAAATTAAATTATTCAGATATAACATACATTGTAATGTTAGAAGTGTTTATATTGTCATAGGTAGAACCAGCCAGAATAACCATTTACAACATACATTGACATATATATATCATAATCTATTTTTATCATCTTGTTTTAATTTAGGGAGATGTAATAAAGTCTGTTGGAGAGGAGTTGTGGAAAGAAGTAGAGAATTCTTACACAGATTCTGGTAAAAGTAAGTCATACATTTATGTATTAACAAACCAGAATCAATCATTGTGTCAGTGATCTACACAAACATAGCATATAACATAGTCATATAGTCATACAATTTTTATAAAAAAAAATTGATTGCTAAATTTGAGCATTCATATTACATGTATTATATCATGTATGGTATGGTGAGGTCTGTGTTGTTTTCCAAAGACATTTTGGTTTCCAGACAATAGCTTGAGTATAAGTGAAGTAAGTGTAGTGATTTCTATGAAATTTTAGAACAATGTTCTTACCATGATAAAAAGAT
The DNA here is from genome assembly GCF_965363235.1 of Mytilus galloprovincialis. Taxonomy (NCBI): domain Eukaryota; kingdom Metazoa; phylum Mollusca; class Bivalvia; order Mytilida; family Mytilidae; genus Mytilus; species Mytilus galloprovincialis. The sequence goes on along the minus strand of NC_134842.1, from coordinate 71,903,149 downwards.
TAGGATTGATCTGGGGGATTATTATTTATTATCCTATTGACCTGGATATATGCATATGCTTTTTCATGCAATTGAGTTTTAAGGTTAAAAAATGGATTGCCAGAGTCACGTTTATCAAGGCTTCTAGTCACATTTTGATAATAATGCTTATCTAAATAAATTTCTTTTTCATTTGATCTTATCATGCTAAGAGACTATTATTAGCTTCTAAAATCAGTTTTCATTATTTATTTATCTTTAGCAGTTCCAGAGATATTAATCATAATATACCAATTTTCACTGCCCTGTTTTTTTCTTCAGCGTTTTAGACCTTCCTGTAGAATCGTGGATAAAAGTGCTACTGAAAATTAATGAAAGACATCTAGGTGGGATTAATCTACCCTGGAAATTTGTGAAAAATCCATCTATGTATTTAACTACTACTTCTTTTTTTGAGCTACTGTCCCTGATATATTCATTTTGAATGATGTTTTTACGCTGTTTTCTTTAGAAATATATACATGATATATGCACTTAATATTTCATAAAAACTGTCACCCTGATTTGGAGTTCTTGCCCCATAAATTTAAAATTTTACTGTTTTTTGCTGTTATCATGGTTATTCATATTTCTCTCATAAACTGTTGTAACTACATTAAAATTATCAATTGCAAAATGGTTCAGCAGCAAAAAACAACTTATATATACAATAAGCAGACATACACTTTTCAACAGGGGAGTAATAAAGGCTCAGCTGTGCCTCTAATTTTTATTGGAGGCCACATATTTTCTTCAGGACATATTTAAACAATATAAGTCAGTAATATATTGTATGTTCAGTGGTGGGTAGGATTTGTTTGCATTATATGAGCCTTCTGTAGTTTCATGTAAACAGGATGTCACTCTTCAGTAAATATATATGCCATGTCAGTTAGAAGATGAATGTTTTGTATTTTCAGTAAAGGCAACAAAAGCCGCAACATTAGTTTGACTGTCCCTTTGGTATCTTTCGTCCCTCTTCTAGTATACCAATGTTCAAAACTCAATAATCGTTAAAAAGAAACAAATCCAGCTCTGACGGCATCAATTGGTGATTTGATGGTCCCAAATTCAATTTAAAACAGGTTGCCATTTATTTTAATGGGTATTTGCGACCATCAAATCACCAATTGATGCCCCGGAGCTTAAAATATAATATTGTTATCTTCATTCTAATGAAACGGGTTGAAAACAACATTAAAACATACATTTTAAGTCTGCCTTACCTCGTCTGTACTTGCATGTCAATTCGTTAACATCAATTGTGAATTAATGCCACATAACTTAGTGGTATTATCCAATCAAAAGGAATGTTACAAAGGATGTTGCATTAGAATGATATATGGTATGCATTTGTTTATGTAGGATATATAGTTATCAAAGGTACCAGGATTATAATTTAGTACGCCAGACGCGACTTTGGTCTACATAAGACTCATCAGTGACGCTCATATCGAAATATTTATAAAGCCAAACAAGAACAAAGTTGAAGAGCATTTAAAATCCAAAATTCCAAAAAGTTGTGCCAAATACGTCTAAGGTAATCTAAGCCTGGAATAAGAAAATCCTTAGTTGTTTCTTGGGTGCGCTCATACTTTTTCAATCTAAAATATACATAAAATTTGGTGAAAAACAAGGAAATTAATAAATCACGAAATTTTACAAAATATGCAAAATAAATCATGATTTGTTGCCAGGGAAGCTTGTTTAATGACAAATTTGTTTTTGTTTCTCTGAGTACCTTGTACTGTAGTACGGTTTTTAGTTGTTTAAGAATACATATGATAACTTTTAAATTTGCAGTAATTTTTGGGCCAAATAAGGGCCTTATTGCCCTACTCCTTTATAAAAATGACCACATTATTGATATTCATATATGTCAGTCCTAGGCTTAAGTGGTCAGCTGTTTTTTTTACTTTTTCTAACATTTTCAGACCTGTACACTCATTTAATACTGATATTTTTAATTATTTTTTCATGTTTTTTACAGTAACAGATGAAATCCTTTCAGCGTAAGTTTTATTTTCATTATGAAACCAATTTCACAATCTTTAATTGACTACACTACTTGCATTTAATTTCAAATTACTATACTTAAATAAATCAACATATTTTTAACATTAAGATTTGTAAGTAGTCTCAAAATGTCAGAAAACAGGAAATAAAATAACAAATGCACAACATGGACATGATGGAATGAATTGGCTAGGGATGTAATTATTCACGCATCATTTGATAAGTCTATATGTCTATATTTGCTGTCTATTCCTTACTTAATCAGAGTTAACCACACATTTTGTCATGGCTTTGTAATGTAGTTTACCTCTCCAAACCTCAGAAAATGTCTATACCTGACATAGATGAGTGTTTAATTTTGTTAGGTTTTATGGACATCCTCTTATTTAATGTACCTTGGATTTCTGTCAATGCTTTTTATACAACCGCAAAAATTGAAATTTTTTTCGTCGTATATTGCTATCACGTTGGCGTCGTCGTCTGCGTCGTCGTCGTCCGAATACTTTTAGTTTTCGCACTCTAAATTTAGTAAAAGTGAATAGAAATCTATGAAATTTTAACACAAGGTTAATGACCACAACAGGAAGGTGGGGGTTGATTTTTAGAGTTTTGATTCCAACATTTTAGGAATTAGGGGCCAAAAAGGGCCCAAATAAGCATTTTCTTGGTTTTCGCACAATAACTTTAGTTTAAGTAAATAGAAATCTATGAAATTTTGACCAAAGGTTTATGACCACAAAAGAAAGGTTGGGATTGATTTTGGGAGTTTTGCTTCCAACAGTTTAGGAATAAGGGGCCAAAAAAGGGCCCAAATAAGCATTATTCTTGGTTTTTGCACAATTACTTTAGTTTAAGTAAATAGAAATCAATGAAATTTAAACGCAATGTTTTTGACCACAAAAGGAAGGTTGGTATTAATTTTAAGAGTTGAGGTTCCAACAGTTTAGGAATTAGGGGTCAAAAAGAGGCCCAAATAAGCATTTTTCTTGGTTTTCGCACCATAACTTTAGTATTAGTAAATAGAAATCTATAAAATTTAAACACAAGGTTTATGACCATAAAAGGAAGGTTGGTTTTGATTTTGGGAGGTTTGGTCCCAACAGTTTAGGAATAAGGGGCCCTAAAGGTCCAAAATTAAACTTTATTTGAATTCATCAAAAATTGTATAATTGGGGTTCTTTGATATGCCGAATCTAACTGTGTATGTAGATTCTTAATTTTTGGTCCTGTTTTTAAATTGGTCTACATTAAGGTCCAAAGGGTCCAAAATTAAACTTAGTTTGATTTTGACGAAAATTGAATCCTTGGGGTTCTTTGATATGCTGAATCTAAAAATGTACTTAGATTTTTGATTATTGGCCCAGTTTTCAAGTTGGTCCAAATCGGGGTCCAAAATTAAACTTTGTTTGATTTCATCAAAAATTGAATAAATGGGGTTCTTTGGTATGCCAAATCTAACTGTGTATGTAGATTCTTAATTTTTGGTCCCGTTTTCAAATTGGTATATCAAAGTCCAAAGGGTCCAAAATTAAACTTAATTTCATTTTAACAAAAATTGAATTCTTGGGCTTCTTTGATATGCTGAATCCAAACATGTACTTAGATTTTTGATTATGGGCCCAGTTTTCAAGTTTGTCCAAATCAGGATCAAAAATTATTATATTAAGTATTGTGCAATAGCAAGAAATTTTCAATTGCACAGTACTCAGCAATAACAAGAAATCTTCAATTGCACGTACAGTATTGTGCAATAGCAAGAAATTTTCAATTGTACAGTATTGTGCAATAGCAAGAAATCTTAAATTGCACAGTATTGTGTAATAGTAAGTATTTTCAATTGCACAGTATTGCACAATAGCAAGAAATATCTAATTGCACAATATTGTGCAATAGCAAGAAATTTCAATTGGAGTTATCTTTCTTTGTCCAGAATAGTAGTTGAATCAACTTAAATCATTGTTTTATACAATATACAATGTATATTCACTTTTACTACCAAATGATAAATTAAAACAATCTTTACCATTCAGTGATAACGCACTTTTTTAACATTTTAATATTTTATGATGTATTTAAATGAGTAATTATTGTTGCAAACTCCATTACAAATTTGAATTGAGATTGGTTTTGGAATAAGGGAAAGGGGGATGTGAAAAAAAATTGGGGGAGGGGGGGTGCAATTTTTATCACTTGAAATTTCATAAATAAAAAGAAAATATCAAACATTTTTTTGAGAGTATCAATATTCAACAGCATAGTGAATTGCTCAAAGGCAAAACAAAAATTTTAAGTTCATTAGACCACATTCATTCTGTGTCAGAAACCTATGCTGTGTCAACTATTTAATCACAATCAAAAATTTAGAGCTGAATCCAGTTTGAATTTTGTGTCCATACTTGCCACAACTGTTCAGGGTTAACCTCTGCGGTCGTATAAAGCTGCGCCCTGCGGAGCATCTGGTTAACACACTAGTAGGATATCAAAAACAGATCAGTGCTATAGATGTTAAAGATGGACTACCTAAATCAGAGACTGATGACAAAGATTAGAGACAAACACAAAAGATTTGACACAAGCAATATATGTCAAGCTGTACTAACATTCTAACTATTTCAGATAACTATGATAATTTTATCATCTACAGATTAAGTTTTGTATACCAATCTTCTCTGCTACCAGCTCTGGATTTAGTGGATCATAGAAATGTCAGTCACATGACCTCACCTAGTGGTAGGTCTATATACCAGGTAAGCTCTGCAGTAGTAATGTAATAGAAATTTCAGTCGCATGAACTCAAATCAACTCTGACCTCAGATGTGTATATCAATAAAGGTTTGTGATAAGTATGCTTGTCAAAGGATCAACATTGTCATGTGAAGTGAAGTGTTTGTTTTAATGACTGGTTGGATTTGCTTATTGGTCTATATATTAGCTTGTAATTTTATTCCAACGTATGCTTGTACTCATTTGAATCAGTGATTTCCTGCCCTTAATTTTTGATCGAGGAGCCAGCTTTTCAAATCAATCAGTGTATTCTGTTTCTGTGTGAGCTTTCATTTCATCTACTTTAAAGTCATAAGAAACCTCAAATAAAAAAAATTAATGCATATGTTCTTTATAACTTAATGGATAGTTTTCATTATAAAACTTATGTACAGATACTTTTTTCTGAAGAAAATTCTTTAATTTATTCATATTTAGAAGAAGTTTACTTTATTTTAATTGCTTCCTTCCAGCAAGCTATTCCCCCGACATATTTTCCGTATGCAAAGTGACCTCAGTGTGACCCATCTCGTAAAAATCCGGTGATCACAATACGCATGGATGTCCTTAAAATAAACTATTATCTGAATTTACATGTTAAACACATGCTCTCTTCCATGCTTTTTTGTTTATTTTTTGTCGATTGTTGACAAACAGGTGACCATCGTTAAACTCCGGCTTCAAAACACGAACTTTAATTACCTGCCATATTTTCACAACAACACTGACTGATTGAAAAAAAAATTGACGATTATACAAAATTTACACGAAAAAAATAATAAATTCGTGCACAGAAGACTAAGTTTATCATGTTTGTATGCATTAGTTCAAGAATTGTAAGAACATTATTTTTCACCGGTCACTCGTTTCTTATGACTTTAATATGTATTGGGAAAATATTTAAAATATTAATTATATCAGTAACTTCTTAACGGCTCCTTTGTGTCCAACATGAATTAATTTTAGCTGTGGGTCCGAAGATGTTATGATTTCAAAATACATTTTATTAGTTCAAAAGTTATACAACATATTTCCAACATGTTGCAGTGAAATTGTATTGTTGATGTTAAAATATTAGATTCATGTTTAGTGTATTAAAATATATTGTAGGTTATTGGAAGTTCTGGAACACCTTATACCTGTTTTACTACTAGCTTTTATTGTTCCTGTCCAGCGTTCAGATACTCAGGTAGTTTATTTACAGAACACCTGGTTCACTACCCCCCTTTATTTTTCCATTCCAGGGTCACAAGTGTAGGTTACAGGCAGTCATTAACTCTCCATCTGGTTTACTACCATCCTTTATTGTTCCATTCCAGGGTCACAAGTGTAGGTTACAGGTAATAATTTTAAACCTGGTTCACTACCAGCCTTTATAAAAAAAATTCTAGGATTCAAAATGCAGGGTTACAGGCAGTTTATTTATTCCTAACATGGTTCATAACCAGACTTTATTGTTCCATTCTGGGATTCTTGAGCCTTCAGACTGATTTTATTTTCATTTTCAGTGCTTTACCGGGAAATTTGTAATTCTTAATGTATGAGATTTCAAATAGCTCTGTAAAATGTCAAATTAAGTGACCCACTCATGGCTTCACTTGACAGCTTTTGTGTCAAGCATATATACTATTAATTAATGAAGTTCACTTTGCTATGCTTTCTTATATAGATGCTGATATATGTTCCAATGTCATTTTTTGTTGTCTAAGTTATTTCAATAAGAAGAAAAACGATGGATTGATGTAGAAATAAGGATCAGTAAACCTCGGTTGTAGTGGGTGTTAAATATTCAAAATCGGCAAACCTTGTTTAGCTCATAACAGTGTTAATTTTAGACATTAACGCACTTGGCTAAGGGTTGTCGAAGCTAACCTTATGAAAGGTTAGTAAAAATTAACAATTGCCACATGTTCAAAATGAAATGAATGGATGGTATAAGAAATGTGCATAAAGTAATAATGAAAGCCTTTATTGTTCCATTCCAAGTTTCAGAAGATGAGGTTATTGACAGTTCTTTTACTTGAAACCTGTGCGCAAAAATTTAAAATTACTCTATCCAGTCTACAAATATTTAGGTAGGTTATAGGCATTTCTTGAACTCCTCGCACATATTTCACCTATATTGATACTATTCAACATTCACATACATACATAGCTTATTGCCAGTTCTGGAACAACTTGTACACATGTACCTATTTTACTACCAGATTGTGTTGTTCCTCTAAAGAGTTCAGATACTCAATTAGTTTGTTCACAGTACATTTAAAAATCAGGGGAATCACTGCCCAATTATTTTCTAAGGATCTAAACATTATTATTTTTAGCCCAGATTGATTTGATATTGTGAAATGACAATTTGAATAAAATAAAAGTTCATCAAAAATCTTTCTTTATCTTTTATTTTAGTTCTGATGAAAGATGATCATTTAATGGTAAGTTTAATTAACAATGATTATATGTGTATATATCATGTACGTTTATATGTCTAGTAGAAGAGATTTGGAAAATATCCCAAGAATATTTAAACTAATATGTCGAAATCAAACTAATAATTCCGTTGTATAAAACAAAACAAAAATGAAGAAGACATGATTTTCAATAACATGAATAACATGAATAACAGGCTATGTATACCTTAGTGTTTCAAATGATTTCAATATTTTATTTTATGAAAACATTTTATAAGAAAAAGACTAGATCAATGATCTCCCAGAAATGAGTAAGAACGAAAATCTGAAACATCTAAGATAACATTATTAAACTTAACAGTTTTTAGTGGAAGAAGACGTCAAGTCTTCTGAAGACTCAAGGGGCTGACCCTTGGCATTGAGTCTCCGTATGCCGCATTCATTTCGTGTATTACAATTTCAAAACAACTTAAGATTCCTGACACCGCTTATTACACATGATTAGGCATCTGAATCATTTAATTTGTAAATTATGATTGTAAAACAATCACTATCGTAAATATGACCCTTTTATTTATGTAAATTATTAGATTTCATCTCATCCACATGAACGTTATTTGTTTACTTGTAACAGGATGTTTTAACTATAAATATTTGTATTACGCATGCGTGAATTTGGTATCGGGACAACTCGCCCTGTTTACAAGTTCGCCCTTGAAGTTACGAATTTGCAATCCTGCAGACAAGAAGATTTTGTTTTTATATAAATAAAAAGGATATATAAAGTGTTGTCTTTATTAATGGTTTTGTCCTGTGAATTAGATGCCCTTCGTAACAAACATGTGAACCTCCCGTTTTCAGGGGTCTCCTCCCGTCCTCCAGTTTAGGAGAAAAAACTCCCGTGTATAAAATATTTCATGAATGAAAATTTTCAGACGCCATATTTGATAATTTCTTACTACTGTACGGGTGTAATTGACACCTGTGTTAAATTTTACCTGAACATCAAAGAAGATGTATAATTATATGGCTTCACTTGACAGCTTGGGTGTCAAACATACTGGTAATCAACGATGTTTACCTCCGGCTTACTGCCGTTGTGTTATCAAAACGATGTGTATTGGGAATATTGAAATACTTTTTTGTTACTTCCCTTTGTTTTATCCTGTTTTCAGTTATTTTGCTTTTAAAAATGTAAATTGTAAAAAGACTATAAATGAATAATATTTTAATCAAATAATCATAAAAACATGTTGATTAAATGAATTTAAATGATTTTGGACAATTAAAAAATTAAAATTTATAAATTATTTTAGCAATCTAGACCTCCTTTCAAGGATTAAATTGAAGTTTATATCATAAATTTGTTTATTATTGAATAGTAGTCAACATACAATATGTGCAACTAGACTAATAAAAGGTTTAGTAGATAGATTAAATCATAGTAAAATCTTGAAATTTAAATTAGTAAATGTTAGTATATATTAGATTTTATTGTGTAAGCTAAGAAATAGCAAGACATTTTACACTGTTTTTAAGTCTTTTTAAGCTTTCTATAAATATGACTTTCATAATGCTTAAAATCCATGCAGTACTTAAGTGTTAGTGTATGTTATTTTTTTAATTAATTTACGATGTTGCAAATATACATGTGGAGCTTATTTCTTTCTTATTTGTCTATACATTTACAAATGATAAGGAGATGGAGACATGAACAAAAACATATACAGATAAGATATATAAATATAATGATTCATTTGCAAGCAGTGAACAATCATTTGTCAAAAACAAAACAAAACAAGAAACAGATTCTTCTTATTATTTTATTTTATTCAAATAGAGAGGCAATAAGGGAACTATAAACATTCCAATTTGATGCAAATTTGAAGAAAAAACACAATTTCTACATCATTTGGTTACATTTACGACAAAATTTATGTCGATAAAAAAACATGATGTTTTGATTATTCAGTACTTAATAGATGCATAGTTCTTGGGGAAAAGTTTCATCAAATATTATGAATATAAATGACTTTTTTTGTGCTCATTTTTTACAGTGGGTTGTGATGATCTTCCAGTTAGGTTACCCTCATTTGGAGTGTTGTTCCCAACCTGTTAAAGGTCCATCTTTGTGCATAATTCAAAATTGGAAATTTCAACAAGCATCTAATATTCTTAATCTGGAAAATAAACCCTGGTCTGCTAGCTCCATGTATATTTTTTCTACCGATTTAATATATAACTAGAATCATGCAAACAGACTTAAGGAAAAGGCATGTAAGTTCATCATACAAATTTGACACTTTTTCTAGACAATCCAGATCTTGCAAAATACGTCGCTAAAATTTGTAACCTTTAAAATTGTTGTTGTGCAGTAAAAACCCATATGGGAACTTTCAAAAGTTGGCGGGTATGTAACAAGTCTTACTATTTTTATCCTCAATTTATGGGCAATATGTTTTCTAGTCTGTCCGTCCGTCATGATTCTGGTTATAAAGTTTATGGTCGAGGTAGTTTTTGATGAAGTTGAAATCCAATCAACTTGAAACTTAGTACACATGTGTTCCTCTTGATATGATCTTCTTAATTTTACTGCCAAATTAAAGATTTTACCTAATTTTCATAGTCAACTGAACATAGAAAATTATTGTACGGATGGGAAATCCATGTACTTATGACCTTTTCTTGTTTGAAGAAAAAAAATACATTTTAACGATAATGGAACAAAGCAGCCTGGGTAAGTGGGGCTGCTTTTATGGTAATTCAAGTTACCTTTTATTCACCTTCTTCCACTTCAGAGCTATCAGCTCTTTGATTGGTAAGGTTACCACTTAATCAATTGACCACTTTGTTTCAAAACGAGAGATACAGACATGTTAGATTTAGTTTATTTGTTTTTTATTATTCATGTTTATAGCTTATTTATAATTATGTATATTAAAGTTAATTGTATACATTTTTTTTTACAGTGTAAGCATGTATTAGCTATAAAACTATCTGAGGCAATGAAGCTGACAAAGGCATTGGCTATTACTGATGATGAAATGGCAACATTACTTAAAACAATCGAATGAACGAAAGGAATAAAATAACTTGTTATTGAATATGAAACATTAGATACATAAAAGTAAAAAAACAAAGATGTAGAATTCCAAGGAAAAATCAAAACGAAAAGTGCCTTATCAAATGGCAAAATCAAAAGCCCAAACACATCAAACGAATTAATAAAAACTGTCATATTCCTGACTGTTACAGACATTTGTTATGTGGTTTTATAGCTGGCCAAACCTCGCACTTGAATGACAGTCGTTTCAAATTTTGTTATATTTTGTAAGTTTATCTGTATTCGATATATTTTCTGGTTTCCTGTTTTTGAGACTTGACAAACATCTCATATTTTACGGTTCAATTAATTTATTTCTTAGAACGAGATTTTGTGAGTTTCCCTTTACATGTATAGTCATATCTGTGATGTTTCAAATAGATTACATTTGACAAGTATTCCAGTTTCCTGTTTTCCAAGATTTTATGATAAACCTTAGAATGCTTAGTTTTAACCTTGATATATGTATTTGTGGAAATGATTTTTTGTCTGTTTCCTTATTCGATCATGCTTGTAATAATAATATACAAGTTTCTAATATAAAATAATTTTCAAATAGAAAACAAACATGGCAAATGGGGACTTATTTCAATCTCTGTAATTTTTTTTTTTTAGAAATATAAAGAAGTAATTAGTACATGTTTTGCCAACGATTTAGTTTCTCTTCAAATAATTCACTACATTGGAACCATCTTACAGTGTTTATATTTCACAACTCGTTCGCTATGCTCGTTTGTTGTGACGTTTTAATAGCTCACCAGGCCCCGAAGGTCCCCATGTGAGCTTATGTCCTCACTTTGCGTCTGTCACCATCCGTCGTCTGTCGTCATCTATCGTCGTAAACTACTTCGAAAATCTCTGAAACTACTGGGCCAAACAATTTCAAACTTTAACCTAATTTTCCGTAGGGTACCTTGTTTATGAATTTTATCCGAAATTTTGATCAATCGACAAACATGGCCGCCTGGCTAAAAATAGAACATAGGGGTCAAATACAGTTTTGGCTTATATCTCAAAACTATAGCTATTTCAGCAAATCTGTCATGGGGTAAATTTGTACAATTGGCCAAGATCTATCAGCCCTTACATTTTCAGACGAATCGAACAACTCATTGTTGGATTGCTGCCACTGAATTGGTAGTTTTAACGAAATTTTGCATTTTTTTGTTATTATTTTGAATATTTTTATACATAGATATAACATGTAAACATCAATAATATTTAGCAAAGATCTGTAAGATCTACAAAAATGTTTATATGACCACAATTGTCAATTGACCCATTAAGGATTTATGGCCCTTTAAAGACAATTTTTCACAATTTGTTCATCAAATTTGCTAACATTTAAAAATCTCCTCTGAACAACAGGTGGGCAATTCAGGCTCTTGAGAGCATCTTGTTAGATTTAAACAATCGTAATCTTTGTATTACTAAAAATATATTAAGCCAGGATCTTTTTCCGAAATGTTGTTAACAGTGCCCGGAAATTTAGAAACGATCCTGGTAAACTTATCGATCCTTTTTATAAACTTTTTTGTAAAGGTTTACAATTCAACACTGTAGTTAAATCACTGAATATTGTTTTTATTGGTCTTTATATTGATTTTGTTATCAGTAAATTAAAAGCAAACTAAATATTACTGTTATATACATATATATACACATTCATAAATCTGCAATCTGTTGATACCTGTATCTTCGCATTGCACAAGGTCATGTTTTCTCTGACGATTTCTGACGTCTTGTGACTAAATCCATTGGATGTTGGATGTGTACTGATTGACAATTTAGTCTTAGATGCATAATTTTTTTAGTTGTTAGTGGCTCTGAACTAGCTGTTAGTAAATGCGAGTACTCTCAGCCTTTTTGTTGCTGGGATGTACAAGTACCTGGCCTCGTCCACTTATTTGTAGTATTTTATTTCTATCCATCTGATGAGTTAAGCCTTTTTCAACTGACTTTTATAGTTCGTTCTTATATGTTGTACTGTTTCAACACTGTCCCAGGTAAGGGGAACCACACGTCTGGTGTATTAAATCATTAGCCTGGTACCTTTGCTAACTATTTTTCACCATTGCATTACTTTCCACAAGTGGGCCATTTTAGTTTTTGCCATCATTGGCATTCTTTGCCCATTTAGCCATTGCAGTGTTTGTCATCATCGGCTTACTTTGCACATTAGGTAATGATAGTTTTTTCCATCATTGGCTTACTTTGCCTGTTGGGCCATTTCAGCTTTTGCCATCATTGACTTACTCTGCACTTTAGGCCATGTTAGTTGTTGCCATTTTTTACTTAATTTCTCCATTGAGGCATTTTAAGTATTTTCCATCATTAGCTTTCTTTGCCCTTTGGCTCAGGTTAGTGTTTGCCACCATTGGCTTACTTTGCCAATTTGACAATGCAAGTTTTGGCTATCATTGACTTACTCTGCCTATTGGTACATGTTATTTTTTGCTATCATTTACTTTGGACATTAGGCTATGTTCGTTTTTGCCATCATTGACTTACTTTGCCCATTGGCTCATGCTAGTTTTTGTCATTATTGGCTTCCTTTGCACATTTGGCTTTTAGTTTTTACAAGCATTTGCTTACTTTGTACAGTGGGCCATTTCAGTTATTGCCAACATTGGCTTACTTTGCCCATTGAGGCATTTGAGGTTTTGCCATCATTGGCTTACTTTACATTTTGCAATTTTAGTTTTTGCCATTACTTATAATGTGTCCTTGATCACAATTTTATTTATTAAAAAATTGTAAATAAACTCATCAAGGATTCACTAGAAGCGCGTTTCGTCTACAAATGACTCATCAGTGACGCTCGAATCCAAAATAAAATACGAAGTTGAAGAGCATTGAAGATCAAAATGCCTAAAAGTTTTTAAAAATACAGGAAAGTTAATCTATTATATATTCGTGAGGTAGAAAATCCATAGTATTTCAAAAATTTTAAACTGTGTAAACAGTTGATTTATAGTCTTTAGTTTTTCATGTTGTGTCTTGTGTACTATTATTATTTGTCTGTTTGTCTTTTTATTTTTTAGCCATTGCGTTGACAATTTATTTTTCGATCTATGAGTTTAACTGCCCTAGCTTGGGTATCTTTCGCACCTCCATTATAAATATGACCATATCAATGATAATTCATGTCAGCACAGAGGTGCTGGCTGCTGGGCCGATACCCTCGGGAATATTAACTCGACGAGTAGTGGCATTGACTAAGCGGTTGTAAAACAAACTCATGAATACCATAAAAGAGAAAAGAGAATGACTTTGGTTCTAATATTTTTTGCCGCCTGGTCTCCACCACGTGTATCTTTTTTCGTCTATGTTCGCTAAATTATCAAATGAGTAAGTATAACATTGACTATTTCACTTTTATTATGCTCAGGGCCGGATTTAGAGGGAGAGGGTAGGGAGCCCGCCCACTTGTGGTGAAAAATTAATTGATTATATATGGAATCACTGAAAATGACTGCAGCGACCCCCTTCTCAGGCAGTTAAATTGCTCCCACTTGTGAAAAATTCCAGATCTGCCACTGATGCTCACTGTGGTTGTTTAATATATTAAAGTGATCTAGAACAAATGTAGAGCATAAATACAAATATTAATGAACAGTTTCTGTGTTAAAAATGTGAATATGTTAACTTAACAAAAACTTTTCTTATATCCATGATTTGTGATAACATTGATAGGAAATTAAAGTTTATTGCTTTTGTTTTCTTAAATTTTGCATTGATCTTTGTGTGTGACAGTTTTCCAACCGAAGTGACTCGACTGTGAATGATTCAATCAATAGAATAGAGTGGGGAAGAATAATTAAGTGTTGTGATTTGGTCTGTTTTTCGTGACCTATAAGCAAAAGGTCAACTATATATAATGTATGAAAAAAGTGTTAGCTGTTAAAGCCTGCCTGGTATGGTTCATCTGACCTTGACCTCATTTTCATGGTTCATTGGTCAATAGTTAGTTTTCTTGGTAAATGTTAAGTTTATGTGACAGTTGTAATAAAGCTTTATATTTAGGACTATCAACATAATATCAATGATTAGTAAAGAAGACGAGACATTTCATTGTATGCACTCTTGTTTTTATTTGACATAAACATGACCCACATAGTTCATTATTCAGATTCAGATTGAAAATATTTCTATCCACGAATCTTCAGGTATCTAATCTTTTTAAATTAGATCTACTGTGGATTCCTTTATTTTCACAGTTGTACCAATGAATGTGATTAAGGAATTATTATTATTATTTTTTTTTTATAGATATTGGATTTCATGGTTTTGCCAACCTCTTCATACAAATTTAAAAAAAATGGTACACTGTGTTGAACATTTAAATTTGTGGTTAACGTTAACCTGTGAAATCCACACAATTTGGTTACCCATGAATAATGATAAAAAGTAAAAAAAAACAAAAATATCAAACTCCATGGATAATACAAAATGGAAAGTCGTTCAACAATGGGCAAAGTCAAAGAAATCCCCTGTATTTAGAAATAAAATGGTTTTTGTTGATTTTTTAACCGCAATTCTAAATTGCTTAAAGACTGCTAATAGATTAAGTGCGACAGTGTCTGCCCGCCCCGTACACGCATGCGATATGCATAGCCAAACTGGCCTTCGTTGACTCATTCAAATTCAGTATAGTTTTATCCTTTTAACGTGCATTTATAATGACGTGAATCTGTCACATTTCATTCCTGATCATGCGACAGTTTATTATAAAATAGGTTGGGGGTACGCACAGACACTACTTACAAATGCATAGTCCCATTAAATCCATTTCCAACACGAGGAAATGCCTGTACCAAGTCTGGAATATTACTGTTGTTTACTATTCGTTTTATGTAATAAAGGAGTTTGATACATGCTCTTTTATAATTGCACAAAGGTAGAGACTTATTCAACGACAGACTCGGTCTCGCTTCTTTTAAAGTGTATGTGATTCCATCAGTTTTTATTTGGTTTGTAAATTGATTTGAAATATTCGAACATCGGTTTGACCACTGTCATCCCTTATAGATGACTATCAACTCATTTGTTCAGGGATATTTCATCCATGTTTTATATTTCTACAGTTTGTATGTTTTTCCCCATCAAGTAAGGTTTTTAAGATAACTGACAACTCTAAAAGAGGCGATGATACCAAGGGAACATAACAAATTAATTGAAGAGAAACTGATATCGACGAATTAATACCTATCTTGACGAAAAAACAAATTCACAATACACTACATTGAGGACTGAGCCACACGAATCCCAACAATACCTAGGGTTTATCATAAGTCCTCTGGGTTCTGCTGTAGGCGCTGTCGTGTTACTCCTGGTAAGTACACATTAGGAAAAAAAAGATTGTCGTTCCGGCAATTGGAACATATTCGTGATTTCAGCAATATGAATAGATCTAACATATCCATAAATGCCAGTGAAACGACACCATATATTTTGGGTTTGCTAACTTAAGAATACACAAAGCCTAACTACGTCACATTAAGGACAGCTAAGAGTTTTGGATATGAACTAATAAAATGAGCTGGACAGAACTTGTGTTATTGACTACAAAAGAGGGATAGAAAATACAAAAAGGATCTATATGCAAACCGAAAAGTCGAGAAAAAAAATATGCCATGGCAAAAAACGAAAACCGATCATGTTGAGGAACCTGCCTGATTTGTGGTTACAAAACAGTATTTTGGATAATTGACATGTACATACTCTTTCATGAGTTGAAAATCCGCCTATTGTTATATTACGCACCTCCTTCTAACATCATCATAAACCTAGTACATTTGATGAGTTTTTACAACCACTGGGTGAATGTCTCTATATTGACAGACATTGCATACCCGCTGATGTCACAACCCCAGGATTCAGCGCTTCTGTGGTGTCAAAAAATTCTTGACAGATTCTTATATGATTTTGCTTTATTCGAATACTAAATTACGTTCTCCCAAACGGAAAAATTAATATCGCCTCAATCGTGTTCGTCAAAATGCATTTCTTTACCTTTCAAGTTAGCTTCTGATTTCGAATTCCATTCATGTTAATTCATACTTATTTGACAAGCCCATATCCAACTAAGTAAGACATCACGTGACTTTTGTGACGCATTCTTGCCGCCATTTTGTAATATATTTCCCCATATAAAATGCATTAATGCTTCGATAAAGTTTAATTTTCTCATAAACCTGACCCGTTTTTTAAGTTTTGCAAACCAATTCTTGATATTCTATCAAACAATGTTGATCCTAACACATGTAACAGTTTAATTTTTGATTAAAGTCTGTGATTTTAGACTTGTAAAAACATACACTTTTCTCGTCATTTTTCCGTTGCCTCCATGCTAAATTACCGATACCCATGTCTACTTGTACAACAAATAAAGAAATTCCGTACATTGAAAACAAACTTTGCAAATCGATTAAGTATATTAAAACATAAACCTGGCGAAAATACTACTTAAAACAGTTTAATTGCAAGTCAAAGTCTGTCAAATATCGATTTAAAAAATGGAATTTTTCGGGATTATTCTTTGGAGGAATGATGTATATCCCATAATATGGAAATGTTGCATCAAATCAAGGATTTGTATAGTAAGACTTTCCTAGATTATATTAATATTTTCATGCGGAATATCTGATGTTTCTGTTCTTTTCTTTGGTGATATTTCTCTATGATTGATTTCAAAATTTCTCGATAAAAAAATAAAAATATTTTAAGTGTCACACGGGAACATTTATTTGATAGATATCCAGGATATACTGTTACTGACGTACACACTTATAGTTTGATATATTTGATCGTAGCCATCGCTGGTCAAACAAGCTCAATAGTCAACACGTCTGACAAGCCTTAAATTGACAAATAGAGCGTCTGACATACATACATATGTAATTATCAGTTTGGTATATTTGATCGTAGCCATCGCTGGTTAAACAAGCGGTAGTCACCACATCTGACAAACCTTATTTAGACAAAATAAGGGATTCAGTGAATACCGACTTTGATGCAAAATGGTACTTTCTACGTACTCCATTCTTATTTGTAACTTTTATAATCTGGTAATCAGTTAAACCATTGAATAAATAATGTAAGCGGCATATGCAGTTATTAATAAATGATATAAGCAGCCGTGTTGCACAGTTTTTGCATTCTGACAATTAGTCCAGTCAATCTAGCATAAATTTGACCCTTAAAGTAATTGCAACAGAAGATTTTAAAGTTTTAATCTTCAGTATTATATCCCAAATATACAAAGAAAAAAGTCACATAAAATCTAACTTGATGAAGATTAAAAAAATCACTATTTAAAATTCCTAAGGAGATTTGCATTGAAAAGGGAGATAACTCTTGCAAAAAAGGCAGAAATATCAATAAAAATTGATACAAAATTATAACTTTATGGCTTTTATTAATCAGAATGTATTGATTCTTGATTTTTTAGCAGTCTTTAGAGTATAATAAACAACTCTAAAGGTGTTTTCATATCTTTTAACAAGCTATAATCTATATTTCGTAATACATTAGTTGACCATTTATTGAATTTTTCAACAAGTCAATGCAAAGAATCTCAAATTTAATCAAAATAGTTAAACATGTATTCTTCTTTTTGTGGTTTAAAGTTTCTTAAGATAAGTAAGTTGCTGAAAAAATATAATATACAGATATAAACAATACCAAATTTTCAAATTATTTTTTCAAAATGGTCACAAATCTTCAAATTTCCATTTTCTTTAATGAAAAATGAACGAAAAAAATAAAACTACCCGTAACACTTCGGATTTGTACATTTCATGAGCAGAAGATTATTTTATTTAGTCAAATACGAACTTATAACCCCATCAAAGTATTATACTTTACATAAATTTCCAGAAAAAAACAACCAATTTTGCAAGAGTTATCGCCCCTTCCAATGTTAATTTCCATAGGAAATTATAAATGCTGATTTTGAGTTTTCTTCAAGTTAGATTTGATGGGACTTATTTCTGTGTATACAAAGGGCATAATGCTATAGATAAGAACTAAAACCTTTTCTGTTGCAATTAGTTTGAGGTTAAATCCTAGTTTGACTGGACTAAATTTAACATAAAAAATGTCAAGAAGAGCAGTAGGGCAACAACAGGCAATTTATAGTCTAGATACTGTCATATCATCATTGAAGGCCCCGTCTATTGCAAAAGGGAAATTTCTAGCCCATTGCCAGTGGCAGGTTCAGTCGTCAGCGGCCGTTAAAAGATCATGGTCCATAAAAGGCAATGGAAAAAAATGTTTAAAGATTTACAGTCAAAATATGATTCCCGTGAATATGAAATTGAACGTCTTCGACTGGAAAAATAAATGAGTAAACGTAAAATTACCTCGCCATCTTCTGATGTGGCAGAACAAGTCAAAGAACATATAAATTAGTTACAACTGCAAAACTCGAGTGTAAGAGGTAAGAAAGTCCGTAAGATAACAGTCGTTGTTTGGCCAAACCCCCTAGACTTCTTAGAGTGCAGGCACGCAATTGACATCGGCAATGTTAACCAAATTCGTACAGATGGGTTTACTAAGAAATTGACACTTGGTCAGGTCTCCATTGAACAATATGGTTATGCTAGTATTGAGATCATGATCATGGATATGCTAGTATTGAGATCATGATCATTGATATGCTTCGTAGTGGGGATTTAATTATTACACGGGGAACTGCCAGACTATCTGTGTTAAAAAATTTTTTTGGATATTTTTGGTGTTTAAACTACAGTGCATACATACATTTTTACAAGACATAAGGGAATGACATGACATGTATGGCATTGTTATACTATTGATATTATGCAAATAAGACATAATAAAAATTTAAAAGTTAGTGGTGTGAATTGAGTATATGATACGTATTAAGAATACTTTGGAATACATTATAATATAACAATATTAGAAAATAATTTTTATTAAATAGCTTCCATAAATTCCCCCATCTGTTGACAAACGACTCGTGTTTGTCTTTAGAAATATATAAATATTCTTATATCTCCAGACGTCTTTTTAAAAATTTAAGAAAAGCTTGCACAGATATGAACAGTCTGTCTAGTTGTGTGTTCTGTACATAATTAATGTAATATTTTGCCTGTAAAATGCACTAATTTAAAATTTCATTATCAGAATTCAATACGCCAAAAAATGACACTGTGTTGATTCAGAAATAGTTTTACTCCAAAAACTGAATACCACCAATTAGATAAATCTCTCCAAAATTGTTTTATTTCTGTACATTCAAAATATTATGCTTTATAGTTTCTATTTCTAACCAACTGGCACATTCATTAGGTTAGGAAAGTTTATATTTTTCAAGAAGATAATTATGTGAGACTATTCTGTGTAGTAGTTTATATTGGAAAGCTTGTAGTTTGCTTTCTATATTACATTTGAAAGCTAGTGAATAAATATTTTTCCATTGTTTGTCACTAATTTCTATATTTAAACTTTCTTCCCATCTTTGTTGTGAAATAGGAGAAACACTTCCCGATCGATAAAAAGTGAATATTCATCTTTAGCAAATAATTTACTGATAAGCATTTTTTTTTTTTTTTCATGCTCAAAAACGAATCCAAATAAGTTGCTGTTAGGTGACATGTGTTGTTGTAATAACAAATCTTTTCAGTCATTTGGTATAGCAAGCTTAATAGATAGAATGTCTACAAAAGTGACATTCAGGTTATATTTTTTGTTAATAGCGTCATGAGACAAAAACTCGCCTTTATCATCTACAATATCATTGATGAGCCTTATGCCTATCACGTACCAAGATCTGTAAAAAATACTCTTTTGATCAATTTTGATAAACAAATTGAACCAAACAAATCCTTTTCTAACAAAAAATGCATTTAAAGGGATGAAAATACCCTTAAAACGTTTCCAAGCAGATAGCACTTCTATATATAAAAGAGGTGCTTTCAAATTTAAAAACTCAAATTCACATCTGCTCATGAATAAACCCTCTAAATCAAAAAGGGAGAAATACCTTGGAAACATGTTTCCATTTGGAGTCATGTTCTGACAGAAATCTTTTTACCCACATAATACGAAAGGATAACAGCTGTACTTAAAAATTTGGGGCTTTCAGCCCGCCTCGCTAGGAGACTTTTGAATAACTTCCGATTTAACTTTCGGAGTCCTATCATTCCATAAAAACTAATAATATCACGTTGTATTTTAATTACATAAGATTTTGGTACATGTGTAGATGCATTGACATAAATAAGCTTCGATATTGCAAGTGATTCAAGAATTACAATTTTACCAATCAAGGAGAGGTTTCTGATCCTCCACAGTTTAATTATTGATTCCAATTTGTCTATGCATGGATCTAAATTTGAACAAACCATTTCTTCAAAAGCATTAAATTTTAAACCAAAGGTTTTAAAACCATCAGTTCATTTAATAGGAAGGAACCTTCTTTGTTAAATTTATTTCTTCCAATCCATGTTGCTTCTGTTTTAGAAAAAAATACTTTTAATCCTGAACACTTCTCAAAATCGTTAAAGGAATCTAATAAAATTTGCGCGGAAAATACATCTTTCAAAAACAAGTGGTATCATCAGCCAACGGTGAAATTTTAAATTTAGTATCCCCAAATTTTATACCAGATAAGTGATTGTTCTTACGAATACCAGTAGTTCAACGGCCAAAATCAATAAAAAAGGAGACAAAGTACACCCTTGTAGAACACCTCTCTTAATTGTGAATGGACTAGAACTAAATCCATTATTAACGACAAGACTAGATATATTTGAGTATAAAGTTAAGACCCATTTCCGAAAATTTCTACCAAAATTAAAACAAACCAATGCTTTTTGAATAAATTTCCATTCTAGCGTATCAAACGCCTATACGAAATCGACAAGTAGTATAAGCCCTGGATAATTCTTTAAAGTAGTTAACAATACAATATCAGCAATGAGTTGTGGTAAATTTTCACCAATGTATTTACCAGCCACATATCCCGTTTGGTCCGAATCTATAAGTTTTGGAAGAAATGATTTCATTCATTCCGCAATAATTTTGGCTAATAATTTATAATCAAAATTTAAAAAAAGAAAAGGGACGCCAGTTCGGAATGGTCTATTTTGATCTTTCTTTGGAATAAGAGTAAGAATACCCGTCTTTGGTCTATTGAGAGGGTTTTGGTTTCGAAGGAATATTCATAGCTTTCTAAAACATTTTTTTTTATATCAATCCAGAAAAGTTTGTAAAACTCAGCAGAAAGCCCGTCTGTACCAGGGCTTTTATTATTTTAAAATGTTTTCAAAACTTTAACCCACTCAGATTCTGAATTAATCAGGGTCTTCTTTTAATGAGTACACATTTTTATAGAAATGTCTCTCTTCGTTTAGAATTTTTTTCTTGTGACATAATTTCAATGTCGTTTACAATAGTTATCAAAGGTACCAGGATTATAATTTAGTACGCCAGACGCGCGTTTCGTCTACATAAGACTCATCAGTGAAGCTCAAATCTTAATATTTATAAAGCCAAACAAGTACAAAGTTGAAGAGAATTGAGGATCCAAAATTCCAAAAAGTTGTGCCAAATACGGCTATAAGGTAATCTTTGCCTGGGATAAGAAAACAAATATTCTGTTTATACATTTATTTTTATTATTATCAATATTAAAGCCAAAATATGCAATCTTTAATGACCTGGCAACAGAATTGTAACTATATACCCTTTCTTAATAATTCTGTTCAAAGGTTTTGTAAGCTTTTGAGGTGAAAACTGACATCGTTGTGCTGTGCAAAGTATATTACCATAAAAGATGGGATGTGAAATACCTGAACGTATAAGATGTCTGCATGTTGAGTTATATTTACGAATTATTTCCTTATACCGATGATAAAAGTTAGTAATTTTTTTGACTAGTTTGTGATATCGAAAACACTGGTGTAATAATTTTTCAGTAATACCTAAGTTTGACTGTCCCTTTGGTATCTTTCGTCCCTCTTTTCTTTTCTCTTGCTAAAATCTAATACTTTGTTACATACACGAGCGTGAACGATACATGAATCGTACAAGTTGAGATATATAAACACCATAAGATGGTGACAAGGGAACGTCACCATCTAAAAATGGATAATTTACGATAGGAAATGAAAAATCATCTCTTTTATCATGAATTTTTGTAGTAAGCTTCCCGTTAATGATATAGATATCAAGATCGAGGAAAGGGCAGTGGTCAATGATAGTATTAGCTTTATTTAGAGTAAGTTCAACAGGATAAATTTTTTAAGAATAAATACGTCATTATTGAGCACCCATATATCATCCAAATATCTTAAAGTATTATTATTTTTTTGTATCAAATGTTGTTTCGATGGGTCTTTGCTAATTTATAGTCATAAATTGTAACCCAAATTGCCAGTTCTTTTGTCTATTGCTTTTAAAAAATACCTAAAAGAGTTTGAACATATGTACTCGCATTCTGACTTTTTAAATGCCAATTAATTAGGAATGTGATTTTTTCTTAGGAATATAAGAATATGGGGCAAAGTGGTATATAGGGTAGAAAAATCAAAACTTTGAACAGATGTAAAATTACCAATATATGCACGCAATTTATCAAGTACTTCCAACGAGGTTTTGTCGCTCCAAAAGTAATTAATTCCACTATTTTCAAAGG
Organism: Mytilus galloprovincialis; assembly: GCF_965363235.1. NCBI lineage: Eukaryota > Metazoa > Mollusca > Bivalvia > Mytilida > Mytilidae > Mytilus > Mytilus galloprovincialis. The sequence goes on along the minus strand of NC_134842.1, from coordinate 71,880,174 downwards.
CCTTATTTGAACAATTCATTATCAGGTTTTGTAATGTACCAAGTGTAATAGTAAGTAAAATAGATAATTTAGTACTGGAACAATGGCTTGAAGATTAAATAAATCTATATTAATTTGTAAGGTTTTTTATGTAGCTTCGGAAGCCAGTACATAGTTGGGACTTTCATTGTATTTGGTTCTGCTTGTAAAGAAGTAGCTAAAAGTTTGTGTTTGTTACAGATGTCGTTTTCTGAAAATTAAGTCAGTAGGAATGTTGGCGAAATGGTCATGTCCTTTTGCAGAACCTCAATAAAAAATTTAAGTCAAATAATAATGATATTATTAGCAGCTTTATCAGCCGGAACAAAAATAAATTCCTTGGCTAGTTCTTTAAGTTTATGTTTGATACGCAAAAAAGGGGTTTTATGGTTGTTGTTAAGAGTCAAATGTTCTTTAAAATGTTGTATTCGAATATCAACTATCTTCATTACTGAATTAAAAAAAGAGTCCAAAGATTTTTTGTCAGCTTTTCTCCGTTTTACCCATTTCAAACAGTAGGTACGGAGTGAGTAGTGGATGATATTACGACGCTCATTCCAATTAATAGTTGACTGAGGAATGATTTTAACTCTCGGACGCGAACGATGTTAATGTCTCCTGTTATGACATGGGAAATGGGGCCAAAAATGTATTAGGAATTACTGCAATTACATGACATATGTGTATTTTCAATGATATTTACATCTTTACACAATTGGCTATAATCAAACATATATTTCCGGGTAGATTTCTTGTAAATATAACAAATAAGAGGGAGTTCAGTATAATCACAATATCCAGGAATTTGGTCTTTAACAGAATGGTCGTTAAAAATACCGGCAATATTTACAAAATAAAAACCTTTATTGACATACTGTATTTTAAAAAAATGTTTTTTTATGATTTTTAGGGCGATCAATTTTGGGAAACTGTTTCGAATAACAATATGCCATTAGAATTTGAACGATTAGGACTGTAATATAAAATTGTGTTGATTACCTCTATAATTTAATTTAATTCATTTATAGGTAAAGAACGGAGCTTGGTAATAACAGATAATGACTGCCGTTGTATTTTGAAATAGAAGTTATGTCCGAAATATTTGTATGATTGGTCTGAATTTTTTTTTTATTGCGTTTTTTTCTACGTCCATGAGAACGATTTTTACAAACAGTTTTAGAAACTATATCCAAAATGTTAACAGAATCGGTTCTTGATATATTACCAATTCCCATGATATTATCATTAAGACCGAGAGGGTAGACTGTAATTTGTTAATTCAATTTAATTCAATTATTTTACGTGATCGTACAAACTTTGAATGAGATTCACCAGCTGGCTGCTTATTTACTACTTCTAAAGGTTGAACTGTCAAATATTTAATAGATTGATTGTGTTTCTTAAGATGCTGATAAATGATACTTTAGAATTTATTGGGTCTTTTAAAACGATACAGGTGTTCTTGCGTCCGTTTAGATAAATATCGTCCAGTTTCACCTACGTACTGAAAACCGCATCCCGGTTTGTTTCATATGAGTAAAAATAATGCTGTTTGTTTTTCAAGTAATATCAGTTTCAAAATTTAAAGAACATGTGCGACCATTAAACGTTGACCTTACCGTATTGTTGGTACAAAGACGGGGTCATGTAAGTCATTTTGTGGCATGACAATTATCGATAGAAGGGTAACCATTTTTTATGGAACGCCACGACTGCCTTATGTTAATAATCAGCATTATACGCAGTGTTCACAGCATTATATGAAGTGATCACAGCATTACATGTAGTGCTCACAACATTATATGAAGTGATCACAGCATTATATGCAGTGCTCACAGCATTATATGCAGTGTTCACAACATTATATGAAGTGCTCACAACATTATATTAAGTGCTCACAACATTATATTAAGTGCTCACAACATTATATTAAGTGTTCACAACATTATACGTTTTTTGTTGTATGATGAGATTGATGTTTGATGAGATTTATGAATGATGAGATCATTCGGTAAACTTCGTTTTTTTGCGGAAATTACCGAATCCATAATTGGTAAATTACGGTAAATTAATGCCCAGCAAACAAATTTAAACAGTTATTATTATATATGTGATCATTAAGGCAGTATACAATATTTAAAACGGATTGAAATAAGTAAATTAAGAAGTATGATCAATTTAACCCAAGTTTATTCCACACCAGGGCATTTAAAACTTATTTTGAGGATTAGTTTCACCATATTCACAACTTAATATGTATATATATTTACTAGAACACATCCGTGATATCGCGGGTCTGTGGACTGAATTAAAGAATATAACTATGCGTAAGCCTTATTTTAATATTGGTATTGTCATCTGATAAAGTCATGCCGATTATAAGATGAAGTTTTCTCTGCTTTTAACATCTTTCTGTTTGAACCCGTCGACCTGGAACTTGTCAATTTAATATTGGTATTATTGATTTTGTTTGGAAAACAAGAGTCTCTGGAAAGGAGTATTTTTTAATCAACAGTTTTGTCCTTTATGAGTTATGAATAAAATTGAATCTTTGATTCGCTGTTTTACGTCTAACAAATTGAAAACTGTACATGCTGTACCTATACGCCTTATTTTAAGTCCAGATTTTCATTATTCGTATTGTCATCTTAGAAAGTCATACTGATTAAAGTACTACAATCGGGAACAATGTGACAATGATTGAATTAAGTAGTTTCAACCCTGTGATTACGACCCGTGTATATAGCAAAATCTTAAATACAGCGTTTCGTGGTACTCCTGTCAAGATTCAAGATTCTTTATTTCTTATAAAACAAAGTAAATGGTACAAAGAAAGATATTTTTACATACAATAACATACAGATTTTGCGCATGACAAGTTTGCACAAAAACGAGCAACAAGAATGACAGATTGTTGATCAACCTGGAGAACATACTTCTATATTGATAATTCTAATTAATTTACACAAATTTTTCAATACACGAATATTTTTTGAAATAAATAAACTGCCGAATTTCAGATCCTGTCAGATGCGGAACGTACAAATAATGTAATAGTTAACAGGTGAATATATTATTGGTATCGATTCGACCCGGAACTTCTTAATTATTGGCAATATTAATTAGGTGGAAAACAAAAGGGTTTGGAGTGATGTTATTTTTAATCAACAGCATGGTACTATATTAGATATATATACTCTCAGATCAGTACTTATAGTGTCTTTTTATTGTTGGGATATACAAGTACCCGCCCACATGCACGTTCACTCTATTTTCTTGTTAGATCATATATGTATTTATATTTGTACCCATCTAATGAGTTAATATAAAAAAGAAGATGTGGTATGATTGCCAATGAGACAACTATCCACAAAATACCAAAATGACACAAACATTAACAACTATAGGTCACTGTACGGCCTTCAACAATGAGCAAAGCCCATACCGCATAGTCAGCTATAAAAGGCCCCGATACGACCATGTAAAACAATTCAAACGAGAAAACTAACAAGCCTTTTACAACTGATTTGCATAGTTCGTTCTTACGTTGTTCTGTTACGCCACTGTCCCAGGTTAGAGGGAGGATACCAACATCCCGCTAACATGTTAAAACCCGCCACATTTTGCATATATGTGGCCGTCCCAAGTCAGGAGGAGCCTTTATTTCAGTGGTTGTCGTTTGTTAATTAATGTGTTATATACATGTTAGTTTTTCGATCGTTTGTTTGTACATAAATTAGGAATATTTTTCGTTTATCATTTCGGGGCCTTCTATAGCTGACTATCCGGTATGGGCTTTCCTCATTGTTGAAGGTCGTACTGTGGCCGTTTAGCTGTTTAAAATTTCTGTGATGTCATTTTGTCTCTTGTGGAAAGTTGTTTCATTGGCAAGCATACCACTTTTATATATATACATGTATGTACCGTGCAAACTGACGAACAAACGTAGTAAACGTTTTATTCATCCCCACAAACTCAATTCTCATAAGAGATGATAACTTTAAATAAAATGTTAAACAGGGTCTTGAAAGGGTAAATTTTTCTATGAAAGTTTAAATTTCTATATAAGATTGCTGATCATATTTAGAAGACAATCTTAGTACTTGCCGTGCTAAAAAGCGTGTAAAAAAATGGAATAATTGATGTAAAGTTATGTTTAACACCTACAGTGAAATGCTTTAAACTGCATTTTCCATATCTGTTAGATACTTATTCATGTAAAAATGCCAAATTCTGAAAATCGATGCCAAAAATGACTCTATCATGACATATATCAGCTAGCGTAATATGGCACCTATGTCACGGTGGGTATGGTTGTCCTGCGAGAGAACGTGCTGTGCTGGTGATTTGGTCCTGACGGGTGCTGGTGATCAATCAAAAAATGTAAACAAAGTCGAAAATGATGATTTTTGACGTTTTCACTCATAAAAAATTAAAGAAAACAGTGGAGATTTTTCAATTTTGTTTTTTTATGGGTTCATATTGTAAACCATTAAAAAGTTGACCCTCTAAACTGTTTCAGTAAGCGTAACACAAAAATGCTCATTTTCAGAAAATCTCGAACTGAAAAAATAAAATAAAAATGCTCATAGAGTCCGCTTTATACACCGCAATCCACAAGACAAAACTATTTTGTGAAAAAACATTGCAATTTATTAAAATTTAGCATTTTCTCAATTTACTTATGTCCTGATACTGTGCTGGTGGGTCCTGTCATTGTGCTGGTGGGTCCTGATACGGTGCTGGTGATTTTGGATAAGAAGTTGGTCATATTTGAAACAAATGTTACAAAATCAATCAAATTGGACAGATAATTGTTGTCAATAGGATCTATGACTCCTATTTTAGCTTTTGTGCATCCATATGACTGTTTAATATGTGTTTTCAAATGATCGTAACTTGTATTAAATAATTACATAAAAGGGCAACATCTTTCGTCCAATATCAGATAACAATATATAGTATCTAAAATAAGAATAGTTTTATTAAGATATTAAATGCCCCTTACATTGATGCTTCAACAATGATCAAAGCCCATGCCGCATAGACATGTATGTTAGCGCTCCGCATACCCCTCCCCACTTCCACCCAACCAACCCTCATCATTTCCCCCTTCATTGCTACAGTGGTGTACCAACACAACAATTTATTACATAAAATAATAACACAAAGACACACATTATTGAAAAACGAATGTTGATGATTATTCCATATTGATAAAATATTAGGAGGTTTTTCTATATGAATGGGATTTTGAATAAATAAGCATATTCACCTGCGGAAAAAGGATATTCACCGCGCAAAACGTCGCGTGCTTTTACGTGTATAATTTTGGTAAAAAAACGTTTGATGAACAATTGGTTTTGGTTAAATATTTTCCATTACTGTCAATAATTTCTCTCGGAATATGGAATAAAACATTTACTGTCTTTTGGTTCGGTAAATATGTTGTTTTATTGACTTTTGAAAAACTGATATTCACTTCGGCCGTTGGCCTCAGTGAATATCAGTTTTTCAAAAGTCAATAAAACCACACATTTACCTCACCAAAAGACAGTAATTGTATAATATTGTTTTTCCTAGATTCACTCTTGAAAAATCATTTGGTAACATTTGGTCTTGTAAATTGTAATATGGACACCAGGACAATAACTGAACCTCACACGACCCCTCGACACAGATGAGCTTATAAATTATATAATCTTATAGCGATTCGGGTTGATAATCAGTTGAAATTAAGCCAGTTGTTTGTGTGTGTAGATTTGTATATTGTTTTAAACTGTTATGACTTTTTAACGTTAAATCTAGGTGTTTAATCTAAGAATTTCTTTTTTAAACTTATATACTTGTTTTTTACTCAATTGGAAGTATGAAGTTACGAGATATTTTAATTTTTGAAATTGAAGGCACAATTAACAAAGCAAACGTTAGTTTCAAATACTTTTAAAAAGATTTTTAAGGATAATGTACCCTTGTGTTGATCCAGTGCTAAACATAACAAAAATCTCTGTACAAAGGTCTGTGAATTTTCTACAAAAATAGTGATTTTATTTTCACCAAATTCTCTTTTTCTACTAAATACAATAATGAACTATAAATAATAATGCTTTGCAAGAAGTTTCTCCGTGATACATGTACAAAATTATATCTCTATTATTCATTGTCTGTGCTGTTTTGATACTATTGCAGTTTGCACATTTTCGTTATTGACAGGACACAGGAAGGGGTCATAAACCATACACGAACAGATAAAATATTGATCTAAGTACTTGATCTCTGAACCCCACCCCCGGCTTGTTTTTAGGAAGGTGTCTAAAAATGGTCGATTACAGACAGCCGAGTACACATTTTACTTTCCAGGCGTGTTTACGTTGATTGTTAAAGTCCTGAAAACGGATAGATGGAAACAAAAATGTTTGATTTATCTGGCTTTAGATTCAGTTTTTTAAATATAAATTAAGGCTACATTTTAATATAATAATACTAAGAATTCACAATATAAAAAAATGCTGAAACAAAAATGGAGAAGTGAATTATTTTAGTAAGGAGTCATTACTACAGAGATGGTGTGTTTGACACACAAAACTTTAAAGCTTAGTGATATTACCAATATTAAAATAAAAGTGTATTTTTGTTGGGTATTTTTTCCATTTGCTCATTTTCAATTATAATTAAGGCACATTTGATTTTTATTCATAAAAATATTTAAATATAGAAGTAGGACACATTTTTCACTTCCTCCCCTGTAATTCTTTATCAAAAATATTTATTTATTTTGGAATTTTGAAATGAAAAAACTAATAAATCTTAGTTTTGTTAGTGTTCTCTATGTTATCTCGTCTTCATTCTATATTCAAGTCTGCCCTTTAATAAAATAGTGATTTTTTTTAGTGTTCCATCGAACGTTCGAAGAAAAAAAAACTGATAACCGTTCAGACAAAAAAGATATGTTGAAAAAATCTTACAGATACAGCAAGTGCTTCTTAATAGCTGTAAGATACATTTTTCTATTATAAAATACAACTTTTAAATCTTACGGGAAACTATTCCAAGCTTAAAACTTTCACTGTAACCTCGCTCTAACTTATCCTCCATCCCCCACAAAAAAACAACAAACAAACCCGCAATACTATTGTCATTCTTATAGTCAGCACTCAATTGTTCACAAACAAATGTGTTCTAAGCTGCTAAAGACATATGATTCAAACGCTCAGAAAGTCCTTTGTTCTATATTTTTGCTCTCCATTTTTATGAAAAACCTTTTACATTTTTATTTTATGGGTTATTGTTGAAGTTCGTACAATGACGTATGGTTGTTAACACATACTTCCTTTTGGTTTCTTATGGAAATTTGTCCATTGACAACAAACATACCACATCATCTACTTTATATAAGTATTGTATAAATTACAACGTATTTTGGTGATCTTGCAAAATGATCGTAATCCCAAAAATCGTAAACATATTTTCTTATCTAAAAAAGGGGCAAGAAGGGTTCCATTAACAGGCCAATAAATAAAATTACAGTTAATTTTAAAAAGAATAAAAAATAGGGGTATTTTTTCTCTCATAATAACAGTAAACAGATTCATAACAATGTCAATTTCAAGAAAGCAGACAACAGTTAATTAGTCAATAACAGTACAGCATCAATGATCTTGAATATATGCCACTTTTAACTAAAATATAAAGGCACAGAACCAGGACATAGGAGCACAGAACCAGGACCGTTTTTCTTATCACCAGCACAGCGTCAGGAATGAACTTTAATGAACTTGCACGACTTTTGCAATATAATATTGTTGTAATATACTTTGCATGGTACTTATTACGCATCAGAGAAAAATTAAGCAACAAATCAGTCGTTTTATTGCCGTTCTGATACAATGTAAACAAACCCACCAGCACAGAATCAGGACCCACCAGCACCCGTCAGGACCGAATCACCAGCACAGTACGTTCTCTCGCAGGACAACCATACCCACCGTGTATGTGTTATAGAAAGCTGACTGTTTTATTTAAAAGGTAATTTAGCTTTATAAAACTGAGTACGGACTATAAAGTGGCACCTTGCTAAATTTCTTCAGTAGGAAATGAACTCGAGAATATATCATACAAATTTTCCTACGATATTTCATTAAATAAACTTTTTATTATTTAACTTACATTTTGCCATTCGTATTTCTTACGACGAACAGAACTACTCCAATCATTCACCTCTCAGTTTCATTTATCCTTACTTATTTCAATCAGTTTTAAATATTGTATGCTACCTTATGATAACATGATTTGAATAACTTTTTAAATTTGTTTGCTGGGCATTACCGTAATTTACCAATTATGGATTCGGTAATTTCCGCTAAAAAACGAAGTTTACCGAATGATCTCATCATTCATAAATCTCATCATACATCAATCTCATCATACAACAAAAAACGTATAATGTTGTGAACACTTAATATAATGTTGTGAGCACTTAATATAATGTTGTGAGCACTTAATATAATGTTGTGAGCACTTCATATAATGTTGTGAACACTACATATAATGCTGTAAGCACTGCATATAATGCTGTGATCACTTCATATAATGTTGTGAGCACTACATATAATGCTGTGATCACTTCATATAATGCTGTGAACACTGCGTATAATGCTGATTATTAACATAAGGCAGTCGTGGCGTTCCATAATTTTTATTGTTAAAAATGTTAGCAATGGTAGTTTTCTTAGATAAGCGATTTTGAAGATTGAGACGTGTAGATACCCTGTGAATGATTTAAGTATTTGAATATTTTTCCATTTCTTAGCTTCATATTTGTTTGTTGGTATGTGGATTTTATAAGAAAGGAGCAATTTTTTACATTGTCTTATCGGGGCCTTTTATAGCTAACTATGCGGTATGGCTTTTCTCATTGTTGAAGGCCGTACAGTGACCTATAGTTGTTAATGTCTGTGTCATTTTTATTTTATCAGGTGTCCCCAGGATCATCTTAAATGATGTTATGAAAATGACACATGTACAGTCTTCTGAATCCTCATTGTACTATGAAAATTCAGACAAGTTTGAATATATTCGGCCGTGTACTGTTCAACTTTCAGATATTTTAGATTTCAATGACAATCATCAATATTGCTCTATTTCCAAATTTAACCATAAAAATTGTAAAACCTGTGATATACTTATAATTGATACCCACTTTCAAAGTAATTTAACCACCAAAAATTATAATACACATAGTCATGAGGATTTGAATTGCACTGCTTCCAATATTGTATACGGTATTGAATGTACTGTTTGGGGATTAATCTACGTCGGAGAAACTCGACAAAGACTCAATTTTAGGATGAATGATCATCGGTCTAATGTAAATGATCCTAATAACAACAAATTTCTCTATAAACATTTCAATCAGTCTGACCATTCTATTGTTTCAATGAGAGTCCGGATTATAGAGAAAATATATCAAACAACAAATGACCCCATATTGAGTACACCATATCGTTTACAAAGAGAAGAATATTTTGGATAAGAGAGTTGGGAACAGCCATTCCCTATGGATGCAATGACAACATTGATAGTGTAGGTATTTTGTCTAGTCCCAGGTGTAGTACCGTCAATTCATAACAATTATTTAATACTTCTGCTCGACGAAATAGAAGTCATGGTCACAGAAAATATATACCACCTGCTGTACACACCGTGACAATTGATAGTCTATTAACGTCTGTTCAAAAACCTTTGGGAATTCATCATATTAGAACTATACTATACTCCATTCCATTGTCAAAACTTTCTTTACTATTTCCAGATGCCTAAAATACTTCCGTTACTGATTCTCGTTCTGTTTTGTATAGATTAGTTGCAATTATCATGGACATTGCTAACCATAGACTATTCAAACCCGTATCGACTACATCCAATAGTGAGGAAAAATGTTATTTTTTTAAGATAGAATTCGCCAATAAAGGTTTAGATGCTGTAAATATTAGCAATATTTTCCACCAAAAATCTGTACAAAAAACTATACCTGATTACTTAAAAAATAAAGCTACACCTGTTATTTCTTATACTTACACCAAGTCTATTGCATCCAAGATTTTCAACCACAAGAGAGTTTTAGAGGCTTTTAATCTCAAAGATACAAAATCCAACCCTCCGGATTGCTCATGTGCATCGTCACAATACATTTACAGTCCAGCTGGTCATATTATTACTGGTGACCTTGGCATCGTCACAAATGAACAACTAAGACAGTTGTTAGCCAAGGGACCAAAATATAGAATCCCCCAGCCTATCAACGTGAAAAAGAATTTCAAGTAACTGATGGATGCAGTTGAGGACTATGCAAGAAAATGGATAAAGCGCGAACCAGACGAACCAGAACTGGACACTTTATCTGAATGGATCAAAGCTTTTCGATCATGCATTCAGAGGCGCATACAAAAACTACGATTTAATATGAGTACTAAAGTTTCTAACCCTTTCAAGAATCCGGAGGTTGTGGATGCTTTATCCTCTTTGCATGACAAATATGTCGTTGTTCCAGCAGATAAAGCCTCCAATAATATTGTCTTCATATGTTAAAAACATTATTTGCAATGTCTCACTACAGAGCTTGGAATTGATAAAACTACTGGTAATCCTACATATTCTTTAACATCATTTAGCAAGGACGAAATTTTACAAAATCATAAATCTGTCCTTCTTTCTTTTGGTATCAACATCAAAGAAAACGAAGAAAACTTGCCTTCATTATACTGGATACCTAAATTACACCAAACTCCATATAAAGAACGATACATAGCTGGGTCTTCAAAATGTTCGACTAAACATCTTTCTAAAGTACTGACTTCTATTCTTTCGACAGTTAAAGATGGGCTTCAAAAATATTGTGAGGAGATATATTCTACCAGTGGTGTTAACCAGATGTGGATTCTCAAAAATTCTAAAGATCTACTGCTTAACCTTCGATCGCAATCTTTGCAATTTTGCAGCAACATAAAAACTTTAAATTTTTCTACGCTATATACTACTATTCCCCATGCTCAGTTGAAAGATCGACTACACCCTCTCATTAGACAGAGCTTTTCCTATAAAAATGGAAATCGTAGATACAAATTTCTTGTTTTGGGTTACAATAATTCATATTTTGTAAAGAATCACACTGAATCTTCCAAAAAATATACTGAAGATGATATTATCAAAATGCTGGACTTTTTGATCGACAATATATTTGTTGAGTTTGGAGGATTTATATTTCAACAGACAGTCGGTATTCCAATGGGTACTTATTGTTCACCCCGGCTGGCTGTACTCTTATGAAGCAGAATTCATTCAGAACCTTCTAAAAGACAAAAAGAAAAAGCACCTTGCGAAATTCTTTAATTTTACTTCCGATATATTGATGATGTTCTATCATTAAATAACCCATATTTCAGCCAATACTTACATCTCATATATCCCAGTGAACTTAAAATTAAGGATACTACTGATACTAGAAGGACTGCTTCATACCTTTATATTTTCCTCAATATTGACGTAGATGGACGACTTTACACGAAAATCTATGATAAACGGGACGATTTCAACTTCCCAATTATCAATTTTCCATTTCTCAGCAGTAACATACCCTCTGCCCCTTCGTATGGTGTTTACATTTCACAATTGATGCGTTATTCTCGTGCTTGTTAACCCTATACGGACTTCATATACAGGAGTGTGCTCCTTACGGAGAAACTGCTCCAACAAAGTTATGAGGAGGACAGATTAAAATTGACACTCCGTACATTTTATGGACACCATCACGAATTGGTAGATCCATACGATGTGTCTTTGACTAAACTAGCTAAGGACATTTTTAACATTTATTATAGATTTGATTTCGTTCAACGTAATCAGTACGATATTTTACGTTTGAAGTTAGATTCAAAACAAACCGGACATAGCTTTATAACATAGTTAATTGCTACCTTAGTTTGCTAATAAGCATTGAAATGTGCTTTGTTATTAAATGCTATATCAGTATTTAGTTCAAATATATAATCCTAAATCAATCCTAATTCTATCTAAAAAGTAAAATCACAAAAATACTGAACTCAGAGGAAAATCAATTTGGAAAGTCCATCATCACATGGCAAAATCAAAAAACAAAACGCATCAAAAACGAATGGACAAGAACTGTCATATTCCTGACTTGGTACAGGCATTTCCAAATGTAGAAAATGGTGGATTAAACCTGGTTCTATAGCGCTAACCCTCTCAATTTAATAACAGTCTCATCAATTTCCGCTACATTTACATGATGCGTTATATAAACAGTCACAAATAATAAAATAGTCAAAATATGGGTACATCAGTCATCATCGTATAACAATTTAACAGGACACAAAAACATCTACGATCTACGAACACATGGATTGATTTGAGTGTATAACGTCAGAAAAATTATATACGTCACATAAATTTGTCGTTCAATGTGCATACAATAGTTATCAAAAGTACCAGGATTATAAACAATTTTAAAATTTACATAGGCAATGAACGCATACAGGGTTAAAAAATCAAAAGTATGTAAAAATAAATTACAGAAATAGACCGAGATTCAAACTAGTCCAAAAGTTATACATAGAATTTATGAGAATCCAAAACTTTTAAAAGGAACAATTTAACAGGACACAAAAACCTATCTACGAACACATGGATTGATTTGAGTGTCTGACGTCAGAAAAATTATATACGTCACATAAATTTGTCGTTCAATGTGCATACAAACAATTTTAAAATTTACATAGGCAATGTACGCATACAGGGTAAAAAATCAAAAGTATGTAAGAATAAATTACAGAAATAGACCGAGATTCAAACTAGTCTTAAAGTTATACAAAGAATTTATGAGAATCCAAAAATTGTTAATTCCACTACGCCATTGATTGATTTTGACGTTTGTGGTTCAACGTATATAGTAATTCATAATAGAAATATATCATAATGACATATTATAGACAAATATCATACTGACGGGATCTTTTAAAGTACAGAGTCACGTTATAAGCACAAATGAAAAATACAAAGAGTCACATATACAAATAAATCCCAAAAAAATGAAAGCCAATACAAAAACATTGACGAGATGTATAAGTACCGAGCCACGTCAACCGGATATTAATTCATTCTAATGTGACGTCATTTTTCATTTTTTTGATTTACAAATTCAAATATGACGTCCCTTGGCGTTGAGGTTTAAACTTATTCGGATGTGTATTCGGATGTGTCTACTTTTGTGTTTCAAATGTCTGATTATGTAATGTTTTTCAGTTGTTTCCTGTAATTAGTTAATACTTCAGTTTTATCATGTACATCTGTTGTATAGTCATTTTATAATATTTACTGTTTGCAAAAGTATAATTTTTTCTAAATAATAGGCATGTTCTGGTAACTAACAGAAAACCCTTTCCGTTTTTAGCACATATTCTTTTATCTTTTGGTCCTCGATGCTGTTCAACTTTGTGCTTGTTTCGACTTTCAAACTTTTGTATCTGGGCGTCACTAGTAGGTCTTGTGTGGTCAAAATGCACTTCTGGCGTATTAAATGTTTTAACTTGTTGCCTTTTGTTGGCTGTTGTTCGTGTGATTCTTTGTCAATTGTGTTCTCCAATTTGTTTATATTGTAGTTCTATGGTGTTGTGTTGTCATTTTGACGTTATATTTCACATGGCCATACAAGTGCGAGGTTTGGTATGCCACAAAACCAGGTTCAACCCACCATTTTTTCCTTTAAAAATGCCCTGTACCAAGTCAGGAATATGGCCATTGTTATATTATAGTTCGTTTCTGTGTGTATTACATTTTAACGCTGTGTCGTTTTTATTCTCTTATTTTTGAGTGTAAATTCACATTGCGATAAGACGTGTCACGGTACTTGTTTATCCCAAATTCATGTATTTGGTTTTGATGTTATATTTGTTATTCTCGTGGGATTTTGTCTGATACTCGGCCCGTTTCTGTGTGTGTTACATTTAAGTGTTATATCGTTGTTCTCCTCTTATATTTAATGCGTTTCCCTCGGTTTTAGTTTGTTACCCCGATATAGTTTTTTGTCCATGGATTTATGAGTTTTGAACAGCGGTATACTACTGTTACCTTTATTTGGTCTTTTGTAGATAGTTGTCTCATTGGCCATCATACCACATCTTCTCTTTTATATATAAAGACTCACGTCCAGAAGTAGTCAAGGACATACGTATAGACCACTTTTTCCCGCGTTTTTTTTTAAGATTACGTAATAATGCATATTACTCATTGTGTTATAATGCATATTGCTAATTACATAGAACGGCTAATTGACTAATTGCGTAATAATGCATATTGATAATTGACTATTATGTAATATTGCATATTATAAGTTTTATGTAATAAGGTATTTTGCTATAGAATAATATGTAATTTATGCATAGTGCAGAATAAATGAATATTGTAAAAAGTTATCTTTTAATTCAATGTTTTTCGTTGTAGCTTGACGAAAAAGATTCAAATGATTTGTTTCACAATTGATAATGAAAACATCTGTCCTTGCAGCTCTCAACACGATGTTATTATTAATTGTCGTGACCTAGCCTATAGCTTTGTAACTGATATGACAAATCGAAGTAAATATAATCAAACTTTGAATATTAGTTGAATATTTATCAAAGCCGATAAATTGATCGCACTTCTTTTTAATTTATTAAACTAGTAGTACAGTATTTACAAGTCTTGTAGATCGCGGATGTTAACCCATGATGAAAATCTTTCTGGCCAATAAACAGTTATCAAAGGTACCAGGATTATAATTTAATACGCCAGACGCGCGTTTCGTCTACATAAGACTCATTAGTGACGCTCAGATCAAAACAGTTAAAAAGCCAAACAAATACAAAGTTGAAGAGCATTGAAGACCCAAAATTCCAAAAAGTTGTGCCAAATACGGATAAGGTAAATAGTTATCAAAAGTACCAGGATTATAATTTTATACGCCAGACGCGCGTTTCGTCTACATAAGACTCATCAGTGACGCTCAGATCAAAATAGTTAAAAAGCCAAACAAATACAAAGTTGAAGAGCATTGAGGACCCAAAATTCCAAAAAGTTGTGCCAAATACGGCTAGGGTAATCTACTCCTGGGGTAAGAAAATCCTTATTTTTTCGAATAATTCAAAGTTTTGTAAACAGAAAATTTATAAAAATGACCATATAATTGATATTCATGTCAACACCGAAGTGCTGACTACTGGGCTGGTGATACCCTCGGGGACGAAACGTCCACCAGCAGTGGCATCGACCCAGTGGTGTAAATAGTTATCAAAAGTACCAGGATTATAATTTTATACGCCAGACGCGCGTTTCGTCTACATAAGACTCATCAGTGACGCTCAGATCAAAATAGTTAAAAAGCCAAACAAATACAAAGTTGAAGAGCATTGAGGACCCAAAATTCCAAAAAGTTGTGCCAAATACGGCTAAGGTAATCTACTCCTGGGGTAAGAAAATCCTTATTTTTTCGAATAATTCAAAGTTTTGTAAACAGAAAATTTATAAAAATGACCATATAATTGATATTCATGTCAACACCGAAGTGCTGACTAATCTACTCCTGGGCGTAAGAAAACCCTTAGTTTTTGAAAAATCAAAGTTTTGTAAACAGAAAATTTATAAAAACGACCATATAATTGATATTCATGTCAACACCGAAGTGCTGACTACTGGGCTGGTGATACCCTCGGGGACGAAACGTCCACCAGCAGTGGCATATACCCAGTGGTGTAAACAGTTATCAAAGGTACCAGGATTATAATTTAATACGCCAGACGCGCGTTTCGTCTACATAAGACTCATCAGTGACGCTCAGATCAAAACAGTTAAAAAGCCAAACAAATACAAAGTTGAAGAGCATTGAAGACCCAAAATTCCAAAGTGTTGTGCCAAATACGGCTAAGGTAATCTACTCCTGGGCGTAAGAAAACCCTTAGTTTTTGAAAAATCAAAGTTTTGTAAACAGAAAATTTATAAAAACGACCAAATAATTGATATTCATGTCAACACCGAAGTGCTGACTACTGGGCTGGTGATACCCTCGGGGACGAAACGTCCACCAGCAGTGGCATCGACCCATTGGTGTAAACAGTTATCAAAGGTACCAGGATTATAATTTAATACGCCAGACGCGCGTTTCGTCTACATAAGACTCATCAGTGACGCTCAGATCAAAACAGTTAAAAAGCCAAACAAATACAAAGTTGAAGAGCATTGAAGACCCAAAATTCCAAAAAGTTGTGCCAAATACGGCTAAGGTAATCTACTCCTGGGCGTAAGAAAACCCTTAGTTTTTGAAAAATCAAAGTTTTGTAAACAGAAAATTTATAAAAACGACCATATAATTGATATTCATGTCAACACCGAAGTGCTGACTACTGGGCTGGTGATACCCTCGGGGACGAAACGTCCACCAGCAGTGGCATCGACCCAGTGGTGTAAACAGTTATCAAAGGTACCAGGATTATAATTTAATACGCCAGACGCGCGTTTCGTCTACATAAGACTCATCAGTGACGCTCAGATCAAAACAGTTAAAAAGCCAAACAAATACAAAGTTGAAGAGCATTGAAGACCCAAAATTCCAAAAAGTTGTGCCAAATACGGCTAAGGTAATCTACTCCTGGGCGTAAGAAAACCCTTAGTTTTTGAAAAATCAAAGTTTTGTAAACAGAAAATTTATAAAAACGACCATATAATTGATATTCATGTCAACACCGAAGTGCTGACTAATGGGCTGGTGATACCCTCGGGGACGAAACGTCCACCAGCAGTGGCATCGACCCAGTGGTGTAAACAGTTATCAAAGGTACCAGGATTATAATTTAATACGCCAGACGCGCGTTTCGTCTACATAAGACTCATCAGTGACGCTCAGATCAAAACAGTTAAAAAGCCAAACAAATACAAAGTTGAAGAGCATTGAAGACCCAAAATTCCAAAAAGTTGTGCCAAATACGGCTAAGGTAATCTACTCCTGGGCGTAAGAAAACCCTTAGTTTTTGAAAAATCAAAGTTTTGTAAACAGAAAATTTATAAAAACGACCATATAATTGATATTCATGTCAACACCGAAGTGCTGACTACTGGGCTGGTGATACCCTCGGGGACGAAACGTCCACCAGCAGTGGCATCGACCCAGTGGTGTAAACAGTTATCAAAGGTACCAGGATTATAATTTAATACGCCAGACGCGCGTTTCGTCTACATAAGACTCATCAGTGACGCTCATATCAAAACAGTGAAAAAGCCAAACAAATACAAAGTTGAAGAGCATTGAAGACCCAAAATTCCAAAAGCCATATCACAAAATATTGTTTGTTAGGCCCCTTTCCTCTGGTTTTCACAATCTTTTCGATTTTCCATAAATCATTATCTTTCATGGTAACCTTCTGGACTTCACTCTGGTAAAAGGTCCCAACTATTTCTTTTCCGTTGTTATCCTGGAGGCGATATATTGCAGCATTGTTTCTCCAAAATCTATTGGATATTGTAAATATCTCTCCGGTATATTTTTCTTCATATTCACGTGTAAAAACATTTTTAAGTAGATATATGAAGATGTGGTGTGAGTGCAAATGAGACAACTCTCCATCCAAATAACAATTTAAAAAGTAAACCATTATAGGTTAAAGTACGGCCTTCAACAAGATATGTTATTCGAACATGAGTTCCGATTTTAAATCTAAATCTCAAATGTTTTGGCATTTTCCTTGAAGGTTTTCGTGCAAAGTATGTAGCTAGATGTACGCTTTTTTCATTTTGTTTAGACACATTATTCGTTGGCATATCTATGGTTCTATGTACAGTCTAATTATAACCTTCAGCATAATTTGTCTATGTATTTGTAAGATTGTTTATAGGCAAAGTAACGATATATCCTATATTATTGCTCTTTCTGAAATAGCTGCTTTCGCCTCGTTTAAGGCATAGAAATGGTTAATTCCCTCGGATTGAAAAACGCGTTGTACATTTCTTGATCTGAACTCTTGACCTTTATCGGTTCTTATTCGGTTTGGTTTACGACCCTCTTTAAAAATGTCTTTAAATGCCAAAGCAACGGAATTCGCCCTGTTTGTTCTTCAATTTTCGCAGCCATATGTATTTGGAAAAAGCATCAATTAAGAGCAAAACGTAAGAGTAATCGTCGTTGTATTTTTTAAATTCAACCATATCCATGAGATCTGCAGACCATTGGTCGTCTATACCAGCGACATTTATATGAGTTCCATTTTTAGGTCGTCGAACACCTCTCTGCATTGTATAAGGCTCTTGGTTTTGTATCCATTTTCTTATTTTATATTAACTGAGTTGATATTTTCCGTCTCGCTTTACAAATGCGAATAGTTTATCCGGTCCAGCAAAACTAGCGGCATTTGATGGTTCATAATAAATCTTCTGTAAATACTTTTCCCACGACGCCATGTGAACTGGTTGAATGTCGATAATAAAGTGAAGCATATTTCGAGTTTTCATATTTTAATCCCTCCTCCTCCTCCTCCTCCTCCTCAAGCAAACATAAAAAAACGAGAGAGGGATTATAAAAAAACGAAAGAGCGAAATGATTTACATAAATAGTTTTAATCCTCCTCTTCCTCCTCGTCATCATCAATGTCATCATCACCCTCCTCCTCCTCTTCATCTTAATTATCAGCAGCCTCATCATCATCATCCTCTTCATCATCATCATCATCATCATCATCATCACCATCTTCCTGCTCCCCTTCCTCTCCTTCTTCTTCCCCCTCAATGACTTCATCAGGATAATTATCGAGTTCATTCTTGTATTTTCTTATCGCCATTTTTATTGCTTTTTTATATTCAGTTCCTTCTTGCACCAGTTTTTCAATAAATTTTTCGACCTTTAAATGCAATCTACCAACTCTAAGTTGTAAAATATAATGCACCAAATTTGCATATTTCCACATAAATTTATCAAGTTCATCCTCTCGAAATTGTCGGTTAGCTCTGTGTTTTGCTTCAGTTTCACTCATACCGTTTTTCAGGTACTTGTCAACTTTCTCTTCCCAAAGGTCTTCTGTCTCGTCTCTTGCATATTTAGCTTATTTCTTAAAAACTTCGCTTTCACCGTCATCAATCTCTATTTCTTTTTTGAATTTCTCTGAAGGAATATCATCATGTTCCGCGTTGAATTTACGCTTCATATCGTCATTTCCGGACACACTCGTTTTACATGCCTCATTAAATCAGATAAGTTTTCGAACATCAATCCACATTCGTCACATGAAGGCATTTTTCTTTATTTTCAACAAATTCTGACACGTCTCCAGAAAGCGACTGCTCTCTTGTGCGTCTACCTTCAAAGTGATCAAAATCGTTTACTTCATCGTCCTTATACTGTGTCATACTGCCCCCAATCATGACATTCGAACTCTCTACTTTTTGGTTTTGTTCATTAAATATATCAATTTTTAATCTCTCTTCTTCTAATGTGTTCTGCTTCTGATCTACAAACAGGTACCCGTATGGTCTTTTAACTCCTTAAATATATTTAATCATGAAGCTTTTTGAATTGTTTGGATACATCTGTCTAGCAAATACAGCAGGTGTAACTTGATCACGTGGCTTTTTGAAGAGAACTATGTACTGACTATTAATATTCATCGTTCTATTTTTCTTTCCTCTCGAAAAAGCATTCTGTACGATGTAAGTTACACTCAAATTACGGTGATGACCCCCCTCGACAAATAATTCGCACACATCTTTACTATTTGTTGCGTCTTTCATGAGATCATCTATTACGACAAGACTAGGTCATTTAGGGTCTATAAATGAATCGTTGTTAAGGTCATCTGGAATCCCTTGAACGAAAATAATGTTATTGACCGTCCGTTGCATTTCAGTAAATAATGGCTGCCATCGTTTATAACACCATATTATCCTCTCTGGCGATGGTTTTATCATACTTCTTGCCCTCTCTAAAAGCTTTTTCATCCAAAACGTTTTCCCAGAGGCTGTAGGTCCGGCCAACATCATTGTAAATGGGTGACATAAAATTACATTGTCTTCAAGTGTCAATGTTGACGGAGAGAGCATTTCTGTATTTGAATGTTCCTTCTGTTCAATGTATGGTTGATTTTTCCCATGGTTATTATTTATATGTCTTTGCATATTATCCTTTCTGGAAAATGACACTGAACAATAAGGGCATCTAGACATCTTTTTACTTCAAACACAAAGTTTAAAATGAAAATATTTCTTGTAAAATCTGTTTTTATGCAGGCGAATATTCATCTCCTTATATATTCGTTTCTCCATAGATATACTTCAGTACAAGATGAATCACCATCGATGAAAGATGTCCAGGAAATATGAGTGTCAACACTGTGGTGCTACATTTTCCAAACGCAGATTACTTGATGAACATAAACGAATACTAGTACATGAAGATGTCTTCAGATGTCGGGTGTGTGACAAAGGATTTTACAGAAAGAGTAACTTAGAGAGTCTTGAAAGAAAACACAGCAGTTCAGAATTTTACCAGTGTGAGAAATGTAAAAAGATCTTTTATCCTTACATAAACAAAACTTTCATAATCAGTCGGGTGGAGGTGTAAAAATGAAAGCAACACAAGATGGACCCCCAATACAAAGGAAAGTAACAAAATATCTGACGACCCAAGTGATTCGTACACAATAGGCGTTGTTGGAACCCAAAAAATGCCAAAATTTAACACGACATCGACCAGGTATAAAGTAGCATTTCGAGAGCTAAATATTAGAGGGATTCCCAACATTTTAAAGAGTCTCAGAGTACTCTTGAACTCCATCATAAAAGACGTTACAGAGTTCATGGAGCCGGACGATTTGGTTAGACTATCAGTACAATGTCAAGAACTCGATTTTCCAATATCTTTGCCGTTTATCATGTTTATGAAGTTATCACAATTGAATGCAGAGCGATTTTTGACCGAAATAGAAAGAGTTTTACAGTCTTACGAGCAATTTGTTTTGGATGAAACCCTAGAAATAGAACTCATACATGTAAGTCTTCCATCTGGTGGTATAGGAAAACGAGTTATGTTGCGCCAGAGCCATAATGACAGCTAAAGCCTGATCAGATGGCCACGCAAAATGGAATTCAATTCGACAGGGCAGAAGTAATGTATACAAATGGATTTAGCAAAAGAGTTACACCATAAGGCTGATATACCATTACGGAGATGTGGAATAGACGATATCAAAGCTTTCCAAAGAGTATTAGAGGGATATAAAATACACGTTGTATCAAAAGAGCATTTTAATGCAATAATCTACGAAGTACCAGAATCAGAAAAGAAAATGTATCTCTACCTTCATGATTGCCACTATGATGTAATTACAAAAATGCCAGCATTTTTAGGTCATAACTACTTTTGTACGACATGTAAAAAGGGATACGACCACAAAGAACGTCATACGTGTAATAATACCTGCTACCATTGTTATAAAATCCATGATGCCTAAAAAGAACAGTGGAAATATTGTGAGGACTGCAATCGCTATTTTCGTAACAACATGTTTTGATTTGCACAAACAAAAAAGTAACTCAGGCCAGTCAACTTGCAAAACTAACTTTAGATGTAAACAATGTGGTCAGTCCGTATATTACACAAAACCCCTCATAATAGCAGTATTGTAGAGTTTGTAAAGATTACTTTCCCGATAATCATCAATGTTATATGTTACCAGAGTAAACTAAAAGAGATAACACAAACTGTTTTCCACAGAATAAACACGAAATTGGCTAGTCATATGCTGAAAGTTCACCTAAGTAAAAGTAAAAAAAAATTTTTTGATTTTGAATGTAGACAGAATGAAATACTGCAATGTGATCGTGGATTTAAAACATCCATAGTAAACAGTCGTGGTGTGGTTCTAGAAAGCACACGCCAAATTTATGTGTGGTTCATAAAGTATGTGAAGAATGTCTGACAAAAGAGGGAGGCAGTAGCACTCGTTGCGAAAAATGCGGTCAAAACGAATACATTTTCCGAGGTAAAACAGCGAGAGATGATTTTTGTCGATGGCTTTTCTCGGAAGAAAATAGTGGTGCTAAAGTACTTTGTCACAATTTTAAAGGATACGATAGTTACCCTATTTTACAATATTTATATCAGAACGGAGTTCAGCCTGAGGTTATTAAGAGTGGATCAAAGGTTATGTCTATCGATGTACCTAAGTGCAACATCAGATTCATTGATTCAATAATTTTTTTACCCATGGCTCTTGAAAAGTTTCCAAAGTCGTTTGGTTTAACGGAATTATGTAAAGGATATTTTCCACATCTTTTTAATACAAAAGAAAATCAGAATGCCATACTTCAAGGGCTACCGGACATGAAATATTACAACCCTGATGGAATGAAACCGGAAAAAAGACAGACATTTATAGAATGATACAATGAACACAAATATGACCCATTTGATTTCAAGGCACAACTGATGACGTATTATAAGTCTGATGTAGACATACTTCGAAAAGGTTGCATTGTATTTTGTAAGATGTTCATGGAAGCTACTTCACTTGATAATGAGCCTGGTGTCGATCCCTTTGAGAATTGTTTAACAATAGCCTCAGCATGTAATTTTGTCTTCCGTAGAAACTTCCTGAAGTACGATAGTATTGGCATTATACCCCAAATGGATATAAACCTCAACAAAAACAGTCTATCAAAGCAATTCAATGGCTACAATATATTTCGGAAAGAGATGGTATTGATATAACGCATGCAAGAAATAGAGGAGAAAAACAGATCGATCGGTCCGTTTCTTGTTGATGGATACCACGAGACTTCCGATGGTGAAAAGATAGAGTTTCATGGTTGCTTCTGGCATGCTTGTCCTAAATGTTTTGCTATGTCAAACATGAATCCATTAACTGGTACATCTATGTCTGATTTATATCAAAGAACACTCGATAAGAGATGTTTTCTTAAAAAGAATGGATATAAATACATCTGTATTTGGGAATGTGAGTTCGACAAAGAAGTTGGAAGTGATACAGATCTAAATAAGTATGTGAAGAGCCATACTTTGCATTATCCTCTGGAAACAAGGGAAGCATTTTACGGAGGGCGGACTGAAGCATTCACAATGTATAAAGAGGCGACCAAAGAAGAAAGCATACACTATTATGACGTAACTTCGCTTTTATCCATTTATCAACAAAACAGGAAAGATTCCACTAGGCCACCCTATGATAATCACAGAAAATTTTAAGAGCATCGAGGAATACGAAGGATTGGTCAAATATATATCTCCCCGTTCTTCCTGCTAGCCTGAGAGGAAAGCTAATGTTTGGATTATGTCGGACTTGTATGGAAGACGGTGTAACTAGAAACGGTTGCCACGACGTTGATATCAGGGCCTTGACAGGTACTTGGGTCAGTGACGCAATTAAAAAAGCCATACAGAAAGGTTATCAGATAGAAGAAATATATGAAGTCTGGCATTTTGAAAACGTTTCACAATATGACCCACTTAAAAGACAGGGTGGTGTTTTTACCGAATATGTAAATACATTTCTAAAAATCAAACAAGAGGCAAGTGGTTGGCCTGATTGGTGCAAATTAGAAGAAGACCGTCAAAAGTACGTAGATGACTACTTTGAAAAAGAAGGAAGCAGGCTTGATGCACGAAACATTAATTGGAACCCAGGACTTAGACAACTGGCTAAATTTTTATGCTTAACAGGTTAGTTGCTCATTTTTCAAAATAATGAAAACGATAAAAACAAAAGACAAAATTAATGTATTTAGGCATATGTTTTACATTTTTACTTCTAAAAAGTAAATTTTAGTAGTATTGCCTTTGTGTAAGTTAATTTTAGACTGTTTAGGTTAACGAATAATGATTTATTTTATTTACAGCTTCTGGGGAAATTTTGATCAACGATTGAATTTACCGCGTACAACATATTTAACAGATCCTGCTGTTTATTTTGATATCCTGACTAGTGACAGTCAAGAAGTCCAAGACGTCAGTTTTGTAACGGATGATATGGTCAGAATTAATTGAATTAACCAGTCACAATTTATTGAAGAAACTGGAAGAACTAATGAAGTTATAGCAGCCTATATCACGACACAGGCTCGTCTGAAACTATATAGCTATTTAGAAAACCTAGGAGAGAGCACTATACTGTGATACTGTTTCAATCATTTTCAGCTTTAAGCCTGGGGATTAGATACCAGACACTAGTGACTATTTAGGTGATCTAACGGATGAAATACCAAACAATACTATCGAGTGTTTTATAACAGGAGGACCTAAGAATTACGGTTATAAAGTGAAAAATCCGGATAAAGATGGAAACTTGACATGCTGTAAAATCCGAGGAATAACATTAAACTATAAGAATTCACTCGAACTGAACTTTGAAACAATGAAAAATGTCGTAGAAGGAAAAACAAAGAAAATAACTGTGACTGATGATAACAAAATTTGTCGTGAAGTTAAAACTACAAATATTATCACTCGGGCAGAAGATAAAACTTACAAGATTATATTTGACAAACGGGTGTTGAAGAACAATTTTACAATAACCCCATATGGAATGTAGATATTGAACATATTAAATAAAAATATATATATATATATTCCTTTTATTTCAGGCTTTATAATTTCAAAATACACGATTACGCATTGTGTAACAATTTAAAAGATTGCAAACTATATACAAACAACATAAAAGGAGTCTAAAGAAAACAAACCGCTATTTATTAAAAATGAGAAAGTCACGGATCGCCTACTAAAATACAGGTGCTTCACTGAACACAAACACATACACCGAGACAAGAATAAAAGTCTAACGAATGGTAAAACTATTCTAAATAAAAGATCAATATATGATTAGAAAGGGGGACAACATTTCTTGAATCAACAAGTAATCAATAATACAATTGCGAAAATACAACACCACAAAAACAAAAGTTAAAATAAAAACAAAAAGAAGACGAAAAAAAAATAAAAAAAATGTTCACCTCTTATCAATTCTTACTTATTGTACTTGCCTTCGTTTTAGACAATGATTGTATAATTGCTGCAGTTTATGCAACTTTCATAAAAGAAAAAAATGATGCACGAAATTCGTTTAACCGTTGCTGCTTTAACAAAGACTACGTCTCTGCCCAATTCACTAATCAATCTTGTTATCATATACATGTATCTAGAAGTAAGAAGCATTTATTAAGCTTTTAATAAATTGCATCATACATATAGCATTCTCACACACATCTTAACACCACCAAATAACTGTAACTTCGTGTCGTGCTATATCACCTTACTATAACGTGGCTATAACTCCATTACATACATTTATTACATATTGATCATATAACAGAATACAGTATTAAATAAAAATTATGATATGCATTATTACATAATAGTCAATTATTTATTACATATTGATCATATAACAGAATACAGCATTACATAAATAAAGACAACAGTAGTATACCGCTGTTCAAAACTCATAAATCCATTGACAAAAAACAAAATCGGGGTAACAAACCAAAACCGAGCGAAACGCATTAAATATAAGAGGAGAACAACGACACAACACAGAAACGGAACAAGCATCAGACAAAACACCACGAGAATAACAAATATAACATGAAAACCAAATACATGAATTTGCGATAGACAAGTACCGTGCCACGTCTTATCTCAATATCTCAAAAATAAGAGAAAACACAAACGACTCAACGTTAAAATGCAGCACACAGAGAAACGAACAATAATATAACAATGACCATCTTCCTGACTTGGTACAGGACACTTTTAAAGGGGAATAAAAGTGGTGGGTTGAACCTGGTTTTATGGCATGCCATAAAGCTTATGATATGCATTATTACATAATAGTCAATTATCAATATTCATTATTACGCAATTAGTCAATTATCAGTACTATGTAATTAGCAATATACATTATACATAATGTGTAATATGCATTATTACGTAATCTAAAAAAAAAAAAAAAAAACGCGGGAAAAGTAGTCTATACGTATGGCCTTGACTACTTCCAGAATATAAACCAACACACAGTAAATTGAATAATGTAAAAATGAGAAAACTCTTCGGCTAAAGACGTCAAACGTTTTTTGTCATAAATTACCGACAATTTAACAAAATACAGGGTATATCAAGGTAGCCACTAACGACTGACTAAATAGATAAATAGTCCTAAAGTTGTGAACATAGAGAAGTTCTTTAGGAATAAAATCGTTTCCAAAGCCTTTACATTAAGAGTAGTTAAATTGGTGCAATGATTAGCCATTATCTAGTTTTGGCTTTACAGTCTTATTTATTTCATATGTAATACACTTGACGTAGTTGAATATTATATAACTGAGTAGAAGAAATACAGAAAAAAACATATAAAAAATACTATACAATACAAAAAGAGAGAATTCTCTCTGTCGGTGTGCCTGACCTAAACCATATGTTCAATATTAATGTTTCAAATATTCATTGTTCAGTCTCAAAAAAACACATGTAACTGTCTTTCATTAATGACAACAATACACTATAGGTAAATTTGTTACGGTTTAAAGTACATGTAACTTTCATTCATACATAAAAGCAATACAATTTACTATATATGATCCAATTAAGGTTTAAGGTACACGTGCACAGGTACACAGACATTCATGTCGTAATTTTGTTTTACCTTTTATTGTCGACGTAATAATATGTTCTATGATTTCTTCATAACGACAGTTTTCTTTTCTTGACCATCGTAAATGAAAAAGTTGAGACGTAAAACTATGCTTGAAACTCGTGTGTCACTCAAACGACTTTAAAATAGTCTCCCTAATCAATTACCTATATTAAAGTCAAAAGATAATTGAAGTTTTAAAACGGCGATTGTTCTTGCTTTTGAACATTTTTCGTCACAATAACAGCTTTTAAGATAGTGATAATGACTGAGCCGAAGGCGAGGTCATTATCGTTGTCGCACTCAAAACCGCTGTCCTACGGGCAGTCCATGTATCACGATAATGACCAGTTTTTCAAAAACTATTATGTTTATTTCATTGAGAAACCATGTTTTGGAAAAAATTGCCTAATTTTCAAATGCCTAAAGCAAACTCGAGTAGTTGTATTATTTTTTTTTATGGCAAAGAGTGTAGACCAGTCATATTAATACTGCCATTAATTTAAGTGCAATTCTTCAGTGTATAAATACTTAAACAAGTTCTTTATAATTTTATAATTAACGAAAACATATAATAAACAAATCAACAACTTAAATATAATATTGAAAACCGGAAAATCTTTTATTAAAGGGACACATCTCTTCTAAACAGAGAAACCACGCCCCAACGGTTATTATCAGACTGAAACCACGTACCACCAGTCATTAACATGTAAAAGTTTGTTAACTACCGGTTTTCTGGTCCGTTTTTGTTCTGTTAATGACCGATTGAATTAATTACTGAAGAATAATGAATGTCATGTGGCCCCTTTTTATCCAATAAGAGAAGCTTATTCTCAACTGATATGAGATAATCATATTTAATCACATCAGTCTAAATCATCAGATAGCATATCGTCTGTACTATCTGTTTTGTCAGGTCGTTAATTATTCGTGCGAGGCCATTACCGTTGTGATGAAAGGTAAAGGACATATAATTTCTAAGTTTTGCATATCCTTACTTCTGAATAGTAGTATTTTGTTTGTAGATATGAAAATCTTTTTGAACATGTTAATAGGTACTTGCACTACAAAAGTCTTGAAGTCTGAAAAGACAGTGTTTGTCTTAATTTGCACGAACTTTTACTCGACATTCTCAAAAAGTATGACTTGTGTCTTAATTTTTCTTTACAAATTCTCATTTGTATTAGATTTGTATGAAATCTAATCGACATATTCTCGACATTATGAATATTTTTTGACAATTTCTTGACGTTTGAATACTGTCTAGAAATTTCTCGACATATTCTCGACATTCTCTTTTTGTCAACTTTTGCGGAGTTGACATGTATGTGAGCGCTAATTAATAACTTAACATCGGACTGATGCAGTAGTGTAAAAGCATGAGAACAAAATGTAAACTAGACAAAGTGATGCTCCCCTAACTCCACTCTAAATTAACTGTATCATAACAGAGTCAACATAGGACTTTCTTTGGGATTTTATTGTGTCTGGGAAACACTAGTCCTGCCCCTGCAGATACAAAGTGTAATTAAAAAATAACTATTTAACTGCTTATACCCCCCCCAAAAAATAAAACGTTCCATTACATCCCAAAAGAGCATCAATTAATAAAATTAAAAACCCTGACCACATGTGCACCTTCAATATATATACACACAGCCAGCAGAGTAAAAACTTACTAGCAATGAAACTGTAGGAAGAGTTATCTGGAAACGCTCCTCTTATGAAAGTAAATTTTACAAAAAAAGACAAAGTTCAACTATCTCCCAAAAGAGCAAATAATAATAAAAATCAAAACCCTGACCACATGCACACCTTCAATATAGGTTCAAACTAACAGAAAAGGAAAATCTTCCTAAGATTCAAACTGTATGATAAAGAAGAACTACAATGTATATACCCATAATGGGACGGACGGACGGATGGGGAAGAAACAATGTGCCCCCTTCAGTTGCGGGAGCATGCAAAAAAGTTTCAATTTGCTGATTCATTAGATCGGAATGACTTAGTAATATAAATCCCTCGGGGATGACCTCAGGTGCTCCAGAAATATAAGAGATTCTGCTTGTCGTGTGGCACCCGTCGTGTTATTCGTGGAAATGAAAACCCAGTGATTTGGTTTTATTTGGTAGTATACATTCGTAGAAAAAATGACGGGATTATGGTTACGACAACTGGAACATATCCGTCGTCACATGTATGTGAAACAGATATAAAAAAAAATCTCAATTAATGCGAGGTAGATCAAAGAATTTAATTGATAATCAAAGTACTGATTCACTGAACATCAGATGACCGCTAGTTCTTGTGAATGGTCCGACAAGCACTTGTTTTAGAAAGAAAAACTTATCTCTATACCTGAAAGTGAGGTTAATGTACAGATATATTTTTTTTCTGGGACAAGTTCGTGCGTGAATGATAAATTAATGACAGGGAATTCATCCTAACCGTAATGACTATTATATTGTAGTGATATAAATCAGTAAACTTGATTTATTGTTATATAATTTAATGTTGGATGTAACGCGTCTTCTGATTAGCTGACGTCGTTTTGTTTATCATATCATAGACTCAATGTTGTCATGTGACCTTGACGTCATCAACGTTTTTCATGATTTATGCCGGTTTTAAATTAAGAAATAATTCATGGGGGCTCGAATATATCGTGATTTTACCACGGGTTGGCCCTTTATGACAAATATTTTACCCTGAACGATGTGTGATATATCGTGATTTTACCATGGGTTGGACTTTTATGAAAATATTTTACCATGAGCGATAACGAGGGGTAAAATATCGGCATAAAGGGACAACCCGTGGTAAAATGACGATATATTCAAGCCCACATGAATTATTTCGATTCTAATAGGACAAGTACGGCAATTCCTTTGGATCGAAGCGCTCTAGGTGGAGGACAATATTTGCCGTTCCCATAAATAAACGCACTATTAAATTGTCGTAAAAGAACGGAGCAAACTAAATAAGTGACGTGCTTAAACTATTTTCAATAACGTATTTATATAGTTTTTGGATGAATTTAAATGATAATTTCCTTAAATGTATTCTATGTATAAATATAATTGGTTCCTACAAGATTTTAGCATCCTTTGTTTACGTTTCTTTGTTGTGATGATTTTTGGTTTCACAAACGTGTATTTTCCCGTAAAATGCTTATATTCTTACGTCATCTTTCTATGACGTCGGGTACCTCATTCATAAAAAAGGCTTATGACGTGGGAGTACGATCGGAACAGCCCAAACACTATATTCATATTTTACCACGGGTGTGTACTCAAAGCGTTTGAAAGACGTCATGTAAGAATGATATTCAGAATAAAATTATCAGAAATAACTGTAATATGTGTTAGTCTATTCGAAATAACATAAAAAATGTGGTGCACACTATTAAATAACCCGCCATGGGCGTTATTCAGTGTGCACCACATTTTTATGTTATTTCTTCACAGATAGAAAAAATATTCCAGTCATTCCTTAAATATTATATTAATACTTGTATATTACATGTACATGTATTTATATAACTATCATGCATTTGTATATCATTGTATTCTACTATATTGATAAAAGTGCAGTGCAAGTGCATGTTATACACCTAATGCTGAGCCGGACTCAACTAGTTCAACCAGTTGACTGTATCGCAATCTCGGCAAATATAAAAAGAACACAACTTGTTTTGAAAATTTTAAATATAGTTTTCAACCAGAAAGGTTTACATAGTAGTCAGTAGTTGGGTAAACTGAAAGAAATAAAAATACAATATTTTACAATATGTACGAATTAAATATGAACGTACAAGATTATAAGTCGCGTCAAAAACGAAAGTAGAATTTACAGTACATTTCTCGGAAATAAATAACTACAGTTAGTATGTATTTATAAATCACTTTTCCAAAAATAACGCAGTTAAACAGATTAATTTATCACAGTTTATTAAAGATTCAAACGTACTTGACAGTGGTAGGTCTCGATTTCCTCAGAAAGTAAAAATGTCGTCCATTTTCCATTTTTCCAGAAGTTAAAGGTAGTCGATGATTTGAGAAATCAGTCCAGTTTAATTTGTTCCGGATAAATATGAAAACATGTAATAAACATTGAATGTGGATCAGATTACTCCCTGTCTGATGTCCAACTGATATCACTATTTCAAATATATCACACACTTGAATATCTGGTTATATAAATCTAAAGTGTCACTTTAATATTAATTATACAAAGTCATTCTCGATGAAAACGGTCGTGTGTAGACGGGTGCTTTTCCATTTACGACTATTCGTACTTCTGCTTTTCGGACATGTTCGTCGGAACCTTTGAACGATTTTAATGAAACTCCTTTGGGCCATTGAGTGCGGCAAAGGTTTTTGTCCTTAAGGAGAATAACGTCTCCCTAGATAAGATCATGGCGATCGTCGGTCCATTTTCGTCGTGGTTGTAGTAATGGAAGGCAGGCACTCTTTTTACGAACGGGACCAGAAAACACTGGTCAGAGCCTGTTCACGTCTCCATTCGGCTAGACATAGATCTCATTTGACAAATTCTCCAAGCTGATCTGAAGTGAAGATGTAATCGGTCTTTTGTGTCAATAACATAGCTGGTGTAAAGATTAGCGGATTCTCTGGATCTGTTGATACTGGTACCAGAGGTCCTGAATTGATTTTTGCTGAAACTTCTGCCATGAATGTATTTAGCACTCCATGCGTAAGATTCCTTCCAGCGGCGTTGATAAAAAAAGAATCGATTATTCTCCTTGCGATACCAATCATTCTTTCCAAGGCTCCACCCATGTGGGACGAATGTGGCAGAATGAAGATCCAAGTTGTACCAGAATTATACAGAAAGTTCTTTAAGGGTCCATCTCCGACGTTGTTTGAGTCAATCTTTAGATCGTCGATTGGGTCAATAAAGTTTGTTCCATGGTCGGATCGGAAAATCTTAACATGACCCCTTATAGCGGCGAATCTTCTGACGGCATTTATGAAGGCTGAAGAGCTCATTTCCTCGATTAGTTCGATGTGAACAGCTCTAGTCACTAAGCATGTGAAAATAATTGCCCAACGTTTTGAGTTTGCGGATCCACCACATGTCCATATGTGTCTATTCCAACGTTGGTAAACGAAGGTGACGGTTCTAGACGGTCCTCAGGCAAATCAGACATGATTTGACACTCAGTTGTTCCTCTTAGTTTGCGGCATGTCACACATTTGTGAATGAGAGAAGAGATCAAGCGATTAGCTCCGACGATCCAGAATCCTGCGGATCGATTAGCTCCATCTGTGAAGTGGCGACCTTGATGTTTTATCTTGTCATGGTAGTGTCAGACTAATAATGTCGGTATATGATGGTTTCTTTTCACAGATTTAGCAATACGGCCTTCTACTCGTAATAGTCCTCGTTCGTCCAAAAACGGATCAAGGTTAGATATCGGGCTCTGCTTATGAATTTGTTCCTGACGTTTCATGCAATCTCTTATATCTCCGTAAACTTCATATTGAGCAGATATTAAGATGAAATTTTCGGCATTCGAAAAGCCTTCCAGAGAAGTCACTTGTGCTGCTTGTTTTGACTCGTGTAAACGGAAGAAAAATTCTAAAAAGGCTATCGCTCGCAAAAGTTATGACCAGTTGGAGAATCTGTTGAATCTATCATTTCCGATACCTTTATGCTCAAGTGTTGCAAATGTCTTTGCAAAATGATATATGTCCTCCGAATTGTACTGAAAAGAAGTTGTCTTGGTCCTAATAACCATTTTCACTGCTATGCATTTCGTGAGCAGGTACGGACCTCGTTCCCGAATCTGCGAGAT
Organism: Mytilus galloprovincialis; assembly: GCF_965363235.1. NCBI lineage: Eukaryota > Metazoa > Mollusca > Bivalvia > Mytilida > Mytilidae > Mytilus > Mytilus galloprovincialis. The sequence goes on along the minus strand of NC_134842.1, from coordinate 71,847,603 downwards.
TACGGTTACTAGTAGTTGGTACATAAGTCCATTGAATTGGAGAGTTAAATTTCCTAATCTTCTCCACTCTAATAGCGACGTTGATAAAGAACCTTCTTGTCTCGTTACTGATGTAGGTTCACCACTGCTATCGGTCGTGCGTTGTTATGCAACAGCCGTTATAGCTTCATCTGATGCATCAGAGCAGACATGTAACTCCTTTGTAGCAGTTTTGCTAAGATACGGCACGTAGGTACGTGGAATACGTAATGTTTCGTTAACAATTATAGTATCTCTCCAAAATTTCCACTCAGCCGCTGTCTCATCAGAGAGTGGTTGGTTTCAATCGACGGTTTCTGATACTATTTTCCTTAATAGGAGTGTTCCTTGTATAATCACCGGAGCCAACAATCCAAGAGGATCATAGAGACTTTATCGTTGTTAAAATTCCTCTCCCAGTGATCGGTTTGTTTTCTGATGATAATTGAAATAAGAAGTTGTCAGTGTTTACGTCCCAGCTGAGTCAAAGACTACGTTGGAAGGGTTAGCTGTCGGATTCTAAGTCTAGATCCTTTAGATTTGAAGCCAAATCACTGGCATGAAACGCAGAATACCTTCTGCACAATTAGAGGCGAACTTGTGAAGCCTTAAGTTTCCATACTTTGCTAATGCTTGCTGTGTGTCCTTCATGAGCTTAACAGCTTCCTCTGTTGTAGGACATGACGTAAAACCGTCGTCGACATAGAAGTCTCTAGTAACAAAGCTAATCACGTGACTGCCGAACTCATGTTCTGATGCCTGGGCTGCTTTTCTTAGGCCAAGCGTAGCAACGGCAGGTGACGGACTATTTCCAAAAATATGAACTCTCATGCGGTATTCGACAAGGTTTTCTTGTAAATCGTTGTCTTTATGCCATAAAAATCTAAGATAATTCCGGTGGTCTTTTCTTACTACAAAGCAGTGAGACATGTGTTGAACGTCTGCGGTTATGCGACCATTTCTTTCCTGAAACGTAGCAGTACTCCCAAGAGATCATTGGTCAAGTCTGGACATGTTAACATGACACTGTTGATTATAACTCCGCTACATTTGGCGGAAGAATCAAAACACACACCTAATCTGATCGGGTTTCTTCGGATGATAAATACCAAACAATAACAAATACCAAACAATGGCAAATACCAGCACTCTTCATGGTCGTTCAATGATGGAGCGAGCTATGCACGATTATTGTCTAGGACTTTACTTATACATGTAAGAAAGTGTTCCCGCATTACTGGGTTTCTATTCAGACTAGTGTCTAACATATTAGCTCGATGAAGAGCTTGTTGTTTGTTGCTTGGCAACGGCTGTATTGGTACTCAGAACGGTAACGGTGCTACCCAACTTCCTTCCGAATCTCTCACAAATTCGCTGCTCATCTGCTTCATGAACATTTTGTCCTCATATGACATTCCAGGCTTATCATCGTCCCTTGTTTTTTCATAGAGTGTAAATCTTTCGTTACAGGGTCTGTTTAATTTTCCCGGTTGTCAAACTTGCTTGTGCATGGTTGAAAGATTGACGGTTGTCCAGTAGGTAGAATGTTGTTTATTTTGACGTTTAATTCAACGGGTACATGATGCTTGTTAATGCAGGTCTCTCTTATCACTACCCAATCAAGTTTCAATTGTTGTGCATATGGAGTTTTGGGTGGTCCTGTGCCCTGGTCAAGGACGTGGTTTGCCTCTATAAGGTCTCTGCTAATTAAGAGAAGAATTTGGCAATTTTGGTCTAATGGTGGAATGCTTCCTCTGAGTTCTTTTAGATGAGGGTGATGCATAGTGACTTCCAAAGTAGAAATGTTGTCCCTATTATTGAGAATATGATCACATTCTATCAGGTCCAGCAGGTCAAATTTGTCACTACTATTAATTGATTCCATGATAAAACCTCTTCCTCTTTTTCTGGAAGTAAATACTCTGCCGGAGCACGTTGATAAGGTATAGTTCTCCGGTTTCTCTTTACGTCTAAACGATTGAAGAATTCAGGCGATGCTATTGACCGGTTACTTTGGTCGTCAATAATGGCATACATCCGGATAACATTGTCCTGGTTATCCTTGTGATACACTTTCACAGGTAGTATTTTAGCACAGGATTTTCCGCTATATGCATCCTTGCAGATCTCAGAACAGGTAGAGTTCACCGAGTTGATTTAGTTTCAGCGGATTCTGTTGGCTCCCCGCCGTAGGCTTTCTTGGGCGGGCTAAACTGAGAACTTGCAGGTTGCTGTGGTCTAGTAATGTGAAGTGCGGTAGTGTGTTGTTTACTTCCACATTCTTTACAACTTATGCGCGCATTGCATTCCCGGCTCCTATGTGAGGTAGTATTACAACACTTATAACAGCCATTGTTTTCTTTTAAAAGACCTTTGCGTTCCTCTATTGGATCGGAAACGCTCGACAGTTATTTAACGAATGCTTTGTATTGTGCAGAATACAAAGACATTGTTTTCTAGCGTCTCAAGATTGCTGCTGCTCAACCACCGTTTTATCAGCACCAACTTTAGTCTTTGGGTAAGACATAGACCTTGGCGCAGCACCTTTTTGTATTCGGTGTGACCTTTGACCTTAAGATGAATCCAGGATCATTTTTAATTTTACTTTTTTCACTGATGAATGCGGATAACTCTGGAAATGGTGGAAAGGCAACGTCGTGATAAGATTTATACCAAGACGCCCTTGTAATCCACCTTTCCATAGGGTAGTTTCTCAATGATAGGATATATTCCGGACGATGAGTTGAAATAAGCTAACAGACATCCAAGCTTGGGATTTTCCATGTGATATTCTATTTCTGATAGAATGCCAGACAGTTCATAGAGACATGTGTTGTCCTTTGTCGTTAAGGTTGGGCATTTGGCAAGTTTACTCGTGAGAGAGGCCTCCAACATTTCTGGTGCACCATATCGCTCGTCAAGCCTCTTCCATAATCTTTGTAGATCTTTTGCAGGATCTTTGGCGTTCTACGCTCGTATCCGAATGACATGTTTAGCAGACTCAGGACCGAGCCACTTGATCATTAAATCAATCTGTTCCGAATCAGATACTTGTAACTCGTCTGTCACGTTTTTTAAAGCTTGCTTTCTATGTATCGACGGATTCTTCCCGATCATTAAAGCTTGTTAGTCGGGAGAAGAGCAGTCATTTCGCAAGAGAAATCTAGTAATCTCCGATGTGGGGTTGATTTGTTGCTGGTGTGCAACAGGGATATCTTCTTTAACACTTTTTTTTTTGTGTTAAGCGGGGATCTCATCTGAAAGGCATAGTTTTTGTATGCCGGTTACTATTCCCGGATCTAGGATTAAGGTAACTTACAGTGACTTAGTATTGGAAGGCAAGACAGCAGATGTCTGTGACGGCAAGTTCAGTGCCACGGATGACACGAACGCTGTTGTTTCATGACTCAGCTCAATCTGAACAGGACTTTGTCTTATCTGTTGAGTTCCTATAACTTCCTTTACAACAGTTGATACAGGAAGTTTATTGACGAAATCTTGCACACGCTTAAGAGGGTCTTCCGTTTCGTCAGGGAGATCGCTAACTGCTTGGCTGCCGTCGCATTCCAGGATACGAGCCTCGGCTTCTGCGGCTGCACCTTTTCTTTTTGCTTCGAGAATGTTTATAGCGGCCTTAAGTTCGGCTTTTTTCGGACTGCACGTGCGGCTTCCTGTTCCATTTGAGTTTCCCTGCGAACGGCCTCCTGTTCTTTTTGTTAGCTCTTCCTCTTGTTCAATTCGAGTTTCGGAAGAGCAGCCTCAAGTTCCATGTGAGGCTTCATGTGTGCAGCCTCAGCAATTTTACGCATGGCCTCTTGTTCCGCCTCGGCTTTTGTACGTGTAGACTCTTGTTCCGCTTCAGCTTTTCTACATGTGGCCCCTTGGTTTGCACGGATGGCTTCTTGTTCTATTTCGGCCTTGATTTCTGTTTGTCTATATATGGTCTGTTCCTGTAAAACGGCCTCCTGCTTTAGGAGGACAGCTTCTTGTTCGGCAAAGGCTATCTTTGATCTAGCGGACTCTGCCTTGGCACGCTTTCTCCTTGCTAGGCTTGACATGTCAGAGACGTTTGAGCTCCAACTGTGCGAGGTGGTCTTGCCCATAAATGTCCTTGTTTTTATGGATTTAGCCTTTCCCAAGGTAAGGCGATGCTCGTGCAAGATTTCAATTGCCAGGTCGACTTTAGACAATCGGATATCCGTTGAGAATTTGCACGTATCAATGTCTTGAAGGCTGTCTAATGTTTTTGTATTTTTGAGAAATTTCAAGTACTCGTCTGTGAGCCTGTGATAATTAGTACATGCTTGTAAAATTTTATTTTGTGCTGTTAACAATTGCTGGAGGTCGTAAGGAGGCTTGGTTGTTTCTAATAACCGATTTTCTAGGTTTGACCATAGGGCCTCTAAGTCGTGATAGAACTTGTCACGTTTTTCTATAAGGGCTTCCTGTCCCTTTTCGGTAAGTTCACGCACTCGACTAGTTTCGGCATTTTCATTGAAATTTGTTGCTGTAGACGCATTTTCTTCTAGTTCTTCAGTGACATCTCCCTCCGGGGCTGAACCTCTTCTTGTTGTTCCGAGTGACTGGTATCCATGATGTAAATCAACTAACTGTAGGCAATGTTTATTCAACGTTGTTGATTTGCTGCCTATGTCAATGTAACAGCTACGAACGATGTTTCGTTGTATTCCTGTTCAGGAGATGTATGAACAAGTTGTTGTCAATTTACTATGCTGAGCCGGACTCAACTAGTTTAACCAGGTGACTGTATCGCAATCTCGGCAAATATATAAAAAACACAACTTGTTTTGAAAATTGTAATAATAAAGTATTCCACCATGAAGGTTTACATAGTAGTCAGTAGATTGGTAAACTGAAAGAAATAAAAATACAATATTTTACAATGTGTACGAATTAAATATGAACGTTAAATACAAAATTCCATTTTCCATGTGTTGAAATATTGATGCGGACGATGTCCCAGAAATTAAATGTAGTCGATAAATACGGTGATTTGAGAAATCGGTCCAGTTCAATTTGTTCCGGATAAATATGACAACATGTAATAAACATTGAATTTGAACTTCTGACTTAGTTCCAAATAATTAACCATCGATTAGTATGTGATAATAGTTAAAAGTCTAAACAAACATTAAACATGTTAAACACTTTAAACTTAAAAAAATAGACAGAATCGGATGTTATCATCTTTATAGCATAGCGTAGACTCAGTTGTATTGTACTTTTTGTGATAGTTGATGATTAAAATGAATATTTTTATAGATAGAGTTTTAAAAAAAATGGAAATTAAGCGCCTTCTGTCCATAAATGAGACAGTTTCTAAAAAAAATAGTATGCCCTTTTTGGATGCGGTATACTACTGATGTGTTTATTTTGCAGGTATTCAACGCGTACATACAGTTTTAAAGTTATGCATTTTACAATAAATGTTTTCTCTCCTTCAATTATTATTTTGAATGTATTGGATCAAGAGTATGCTGTTGTGTGCAAATTGGAACAACAGCACAAATCTCCTTGAACAAATCAGACAAAAGTAAAATCACTAAAATACTGAACTCCGTGGAACTTCAAAACGGAAAGTCCATTATCTCTGTCATTTTGTCATTTTGTCTTGTGTGGAGAGTTGATATTAGATAAAAGATAACATGAAATCATTTATTAAAACATGGGAAAAAGAAAATTAACAATGGTTTGGAAAATATTGATCACATTTTTGGCTTCTTCGTGCAAAGTTCCAGATATTTACTTGAAAGAAATAGAAAGCTGCTGTTTCAAATATATTTGGGAAGGAAAAAATGACACAGTAAAAAGGAAACACACTTATTGACGAATATCAAAAAGGGGGGGGGGGAGTAAGAATGATCACTTTGGACAGTTATTTTACAGCACTTAAAGCCTCATGGGTCTCCAAATTAACAAAAACCAATATGCCGAATTGGAAGATTATTCCTACTAGATATTAATACAATCTTGGTAAAAACTTTCTTGTTTTTAACATGAATTTAGATAATATTAAATCAATAGATGGACTTGGAAAAATACCCGATTTTTTTACAAGTAATTTCAAGTGGGTTAACACAATAAACTAGCAAAACATATAGAATTTGGATACAAAATATCAGATTAAGGGTATAACGGTGTTAATTATTTCTTGACAATTATAGGTTTTACTATGTCGTACTATGCATCCGAGCAAATGCTGAATTTTTTAGATGTGTATGCTGTGTTTATAAAGGGGCTACGAAGGCTTACGAATGAGAACAAAACAGTATCTCAAAATGTATTTTTCATAAAGTTAAAAAGATTGATTTAATTGATGGAAAAAATAATGTTGATATTTTATTATATTCTGTGTATTTTCCTGGATACTCAGAAAGTATTTCACAGGGATACTTAATTGAAGCTTGGACAATGAAGTAAAGTTGGAGCAAGCAATTTGAAGAATAAAGAATATTTATTTGTTGTTAAAAAAACCCAACCTTTTTTCGTCTTTTGTATATAGTTGTAATATTGTACATGCATATCATAGTCTATCACGTACTATAGATTGCACAAACATATAAGAAATAAACCTAGTTTTTGCTATCAAAGTATTGATAAATGTATCAAACGAGGGTGTACCTAACCACGTCACCATTTTGAAGTTTCGAAATGTAACTAACAAAATTATGAAGTCAAGATATTTCAGGCAACGAAGAACTTAACAAATTAAAGGTAATCAGATTGTTTTTTTCTACATTGTAATTTGTTAATTTTTCAACAAACAACACAAGGTGTATTTCAATATATTTTGTAATATGTAGATAGTATAAATATAATTTGGATATGATGTGATATAATGAGGCTCGTTGAGGGTGTTTTCACGACTAACAGTTATAACTCAAATGTATTATGAATGAGCATGTTTTTACGTTGTTTTTTTTTTTACATATTTGTCTTCTGATTATGCAATTTACATAATTGAAAAATGTTCAACACTGTTAAGAAGTAGTAAAGGCAATATAAATTACTTTTTCAAAAAAATAACGGTGTTCAATGGTGTTGATAAGCGTAGAAATGCACAATTTTGACACACAAGAAAATCAACTAACAGATTGCAATTTTGTATGATTTAGGTTACGATTATTTATTACTGCAACCCTTCACGTTTTCCGCCAAACTGTAATATTTTAAATAGTGCAAATATGTTTAGCAAAATTAATTTGCTTATTGATTTCATGTCATGATGAGAATTCAGAAAATGGAATGCATATAGAAAACCATTTGAATGTGTGATATTTATGGAAATTAAGTGGGTTGTACAATGCCCAACCATACTAGATTGTATAAATGTTGAAAATACGAAATTCACGCGTTTTTACACGAATTCTGTATTAACTATTGTAAATATAAGCAAACTATTCAAGTATGATTTCTTTAATCGCCCTGTGGCGAACAGATTCATTTGATATAATTGTTTAACTATAGTTGTTCTAACTGGGGTAAATAAATAGTATAAATACATAATGCAGATATGATAGTGTACTTTATATATAGTCTGATAAGAAGAGGTTCGTAAAGGGACATCTTCACAAAATAGCAGTTACAAGTACAATTCACAACGCTTCAAGGTTAACAAAACTAGTGATTGCAATTTTAGAGAAACAAAAAATGAAATATTATTCAATACTAGATGAATTCCTGATGTAGTCGTTGTGAATGTGCTTGATACAATGTATTCAGTGTATAAAGTTGATGGACCGATTTTATTATAAAGCAGTAAACCATATGCAAAATGTCTATCATTATTGCTCTCATGGCTAACACGAAAGCATAACAACTGTCTATAGATAGATTGTTTGATTTATGTTTATACCATATATAACCCTCTGCTTATGGACAGTTATGATGTCTATAGAGGTTTCACTGTTTTAATATATAGTTGAAACCGTGAATTATGTTGACATGCAATGTTGTTGTATAACGAGCTCGATCTTTAAATTAAGAAAATACGCAATTGAGAATTGAAAATGAAAAAAAAACCGTATTAGCCGAATTGCAAACAATCACATGATTAAATGAAAAATGAAGCAAGGATAAAACAAATGTAACAAGAGATAAAAAAAGTATTCATTTGCTTCCTAGATCAAATTTTGTTTTAAGTACTGTTTATTCAAATAATAAAAATATATATTATAAGATAGCTACGGACGTAAGATATGACACAGATGTTTTTCGGACGTATAGTACCACAAACTCAAATCATCATTACTTCATCGGTATCAACCCGTAAAACGTTTATAATACAGATTGTTAAATCTCATCCTTGACCTTTTTCCCCCTAAAAGGACACATATCTCAATATAGCCATGATGTATATAAACACACATATACACACATATACTATATACATACTATGTGCATTGTTGTAATTATATTTTCCATTTGACAAAGAAAGTCATCAACGTTTTATTCGTTTAAGTAAGGGTCGACCCCGCCTGTATCATGCTCAACCTTCATATAATCAATTATAAATAACACAAAAAAGAGAGGACCATCATCCCTTAACCCAATATAGTCTGTATTGCCATTTTGAGGCCTTAATAGATAAACATAGGTTTTGTAAGATATGGGATATATGCATAAATATATATGTTTGTCTTTCTATCAGTATTATCATGTCGTTCGATAAGGCAAGATTGTTTCAATCAATTTGAAAACAAAATGCAGTCTTATCTAAAGAAGTGAAATATGAACCCAAAACATGTGTTAAAACCATAGTTTCTTTTACATCTTGTTGTGCTAATATCGGATCGATCTGTTTGCTGTAACTTCTTACGACAAGTATGCATATTTTCTATCACAAATATTTACATAACTGTTCACCACTTTACATACCCATCCCAACGCATATACATTTTCTTAATTTTCATAACATGTTCTTTCAGTGCACTAACGATTTAAAGGACCTCGTCCCTTCTATAAATCGATGGGTGCATTATAGTAATAAATATATATGTCTGTCTTTCTATCAGTACTACCATGTCGTACGATAAGCCAAGATTGTTTCAATCAATTTTAAAACAAAATGCAGTCTTACTATCTAAAGAAGCGAAATATTGACCCCTAACATGTGTTAAAATCATAGTTTCTTTTACATCTTGTTGTGCTAATATCGGATCGATCTGTTTGCTGTTACTTCTTACAAGAACTATGCATGTTAACAGAACATAAATGTATATACACATTATTTATCACTATGTATTAAGTCTAACAAAAATTCAGTAAATGTACAAAACAATTCATCCGGAAGTACAAAGACTAATGCTTTTCAATATAGGTGCATGATTCCCAGGATATAGAAGACATAATATAAATCACAAGCTTCATAAACAAATAATTGAGTATTCGTAGTCCTTTATTGTTCACCTGAAATATATATGCTAATTTCCAGCACTGGTGCTTGATTTTGATATAAATGTTATCAGAGAAAAACAAGACAGCTTGAGTTAACGAGAGGGCCGATTCCAAATTTATACAAGGTTTCCCATTTTAATTAAGAAATGCCTTCACTAACTTTCAACAAACATTTTAGTATCTGTTTTACCATATGCATTACATTTCAGGGTAATACGCATCATAAGGTACCAAAAGTATTAATTTTCAACCAAGGTACATCATGTTTAATACAAATATGAAATATTCGCACCCTGGATAAATGCAAACACATTATTTAGTACATTCGTTCGTATATTGTATGATTAAAAATTTAACCAGAGATCCCAAGATACCGATTTTAGATTACGATACATAGCTTAACTTTCACCCTTTAATATTTTAATGAAAATAATTCCAATAAAGAGAGGAACATGTTGGCATCAACAATCAATAAAAAAGTTTAATGCATGTGTATATATTGTTATAGGAATCATAAGTACAATGAGTACTAATTTCTAACACTGGTGCCTGATTTTTTTCTTTTTGTAAATCTTTTACAATAATACGCCATCTGTAAAAGTCTTCAAATTTGATAAAGCTATGGAAAGTCAAGAGAGAATATTTTCCCGCCAAAATTCAAATGGCTAATATCTCGAAAACAAGCACAGTGACCGATATATTTGTTTTGCTCTTTTAATTTCTTTATTAATCCTCTATCAATACAAATTAGTGTTTTGAAAAGTTTATTATTTTGAAACTGAGAAGCGAACTCCAATAAGTGTTGGTACCACGCAATTAAACCTTTATTTAGCATAATACTCGCAAATGTAAAGAATAAAAAAGAGAGAACGGGTAAAGGAAACAAATTGTCATCCCGTCTCACTGCATTTCGTAATAATGCAATATCAATGCATGGTCAACTTGTACTCACTATACACAACTGACTTCTATATTAAAAGTGAGAGACTGAAAATTATGCAATGACTTCCGTTTTATTCATTGTCTTTTAACATGTGTGGTGGTCTCGATAGTTGGGTTACTTTCCGTGGTACAAGTCGACAATAGAACTAGTTTGTTATATTACAATGTAGTTATAGTTCTCATAAAATGTAAAAGGATTTGCCATATGTAAAGACAGGTCACTAAATTAAAATCTATTTGTTTATTAAATAACTCACTTACCAGTAAATAACTATGCCAATGTTTCATATTATACTGTGAATAATGCTCTGTATATTTCGTGTTCATTTGTCAAGAGGGAAAATGGTTAAGGAGTGTCTTCATCGATTTCAGTATTTTTCCGTTGTAGATAGCAGTATCATATTATAATATGCAAGTACAGAGTAAAATTTCTGTTGAAAGAAGGTTTTAACTTGATCAATTGTTTAATTGGTTAAGAAATGTTTACTTTCTTATGTTAAAATTGAAACAAACAAAGAGATGAAGACAACGATTAAAAGACACAACATATTTAAAAGCCAAATTACTCCCTTTGTTCACATCAAAATGAAGAGATGAACAGTTACTAAAATCAAGTGAAATAGTCTTTTACATTTGAAAAAGACTTAACCAACACAGTAATTAAACGCTGAGGCGAAATCTTTTGGATATTATCCAGCTATATGTAAATAAGGCATTCGTATTCTTTCATATCATTTTTTGTATATATAATATATAAAACAGTTGTTGTAGAAATGTAGATATTTTGCTTATTTTTTTCTAAACTTTCGCTTTTACTAACTATGATTTTCTGGAAGATACGATTTTAAAGAGTGTAATACAATGTTGCATATGTATCATTCAATGTTTTTTTTTTTATTGTTTAGCATAAAGGTGTATGGCAAGAATTTTCAACACCAAAAAATACTGGAAAAAAATAAAACATCTGCATGAAATATATAATCATTATAGAGAGGTTGACAGTTCAAATTCTGAATAAGATAACGTACTTGGGGATTAAGTACTAAAAAACATGATTTTTTTCTAAAATACCTTAAACATTCATTCGGTAGTAGAATATCGCACATCTTCTATTTTATTGCTGAAGCCGTTGCAAAATGTTGATAACTAGCTTTCAAATGCTAAAAATATATCAATTTTGTATGTTCATATTCTTTTCGTGTTTTTTCTTTGTCTTAGAAAGATGACAATCACGTACGTGTGAATATTTGAATTGAAAGACCATTTTCATCTGCCGCTGCATTACATATTGCAAAAATGGCATTTCATTCTTGAATCCCTTCTTGAAGTCGGCATCGATGCGTTTATTATCATGTAAAAATATAAGTTTGTGGTATTTTATAAATCTAATATTAACTACACGACGTGATGTACATAAGTATTGTGTTATCATAGGTTTCTTCTAGTTTAGTGCATTCGATAAATGTCTCTACTAATACATGTAATATGCAGTTCGATTTTAGAACAAATAAATGGACTATTTTATAAATTGACGTACTAAAATGAGAATATATTAATTGTACCGTACAGTTCCATACTTATTAACCCGATCATTAACTTGACATATGTTTTGACTCATAAACGAAAATAGTACACTTTTCATGCATATAAAACGTAAGAACCCAATACTGTGATTTTTTATACTTATCTGTTGTTTAATACAAGCGTGGATACAGATTGTTATTGTCTGATTAGAGAATTTCTATCATGACCTATGCAAGGGTTGATTCCGTTCAAATGAGATGTTTGATTGCCGACTTTGGACACTGTTTTGATTGAAACAATAAAACAGATACTTAAGTTATATCAAAACATTTAAAAAGACGGTCAACTATTAGAATAAATACTTACAGATCACCTTGACTGATATTGCTCTCTAAATTTTTACAATGTTGACATATCTTAAATCTATCCTTAGACCAAACGCAAATTATAAAAAGGATTTAAATACAAATACAATTTTGATCAACCTTTATAAATAGGAATATAATGCAAGCAACACGTGTCAATATTTCATAATATGAGTGAAAACTATTGATGATGATGTTGACAATGCAATGAGTAAGTTATGCATCCTGTCTGTCTTGTGAAATTTACATCGGTTACACTAGTGTAAATCGTATCGTATTTAGTGAGACTCATCAGAAGGCTTTGCATATAAGTTGACAGATCGAAAGACGTAAAACAGGAAAGACCAAAGGACACCGTTTAAAAAAAAGTTTAAATGATTGAAAGAAAATTGTATCATGTCTGTTAGAACTTAACAAAATTAAAAAGAGTTAAAAGAAAGCTTTTGAGGGATACGTCTTTTTAAATGTCAAATTTTTTTTTTCAATGGATGTGAGTATTGAAATTTTTTTAATATTAATATAACATAAAGGTTTGAATTTCAGATTTCATGCTTTTAAAAGTAAGGATTGCTACTATGAAAATGACCTGCATTTGTTTTTTAGAACATTCACATTCGTATTGATATATATACAACTCGTCTAAACATCAACCCAACAATGTTAGATCTGTAAATTTGCTTTCGCAAATTTTTGGTTCTTCCCTCGCCGGGATTCGAACCCATGCTACTGTGATATCGTGACACCAAATCGCCTGCACTGCAGCCGTCCCGCTAGACCGCACGACCACCTGGGCTCTCAAAAAAGAGCTTTTGGTGGGCATGTGTTACCTTTCCACGTCAGTTTTAATCTAGCGGCGTATTACAGTACATGATATATAAGGCATGAAGATGTTATTGTTACAGATCAGCTAAATTATCCATATATATACGAGTCTAAATTGAAAACTACGTTCAAACCTATGACTGCGTTGGATAAAACCAAAATTTTTATACGTGTGCATGTCAAACAAATTTCGTTGTAGAAGGGTCTAAAAACAGCACAAACAACATTTTCCAAAAGACCAAAAGAGTGAAAAAAGTATATTTAAACAAAACGCATTTGACTAACAGGTCGAACAACTGATGTTCTTTAACCCTGTTGTTTGTGCTGCTTTTAGACCCTTCTTCAACAAAATTTGTTTGACATGCACACGTATAAAAATTGCGGTTTTTATCCAACGCAATCATAGGTTTGAAAGTAGTTTTCAATTTAGACTCGTATATATATATAAATATACAAAGTAGGAGCAAAGTATATGTAAAAGCAGGTTTAGTTTAGTTTTGTTTGACTCAAAGTGTTGATAAGTGGGAGGGAGACACGCCTACTATTTTTTTAAGGGTGAGCAGCGTGAAATTCAGTACCTTATTCTTTTTGAAATATTTTTAATATTCATTTCAAACCCAAACTATAGCTTTTTAACCCTATTTCATGTAAACAAATTTGATTTGGCAAATATGCTATGTGACTGTGGTTGTAATATAAATTATGTACTATGCAAAACAATGTGCAGAAGTTTTCTGTGTTTTAGATAAAGAAATAATTGGCATGAGTAAAGTTTTGTCTTGTCACAGTCATGTACTAAAGACCAAATTTCACATAATATTTCATTGCATATAAGATAATAACCATCACTGAAAGATAACCAATGAAATATGTACCTCTTTTTTTACCTGTGTACACGCTTTAGTAACCATGTTATCTCATATTGTCAAAATATTCTGTAGAGACACCATATAAAAATAATGGTTCTTATATGTGCATATTTATGAACCAGCAATTTTTTTACTGCATTGCAATGAAGGATTAAATTCCTCCAACTGAGAAATTCAAGGGAATATTATTTTTCAAATCTCATTCGTATGCAACCGGATGTGACGTACTATAATTTGGTGGAATTACACCTTAAAGTGAAAATATATATTTTGACATATTATCATGAAGCCCCCTCTTAATATGTATTTAACAATCCATATTACCCCCATTGTTATTCCTTTTTTGTAATTAATTATAACGTTTGAATCTTTACAGGGATACTATTGATTTCAATTCTTGTCTGTACCCGAACCACAATTTTGACCATCACGAGTCATTCAGTATGATTGTCTGGTGATTCATTGATGGTAGAAACAAAACAATTAAAATCAAGAATATATCTATCAAGAAATCAACTGCTATAAATTGCGTAAAAGCTACCAATTTTCCACATAAGATTTTGATAACTAATGCCTTTTTAGTGGAGCATGGAAGAAAAAATTAGGCACAACAAAATATACAGTCCACCAAAAGTTAAGAACCACTTTTTTGTTTTATTGCATCGAAAACAATGTCATTAAAAAAAATCAGTTATTCTTCGAAAGAAAGAAAACACTAATGTGGCAATTTTGCTAACACATACCATAAACAAACCATAAACTTAACTTTGGGCACTTAAGCTTTTTCTATGCATTTAAATTTTGCGTTCATAGAAATAGAGCAAATCAGAAACGGAATTTAAGTTTTACTGTGATTTTATATTTCTACATCAATTATTCACCCAATATAATTCTCTCAAAATAATCTTTGGTGTGTTCGGCAAATTTAATGTCAATATTTGAGTCACTTATCTTGTTGTAAATCTTGCTAGTTTTTATTAAAATGTATTAGCCTATTAGATTTCCTTGTTATAATGAACACTCACTACAAGACTGTTTAGATTTGTAACGTCTTTTGTATTTAGTTGTGACATTGTGTATGATAGACTATCACGTACTAACGAACGCATACATATATATCTGATAGAAATTAATCTAGTTTTTGCTATCAAACATATTGATAAGTTTATCAGACGAAGGTGTGCTTAACAAAGGTCAATTTTATGAAGTTTTAAAATGTAACGAACAAAAATATGAAGTCAACAAATGTTAGACAACGAAGAAATTGAAAATTTAAGGTAAGCAGTTTTTTCTCTCTGTTTTCTAACAAACAACAAACAACAAAACGTCTATTTCAAGATATTTTGTAATAATCATAATTTGTATTATTGGATCTTCCATCACTGTATTGGATACCTAAACTGCATAAGTGTCCTTACAAACAACGATATATTGCTGGGTCTTCCAAGTGCTCCACGAAACCTCTTTCTAAATTATAAACATCTATTTTATCGTCAATCAAAGACGGGCTTCAAAGTTATTGTTAAACTGTCTATTCTAGAGGTGGCGTAAATCAGATGTGGATACTTAAAAATCCAAAGATCTTTTAGAGTACAGACAATCTAACTCTCTTTCATCTTGTAATAGTATTAACACATTTGAATTTTCTACACTTTATACAAGGATTCCACATTTCAAACTAAAAGACAAATTGAAAGAGTTGGTATTGCTTTGTTTCATAAAAAAGAATAGCCAACGAAGATACAAGTATCTTGTCTTTGGAAGGGATAAATCCTACTTTGTAAAGGATCACTCTGTTTCAAACTAAAAATTCTCTGAAACTGACATTATCAAGATGCTTGATTTGCAATTGACAACATTTTTGTAACGTTTGGAGGACGATTTTTTCAACAGACTATCGGCATTCCAATGGGAACGAGTTGTGCCCCTCTTCTTGCCGACTTGTTTCTTTATTATTATGAGGCTGACTTCATACAGGATCTTCTTAGGAAGAAAGATAAGAAGTTAGCAATAACTTTAACTCTACTTTCCGCTATAAAGATGATGTTCTTTCATTAAATAATTAAAAATTTTGTGACTATGTCGAACGCATCTATCCCATTGAACTAGAGATAAATGATACAACAGATACAGTTAAGTCGGCCTCATATCTTGACTTACATCTAGAAATTGACAATGAGTGTCGATTGAAAACAAAACTTTACGACAAAAGAGATGATTTCAGCTTTCCAGTTGTGAACTTTCCATTTCTAAGTAGCAACATTCCAGCAGCAACTGCATACGGTGTATATATCTCCCAATTGACACGATATTCCCGTGCTTGCATTTCCTATCATGATTTTCTTGATAGAGGGTTTTTGCTCACAAGGAAGCTATTAAATCAAGAGTTTCAAATGGTGGATTTGAAATCATCCCTTCGTAAATTTAACGGACGCCATCACGAGTTGGTTGACCGTTATGGAATAAACGTTTCACAAATGATATCGGATATGTTCCTTACGTCGTAACTACAATCCACTCCCCTTTCATAAATGTGACCTACCGAATTAGACTATTTACCGGATTTGATATCTTATAAGCAACACAACGGGTGCCACATGTGGAGCAAGATCTGCTTACTCTTCCGGAGTACCTGAGATCACCCCTAGTTTTGGTGGGGTTCGTCGTGTTGTTTATTCTTTAGTTTTCTATGTTTTGTCGTGTGTACTATTGTTTGTCTGTTTGTCCTTTTCATTTTTAGCCATGGCGTTGTCAGTTTATTTTCGATTTATGAGTTTGACTGTCCCTCTCGTATCTTTCGTCCATCTTTTATAACCACTGGGTCGATGTCTCTGCTGGTGAAAAAATTGGCCCCGAGGGCATCATCCGCCCAGTAGCAAAACTTAAATTGCATGAACTTAAGAAGATCAAACAGGAAACTGGCTCGGACGTCGCCCAGTATAAAAAGGTCCGAAACAGACGTCACCATGGATACTTTATTTATTGTCTTTAAAAATGTGTGGTGGTCTCGATAGTTGGGTTACTATCCGTGATACAATTTGATAATAGTACTAGTTTATAATATTACAATGTAGTTATAATTCTCATAAAGTTTAAAAGAATTTGCAATATGTAAAGACAGGTATCTAAATTAAAATCTATTTGTTTATTGAATAACTCACTTACCAGTAAATAACTATGCCAATGTTTCATATTATACTGTGAATAATGCTCTGTATATTTCGTGTTCGTTTGTCAAGAGAGTAAATGGTTAAGGAGTGTCTTCATCGATTTCAGTATTTTTCCGTTATAGATTGCAGTATCATATTATAATATGCAAGAACAGAGTAAACTTCCTTTTGAAAGAAGGTTTTAACTTGTTCAATTGTTCAATTGTTTAAGAAATGTTTACTTTCTTTTGTTAAAATTGTAACAAAGATATGAACACTACGATTAAAAGACACAACATATTCAAAAGCCAACTTACTCCCTTTGTTTACATCAAAACGAAGAGATGAACAGTTACTAAAATCAAGTGAAATATTTTTTTACATTTGAAGAAGACTTAACCAACACAGTAATAAAACTCTGAGGCTAACTCTCTTTTGGACATTTTCCTTTTAGTTTAGTGCATTT
The DNA here is from genome assembly GCF_965363235.1 of Mytilus galloprovincialis. Lineage (NCBI taxonomy): Eukaryota > Metazoa > Mollusca > Bivalvia > Mytilida > Mytilidae > Mytilus > Mytilus galloprovincialis. The sequence goes on along the minus strand of NC_134842.1, from coordinate 71,830,031 downwards.
GATATAAAAATGTCTCTTATAATACATGTAATATGCAGTTCGATTTTAAAACAAATAAATGGACGATTTTATAAATTGACGTACTTAAATGAGAATATATTATTGTACCGTACAGTGGCATACCCATTAACCCGATCATTTACTTGACATATTTTTTGATTCATAAACGAAAATAGTGGACTTTTCTTGCATGTATAAGTAAGGATAAAATATTGTGGTGTTTTATGCTTATCTGTTGTTTAATAGATTCGAGAATTTCTATTATGGCCTATACAGGGGTTGATTCCGTTCCATTGAGATGTTTAATTGTCGACTTTTGGACACTGTTTTGATTGAAACAATAAAACAGATACTTAAGTTAAAACAAAACATTTAAAAAGAAGGTCAACTATTAGAATAAACACTTACAGATCACCTTGACTGATATGACTGATATTGCTCTCTAAATTGTTACAATGTTGCCATATCTTAAATCCATCCTTAGACCAAACGCAAATTATATAAAGGATTTAAATACAAATACAATTTTGATCAACCTTTATAAATAGGAATATAATGCAAGCAACACGTGTCAATACTTCAGAATATGAGTGAAAACTATGGAACGCCTCAGCTGCCTTATGATAACAATAACCATATTATTAAGGGTAAAGATACATCATGAATAAAATGTTCTATACTATAACGGCATTTGACTATAATACTCTGTCAATTCGCTTTATCACTATGGTAAATTTATATACTATAACGGCATTTGACTATAATACGCTGTCAATTCGCTATATCACTATGGTAAATTTATATACTATAACGGCATTTGACATAATACTTTGTCAATTCGCTATATCACTATGGTAAAGTTATATACTACTACAACACACCCGCCAAATCGCGGGCATATACAGCTTCTGAACTGTTGTAGGATGATTTTTTGTAAAAGATATTATGTATGGAGAATTACATAAAAGGTATCTCCCTTTTTCCAAAGTCCGATGTTTGTTTCCTTTCTGTTAAATTCAATTATATTCGGGTTTCTGGCCTACGATCACAATTCTTCTCCCTTGCAACAAAGCTTCTTTTGGTAAAAGTCAAATCAAGGACTTATATAGGACTCTATATACGTCCCTGGTCAAATCAAATTAAAAATTTGCACCGTTTCAAGCATGAAATAAATGTAACTGCTTATCTGTTATATGGGTATACTTACTTATAGATTATTTGTCTAATTGTTTAAATGTATGTTATTGAATACTTGTAATATTTATATTTTATTAAAGCTGTATTGCTTTCGAATAAAGCTTATTATTATTATGATAATTATTATTATTATTATTTCTATTATTATAATTATTATTATTATTATTATTATTATTATAATTATTATTATTATTATTATTATTATTATTATTATTATTATTATTATTATTATTATTAGTCTTAAAAATATGCCTTTATGACAATCCATCAATAATTTTTTTTGAGAGCCTTATTAACATGCCAATGGTAGGATTTAAATCATGTATAAATGACTAATACCGACTAAGGCTAATTTGAGGGGTTGTCGATCGGAGGGGTCCTGATCCCGAAATCCCGGGCTTAAAGCAATGAAATCCCGAGATGCAGAATTTAAAGAAATTAATATCCCGAAATCGAAAAATATATTATCGGATCTCGTAAGGATCAATCCCAAAATCCCGAGCTTAAAAACACCCGATCCCGACGTCCCGAAAAAGGTTCTGCCTCCCTCTAATCTCTATCTTACTTTTATTTTTGCCAAATAACTATTTTCCCTTTTAACAATGAATTTTTATGCCCCAATTATGGGCATTATGTTTTCTAGTCTGTGCATCCGTGCGTACGTTTTCGTTTGTTCGGTCGTCCGTCCGTTCGTCAGTCCCACTTCAGGTTAAAGTTTTTGGTCGATGTAGTTTTAGATGAAGTTTAGCATGTTTTATCTATTCTAATATCTATGCAAGTGGTATGACCCCTTAAATAGTAAACATTTCAAAGAAAACAGTAATCAGAATCTACTAACATAGAAATTCCCTGACAGAATACAGAGAGTCTCTTTATATGAAAGTAGTATAATTGTAGTTTACATGTAGATAAACGCGAAAAATATTTGTCCTCTCTAAGGAAGTATAATAGTTGTGTAGTTAACAAATTAATGCTGAAAGTCGATTACTCTTTACTTTTCTATCTACATTTTACAATTTTTTCTAGCGTTAAATACAAAGACATCGTCGGGCAAGAAAGGGGGGTTGGGTGCACTTCAATGCTCAATTGAAAAGGTGAGCCGCTGGGGTTCACGTACGCTACCCTTTCCGTATAATCATGGTTTTTAAAATGTATAGCATTTAAATATTTGCGTATGTGCAAGTGTAACATAATTATATTTTGGTTGGTTTCATCTGGTGTGTTTAAAAAGGACTACCAAAGTGTCGAAGAGGGAATGTTTGTGGATAGAAACATAGCCATGCAATTTCGGCTGCGAAAAAAATATCTGGCTTTTTAAATAACAAGTAATGGGAACTTTTTTGTGTCATATTATATATTTCTGATATAATCTACCTATTCACTTATTATTTAGCTGAAAAAATGTTACCTTTTTTCCGCTGAAATAAAATTGAGAATGAAAATGGGGAATGTGTCTGGGACAACAACCCGACCATAGAGCAGACAACAGCCGAAAGCCACTAATGGGTCTTCAATGCAGCGAGAAACTCCTGCACCCAGAGGCATTTATGTCTCGATTTTTTATTATTTGAAGTTGTTTTTAAAAAAAGTGTTCGGGTGTTAATCTTTGACGTACGTACCCAAACCGAACGAAAATCTCCGCACCAACATCATACAGGAACGATACTGTCGGGCACCTGTAAAAGGTTGAAACGAAATAGAAACGAACGAAGGAAACCGAAATAAACAGGAAAAAATGAATTCAAATATATAATAAATTAAACATCGATGAGAAATATAAATATACTATATCCCGTTGAATTTAAAGTTTAAAACTCGATTGTTAATTGAAAAAAATTTGATGAAAATGATGAGCTAGTTTTTAAAAGGTCCAGTAACAAATATTACATACATATCGGAACAGGAGTAAATAAACTCATCATAGATACTAGGACTAACTTTTGTATATACGCCAGACGCGCGTTTCGTCTACTAAAGACTCATTAGTGACGCTCGAATCCAAAAAGGTTTATATAAAAAAGAAGATGTGGTATGATTGCCAATGAGACAACTATCCACAAAAGACCAAAATGACACAATCATTGACAACTCTAGGTCACCGTACGGCCTTCAACAATGAGCAAAGCCCATACCGCATAGTCAGCTATAAAAGGCCCCGATAAGACAATGTAAAACAATTCAAACGAGAAAACTAACGGCCTAATTTAAGTTAAAAAATGAATTATGGTGGTTTGAATATGAGCATGTTTCATACAAAGCATACATACTTAGTTGGATTGTATACGTTTCAAGTGCACAAATAAACAGTCTGCAAAGACGACATTTCATCCTTCCAGGACGTATTTTACCTACTATCAGACATGCTTCCCCTGCTTAACTGCACTGATACGTATATAATAAGTAACATTCCAATATTCTAGAGATTAAAAAATAAATGTCATTTCTATAAATTCAATAAAAAGCCAAGTTATTTTCATAGCCAAACATCTGGGTGTTCATGGCTGTGTTTCTGTTCTCAAGTTTTCCCTCTTGTCACTTGAATAATCAATTTTTTAACACACTTTATGAAACCAAACCAAAATGGAAAACAAGTCACACTTTCGCATATGGGAATTTTGACGCAACTTTTGAAATGTTATGCATTTTAAGAATCTTAATAATACGAAAATAGTAGGATACCAGAACCATAGCGGCACCCCTATCAATTAAGTATTGAAATGCACCCCTCCCTCTTTAACCCGAAGTAGTCCATAAAACGCTATACAAATTCGTGAAAAAAATAGAAAAGTAAAGATTTATCAACTTTCAGCATTGATTTGTTAATTTCATTTACAGATCCTTACGATTTTAACAATACTGTCATTTTAAACAAATACCAATCTGGTATTGTATTGGCTACGTGGCAAGTTGGAACGCTTGTATACATTTTGCACCGTACCTGTCAATAATTTATAAAACACGTGCTTCAAGTACACTCGGGGAAGATTCGGTTATTGTAACTATCTGATATAAAGAAGTCGGAGATGTGGTGTAATTGTCAATTAGACAACTTTCCACTAGAGACCAAATAACACAGAAATTATAGGTCACCGTACGGCCTTCAATAATGATCAAATCCCATATTGCATAGTCAGCTATAAAAACTAAGAAATGGTCGAAATGACAAGGTGAAACAATTCAAACGAGAAAACTCACGACCGAACTTAAGTACAAAAAAATTAACGAAAAATAAATATGAATCACATAAACAAGCTACAACTACTAAAATACGGGCTCCTGACTTTGGATCTCAACCTTCCCCTAACCTTGGAAAGTGTTATAACAGTACAATTCCCTACAATATAAGAACAAATTTGAAAAAAAAACCAGTTGAAATAGGCTTAACTCATTAGATGGACTGAAGAAATACAAATACTACAAATACAAATACTACAAATACAAATACTACAAATACAAATACTACAAATACAAGTGGACGTGGCCGGGTATTGTATATCCCAACAACAAAAAGACGCTAAGCGCAGATCTGAGAGTAATCGTAGTTACTAACAGCTAGGTCAAAGTCACCAACATCTAATAAAAAAAAATTGATTGATACATTCTACAGCTAGAATTGATTTTTAGCTCACCTGCCCCAAAGGGCCAAGTGAGCTTTTCCCATCACTTTGCGTCCGGCGTCCGCCGTCCTGCGGCCGTCGTCGTCCTGCGTCGTTAACTTTTACAAAAATGTTCTCCTCTGAAACCACTAGGCCAAATTAAACCAAACTTGGCCATTATCATTATTTGGTTATCTAGTTTAAAATTGTGTCCAGTGACCCGGCCAACTAACCAAGATGGCCGGCACGTTTAAAAATAGAACATAGGGGTAAAATGCAGTTTTTGGCTTATAACTCAAAAACCAAAGCATTTAGAGCAAATCTTAAAGGCGAAAAAGTGTAAATCAGGTCAAGATCTATCTGCCCTGAAATTTTCAGATGAATCCGACAACCAGTTGTTGGGTTGCTGCCCCTGAATTGGTAATTTTAGGGAAATTTTGCTGTTTTCGGTTATTATCTTGAATATTATTATAGATAGAGATAAACTGTAAACAGCAATAATGTTCAACAAAGTAAGATCTACAAATAAGTCAACATAACCAGAATGGTCAGATGACCCATTTAGGAGTTATTGCCCTTTATAGTCAATTTTTAACCATTTTTCGTAAATCTTAGTTATCTTTTACAAAAATCTTCTCCTCTGAAACTACCGTGCCAAATCAAACCAAACTTGGCCACAATCATCATTGGAGTATCTTGTTTAAAAAATGTGAGGCGTGACCCGGCCAACCAACCAAGATGGCTGCCATGGCTAAAAATAGAACATAGGGGTAAAATGCAGTTTTTGGCTTATAACTCAAAAAGCAAAGCATTAAGAGAAAATCTGACAACGGGTAAAATTGTTTATCAGGTCAAGATCTATCTGCCCTGAAATTTTCAGATGAATCAGACAGCCAGTTGTTGGGTTGCTGCCCCTGAATTTATAATTTTTAGGGAAATTTTGCTGTTTTAAGCTCACCGGGCCCGAAGGGCCAAGTGAGCATTTCTCATCACTTGTCGTCCGTCGTCCGTCGTCCGTCGTCCGTCGTCTGTTGTCCGTCATCCGTCGTCTGTCGTCCGTCGTCCGTCGTCTGTCGTCCGTCGTATATAAATGTACCATAGTGCTATAGCGAATTGACAGAGTATTATAGTCCAATGCCGTTATAGTATATAAATTTACCATAGTGATATAGCGAATTGACAGAGTATTATGGTCAAATGCCGTTAAAGTGTATAAATTTACCGTTATAGTATATAAATTGACCTTAGTGATATAGCGAATTGACAGAGTATTATAGTCAAATGCCGTTATAGTATAGAACATTTTTTTCATGATGTTTCTCTACCCTTAATAATATGGTTATTGTTATCATAAGGCAGCTGAGGTGTTCCATAGAAAACTGTTGTTGATGATGTTGACAATGCAATGAGTAAATTAAGCATCATGTCTGTCTTGTGAAATTTTCATCGGTTACACTGGTGTAAATCTTATCGTATTTAGTGAGACTCATCAGAAGGCTTTGCGTATAAGTTGACAGATCGAAAGACTTTAAACAGAAAAGAGGAAAGTACATCGTTTTTAAAAAGTTTAAACGATTGAAATACAGTTATATCATGTTTGTTAGATCTAAAAAAAAATGAGTTAAATGACAGCTGTTGAAGGTCATGCCTTTTTAAATGCTAAATTGATTTTTCAATGGATGTGAATATTAAAAAATAAGCATTTTTTAATATTGATGTAACTAACATAAATGTTTGAATTTTAGATTTCATGCTTTCAAAAGTAATGATTGCTACTATTGAAAAACCCTGAATCTTTTAGTAAATTCACATTCGTATTGATATATATATATATAAATATATCTATACAACTTGTCTAAACATCAACCCAACAATGTTAGACCTGTAAATTTGCTTTCTCAATTTTTTTGTTCTCCCCCCGCCGGGATTCGAACCCATGCTACTGAGATATCGTGACACCAGATCGCCTGCACTGCAGCCATCCCGCTAGACCACATGACCACCCGGGCTTCACAAAAATAAAGCTTTCAGTGGCCGTGTGGTACCTTCCCTCGTCAGTTTTAATCTAGCGGCGTACTACAGTACATGATATATAAGGCATGGAGATGTTATTGTTACAGATCAGCTCAATTATCTATAGTAAAGGATCCTACAAATAAATGCAAGATACAGTCACAGAAAATAATTATATTTATAAGTACGTCTGAGTCAGTGACAACTCTACAACAGATTTATCCATCGAATCACCAGCAATGATGGTGATACATGGCTGTGTACATAATGTATATGTTCCATACCATATGAGTATTTGGACCGTACGCGTACGGTCCGGACCGTATACGTATACTCGTACGGTCCGACCATAAGCGTACGGTCCGACCGTATGTGTATTCACGTATGGTCCAGTACGAGCTGACCATACATGTTATTAGATCATATGGGTTAAATCAACCAATGTTACACTTGCTACCACAAGCAAGTAACGTACTAATATTTTTTACATTTACATATTTGCAGTTCGTGTATGTTCCTTAGCTAAAATATTTTTTGGTAAAGTTGCTAAATATTCTAAAACAATTTTCTCCCACATTATATTTACTACCGATATTTTCAATTTTAGTGATCATAATTCAATTATTTTACTGAGTGATCGACATGTTAACTAGTGTGAATTTTTTAAATCATTAAAATAAATAGTTGTTTTTTTACAATTAAACTTTTTTTTATATCTATTTGAGAGTTAAGTTATATTGATCTGTTATATGGATCTAATTAACTTTGACAACTTCTTAATATAAAAAGTGTCGTACTACAGTACATGATATATAAGGCATGGAGATGTTATTTTTACAGAACAGCTATATTATCTATAGCAAAGGATCCTATATATATGTCGTGTACAAGTTGCGATTTTGTACAGGTTATAAGATGTACAAAAATATTGTACATGTTATAACTTGTATAATGCAAAAATATAAGTTATAACATGTACAATATTACCTCATACATATTATAACCTGTACAAAATATTGCTTAAAAATGGTTTTCACTTGTACAAAATCGAAAAAGGATATTTTTTCTATTACCGCAATGTTCAGATGATATTGACCTCAACAACATTTTCATAACTTTTTTTTATTATTCCTTCGTGTTAGTGTGTTTTGTCGTTTTTTGATACAGTTAAATGTCCAGGGGTTGGTATTACGAAGCATTCCTAAGACCTGACATTAAATATATCTTAGGACATGTCATATGATCCTCTTTTGACTATCTATGGACATACCTTTATTTGATGAATTATAATTGTGAGTTTCCACTTTGAAGGCAATAGTAAAATACTTTCATTCTAGTTTACGCTAAAAGACATAAGAGGATAGTCAGGATAGATTTGTCTACAAATAAAATTGGGAATTAAAATGGGGTATGTGTCTAAAAGACAGCAACCCGCCCATGGAGCAGACGACATCCAAAGGCCACAAATACATGCTTTCATAGTACAGGATATATATTTAAAACATCAAAATGACATTCGCCTCATGCAATGATCTTTTAGTTTATAAACAAAAATTGAGTTACAAATTTTCATAAGTCATGTTGAATGCCAAAAATGTTGGAGAGTATCTTGATCCAAAGATGTTGATAATGAAGCGTGGTCCAATGAAAACTATTTCAGATCTCTCTTGATTTTACAACGTAAACATATAAGACATTGTTTTAGTCTTTGGATGCTATCAAATCGAGTGGGAGGAGTATTTCCCAAAATTATTAGGAATCGTTTTTATTTTTTTGGAAGAATTTAGTTACTAGTATCTAATGTAATTGTCATTGAAGAATGCATGCTTTTAGTAAATAGTTTCACACTTTTTGAAGCCATGATGTACTGCATAAAACATACAATTACATGAAAACACATTTTTCCAAATAAGCCATGAAACATATATTTCTGAAACTTTGTTATCATTGTCCTCTAGAGAAAAAGACACGTGCTGGCCTAGTTTTTGTTGTTCTTCATGTATTAGTGGATTTAAATGTATATTTTACTTCATTAAGATCTATTTTAAATTTTGTAAAGTTAAAACCATTTTTAAGCAATATTTTGTACAGGTTATTACATGTATGAGGTACTTTTGTACATGTTATAACTTGTATTTTTGCATTATACAAGTTATAACATGTACAATATTTTTGTACATGTTATAACCTGTACAAAATCACAGCTTGTACACGACATATATATATATCACAGTAGCATTGGTTCGAATCCCGGCGAGGGAAGAACCAAAAATTTGAGAAAGCAAATTTACAGATCTAATTATATGTATAATACAATGGACAGCAATATTGCAATACAATAACACATTTTTGTTCGCATAAATTTAGGGTGCCTGCGTGTACTCCTTTTATTCAAAATCTTGATACGTAAGAAAATTTTAGTAGTTTTTATACCTCATGCTCACTTGTACAACAAAATTATTTGACTGCTTCCACAAAAAATGACCATATAATGTTTTATGCAACATACCAGAGTTATGTCTGAGTTGGTCACGTTCATGCAAATAATGTTAAGGTAGATTCGCATAGTAAATCAGTGATATTTTTTATGTCAGGATTCAATGTTTAATACAATGGACAGCAATATTGCAATACAATAACAACAATACGTGTGCATGTAAAACAAATTTCATTGTAGAAGGGTCTAAAAACAGCACAAATAACATTTTCCAAAAGACCAAAAAAGTGAAAAAGTATAATTAAACAAAACGCATTTGACAAACAGGTCACAAGATGTAAAAAAATGGATCTTAATATAAATTTAATACTAAACAGAAAGAAAAAAAAATGCAACTTGTGGCCACGATGTTATGCCACAAACATACGGTGTCAATATTTTTTTAATTCACCAGATCCGGATTTCGACAATAAATGTCTCTTCAGTGATGTTAGGATCGAAACGGTATTTGGAGGCCATATAAAAAGTACCCTCATTTTTTAGAGAAAGTACCCTCATTTTTAGATATGACTCTTGAATTTTAAGAGTCAATATAGGATGAACGGATCATATAAACCGGGGGGAAAATATGATACAAGCCCAAACGAAAAAAAATAAACGAGTCTAAATTGAAAACTACGTTCAAACCTATGATTGCGTTGGATAAAAACCGCAATTTTTATTCGTGTGCATGTAAAACAAATTTCGTTGTAGAAGGGTCTCAAAACAGCACAAACAACATTTTCCAAAAGACCAAAAAAGTGAAGAAGTATATTTAAACAAAACACATTTGACTAACAGGTCGAATAACTGATGTTCTTTAACCCTGCTGACTGCCATTGGCGAGTGCCAAATAAAATTGATAACAAGATGTAGCAAAATGGATCTTAATATAAATTTAATACTAAATAGAATTCTTCTTTTTATATATATTGAAATTTGATAGTTATTCATTTAATAATGATTTAACTAAAAAAAATTACCGTTTTCATAAAATTAACTTTTTTAAATAAAAAGATATTCCTCGTTCATGTTTAATTTGTTCAAACAAAAGTAAACCAATATATGTGACTTTTGTCCTACCCTTAATTAATACCTAATTGTATGACTATTTTTGTTTACTTGTTCCCTTAATCGCAACAGGCGGTCTGATCAGATGTCAGATGAATGAAAATGCCCAGCATTTTGAAGACTCTGTCCCGCTTACAATTAAACAATAATTTTCTCAAAGCCTACTAATTTAAAATCTGTAGATTTAAACAGTCATCATGCGTGATAAAGACCATGTCACATCCGCGAGCGGAATAGAACATCGCTCTTCAGCGTGACCATCACACATTAATGTCCCCATCGCACCTCTGAATCAACAACACATATTCATTCAATATTTAGAAATAATAGTATGACGATCAAATTTAAGTTCAGGGTCCAATAATAGAGTAGTGTTTCTATCATGAAAGATAAAAATGTGTAACATGTAAAAGAAAGGGGAGGTTCCCATACCATCTCTAACAAAAAAACATCTAACAGTACTTATAAAAAAAACACTTAAGTTATAAGTTGTATGCGTTCGAAAAACTAATTCTCAATTATCGATAACTATAAGATACCTTTGTAAATGCGGCGAGCAAATCATATTTCCTGGTTCGATTAGGCAATATTATTTATTTCCCCATAAACAAGTGTCAGAACATGTATTTCCAAACTCTGCCACCCCCAAATCAGAAACAAAAAGTTGTTCCGTTACTATGGAGCAAAAACTTTAATGAAGTGTGCTAAAATACTTTGTTTTTTAAAAGATGGAAGTGTTTGCATTTTGTGTCCTTACACGAGACATACACATGCCTATTTGTATTGCAACAAACACAGTATTCATAAGTCTCAAGAATATAATAAATCTCTAATTCTCTACTTACGAAATTTGAATTAAATAAAAATTGAACTACGTAGACCATCCTCATTAAAAAAAAAAAATAAGTAGCTCAAGCAGTTTAAAAACGTTCAAATTTGATTGATTTAATCAAAATTAAGCCACTTTGATTATTGTTAAGATAAGTTAGACATATATTACCTTAGCCGTATTTGGCACAACTTTTTGGAATTTTGGATCCTCAATGCTCTTCAACTTTGTATTTGTTTGGTTTATAACTAATTCGATATGAGCGTCACTGATGAGTCTTATGTAGACGGAACGCGCGTCTGGCGTACTAAATTATAATCCTGGTACCTTTGATAACTATTTACACCACTGGGTCGATGCCTCTGCTGGTGGACGTTTCGTCCCCGAGGGTATCACCAGCCCAGTAGTCAGCACTTCGGTGTTGACATGAATATCAATTATGTGGTCATTTTTATAAATTTCCTGTTTACAAAACTTTGAATTTTTCGAAAAACTAAGGATTTTCTTATCCCAGGCAAAGATTACCTTAGCCGTATTTGGCACAACTTTTTGGAATTTTGGATCCTCAATGCTCTTCAACTTTGTATTTGTTTGGTTTATAACTAATTCGATATGAGCGTCACTGATGAGTCTTATGTAGACGAAACGCGCGTCTGGCGTACTAAATTATAATCCTGGTACCTTTTATAACTAATTAGAGTTAGTTTGAAATATAAGCTTCCATTTGATGGTAAATACTAAAAAGAAAAAAAGAAATTTAGTTGCTTGATCTAACTGAAATACTTTAAACTAGTTGTTCTGGTTGAAATTCAGTGGCACTATTTCCAATGGAAGTCATTAGTCAATGTTAGATAGTTATGACATCATGTTTGAATTAAATACACGACGGTAGTAGTTATCAATCCAAGTGTCTCTACGACGTCCTCGTTAAAAAAACTGAATTCAGTTAAACATTGTTTCAGTTGAATCAGAAATTATTTGCTGAACGTTCCTCGGAATGGAAAGAAAGAAAAGATTATAAGAAAACAGAAGAGCATTTTTCATACCTATTTTCGTATTGGTATTCAGGTAGAAATAATTTAAAACAAGGGTATTTTTACCAGATTAAATCCGTTAAAGAAATGCTTAAAAGACGGGGAAATAATGATTAAACAACAAATTTATCGTAATTGTCTAAATCCATGGGTAATTTACTTCTGTTTTTTTGAATAAAATAAAGAAAGGTAAAGCATTCGTCGCAGATGGCATCGAAATTGAAATAGTTACAGAAAACAGTATGATTACATTAAATTCTTTAGCAACGTTCTGTTATAGATAATGCATATTTTAAGGTTTTTCTTGTCGTAGAACACACCGAGGGGTGTCAGGATTGATCAAATGAAAGACCGACTGGAGGGAGGTCTTTCTTTGAACAATCCTGACACTCCGAGGTGTGTTCTACGACAAGAAAAACCTTAAAATATGCATTATCTGACTTATATACCGTCAAAAAATATCAATTTTATAAAGATTTGTAAAATTTAGTATCCTTTTTTACCGACAACACTAAAGTGGGATATTCCTTTCTAATGCGTTCAGGTTTTAATACGCCCTGCGGATCATTTCAAATGAGAAATAAAACTCACTAAATAACTTAGATATAAACCTTTTAAAAATTGTTATCCATACACAATAAAAATATTACTGTAACTGCATGAAGTAAGACACAAACGTATTGTTACCATCCGATAACGATGTATGACAAATACAAGACACATTGTAAGTAATTTATTGTATCACTTAGCTTATGGAAAAGGGGGAGGGGTAGGGTTTTTTTTCGTTTTGTTATGTTATTACTATCGCGGAAAAGTTGTTATTTATTTAACCATTTTACTTGAATCGAATGAAAAATTCAGAAAGATTGTCTTTCGAATAGCAATACATTTTATTAAAAGATAATCAGGATAAAATTATAGACCCTCCGCACCCGACCCTTTCGCGAGTTACGTTAATGTTATTCAATAGAATATATGATTATTTTATTAGTTGATCATTTGATAGAGTAAAAGGTATACATAAATTTTAAAAAGTTACGAACTGACACGAAGACGAATATAAATACATGTAGGTCACAGTATGATTTCCTATTCAGTGTGTCTCGTTCTGAACATGCATGAAATATTTGCCACTGGACGTTAAGCAATCAACCTATTCAGTTTGACTCAATAAGATTTTCAAAATCTTACACACGAATATGTTAAATCTGGATTTATTTTATGAAAGTCTACATTAAAATTCTTCTGACCTTTATGATAATGTTTCTTTATTATAGTGATAAATCAACAAAACTTCACGTTATTTGTTTCTAAAATTAAATTGCGGGTCTACAATGACGGTTTCTTTTACATCTATCATCGGTTGAACTTTAGAAACTAAATTTCCAAATAGGCAACAAAAAACTATTAGACGAATAAAATTTTGAAGTAAATCATAGATTGCATGTTTATCAACGAAAATAATGACCTTACACAGGTCATTATTTTATGCCTAGGAGCATATACCATTGAAACATGGTATCGTCCGGGTTGATTCTGAAAAAGAACAACCTGACGTTCTGAAAGAAAATAACTCCATATAGGTATATAATTAAAAGTATATTTTAAACAGGACATTATCCTTATTATCCTGTTCAAAGAAATAATTACAACATGACTTTGAATCATAAAGTAAAAAGTCATATCCACAAAGTGGAATTTGTATTATTAGTTGTATATCAAATATGTCTTGTGCAGTACTTACAATGTAATAAAAGATTAAAAATGCTAATGCAATTTAGGCCGTGTTCACAATGACCTAAATTCGGTGTTGTGTTAGTGTAACTCACACGTAAACTAAACAGAATTGTGTTCCCATTGATAAAACTCAATGTTTACATGTAGTTTAAATCATGTTTTGTCTACACACAATCGATACTCAATGTAGGCCTTGTGTAGGTTAAGTGTACACAAAACTAGGCATGAAGGACATTAGTTTAACCGTGTTTATATTTAAGGAGGACATTTTTTTTTGAATATAATTGATAATTTCAACAATCATTAATAAAGTTCTTTACAGAAATTGTTGTCTTAAATGTTTATTATGTTTATTTGTTTAAAAAAAATTAACGTACGTTATTAACCCCTGATCAAGACTTAAAGCAGCATCATTGCTGAACCATATCTGAATCAGATTTTTTTCGCGCGAACGTTTAAAAAAAATCTCAATATTTAACACTATAATGTATGGGGAAACTCTTGATTCAGAATATTTTATCATCTGTATGATCAGATTATTTTTATCCAATTGGGGATCGGAATATTTCCATCCCCCCTTTTTTAAGTCAATTGGTCGTCCCCTTACTGCTAGAAAAGTTGTCCGAAAACTTTGCATTCGGTTCTACGTAATGAACATTTAAATGACATATAGTTTACAAGTGTGAACAAATCTTATGTACAGGTAATTAAACAAGGTGTATAGATGTGAACAAATTTAATGTAAAACCAGTGTCCTTTACATTAAACTAATTGTAAACATGTTTACTGTACACGGCGTTTGGTGTGAACACGGCCTTAAATAAACAAAAACACAGTTTAGTTTTAGAAAAAAACAGAGGACAACTTAAGTCTCTGTATATTTTAAACATTGATAAAGAAGAATATAAATATGCTACTAGTATATATATTTTTTTATTAAGCGCAAGATGACATGACTCAGTTTTGAGAATAAATAACAGTATTTGAAAAATGACTCTTCCTTGAAATGAAACAATACGTGTTATATTTTTTTTCTGAACCATACGTGGAAATAAACCCAACAGTAATTCATTAGTGTTACTCTTTTAGATATTTTAAAAAATCCTGTATAATATGTTTTTGTTCTGAAGATGCCATGTAACAAATAGAAGTAGACTCAACCATTCACTTTCTGTTGCAGATAATCTTCTTTTGATATCAGAGTGTAAAGAACAGTAAAAAAGATAGCTTAGTAGCTTCTGTAAAAAATCGCAACTTACTATCAATATAATTAAAACAAAAACCACATAGTGCCAACAAAATATTTTTTTCCTTTACTACAATTGTAATCTGATAAAACATGTAATATTAATTCATGGAAAAGGGGCAAACAATTTTTTCCACAATTTGTTTTCCTATATTTTGGAAATAGTATAATAGTCCATCCCTTATTTATCATATTACTAGTGGCATTTAAGTGCGTAGCTGCACTCACTGTTGGAATGAAATTTATTTGCGTATCTTGCACATATTCAGAAATAGAAGCATATACTTCAACTGCAGTATCTAATCCAGATTTGTTTATTCTATATGAGGGATTTCCAACAAGAATTTGCTTTTCTAGATCTGTTGCTTTAGCAAAAGTTTTGTACAGGACATATCGGGACAACAGAAACAGTTTCTATTTTGATTGTCATATGCAAAGGTAGTTTTTATTTTCTGTAATATCTGATGGTCATTTGCTGCGTGTTATGCTGTTTCCCGGCTGTTTGAATACCTGTAAAAAGGTTCATAGTCCTGAAACATAATATATATATATATAAATATATTATATTGTAAAAAAAATGTAGAACGAAATGTTTCATGTCTAATATTATTCTGATTGTATTTTTAGTCAAACAAATACAGTACCACTACCAGTCACAGTGTGAACTCCAACTTGATTAGTAAATCGCCGTTATACATATACGTTCCCTTAACAAAAGTTCCTTTAAAGTCTTACAGAAAGAAGCTAGAAAACTGTTGTCCTTGATAGAGATGCTATATGTCCAACAATATAAGTGAATATAACTAACGAATGTGAGACCAAGTTATAGCCATTAAATCTAACTTCTGTGTATTGTATACAAATTTTAAGCTTTTTTTATGCAGCCAAGCAGAACAAACTACCGCATTACATACTCATCCCCTTTTTGGCCAAATTTGACTTCATACATAGTAGTTGAGTTTATAGCAGTGGCATGATTTTTTTGGCGTTAATAAAAGGAATTTTATCAGGATTCGATGTTTTTTTTTTATTTCAACGGAAATTGTCTATTTGACACCTGATTATTCCAGAATGTTTTATTTAACACCAATTTGTTGGGTTCATTTATGCTTCTATTGTGTTTCAATCTGTGAAATCGAACACATGTGGGTTTTTTTCTGAACTCAAGGTATTTGTGTCAGATTATACAAAAATTGTATCTGTAATACATTGCACTATAATCTTTAAATTACCCAATTCATTCTCAAAATTCCCGTGCTCATTACAAACATCTTATCTTAATAAAATTGTACATTTCTTGCGAAGTCCTGAAAATTAAAAAAAGAAATAAAGTTATTATCTGCACTATTTCAATCCTACTTATTATTATAAGGAACCAAAATACATTTGATGTCCTCAGATAACAAATAAAAATAGATGGTAATTAAAGTACTATTCAAGTCAAATTGGTTTTTATAGCTGTCATTAATTAAATTTTGATCAATATATGAAAAAGTTAGACGTTTTTTAGTTCACATGAAACTCAGTAAACTTTTAAAATTTCAGGTTAATTTTTTCAAATCATAAAACTTAACCTTCCCTTCTATTTTCATTTATATAGTACTGTTCTTACAAATTGCAAAAATAATTATCATTTTAGTTCATTGCTGTTAAACTTAGTAATAATGTTTAATACATTTGTAGGTGAAAAGGGCATTTTGTTGAAAATAAATGCACATAATATATTAAAGGTATGGGCCATAGTCTACTTTTAATATTCTATATTTTGCTTCAAATTTTTGATCATCTGAAATTAAGAATAATTATAAAATTGAATATGAAATATTTATCATTCTGGCAATTTTACTTCATTAAATTTTTTGTTTTAATGATATACTGTTTGTAAATAGATAGTTGAGTCCTTCCGGTCCCCAATTCACAACGGTTTGATAAACAAATGTATTGGCTACAGATTGAACCTCAGTAGCAGATCATAAGTGGGATCTACTGACTGCCTAAGAGGTGGCCGTCTTCAGTGATTCCCTATACAACCAATCACATTGTCGCATAAAAAGAAGAGGGGTTATTTATCCATACTTAAAAGCTCACAGATTCATATGTAAAGCAGTTCAAGGCTTACCAACAAAAGAGGTCTAGATCAGAAAAGTGTATACCCGCCTTTCTGGATGGCTCCGTAATGAGTGCTATATATGCTTCATTGTAGTAACTGTGTATATATTTGATGTATGTATGTAGTTAGGGAACGCCGATTTAACTTCAAGAAGTGGAGGGGGTTGTGTTATTTTCCTAAAAAAATATGATTCCCAATGTGATGATTTAAATAACTCCAACATGGTTGCTCCTTTACTATTCTGAGGTAAGTCGCATCTCGAGTTAAAGGCATACTGTAGGCTAACTACTACTACAGAATGTGATAAAAAAAATAAGACTTGTTTACCTGCTTATACTTGAAGTATCTGTCTTGTCTCCAATCATTACAGCTTTCATAGAGTAGGACATGAATTAAATGTATTTTTCTCACTATGACCCTGGTTAATGCAACGGATTTGCTTCCCCCAACATTGAATACCAAAATAATATCTATGTGAGGCACAAATATTAAGTTTCAATGCCGAACTGTCAATGGAGAATATCCCAGTTCTACATAATATCAAAAATGCCTCAGGGATGTCATAAAACTGCATGCACCTGTCTAACATTTTCTCTGCGCATTAAAAAATTGACAAATGAGAATTTATGCCCCTATCACAGTGGAAGAGTTGGATCGAAGAAACATCAGAACATACTGTGTTACATAATGTTGAAAAGTTATATGCTTGCTCATTTTGGTATGCTGTTGTCATTACTGCCTTTCTGTACTTGTAATTGGAGATTAAAAGCAGAACAATATATTGTAGTGCACATAAAATGTGGGTGAAGTGTATTTTAACTGAAACTTTAAGGTATTTTAAACAATTTGCCATCGTTGTATTTCTCATATTTTGTAGAAATAAGAAAAGATATTTAATTTATTTATTTTATACATGTACGGAAAACCAGGGTCTCAAACTTAACGTAAAAATGAAATATACAAATCTAGGCTTCATAAATAGCATCCTATAAGGAATACCGATGAGGTATTCTTTCATTAATTTGCTTTGTATTATCTACAATATATATTTTAATCATATCATCAACCAAATCTTAGATGGAAATGGCAATAGGTGATTTTAGACGTCTCAAACATTACCATTTTTTAATGGTATTTCCGACTTTTATCACTTAAAAATACAAATTAGGTTGTTACTATATATAGCCCCAACTTAGGAAAGTCTGATTTTTTTTTTTAATTCCTTAGATATATATGAATGAGACTCAACCTAAGCAGGAAAATTTCAAACCACCCTTTTGGACAATTTTGCATGATTTTATGTGAAACAAGCACTTAAGATAATTGATTGCCATCAACACTGTATTATTTGTGATGAGAATAGGAAAAACATGCATTGGAATATTTAAACAATAAGACCACTATTTTACTATCTTTTCAAAAAGGGTACAACATCACCATTAAATAACTATAAAATATACAAATATTAGATATTTCGGATAACAGATATCCTTCTTCGGTAAATGCACAATGACAAATGAATCATGTCAATTCAAATTGACTCTATCAAAATCTTGATTTATACAATTTAAGCGAACGCTGGAACAATTTTAAAATTTCCAAACACCCCGCAAAGACTACAGAAATATGCCAAAAATAAAAATAGTTATTTACTATGTGAAATGGCACAACTCTAGATTTCCAAAGGTTGTGACAGTTGAGATGTTATAACTGCATTGAGGGCAGTCCTCAAACAAAAAAATCAAAAATGTCCTAACCGATCCAGGATGGTATAAATTAGACAACGGTAGGGCAATTACAACAGAAACTACATATTTAAGCCTCCCAAACGAATAGCAGTCTAATAATGATTGATAAAATAAGTTTTGTATAATGAGGTAAAATAATTGAACGTGGCAACGTACTTATACATCATCCCGAATCAATGAAAACCTGTAATTTAAACTGTTATTTTAAAAATAATTTCGAACTGTAAAGCCAGTACTAAATCCGGCGTTGTTTGAAACAGGTGGTCACAGGAAAATGAGGGACTCGTTCTATGTTTTTTCATTTATACCCTCTGGGGAGACTGTCCGTAACTTTCTTATCCAAAATCTTTCCCGAGCGACTCTGTCGACCTTCGACCAACCCTCGTTGTGGTCTATGATCGTGATGGTAAGGTTTTTAAGATCAGCTTGTGTGTGTCCAGGTGATCTCAAATGACGACTTACGGGTAGGTCGGGCTTGCAAGTGTAGTCACTTCGATGACCATTCATGCGTTTGTTAAATGGCTGCTCTGTCTCGCCAACATACTGCATGCCACATCGACACTGAAGGAGGTATACAACATTCTGGGTTTTGCAAGTTACATTGCAATATATAGTGTACACAGACCCAGTCGAGTGGCAAGTGAATGTTTGAGTATTCAGTATTTGTTGACAAGTCAGGCAACGTCTGTTACCACATGACTTGCACCATCCTGCAATTGAACAGCTTTTATTTGAGGAGACGTCAGCTCTAACAAATAAGTCTTTCAGACTAGCTGGTCTCCGAAAAGCTAAGACAGGAGGATTGGGAAAGATCTTGGATAAGTTAGGGTGTTTGGCAATAGTTTGCAAATTGGCACGGATCAAACGTGAAGGTTATTAAAGGCTGGATTGTATGTAAGAACAAACGGGACTATTTTGCTGCGCCTCTTCCGTTTGTACTGTAAGAGGTCATTGCGGCTGTTATTATTAGCGCGCGCAAACCCCTTATCTATGTCCAATTTCTTATAACCTCGTTTTGTCAAAAATCCGCGAAGTTCCTGTAACCGTTTCGTGACAGCCTCCTCAGAGGAGCAAATCCGCTTGACTCTGAGAGCTTGACTGTACGGGATACTTTTTGTACAGTGTTTGGGGTGACAGCTTTGGGGAGAAAGGTATTGGTGTTTATCTGTGGGTTTACAGTAAAGGTCTGTTGATATGACACCGTCCTTTATAGATGTGGTTGTGTCTAAGAAAGATATCTTAGAGTCGGAAATTTCATACGTAAATTTAATTGAATGGTGAGCGTTGTTTGCATGTCTGATGAAATCATCCAGTTTTTGTTGAGATTCAATCCATTTCATGTCAACATCATCAATGAAACGGAACCAAGACAAAGGTTTGGATAAAGATGTTGCAATAATTTGTTTTTCTAATTTGCCCATGAAAATATTGGCGTAAGACGGTGCCATTTTCGTCCCCATCACTGTCCCGTTAATTTGAAGGTAATGCTCACCATTAAAGGTGAAATTGTTGCATTTCAGGACTAGAGTTAGCAGCTGGACTAAACATTCAGTAGGTGGTTCTAAAATAGTACGCGAGTCCCATATTTCCCTACAAGATTGTATGCCGTCATCATGAGGTATGTTGGTATACAATGAAGTGACATCTAAAGTGACAAGGAGGGTTTCCGGAGGAAGAGGGTTCATGGATTCCATTTTACGAAGATAATCTGTAGTGTCTTGAATGTGGGATGGAAGATTTTCTACATGAGATCTTAAATGAAAATCGACGAATTCCGAGATTTTCTCAGTCGGATGGCCGTTTGTGGATACAATGGGTCTACCAGGGTTGTTAACCTTGTGTATTTTGGGAAGAAGATACAATCGACCAGGCTTGGCATTCTCTGGCTTTAATGAAAAAACATAGAACGAGTCCCTCATTTTCCTGTGACCACCTTTTTCAAACAACGCCGGATTTAGTACTGGCTTTACAGTTCGAAATTATTTTTAAAATAACAGTTTAAATTACAGGTTTTCATTGATTCGGGATGATGTATAAGTACGTTGCCACGTTCAATTATTTTACCTCATTATACAAAACTTATTTTTTCAATCATTATTAGAATGCTATTCGTTTGGGAGGCTTAAATATGTAGTTTCTGTTGTAATTGCCCTACCGTTGTCTAATTTATACCATCCTGGATCGGTTAGGACATTTTTGATTTTTTTGTTTGAGGACTGCCCTCAATGCAGTTATAACATCTCAACTGTCACAACCTTTGGAAATCTAGAGTTGTGCCATTTCACATCGTAAATAACTATTTTTATTTTTGGCATATTTCTGTAGTCTTTGCGGTGTGTTTGGAAATTTTTAAATTGTTCCAGCGTTCGCTTAAATTGTATAAATCAAGATTTTGATAGAGTCAATTTGAATTGACATGATTTGTCATTGTGCATTTACCGAAGAAGGATATCTGTTATCCGAAATATCTAATATTTGTATATTTTATAGTTATTTAATGGTGATGTTGTTCCCTTTTTGACTTGTTATATATTATATTTTGTAGTGTACAGAATCATATTACATGATCCATCGCCTTGTAAGATTGATCGTTGACTATTTACTCAGTCATATCCCTCCGGTTTATATGATCCGTTCATCCTATATTGACTCTTTAAATTCAAGAGTTTATCTAAAAATGAGGGTACTTTTTTTTCAAAAAATGAGGATACTCTTTATATGACCTTCCAAATACCGTTTCGATCCCTAACACCACTGAAAAGACATTTATTGTCGAAATCCGGATCTGGTGTACTAAAATATATTGACACCGTATGTTTGTGGCATATCATCGCGGCCACAAGTTTAAAAAGTTTTTCTGTTTAGTATTAAATTTATTTTAAGATCCATTTTGTAACATCTTGTGATCAATTTTATTTGGCAATCGCCAATGGCAGTCAGCAGGGTTAAAGAACGTCAGTTGTTCGACCTGTTAGTCAAATGCGTTTTGTTTAAATATACTTTTTCACTTTTTCGGTCTTTTGGAAAATGTTGTTTGTGCTATTTTTAGACCCTTCTACAACGAAATTTGTTTAACATGCACACGTATAAAAATTGCAGTTTTTATCCAACGCAATCATAGGTTTGAACGTAGTTTTCAATTTAGACTCGTTTATATTTTTTGTTTGGGCTTTGTATCATATTTTCCCTCCGGTTTATATGATCCGTTCATCCTATATTGACTCTTTAAATTCAAGAGTTTATCTAAAAATGAGGGTACTTTTTTTCTAAAAATGAGGATACTCTTTATATGACCTTCCAAATACCGTTTCGATCCCTAACACCACTGAAAAGACATTTATTGTCGAAATCCGGATCTGGTGTACTAAAATATATTGACACCGTATGTTTGTGGCATAAAATCGCGGCCACAAGTTTAAAAAGTTTTTCTGTTTAGTATTAAATTTATTTTTAGATCCATTTTGTAACATCTTGTGATCAATTTTATTTGGCAATCGCCAATGTCAGTCAGCAGGGTTAAAGAACATCAGTTGTTCGACCTGTTAGTCAAATGCGTTTGTTTAAATATACTTTTTCACTTTTTCGGTCTTTTGGAAAATGTTGTTTGTGCTATTTTTAGACCCTTCTACAACGAAATTTGTTTAACATGCACACGTATAAAAATTGCAGTTTTTATCCAACGCAATCATAGGTTTGAACGTAGTTTTTAATTTAGACTCGTTTATATTTTTTGTTTGGGCTTTGTATCATATTTTCCCTCCGGTTTATATGATCCGTTCATCCTATATTGACTCTTTAAATTCAAGAGTTTATCTACATTTTTTAAAAATGAGGGTACTTTTTTTTCTAAAAATGAGGATACTATTTATATGGCCTGCCAAATACCGTTTCGATCCCTAACACCACTGAAAAGACATTTATTGTCGAAATCCGGATCTGGTGTACTAAAATATATTGACACCGTATGTTTGTGGCATATCATCGCGGCCACAAGTTTAAAAAGTTTTTTTGTTTAGTATTAAATTTATTTTAAGATCCATTTTGTAACATCTTGTGATCAATTTTATTTGGCAATCGCCAATGGCAGTCAGCAGGGTTAAAGAACGTCAGTTGTTCGACCTGTTAGTCAAATGCGTTTTGTTTAAATATACTTTTTCACTTTTTCGGTCTTTTGGAAAATGTTGTTTGTGCTATTTTTAGACCCTTCTACAACGAAATTTGTTTAACATGCACACGTATAAAAATTGCAGTTTTTATCCAACGCAATCATAGGTTTGAACGTAGTTTTCAATTTAGACTCGTTTATATTTTTTGTTTAGGCTTTGTATCATATTTTCCCTCCGGTTTATATGATCCGTTCATCCTATATTGACTCTTTAAATTCAAGAGTTTATCTAAAAATGAGGGTACTTTTTTTCTAAAAATGAGGATACTCTTTATATGACCTTCCAAATACCGTTTCGATCCCTAACACCACTGAAAAGACATTTATTGTCGAAATCCTGATCTGGTGTACTAAAATATATTGACACCGTATGTTTGTGGCATAAAATCGCGGCCACAAGTTTAAAAAGTTTTTCTGTTTAGTATTAAATTTATTTTTAGATCCATTTTGTAACATCTTGTGATCAATTTTATTTGGCAATCGCCAATGTCAGTCAGCAGGGTTAAAGAACATCAGTTGTTCGACCTGTTAGTCAAATGCGTTTTGTTTAAATATACTTTTTCACTTTTTCGGTCTTTTGGAAAATGTTGTTTGTGCTATTTTTAGACCCTTCTACAACGAAATTTGTTTAACATGCACACGTATAAAAATTGCAGTTTTTATCCAACGCAATCATAGGTTTGAACGTAGTTTTCAATTTAGACTCGTTTATATTTTTTGTTTGGGCTTTGTATCATATTTTCCCTCCGGTTTATATGATCCGTTCATCCTATATTGACTCTTTAAATTCAAGAGTTTATCTACATTTTTTAAAAATGAGGGTACTTTTTTTTCTAAAAATGAGGATACTATTTATATGGCCTGCCAAATACCGTTTCGATCCCTAACACCACTGAAAAGACATTTATTGTCGAAATCCGGATCTGGTGTACTAAAATATATTGACACCGTATGTTTGTGGCATATCATCGCGGCCACAAGTTTAAAAAGTTTTTCTGTTTAGTATTAAATTTATTTTAAGATCCATTTTGTAACATCTTGTGATCAATTTTATTTGGCAATCGCCAATGGCAGTCAGCAGGGTTAAAGAACGTCAGTTGTTCGACCTGTTAGTCAAATGCGTTTTGTTTAAATATACTTTTTCACTTTTTCGGTCTTTTGGAAAATGTTGTTTGTGCTATTTTTAGACCCTTCTACAACGAAATTTGTTTAACATGCACACGTATAAAAATTGCAGTTTTTATCCAACGCAATCATAGGTTTGAACGTAGTTTTCAATTTAGACTCGTTTATATTTTTTGTTTGGGCTTTGTATCATATTTTCCCTCCGGTTTATATGATCCGTTCATCCTATATTGACTCTTTAAATTCAAGAGTTTATCTAAAAATGAGGGTACTTTTTTTTCTAAAAATGAGGATACTATTTATATGGCCTGCCAAATACCGTTTCGATCCCTAACACCACTGAAAAGACATTTATTGTCGAAATCCGGATCTGGTGTACTAAAATATATTGACACCGTATGTTTGTGGCATATCATCGCGGCCACAAGTTTAAAAAGTTTTTCTGTTTAGTATTAAATTTATTTTAAGATCCATTTTGTAACATCTTGTGATCAATTTTATTTGGCAATCGCCAATGGCAGTCAGCAGGGTTAAAGAACGTCAGTTGTTCGACCTGTTAGTCAAATGCGTTTTGTTTAAATATACTTTTTCACTTTTTCGGTCTTTTGGAAAATGTTGTTTGTGCTATTTTTAGACCCTTCTACAACGAAATTTGTTTAACATGCACACGTATAAAAATTGCAGTTTTTATCCAACGCAATCATAGGTTTGAACGTAGTTTTCAATTTAGACTCGTTTATATTTTTTGTTTGGGCTTTGTATCATATTTTCCCTCCGGTTTATATGATCCGTTTATCCTATATTGACTCTTTAAATTCAAGAGTTTATCTAAAAATGAGGGTACTTTTTTTTCTAAAAATGAGGATACTATTTATATGGCCTGCCAAATACCGTTTCGATCCCTAACACCACTGAAAAGACATTTATTGTCGAAATCCGGATCTGGTGTACTAAAATATATTGACACCGTATGTTTGTGGCATATCATCGCGGCCACAAGTTTAAAAAGTTTTCTGTTTAGTATTAAATTTATTTTAAGATCCATTTTGTAACATCTTGTGATCAATTTTATTTGGCAATCGCCAATGGCAGTCAGCAGGGTTAAAGAACGTCAGTTGTTCGACCTGTTAGTCAAATGCGTTTTGTTTAAATATACTTTTTCACTTTTTCGGTCTTTTGGAAAATGTTGTTTGTGCTGTTTTTAGACCCTTCTACAACGAAATTTGTTTAACATGCACACGTATAAAAATTGCGGTATTTATCCAAAGCAATCATAGGTTTAAACGTAGTTTCCAATTTGGACTCGTGTATATATATATATATATATATAACTTTTTAGAAAAAAACATCCTGACGTACAAAAAATAGTAAATTGCAATGGCGGTTTATTATTTCTATTACAAAAAAAAATCATTTATTTTTATTCAACACAAACACAATTTAAAGTATCTTTAAGCTGGGACTTTTATACTCACGTTTGTTAATAATATAAGGATACATCTATGATAAGTCACAGCTTTATTCTTATATTATTCACATCTCATGCAACATTATTCATCTAAAGACATTGATAAAAAGTGACGTATCATTATTTGTCGAGAAAAGAAGAAATATAATAGTATCTTTTAAATTCAGCATATTTTATAATCAAAACCAAACCTGATATACTAAAAGAATTAAAATCTAATTGTGGTTGATAATTTCACATATAACAAAAAGCATCATTTTGGAGAAAAAAGAAATATTCGCATACTTAAACAAAACAAACACAATGTGAATAGTTTCACTCTGATATTTTTCATTATAAGAAAAAAAAAATATTATTATTGCGACCAAATTGATTATTAACACTACAAACCAGTAAAAGTCTGAATCTTTTCTCAACCGTACTGATTTTTACTCGACCAGTGTGAGTTGGTCTTACTTTTACTTGACATTACTCGACCCCAGTCTGAACCATCCTTGACTGTACTGAATCTTACCTGACCCTTATCTTTGCCATTGATAATAGTCTGAACTATTACTCGACCAGTCTGAAACAATCTTAACCGATTCTCGACCTGTACTCGACCTATTTGTCTAGTCTAAACCATACTTAATCAAAGGTCTGAACAGTATTCAGCCAGTCTGAACCATACTGGACCAAATAACCTCTATATTGTTTTAACTGTTAACATAAATTTCTTTTTAACTGATATATATAACAACAGCCAACAAAATCAATGAATTATTTAACTTTATTTTCTCAGAAATGTAGCTATTATTACAATTTGGGATATTTTTTTATTAAATATATATAATTTATAAAAAGGGATAAAATTAAAGAAAATAATAAAATTGTTCTTCTGATTGGTGCTGAAGTATAAAGTATTACCTCTGCTTGGGGCAAACTCATTAATAAGATTACAAATGGTCAGAGGTATTAAATTTTAGATAACATTTATTCATTATGTTGCCTTTATTTATTCAAAACTGCAACATCCTGTCTTACTTATATAACAAGGTCTTTCGAATATACAAGATATGTAATACACGAGTTTAAGAAAATAAGGCCTTCTTTTTACCTGTAAAACATACATGTTCTGACTGGTAATTAAACCATGTCTTCAATTTGACAAAAAATACTTAAATTTAATTGAAATAAATAATTACTGTTATCAAGGATTGCTATTCTATTGTAATGATTATATAAAATTTTTGGTTTAACAAAACAAAACAAAGGTCTCATTTTTAAAAAATCATTAAGTTGCTTTATATGCTATTTTATAAACATGTAACTATTAATGAAAAAAATTCACTGCACCTGAACTTATAAATATATAACTAAGCTTAAGTTAATTGTGAAAATGGTCCAGTTATCATAAAATACTTATGAAACATTCAAAATATTAGGAATATAACATTGAAAATTTTAGTCACAATTCATTTTTAAGAATATTTGATCAGCTTGTTTTATTTATATTTTAAAATTGTTATATATAATTGTGTAAGTCTTGATGAATATTGTGTTGAAGTTATATTATGAGTGTTAAATGTGAAATTTTAATTTCAATACTATATTGATTATATTTTTAATTTTAAGTTGTTGATCAATTTTTCAGTTGATAGATACAAAAAAAAATGGTCTAGGTTGGTTACGACTTGGCCGAGTATGGTTCAGACTAGGTCGAGTATGATTCAGACTAGGTCAATGTAAAAAGAAGATGTGGTATGATTGCCAATGAAACAACTGTTTACAAGAGACCAAAAATGACACAGACATTAACAACTATAGGTCGACGTGCGGCCTTCAACAATGAGCAAAGCCAATACCGCATAGTCAGCTATAAATGGCCCCGATAAGACAATGTAAAACAATTCAAACTAGAAAACTAACGGCCTTATTTATATAAAAAAATGATCGAAAAACAAATATGTAACACATAAACAAACGACAACCACTGAATTACAGACTCCTGACTTGGGACAGGCACATACATAAATAATGTGGCGGGGTTAAACATGTTAGCGGGATCCCAACCCTCCCCTAACATGGAACAGTGGTATAGCAGTACAACATAAGAACGAACTATAAAAATCAGTTGAAAAAGGCTTAACTCATCAGATGGACACACATACAAGTGGACGTGGCCGGGTACTTATACATCCCGACACAAAAAGACACAATGAACAGATCTGAGAGTTCTCGCAAGTATGGTTCAGACTAGGTTGAGCATGGTTCAGACTCGTATAAAATAGTCAAGTACTGGTCGAGTACAAGTTCAGACTGCTAAGTATGGTTCAGACGACAGTCGAGTAATATCAAGTAAATTTTAGACCCATTCAGACTGGTCGAGTAAAAATCAGTACAGTCGAGTACATATATAGGCCATTTCAGACTTTTACTGATTTGTAGTAAAATTAACGCGTAAATATTCTCTTTCTTCTATAGAGGTCCGCGTATACACATGCAATTACTATGGAGTTAATTTTACGTTAGAATTATAAGTATATACGTACAGGTATTATTCCGCATGGTACATAGTATTGGTATGCATACATTTGTATGAACAAACGCTTTTACCCTTCACCTTTAATCTAAATATAATAATTGGAGGAACTTAAATGAAGTAAACTCTTTCAAGCCCTTTATTATAATTGTATTTAAAGAAACAAATTAAGAAGACTTTTGGAAATAGAATAGCAAGTTATGATGAAAACAGTAATCTCTTATTTATGTAATTTAGTAGCTTAACTTGCATAGAAAATATTGTTTGTTTAGTGTCCAATGACTTTTCTATATTATCGACTCTTGCCCAAGAATAAGAAAGTAAAATAAATGTTTAACACATTTATTATGTAACAGGTATAAATTAGTCATAAGAACTTAGGACAGACGTCTTTGCATTATTATCGTTTTTTTGTTGTTGTCAAACATGTTAACACAATATTGATTTGTGCTGTAAGGAAAATTTCGAAATAAAAATGGAGAAAGAATGAATTGCCCTAAGTTTATTTCACTTAAGTCTTAAAGATAATATTTTACCCGAGAGATATCATATACATGTACATTTACAATTTACATGAGACACGTTTCCTGAAAAACTAAATTTTATCACTTAAATGCAATCATGATTTCACTATACCCTTGAATAGATTTTAATTAATACCTTGTAGTGCCATCATGGTGGACAAAGTTTTTTTTATGGCCCCTATTATTCACATATGTCACATATAGAACACTATGTCTACTTTCAATAAATGTTCTTTGCCAAAGTATCAACATCTCTGCAACATGATTCAACTGGGCCAAACTCAAACATACGAGCGCCACTAATGAGTATTTTATGAAACAAGCGTGTAACGTACTTAATTGTAATACTGGTATCTCAGATTATTTGGTTTTCTATCATCATATATTTTTATTAAAACAACGTTGAATCAAAACCTTTTTTTGAAACGATAATTAAATAAAGGCAACAGTAAAAAACCGCTGTTCTAACGTCATAAATCGATTTATAGAAAATAAATCTGGGTTGCAAATTAAAACCAAGGAAACACATCAATATGAGAGAAAACAACGGAAGAACAGAAACACTGAAGTGCAATAAAAAACGAGATTTCAACATACATAGAAACGAGCCGTTTGATAACAACTATCATACACTTGACTTGGTACAGGACATTAAAAGAAAAAAATGACGGGTTTAACCATGTTTTATTGCTATTCAAACATAGCTCTGAATGACAGTGTTGAGAATACCGTAAAAATTACAACATTACATGACAGAACATATAAATGCAAGGACTATTCATTTTCATTTTGAATTTTCTTTTGCAGAAAGAAGATGGATGCAATGTCTGTTAATAAGGTATTTCAAATAATGATAGACTCATAATATTTAAATCGTTTATGGTATAGATCAGTATTTTTTTTTATTTGAAAAAAAAACCAAAACATTTGTACAGTATTCCAAATTCAAATGGTGAATTAGTTTTATTTTCTGAGTGCTTATCCCTCTTGCATACATAGATTTGTTTATGTTTACTCCGTTTGTATTATGCCAGTTTCAGAGAAAAACAAATTGATTGGTTGATTGTTGTTTGCTTCACGCCGCATTAGCACAAACAGGTTATATCGCGGCGAGAGCGAATATTTTAACAATTAAAGGTATATATTTAAAATCAACCAAAGGTCCTTCAATAAACTAAAATTCTAGACTAAAGGAAATTGAATATTTTCAAATAAAAATTAAAACTAAGATAACGTTCTAACAAATAAAATCGTTTTAAATGTATACAACATTATTATATTTTACAATACATTCCAAATTCTTTTAAGATTGGAACACTATTAAATAAATCATACATATTATTGACATTGAAATGCTTTTTACGAATATCAAGTCAATACAATTATTTAAAACATGTTTAATAGTATACTTGTAGTTGCAAGGTAAACATTGTGGTTCATCTTCATTTTTTAAAAGATCCTCTTATGTTATTCTAGTATGACCAAAACAACATCTAGAAATAACACACTGATCTTTTCTGCACATACTATTGGTGAAATGTTAAACTAAATAAGGTTAAATTACATATAATTTATTATCATCTTTTTTACTCCATTCATTTGTCAATATATTAAAAACGTATTCTCTAATATTAGATTTAAAATCGGTATATGGTATATCACAGTTAGATAAAGGCTCATCTAGGACATATCTATTTTCCTGGTCTACAACCGTGCCCATTGATTCTAACATGACTCTTTACCCATAGAAATAATATCTCTTTATGAAGAATTTTAAATCCCTCATTACTGATACAATCTTGAGAATTATCGTTTTTTTATTTTAATATGTTGAATCACTTGTTAACATGAAAGTGAATCAAAACATATTTTAAATTTGGATTTGTCTGAAGAAGCAATAAATTTCTACATTTGAAAATGCCTGTACCAAGTCAGGAATATGACAGTTCTTGTCTATTCGTTTTGATGCGTTTTGTTATTTGATTTTGCCATGTGATTATAGACTTTCCGTATTGATTTTCCTCTGAGTTCAGTATTTTTGTGATTTTACTTTTTCAAAGCCAAAATGATTGCCTGTGCTTCAGCAGTAAATATGGATGCGTCATATGACAAATGGAGGGTCGCAGCTCTGTTTCCAATGACAAAAGAAGACGCATTTCGGTTACCATCCTTCGATCCATCAGTATAAACAGTTGTCACTTTTGTATAATTTGCTTTAAATTGAGCAAAATGTTGTTGGATTAAAATACGGCTTGTTTCATTTTTTTGGTATCTATGGAGATCAAAAATCATTTTAGGTTTGAGATATTCCCATGGAGGGCATTTACAAGTTTCTACATGTGCAACAGATTTTAAATCAATGTTGGTTAAATGGTGTTTTAAACAAATTCCTAATGGAGGAATTTTATTTTCATATTTTGCAAATAGAGCTTTATCAATTGACTGAAAAACACAGTCGTAGGCAGGATTTTCAGGATATTGTTTTAGCTTGACAGAGTATTGAAGTCCAAGCTTTAAACGCCTGTTAGAGAGTTAGTGCTCATCAGCCTCCACATACAGACTTTCAACTAGTGCGATTTTAAAGGCGTCAAGACAAAGAAGCAAACCCTGGTGATGGTAATCGAGAATCTGTATGTAGGACTTCCTTGCAGAGCCATACACTATAGGGCCATACTCTAGTTTAGATCTTACTAGAGATCTATATAAATTGAGTAAAATGTTGCGATCAGCACCCCAGTCAATGCGGCCAACAACTTTTTGAATATCGAATTATGATTTTAAACATCTCGATTTTAACATTTTGATATGGGGTAAAATGGTTATGTTTTTAACGAAAATTAGCCCAAGAAATTTGGTTTCCATTAACTATTTTAATTGAGTTTCCGTACAAAGTGAGTTCTGGGGCAAAATGCAATTTCCTTTTGTTACAAAAATGCATTCCGAATGATTTTGAAGTGGAAAATTTAAAACCATTTTCCGAGGCCCATTTTTCAATTTTTCCAAGACATAGTTGTAATTGTCTTTCTATTTTATTCATTTTTTTGCCTCTGTTACATATTAATAAAATTAACAACGTACAATGAACATTAAATATTACTTTTTAAAATTTCAACAAGGCTGTTGATTTTAAGACTAAATAATGTGACAGATAAAATACTGCCCTGATGGACACCCATCTATTGATCATACAGATCAGACATGGTTGAATTTACTCTAACATTAAATTGGCTGTTAGAAAATTCAAAATAAAATTTGGCATATCAAACAGATCTTATAAAATACCATACGTCCATGCAGTATCATAGGCCTTTTCAGGATCGAAACCACATGGTATTAATTTGTTACTCTCTCTTTTTAGACATATTTTTTTATTTATCAATACGTATTAATAATACTAACTATCAACTCACAATAGAAAACAACCCTCAATTGTACTAAGCTTTGTTGACGTTGCTGTTTTATTGTTTTGTTGACTTTATCATGTGTATATGTATACAAACGTGCCGTTAAAAATAATAGTAACTAAGAAACCGTTTGTCTTAGGTTGACTTCTTTCATTGAAGTATATCCAATATTTTATAATATTTACGTTTTGATATTCATGTGAATTTCTTTGTAGATTGAAAAATAAGTTTATCAAAGAAGATACCGTTTGTGAGGAATACGCAATAAAAAAAAACGCAATGAGAAAAAATATTCTCTTAATCAAAATAATCTGATAAATTAAAAACAATTTGTACCACTATACGATAACGTTTGTATAATTTATTTTGTTTTTTGAATTGAATTATTTGCATACAATAGCAATAAATAGTAAATTATATCACATTACTGGATCTGTTAACTTCTTACAAAGCATCAAATGTTGTAGCAACCTTTGATAAACTTCATGTCTTCATCTCCTGTACGATTGCAGTAAACATTTTGTTTTATTCTGAACCTCTTCAGAGTGTAAACCAAACTTTGAGAAGAAAGTGTATAATTCTTTAATTGAAGAATTTAAAAAGGAAGATCAGTAACAATTGTGTTAAACAATGCTTCATTTTCTTTCCGAGGAAATCTACATGACTAATCATTTCGTACTTCATAATAAAAAAACAATGTTTATATTTAAAATAAAAATATTCGTCAAAGAACATCTTTGTGTTTTTCTTGACAGGATTTCAGATCTGCTATTATAAAAGGGGATTTAGAAATATTGACGGAATGTCTTGACCGAGGCGTGGATGTAAATGGTTCAAACAGTGAATGGGTAAGGATAATAGCATATGTTACTTAACGAATCATTGACATAAACACATGTTTGACCATGCTGTGTCGTGGTTTTAGGTATTTTTTCAAAAAGAATATAGGAATCGGTCAGTTTCATCGCAAACAAAGTTAAAACATATGTGATTATGGATTTAAACTGTGATATACAAGATTCTTCTATACATTGTATAAACCTATTCAAGCTTTTCATGTCTTCCCTGCATAGAAATCGTATTGCACATGTCAATGAAAACAACGCTATCTGATCATTTGTATTTCCATATTTATGACAGCTTTCGATTAACCAGCGTAGCTTATCAGAAAAAAACCTCTGTAGTATACTTTACTGTCTCTCTGGTATCTTTCTTCCCTCTTTTATCAGACTAATGTAAAAAGACAGGTTGTAAATTCATATTAGTATTTCCTAATATATTTGTGTAACGTTTACATACTTGCTGTCTATATTGTCCAATGCATTTACAAATTGCAACAAATCGTTCTGCTGTCGTTCTTTGATTTGATTAATTTATATCCGAAATAGCTCTGTTGTTTTACTCTAAAAAAAAGAGGCCAATTATACAATTTCTTTTTTCATAATTATGTTGATGTACTTCAAGAAACGTGTCGCTTACTGTGTAAACAATGAAAATTTTGAAACTGTATTAAAAATAATATAATACAGAATACAACGTAAACCGTGACTAGGACATAACATTTTAATGGTTGTAGATCAACAATATAAAATAAGTATCAATTACTAAATTTGTGCTATGTATTGTTGTGTAGACTTGTATTTTGTTCGTGGTAATTTTTATTTTGTTATTGGTTTTCATGTCACGTTTTTCGACTTGTGAGTTTTAAAAGATTATTTAATATTTAATCCCTTTCGCATTATACAAATCTTAATTAAGGATGTATTCTTCTGACGTTTCGGTCTCGTTGAAATCTGGTTCTGGAATTATTTCTAAAATATGTGATACAAGTGGAATATATCAATTAATTAAAAAAATATTATAATCAAACATTACTCTTTCAAAGCATTTTGTATAAACAATGAATAGAGTAATCCAGTTTTCACATTTTACGACCACTCAAGTAAGTTTTTTAAGCCAAAATTTTGAGAAAATGGGTGAGGGGTACAAAAAATGGTTTTACAAGAATCTTGTTCATCCCATATCATTTTTGTCTTTTCAAATTTCTAAGATGTGTATTTTTTCAATCATTTATAACAAAAGAGTTGAAATAATCTGCAGTTTGATCTTAAAACTGGGAAATATCACAAATTTACACAATTGTCGGCATGGTAAATTTGAAACAAAAAAGGGATATAATGATAAATCTTTCTTATATAAACACCTTCCTATCGTTTCTTTGGAGGAAATATCGATAAAAGGTAATGAACAAAGTGTTGTACAATGCTTTTCATTCCACTCACAAAGAAATGAAAACGTTTGCACCTTAGACATGAGAAAACCTTATAGATTCAATTCAAGAAGTTATGGAGATAACTAAAACATATGTTTTAAGAAAACAAATTATGAATAACAGAAAATCAAACAATCGGTAAAAGAAAGTGCTTGTATGAAAAATCAGGCAATTGTTTTATGTACCCAAGGCCACTTCATTATCTTTAGACCAGTAGTTGAAATATGATCAACATTTGCTTGATTTCTGTAAATAAAAGGATCGAGTTTTTTGTTTAATCATAATACATTTTCGTTTGTATAACACATGTCGATTGTTTCATTTGTGTTAAATTGTAAATGATAGTGTAGTTCAATCGTATAAAGCTGTTCTAACTTTTATTAAATAACATTTATGGGTGTCCGCACTAAAATATAGTTTCAAATGTCTACCTACTAGGTGCATAATCTTAATGATTTGTTCATCTTGGAAATATACAGGGTCAAATTTGTACGAAATTCGACGGAAAAACATTATTTTGTGATACAGTCCCTGTAACGTAAAAGTTAACACTTTTTTCATTCGGGAATCGTCCGTACAGCGTTTGGGAATCGTTCGTATAGCGTTCGGTCATCGTTCGTACATCATTCGTGTATCGTCCGTACAACGTTCGGTTAGCATTCGTTCATCGTTCGTTCATTGTATGGTTAATGTCAGTGTTTAGGGTTTTGTTTATCGTATGGTTTATAGCATCGTTAAGCGTTTTATTTGTCGTATGGTGCATGGTATAGTTCAGCGTTTAGCGTTTCGTTTATCGTATGGTATATGATATCGTTAAGCATTTCATCTATCGTATGGTATATCGTTTTGTTAAGCGTCTGATATATGTTAGGGTTTTATTTCAGAAAATTATTTCAATTATTATTTTGAGTTAAAATAATTTAATATAAAAAGATGCTGCAATAAAAAAAAACAATTATTAGTTTGGATTGATTGAAAGTTGGTTTCGTACTGTATTTACCAAAACAACCAAACGCATGCCCCATCTCTGCCAATTTTTTTTTTACCGCCAGCCGAAATAAAACCTTTAGTGACCATAAGGATATCCTTTTGTCCCCTTTTGGACTATATTTGATTGGAAAGATTGGATTGGAAACATTTCACTTGTCAATTAAAGCAAATAAGTTATCTTATTTATTATATATTTTGTTTCATACTAAAAAGTAAAATCACAAAAATACTGAACTTAGAGGAAAATCAATTCGGAAAACCCATAATCACATGGCAATATCAAATAACAAAACGCAACAAAAACGAATGGACAAGAACAGTCATATTCCTGACTTGGTACAGGCATTTTCAAATGTAGAAAATGGTGGATTAAACCTGGTTCTATAGCGCTAACCCTCTCACTTTAATGTCAGTCTCATCAAATTCCGTTATATTTACATTGATGCGTTAAATAAACAACCACAATAAATAAAATAGTCAAACTATGTGTACACCAGTTATCATCGTATAACAATTTTAAAAGGAACAATTTAACAGAACACAAAACATCTACTATCTACGAACACATTGATTGATTTGAGTGTCTGACGTTAGAAATTTTTTTGTACGTCACATAAATTTGTCGTTCAATGTGTATACAGACAATTTTAAAATTTATATAGACAATGTTAGCATACAGGGTTAAAAAATAAAAAGAAAGTATGTAAGAATAAATTTCAGAAATAGACCCGAGATTTAAACTATTCCAAAAGTTATATATAGAATTTATAAGAATCCAAAAATAGTTAATTCCACTACGCAATTGAATGATTTTGACATTTGTTGTTCAAAGTATATAGTAATTCATAATAGAAATGTATCACAATGACATATAATAGAACAATATCATACTGACATGATCTTCTAAAGTACAGAGTCACGTTATTAGAACAAAAGAAATACAAAAAGTCGCATATACAAAACAAAACAACAACAAATGGAAGCCAATACAAACACATTGACGAGATGTATAAGTACCGAGCAACGTCAAACGGATATTACATAAAACCATTCACCAGTAAAAGAAATACTAATAATAGAACAAAGACAAATGAAAGAACAATAAAACACGTTGTTAATATGATAAACAACATCAGTACGCAGAATATATACATAAAGACCATCGTGTATTATTTGAGAAGTTCATACGGAATATTTATCAACAAGGTCTTGGTACCTCCGATGAACTTTTTTAGAAAAAGGACAAGACGTTCTTTGACATACCCCTGGTTCATCAACTTTCTATTCAGACACTGATGACGTTTTACAAAGTCTGAGTAGGAGCTGCAAGCTCTTGAATATCGAATAAGTTGGGAAATATATATCCCATATGCAGGTGAAGTTGGTATATTGCTACTAAGATTGGGGAAATTTATAATTTCAAAATTGAAATCGTCTCGTTTGTCATATGCATAGATTCTGGTACTGAGATGACTGTATAAGTCAAATTCGAGATATAAGTCTAAAAATGAGGCGGAGGAAGTCGTATCTGTTGTTTCTTTAATCTCTGGTTCTGGGGGATATATTAATGGAACCCAATCAGAAAAGTTCGGATTGTTTATGGAAAAAACATCATCAGCATATCTGAAAGCGAAATTAAATAATCTGGCTTCTTTGATCCTCTTGTTTTTGACAAGTGTCTGGAGGAACTCCGATTCATATGAAAATAAGAAGAAGTCGGCAAGAATAGGCGCACAGTTTGTTCCCATAGGAATGCCGACAATTTGTTGGAAAAGTCTACCTCCAAACTCAACAAATATGTTGTTGATAAGAAACTCCAGCATACTGACCACTTGTTCTTCTGTGTAGCATGTTTTACCTTTTTTTGTCACTATTAACGAAATAAGCCTTATGAAATCCCAAAGTAATAAATTTATAGCATATGCTACAATTTTTATGTTGAAAGGCATTGTGTATTATTTCTTTTAGACGATTTTTCAATTTTACATGGGGAATGGTGGTATACAGGGTTGACAAATTGCGTAGTTCTTAATGTCTTTTGTAATTTTGAATCATTTCAAATTCGATCTTATAAAAATGTTAAAAAAAATATAACCTAAACAATACCCTAAGTTAATTGAAACGTGAACTATCTATTTACATAAAACATATTTAGTCGTAAAAATAGTATTGGTTGTAAACGTTTTTATCTTGATCGAGAAACGTTTAGCAATGCAATACACTTACTTTAAATATACTATAACTTAATGTAGATTTTGAACTGTATACCATTTATTACCGATCGAAAACAAAATCTGCAACTAATATCATTATGGAATATCCTGCTATATTAAACGAAGGGGTAATATTTCCTTCCATCACATTTTGACATGAATGACACGAGACTAATGCTACCGCGAAATAAATCTTTCTCTTTCCCTCTCTCTCCTCCAACAAATATTTTCTCGAAACAATAAATTATCTTTAATGTTCTATAAATGAGGTTTCCTATCGTTAATTATCCATTTTTAGATGGTGACGTTCCCTTGTCACCATTTTACGGTCTTTATATATCTCAACTTGTACGGTTCGCTCGTTTATGTAACAATGTTTTAGATTTTAACGAGAGAAATTTATGTATTATTGAAAAATTATTACACCAGGGTTTTTGATATCACAAACTAGTCAAAACATTTACTAAATTTTATCATCGGTATAAGGACATCATTCGTAAATATAGCTCAACATGCAGACTTCTTATACGTTGAGGTATTTCAC
Organism: Mytilus galloprovincialis; assembly: GCF_965363235.1. Taxonomy (NCBI): domain Eukaryota; kingdom Metazoa; phylum Mollusca; class Bivalvia; order Mytilida; family Mytilidae; genus Mytilus; species Mytilus galloprovincialis. The sequence continues at coordinate 71,791,748 of NC_134842.1, read as the reverse complement.
ATCCATTTTTTTTTATGGAAATATTCTTTTTAAAGCAAAAAAATGTCAGTATTCACCACAGAAACTAACAAAACCTTAAAATAGACTTATTAAGAAGGGATATAGTTACGATACTGTTGTCAGGTCATTAAAGATTGCATATTTTGGCGTTACTATTGATTCACAGGGTCTTTGCATAGGAACTAAACACATTCATTCAAAAACCAGTTGTTGGCATGACACAGGTTATGTTCTTCTCATATATGTTATGATTGATTGTTTGTTGCTTTTTCGCCGCATTAACAAAAAATATTTTTACAATTTAAAGCATATTTTTAAAATAAGACAAAAAGTCCTTCAATATACTAAAATTCTTGACTAAAGCAAATTGAGTATATACAAATAAAAATCAACAGTAAAATAACGTGATAAAAATTAAAATCGATTTAAATATAATAACATTTTTATAATCTATAATAAATTCCAATTTCTTTTAAAAAAGCAACAATATTTGTAAATGGAACATTATTAAATAAATCATACATATTATTGACATTGAAATGCTTCTTACGAATATCAGCAAAGTCAATACAATTAATTAAAACATGTTTAATATATGTTATGATGGTATAATACTAAACCCCTAACGGGAAGGATTGTGCCTGATATTCATATGATGAAATCATAATCTTTCAATCAGTTTAATTGAAGTCTGGAGCTGGCATGTCAGTTAACTGCTAGTAGTCTGTTGTTATTTATGTATAATTGTCATTTTGTTAATTTTCTTTGGTTACATCTTCTGACATCAGACTCGGACTTCTCTTGAATTGAATTTTAAATGTACGTACTGTTATGCGTTTACTTTTCTACATTGGGTAGAGGTATAGGGAAGGGTTGAGATCTCATAATGATGTTTAACCCCCCCGCTTTTTTGCGCCTGTCCCAAGTCGGGAGCCTCTGGTCTTTGTTAGTCTTGTATTATTATAATTTTAGTTTCTTGTGTACAATTTGGAAATTAGTATGGCGTTCATTATCACTGAACCAGTATATATTTGTTTAGGGGCCAGCTAAAGGACGCCTCCGGGTGCGGGAATTTCTCGTTACATTGAAGACCTGTTGGTGACCTTCTGCTGTTGTTTTTTTCTATGATCGGGTTGTTGTCTCTTTGATACATTCCCCATTTCCATTCTCAATTTTATACTTCATATGAGATACACGTTTTATATCTAAATGTATTTAAAAAATAAAAGACAAGACATCCATGGTATTTGTTCCCTTCAATGCCAGTCTGATATAAACTGAAAATTGCCCGGGATATATAAAAATTCGTTAATGACTTCTATGGAACCAGCGTCGCTTGAGATTCCTTCTTTCCGTGTTTAAACTGTTATTTTGACTATATAAAGTGCTTGTCTATGTATGAGTATAATACAGAATTAAAAAAAACTCTACCGTTTTTTTTATATTTCTTTATCGTAGAGGCAAGCTTCTGTCCAATTTTCTCCAATTTTAATGCAAATCATTTATCTAAAATAACCAATCAATTGTATTTTAAAATTTCTTGAATTGTTCTTTGTACGAATACATGAAATATTTGTCACTGGATGTAATGTATGATCAAATACAAATCTACAGTAATTATAAACATACTGCAATTGTATATATGAAAGAGACTAAATAATATAAATTTTATAATTTAGAAGTACATTATAGAGTACATAATACGCCTATTTCCAGAATCAGAAATACACTTCAAGAACTTTCAAAGCGGTTTGTGTTTGTACCGGCCGACAAAGCAGCCACCAATACGGTGGTGGTATGCGGTGAATACTATACGGACATTCGTAAGAATGTGGCTTCATTGCACATTTTGTTTGTTTTTATTAAGAAAAAAAATACACAGTTACTTGTGTGTAAACTAATTTCAATGGAAGCTTTCTGAAGGTATTTGATAGGACGTACGCCAATTCATGAGGGCGTAACAAATTGTCAGGAATGTTCAATCAGGTTTTTCTGTTGATCAAAGTTTGACGTGTGGTGATATTTGAACAGTGTTGAGTTAATTTTATATTTGTCATTTCGGAGCCTTTTATATCTTACTATGCTGTATGGATTTTGCTGAAGGGGTACAGTGACTTTTTATTTGTCATTTCTACGTCTTTCAGTCTCTGGTTAAATTCTCTCATTAGACATTATTCCATCATAGCTGATCAGGTGTGATATAAAAAAGAAAACTACTATATCGTATCTCGGATATATATCTATTAAATATAATAAAGAAAACTTTAGTTAGATTGAGTTCAACAAAAGCTTTGCCTTATTAAGTCCTGATGTTGTCTCCTTCAGACTGTCAAACATCGACACCCTAATTGTTAACGTGGTATTATATGTGATAAATTGCTATAAACAATAGTAAACTGAGTACAATAATTTATTCACAGTACGAACTTTCTAGTTTAGTTGTGGTGATAGAAATTTTGGTATCATTGATACACAGTTGAGAAATATGGTGCAGTTCTTCAAAAAACAGATTTAAACCTTATTAATATTAAACCCAATCTCGCATGCAGCTGTGGCCATCCTGTTGAGGATAGTATTCACTATATTGGAAGTGCCCTTTTTATATTTTATATTTTATATATTACTCTATATTATATCATACTTTTTGTTTATGAGTCAAGGCCATATGTTGTCAAAAGAGAAGTACAATTAACCCAAAGCGAATTGCAAGAAGTGGTTTCGTATATCGTAACAGAAAAAAAAACAACCTGGTAGTTTATTTAAAGTAACGACTCTCGTACGGTGTCGCGTTAATATCTTTTAAATAAATTGATCCAATTGGATACAAAAAATAATGTCCATAAAATGTCAGATTTGCGAGATAAGACAGTAACCTAACAGCTAAACAATTGAAAATCTAGGGATCAATATTTAACATTCGTCAGCAATTAGCAATTTTCATATCAAATAAAACATGATTTAGTCGAATACTTTGCAAGTAAAGAAAAAGCGACTACCATAGATTTGTTATAAATCCCAAATGCTTGATGGGTACAAATCAGTATTCAGGAGTAACATTTCTTGCATTTATCCACATTACAACAGAAATTGGAAAATATGGCCTGGAAGTATTTCTAAGACATTGTTGTTTTCCTGTTTGATGTAGCTTTCTTACTGGCAAACATGGTGATATATTTCTAAATTATAGATAATGTCCGGCACCGACCATTGAAAACAATTGATCTGTTTAAATTAACAATGAAAAAAACTGTTTGGTGTTGTTTTTTTTGGCAAATAAGAAAAATGACCGTTTGATTTAAAATTGTTTATTTTAAAAAAAAAATAGATTTATGAAAATAATTTATTTACATGTGAAAAGGCTAGACTTTGTGGCGTAGGGATGTGATTGGGTGGTTTTGTTTACAATTAGTTCCCATTATTTTGGCAGTGAAAATCTGCAATAATTATTGTTTTATCATGTTGTATGATTTACACATTATAACAAAACTAAGAATATGACGGATGAATTTAAAGTTATCTGTTTAATGTTTAGTGGCAATTATTAGATGTATTGTTTGGAGGACATTTAAAATGTTATGACTATGAAGGACATCCTTTGTTATGCAAACATGTGTATCACGGCACAAGCGATGACATATAGACAGTATGTATCATATGTATATTTAGGGTGGGGTTACTCCGAATAATAGATACAGGAAAAAGAATAAAGGAGTAGCTATATAGGTTCGATAAGGCCCTAAAATGGCCCTCTTTTTTACCTTAAATTTTAAATTAGTATTTATAGACCAATATCACAATGAATCAGAGCTAATACATTGACTAGAAAGGAAATGCGCCTTTTTGTTGAAAATTAACGTGCCTGCATTCTACTGATGGCATCACAACAAGTACTTATTTTTATTTTCCAAGTAAAATCAATGAAAATTAGTAAATTCTGCATTGATTATAGGCCAGGAAACATTGAGCGCATACGTCGACAAAATTTATTTTTAACACAATGTTAATAATGACATTTTACATTGAATATTTAGTTTGTTGACGCCTGCGCTATATGTTTCCTAGTCCTAAATTTGGTTTAAATCCGGCCAATTTTGTCAAATTTCTTCAAATTCTCTTATTTTTACCTACTTTGGATGTAAAAATTCACGCTTTAGAATAAAACCTTGACACAAATAGTTCTACATACTTTCTCATATGTCTTCAAAAACAACGTAAAACATATGATATCTTGTACCATTCAATTTTATAATCAGGACCAAATATGACCCTTTCCGAACTTACTCCCTTTTTCTTATATATAAAATTAGAGTATAACAGGGGGGGGAAAAGATGAGAGGAAAATGGTATAAGAATATCATAGAATAGAGGGTCTAGTTTTTTTGCAGGACACTTGTTGATGATAGTTTAAAGTCATTAAAATTTTGTAGTTAAAATAATATACAATCGTGTGTACATTGGTATGGATTTTTTGTTGAGGGTTGATGAGGCTCATAACGAGTACTTGTTTGTATTTGAAATTTCTCGAATATATGATTTTTTTTTGGACTGATTTGATAGATGAATAAAATACATCTTTAATCTAACAAAATTGATTTAATTACGCTATATAGATAAAACTGCTATTCAGTCGATTTTAAAATACATGCGATAAAAGAGAAAGCATAAACATATTTAACAAACCTTCTCAACAAAAGGTCAACCTTAAGACCCAAAATATACTTTTGTAATAACATTAGATTGATTTCTGATTCCATCTAAAATAAATTGTTTATATAGGTAAAAAAAAATGTTAGTTCCTTAGGCTATTAAAAAAAATGTTGTCTAAATACTCTGCAGACTGCAGTTTACTCGCACATTCACCAAGTATGTATTTCTACGGCTAACAAAATTCATAATCGTATCTTTTAATTTTTAAAAATTTATTTCAGTATTATTAATTCGAAACTGAAACATGCATCCAATCCATTTTTACGCCTATTATCACCTATATAAATGATTTAACAGAACACCATTCATGTTTTATATTTTAAAAGAAAGCATATACGCTAAACGAAACTATGCACGCCAGGCAACGATGTACGCTATACGATATGCGCTTAACGAAACGATGTACGCTAATACATGTAATACGTTAAGCGATACGGTATACACTAACTGAAATGATGTACGCAATGAAAAACCTCTTAATAAATCAACGAAATCATGATAATAAGTGAATAATAAAGAATTGGCAATAAAGTAGTCATATAAAAAAGAAGATGTGGTATGATTGTCAATGAGACAACTATCCACAAAAGACCAAAATGACACAAACATTAACATTTATAGGTCACCGTACGGCCTTCAACAATGAGCAAAGCCCATACCGCATATAGTCAGCTATAAAAGGCCCCAATAAGACAATGTAAAACAATTCAAGCGAGAAAACTAACGGCCTCATTTATGTTATCCATTTTTTCAAACAAAATAAGTGTTGAGTTAATATTCTAATTTTTGTTTTCGAAAATTGTATTCTTCCTTGAATGACTTTGTGATTAAATGTCACTGTAACAGTTCTGACTTTAAACAGTCGCATACGAACTGAAATAGCGGAAAAAACTTCACTATATTAAGAATAGTTAGAATTATGTATTGTTGATATGATTTACCAAATATTGACATCTCAAACACGTTGGTTTTGACGCGTCTTACAAGGTAAACATCAAACGTTTCAGTATAAATTTGAATAACAGAAACAAACTATTTTTTTTATCTATACTATGAAGATTGGAACCGATTATTAAATGCACAGGCGCTCTACCCTTTCTGCTCTTTTAGAGTGTTCTTCAGTTGAGTGTTAATTATTAAACAATCTTGTTAAATTTCAACGACAAGAATAACTTCAAATTTGAGGACATACCTTATTTGAATTGACTACCTCAGTTCCAAAAATTTCAAACAAGCAACGGTATATTGCTGAATTATCTTCAGGTCCTACAAAGGAATTATCAATTATATTGGCAAAATGTATATCCACGTAAGCATACGTGGATTCTGAAACAAATTCTAAAGATGTTATACTGAATAATTTTGAATTCGATTTTTTATTTAAATCAATCTATCAAACTTTTGTTTTTTCATCCCTTTTTGAAATCTCGATTTTTCAATAAAACTAATCTAAAACTTGGTACATGTATACCTCGAATTTAAGATACACATCTTCTTTTACAAAAAATGTGTAATACTGGAAATCTACTTTTAATATTCAGCAATATTTTGTTACTTTAAAATTATTGTTATATTTAGGTACCTGAATTTTACAGTGTTTGATTTGTACTTGAAATTTAACTACTACAGATTAAGGTTACACGGTTACATTTTCAGCATTTTGTAAGTTTGTCTATTTCAATTATCTTATAGTTATGATGTTCAAACATGTAATATTGTGATTATTGTTGGTATTACTTTTGGGCCAATATTGTAAGTGCAAATCCAGTACTCGAAATTAAAAATACAGAAATATTACAATAATCTTAAAGTAAAGAAATAGTGATAAATAGTAAGTGTAAATTGTAAGTACTACAGATTTTAAGTACATAAATAGTATTTATGCAAAAGTAGCTGTGTAAGTGTTCATCGCAGTACCATGATCTACGTCAAATGAGGAGATGTTAATTTTGGTTTTATATACCCCCGAAAACAGCAATAAACTAACTTCACCTGCATCTGTCATAAACATGTTTGTTCCGCTTCATTGATTTCTGACTATTTGGCAGCGGTATACTACTGGTGCTTTTAGTTGGTTTATTCTTTTTGCAGGGCTAATTATTTATTATCGCACCATTGTGTTATTGTGATAAGGACATTTTTGTATGCTAAGTACTTGTCTTTCATTTAGCTACAAAGTACTTAATGCCATTTTCCCTTTCCACAGATACCAATTATTTGAGCAGCGATTGGGTGGTTCTTATTGGTTGTTACTCTTCTCTGTATTTTCTTTCAACATTTACTGTTTTTGTGTATGCAATGAATGAAATGTCCTCCAATATACTATCTGAGATCTTATTTTGAACATGAAGGGTAAGGTTGTCAGGCTAAAAATATGTGATTTCTTATCTTCAGAGGCTTGTGTGCCTCACCAATGCAAATAGTGTTATGTTAGTTGATGCTATGAGAGAATGGGCAAGTAGAATTTGTGCACTTTTTATATGATTTTGGAGAAACATTCGAACTTCATGTACACTAAATCTTATCAGATGCAGGTGTTTTTTTTTAATAAAATTATTATGGTCTCGAGCCACTTGATGCATAACCTACAAAAAACTCATCATAGGTACCAGAATTCAATTTTGTATTTAAGCCAGAAACGCGTTTTGTCTACAAAAGACACACCAGTGACGCTCGAATACAAAAAAAAAGTTAAAATGGCCGCATAGAGTACGAAGTCGAAGAGCATTGAGGGCCAAAATTCATAAAAAGTTTTTGTATTTCAAAAATGCAAAAGTTTGGTAAACATTTAATTCATGAATTTGACCATATCAATGCTAATTCAAAATATTTAAATAAATACTGTATATCATAATACAACTTGATCTTTTAGGACGACATGTTTCAATTGCGTACTGTTTTTTAAGGTTACTTTTTTTAGATGCGTTGGTTATAATTGAACACAGCTTCATCCGTTCTATTTTCAGACGTTTATAAAAAAAGTAATAATCAGATGTAATTGTATATATTTAATTATCTTTTTACATTTACTAGTATCAGTTACTGCAATGTAAAAAAGTACCAGTCAGTGGTAAAACTATAGATTCAATTTATTATTTTTATGAACTAAAACCACATGCATGTTTATGACATCTAAAATATTATGGACAGAGTATGATTTACGAACACGAGCAGTCAACCTGGTGTCATTAACAGTTTAAGAGGAATTATGATTTATAAAAAATACTCTAAGTTCCTACGTTAACGTTTCATTATGTTGACTAGCAATTTCTAGTTTGTTTTATCTTATGGCGGTTTATAATTTGTATTAAACTATGGCAATAATTGCATTCTTATTCCATAGAAAAAAAAGTTTGAGTATTTTTATTCTGATTTCATCTAAATTCAAGATAAAGAATTATCTTCACGCCTTTAAATTACCATTACCGTCATGACAGTTAATATTGCTGCATTATCTTTCAAAGATTAGAAATATTGGTAATTTTAAAGAATGCGAAGAACATTATAGCATATTTTGTCTGCTATTCTTTTGCTGTTATGAAAAATGACAAATCTTAAACTATAAAAAGTACATAAATCATATGGAGGTAGATAATTTTCATTCAAATAAGGAAAACAATTGCATTCTTATTTAACAAAAAACAAAAGTGTTCGCATGCTAAACTAATACATATTACGGAATTGTTTTATTTCATTTAATTAAAATGGCGACATGTAAAATACGAAACTTTCAAGTACAACTGATCAACATTTTTTTTAATAATTATTCAGCAAAGTTAAATGAATTTAAAAAGAAAAGAAATTTACACATAAAACTAAATTTGAATTTTATGATTAAAGAATAGTCATTTTCATCTTAATTTAGGTTATATATTTTCAAACCCGGAGAGTTCTAAAACGGTGTGTATATCGCGATTTTGATTTTATCATTTTTTGAAAAGGCCTGGAAATAAAATGAAATGATCAGTTATTGAAAATTTTGGTGTATTATTTTCAATGTTTTAAAGTTTTGTATCCTTATAATCTTAACAGTATCTAAAAAAAACTGATCTCAATCGAGGCCATTAAAATAACAAATAACTAATACCATTGCTGCATTTTCTTTTCAAAATTAGAAACATTGATAACTTTAATTATTGTCACATTGGAGGCTACATGTAATTGCCGGAATACAGGGTTTGATAAGGAACCGATTATTTACGAACGTAACAAAAATATTTGTGTCTACCGTTACATTTCGTTATTGTTACATTAAAGAATGCCATGTATGCTATATCTTTTAAACTTTGACCTTCTATAATTTTGTTGCTTAATTCTTTAATATGTACAAGATAATTTTTGTCATAATGATAATCTCAATAATAGTATTTATATTCAACAAATTGTGTTTCAATAGTTTTAAGTATTAATTGTTTTAGATGTTCTTAAAGATACTGCTACAGTTTAGTAGTGCCAAAGGCGAATAATGTAGTTCAATGGTTCGTTGTTAAGAACTTGGACTGAGAAAAGTGTTCACTTCTATGTATTTAACTGCACACCTACCCTTATTACTGTAATTATACTTTGAGCAATGAATGAAGTGATTCCTATTACAAAATGTGTTTTGAGTATACAAAATTAAACCTTTAAAGGCGTTTGAATCGAAACTAAAACAATATCAAAACTGAATTTTTTAACTTTAAAAAAAGTGCAGAATGGAATTGAACAGTTTGCAATAATGACGTGCACAAAATTTAAAATAAATAATTACAAATACATTTGCATTACTTTTTATCAAAAGAAGAAATTGAGGTCATTTAAAACAATAGCTACTGTAATACTATTTCTACTTTTATCATCATGTGACATAACATTGCTAAATAGATTACTTATTTTAAATGATAACATTTTTTTCGCTTTTAACTGGTACATAAACATTTTGAGCATATCATTACCTTACACTTATGTAATTTATTTAGCTTAAATTTAAATAAAAGAATACGAAGTAATATATATGATGCGTGAAAAGTAATTTATATTTTTACTTATTTGTTATTGAAACCATATTACAAATTAAAGAGTAAAGGTGTCTTCGTAGAGGTCCGCGTTCATCGAATGTAAATACGGTGGAGTTCGGGTTCCGTTATAATTTCAATTATATACGTATCCGTCCGATCCGTGCATAACATTTATTTACTGATCGATCGCTGACCGTTGTCACAGTAACTCTCACATAGCTTATTTGACTTATCTGCCGGATTCTATGGGTCACCGATCACCGATCACTACTCGATCAGTAAAGTTCACTTCAAACAGTTACGCCTAAGGTTGCAAGTACTGTAATCCATCAAAAGGTGTTCTACAATGATCACCAATCCTTCAACTTTCTGTTGATGTATGTACAAGAATAAAGAATATATTTTATGTACGATGATTTTTACACCTACGCGGAGAAATTGTTTTATTTCAAATATGTACTACTTTTAAGTATGGTCTTTTTTACCGGGCTCTATTTGGTGGTGTTCAATCTTACAAAGTATAGTCAAACTATTTTTGCAAAGAAGCCAGTGCAAGGGGCATCTTAAACCTCCAGTGCTTTGAGTGTGGTTGTTTTTTTGCTCCGTTTTGTAAGCCTCATTGTGACTTTGAGATGACAAACTCCAATAACTACGCGGTTTCTTTGCTTTTTGTGTCTGTGTATTTTGTTTGTCTGTTTTTTTTAGTTTAAACATATTTTATTTGTTCAAGTACAAATTGGATAAGACACAAGTCAAACAGACTTATGAAGTCTTCTCCATTTAACATATATAGCAATATAATACAAAAATATATGTATGAGCATGCATGTATAAAATGGTATATCTATTTAGTAAATATATATATAAATATGGATAAAAAGACGGAAAATTGAAGAAAAAGAAAACAATAATAATACAGAAAAAAAAATAAAAAATAAAAATATATAAATAAATAAATCATTATTTAGAAAACAGAAACACCAAAAAAAAAACAAATAATAAATATAAAGCAATTGTTTTGAAAACAATTGTTAGGCAGTCTTTCCCCTCTGATGAATGGATAATTGATTTTTTTGATTTTTTGATTTGGAAAAGGGGGGGGCGGTATTTGTTTGTTTGTTTGTTTTTGTAAAGGGTCTATATTATTATGTTACCGGAGAAGTTTCATGTTTAGTTTGGAAAGTTTTTCTTTTATTTTAGATACAGCGCGCGCGCAAGATTGAGGAGACATCACGTGACGCGGGTTTATATTAAGAAAAACTTAGTCTTTTTATTTCTTTTTAGGTCGGGACCTTGAACAGACAACATGTCTAGAGATGGAATGTACACAATGTAATTTCTTTTGTCATTGTAGGAAATTGACATTTTGATCACAGTTCACCAGCAGTGCATGTTTTGGATTTAATCGATCCGGTGTAACTTTAAAACACATTTAATGATTATTTTTTGATAATGTCCATTTTTCAGCACCTGTTTGTAACACAGATTAGTATTTCAATCTCGGAGCGGACATTTTATTGTAGGTTTTTACTGAGATTGACGGACCTAGCAAGCGATTTTTACTGCATTGCCATTTCTTTTTTCTAGGAAAAGTCTTGAGAGATATCTGCAAAAAGTTTTTTTATGAACCTTCAGTACATGTATGCCCTGCTGACTGCAAATTTTCAGGTCGATTGGACTTGTAGTTTCAGAGAATATGTGGATTTTTTTTCAGAAGAGACGTAAGAACAATAATAAAATAAAAATTTTCTTGAATAATTGAGAGTTTGTTCCTTCAATAAACTGTCATAAATAAACAGTCATACATATTGATTGATTGATTAGTTGGTTGATTGATTGGTTGGTTGGTTGGTTTGTTGGTTGGTTGATTAAACACGTTTGATATGGTCACTTAGAAAAAGGGGGAAAAGACCTCAAGAGACCTTGCATCCCGTATTAAACGCATGACACGGAAACATACATTAAGTGATTGATTGGTTGGTTGGTTGGTTAAACACGTTGGTTAAACATGTTGGTTTAACACGTTGGTTAAACACGTTGGCTGGTTAAACACGTTTGATAGGCTCAATTTAAACAAGCGAAAAAAACCCATCTTGGATCCCGTATTTAACACATGAAACGGAAACATGCATTGATTTATTTATTGGTTGGTTGGTTGGTTGGTTAAACACGTTGGTTAAACATGTCGGTTAAACACGTAGTTTAAACACGTTGGCTGGTTAAACACGTTTGATAGGCTCAATTTTAACAAACGAAAAAAAAACCATCTCGAATCCCGTATTTAACACATGAAACGGAAACATGCATTGATTGATTGATTGGTTGGTTGGTTGGTTGGTTGGTTGGTTGGTTGGTTAAACACGTTGGTTAAACACGTTGGTTAAACACATTGGATAGGCTCAAAATTGGATCCCGTATTTAACACATGAAACGGAAACATGCATTGATTGATTGATTGATTGGTTGGTTGGTTAAACACGTTGGTTAAACATGTTGGTTAAACACGTTGGTTAAACATATTGGTTAAACACCTTGGTTAAACATATTGGTTAAACACGTTGGCTGGTTAAACACGTTGGATAGGCTCAATTTAAACAAGCGAAAAAAAACAAACATCTTGGATCCCGTATTTAACACATGAAACGGAAACATGCATTGATTGATTGATTGATTGATTGATTGGTTGGGTGGTTGGTTGGTTGGTTAAACACGTTGGTTAAACACGTTGGTTAAACACGTTGGCTGGTTAACACGTTAGATAGGCTCAATTTAAACGAGCGAGCAAAAAAAACCCATCTTGGATCCCGTATTTAACACATGAAACGGAAACATGCATTGATTGATTGATTGACTGATTGATTGGTTGGGTGGTTGGTTGGTTGGTTGGTTAAACATGTTGGTTAAACACGTTGGTTAAACACGTTGGCTGGTTAAACACGTTAGATAGGCTCAATTTAAACGAGCGAAAAAAAAACATCTTGGATCCCGTATTTAACACATGAAACGGAAACATGCATTGATTGATTGATTGATTGATTGGTTGGTTGGTTGGTTGGTTAAACACGTTGGTTAAACACGTTAGTTAAACATATTTGTTAAACATGTTGGTTAAACACGTTTGATAGGCTCAATTAAAACAAGCGAAAAAAAAGAGACCTTGAATCCCGTATCAAACACATGAAACGGAAACATTGATTGATTGATTGATTGATTGATTGATTGATTGATTGGTTGGTTGGTTGGTTGATTGGTTGGTTGGTTGGTTGGTTGGTTGGTTGGTTGGTTGGTTGAAATTCAAACACACATAAAACTGTTTAAATAGTGCCAAAACCACATAATTTGATGACCTTGACCTTTGACCTTGTGACCTTCGTCAAGGTCATTGCTCCACAAGGTCATTGCAAAAGACCCTATGGGTCAAGGACCTTTGTTTAAGAGTTTTGCCTAAATATGGCTTTTTAAAAACCATCGATGGGAGTTATGTCCCTTACATGATGGTAAAATCAATATAGTCATAATGTAAAAAAGTTGCCCCTTGAAGTACTTAACATTTTTCACTGCTTAAATTTTCTGTATCTATAACCATTCAAGAATTATAGGGAAATCAAAGACATATGAAAATCTAAAATATGACCTTGACCTTTGACCTTGACCTAATTTTCTAAGTTAGGACTCAAATAAAAACATTCCAGGGTTATACGGTTAACGGTTTATGAGTTAAAAAAACATACCGACAAATTTATTCCGTAAAGATAGATAACTCCTATAAAATTTCATCGAATCGCTTCGATCCAAATTAGCCAAAATTTTCTGAGGATGTAACGAACAATTTGTAAAAAGAATTTTGTCGCTATCTTTTTTTGTTACGAAGGAGATGCACACACATGATAAACAGTGAATAGGGAGATAACTCTTACAGAGAAAATTGTTCGTCTTAGCAGGGTGAAATTTAAAAGCGCATAAACTATACGATACAATCTGAGAAATATCAAAGCGACATATTGCGAAACAAACATTTATCGCAAGAACAAAAGTTGGCGAAAAAAAAAAAAATAATAATTAAAAACCAATTGTTCAGAGAACAATTGAAGGTCTTTCCATATCAAAGAAATTTTGATAAGAAGATAGCTGTTCATACTGATACGATAAATAATGGTTTAATCATATTTTTAAGTGATATAAAGGAGATAATATGCTACTTCCGGTGAAATAAATGTCACTTCCGGTCTAATATGACAGCGTCTTTCACAATGATTCCAAAAATATATAGTTTCTATATACTTTTGTATTTAGAATGGGAGATACATGGTCACTTCCGGTTTGTTGGAAGTAATTTTTAGTCTTCAGTAATCAGTTTATGTATCTATATGACAAAATATATGGATTTTGAGTACTTTTATACGAAAAAATTGCAAAGAAGGTTACTTCCGGTTTTCTCAAGGTCACTTCCGGTAGTCATTTTTCAAGGCCATTTGTCATCCAAACTTTTGCACAAGGTCAAATGCCATTAAAATGGACTTAGTTGAAGTTATAATCAAATAACCTCATATCAAGACATTTCAGGGGCACTAACTCCTATTAGATGCTATTTAATTGTATCAGACCAAATGTAAAATATCTTCATAACTATATAGCAATCATTTTGCACTTGTTCTTTAATATATACCTTTTCAAGGGTTGGAGAAAATGCAAAAACATGGAAAATTCCGAATTTAGAACTTGACCTTGACCTTTGACCTTGACCCCATTTTCTAATAAAGGGCCTAGGGATCTCAAATAAATACATTCCAGGGTTATATGGTTGACGGTTTATTAGTTAATAACACATATTGAGAAAATAATTTTGTAAAGGTAGATAACTCCTATAAAATTTCATCGAATCGCTTCGATCCAAATAAGCCAAATTTTCCTTAGGATGTAACGAACAATTTGTAAAAAGAATTTTGTCGCTATCTTTTTTTGTTACGAAGGAGATGCACTCTGATGATAAACAGTGAATAGGGAGATAACTCTTACAAAGAAAAGTGTTCGGCTTAGCAGGGTGAAATGTAAAAGCGCATAAACTGTACGATACAATATGAGAAATATCTAAGCGACATATTGCGAAACAAACATTTGTCGCAATATCAAAATTAGGCGGAAGAAAAAAAAAAAAAAAAAAAAAATAATAATAATCAGAAGAAATACAATAGGTCTTTCCACAGAAAGGTGGAAAGACCTAATAATAATAATAAATATAAAGCAATTGTTTTGAAAACAAT